>NC_042616.1:573566591-574773933 GCF_901001135.1 Rhinatrema bivittatum
ATTTCTCCTGCCTTATCTTCCTTCCAGCTTGTCGCAAGCTTCCAAGTTCTCTTTCCCTGTTGATTGTAACTTTGACTTATTCCCTCTTATTGTTTAGCTCTCGTTTACTTGAATTGTTACTCCAATTATTCCCTGTTAAATGTAAACCGATCCGATATGGTTATTACTATGAAGGTCGGTATAAAAAAAAACTGTTAAATAAATAAATAAATATAACAAATTACAGTAATTGGGGCTGGATAGTACTAAGGCCTATGAAGGCTGACTGGAAGTCATCATGTTTAATAAAAAAAATAAAATAAAATGCATAGTGTGATGGGATATACTTCCTCTCTTGTCCTCTGAGGGAGGAGAAGAGCAGTATATGTAGAGGAGGAGGCAGGAGAAGTAAATAGCAAAAGGCCTCCAGGGCAAGTTATAAACAGAGTGCAAAAGTGTTAGTGGAATCATGGGGCTCTGGGGATGGGGGCAGGTGGAAACCTCGGGGGGTCATTTTCAGAAGCCAGAGAGAGAGAGAAAAGGGAAGGAGTGCCTTTTCCAGCAGCAGTGGGAAGGCTATCGGGATAAGCGTCAGAGAAGGTATGTTGGAGGAGTTTGCATGATCTATCTGTAGAACGTGGAATGTGGCCGGAGTTTACAACTGCTTGGGTGCCTGGAAGCACCTTACTGGAAACAGTGGCTGGGAGTAAAGCTGCAGCTTCCCAGGACTGTGCTTTAAATGTGCTATTATCGTAGCGGGGCAAGGGAGCAGCTACAATATGCATTGTGCATCCACCTCCGAACTGTGCTTGGAGCCGTGGCTGTAGTTTGCTACACCCAGTGAGAGGAACATTGTAACAGACCTGGGGCATTTATCTGAAGTGGCCAGAGAGGGCCATATGGAACTTTTGGAAAGAAAGCCTGTGAGCAGGAACAGAGAACAACCTGGCATAGGTGACTGTGGGAAAGCCAATGGAGCTCAAAGAAGTGATGCAAACTTTTGTTGTTCCTGCCAATCTAACTTACATCCAGAAGCTAAAGCAGTGATAGGAGTACAATTTAAACCTTAAGTATGACACCTAATTTGCATTACAGAATGCACTCTTTACCACAGCTTTTACTTGCAGACACAGCGGTAGCTGTAGCTGCCTCCATCAGCAGGTGGCAGGTTAAGGTGGAAAAAGGGCAATATGGGAGTTTCAGTCATCATCTGCTTCAGAGCTTTGGAAGCTGCTTGCTGAGCTTGGTCCCATTATCTATCCATTTCCATGATTTGGGAGTGCATTAAAGGACTGAGCAGTTGAAGAAACCTGTGGTATGTATTGCCCCAGGAGTTCACCAACCCAAGGAACTGCTAGTGTTCTCTAGAATATTGAGGAGTTTCCATTTTTTGTAATTGTTTCTGTCCATTTTAGGTTTGGAGTCATTCCCTCTTTTCCAATGAGTTGTCCTAGGAATTGAAGTTGAGGCTGTCTGAACTGGCATTTTTCTTTGTTTAATTTCAATACGGAGGCTGCTGTTGTCTCAAATACATTTTCCAGTTGACAGCCATGTTTTTTGGGGGTGCTCCCATACACTAACATACCATCCATGGAGGTCACTATGCCATTGTGGCCTCCAAGAGTTTTGGCTAGTTGCACTGGAATATTTCAGAGGCTGAAGTCATGCCAACTGGGAGTCTTCAGAAGCAGTAACATCCCCATGGCATTATGACTGTAGTCAGCTTGGCACGATCTCCATCTAATGAAATCTGTCAAAATCCACTGGCTCGTCTAGCTTGAAGAATAAAGCTCCTTCTGTCAACTTGGGCATTCTCTCTCCTAGTGTGAGAAGGATGAATTTTCCCCTTTTGACGTGTAACCCTTGCTTACAGTGGCTACTAGTTATCCATAAAAGAATTTGTACTTTTGGGGCTGCATAACACAGGCTAGCTCTTACACTCTCTTTCCTCAGGGCCTGAGTTCCTTTTGTTGGTGAGGTGAAGGGATTTCCCTTCAAGGGTTGGAGTGACAGGGCTGCCTTGATAACTTCTTTTCCCTGGGAGAGGTAATGCCCTTTTTCCTGCTCTAACTTGCTATTAGTGCAAATCAAACATGGAAACTCAGTTTGAGTGTCCAAATAAAATACTTTACTGAAGGTGAATAGATGAGTGAAAACTGAGCCACAGCTGCTCTTTCCAGTTTGCAGTTTTTCCTCTATCTGCGCAAGGGTTTCTCCCTACCAGGGCAGGGAAACGCTCACCATCCATGGCATGGATTAAATGAGTTCCCAAGTGAACAGGGTATCCTTGTCTGGGCAGGGAAACAAAACCCTCCAGGCAGGCAAAAATGGTAACACAGAGCACAGAGAGTCTTGAATTCCTCTCTCCCCAGGGGTGAAGACTCCAATTGGGTATCCTCAATAGTTCTCAAACTTGTATTATGTACAGTTCTCCTTGGCAGTGTCTTTCTCAGAAACTCTTTCTTTAACGAATCCACAATAGAAGGGATCCTCCTGGGGGACACAGCTCTTGATGTCTTTTCTCCAGAGGAAGGAAGGGGAAGCAAAAAAAAAAATCTTCCTCCTGGTTCTTCTAACAAAAAAAAGTTCTTTTCCCAAAACCTTGAGTCCAAACACCGGGCGGCATCTATTGCGTGTCGTCACCATTCCCCTGTCCTCATAGAGGTTGCAGAGGGGCAGGTTTTCCCTATCCTGGACCCCCCCCAGGCAGAGGTTTCCCCATGACTTCTTCCCAAGCAACACTCAGGTGTCTGGCAGGCTTCTTACCAAGGAAAATGGAAAAAAAAAATCCCCAAAACAACCTGGAGAACCACTCTGTAGCCAAAGTGTGGACTGCAGAGACAGCTTCCTTGGCTTTGCTCAGGAACTGCAGGCAGGTGGTACCTGAGTTCAAGGGTAGGCCCCAAAATCCAATGAAGGCAAAACTCCAAACCTCCTCTAAACTTGAAACCAAAACTGCACTGCCCTCAGTCTCTCAGTAGAGAGCTGTTTTTATAACCTATCCAGGGGGGATGGCCATCCCAAAGGGAGGGGCTGTACTGAATTGTGCCTCTCCAAAATTACCAACCTGTCTACCGTATCTTCCCCAGCTAAAAGAATTAGAACATAAGAACATAAGAAATTGCCATGCTGGGACAGACCAAGGGTCCATCAAGCCCAGCATCCTGTTTCCAACAGAGGCCAAAAACCAGGCCACAAGAACCTGGCAATTACCCAAACACTAAGAAGAACCCATGCTACTTATGCAATTAATAGCAGTGGCTATTCCCTAAGTATAATTGATTAATAGCCATTAATGGACTTCTCCTCCAAGAACTTATCCAAACCTTTTTTGAACCCAGCTACACTAACTGCACTAACTAATTACTAGGGCAATACTGGTAATGAACTTCAGTGAGCCATTACAGACATTTTTGAGTTTCGTCAGATCCACACATAAGTAGATGCTTACATTTTGTCTATCACTGGAACTATAGGTGCAAACCACTCAATTGTTTCATTTACTTTTTTTTTTATTCATGCCAGCCATTTGCATGCATTTCAGCTCTGTCTTGACTTTCAGAAGTAGTGGTATTAGGATATTACAGGAGTTTGCTATGCTGTCAGGTTCTGCTCCTCATTTTACGACAATTATGACTAGCTCCCCCTTTAAGAGTCCCATCTCATCAGTCACCTATTGCTTTGACTTGCTGAATAAGTCCATTTCTACCCCTACTCCTCTACTCAATACATTTTCATCTGCTGAATCCACTACCACTAGTTGTAAAGAATATTTCCAGTCCATCACAGATGTCAAGGTGAGCGAATCCTAAGAATTGATCTTTTGTGGGCTCATCAATGTCATGTTAACTGGCTTAGAGGAGGTTTCCTACAAAGTCATTCATAAGGCAGTTGCATTTAAGACAGAGGCCTCTGCTACAGAATCCAATTTCACTGTAATACAGGGGTGTCCAACTCTGGTCTTCGAGAGCCACAAATAGGCCAGGTTTTCAGGATAACCACAATGAATATGCATGAGATATATTTGCATGCATTTACTCCATTGTATGCAAATACCTCTCTTGTGTGTTCATTGTATATATCCTGAAAACCTGGCCTGTTTGTCGCTCTCAAAGATTGGAGTTGGCCAACCCTGCTGTAGTATTTGAAATCTGCAGCCTTGTATAATGCTGGCTTTTGATCTGATGCTAACCTCTGCACAGTCAATTTGCTATTAGCTATCTCTCATGTTACAGAGCCTAAAAACCAAGGCTCTTCACTTTCCTGCATAACTATTTCTTGCACCTGGTTATTTTGGCACACTGCTGCAAAGTGGCCAAATTTCTGCCTAAACCTGGGCAAGGTGATTTCTCATACTTATCTGTTTCTCTTAGCTCTTGGTTCTATTTCCCTTCCACCCCCACCATTAATGTAGAGAGCAGTGATGGAGCTGTATCCAAGTGAAATATCTAGCTTAATTAGTTAGGGGTAGTAGGGGTAGTAACCGCCGCAATAAGCAAGCTACACCCATACTTATTTGTTTTACCCAGACTATGTTATTCAGCCCTTATTGGTTGTTTTTTTTCTCCCCTGCCGTTGAAGCAGAGAGCTATGCTGGATATGCGTGAAGTATCAGTTTTTCTTCTCTCCTGTCGTTGAAGCAGAGAGCTATGCTGGATATGCGTGAAGTATCAGTTTTTCTTCTCTCCTGTCATTGAAGCAGAGAGCTATGCTGGATATGCGTGAAGTATCAGCTTTTCTTCTCTCCTGCCGTTGAAGCAGAGAGTTATGCTGGATATCTTCTACATCTATTAATTTTTTTCTGGAAGTAAGGACTCTGGATGCTTGCTTGGTATTGTAGTTTGCTCTGCCTTTGCTTCCTGCTTATTTTTGTCATCTGATATCACCTCTATATTCTGTGTGCTTTACCAGTGCAGAGTGCCTCATCAGCACTATGGCTTTTGCAACTTTGTCCTGAATTCCAATCACCAGCTTGTCCCAGATCTAGTCCTCTTTAGCAGCTGTAACGTTACAGTATTCAGTTAGTTCTTACAGCTGCTTAATGGAAGCTTCCACCGGTTCCCTCTTTAGCTGAGATCATTGGTGGAACCTTGCTTTCTCATAAATTGCTTTGCACTTGGGGATAAAGTTCTCCTCATATTTTCCAGGATTCTCTCATTCCTCTTCTTGCCTCCCTCAGCCTGGAAGACAAATGATTTGAAGATGTTCTCAGCCAAGGTATTAATTAAAATAAACTTCTCGTAATTGAATCCTATAAATTCAATAGCAGCTCAGCATAATTAACCCCAATAATTCTATCTTGAATTCATTAGGGGTACACCCCTATTAACTATTCTGAAAGTTCAATAGAGGAGTGGCTGTGGGATCATTTCCCTGTCTGTAATAAATGTAAGAATGACATAGACATAGAAATGACATAGAATGACATAGAAAATACATAGTTTAGTCATCAGTTATAATACAAAATGATATGGTATACAATCCTCAGATAAGGAAGACTCAATGGCTACCTAGTCCATTTGTCTATCTCATGTAGACATCAGGTTTAGTGTTCTGGAGGTCAGTATTCACCAGTTAGACAAATAACCTGTGAGCTATCCATCTAAATAACTAGTTTTGAATATTCACTTTTCTTATCTAAAGAAAAGTCTTTATCTGGCTATGATTTATCCAACTAAGAAAGAGGCATGTTGGTAGCCTACTGGGGTGAGGCAGAGTTAGGCAAATAATTTACCTGGTTAACTCCAGTAGTAGGAGTTTCATTTCATTTATTATTTATATACGGCACAAACCTTGCTTACAAAGCTGAATAAGGTGGTTCACAGCAAAAACAATTGAAAATACATCATTTAAAACGCATAAATACAATTTAAAATGTAAAACTTCCCCGTAACAATTCATTTTTAATTCAACCATCCCGAAATAGAACTGCAGTCCTGAAGCCCATTATTGCCTACACTTTCCACCTCTTTCGTTTTCCAATTTTTCCTCCTTACTTAAAAAGCCATGCTTTCACTTTCTTCCTGAGAACCAAGTAATCATTTCCTTGATGAACCTCCTTAGGAGCAGAATTCCATAATTCCGCCCCAATCACAGAGAGCATTCTCCTGCGATTCCTCAACTTACCTACTTCTGTCCATGAAGGCACTTGTAACAAATTTTATTTTCCCAACCTGAGCTTTCTGGGTGGAATATACCTATTCAGCATCGGGCTCAAGTAACCTGCTCCCCCTACCTTTCATTGCCTTGAAAATCAGCATCATAATCGTAAACTTAATTTGCTAACTCTCACTGGGAGCCAATGTAACTGATGTGGCAGAGGGCCTGCACTTACCTTCCTCAAACAACCAAAAACCAGCCTGGCAGCCATATTCTGGACCACTTGCAACCTATGAATAGATCTTTCAGTCAACCCTACCCAACATAGCATTGTAGTAGTCCAGTTAACTGGATAATTTATTTGCCTAAATCTAGACATGCCCGAGAGCAGGTCTAAACTTATCCCAGATAACTTTAATCTTAACAAGCTATATTCAAAAGAAAATGAGGCTTAAATTATCTATCTATCTATATCTGTCTACCTATTATCTATTATCTGTTATCTACCTATTATCTATTATCTACCTATTATCTATGAAAGATCTATTCATAGGTTGCAAGTGGTCCAGAATATGGCTGCCAGGCTGGTTTTTGGTTGTTTGAGGACTTTTTTGACTGGGTAACCAAGGAATTGGATAGAGGAAGAGCGCTCGATATCATATACTTGGATTTCAGCAAAGCTTTTGATACGGTTCCGCACAGGAGACTGGTGAATAAAACGAGAAGCTTGGGAGTGAGTGCCGAGGTGGTGACCTGGATTGCAAATTGGTTGACGGACAGAAGACAATGTGTGATGGTAAATGGAACCTTCTCTGAAGAGAGAGCGGTTTTAAGTGGTGTACCGCAAGGATCGGTGTTGGGACCGGTCCTGTTCAATATCTTTGTGAGCGACATTGCGGACGGGATAGAAGGTAAGGTTTGTCTTTTTGCGGATGACACTAAGATCTGCAACAGAGTGGACACGCCGGAAGGAGTGGAGAGAATGAGATGGGATCTAAGGAAACTGGAAGAGTGGTCGAAGATATGGCAGCTGAGATTCAATGCCAAGAAGTGCAAAGTCATGCATATGGGGAGTGGAAATCCAAATGAACTGTATTTAATGGGGGGGGAAAGGCTGATGTGCACGGAGCAGGAGAGGGACCTTGGGGTGATGGTGTCTAATGATCTGAAGTCGGCGAAACAATGCGACAAGGCGATAGCTAAAGCCAGAAGAATGCTGGGCTGCATAGAGAGAGGAATATCGAGTAAGAAAAGGGAAGTGATTATTCCCTTGTACAGGTCCTTGGTGAGGCCTCACCTGGAGTACTGTGTTCAGTTCTGGAGACCGTACCTTCAAAAAGACAAAGACAAGATGGAGGCGGTACAGAGAAGGGCGACCAGGAAGGTGGAGGATCTTCATCGGATGACGTACGAGGAGAGATTGAAGAATCTAAATATGTACACCCTGGAGGAAAGGAGGAGCAGAGGTGATATGATACAGACTTTCAGATACTTGAAAGGTGTTAATGATCAAAAGACAACGACAAACCTTTTCCTAAGGAAAAAAATCAGCAGAACCAGGGGTCACGATTTGAAGCTCCAGGGAGGAAGATTCAGAACCAATGTCAGGAAGTATTTCTTCACGGTAGGGATGTGAATCGTTTTCCATATCGTCTTAACGATAGAAATCGTGTGGCAGGGCAAGAAAATCATCTTAGGCACGATTTTTTAGTTAAAAAATCGTTAAAAATCGTTTTTTCCGATTAGTGCGCACTAACTCGAGTTAGTGCGCACTAACTCGAGTTAGTGCGCACTAACGGGTCACAACACCCCTGGTATCAGGGATAGGGCACTGTGTGCAGGAAGATCACAATACCCCGGAGGAGTGAGGGTCAGGCAGCTCCCCCCTGTCTGTGAAGCCAGCCTCTCACTAGTAATGCAGGGAGGGAGCTGTCTCAGACTTCACCATCCTCCCCCCCCCCCCTTACCCACACACCATTCACTAGCTGGGACATGGGGGAAGTCAGGAGTGAGGGTCTGGCAGCTCCCCCCTGTCTGTGAAGCCAGCCTCTCACTAGTAATGCAGGGAGGGAGCTGTCTCAGACTTCACCATCCACCCCCCCCCTCACCCACACACCATTCACTAGCTGGGACATGGGGGAAGTCAGGAGTGAGGGACAGGCAGCTCCCCCCTGTCTGTGAAGCCAGCCTCTCACTAGTAATGCAGGGAGGGAGCTGTCTCAGACTTCACCATCCTCCCCCCCCCCTCACCCACACACCATTCACTAGCTGGGACATGGGGGAAGTCAGGAGTGAGGGTCAGGCAGGCTCCCCCCTGTCTGTGAAGCCAGCCTCTCACTAGTAATGCAGGGAGGGAGCTGTCTCAGACTTCACCATCCTCCCCCCCCCCCCTCACCCACACACCATTCACTAGCTGGGACATGGGGGAAGTCAGGAGTGAGGGTCAGGCAGCTCCCCCCTGTCTGTGAAGCCAGCCTCTCACTAGTAATGCAGGGAGGGAGCTGTCTCAGACTTCACCATCCTCCCCCCCCCCCCTCACCCACACACCATTCACTAGCTGGGACATGGGGGAAGTCAGGAGTGAGGGTCAGGCAGCTCCCCCCTGTCTGCGAAGCCAGCCTCTCACTAGTAATGCAGGGAGGGAGCTGTCTCAGACTTCACCATCCTCCCCCCCCCTCACCCACACACCATTCACTAGCTGGGACATGGGGGAAGTCAGGAGTGAGGGTCAGGCAGCTCCCCCCTGTCTGTGAAGCCAGCCTCTCACTAGTAATGCAGGGAGGGAGCTGTCTCAGACTGGTATCAGGGTTAGGGCACTGTGTGCAGGAAGATCACAACACTCCTGGTATTAATAGGGATAGGGCACTGTAAGAGATGACTGTAGTAGATTGAATAAAGATCTGATGTTTCTGCTCTCCTCACACCAAACAAAAACAACACACAAGCAGAGAAGCCCTTCTTACAAAGCTGAGCTAGTGAGTTAAGTAGGAGGAAAAGTAAACATACTGGTGCCAGTGTGGCTACTTAAAAAATACACTTACCAACAATCAATTACATATATTTGAACTGTGTACAGTTCCAGCCAGGACCACCTTTCTAAAATGCACAGTGATTGGCAAATTCAACATGCACTAGCATTTCAGGTGCCTGCTAACAAAAATAATAAACAAACAAGTTCTAGTCACGTGAGTGCTGATCATTACATTACTTTTTTGTCAAGCTTCCAACTGTTTCCATTTCACATCCCCCCAACCATATTGGTAACATCAATAGATAAGAGCACAGCCAGCCAATAGGAATACATACATACATATTCATTCCTAAGTGACCTTTACTGACCTGGGAAGTGTGAACACTTTGTTTCATTTTCTGTTGGTGTTCGTTAGTTTCCAGTTCCATTTCCCATCCCCCCAACCATCACCTCAGTGGTAACCTTGGTAACATCAATAGATAAGAGGGCAGCCAGCCAATAGGAACACATATTCATTCCTAACTGACCTTCAGTGACCTGGAAAGTGTTTATTTGTATCATTTTCAGTTAGTGCGCACTAAATCGAGTTAGTGCGCACTAACGGGGAGTTAGTGCGCACTAACTCGAGTTAGTGCGCACTAACGGGGAGTTAGTGCGCACTAACTCGAGTTAGTGCGCACTAACACGATTTAACGATTTTTAACGATAAATCGTTAGAATTTCTATTGTATCGTGTTCTATAACGATTTAAGACGATATAAACATTATCGGACGATAATTTTAATCGTTGAAAAACGATTCACATCCCTACTTCACGGAGAGGGTGGTGGATGCCTGGAATGCCCTTCCGGAGGATGTGGTGAAGACCAGAACTGTGAAGGACTTCAAAGGGGCGTGGGATAAACACTGTGGATCCATAAAGTCAAGAGGCTGCCAATGAAGAGTGGGTGACTCGCCAGAATGATGGCTACTGCCTGGAGTCAATACCCTTATTAAATAAACATACACAGGCTTGACTCCAACATCACTCTAAGCTTCAACAGCAAGAGGAAATGTGGAAAAAAGGATTCACACTCACAAAGAGGGGAGTAGCTGGCTTGTTACGGCGGTTACTACCCCAAATCAAATAAGCCTGATACTTCACTTTCAATGCATATACAGCATAGTTCTCTGATTCAACGGCAGGGGAGAAGAAAAGAGGGTTCGCACTCACAAAGCGGGGAGTAGCTGGCTTGTTACGGCGGTTACTACCCCAAACCAAATGGGCCTGATACTTCACTTTCGATGCACATCCAGCATGGCTCTCTGCTTCAACGGCATGGGAGAAGACTTATACGTCACGCATGTCCAGCATAGCTCCCTGCTTCAACGGCAGGGGAGAAGAAAAACAACCAATAAGGGCTAATAACATAGTCTGGGTAAAACAAATAAGCATGGGTGCAGCTTGCTTATTGCGGCGGCTACTACCCCAAACTAATCAAGCTAGATATTTCACTTGGATGCAGCTCCATCACTGCTCTCTACATTAAAGGTGGGGATGGAAGGGAAATAGAACCAAGAGCTAAGAGAAACAGATAAGTATGAGAGAAAATATGTGTGAAGCTTGCTGGGCAGACTAGATGGGCCATTTGGTCTTCTTCTGCCGTCATTTCTATGTTTCTATGTTATTAATCTAATCTAATCAATCTATATTGGTCTACTGGCCTAACATGTCCCCCTTCTCTCCTCCTAACTCAAGGTTCAAAAGCTCAGCTGTGCTGCTGGGCCAAGGCTGGAGCCCGCTCCCCAGCTCACCCTGCATCTAATAGCTTCCAAAATGTATGCAGTGAGGCCAGTCCCGGTCTCTTCCCCTCCTCTCCTGCTCCCAGATCCTGTCAAAATTTAAAACATTTTGTAAGCTCCCAGGCCCCCCACCTCTCCCTCCCCCCCTCCCCCCCAGCTCCTACCTTCTTACCCTCCCAGTACCTTATTCTCCTTCAATTTTAAGCCAGGATTGTGGTAGCAGCCTACTGTGACCTGAGCCCGGTGCTTCTGCCATCATCAAGCAGCTATACTGGAAACGCATGCTTCCAACATGGCTGTTATTGTTTGTAAGGATTTGGGTGGAACCCTGGACTCTGAGGCTGCTGACCACGCCCACAGGGGGAAGTCCCGTGAGGGGCCACAGGTCAGGCTCAGCTTTAGGACACACACACAGTTAGATCTTTTATTAAACAGGATTGAGGAACCACCAGAGGTGGCAGTAGTGAGTAGAAATGTAGCCCGGCTGGGCTTGTAGTCCCTCAGGCTCTGGAACAGCGATCCCTCAATGGCTGTGCTGTAGTGGAGAGAAACTGAAATCGTGAGCACAAGCAATATATGCAGGGTTCAGGAAAGAGCCTCGTTGGTGGAGTACTCACACAGCGGTCTCTCGGTATGGAGCACTGGAGCTGAAGTAAAGGCAGGCCCTCGAGGAGCGAGTACCTGGTTCCAGGGAACAGCTCTGAGAGAAGTAGATGGTAACTCACTGATGGTATAGGCAACGGTGTCTTCCAGGCAGAAGAGAAGTCCAGGTAGCGAGTCCAGGTACATGGGCCCTCGAGGAGTGAGTACCGGTTCCAGACAGAGACCTGAAAGAGAAGAGAGAGAGGCCCCCGAGGAGCGGGTACCCCAAATAGAGTAGTCCAATAGTGGATTCAGAGTAGCTAGGTACGGAGAGCGAATCCCATCCATTAGGAAACCTTTGCTAACTCGACGGCTAGCAATCGCGTAGGCTATTTGTATCCGGGATGCGTGACGTCATCACATGGGGACGCCCCTGATGTTCAGGGCAAAGAAGGTACTTGAAGCAGGGCCGCGTGGTGCGCGTGCCCTAAGGCAGCTGAACAGCATGGCGGGAGGCAGCGCCCAAGCCGGACTGGGAATGCTGGAGAGGACGGCAGGCAGACGCCGCAGCAGCCAAAAGTCCGTCAACTGCAGGAGGAGTCGCCAGAGAGGTAAGGAAGGTGGAGTGGCGACGTCGGGCAGCGACAGTCGTAACAATGGCTTTCTAGATATGCTACACTAGAAGCCTGCAGTGCTGGGTCCAGGTCATGGTAGGCCACTAACATAATCCAGGCTGAAGATGAAAGGAGAGTAAGGTACCAGGAGGGTGAGAAGACTGGGGTGGGGGGGCCCTGGAGCATACAAAATTTAAAAAATGTCGATGGGACCTGGGGATGGGAGTAGGAAAAGAGAGAGAGAGACCAGGATGGCCCCTTAGATTTTGCAAACTATTCGATGGTGGAGACTTGTGGGGAGGGGGTTCCTGCAGCCTCGGCCAAGCAGAGCCAAGCATTTGGATCTCAGATGGGAGGGAGGAGAGGGGACATGTTAGGGCCAATAGGTCTGCAATTTTTGTTTGCTTTTTTTAAGCTTCACTTTGCTATATATTTGCATACAGCGAGAGTAGTGCATGCAAATCTCCCTCGTGATATTCATTGTGGATATCCTAAAGATCAGGGCTAGTTGTGGCTCTTGAGGACTGGATTTGGCCACCCCGGGCTATATTATATAGCCAGTTAGGACTAAAGTTATTTGGCAAACTATAGTCGGATAATTTTATATCTAACCATTGATATTCAAAAGAATATCCGGTTAGGTTGAAAGTTACCTGGCTACAGTTAACTGGATAACTTTAATTGGGGATATTCAGTATGATGTTTATCCCTCTGAATATCCAGGAGAAATTATCCTGATACTAACTGTAGCAAGATAACTTGCCTGCTTGCCAGCTTACTGAATGTAGCGGACCCTACAGTCAAGCTACCAGAAATCCCTGAGTTTTTAGGTTGTCAGCTAGTCTAGTCATGATGGAACGAAGGGGGAGGCTTCCATTCAAATACAGCCCCTTCCTCTGCAGGGTCTGGAATGGCCGTCCCCTTGGTGAGCCTTTATAGCAGTGCTCTGGCTAGGTGGGCAGTCTCTTTCAGTCTGCAAAGAGTTCAGAGATAGATGGGAACTTATAATTTGTTGTTTTACAGGTCCATTCAGAGGAGCTAGCCAAACTCTGCAGGAGAGAGACCTTGGGGTGATAGTGTCAAACGATCTGAAGTCGGGGAAACAATGTGACAAGGCGATAGCTAAAGCCAGAAAAATGCTGGGTTGCATAGAGAGAGGAATATCGAGTAAGAAAAGGGAAGTGATTATCCCCTTGTACAGGTCCTTGGTGAGGCCTCACCTGGAGTACTGTGCTCAGTTCTGGAGACCGTATCTCCGAAGGGACAGAGACAGGATGGAGGTGGTTCAGAGAAAGGCGACCAAAATGGTGGATGATCTTCATCGAATGACTTATGAGGAGAGATTGAAGAATCTAAATATGAACACCCTGGAGGAAAGGAGGAACAGAGATGATATGATACAGACATTCAGATACTTGAAAAGTTTTAATGATCCAAAGACAATGACAAACCTTTTCCACTGGAAAAAAATCAGCAGAACTAGGGGTCACGATTTGAAGCTCCAAGGAGGAAGACTCAGAACCAATGTCAGGGAGTATTTCTTCACAGAGAGGGTGGTGGATTCCTGGAACACCCTTCCGGAGGAAGTGGTGAAGACCAAAACTGTGAAGGACTTCAAAGGGGCGGGGAATAACACTGTGGATCCATAAAGTCCAGAGGATGTCTATTTATTTATTTAAAAACTTTTCTATACCATTGTTTAGTAATGCACCATCACAACGGTTTACAAATAGGCACGTAAATAAGTTTGGTTTGGTTTATAGTTTGTCTAAAACGTGCCAATAAATTTTTCAGTTACATGTTTCAATAATATAAGTTAAATGAAAAGTGGATTGGAATTTCCATTTATATGATTAATAGAATAACCATACAAGTTTTATACTGTACTTCTCTTACATCAATACTTAACTATGAGAAAAATAATAAAGTAAGCAAGGATGTGAATGAAGAGAGGCTGGCTTGCGGGAAAGACAGCTAATACCTGGAGATAATACCCTTATTCAATAGACATACACACGGTTAATGCAACTATGACAGTGTTCTATGCTTCAACGGCAAGAGGAAATGTGGATAAAAGCATTTGCATTCACAAAAAAGTGGGGAGTAGCTTGCTTGTTACAGCGGTTACTACCCCAAACCAAACAAGCCTGATACTTCACTTTCAATGCATATCCAGTGTAGCTCTCTGATTCAACGGCAGGGGTGAATGAAGAAAAGATGATTTTATATTCAGACAACAACCAACAAGGACTGAATTACACAGTCTGGGTAAACAAATAAGCATGGGTGTAGCTTGCTTGTTACGGCAGTTACTACCTCAAATCAATGAAGCCGGATACTTCACTTTCAATACATATCCAGAGTAGTTCTCTGCTTCAACGGCAGGGTAGAATGAAGAAAGGTGGATTTATATTCAGATAACAACCAACAAGGACTAAATTGAACAGGCTGGGTAAACAAATAAGCGTGGGAGTAGCTTGCTTATTGTGGCAGTTACTACCCCTAACCAATTAAGCTAGATACTTCACTTAGAAGCAGTTCCTGCACTGCTCTCTACATCAATGGCGGGGGTGGAAGGGAAATAGAACCAAAAGGTTACTTAATGCCAAGAGTAACAGATAAGTATGAGAGAGGAGAAAAAAAAAAGTGCGAAAGCTTGCTGGGCAGACTGGATGGGCCGTTTGGTCTTCTTCTGCCGTCATTTCTAAGTTTCTATGTTTCTATGGTGGTCCTGACCATGGTCGGGAGGTGTTTTTCCTTTCCAGTCACTCCCTGAGCGGTTTGAATTTTTCCCTCTGGGCACTTTTTTAGGAAGTTAATATTTTTAGTGGTAGGAGCCTTGCAGGAGCCTGTACACCACCTGGGCCTATAGAATGGGGAACCCTGTGCCTGGGGCTGTGCAGGTTAGGGAAGACCTGCCCCTGAAGTGGTGGGGACCTGCAGCAAGGATACATTCTCAGTTTTTGGAAGATTTAGTTTCAAGATCCAGGAGGAAGTTCTGTCTGCCCTTCCTTCCTGACTGAAGCACAAACAGACCTGCTTCAGAGGATCCCTCCCATCAGGGATAAATACCACAAGGTAAAAGAATGGTATCAGAATAAAGAGGTTCGAGAAAATCAACTATGACTAAGGCAAAGTCAAACATCCTTGAAGACACCCATCCTGTACTTCCAGATCCCTGGGAGAGAGAGACTTTATCTCCCTGTGCAAAGACTTTAACGTAATATATTTTGGCCAGTGGAAGGGTGTTCTGTCCATCCAAAGGTGACACTGCCCTCCAGGGTCTCTATTTTTTTCCAGGCCCTGGAGGTAGAAGTTCCTCTGGTTCTGGCATCAGATATTCCTGCACAGATTGAGGAGGAGATTGTAACAGTAAAAGACTTTGTGTGCTGTGGGTTAATTTGCTGTGTTATCCTTCACACCTTTTCAACAGTAAAGTGGCTCCAGTGACTTTTTTTTGGCACATCCAGCACACATTGGGACATCCTAGTAATACTAGTACCCCTCTCCCAGGGGCAAGAACAGGAACTGGAGTGTCACCTTAGCACTCGGGGCCTTGGGAGTCATTTCTAAACCCCCCCCCCCCCACTCGACAAAGAATCCAGGCCCTGAAAGGAAGAGTTAGGGTTCAAGTTAGCCTGGGAAGGTTCCAGCTCCAAAGAGTAAAACCATATATTTGTATGGCCTTATCGGGTAGCGGTCTGTACCCAGGGAGAGGGGTTACATGAATATTACGCCCCTGGTGTTTAGTTAAGTTCTTTATGTGGTGTCTCAAAAGGACAGCTTCAGCTTCTCTGCTTGTATGTATGTGTGTATATGTGAGTTTGAGAATGAATCTGCCTCTGGTCTGTGTCCATAGTTAAACCCCTTTTCTGGGACATTTCTTGGAATGTCACTCAATTTGGTTGAGGCCACTATGATCGATTTTGCTTATTACTGGTTTAGACGTATCCTTTGTTCTTTGTTTCATGACTGCCAGGTATCCATTGCCAGCTGTTCATTATATATCAGAATGGTTCTGTTCAGGTTCTGACTATTGCCTTGGTTTTCTGGGCCTGCAGTTCAGATGCCTTTAATCTGGAACTTTTTACCTGCTTTACCCTCAGGGGCCAGACGTGTTTTAACATCACTTTAGAGAAAAGTGAGAAGGTTACCCCATAGTGTAAATGAAGGTGCACAATACACTTCCACTACCTCATTCTCCATGTGCAGCTTGGTTGTCATCCTGTACCTGGCAAACTGCTGGTGCCAGTCAAGCAGGGATGTTGGATTAGCAAAGTTGAAGCCTGCAGGTGTAGCAGATACAAAAGTAATATGAGAAACATTTTTCTCAGGTACCTCTACATCACCCGTCATCCTTAAATTCTTCTCCATCTTCAATGTTGTGGCTCTGGTTCAGGCAGAGCGTGGGAGACACCACCTCCAGAGTGGTGTAAGTTGGTGGGCGAGGCTGGAGCAGGGATTGGCTGGAACAGGACTTGGCTGGAATGGAGTGCAGGTAAGACTGGAGTCAAAGCTTGGACCGGAGCAGAGTGCAGATAATGCTGGAACCAGGGTTTGGACTGGAATGGTTTGGAGATAAGGCTGGAACTCTGGAACAGAGTGCAGGTAAGAGTGGAATTTAAGAACAGTGGAACACAGGCTGGGACTTGGACAGACCAGAACAAGACAAGACAGGGCAAGACAAGGACAACGCAGAACATTTAACATGAAAGCCCGAATGCAGCAATACAGGTTAGCTCCGAGGGGCAAGACAGGGAGGCCTAGGTAGGCCACAGAACAAAGTAAGCACAGGAAGGCCCTTAGGCTGCAAGGCTGGGAACAGAAGACCGAATGGCCATAAGGCAAGGGAGAGGGTCAGAGGGGCCCAGAGGGCCACTAGACAAGGAAAGGCAGAGCTGGGATCAGAAGGCCTGGAGGCCACGAGAAAAAACAAGGCAAAGTTGGGATCAGAAGGTCCGGAAGCCACGAGGCAAAGCAAGGCTAGACTTGAGAAGGCCGCAAGGTAAAAGTGGCTAAGGCAGGAAGCCAAAGGAGATTAGATGCAAAAGTATTGAGGCAAGGGACAGACAGGGTTAAGTAGGGCTGGAGTCTGGATGTGTGCAGGCAGGGAGTAGGATCTTGGTCAACCTGGAGAGTGTGCTCTTAGAGGTCCCCTGGTGGAGCGGAGGCTGTAAGGTTGACTGAGGCATGAGACCAGGGACACACTGGTGGAAACAGTCCTGAGCAGAACTTGCTGGGGTCCCCTGGTGGAGGGGAGCCTGCACAGCAGCTGGAGCTGTAACATTCAGTTTTTATCTATTTCCCCTCATCCTCATTCTTTCTATGTGCCAGGGCCTTCTTCATCTTCCCTTGCCTTGGATTCCTTTCTCTCTTTCCTCTTCTTTCCCTTAGCCTATTTCCTATGTTATCCTCCCTGGCTGCCTTCCTCCTTGGATTAATTTCTATCATCTCCTCCTAGGTTCATATCTCTCTCCTCTTACTCTCTTTTAGGTTCCTCTCAGATTCTTGGGACACAGTACTATGGGCAGAGTAGTGATAGGCCACATGGTGAGTTTTGGTCTCTGTCCCCTTGGCTGATCTTCCCCCCATGGTGCACTCTTCTTTTGTAATCAGAAAGCGTAGGAGAGGAGGAGAAGCAGCTGCAGATTCTCAGAGGGCGTGATTATTGTGCCCCCATGATGCTAGCCTATTGTTTCTGCCACTGATCTGACTGCCAGTGAGGAGAGGGAGGTTGATGAAGATCAATCTTTTCAATATGCCAATGTTTGCTATGGCTTTTACCAAGGGGATGTCCTCTATTCTGGGGATGCATCAGTGGTCACCCTAGCACTAACACAAACCTCATCTTGGCTCCACTTCCATATAGAAAATGCATTTGGACACCTTTAAATAAATGTGTTATTCTCACTAATTATGAGGCTGGGGTAGGTGTTTTTGTGATTCATTAATGGGGAAACTTCTTTCCTTGAGAGTAAACATCAAGAATATAGCTTGAATGGCATTATATCTGAAAAGAGGATAAATTAATTCCACTGGATTCAATTCTCTTAAACTCTTTTGTCTTCTTGAGAGTGATTAGTGGAAAATAATTGTCATGGCAAAAGATATTCATGAGATATTTGGCAAAAAAAAAAAAAAAAAAGAAGAAGATTGTCATTGGTAAAAAAAATATTTGGAGCATGCAGAGGAGGATCTGTGCCTTCATTTTCCTAAAAAAAACAAACCAAAAAACCCTAAGCAAAACCCCCATCAGAAAATGTATCAGTTTACATACAAACACTATGTATGCTTATCTCACATTAGCTCAGTACCCCTATGTGTACACAATAAATGCAATGTTGTAACTATAGAACTCAGCAAGTAGAGCCGCCATGTTTTGGAATGTCTAAAGTCAAAAGAGTAAAAAAGTGTTAAAAAGCTCTTGGTGAGGAAAAAGACCCACATGTTTATCTTCTGGGTGTCCTTGTAATGCTTCTGGAAGGCCAGCTACAGAAATGGGGCAACACTTCTGATTGCTGCTGCCATCTCTAAAGATTAGTCAGGCAATGAAAGAAATTATATGATAGGAGTTACTTTCAGACTCCATACATGAAGCTCAGGAATCGAAAGGTACCCACTACCTTATTCATTTTCATACAGCTAATAGTGGGATCTTTTTTAAAAAAAATTATTTTTATTAGATTTTAAATCATGTACACGTATTTAAAACCAAAGAAAAAATTAATTCTAATGAAAAACAATACATGACAGCAAGGAAATAAACATTATAATATATTGCAAGTCTTCATAATAAGGGAGATAATAAAAAAGAAAGCAAGGGGGGAAAATATTAGTACTAGAGCATTGCCCAAGCATATCTTGATTTATAACTCACTTAGCCTCAGCTGACATCACAAATCACTCTGATTTGTCCAAAAGAAAGTCTCTAAATGGACAGGATTAATAGTGCGATAATTGATTGTACTATTGAGCAGCCTGTTTAAGAAGATGTCGAGGAGGTGGTTTGTAAGTTCCTTCTGTCCTGGCCCTCCAGAGTGCCGTCCGAACTCCAGGAGATTGTTTCAGAAGAAGACATGGTATATGAAGTCCAAGAAGTTTTGGACTTCCGCCGGAGAGGCAGGAACATTGAGTACCTGATCGCCTGGAAGAACTATGGCCAGGGGAAAATTCATGGGAGCCATCATCCAACATATCGGATCCTAATCTCCTAAAAGACTTCCATCAGCGGTACCCAAGAAATCCCAAAGCCTCGGGGGGGGGCGGCTTAAGGAGGGGATACTGTTACATTCAGTGCACGAGCTGCCATTCTCATCTCCAAGGTTGGGCCAGCTGCTGCTCTCTCTGGTATGGCAGGACGCCACCAGCTCTTCCCCAGCGGGAGGCTGCCGGGTGCCATGCGCAGGACGCTGCCAGCTCCTGCTTCCTAATGCTTCCCTTAGGCATGTGCCCACCCGATGTCGAGCCTTTTAAAGAGACCATGGTGGGAAAGTCCCCGCAGCTTGTGAGTAAGTTTAGAGATGCAGGGACCTGTCTGCTACAGGACAATTCCAGTTCAACTCCCACTTCACTTCAAGATCCTAAGTTCAGGAAAAGGCAGTGTTCTCCTCAGAATTAGACTTTTATTTATCAGATTTGGCAGTATTGAGCATTTAGAAGATATCAACAATTCCTGTCTCTAACATCCTGGCCACTAAGCACCAGTTTACCCTAAAGAAAGATCTGTACCATGGGTGGTTTCAAACATGTCATAAAACTTAGCCTGCCTAATATATTAATACTTATGGTTAACTTACTTACCCCTGGTCCCAACTTCAGGTGATTTCCCTCTACCTCTGAAGCAGGCTCTGGCTGGAGGTCTGAAGAATCGTCTGGAAAGGAGGCTTGCTTCCAGGTCGATACTGGCAGAGTTGCCGGGCAGCTCTCGGCTCCTCACTGCCTCAGACTCCATGCCACCATCCAACCCTAGGCAGGGCATCTCCTCTCTCCGGTCTCCTGGCCACACCTAGTTTTCTCCTACCTCGATAGCAGGGGGTACTGTGCTGCTTCGGATCTGCTCCCTTTCTCCTCATTTGCCCCATCTTATACTTTCCAGCTGATAAATATGCATAAACTTGTGCATAATCATGTAGTGGGTGGAGGGTCTTTGCCGCATTGTAGGTCTTTCCCCCCTCCCCTTTTCTTTGGGGGCAGGGAGGGGGGGTCCTGCCTAGTCTGGACCAAGGCTGTATGCCAAGCTGTATGACAACATCAGCGTTTTCTTTGTTTCAGAATGCTCTCCCTTTGTCCAAGGGTGGGGGTCCCTCTGACCTCTGGACTTCTCTTGGCTGGTCTGTGATTTCTGCTTATGAGCTTAAGTTGTGTTATTGTTTATAAGGTTTTGGGTGGACTTTTGGACACTGTGGCTGCTGACCACGCCCACAGGGGGAAGTCCCGTGAGGGGCCACAGGTCAGTCTCAGCTTAGGACACACAACACAGATAGATCTTTTATTAACAGTATTGAGGAGCCACTAGAGGTGGCAGTAGTGAGCAGAGATGAAGCCTGGCTGGGTTTGTAGTCCCTCAAGCTCTGGAACAGCGATCCCACAATGGCTGTTCTGGAATAGAGCCTCGTTGGTTGAGTACTCAACCAACAGCAGTTTCTCTTGGTGGAAACACAGGAGCTGGAATAGAGGCAGGTCCTCGAGGAGCGAGTACCTGGTTCCAGGGAACAGCTCTGAGAGAAGTAGATGGTAACTAACTGATGGTATAGGCAGCGGTATCGTCCAGACAGAAGTGAAGTCCAGGCAGCGAGTCCGGGAACATGGGCCCTCGAGGAGCGAGTACCGGTTCCAGACAGCGACCTGAAAGAGAAGAGAGAGGCCCCCGAGAAGAGGGTACCCCAAATAGAGAAAGTCCAAATAATGGAAAGGCAGAGTAGCTAGGTACGGAGAGCGAATCCGATCCGTAAGGAGTTCCTGTACGAATACCTTTGCTAACTCGATTAGCTAGCAGTAGTGAAGGCTTTTTGTATCCGGGATGCGTGACATCATCACAGGGGGATGCCCCTGAGGTTCGCGCCAAAGAAAGTATTTGAAGCAGGGCCACGCGGTGCGCGTGCCCTAAGGCAGCTGGACAGCATGGTGGGAGGCAGTGCCCAAGCCGGATCGGGGACGCCGGGGAGGACGGCAGGCAGACGCCATGGCAGCCAAACGTCCATAAACCGCGGGAGGAGTCGCCAGAGAGGTAAGGAGGGCGGAGTGGAGACATCGGGCAGGGACATTCGTAACAAGTTGCTGCATTGTCCCTCTGCCTTGGATTTATTTACATAGGAGCTTACAAACAGGCAGATCTTGATAAGTATCTTTCAGTTTTGGTTTAAAGTTCCCATCTGGGCAAAGTTTATTTTCTTTAGCTGTAACAGTGTTTTGGCCTGTCAGGATACTGCTCAGCATACTTCTTGGCTATTATGATTCATATTGGATGCTTTCAGTGGTTAAACATGGGATATCTCCCTGCAGGCTCATACTGATGACATCACCAATCTGCATCCTATATAAGGGCAGCCCCCCTCCCCCCATTGCACCCTGCCTCAGCAACAGGTCCAGCTATGTCTTGTAGTGCATGTTGCTTTCTGTTTTTGTTTGCCCAGCCTGCTCCTGCCTTACTTGCCCAGCCTACCTCAGCCCTATCCATCCCTCTTCCTCCCCTTCAGATGAATACCTGGTTCGACTCTTGCCTGGTATCTTGCTATTTCTAATCTGCCTACCTCTGACCATAGCCTTCCCTTGGACCATGACCCTACCTATCTCCAGAGATCTTTGCCTAAGTCCTTCTGATCCTAACACCCAAAGGCTCCATCCAAGGGGAACGAGGGCTGGTATAGGTGAAGCTCTGCTTTGTCTGGGTCTGCTTGCAGGCGGTGAAAACCTGCAGGGCTCATCCCAGCAGGTAGAGCCAATCTCATCCTAGCCCATTGATATTTGGTTTTGGTATGAGCATGTCTCTGTGGTATAGCTGTTCAGTTTTATAAAATGTTTCTTTAATTTTGCTCTGTGTTTCAGGCCATGGAGTAACATAGGAATATAGTAAATGACAGCCCAAAAAGAGTATCCAGCCCTTCCAGTCTGCCCAGTTATCCTGTCCACACTGCTTAGGATACATTCCAGCTGCCTGCCACAGAGTGTAACCATCTATATGATTTCTCCATATCAGTACAGTCTTATTGTCTTTCTCCTTTGTATTCTACTATCTTAAGTGGAAGAGCAGAAAAGATCCCTAGTTAGTTCCCTTCAGCACCCAAACCTAATCACAAACCTAACTAATATCCAGTCCAGGAGGAAGCTCCGTGCTTTCACAATCCTTTCTATGAAAAAATATTTCCTGATGTTGCTCTTCAATCTACCCCCTCAGACCTTCATATCATGTCCCCTTGTTGTAGAACATCTTTTCCCTTGAAACAGGTTTGCATTTTGTGTATTATTATCTTTTAGGTAAATTAATGTCTCTATCATATCTCCCCTGTCTCCCCTCTCTTCTAAGGTTTAAAAATACTGATGATACCTGTATTTAGTAAGATAGAGGGATAACCCATTCCTCATTGTCCTATCTATCCTGTATAGTGTAGTTCAAAGTTGTCAAGACATACTATCCTGGGGTTGCCTGAGGTAAAATGAGATAACCTGGGATAACTTGCATGCAGAAACATTTATAACCCTAAACTGCAGTGGTGTAACTTTCAAAAAGGCTGGTGTGACAACCCCTAATAAGCAAAGTACTATGGCCGTATTTGGCCGATCAGTTGTAACAAAGCCAGACACTGATAAAAGTCTTAAATCAATTCAGAACCTCTTTGATAAACTTCCTATCTCAACATTTATGTACTAATGTTCACTTGTATGTTATGTTGTTTTATATTTGTATACTGTCTCCCTTAGACATAGTCCAACCCAAGTGGTTAACAAAACACGGAAATACAATAAATAGCAATATATCATAAAAAACACATAAAAAATAAAATATACAACATGAATGTTCAAAATATTTTATTAAGTGATGCGTAAAGTGAACTGCACAAAAGTATCCTCAATACATTGAAACATAGAAACTGAAACAAAAAGGTGCAGGCAAGGCAAGTAAACCCAAGAAATCAACCATGCTATCACTTCGTTTTCATAATAAAACATCACTATTCCCAACCTCCCCATGGCACAACTGCCAATTGTAAGAGCCGGAGCCCGAGGTGCATTGTTTCTGTGCCCCTCCAGGCTCCGCATACATATCAAAAATCATATCAGTGGCCGCTGTGCCATTCCCTGCAAATTCCACCCCCCCTCCCGCCCCCCCACCCTGAGAGATCAGTCTCGAAATCCCATCAGATTATCCCCAAGTCAAATGTCCTCAACCATTGAGTATCGTACTCCTGGCTCTGTGCGATAGAGATTGTAGATAAGGTTCCCACGTCCGCAGGAAGGTATGCCTGTGTTTCGGTGAGTTTCTGGATAGCAGATGTTCCATTTGCATTAACTGATGAAAATGTGACCTTCACGCCCAAAATGAAGGTGACTCCGCATCTTGCCAGTGCAGCAGGATGACTTTTTTGCCCACCAGGCCTGCTTTTTTAAGCAGAATGCGCCGGCCCTCTTCAGGCACCGAGTGATGGGTAATACAATGAAACAAACATAGATACGGAGACCTTGGTAGCTGCACTCCAGCCAGGGAGGTCATATATCTCACAATCCGCTGCCAATAACTCTGGATGAGGGGGCAAACCCAAAAAACATGTGACATATTCCCCACTGATCCCCGGCAACGTAGGCAGGTGGCCGTGGGGGCCAGACCAGCACGATAGGCAATATGGAGTGAGATATATGCCCGACACAGAAATTTAAGATGCATTTCTCGAAAATACATATGCCCAGTGATCGGAATCACACAGCGTATACTAAAGGAAAAAAATGGGTCGGGTCAATATAATGGCCCCATCCTTATTCCAGCATTCCACTGCCACTTGGTAGGAGTCTGTGGGGAGACCCCGTGCCAACCTTTGGTAGTACATTGACAGAGTGGGCGCCTTTGAATGGTCAAATTGAAAAAACTCATCTAGGGCCTTAAACGCAGCCAACTGTTTGGCGGGGGTACCCAACAACTTAATATAGTGGTGAAGCTGCAAATATCCAAACACGTGAGTCCCCAATAGCCCATAGATCTCCTGCAATTCAACAAATGGGAGGATGGAGCCAGCAGCATCCAATACATGTCCCAGATACACAATACCTTTTCGTCGCCAAATCTGAAAACAGACAGAGGTGGATCCAGGGGAAAAATCCAAATTCCCCCTGATGGGAAGTAAATAGGAACATATCCCCAGAATCCCCAACAAGGTGGTAAGATGGGCCCATGTTTTCCGGAGTGGCCGAATAAGTGGGTGGCTCGCTAGTGGGGGGGGGGGGGACCCTCGTCCTTGGGCTCATAAGAGCATAGCTCAGGGCCACGGGAGAAGTCAAAGTGTTTTC
This sequence comes from Rhinatrema bivittatum, assembly GCF_901001135.1. NCBI lineage: Eukaryota > Metazoa > Chordata > Amphibia > Gymnophiona > Rhinatrematidae > Rhinatrema > Rhinatrema bivittatum. Next base: position 573,591,114 of record NC_042616.1, read on the forward strand.
TGCCAAAATGTTAATGAAGGGAGACTTCCCCAGAATCCATCGTCTGATCAAACGAAGATTGGCAGCCATCCCATAAAGATGAAGTGCTGGTATCCCCATGCCTCCCTTGGCCCATGGAAACTTTAGCCATTTCAACGGCATTCTGGCTTTCTTTCCTTTCCAAATAAACAGGCGCAATAGTTTATCAATGCGGGCGAGGTCCCGGGAGTTTAACAGCAGCGGGAAGTTTTGAAAGCTGTAAAGCCACTTGGGCAAAATCACCATATTAAACAGGTTGATCCGGCCGCTCACAGAAAGCGGAAGATCCCGCCAAAGTCTCAATTTGGTCTGGGTAGCTTGTAGCAGGGGGGGAATATTAAGAGTATAAATGTCCTTCACATCAGTTGTGAGGTAAATTCCCAAATATTTAATAGAGTTGCGGGCCCATTGCAAGGGGAAGGGCTCCCCCCATTGCTCTCAGAGTGTGTCTGGGAAGGCTAGCGCCTCAGACTTATCCCAATTAATGCACAAACCTGAGAGCACCTCATAAACTTGAAAAAGAGCGAGAAGGGCTTGCAATGACCGATGGGGGATGTGAGAAACAGCAGCACATTATCTGCAAAAGCCGCGTATTTGAAAATCTCTTTTTGCTCTCCCCAGTGAAATTGAATGCCCCGAATGGCACTAGTGGCTTAAATGGCTAACAAAAGGGGTTCCAAGGTCAATAAAAAGAATAACGGGGAAAAAGGGCAGCCTTATCGAGTCCCTCGTTCTACCACAAAGGAATCGGTCAGCCCCCCATTTATTCTTATGCGAGCATCGGGGTTGCTATATAAAAGTTCAATAGCTTGATAAAAGAGACCACTGAACCCCATTAACTGTAAAACATGAAACATATAACCCCATTCCACTCTGTTGAAAGCCTTCTCTGCGTCCAGACTGACCACCAAATAGGGATCTTCTATCCGATTGCACACAGCCATAGCTATGGCTACCTGCCGGATGTTCCGGATAGCATACCTGTGTTTAACAAAGCCTACTTGGCCTGGTTGGATCAGAGAAGGTAAGAATTGCCTAAGCGGTCAGCCAGGATCTTGGCTAATATTTTATGATCAACATTGAGCAATGAGATGGGATGGTACGAGGCTGGCAGTAATGGATCTTTTCTGGGTTTGGGAAGAATAGTCACATAGGCCTGATTCCCCCCTGTAGGTAACATCCCTTGACTAATTAAGGAATTATAAACTGAGGGGAGGAGTGTGGAAAGTGGCCCCACCAGACATTTGTAAAATTCCAAGCTGAAACCATCAGGGCCTGGCGCTTTTAATTTGTGCATAGTGTGTATAACCCGGGGTTACTTCCTCTTCGGAAATGGGCTCATTTAAATAGTGACTAAACTCCAGCGACAACGAGGGGAGCTGAAACTTATTCCCGAAAGCCTCCCATTGGGAAGCATCCCATCCCTCAGTTTGGTAAAGCTTAGAATAGTAAACCTGAAAGGCACGCATGATACCTTCGGTATTTGTAACCAACTGCTGCTGCTCGTTCTTAACGTGAATATGGCAGGGCCCACGGGCTGATTTAATTAAACGGGCTAGCAATTTACCAGATTTTTGCCCAAAGTGAAACAATTTAAACTTATAATACAGAAGGCTTTTCTTGGTGCGCTGATGAATCAAAGCATTGATAGCTGTTTGCAGCGTCATAAATCGTTCCCTATGCTGAGTGGAATGGCAGCGTAATAAGTCTCACTTGGCTCTCTGAAGTTGGGCACCCAGAGTGAGGAGTTGCTTATCCAAGGATTTCCTCCTATGGGCCACATAGGACAGTATATCCCCCCTAAGTACTACCTTGGCTGCATTCAAAAACAGGACAGGGTCATCCCTATGTTGTGCATTGAATAGGTCAAAGGTAGCCCACCTTTCTCTCAAAGATTTTTTGAAGGCTTCATCTTCCGCCAGAAAATATGGGTATTTCCACTGAAAGAGTATTTTTCAATAAGGGGTTAGACAACTCTAGCCAAATGGGTGCATGGTCCGAAATCACCACATCATCAATCCCAGCAGCTAATATCTTGAAAAAACTGTTAGTGCTTATGAGGAAATAATCAAGCTGAGCATGAGTCGCATGGGCCCTGGAGGTATGTGTGAACTCCCGCTCAAGTGAGTGTAGCGTGCGCCAGGCATCCGTGAGATGGAGGGTGGTCTCTAAGAGATAAATACCCTTGCTTGGCTTCCCTGCACCTTAGCCGAGGAGGACCAATCACATGTGGGATCCTTTACTGCATTAAGGTCTCCCCCCACAATCACCATGTCATCAATGAAAGGAAGAAGCAAGTTGTGTAGCCTTTGAAAAAAGGAAGCTTGGTACACATTCGGGGCATAAATATTGCACAGAATAAGGGGCGCCTGATTGTATTCAGCCACCAAGATTATATATCTACCTTTCGGGTCTTTAAATTCTTTCAAAATCTTTATGGGAAATGATTTTTGAATCAGAATGGCCACCCCAGCCGATTTAGTGCTGGCAGAAGAGAAATAGATGGAGCCGACCCAGCGCTGACCCAGGTTCCCATGCTCCAAATCGGAGAGATGGGTTTCCTGTAGGAAAGCAATATCAGCGGATTTCTTGTTTAAGGCCTGCAGAATCTTATATCGTTTAATCGGGGAATTGATTCCTCCAACGTTCCAAGAGAAAAGATAAGCATTTCAACTACTCATTAGGGAGCATATGCCATGATGGTACAAAAACAAAGAATGACTTTTCACAAGGGAGGGGGTCTCCCAGCTGGACCCCCCCATCCCAGTGTGACAAAGCGGGATAACACAACGGAACACTGCATAGGAACAGAAAACTCAAAATGGGATCTCTCCCCCTTTCCCCAACCTGACATCCCCCCCCCCCCCTCCCATCTCCCCCACTCCCAGCTCCCACCTTAACCACTCCCCAGCACCTGCCATCCTAGGATAACAGGTGGAGATCACTACGATACATAGCCCAGCCCTCGCCCCCCCCCCCCCCCCCCACATTACTGAAAATGGAGAAAGAGAAGGAATCATTTGTATATTTTACTTTTTTTTTTTCTTTCCTTCTCCCTCTCCCCTTCCTTTTCCCCTCGTTGCCTTCTTTCTCCTTCCCTGCGCTGGGCTGACATATAACAGAAGGTATCAGAAAGAACACAGCTGGCCAAAACTTGAAGCCTTAATAAGATAACCATGTGCACTCAGCATTTGTGAAAAACAAAAGAAACAGGGAAAAAAATAAAAAACAGTCCAACTTGTAAAAAAAAACAACAAAAAACCAACACAAGCTGAGCTAATTGAGCTGCATGTTGGGAGGTCAACCGCCCCCTCAGAGTTTACTAGTTAAATGACTGCAAAAATATCTTCACCAGTGTATTTGGCAGAGGCCTACCCGGCCCGCACTCTTCTCTCAAAAAATACCTTAAGCCTACATACCAGACGTCGGGGTCCCATTGCCATAGAGAAAGTCCAAAATGTGTGAACCAGAGCAGTTTGAAGCATTAAGAAAAACCACATGGAAGGTCCACATGACAAACCAAAACCGAAATACCTCCTGAGGTTAACTAGGAGGGCTCCCCGAATCATAGAAGGCAGTGCTGGTCAGCAATCCCGATTCCCATCTGCGGCATAGAGAGTTCAGGTGCCTGTATCACTGGGGGCAGGGTGTGTCTGAAGGTACTGTTGGGCCGCCGTAGTGTCGGTGAACCAGCGGGTGCCATCCGCGGTCTGAACCCGCATCTTCGCGGGATAAACCAGAACCGCGTGAATGCCCCTCTCATACAACTGGGCGCAGTAAGGGGCCAACACCTGGCGCTGCTGCGAGACCGTCGCAGAAAAATCTTGAAAGATTAAAACAGGCCTGTTTTCATAGGTAGGTTTGGGCCCTTGCCGGAGTGCGCGTAGAATAGCCACTTTATAGGCGTAGTTCAAGACCTTCGCGATCACCACCCGGGGCTTCGCATTGTCTGCACGCTTGGGGCCAAGACGATGGGCTCTTTCCACCCTGAGGGGGGCCTGCGATTCCCGTCAGGGTCAGCACCGTGGGGAGCCAGCCCTCGAGGAAGTCAGGGAGGGTAGGCTCCATGAGGCTCTCCGGTAACCCCACCAACCTTATATTAGCTCGCTGCGAGTGATTCTCCAGGTCGTCGATCTTCATGGCCTGTTTTTCAAGGGCGGTCTTGAACCCTGCAATGTCAGTTTGAGCTACCCGGAGGCCATCTTGGTTTTCAGAAACCCGCGCTTCTACTTCAGAGAATCGGCGGTCGATCGCCGCCATGCCCGAATTCAGCTCTTGAAGTTGCTCTGAGATTTTTTTTTAATTCGGAAGTGATCGCTGCCAAGACCGCCGCGGTCAGCTCTGTCAGATAATTTTGCGAGGATGTGCCCACGTCCGCCATACTCGCCACGTCATCCGGGGGGGGGGGGGGGGGGGGGGGGGGATATCAGGCTGCCAGGCCTTGTCATGCTCCTTCTCCCTATCTTTCGCTTTTTTCCCCGCCCGGGCTGCCATCGAGCGCAGCGATTGCAGTACGCTGGTAAGGGAATCAATCACTGGCCCGGAGATGTAAGAAACGGAGGTGCAAGCCACGGGGTGGGGGTGAGATAGCGAGGTATTAGGCTCCACGACGAGAGATCACATCCTCACTCGTCAGTGTATCACGTGATCTCAAATATACAACATGAAATGCATCAGAAATGCATAAAAAATACATTTAGCATTAATATCCAAGGTCATAGCTTGAACCTACACTACTCTTTCTTAGACAAGACAGAGCGGCTTCCCCCAGCCATTCAAATGAAATGTTTTGCAGGTCCTACTAATACAAAGAATAAAGTAAAAATGGCAATCTATTTTGGAAACATTGGCACTATCTCCAATAATCTCTCAGTTTACTAAAACAGCAACAAAGATATGATGAGACACCTTAAAAATGTGGTATAGAGGATTACAGCAGTTTTTGTTTAAGTATTTACAGCCCCCCAGCTTTTTGGTAATGATAGAGCCAACTGATGAAAAGGCAGTTTTCATATGTTCTGGAAAATTTCATGTATGGCACCTATATTGTTGCTCTGTATATGTGCATCATCAGAAATACCTCTAATCATATCACACTCAATTTTTCATTTTTTAAATTTTAAACATCCTGGTGAAAATTAAGGAATTTCTTTCTAAAAATGCAAAAATATGGCACTGTTATACATATCTCATTTGAAGACCAGCCTTGGTGTAGATTTTCAATCTTGCCATGCGTAAATCCTTGGGTTTATGTGCGTGGCCGGGCCTTACGCGCGCTGGCCAATTTTCAAATGGCTCGGCCACGCGTGTAAACCCCGGGACACGTGTAAGTCCCGGGGCTTGAAAATGGGGTGGTCCGGGGGATTGCGGGGCCGGCACCCTGCCGGTGTGCGCAACTTGCTCCTACTCCTTGGCAGGAGCAACAGGTAAAATATAAAAATTAGGGCTCATTAGGATAGGGAAAGGGGGAGGGCAGGATAGGGGAAGGGGAAGGGAGGTTAAGCTAGGGGGTTGGGAAGTTCCCTCCCAGTCCGCTCCTTAATTGATGTGGACTGGGAAGGAATTGGGGAAGGCCCCGATGCGTCACTGCATGTATTTACTTAACTCTACCCCCCTTGCGAGCATTGACCTGGTATTTTGTATGTTATAAAATCATGCATCCATGTGTGCATGCCAGGTAGCACGCGCCCATAGACATGCACGCGTAAGTTTTGAAAATCTACCCTTTAGCTTCCAAAGTCGTTAATCCACTTCAGGGAAGATCAGAATTTTCCGCTGCGCTGCTCCCTTTGCATATGATTGAAAAGACAATAAAAACATGGCATTATAGCTCAAAACTTTACTGAATTATCCTAAAATTAAATTCTGATTTATTCCCCTATGAACCTTTTTACATACCTTCAAGAAACATCCTCCATAGGGATAACACCGCATAGTAGCAGCTTCCCATGAATGAAACACTGCAAATCTCAGCTGATGTTTTTTTCTTTTTTTATCTACTTTTTTTAAAGAAATGTGGTCAGGCTAGACTAAATAATTTTTAAAAATATTGTAGGGGAAGGCAACTAATCAGTTCAAACCAGCAAGCATCCAATCAGAATGTCCCGATTTTGATCACATTTAAACTCAGTTAATCTTTCTATATTGCAGTGAAAATTGATAAAACAATGTGGTCTATCAGTCAGTTGAAAAGATTAGAAAAGATTGAAAATAATTAAAGAAACCGAATCTTCTTAACACTGAAAATAAGTATTTCCAGGAGACCCAGTGAAAGACCTTTTCCAAGTCAAATCCTACTACTAAAATAGGAACCCCTTAGTTGATACATGATGCCATTGTTGTGATTAATTTTGCAATTATGTGCCCGCGGATCTTCCATTCACAAAACCAACTTGGCTTGGTGATATGATGCTTGGCAGGACTGAATCTAACTGATCTGCCATTATTTTGGTGAAGATTTTTAGGTTAAAATTTACAAGATCGGCCTATAAGAGGAAGGTGTTGCGTCCGGTCTTAGACGGCTTCACCCCATTTGCCTCACCTTGTTCACGGCTCCTCCTGCTTACCTTGGGAAAATGGCTACCGCCACATCTGCCAGCCGCCCTCTCCGGCGTCCCCGGAACGGCTATGGTGCTGCCTCCCGCCATGTTCCTCCCAAGACCCTACTAGGGTGCGCACGTGCTACCCACATCTTTATTCCAGCATTGGTGCGAACTTCAGGGGTGTCCCCCTCAAGTGATGTCACGCCATCCGGATATATAGCCTGTATTTGTTGCTAGCTAATTGACGGGCCGTTTCAGTAAAGTTCAGTATTTAAATTAGGTCCGGCGGTAGAAAACGTGCAAAAGGAGGCGCTAGGGACACTAGCGCGTCCCTAGCGCCTGCTTTTGGCCCGGAGCGGCGGCTGTCAGCGGGTTTGACAGCCTGACGCTCAATTTTGCCGGCGTCGGTTCTTGAGTCCGCTGACAGCCACGGGCTCGGAAACCGGATGCCGGCAAAATTGAGCGTCCAGTTTTCGACTGGAAGCTCTCTCTCTGCCCTTCAGGGTATTGACTAACCTGGGTACCTGCTCCTCGGGGGCCCTCTGCTTTATTTCAGGTGTCTTACAGGGATCAGGTACTCGCTCCTCAAGGGCCTGCTCTCCCTGCCTCGGTGCCAGTACCATCTACTTCAGCCTGGTGGAATCGCCTACCTACAGCTACCATCTAGTGAGTAATCTAACTCTCAGTCTGTCTCATCTACAGCATTGCCTTGCTGGGAAACCAACACTGGAATTCCCTTATACCAACGGGGTGAGAAGGGTCCCCTCTGCCAAGGGTCCCAAGACTGCTACATCCAGACTACCTCACTACTGCCACCTCTGGTGGTATCCATCAAGCTGTACAATAAAAGATCTAATTCTGTGTTTGTGTGTCCTGAGTCTAGCCCAGTACTGTGGCTCCCCACGGGGCCCCTCCCCGTGGGTGTGGTCATCTGCCACAGTACCCAAGAATCCACCCAAACACTGCTAAATCCTAAAAGAAGGGAATGTTGGACAGGAGGAAAAATTTCCCTCCTTTAGAGTATTGTAAAATAATTTCTCTAAATGGGCCTGGATATGATGTAATAAAATTTTGTAATAATCAGCATTTAGGCCATCTGGCCCTGGAGCTTTGTCACTTTTACTAGATTTAATGATGTTTATTATCTCCTGCAATTGTATTGGCCTATTAAACAAAGTAATTGATCATCTGTGATACTGGGCAAAGGGAACCCTGTAAGAAAATGTTTTTCTTCAAAATCCCCCCACTTGATCTTCAGTGTATAATTTTTCATAAACATTTTTCAATATCTCACATATGTCTGCTATTAAAGGCTAATTTTTCTTGAGTATCTCTTAATTTCTCAATACACATTGTGATACAGTGCAGCACTGCCAAGGTCAGGAGCAGCCCCGGCACCATAGGATGAAGTCAGATAATACCAGAGACAGACAGCAGAGGATGTTGCAGAAGACAGTGAAAACTACAACTCCCAGGTTCTTAGAACCACCACCTGACCCGTGGGTAGAGCAAGAGGGGAAACAGGTGTCAGAGTTAAAGGATAACGAGACAGACACAGCTGAATTGATGGAGTTGGAGGAAGGGGGCTTGCCGGCATGGTGGCAATGGCCAGAAAAGGCTAGCTCCTCAGGGCAGGAGGAGGAAGTGCTGGAGGTAGGTTCTGGGGGAGAGGAATCCTCCAGCTCAGCCATGGATACCGAGTAGCCAGGAAGGGAGAGGGTTACAAGTGGTACCTTAAAGGAAGGTTGGGATGAAGGGCTTTAAAGAGCATGTTGTGTTTAAATGCTTAAAAGAGGGTTTTTGACTTAATAGTAACCCTGGTCAAGCACCAGCGGTTAGGGAGTGGGAGTGCCTGGATACTGAACTGGAGGTTCAGGCACTGAGTTCCCAAGAACGGGTGGAGGTGGGGGTGAAGAAGTAAAGGCAAAGAACATTTGAATTGCCTTATAAACTGTTTTGAAGAAAACTGTGTCTTTGCACTGTCTTTTGATTGGGGGTGGTTTCACCACCCACTCCTTCTAAGGGGAACCCTGAAGCCAAGCAGACACAGGGCCTGCTTAGGCCAGGACCTGGGGAGTTACGAGCGGCTGGCTGGCGCAGGGGCGAAGAGTGACTCGCTGAAGACGTGATCAGGGATCCAGAAGAGTGGCAGAGCCGGGCCGTGCGGGCGGTGAGGTGTAACAACATTTTACCTCGCCAAACTCATACTAAGAAGGTCATTCATCAAATTGCATTATGGCATTATCATGGGTGTTAGGGCCCTAACGCCCACAATAAGCCATAATCTGTGCAATAAATAAAGCATCGTGAGATACGTATGCAAATTTTTTAAATTTAGTCAAAAAGGAGGAGTTTAGGCAGAGTTTATGAAAATAACTACACCTTTTTTCCTGGCATTATGTCTGAAACAGGATTTGCAATAAATATCATGTTAAGAGAGAGAGAGAGAGACTCTTTGAAATGCTCTCTTATAAGGAAGACCTTGTGAGATTAGAAAATTGGGCATTGAAATGGCAGATGAAATTTAATGTGGATAAGTGCAAGGTGATGCACATAGGGAAAAATAACCCATGCTATAGTTACACAATGTTAGGTTCCATAGGAGCTACCACCCAAGAAAGAGATCTAGGTGTCATAGTGGATAATACTTTAAAATCGTCAGCTCAGTGTGCTGTGGCAATCAAAACAGCAAACAGAATGTTGGGAATTATTAGGAAGGGAATAGTGAATAAAACGGAAAATGTCATAATGCCTCTGCATCGCTCCATAGTGAGACCGCACCTTGAATACTGCTTATAATTCTGGTCACCTCATCTCAAAAAAGATATAGTTGCGATGGAGAAGGTACAGAGAAGGTCAACTAAAATGATAAAGGGGATGGAACAGCTCCCCTATGAGGAAAGACTAAAGAGGTTAGGACTTTTCAGCTTGGAGAAGAGATGGCTGAGGGGGGATATGATAGAGGTGTTTAAAATCATGCGAGGTCTAGAACGGGTAAATGTGAATCGGTTATTTACTCTTTCGGATAATAGAAAGACTAGGGGGCACTCCATGAAGTTAGCATGTGGCACATTTAAAACTAATCAGAGAAAGTTCTTTTTCACTCAACGCACAATTAAACTCTGGAATTTGTTGCCAGAGGATGTAGTTAGTGCAGTTAGTGTAGCTGTGTTTAAAAAAGGATTGGATAAGTTCTTGGAGGAGAAGTCCATTACCTGGTATTAATTAAGTTGATTTAGTAGCCACTGCTATTACTAGCAACAGTAACATGGAATAGATTTAGTTTTTGGGTACTTGCCAGGTTCTTATGGCCTGGATTGGCCACTGTTGGAAACAGGATGCTGGGCCGTACTGTTCTGACCCAGTATGGCATGTTCTAATGTTCTAAAGTAAACTATTTATATTACTGTAAGAGGGGAAACTAGTAACTTGGGGTGAGGTCTCTCTACCTAGCTGCTATCAAGCTAGGTCGAGAGTACAATGTGTAAATCTCATCTTTGTGTACCTGTCATCACTCTAAATCTCATAAAATCTTCACTGATGTCTACTGTGCTGTTCGTATCTTTGACTGTGCATGTAAAACTTCCCCCCAAAAGCTAGACCTCCACCAAAACCTCACCCCTAGTTACTAGTTTCCCCTCTTACAGTGGTATAAATAGTTTACTTATATGACAGCCTTATAGTCTCTCTCTCTCTCTCTCTTTCTCTCTCTCTTTCTCCATGAAAATATCACAGGTGTGAGAAATTTAGCACAGGTTGTGGTAAAATTGCAAAGCACTAAAATAGCACATATTGCAGAATCTGGGAAATTACCCTAACACCCCCCCTTTTTTTTATCATGGGCACTATTCTCATGGAATTTATAGCAAAATGATTAATCTAGCTCTAAGTTTGCCAAAGGTTTACCAGTATTATTGCTATGGCAAAATCGTTTATGAGAAGAATAAAGTATATTCCCTTGCGCTTTCTGATGTAAGCATGTGTTTAATGCACATAAAACTGCAAGATATTAATCTGTTTGCTAAGCTTGCTCGGCTCACCAATTTTTGCTTTCCTTTTTTTAGTTGCTCCTCTAATTGCAAAATATTTTTGTGTAGTCTTTTATTTTTTCTAATAATGTATGCTATTTCCCCCTGCTTCACTGCCTTACTAGTTTCCCAAAATAAAGCTGGAGTTTCTTTATGTTGTGTTACATTTTTCAAATTCTTTCCATTTAGATTATAAATAGGGATGAAAATGTTTATAATCTGAAAAACTGGGAACCTCAATATCTTAGGGTTCCTCCCCCATCACTGATCCTGAAATCAATCCATATTAAAGAGTGGTCAGAAATTTCAGCAGGTCCTATCACAGCCTTCAGAATTTTAGGAAATAATGTATGAGAAGATAAAATGCAATCAATTCTGGACATAGTCTTATGAGCTCTGGATACATGTGTGAAATCTTTGACATTAGTATTTAAGACTCTCCAGACATCTATTAATTGTAGAGAAGTGCCAAGATATGCAATTCCTTTACCAGTTCCCAAACTTGGTCCTCGTGCTACAGTTGATTTAGCGATGGTTCATGTACACAATTGCAGTCACCAGCCAATATTAGATGGCCCTTCTTATTTACCATTAAGAGGTTAACTATATCTGTAGAGTGCACAAATTCATTTGGTGCATATAGATTATATTAACTTCCTTTCCACTAATTTTATTGATCACCAATATTTATTGTTCTTTTGGATCCACAAATTCCTTTAATTCTTGAAACTCATTTATGAATTAATATTGCGATACCTGCTTTTTTTTTTTTTACCCTGGGCTTGGGAGTAATAGCAGCCATCTACCCATTCTCTTTTCAAGTTTTTGCTCTCGTTATCTGCCAAGTGAGTTACTTGAATGCAGGCTATTGACACCTTGTGCTTTTGCAGTGTTTGAAAGATCTTCTTCCTTCTAATATGGGATCCCAGACCATCTACATTCCATAAAATGCATTTTAGAATCTCACCCATTATCAAAGTCCATTATCAGCTGGTTTGCTTTTTTCTTTTTCCTGTTTCTGCAATTTAATGGTCATTTCACCATTTCCTTTTTTTGCAGATCTGTCCATAAACCACTCCAACAAGTAAAAGTAAAATCTGAATCACAAATCAAGCTTCAAAGCATTACAAATAGCTAATATTAGGGGGGGGGGGGGGGGTTGGCACCTGGAGCTCCAGGGTCACGCAGCACGTGATCTCCAAAGAGTAGCATTTTAAGGACTGAATGCGAAGTGCTGAAGCATTTACTGCTCAAGGAGCAGTGAAATGGCTAGGAAGGAGAGCTGAGCTGGGTTTTATACGATGGGTCTGCCCTACCTCCTGCTTTCCTCATGGTTCCATCTTAGCCCTGGGAATTTCCGTGGCAGATTTCCTGCTGAGGCTCAAATTTCTCAGGGCCCAGATAAAACCATATTGGAACAAAGAAAAAGGGGTCTGGGGAAGGGGTTGTACTATGGGGCAGAGATCCCATGTTATCTCTTGGCTCTGTGCACATAGGGTCTGGGCCTGGACAGAATGTCAGCCTCTGTGTTCTTTTCCTGCTTTTGCTATCCCATCTGCTCCCTGACCCAGGCATGAGAGGGGCTTCCCTTGTGAGCTGACTGCTCTTCGATACCTGGACCAGCAGGCAACCTCTGACTTATCTTCTGAAACAGTAGTTGGAAATTAATATTTTTGGTAGGTCTCTAACTGTACAAATCCTGCTTTTACTTTATTTTATTTTTTTTTTAGAAGGAAGTGTGTGTGGCAGTGCACTGTGGAGCAGTGCGTATAAATGTGCACGGCCTGGGATAGGCAGCTGACTGGAAATTCCAACCAGGAACTGATCTTTTTATTTTTTTTTTTTATTTTTTTTTTAGAGAGAAGTATAAAGTACATTTCTTCAGGGTCACATTTTTGTTTTCACTAAAGAATGATAATGGCTTTATTTATACTACAAGAAAGCTGTGATGTCTGTTTACCGTAAATCATGTTGTTACAGTAAACTTATTATTGTGATACATAATAGTTGACTGAGTGCCAGCATATTAGTCATTGAGTTACAAAACTGTAAGGGAGGGAGGGGATCCTAGGGTGATTAGCAATAACTGCTGGTTCAGTGCTGGGTTTTGATCATAATGAGAGAGAGATCTGAGTGGCACCTAGCAACACTATTTCACACAGGCGAGGATTACCTGCCTGCATTGTTACCAGCTGCAAACCCCTAGTCCAGTCTTGCCTCCTTTGCATGGATCAGAACTGATTTAGCATAGAAAATGATGGCATCTAAGCCCCATCTAATCTGTCCGAGTTCCACACTTGTTGCAGTACTGCAGATGCTAATCAATCACTTTCTGCTAATTCTCTGTGCTTATTCCAGGCTTTCTACAATTCGGGTACTGATTTTGCCACCACCATCACTTTCAGTGGGTGGCAGTTCCCATAAATCCACCTCCTTCTTTATGAAGAAAAATCTCCCCCCTTTCAGCTTCACACCATGCAGCCTTGGTCCGAACTTCCTTTCCACTGAAATAAAGGATAACGCAGAAATTTTTTTACTGGACTAACTTGGGACCTTTGCAATTAGCTTTCATGAGCTAAACTCTCTGTGACCGAGGGAAAGTGAGTTAAGGAGCTGGAGGGATATCTTGAGATTCTGCTATTATGGTATCTTGCTTGCAATAGCCAAACATCTTTAACACCACCAGGCACCTTGTAATGCGCACTTTGCAATAATTCTTATCCTTTGCATAGCAAACATATCATGAATGTGCTTGACTCACAGCAAATAAGCTTGTAATTCTGTCCTTAATTGTATTGCTACTAATTGATGTCTCTGCATTGTATCTCTGTCAGTAGACCATTTCTCTGGATGACGCAGGTAATTCACAGGAGGTGATCCTTGACAAGTTCTGTGCCTGATTCTGACTGAATGATTCTATCTCTACCCAGAAGGATGTCAGGCACATCCATTTTCCCCAAGGGTACATACCCTCATTAATGCCCTTTGACGTGACTTTTAAAGATATGGGTCCGGATTTTGCCTGGGAGTTCAGGCTCCCTGAGGGTAGGGACAGCAGTTTCACTATTTTTCTGTGTGTCTAGGTCTTGGGAGAGATGGGCTGCATCTTACTGCAGTGCATTTTCCAGCATTGCATGTCTGTCTCTTTTCACAGGTAGTATAAAAGCCAGCAGATGAAGGGAGATCACGTGACACGTGAGAGGGAGCGATGTAGCCGACCCTCTCGGGCTCCCTGATTTCTAATCTAACCCCATCCGGCCCTATTTGCTGTTCATTTTTGCGTGGAAGTCTCTCAATATCCCAGCGGCTATTATTGGTGAGCAGAACGGTAGCCAGATGTCGACCCGCACGGCGCGCAGGGACAAGGATTCGGCAAAAGAAAAAGTCAGGCCTACTGACTCGGCCTCTGAGGAGGAACACAGCATGGCGGACCTACCGGCACCAGCGAGCTGGGCAGATCTTCGCACCGCGGTAGTAGAGGCACTGGAGCCAGAGTTTAAAAAACTTTCGTCCCAACTCGGCGAGGTGACCGCAGCGCTTACTGGCTATGAAGCACGATTCTCAGCCCTAGAGCAACGGGTTTCGGACGGCGAAGATGGCGCCCAGGCCATGCGGTCAGAGGTAGCAGAGCTACGTGCGGAGATCACCCGACACACAGCGCGTATTGAAGACCTTGAAAACAGGTCCAGGAGGTCCAATCTACGTCTGGTAGGCCTCCCAGAGGAAACTGCGGATCGAGATTTGCCCCAAAAAATAGAAAACTGGTTGATTCGCGAACTGTCTCTGGGCACTGAGCACGGTCCCCTGAGAATAGAAAGAGCTCACCGGTTGGGGCAGAAAAGGGCTCAGCAAGAAAAACCACGAGTAGTAATAATAAAACTGTTAAATTATGCTCACAAAGTAGCGATCCTGCAGGCCAGCCGTCGGGGGAAAGCGCTGTTGTATGAGGGAAAGAAGATTCTGATCTTCCAAGACTTTTCAGGGGCCCTATCTGCACAGTGCAGGGCTTTCTCCCCATTGTGTACACAGTTGTTTAATCTGGGTCAGAGAGCTGTGGTAGTATACCCAGCGAAGGTCCGTGTAAGTACACCTGGAGGACCCAGATGGTTTAGTGAGGCCGCTGACTTAAAAGCTTACATTGGAACCCTGGATCGTGGGGCTGGAGAAAGACCGGGCGGACGCAGCCCTGGGTCGGATACTGGATAAATGTACAGGACAGTCAGCCAGATACTCAAGATATCTGAGTAGTTTCTACCGGCATGGCAAGCATTGCCTAATCTATTGCTTATGGGGGCAGGGGGACCTGCACCCTTTGCTTACTTAATATTTGACAGTTAAGTCTGTTCACTGTTTTTTTTCTCTCTTTTTCCAAGTTTCTGGCACATACTGGAGCGGTGTGAACAGATCTCCACTTTGTGCTGCAATGGGATATTGGTATACTACAGGTGTTTCAATATTGTATTGTGAAATTGTTTATAGGGGGGAACAAAAGCTGTTATTTGTTCAACTTTTATGTTATGCTATTTCTATGGAGTCCCATCCCTTGTTATGTTGCTGCAAGCTGGATGGGGGGTGAAGAAAGGGGGGAGGGGGCAGAGGAGCCCGAGTGTCTTAACAGGATCTCTTAGGTGGGGAATTAGTTGAGATGAGACTTCTGGGGAGTCTAGTTAGGGGAAGGGGGGGTGGGGGGGGGAAGGGGAAGGGGGGAGGAACGGAGCGGGGAGGAGGGTCAGGGAAAGATACAAGGTGCTGGCATGATACAGATTTCAAACATTTTGGTGGCATGTGGCGTGGGGAAATCACATTCACAGGGAGATGGCCAGAGCTGGGGTGGTCATCATTCCCTTGGAGTTGGGAAATTCTCATTGTTCAAATTACTTTTCTATGGCGTGATATGGGGTAAATGGCTATGCGTAATCTCAAATTGATATCCTGGAATGTATGTGGTATTAATACACCTGTCAAACGGTCGAAGGTATTACAGGCCTTGAAGAGACAGGCTGCGGACATAGCATTCTTGCAGGAAACCCATCTTACAGATGTGGAGCACCTGAAATTATGTCAGTCTTGGGTGGGTTCGGTGTATTATGCCTCCGCCACCACGAGGTCAGCGGGGGTAGCTATCCTGGTGCGCAAAAATCTCCCGCTACAAGTTCTTTCTGAACATAAAGATCCTCAGGGTCGCTTTCTTATTTTAGAAGTAACAATTAATCAGATGCCTGTGGTGTTGTGCAACCTGTATGCCCCGAATTCTCAGCAAATGCCTTTCTTTCAGAATATACATAAAATGTTACTTTCATATATGGACAAATTCCTGGTAGTGGGGGGAGATTACAATTCTTTACGGGACCCCGAATTAGATAGCTCTGCCACTCTGCGGCGGACAGGGGTAAGGGTCGGGGGATACAGCTCCTTGAACAGAGTTTGCACCTGGTTGATGCATGGCGAGCTCTAAACCCTTTTGAGCGGGACTTTACACATGTCTCCAGAGCTCATTCCACACAATCCCGTATCGACTATTGGTTAGTCAGCACACATTCCTTCTCCAAAATTTCAGGAGTAGGAATTGGAGACATTATTGTCTCAGATCATGGCCCAATTTGGGTGGATCTGGCAGTGCTCCCTCAAGTGAGTGACTGTAGGGGCTGGCGCTTCCCTTATTATCTGGCAGAGGACACAGCATTTCAAACCTTTTTATTGGAACGATGGACAGATTTTGCAACCCTAAATGCCCAACATAGCAGTGATCCAGTACTGTTCTGGAACACTTCTAAAGCTGTCCTTAGGGGAGATATTATCTCATATATATCACATCGGAAAAAAGTGCTAAATAATCAATTATTGACCCTGACAAAGAAATTGCAACAGGCTAAAGGGGCACTAAATCGTTCTTGCACATCGGTAACCAAGAGTGATTATAGAACCATTCAATCAGCTTTGAACTCGCTGCTACACCAGAGGGCTAAACACAGCATTCTATATCACCAACATAGGCTCTATAGATATGGTAACAAATCTGGGAAGCTTCTGGCCAACTTAGTTAAGTCTAATAGAGGGTCCCGGCATATCACGGCTCTTCGTACGCCACAAGGCCACATAGTTCATGAAACCCCTAAAATCCTAAAAGTTTTTCGGGATTATTATGCGGCGTTGTATCGGGCTGAGGGCTGGGACTCAAGTCAATGGGACTCATTTAGTGCCCGCGTTAAACCTCCCTATCCTGACCCAGGCTCAGCAAGAGGGGCTTAACTGACCCATTACGGAGGATGAGGTTCGACAGGTTATTCGGAGTTCCCCAAGGTTTAAGGCCCCAGGGCCGGATGGATATAGTGCAGACTTTTATAGGTGTCTTTCAGAGCCCCTCTCCCCCTTGTTGCCATTAGTTTTTACAGCACTAATCTCGAAGGGAAGTTTTCCGGTGCATGGGAATAGGGCCCACATCACTCTAATTCCCAAGCCTGGGAAGGATACCCTGCACCCTGCTTCCTATCGCCCTATCTCTTTATTAGATGTGGACCATAAACTGTTGGCGAAAATTATGGCAGATAGATTGAGTGCCGTTTTGCCACAGATGATTCAACCGGGCCAAGTAGGCTTTGTGAAAAAACGCTATGCCTTGACTAATATCCGGAAGCTAACAATTGCTATGGATCCCTGCACCAGACACAATATTCCCTTCCTCATTGCTAGTCTAGATGCAGAGAAGGCTTTCGACCGGGTGGAATGGGGGGTTTATGTTTGCCCTATTGAGAGACATGGGATTTGGAGGTTTTTTCTATCAAGCCTTGCAACTCCTATACTCGGGCCCGGTTGCCTCGTTAATGGTGAATGGTCAATTTTCCCCTGAATTCCAGGTCTTTCGGGGTACCCGACAGGGCTGTCCCTTATCCCCTCTCCTTTTTCTCTTGACCCTGGAGCCTCTATTACTGGCTATTCAAACGTTCCGAGCGATCCGAGGGGTGTTATTTCAGGCGCCGGGGGAAAAGGAGATTTTCAAATATGCCGCGTTTGCGGACGATCTCTTGGTATTCCTTACTAATCCAAGAGACTCCTTGCCGGCCCTTTTGGAGGTGGTTAGGGACTATGGTGGTATTTCGGGTTTTTCGCATTAATTGGGAGAAATCAGAGGCCATGGGATTCCCGATGTCTATACAGGAGCAGTGGGAGGGCCCTTTCCCACTGCACTGGGCGAACGGTGTAATAAAATATTTGGGGATTGATATAGCCTTAGATTTACTTAAGTTATACGACTTAAACATCCAAAAATTACTGAGACTCACGAGAGATAAGCTCAAACTTTGGAAAAGCCTTCCTCTTTCCGTAGGGGGGCGAGTTAATTTGTTTAAGATGATCATACTACCTAAATGGTTGTATGTGTTGCAGAACCTACCTCTTATTCTAAAACGTAACGATTTGGCCGCCCTTCAACAGATGATGCGGGCATTTCTTTGGCAGGGGAAAAAGGCGTGCATACCATTGTCCTGGCTTATGTTGCGTTGGGGAGCAGGGGGAATGGGAGTTCCCGACCTTCAGTCTTATTGTGTGGCGGCCAACCTCCGGATTGTTAGGGAATGGATATTGGGAATCCCCTTTTGTATTGACTTGGTGGCTGAATCCACATTGGTGGCCCCCTTCGCGTTGACCTATGAACTGATGGGGCCGGGGAAGGAGCTACCATCTGCAATCTCTCAGAATCCACTGGTTGTCCCGTTTCGAAAATCCTGGCAATACCTTACAAAGAAGTTTGGACTGCCTCGATGTAACCCTTACCTTCTCCCAGTTCAGGGCAACCCAGAGTTTTTACCAGGATCCCAAGATGTTAGTCTGCGGGGATGGGCCTCGAAGGGTATCACTCATTTGGGGCACTTGGTGAACCCAAAAGGGATACTAATGCCGTTCCCCACAGTACAACGTATATATGGTTTGACCCGGGTCCAGTTCTTTGGGTATCTACAAATCCGACATTACATATTATCATTGCAGATTGGTACTCAGACTTCCACACATTTAGCGGCGTTAGAATCCTTTTTTCAGTTGGGAAGGGAGCGGCCATTATCTCTCTCGACATATTATAGGGCTCTTCAACGAGGTATGTCACAGCGTACCTATGAGACTTCAGTAGAGCGTTGGACCAAAGATGGAGTATTCACGGTTACAGTGGCAATCTTCTCTGCATGTATGGGGAATTTAAAAAGGTCCAGTGAAAATATGTATTACCGGGAAATGCAATACAAGTTTCTGCGGAGGGCCTTTGTCTCTGCACAGGTTGCGTGGAGAGCGCGGCTCATAACAGATTCGACATGCCCTCGTTGTCACCTTGCAATTGGCACTTTGTCTCACGCATTCTGGGCTTGTCCACTTGTTCAACAGTTCTGGCAGAAAATTGTAAATTACTTACAACGCCTCCTGAAAATACGTTTTCAAGTTACCCCGCAGCTGATTCTTTTTGATTGCATTCCCCAGTCGGTTATAAGAAAAGCGGGATTGAGAACTCTGATTAAAAAGGCCTGGCTGGTGGGGAAAAAAGTTATTCTACTTAATTGGTTGGAGATATCTGCACCATCGTATTGGACTTGGCGTAATCATTTTCATCGAATGATGTATATGGACAGTTTTACTTCTAAGTTGTCACCAACGCACCGAAGACTTTTCTTGGAGACCTGGGAGGTATATGTGCAGACTTTGCCACATCGGGCTCGCAGCTTGATCCTCAATGCCTGATGTTTGTTTGTTCTTTTTTTTGTTTTTTGGGTTAGTGATAGACCCATGCCTTCAATGTTATGATTGGACTCTAGTATACATGGATGTCTCAACTGGTTTGTCAGCCAGGCCTTGGGTAGGGGAAGGGGGGGGGGGGGGAAGGGGGGTAAAGGGGGAGAAGCGGGATGGGGAGGTTTGGAGAGGGTGAGGGTTTGGGGATAAGCATACTGGACTCCTGTTCCTTCTTGTTTAAGCAGAGCTAGCCCGCTATAGTTGTTCAATATGTCAGACTGGGGGAGGTATCAGAGTGCAGCCTCTCCTAGTTTGTTGGTGACATGAGTATTCTCTAGGGTGGCTCTAGAGATGTCTTAGACACAGTTATAGATATCTGGAAGGGGGAAAATTGAGGAGTGTTTCCTCATGGTACTGTGATTTGTGTCATCAATATCGTTTGCTGTATTATGTTTGCTTGTCTGTTATCGGCAAAGTTTCATATTGTGTCTGAGGATCACTCAATAAAAATTGTATTACAAAAAAAAAAAAAGCCAGCAGATGCTCTCTGCTGTATTCTTCTTTCAGTTAGTATTTCACAGTAGTTTTGTAACAGAAGATGTACATGATTTAAAAAACAAAAACCAAATCCTTCTTTCAATCTGTGAGGAGTAGAAGGTCAACATTTAAGTAATCTAGAACTAATTCAGAGGAGGGCAAAAATACAAGCAGCAAATTGCAAGCATGACTTAAAAGTCAGCTCCTGTTATAAATTGCTGATCAGTGCTAAAACTCCCCAGCCTTGACTATTCACTGGGTCTGTCCTAGGCTTCTGAGCCAGCTTTGCTATTTCAGAGCAGCTCCTGATGGGGTAAGTTTGGGTGAAAGGCTCTCATTGTGTTAGGAGGGAGTTTGGGGACTGGGATAGATAGATAGAGACTAGCAGGAATAAAAGATAGAAACAACTGAAACAAAGGTATAGAAAAAATAAAATAAATTCCCATTGTAAGGAAATTAGAGAAAACCCCCAAAGAGAAGGCAGTTGGGGTCGTGGAAGTGGAGGGACAAACTTACAGTAGGGAAAATGAGGCCAGAATGCCCCGATAAGTATAATGTGCCTACTTTCATATTGAACCAGTTGTAGAGCATGAGGATCCCAACAGGTGAGTTTTTAGGAGAACATAAGAACATAAGAAGTTGCCATACTAGGCCAGAACAAGGTTCCATCAAGCCAGGCATCCTGTTTCCAAAAGTGGCCAATCCCGGTTACAAGTACCTTGCAAGTAGCCTAATACTAAGTAGATCCCATTCTACTGAGGCCAGTAATAGCAGTGGCTATTCCCTAAGTCAACTTGATTAATAGCAGTTAATGGACTTCTCCTCCAAAAATGTATCCAAACCTTTTTTAAACCCAGCTATACTAACTGCCCTAACCACATTCTCTGGCAACAAATTCCAGAGCTTCATTGTGCGTTGAGTGAAAAAGAATATTCTCCGATTAGTTTTAAATGTGCCACTTGCTAACTTCATGGAATGCCCCCTTGTCCTTCTATTATCCGAAAGAGTAAATAACTAATTTACATTTACCCATTCTAGTCCACTCATGATTTTATAGACCTCTATCATATCCCCTCTCAGCTGTCTCTTCTTCAAGCTGAACAGCCCTAACCTCTTCAGCCTTTCCTCATAGGGGAGCTGTTCCATCCCCTTTATCATTTGGGTCACCCTTCTCTGTACCTTCTCCAGTGCAACTATATCTTTCTTGAGATACGGCAACCAGAATTGCTATTGCGAGTGTGGGGAATGCAGTCACTTGCTTAAGAGAAAGTGAGCCCATGAACCATGGTGCAACGTCAGGGCGAGGCTCCAAGGTAGACACCGTGGAAGTCAAGTGTATTCAGGTACGGGCTGGGCTTGGAACTTGGAACGTAGCTTGGAACTAGGAACAAGGCAAACTCAGGCCTCTGCTGAACCTGCATGTGCAGAGTGGGACCCAACAATGCAATGCTGTTCTCTGGAGTAGCCCTCTGGCTACTCGATAGCCCTTTTGGATCTGCCGCTTGGGAATGGCTTGTGTGTCAGGACAGGCGAAGGCTGAGGAGAGGACATGACAAGAACTTGGATGAAGACTTGGAACTCGGGACGAAGACTCTTGGAACTTGGGACATAGATTCTGGAGACTTGGAATTTGGATGAAGGCTCAGGTTCAGGAAAGAGTTTAGCTTCCCGGGGCACTGTATGTTGTGTCCGTCAGTGCACGACGCCCTCTCTCCACTCTCCTTACCTCTTTGGCGCCTCCCTCTTCGTCTGCTGGAAGATTGGCTGCCGCGGTGTTGTCTGCCGAAGTCCTCCGGCATCCCCGGACCGGCTAGACGCTGCAAACCGCCATGTTTCCTGGAGGCCTAGGGGTGCGTGCGTGGTCCCGACTGAAGTACCAGCGATGGCGCGAACCTTGGGGGTGTCCCCCGAAGATGACATTACCCGCGACGGATATATAAGGTCTTAGAATTTGCTAACACTTTGAGTTAGCAAGAGTTACTCTACTTAAGCTACTCTGCCTCCTCGGACTTACTAGGGGTACCCGCTCCTCGGGGGCCTCGCTCTCTCCTTTGTTTTTCAGGTGACAGTCTGGAACCGGTACTCGCTCCTCGAGGGCCCTCGTTCCCAGATTTTCTCGGTACTCTCTTCTACCTGGAAGTCATCACTGCCAACTACATCAGTGAGTTACCATCGCTCTCTCAGAGCTTTCCCTGGAACCAGATACTCGCTCCTTGAGGGCCTATACATTCCAGCCAGGGGCGGATTTGCCTATCGGGGGATCGGACATCCCCTGATGGGCCTGTCGCTCTAGTCACATGGTCTGCCATGCGCGGCTGTGACGGAGCTGCGCTTGGCAGACCATGTGATGTGTCCTGGGCCGGCCTGGGCGGCAAGTCCCCGGGCTGGTCTTCCTTGGGAATCTGCCGCTGATTCCAGCTCCTGGGCTTCTATGAGACATTGTGTGAGTGTTACCATCTGGTTCAGTACATAAACTCTGCATACCCTGCCTACTCACTATATTTCAGTTTCTCTACAGCTCAGCCTCCAGGGATCACTGTTCCAGTATCTGAGGGACTACAGCCCAGCCGGGCTTTTCCAGCTCACTACTGCCACCTCTGGTGGTTCAGTATATTGTCTAATAAAAGAACTAATGTGTGTCTGTCTCCATACTCTGAGCCTGACCGGTGGTCCCTCTCGGGATCTTCCCCTGGGGGCGTGATCATCTGCCACCGGTGCAAGGATACACCCACAACTCTCCTAAATAACAAGAGATTGCTAATCAGACTGTTAACTCTGAACTGAACACTGTACCACAGTGCACCCTACACAGCCCCCTGTGGGCAGGTCACAGACCACACTGTCCTGCTGCGTGCCTATACAACCTGCCATAGGTTGGTCACAGACCATGCAGGGAGTGGGGCAGGCTCAGGACTGAGACTCGGATAAGGATAGGAGTCAGGACATCACTTGGAATGACGAACAAGGCTTCGAACGAGGAACAAGGCTTGGAGCGAGGAACAAGGAGATCCGCTGGCTGGACAAGCTCCACAAGCCCAGAACTAGGAACAAGACTAGGAACTTGAGACTTGACTTGGAACTTGAAACGTGGAATGCTAAAAACAAGGATGGACTCCGAGGACTTGATCCAGTGAAGATGGACTTGGAAACAGGCCCTGTGCCAGGAAGCCCCCTGCCCAGCCCCCTGCGGGCTGGTCATGGACCAGGACGTGGGCACACCTGGAGGAAGGATGAGGGAGGATCCCGAAGGCTGACCTTGGAACAAAGACTGGGACATCAGGAACTTGATTGAAGAATTAGATGAGGCAAAGATTCAGAAGACTTGGACAAGGAATCAACGAGAGACCAGGAACATGGAACAAGCAACATGAAGGAGCTCCAATGAGGAACAAGGAGACCAGGAAAATGGAACCAGATCTTGGAACAGGAACAAGAGGATCAGGAACATCCAACGAGGAACATGAAGGCCATCAAAACAGAGAGATGACCATGGAAGACCTTGAAGGAAGACACACCATGGACGACCATGAACACTCATTGTGAAGGCCCCGAGGAACTGGCAGAGAGCCCTTTTACAGGACTGAAGACAGGACGAGGCAGTGACATCATCAGTAAAGGCCACAGGGTTTTTCCCACCATGGACCCTTTAAATTCACAGGAGAGGAGTGCACGCTTAAGGAGAAGCCAGCATCAGGACAGGCGTGGCAGTATCGACGGTGTCCCTGCTGTGAAGATGGCTGAAGGCATCAGCGGCATGGCTGGCAGCCCAGGGCCACAAAGATCATCAGCAGCGGCGGCTTGAGCTGTGAAGAAGGAAGGAAATGCCGGTAGCACTCGGGCCGCGAAGAAGGTGGCAGCAGCGGCGGTTCCTGCCACAAATATGGAAGCAGCGGCACTCCTGCTGCGAAGCGGATGTCAGCAGTGATGGCTCCTGCCACAAAGAGAGCGGAGCCGGCTTCCAGCTGGCAGGCAGTATTGGTGGCATCAAGCCCGCCCTGGGAGGTGAGTGAGGCTGCTCGCGGTTGGGGCCTGAGAGCAGTGAGCGCAACAGTTGCATACAGTACTCTAGGTGTGGTCTCACCATGGAGCAATACAGAGGCATTATGACATTTTCCATTTTATTCACCATTTCCTTCCTAATAATTCCTAACATTCTGTTTGCTTTTTTGATCACCGCAGCACACTGAGTTGAAGTTGTCAATGTATTATCCACTATGATGCCTAGATCTTTTTCCTAGGTGGTAGCTTCTAATATGGAACTTGACACCATGTAACTACAGCAAGGGTTATTTTTCCCTATATGCAACACCTTGCACTTGTCCCCTTAAATTTTAACTGCCATTTGGATGCCCAATCTTCCAGTCTCATAATGTCCTCCTGTAATTTATCATAATCTGCATGTGATTTATGTACTCTGAATATTGTGTCGTTTTCAATTTTAATCACCTCACTCATCATATCCCTTTCCAGATCATTTATAAATATATTGAAAAACATCAGTCCAAATCAGATCCCTGAGGCACACCACTGTTTACCTTTTCCTATTGATAAAACTGACCATTTAATCCTACTCTCTGTTTCCTGTCTTTTAATCAGTTTGCATTCCATGAAAGGTCATCGCCTCCTATCCCATGACTTTTTAGTTTTCTTAAAAACTTCTCATGAGGGATTTTGTCAAATGCCTTCTGAAAATCCAAATACACTACATCAACCAGTTCACCTTTATCCACATGTTTATTAATCCCTTCAAAAATATGTGGCAGATTTATGAGGCAAGACTTCCCTTGGGTAAATCCATGCTGGCTGTGTTCCATTAAACCATGTCTTTCTATATGTTCTATGATTTTGATTTTTAGAAGCCAGGCTCACTGGTCTATAGTTTCACAGATCACCCCTGGAGTCCTTTTTAAATACTGGGGTTACATTGGCCACCCTCCAGTCTTCAGGTACAATGGACGATTATAATGATAGGTTACAAATTTTTACTATTAGATCTGAAATTTCATTTTTTAGTTATTTTAGAACCCTGGGGTGCATACCATCCAGTCCAGGTGATTTGCTACTCTTTAGTTTGTCAATCTGGCCTACTACATCTTCCAATTTCAATGTGATTTGATTCAGTTCATCCAAAACATCACCCTTGAAAACTGTCTCTGGAACCGGTATTTCCCCAACATCCTCATTAGTAAATACAGAAGAAAAGAATTAATTTAGTCTTTCTGCGATGGCCTTATCTTCCCTTTAACCCCTCATAGAAACATATAGAAACATAGAAATGACGGCAGAAGAAGACCAAATGGCCCATCCAGTCTGCCCAGCAAGCTTCACACATTTTTTCTCTCATACTTATCTGTTTCTCTTAGCTCTTGGTTCTATTTCCCTTCCACCCCCACCTTTAATGTAGAGAGCAGTGATGGAGCTGCATCCAAGTGAAATATCTAGCTTGATTAGTTAGGGGTAGTAGCCGCCGCAATAAGCAAGCTACACCCATGCTTATTTGGTTTACCCAGACTATGTTATACAGCCCTTATTGGTTGTTTTTCTTCTCCCATGATGTTGAAGCAGAGAGCCATGCTGGATATGCATCGAAAGTGAAGTATCAGGCACATTTGGTTTGGGGTAGTAACCGCCGTAACAAGCCAGCTACTCCCCGCTTTGTGAGTGCGAACCCTCATTTCTTCTCCCCTGCCGTTGAAGCAGAGAGCTCTGCTGGATGTGTGAAGTATCAGTTTTTCTTCTCCCCTGCCATTGAAGCAGAGAACTATGCTGTATATACATTGAAAGTGAAGTATCAGGCTTATTTGATTTGGGGTAGTAACCGCCGTAACAAGCCAGCTACTCCCCTCTTTGTGAGTGTGAATCCTTTTTACCACATTTCCTCTTGCTGTTGAAGCTTAGAGCGATGTTGGAGTCACAGTAAGCATGTGTATGTTTATTTAATAAGGGTATTGTCTCCAGGCAGTAGCCATCATTTAATAAGGGTATTGTCTCCAGGCAGTAGCCATCATTCTGGCGAGTCACCCACTCTTCATTGGCAGCCTCTTGACTTTATGGATCCACAGTGTTTATCCCACGCCCCTTTGAAGTCCTTCACAGTTCTGGTCTTCACCACATCCTCCGGAAGGGCATTCCAGGCATCCACCACCCTCTCCGTGAAGAAATACTTCCTGACATTGGTTCTGAATCTTCCTCCCTGGAGCTTCAAATCGTGACCCCTGGTTCTGCTGATTTTTTTCCTATGGAAAAGGTTTGTCGTTGTTTTTGGATCATTAACACCTTTCAAGTATCTCTAACGGTCCAACTGACTCCCTCATAGGTTTCCTGCTTCGGTTATATTTTAAAAAGTTTTTATTATGAGTTTTTGCCTCTGTGTCCAACTTCATTTCAAATTCTCTCTTACCCTGTCTTGTCAATGATTTACACTTAATTTGACAATGCTTATGCTTTTTCCTATATATATGGACAGTGAACAGCACATTCTGTGTGGAACTTCTTGTACACTTCTAGCCAGGTAAAGACTTTCCAACTGGTAGACTTGGCAACTGCTTTATGGAAGTTGCCCTGCAAGTATAAGTCTGCCTTTTTACTGAAACTTCCACTCGTGCATAACTCCATCATTATTTTGGACCGGTTGGCCAATGCAACAAAATAAATATCATAGTGGGCCAGCATCCCGCATCTGACAGTGGCCAGTCAAGGTCGCAAGTACCTGGCAGATCCCATAAAGTAGCTTTCTTTAGTCTACCTGGCTAATAATGTTTTATGGACTTTTCTTCCAGGAACTTGTGCAAACTCTTTTAAACCCTGCTTTGCTAGTCACCTTAACTGCATCCTCTGGCAACATATTCTACAGCCTGTTTGTGCATTGAGTGAAAAAATACTTTCTATGATTTGTTTTGATTCTAGTTGTTAGTTTCATGGAGTGTTTCTGTCATGGATGTGAGCCCTTGGGCTGTGTCATGATTGACGCAACCTTGCGGACAAACCTACTAGGCCCATACCGACAGCAGGTGGATGCACTTCTAGAAGGACTGGTTCTACTGTTTCACCTATACCAGCCCCATTCCCCGCAGGTTGAGCCTTTGGGTTCCAGGGGCTGGCATGGCTTAAGCGAGAGTCCTGTATGGAGTGGTTAGATGAAGTCGAGTAGCAGACAGAGGTCAGGGCAGGCAGCGAGTAAGTGGTGTCAAGATCCAGGCCAAGGTGGGGGCAGGCAGCAAGCAAGCAGTGTCGGGGTCCAGGCAGGGGGCAGTCCAGTAGGGTAGTCAGAATCCGTGGCCAGGGCAAGGCGACAGCAAAGCAGGAAGAACACGGGCAAGGCAAGGAGACAATGAAACAACATACACTGCAAGAGCAGGAGAACCTGTTGCTGAGGCACCAGCTGGAAGCGTGACTGGGGTTTAAATCCCCAGCCTGTGCTGGCATCATTTGCTGGCATCGCTTCTGTTTCCCGCTGCAGGGTCCTTAAGGTTCAGCTAGGGGGACCCGAGGAGGCAAGATGTACTGGCATTGGGAGTGAGTGCAGCTGGTCGTGGGGCTGTCCTGAAGCTGGCCAAACATTACAGTTCCCTTGTTTTAGAATTATTTGAAAAGGTAAATATCCAACCTTTATTTACCTTTTCCACCCCACTCAGGATTTATTTCAACTTCTATCACTTCCCCTCTCAGCTGGCTCTTTTCCAGGTTGAAGACACCTTAACCAGAGGCAGGATGCTGGGCTCGATGGACCTTGGTCTGACTCAGCATGGCATATCTTATATATCTTTAACAAACTGCAGTCTCTGACATGCTGTTCAAC
The DNA here is from genome assembly GCF_901001135.1 of Rhinatrema bivittatum. Lineage (NCBI taxonomy): Eukaryota > Metazoa > Chordata > Amphibia > Gymnophiona > Rhinatrematidae > Rhinatrema > Rhinatrema bivittatum. The sequence goes on from NC_042616.1 coordinate 573,618,749, forward strand.
TCTTAGACTGTTTAGGCTGGTACCCCTCTGTCAGGCCGATTCAGTATGGTGCGCTCAGGCCGAGCGCACCATTAGCCCCTGTTTGGACGCATGTGTTTGACACGCTATTATTACAATAGCACATGGAAAACACGCGTCCAACCCCCTGAAACTAATAGCGCGCTCAACATGCAAATGCATGTTGATGAGCTTATTATTTAGTCCCGCTCGATCAGAAAGTAGAATGTGCAGCCAAGCCGCACATTTTACTCTCAGAAATTAACTCCTGCCAAAGGCAGGAGTTAATTTTGGCCGGCACCGGGAAAGTATACAGAAAAGCAGAAAAAACTGCTTTTCTGTATACCCTCTGACTTAATATCATAGCGATATTAAGTCAGAGGCCCCAAAAATAAAAAAAAAAAGATTAAAAAATCTGCCCGCGGCCTGCGGGTTAGAAAACGGTAGCTCAATTTTGCCGGCATCCGTGTTCCGAACCCGTGGCTGTCAGCGGGTTTGACAACCGACGCCGGGAAAATTAAGCGTTGGCTGTCAAACCCGCTGACAGCCGCCGCCTCCTTATTAGTGTGGGCCCTCATTTGCATACTGAATTGCGCACCCAGGAGAGTGGCCTGGGCGTGTGTTGGGAGCGCGGGCGCTAGCCTCGGAGCGCCGGCTCTCCCGCGCGGTTTACTGAATCGGCCTGAGTGTATGTTTAGCCTGAGTACCTCTGTTACTGGACTCTGACTCTATTACATCACAACACCTGTTGCCTGGAAAAGCACACCCTACCTCAACAATGGAACCGTCTAGCCCAGGGCTTCCTAAACCGATCCTGGGAACCCCACAGCCAGTTGGGTTTTCAGGATAGCCACAATGCATATGGCATGAGATTAATTTGCATATGCTGAGTCTCCATGATATGCAAATCTTTCACATGAATATTCATTGTGGATATCCTGAAAATCTGACTGGTTGTGGGGTCCCCAGGACAGGTTTGGAAAGTCCTGGTCTAGCCCATCTGTCTGTTGGAAGGAAGCAGCATATTAGCAGCTCACTGAAGAGGGATACTCAAAAGCCAGTTTTAGAAGTCAGTGTTTATCTGAGTTCAGGCTAGAGATTTAAATAGCTCTCCATTGTTTACCTACTTGTTGGAACTTTGTCTTTCTGATGGTCTTTTTCTATTAAACTTTTCTTTCTCTTATATTTCCCATTAACCTCCACTATAATTATGATTCACCGATGCATATTAGGCTGGATCTGCTTATTTTACATACAAGGTATTTCTTTTGTAAATGTTTTCCTTATTTCTCGGAATGCGAGTGATATAATTTATGCTACAGTTGAGGCCTCACCCATAAACCAGGCAGTCTCAGTGCATTACTGAGGAAGTATAAGATCGAGCACGATCCTGTTCAAGCCAAGAACTGAGGGAGGGCTGGCACAGAAAGAATAATACAAATTATTAATATTTTTGTGGGTCTCATCCCATCACATAGCTCACGGCACCTTACCAGTGTCTGCTTGAATTGCATGTTTTGGGGTAGATTTTAAAAAGATGGGCATGCGGGTCCATGTGTCTGCACTACCCTGTGTGCACACATGGACGTGAAATTTTATAACATGCGTGCGCCGGCACGTGCATGTTTTAAAATCCCTGTTGGCACGCGCAAGGGGGAGGGGTCGAAATTTGCGAATTTGCGCAGCGACGCATCGTCGGGCTTCCCCAGTTCCTTCCTACCCTCTACCCTAATCTCCCTTCCCCTTCCCCTCTCCTCCCCACCCTCTAAAACCAATTTTTAAAATTTTTTACCTTTTATTTTGCAAGTTACTTCAGGGCCCGACTTGAAGTAATTTGCACGCGCTGTCAGAGCAAACAATGGTGCTATCCCGGCCTGCACCTCTGCGCCTAAAACACGCCCTCTGGCCCGCCCTTCCAAGAGGGTTGGCACTTGATCACGTCCCAGCCATTACGCGCGTGGCTGGGCCTCTTGGAGGATTCGCCCAGCGCGCGTAAGGCCCAGATTTACACGTGCAGGGCTTTAAAAATCTGCCCTTTTGCATTTGCTTAAGAGACATTCACCTCAGTAGTAGGCTCTGTGGAGGACATCCAGCAGAGGTAAAAGTAATTATTCTGGTGACTGGGCACATTTCGGAGGAGACTATTTTATCTATGACAAAGCTTATTAAAAAAAAACAAAATCAAATCAAACTCCATCCATGTGGAGACAGGTCAGCCCTGCTCATAAAACAGGGGCCACCACTAGAAACATTTTGCACCATGGACGCAAGGTGCTGGGCATGCTTGTCAGTGGCATCTCCAGGCAGAAGGACCTTAGGAACATTAGAACATAAGAAATTGCCATGCTGGGTCAGACCAAGGGTCCATCAAGCCCAGCATCCTGTTTCCAACAGAGGCCAAACCAGGCCACAAGAACCTTGCAATTACCCAAATACTAAGAAGATCCCATGCAACTGATGCAATTAATAGCAGTGGCTGAGATCACGTGCGACTTTGACGAGAGAAGATGTGACCTCTCGTCGCTGCGCCCAAACCCCCGCGATCCTCCCCCATCCAGCCGCTTAAGCATTTTTATTTTCTCTGCAACACGCGGTACCCGATTCTAAGAACCCTTTGGGGAGACTGGGATCGATGGCGGCAAGGACCGGAAAGAAGGAGAAGGAAAAAGAACGTGAATGAGACAAGGCCCAACCGCTTGAAACTAACCTGGAAGTCGTGACGCTGACGTCACGTGCTCCTCCGCGCCTCCGCGCCTCCACTCCCAGACCCCCGCTGGACCCAACCGGAACTTTTGGCCAGCTTGGGGGGGTCAGGAGGCCCCCCAAGCTGGCCAAAAGTTCCGGTTGGGTCCAACGGGGGTCCCGGATCGACCTCCTGCCACATGACCTACCTGTCACGTGGTAGGAGTACAAGATGGCGCCGGTGACCATGTGACAGGGGCTGACCAATGGCACGGCAGCCCCTATGACACAGGCTATCGGCGCCATGAGGAAATCGCAGACGAGTGCAGGGATGGCTTCCTAACTCCCCGCTGGACCACCAGGGAGTTTTGGTAAGTCTTGGGGGGGGATTATGGAGGGTGAGAGGTTTAAATTTTTATTTAGGGAACCGGTGAACGTATGGACAGACCCTCAACTTATGGAATTCTCCATATGTCCATATTGAACGAAATCGACCCTCAACTTCAACTTATCAACTTATCAACGAAAACTTTTTGTCTGCACATCCCTAATGGACTGCACCTCTAGGATTGTATTTTTAAACAATGTCAATGCCTTTTGAATGGTTTTAACCTTTGTAGCTGCACCTTTCATTCTTTTTCTATTTTCCTCATTTTATCAAAGTTTCCCTTTTGAAAGTTTAGTGTTAGAGCCGCAGATTTACTTATTGTCCCCCTTCCAGTTATTAGTTTAAATTTGATCCTCTTATGATCACTGTTGCCAAGTGGCCCCACCACTGTTACCTCTCTCACCAAATCCTGCATTCCACTAAGAATTAAATCTAAAATAGCTCCCTCTCTTGTTGGTTCCTGAACCAATTGTTCCATGAAGCAGTCATTTATTACATCCAGGAACTTTATGTCTCTAGCAAGTCCTGAAGTTACATTTACCCAGTCAGTATTGGGGTAATTGAAATCTATATTATCAACAACAAAAGTGGAACCATATTAAATTTAAAGAAAATGGCTAAAGAAGGTGTCAGCAAGCCTGACGTTGTGTGAATTCTTACAAAGACACCAACCGGTCTTTTCAATCATTCGCCTTCTTTTAAATTTATTTAATCTCAAAATAATTTTTGTTAGAAATTTTGTCTTTTTTCTTAAAATGTCCTCCGTCACTCATAGACTCTTAAACACAAATACTTGACTCTATTACGGCCCGACACAGCCCGTGTTTCACCCATAAGCTTCTTCAGGGGCGTGTAAACAACATATAGACCAGAGTCTGTATCCTATAATGGCAATAAGTAAAAAATTGAATTCTTTCATCCTAAAGAAGGTTGAAAAAACTTATACTCATCTTTAAGTTAAGCCAGCTACCAATTCATCCGGACATCACGTCTCAATAGCCTCCTTCCACCAAGTTTCTGTGATGCCAATTATGTCAATCTCATCATTTGCTGCTATACACTCTAACTCTCCCATCTTACTTCCTAGACTTCTGGCATTGGCATACAGACATTTCAAAATGTGTTTTCTGTTTGTATTAACAGCCTGCTTTTCAGTTGTTAGGGATAATTCGGAAATCATTAGCTTTGGTGATTTTTTACATATAGGCACATGGACTATGTTTGCTTTTAATGGAAACTCTATGTTTGGATGCCCTAACTCTCCTGTTTCATTAGTATCATTCAAGGATACTTTTCTCCGAACCATGCACTGCTCACTGTTGGCTTTCCCCCTTGTTCTAGTTTAAAAGCTGCTCTATCTCCTTTTTGAAGGTTAGCGCCAGCAGCTTGGTTCCACTCTGGTTAAGGTGGAGCCCATCCTTTTGGAAAAGTCTCCCCTTTCCCCAAAAGTTTCCCCAGTTCCTTACAAAACTGAATCCCTCTTCCCTGCACCATCGTCTCATCCACGCATTGAGACTCCAGAGCTCTGCCTGCCTCTGGGGACTTGCGCGTGGAACAGGAAGCATTTCAAAGAATGCTACCCTGGAGGTTCTGGATTTCAGCTTCCTACCTAAAATCCTTCCTTCTATGCAACAAAAAACCCCTGGCCAGTTTCAACCATCTAATAAAACTGCCACTAAAATTAATTAATAACATCAATCAAAAATATACTTCTATATGGGAGTGAAGTCTGAGGTCTAAACAGGATAGGACACAATCCCATTACAAACCCTGCACCTGAAGTTCTACATTACCCTGTTTTTACAGAAACTCCCCAACAAGAGCAGAAATAGGACATTTCCCCTTATTACTCACAGGAGAAAATTAATATTCAAATTCTGGTGTCACCTCAATGTGATGGGGGTGCCCAGTTATGTCCCTTACTGGCAGAGGTTGCCCTTTAATGATATGGCATTAGCGACCTCAACAGACCTGCTTGCCAGTAGTGTGAGTCAGAGGTCTCCATTCAGACCTTGCCCTTGTGTGTGAGATCAGTGTAGTGAGGTGTGTTACTGCAGTATACTACACCCACTGGGAGGAGTTCAAAGGGTAAATAAAAACTACTGCATCCATGTGATGCTGTTGGAGGGTTCAGGAGTTAGGGAGTTGAGCATCTGCTTTGCAACAGGGCTGAGGGAGCAGGAGTCTGTCCTTGCAGAGAAGAAGGAGAACTTCAGAAGTCCAGGAGGGGGAATTCCTGGGAGTCCAGAGTGTTGGAAAAACAGTTTCTGAGAAAGTATCATGCTCTGAGGAGATCCAAGAGAGAGGGGGCTTCTGTAGAATCTTGGAGAACGGTCTGCCTGGGAAAATCTCCAAAATACGATCAAGCAAATCTGCCAGAAGCTCACCTAAGAGGAGAGAGAGAAAGGAATTGGGTGGATCTACAGACTCAACAAGTACTGGGAGGATAGAAGGGTAACTGTTCAAAAGAGTTTACATTTTGGAGAAAGACTGTGAGAAGAGACTATCATTGGAATTGGTGCCATTTTTTGCCCTTTTGTTTGCTGTATTGCACTATTCCCTGGTGAACTTGTTTTAGACTTTGTTTTTCTCGCCATCAGTTTCAGTAACAAATTTTGAACAATAGGACTGGAGAGAAACGTGATTCTTGGTGTGACTGGACTGGAGAGCAGAAGAGCCCCCAAGTGAAGAAAATCTCTAAGGGCCTTGAAAAGCTTGTCTTTTCCCCTCTTTGCAGGAACCCCATGACCCTTTCCCTGTGCCCCCTGCCCAAAAGTTGACTAGGACTGGGAAATATTGAGTAAATAATTCAAAATCCTCGAAAGAAATGTACTCGGAGCCTATAGGAAACCTGCCATACCATAACATACTAATTGTCAGATTCAAACACTGACAAACCTACCCTTGAAAAGACAACGCTGGAAATATTACACCAGGCCCTAAAACACCAATTAGGGAAAAAGAACAAGTCAGGCTGCTAAAGAGCCCTACACAGAACCTACACGTTAGCAGAATACCTCACCTCAGTCACATATACAGAATACAGACAGACTCTCACCAAATACAGAAAAAAGAAACTACAAAGTATAAATGGTAACATGCAGACAAAAACTGAATTGGAAACTGCAAGAAGCCAGAGCCTATAGCATGTTGTTGCGTTCGTGCCTGTTCTTGTCCTCGCTCCACCCTCTCTACCTTAGTGGCGACTCCCTTCGGGTCTGACGGACAGATGCTGCTGCGGCTTCTCCTCGCCATACTTCCTGGAATCCCCGGACTGGCCTGTCGCTGCTGATCCGCCATGTTCCTGATGACGTAAGGGCGCGAACCTTGGGGACGTCCCCCCATAGTAACATCATCTGCTTCCAACATAAAAGGTCTTTGCTTGCTACTACGAATCGAGTTAGCAAGGGGAATTCTTTCTCTGCTGTTCTGCCTTTACAAACTTACCAAGGGGTACCCGTTCCTCGAGGGCCCTGCTCTCTCTTCTTGATTTCAGATTGCTAAGACGGGATCCGGTACTCACTCCTCGAGGGTCTACGTCCCTGAATGCTCAGAAGACTCCATACTGCCTGGAAGCAATCGTAGACGTGAACAGAACACTGTGAGTTCTATTACAGATAGGAACTGGTACTCACTCCATGAGGGCCTATATTCCTAATCTCTGAAGACTCCATTCTGTCTAAGACGTTATCGCAGGTACGGAGATCGTGAGTTATTATTGCAGATTGTAGATAGGAACCGGTACTCGCTCCACGAGGCCCCATGTTCCTAAAACCCTTCACAGACTCTCTTCTGTTCCAGAAGCTATCGCATACCTATATCTGGTACATTACTATTTCATATTGTAGATAGGAACCGGTACTCGCTCCACGAGGGCCCATGTTCCTAAAACCCTTCACCGACTCTCTTCTATCTCAGAAGCTATCGTGTACCTATATCTTGTGATTTATTATTACAGATTGCAGATAGGAACCGGTACTCGTTCCACAAAGGCCTATGTTCCTAAAACCCTCCAAAGACTCTCTTCTATTCCAGAAGCCATCTCATACACAGATATTGTGAATTTTTATTCCAGACTGCATATAGGAACCAGTACTCGCCTATGGCTCCTGTTCCTGAATATACTGAAGACTCTCTGTTGCATAGAAGCCATTACAAATATCTACAATTGTGAGTGTATCATCTACTACTGGTTATGTATCCAGCATACCCTGTCTACTCACTACCTATAGTCTCTCTCTACAGCTCAGCAACCCAGAGACCGCAATTCCAGTATCTGAGGGACTTCAGCCCTGCCGGGCACATCAGCTCACTACTGCCACCTCTGGTGGTTCTACTTCCTGTCTAATAAAGAACTATCTGTGTTTGTCTCCATACTCCAGCCTAGCCGGTGGTCCCTCTCAGGATATCTTCCTGGGGGTGCTGTCATGTGCCATCGGCCCAAGGATTCACCAATTTATATTAAAGTGTTCATTCCTTACACTACTAGAGCAGTATCATAACAGACTGCCACTCTGTGGGGAACCTACCCACAAAGGATCATTAACTCCATCTACGGAGTACATCAGACTGCTGGCTACTTTCCTCAGGGGAGCAGAATTATAACAGATTGCTACTCCTCTTCTCTGGAGGAACAGATCTATATCAGGTTGCTAACCCCTCTCCTTTGGAGGAGCTGATTACTAACAGTCTACTAACTCCTCCCCTCTGGGGAAGCAGATCCATAACAGATTGCTACTCCTCCCCTCGGGAGGAACTAATCAATAACAGATTGCTAGCTCCTCCCCTCTGGGGGAGCAGATCCATGACAGATTGCTAACTCCCTAGCAGGTTCCATGACACATTGGAACTATGGAAAAGCAGAAACTTCACCATTCCTTGTGAAACATCATTCAATACAACAAAGAAATATATAAAGCATCAACTGTACTAATAAAAAGAATAAATATTTCAAAACAGCTATGCATAGAATGACATCCAATAATTATAAACTCATACTAAGATTTTCTATAATTTACCAGTACCAATGATATATTTCAAAACAGCAGATACTTTAAATAAAACCCAATAATTTAAACTAATAAGGATAAAAAAATTCCCTGCTCTCCATATCTGGGAACTTTAGATTTCCAGTCACCTTGAAATTGTCGTGGATTAATGGGGGAGGGGGATGTGCACAAACTTTATCCTTTCCCTCTCATATACACACATACCTATTCATTCTCTCTTACACATGTTCATTCTCTCACGCTTGTTCACACACATATTTCCTCTTTCTCCTATAAACACACACTCTTTCTCACACATGCTCTCTCTCACAGATACATATAATCAGACTGTCTTGCACTCACATATACACTGGCTCTTTCTCTCTCTCACACACACACATATAGAGGCTCTCTCACAAACGGAGAGAGCCTCTCTCTCACTCTAGCACACATACCCACACATACACCCACACCCACATACACACACACGCATGCTGTCTCACACTCTGGGCCTCTCCTTCTCATCTTCCACGCCAGCAGGAAAGGATGTACTGATGGCCTGCCAGGCCTCTTCTTTGGATGCTGGTGGAAGGAATCTACTGGTGGCCATCACTAGGCTTCTTATTTGGCTATCAATTTGATGGTATCTGCCAGGCCTGTTCTTTGGCTGCTGGCGAGATAGACTCCGCCAGCAGTCAAGAAAGTGGAGACATGAGAGCCCCATGTACCCATAGTAACGATGCCCCTGATCACTAGGCTTGAAGGCTGTGAGCCATGTTGTGGATCCTGGATGAGAAAAATCCGTAACCCTAAATATCCGTGAAGTAACCCTGCTGAACCTGAAGATAGCATTGGTAGCTAACTGGAATATTCTGACATGGACTAGACTGACTGTGAGCACCATGTACGTGCTGTTATATATTTAGGTTAATGACGAGAACCTGTTACCTTTATGTTATGAATAAATCCTGAACTGAATGAGAAGATATCTGTGTTTCATATCCTGAACTATCAACCTGACATAAGTATGTCTCTGTTTATATCTCCTTGCTGTTAGTCACAGAGTGATACTGACGCAGCTGTTAGGGATGCCAGTGCTAAATTCAATTTGGGTTCGTGCTACTAGACAATATCTAGACATGCCTGTTTTATGCCAGCCTCATTATGCCATCTACTGGTTGCATGAGATGTGAGAATAGAAGAAAAAGTTAAACTTAGTTCTCTCAGCATTAAAGGTAGCAAAGAAAAATCTCTTTCTCCACTTTCAGCCCATCCATGTGCTCTCTGCGGCACCGTTTTATTTTTAGGACAGTTTTAATTTCCTGAAACTAAGTTAAACAAAAATGCAGCCAATAGATTTGTTTAACTTAGTTTCAGGAAGACTGTGCTAAAAATAAAACAGTCCTGCAGAGAGCACATGAGCGGACTGAAAGTAGAGAAAGAGATTTTTTTTCTTTGCTACCTTTAATGCTGAGAGAACTATGTTTTAACTTTTTTCTTTTCTGTTCAGATTGTGTGTTATTAGAAAGGTAAGAGACAGGAGCACAGATTGCACAGCAGATGACAGTAAGATGCTTGTTGTATTGCATGTGGGACTTGAAAGGAAGTCAGTGCAGTAAGCATAAGAAAGGAGCAATATGAGAGAGGTGACGAAGAAAGAGTAAGGTCAGAGAATGAACCACTGGTGAGTATGAGGGGAGAGAAAAAAGCTAATCTAGTCATTCTGAGCCAAGATTTGGGATTGTGGAAGGGTTTTTTTTTTTTTTCTCATTGCAGGGGAAACATTGTTTTGATTTTTTGTATTGCAACTCCACACCAAAAACATAGTATAACTACTGTACAATGTACAGAGTTAATACTACAAATATTACACCAGGCCTAAAATAGTAATACACCCCTTGTTAGGAAAACAGAACAATTCAAGCTGCTATAGATCGCTGCATAGAAACTACACATAAGAACATAAGAAATTGCCATGCTGGGTCAGACCAAGGGTCCATCAAGCTCAGCATCCTGTTTCCAACAGAGGCCAAAACCAGGCCACAAGAACCTGGCAATTACTCAAACACTAAATGGAATAACTCACTTTAGTCGCACATGCAAAACACAGATAGATCCTCAACGACATAATAAAGAGACCATACAGTATAAATAGAAAGTACAGACAAAAACTGAACTGGAAACTGAAACAAGCCAAATTATGTATGCACTGCAACAATGTAAAAAACAGAAACATTACCATTTCTCTTAAAACGAAATTAGTAAAACCATACCAAGAAAAAGAATAATTCAAAACAATTAATGAATAGAATATCATTCAATAATTAAAAACTCATATAAAAATCTTCCAAACATCAATAAAATATTTCAAAACAGACACATCAAATAACAACCAACAATTAAAATAAGAATTAAAAAAACATTTCCTGTTATCCATACCTTGGAACTTTTGATTTCCAGATGCCCTGCAATTGTCATGGATTAGCAGGTAGAGAGTAACTAGGGTAGTTGTGCACACACATTCTCTCTCTCTCATTCACATACATGTTCTCTGTCACTCCCCCATATACATACACACATGCTCTTAATCTCCCACACACATGCACACACGTGCTCTCTCTCACTTTTCCACACATGTGCCCTTTCTCACTTCCCACATACTAGCACATTGTTGGGAATCCCGGCCTTGGTCTTCTGCAGCCGGGTCCCCTTACCTGCTCTGGAAAGCACCGATGCCAGGTTCGTCCTCTGGCGGCACAGGGCAGCCCGGTCCTGTTCCTGGCTGTGGCGGGCCTCCCACTTGGTTCTGGACGTTGCCGACAGGCTCCCTATGCACGCCTCCCTAGGCGTGCAGTTGCACGGCATCTGCCACATCTTAAAGGGGCCGTGGCGGGAAACCTCGGCCCGGCACCTGAAGATGACGTCAGATGCTCAGACTATTTAAGCCCAGCTCAGTTCAGTGTTCCTTGCTTTGGCAACGGGTCCTGCTCATAGAGTGCGTTGTTGCTGCATTCCAGTTCCTGAGTTCCTGCCTGTTCCTGAGTTCCTGCCTGTCCTGTATCCGTGGTTCCGCTGCTCCAGTTCCTGGTCCCCTGTTCCTCGGATTGTCTTTTCGGTCTTGACTTCGGCTTGATTTCCTGGTTTCTGCGTGTCTGCTGCCAGTCCTGATCTTCGGCTTGTTTCCTGGTTCCTATGAGTCCACTGCCTGCCCTGACCTCTGGCCTGGTTCTTCGTGCTGCCTGCTCGCCGCCTGCCCTGACTTCTGGACTGTCCACGGTTCTCCTGACCTCCGCCAGCCTCGACCCAGACTTCCTGACGCTGCCTCTCTGGTTGGACTTCTCTTCGCCAGGAGACCCCCGTCTAAGTCCTGCTAGCCCCGGTACCCAAGGGCTCAACCTGAGAGGAACACAGGTTGGTATAGGTGAAGCTCCTGTTGGGTCTCCTGGACCTGTACTGCCTCCCGGCAACAAGGACCTCTGAGAGCCGTCCCTCAAAGGTAATTCCAGTGCTCGTGCCGGCTCAATGGTCCACAGAGCTAAGACACATGCTTTCTCTCATTCTCCCACATACATGCTCTCTCTCCCACACACATGCACACATGCTTCCTCTCACTCTCCCACATGCACACATGTGTTTTCTCACTTCCCACACACAAGCATACGAGCTCTCTCACTCTCTCACATATATGCTCTCTCACTCTCCCACAAACAAGCATACATGCTTTCTCACTCTCCCACACACATGCTCTCTCACTTTTCCACATACAAGCACACATGCTCACTCTCACTCTCCTGCACACCTGCTCTCTCTCACTCACTTCCTCCTTGATGTAGCAGGCAGCAGAAATTTTCTTCTTCAGCCCCCTTGGCCAAGGGAACGACTTCTGCCCACAGGGCATTGGACTACTTCCATCAGGGGCGCTCCTCTTTCTCCGAAGCAGTGCGGCTCCATCAAAATGTTTGGAGTGGTAAGCACTGCTTTTCTTTTGCAGAGGACCCGTTGGTGGCCTGCCACACCTCTGTTGTTGGAGCCTTTTGGTAGCGGCAAATATGGCTAGGGCCATATTAGCCATAGACATACTATGGCTCAGACAACGTAGTTAGAAAGATCCACCACATCCATATATCATATTAATGCTAGAATCATATCCAAAAAATGGTAAAGTCCATCATATATGGGAATTAATATTTTTACAGCTAATACTTCTATTGCAAGTCCCACATTATAATCATCAGACTATATATAGTCCCTTTTTTGTTTTTTAATAATTTGTTTGTATTTTCCAGTGCTTTATTACACTTCCTTGCTCTTTTATTATATTTCTTAGATTATAAATAAACTATTTGGATAAGAGAATATGATGAGAAACTGTTAAATATATGAGTATTATGGTGTTCAACAATAAGAAGAAGGAATAACAACTGGAAGGGATATCTGTTTTAACCACAGTAAGGGAACAAACTGTGATGCAAGAGTCCATTTGGACATTTTTATTTATAATATAAGAAGTATAAAAGAGGACTGAAGAAGTTTAATACAGCATTGAAAAACTGAGCACTGGAAAATACGAACAAAGTATTAAATACAACAAAATAAAAGGACTATAAACTAATAATTATAATGCGGGACTGTTGCAATAGCAGTATTAGCTGTAAAAATATTACATCTCATATATGATGAAATTTACCATTTTTTTGGATATGATTCTGGTAATAATGTGATATATGGATGTGGTGTGTCTTTCAAGCTATATATATATATATTTTTTTTGCCTTCTTCTGGATTACAATGTAGTGAGAGCTGTTAAGTAATCAGAAAAAGGTTGGACTTGATGACCATCAGATCTTCTTTTAACCTAAACTATGTGACTTTGTATAATTCTGAAAGACTTAGAACTTGAATTAAAAGTTTAGTAGATCCAGAAGACAGGAACTGATGAATGTGATAAACATTATGGAGTTGTAAGTGACAGTTTGAAAATGGTCAATAAAAGTTGAAGGGGGGGGGGAAGCACAACATAAAGAGAAACAAAAGTTAAAAGTGGGGTATTAATTGAAATGAATGGGTGAGCTCAGAAACAGATGGGAGAATGAGAACAAGGAGAATAGTTACATTTGGACTTATCTAAATTGTTTCTGATCATGACATGATATCTTACTGCAGGGGTCAGGAACCTATGGCTCGGGAGCCAGATATGGCTCTTTTGATGGCTGCATCTGGCTCGCATAATAAAAAAGTAAAAATCTAACAAAATCCCCCACCCTCCTGACGCCCCCCAAGACCTCCAAAATTAATTTACTACAACCCCCACCCTCCTGAACCCCCCAAGACCTGCCAAACGTCCCTGGTGGTCCAGCGGGGGTCCAGGAGCGATCTCCTGGACTTGGGCTGTCGGCTGCCAGTAGTCAAAATGGCGCCGATGGCCCTTTGCCCTCACTATGTCACTGGGGTCGACCAGTGGCGGCGGTAGCCCCTGTGACATACTAAGGGCAAAGGGCCGTCGGCTGCCAGTAATCAAAATGGCGTCGACGGCCCTTTGCCCTTACTATGTCACAGGGGCTACCGCCGCCATTGGTCGACCCCAGTGGCATAGTGAGGGCAAAGGGCCGTCGGCGCCATTTTGACTACTGGCAGCCGACAGCCCAAGTCCAGGAGATCGCTCCCGGACCCCCGCTGGACCACCAGGGTCTTTTGGCAGGTCTTGGGGGGGGGGTCAGGAGGGTGGGGGGGTTGTAGTAAATTAATTTGGTAGGTCTTGGGGGAGTCAGGAGGGTGGGGGGTTGTAGTTAGTATGGCTCTCACGGAATTACATTTTAAAATATGTGGCGTTCATGGCTCTCTCAGCCAAAAAGGTTCCCGACCCCTGTCTTACTGGATTATAGTAGCAAGACAAAATGAAATACATCCGTGAACAGCAGGAGGAAGTGTGGGAAAGGACAGATAGATCTCACTGGGATCAGAGATGGCAGTAGCATGGCAAGATCAGATAATTCAGAAAACGAGTTGAGATGAAGCACAGAAATGGCTCAAGTGCTGAGCCTTAAGGGATACCGATCTAGAGAGGATAAATGTAAAGTGGGAGACAAATTTAGTGAAACCTTGAAGTTACAAGAGGAAGGATAAGATTGGAACTCAGATAGTTTCACTGATGTGAGAAAAGATGAAAAGTATGGTTGACTTGTTAAAAGCAGATGAGAGGTCAAAGAGAATTAGAATAGAATTAAGAGAAAGAGCTAAAAAATTCAGTTGAGTTCTGATTTTTGAATAGAAAGGATAATAGTTTCAATTAAGTACTGTGGAGTAAACTCTAAGAGGGAATAGCAGGCTAGATAAGAAAGTTGAATGTGAATATCTCGAAGGCAAGAAAGGAGAGAGACTGTTGATAGATAGCCAGAAAAGTGTGTTGGGGACGATTATATGACACTGTGCTGGACTGTGTTGAGTTAGCTAATACTGAACTGTTTTGAGCTACTATTTATTTATTTATTTGTTTTTATATACCAACATTCAATACAAGATATCACATTGGTTTACACAGAACAAGAGAAGTTGTTTACATTGTAACAAGGTGGTATATAGCTGGGAGTAACATAGAAGGGGGAAAAAAGTAGTAATGCAAGAATAACTTAGGGGTGGGCATTTATTTTATTTATTTATTTAAAGTCTCTTATATACCGATAGCCGTTCGCTCATCGCATCGGTTCACAAAGAACAAAAAACTTTTGGGCAGCGCCCTTACATATAACCAATAACAAAACATGTTGGTTAAGAAGAGCATTTCTGAATAAATAAAATAACTTAACAATTTGTGTTGAACAACGATTTCTTTTATAATAAGGCGTTTTTGTATAAGATAAGTTGTTTAGGTTGTATAAAATAACATTTCTGTATAAAATAACATTTCTGTAAAGAAAAACTTGACAATCAATGTTGATTGCTGTTTCTATAAAGTAAATCTTGAAGTGAGTATTGGAGACTTCGTGTTTGATTAACAATTCTAATTGATATATGCTTGGCTTGTGGGTTAGAGGTATTTTGGATCTGTATATGGCTCATTGGAAGATCATTACTGGAGAACGGTGGTATGGAGTTGACATATAGTTGTGTTCAAGGTGTTGTGAAGGCCTTGTGAAAGAGCCATGTTTTTAGTTTCTTTTTGAAGGT
This sequence comes from Rhinatrema bivittatum, assembly GCF_901001135.1. Classification (NCBI taxonomy): domain Eukaryota; kingdom Metazoa; phylum Chordata; class Amphibia; order Gymnophiona; family Rhinatrematidae; genus Rhinatrema; species Rhinatrema bivittatum. The sequence goes on from NC_042616.1 coordinate 573,633,968, forward strand.
TTGTGAAGATGGTTCGATTCTTAGGTCTATGGGGAGGTTGTTCCATAGTGGGGGTCCGGCCAGTGAGAATACGCACTCCCTGGTAGAATTGAGGTGAACTACTTTTGGAGGGGGGATTGGGAGAAGTCCAGTGTTAGTGGATCGTAGGTTCCTTTGAGGGATCTGGAAGTGTAATGCGGCAGACATCCAGTTCATTTTGCTATTGGATAAAGATTTGTGGATGAGGGATAAGGTTTTATATTGTATTCTGTAGGGGATCGGCAGCCAGTGAAGGTCCTTGAGAATTGGAATGATATGGTCCGTTTTTTGCTGCTGGTGAGTGCCCTTGCTGCTGCATTCTGTAGGAGTTGTAACAGTCTTAGGGTCGATGTTGGTAGGCCTAGAAGGACTGCGTTGCAGTAATCCAGTTTTGAGAACAGGAGAGCTTGTAATGCTGTTCTGAAGTCTTGAAGATGTAGAAGAGGTTTGATTTTTTTTAGGATTTGTAGTTTGTAGAAACCTTTTATTATGGTGTTGATGTATTTTTGAAGTTTAGTTCAGTGTCTATTGTGATTCCTAGGTCTTTTGCAATGGCAACGATTTGGTGTTTGGTGAGGTATGTAGTGAGATGGGGGTCAGGTATAGGTGAGTTCTTATTGCATATGTAGAGTATTTCGGTTTTGCTGTGGTTGAGGGTGAGAGCTATTTTTGATAGAAGTTGCTGGATTGAACTCCGGTAGGTATCCCAGTATTTTAGGGTGTTTTTGATGGTGTCTCTTATGGGAAGCAGGATTTGGACGTCATCGGCATATATGTAGTAGGAGAGATCTAGATTGGTTAGGAGTTTGCAGAGAGGTAAGAAGTAGATGTTGAAGAGTGTGAATGATAATGATGATATGGAAGGGGTATTTGATAAGAATCAGTGTTGTTGAATCTTACTCTGTAGGATCTGTTTGATAGATATGATGTGAACTATTTGATAGTGGTGTCACATAGACCAATTTAACTTAGCCTGTTTAGGAGGATGGAGTGGTTGATGGTGTCGAAGGCTGCAGATATATCGAATAGTATGAGCAGATATTTTTTACTGCTGTCTAGCCCTTTGAGGAGAGTGTCTGAAAGCAAGAGTAGTAAGGTTTCTGTGCTGAGGGATTTTCTGAAACCATGTTCTTCTTCCCCTCCCATTTACACACATTACTTCAATGGTCATTTCATACTGGTAAAAATCACTTTAATGTATATATGTTTCACATACAATACTTTTCCCTAATTCAAATAGATTTCAATCTACTACTTCTCTTACTGCTCATGTTTGAAACGTCTGCTCTCTATATATTTTTCTTGTAAAGCCTGTTACTGATACATAGATCAAATCTAAACTGGCGATTCGCTTATTACCAAGTTATATATAATTATCCCATGATTTAACTGTTGTGTCCTACACCCGTGGATGGCCACGGGTGCGGCCCCCTATCTCCACCGCGGCGGCAACCCTTGAAATGCTCCCCGGGGCCAGTGCCCATCACCCCGGGGATGGTCCGCAGTCTGGCCGCCCGCGGGGGAGCTGTCCCTGCTCCTCCCTCACGGCGCTCTGCTGGCTTTCCTCCTCCTCGGAAATCCAAGATGGCCGCCGCCATCTTTAGGCGCGAGGCCATGCCCCCCTGCTGGATTTAAAGGGACCTGATCCCTTCAATGATACTCACCTGTTTCCAATGATCCCGAGCAGAGGAAGTATTTAAGGAGGCTTCCTCTGCTCATTCCTCGACTTGGCAACGTCTCCTGTGAGCTTTGTCCAGTCTGCTTGCTTCGGTGAGTTCCTCGAGCTTGGCTTCTGGTTCCTGCTTCGTCTTCCTGGTTCCTGACTTCGGATTGGCTTATGACGATTCTCTGGTTCCTGACTTCGGATTGGCTTACGGTGATTCTCTGGTTCCTGACTTCGGATTGGCAAGTGGTGATTCTCTGGTGTACGACTTCGGACTGGTGAGCGACAACCCTCTGGCACTCGACCTAGGACCCCTTCAAGACTACCGTCTCCAAGGGCCCGCCTAAGTCCCAGCGGCCTGGGTCCCTACGGGCTCCTCCTGGGGGGACCGCGGGCTTCCAGGGCGAAGCTCCAGTTGGCCCTTGCACCATTACCCTGACCTCCCTAGGTCCACCTAAGTCCCAGCGGTCGGGTCCCTACAGGCTCCTCCCGGGGGGACCGCAGACCACCAGTGGTGAAGACACAGCGCCTCATCTCATCTCTTCATCGCCTCCGTGTTCGCCTCAGCCTCCAGTGCCAAGGGTCAGCTGGTCCTGCCTCCTGTTCTGCCTCGCCACCCGACGAGAGAGCCTACGGACCCTCCGAAAGGTATACCATCCTCTCGTCAGCCAAGGGTCCACAAGCCTGAGCATAACATTAACATCCCCCTGTTAGGCTTGACCCAATTGTATTATATGTTTGTGCTATTTTCATTGATTTCATTTGATATATGTTTGTTCTATATTCAATTGATTGTAAAGCTTGTTGCTGAATTATGGTTCATTGTAAACTGAGGTGATGTTTGTAACGTGCCGCGGTATATAAAAAAAATCTCTAAATAAATAAATAAATAAATAGTATATCATGGTTTTCAAGATGCTCCGTGAGTTGTTGATTAACAACTTTTTCTAGTGTCTTGGCTAGGAAGGGTAGATTGGAGATTTGTCTGAAGTTGGCGAGATTGGAATCATCTAGTTGTGACTTCTTCAGTATTGATTTGACATTTAAGTTTGTCTGGAAAAATGCCTTCGGCTAGTGAGAGGTTGATTATATCGGCTATGGGCTTAGCAATGAGATTGGATACTTGTTTTAGTGATTTTATTGGGATGGCATCAATGGGGTGTGAAACGGGATTCATTTTTCTGATGATGGTTTCAATTTCAGTTGAGGCTATGTTTTCGAATTGTGACCATCTGGTGTCGGGTTTGTTTGGAAATTTTATTGTTTCTCCATTTGTGGTTGTTTTTTTTGTGGTTAGGTTGAGTGTTTTGTCTCAGAAGAAATTGGCGAGAATTTCACAGGTTATTGTATGATTGTCGGGGGGGGGGGGGGGGTTGCTGGATTGTGTGAGGTCCTTAATGTATGAAATAGTGCTCTGGGGTTGAATTGGTAGTTGTGTATCTTTTTTGCGTAGAAGTCTCTTCTGGCTTTGTCAATATCCGTTTTGTAGATGTAGAGGATGGTTTTGTATCTATCTTTTAGAAGGTCTGTCGGATTTCTTCTTCATTTTTTTCTTCCGCTCTTAAAATGTTTTTGGTTTTTTTGAGTTTCGGGGTATACCATGGGGCTTTGTGTTTGGTGGATGAGCTACTAGGCTTCCATACTGCTCTGTTTATGTTTTTACTTGCTTCTTGTTTTTGTGAGTCAAGTTTCTGGTTGCTTACAGCTTTGTTGTACTGTTAATAAAAGTAGTGCAGTTTTACTACTCTTCCAAAGAGAAAACCTCCATGGCTTGTTTTTCTTACAAGGCATTCTCCATATATACAAACTCTGGGGTCGATGCAATACAGAGCGCTCAGCCAAGCATACTGTATAACCTGCAGTTGGATGCGGGTTAAATAGGCTCTAATTCTCCCCCTAATGCAATAGGGGGGATTAGAGCCTATTTAGCGTGCGTCCGACACGGAATGAATGAGACAGCGCTCATCACATGCAAATGCATGTGAATGAACCTATTACTCATTCACTCCGAATGCAAAAAGATAAATGTGCATCTCAGATACACATTTATCGCTCAGATATTAACACCTGCCTGGAGCAGGCATTAATAGCTAAGCACATTGAAAAGAAGTACAGAAAAGCAGAAAAAACAGCTTTTCTGTACTTCTTTTTTAAAGTAAAAAAAAAGAACTCGGCAGACCGCCGAGTTATGAAGACCGATGCCAGTAAACTCAGCGTCGGTTTTCATAACCGGCCATCTGCCAGTAATGAAAATGGCCGCCAATAAACTTGGCGGCCGTTTTCATTACTGGCAGACAGGCAGGTTATAAAAACTGAGGCCGAGTTTACTGGTGTCAGTCTTCATAACTGGCAACTGTGGTGGGTCACGTTAGGAAGGAGGCGCTATGGTCTCGCAAGCGAACCTAGCGCCTCCTTCCTAGCACGACCCCCCTAATTTCCATATTGCATGGCACCCTCTGAAAAGACAGCTCCTGCTTTTAGCACACATAATTGCATCGGCCCCTCTGTTGTGCCACAAATCTCTAACATAGATGGGTCAAAAAGTGATTTCTTCAAGAGAGGCAGAATATACTGATTCAGATGTACCATGTTAAGGATTTGAAGAATTAGAGGAAGAGGATATTGAAAGTTTAGTAGATAAGGAGGGTTTGGAGAACTTAGGGACTGATTTACTAAGGCTTTTCTTCCATTCTTTATGTATGGGAAAAATGCTTAGTAAATTTATTTTATTTATTTATTTAGATGCTTTTTTTATACCGAAGTTTAGCTAGCTGCCTTCACTCCGGTTTACAGATACAACAACTTAATACATTTTGGAAACATAATGAAACAGACATGGTGTAACTGGCAACAGATAGGATAACGATCTACAACTTAATACAAAGATCTACAACTTAATACATTTTGGCAACAGCTGATATAATTCGGGATAACTAAGTTCAAGTCGGATAATGATCAATGAGATGCATTTATGCGAACTAATTTTAAAAAGTCTGTGAGTAAATAAATAGTAACATTCTTGTCGGTGACCTATTGACTAAATGATCTCAATAATAGTCTTGGTATTGTTCTATCATAACTGAAGGTGGTTATGTGTTAGCTAAGTTATGTGTGGTTAACCAATACCATCTTTGAAAGTTTGACTGTAGATCCATGTTTTAAGCTCTTTTTTTAAATGTTTTGATGTTGCTTTGTGAGCTCAGGTAATCTGGGAGTGAGTTCCATAATTTCGGTCCTGCAATAGAAATAGCTCTGTTTCTTGTGTTGGATAGCTTAGCTAAGGGAAGTGATGGTATGACTAGCTGTAGTTTACTTGCAGTTCTTGTCATGCGCTGTGATCTGTGTATCTGTATCATGTTATTGAGGACGGTGTTATCTGCTTTGTATATTGCATTGTGTAAGATTGTCAGGATTTTGAATTCAATTCTTGTTTCTACCGGTAGCCAGTGTAGACTGTTGAGTACAGGGGTGATGTGGTCTGATTTTTTTTTGCCAGTTAGGACTCCAGCTGCAGCATTCTGTAGTAATTGTAGTGGTTTTAAGCTCGTTTTTGGGAGTCCTATCAATAGTGAGTTGCAGTAGTCGAGGCTAGTGAGAATAAGCGATTGTAAGATGGTTCTAAAATCTTGGTGGTGAAGCAGCGGTTTTAGGTGTTTAAGTATTTGAAGTTTTTGAAAGCCTTCTTTGGTTTTTGTTGTGATGTGTTTTTTGTAATTGAGTTCATTGTCAACCCATATACCGCGGTCTTTTACGTTGTCTTTTAATTGGATATGGATGTTGTCTATTTGTATGGAATGGTTGGTTTTTGATCTTGAGTCTTTTCTTTCTATCAGAATGCATTCTGTTTTGTTCATGTTGAGGCATAGCTTTAGGTGGTTTCTAATTGATTCAAGGTGAGAGGCTGCTAGAATCAGTGCATCTTTGATGGTGGAAGTAATCAGTATGAGGAGTTGTATGTTGTCGGCATACATATAGTATGTTACGCCTAGACCTGAGATAAGTTGGCAGAGTGGGAGTAGGTATATATTAAATAGTGTGGCCGAAAGCGCGGACCCTTGTAGCACTCCTGTTTCAAGTGGGATAGCTTCAGATGAGTTGTTGTTGAAGTTGACTTTGAAATATCTATTTTTGAGGAAAGATGTGAACCAGTCTAGCGTTTTGCCTGAGAGACCGATGTATGCTAGTCTTGATATTAGGCTTTTGTGGTCTACTGTGTCGAATGCAGCAGAGAGGTCCAGTAGGATTAGTAAATGGCTTAGTTTATTATCGAAACCTCTTAGAATATTATTTGATAAGTTGAGTAGCAGGGTTTCACTGGAGTGGTTTTTCCTAAAACTGTGTTGGGTGGTATGTAGAATTTTGTTGGTTTCGAGGTGTTCGTTGAACTGTTTCAGGGTTGCTTTCTCTGTCAGTTTTACAAGTTGGAGTAGGTTGGAGATTGAACGGTAGTTGTTAAGATCGTCTGGATCTAGGTTCTTCCTCTTTAATATTGGTTTGATCGTTGCGGTTTTTAATTTGACTGGTATCTCACCTTCTTCGAGAGATTTATTTATAATTGCTGCTATTGTTGGGGCTATGATATGAGCTATTTCCTTTAGCTCTCGTGTAGGGATTATGTCTAGATCATGGCGTGCTGGGTTTATTTTTCTTAGCATTTTTTCCGTTTCTTTGGTTGAGATTGGTTCGAAATTAGACCATGGTATTATATTTGTGGTAGATATTTGGTCTTCTGAGAACGAGGATTTGTTGATGGTTCCAGTTATTTTGCTTATTTTGTGTTTGAAAAACATGGCAAGATCTTGGCTTAGATTTTTGGATGTATTTGTGGGGGAGTTGTTTTCAGATATGAGGTTGTTTACGATGTTGTATAGAGATTTGGAGTTATTGGTGGAGTTTTTGATCTTTTGACTATAGTATTCCCGTTTAGTGTTTAGAATCATTTTTTTTAATAAATGATTCTAAATGAGGCCCTTAGTTACTAGTGGATTACTTAGTTACTAGTGGATTATTTTATAAATGAGGCCCTTAGTTACTAGTGGATTATCCAGTGAGCTGCTGCAGGCAGAGAGCATAGCTATAGAGTAGGGATGGGCAAACTATAACCTGTGGCAAGAACCAGCTCATTTCTACGTTTTGTGTGGCTCACCTAACCTCAAATGAGAGAAGGTTCTGGCAATCACTGCAATGCTGCTGGAAGGATGCTAGGGATGCCTGTGCTTTACTTCCCTGGGGAACTTAGCCATCTGTCCTGGCTGATGGCACATCCCTGAGGAGGGAGAAGCCTCCTTACTCTCATGGGAAAACTTGTATCTTTCCTTTTATTTATTTATTTTATTTATTATGTTTTATATACCAACATTTGATCTGAGATATCACATCGGTTTACATTCAGGTACTGTAGGTATTTCCCTATCCCCAGAGGGCTTACATATCATCCTCTCTTCCTGTCTTCCTTTCTCGCTCTTGCATCTACATTTTGTTTTTCAGTAGATTCTACTGAAGTTATCTTGGCATCCAGTTCCTGACTACATACTGTATGTTGGTTTGTAAATTTTTGCTTTTATAGGCCTGATGGAAAGCTGTAACCCAGGAAGGAGAGCTATACTCCATATCTCTCCAGGAGCTTTGGAACCTGGAAATTGTGTTTGGAGATGCTACCCCCAGTGTTACTCAGGAAGGAAATGTGGTGGCTGAATTTTAGTGTCATCAGGACATGGAAGTGTATGCTGGCTGGGACATGGAAATGTCATCAGGACATGGAAGTGTATGCTGGCTGGGACCTTACCACTTCCATGGTCAGTAGTGTTGCTCCCATGAGCTAGATATATGGTTTTAAGTTGTGGGTTCACGAGTGTGCCCATTACTGTAAAATATCCAGAGGAGTGGCTAGAGATATCTAGTACTCCTGTGTATGTTGCTTCAGATGAAGTAATGCCATATGTTTTCACCCAGGAGAACAATTTGCGAGCTGATGGAAATGCTGCTATGTGTGTTTGTGTCCATCTACCTTAATTTAAATAATTGGGTTTATATTACAGATACAAGAAGGTGAAAGTCCTCTGCTAGAGAGCCCTTCATAACCTAGGAGTGAGAATGCTTTGTATTTTGATAATTGAGTATATGTAATTCTTGTAGTGAATGTTGCAGCAGAAGATTGTATTGTTAAATTGTTTTAACTGTAGGTTTGTTCTTATTGTAAATATGAACATTTAAAATGTGTAAGCCACCTAAGACTACGGATTGGCGGCATATACATATTTTAAATTAAATTAAATCCCCCAATTAGCAGATGGGCAATTGTACATAATCTCATTGATCAGTTTTCATGCTCATGTTGGTATCTGAATTTAAGGAAAAATGCAATTTGAAGAAATGGTATGGTGAAATCCATGTATGAATCACTGTTCACAGGAACGAAGAGGTATCCCTTGGTATATAAAGTCCTAGGAATGTTGCTAGCATTACATAGTCAAACTCCCTGTCTGACAGCCTACTATTGGAAACTGCTGTAGGCTTATCAAGCAGAATGATTTTAAATGTTTTTCCATTGATGCATTGTTCTGGAAGGAAGATGCTTATCATCATATGATTTGTTTTATAGTATGTTGTTTAACCATTTTTTTATTGGCAGCATGGAGATGGATGTCTGTGCATACCAGAGCCTGTACCAGATACGGCACTTGTTTTGGTTTTAGTACCGGCCCTGACAGAAATGGGTTAAATTCTCTTCTAAAGAAATATGTTTGTAGTGTTGATTTTATGATGTTATAAATTGGAGTACAATTTATGTGATGTTTATTGTAACTATAAAAATTCTGTAAATGTCTCATCCTCAAATTTTAAAATTGTTGGGGGAGAGTATAGAGACCCTTTGGGATCTCCACTAAATGGCCCTTATAACAGACCAGGGGTAGAAAGTGTAGAAATGAAGCAAACCATTTTGTGCCGCACCCCTATGTTTTGGTTGCAGTGGTAGGCCCCAGCTTGCTCATGTCAGACTGCCTCTACCTGGGTAACACAAGAAGAATATCATGTAAAAAGCAAAGAAACATAAATATTATATCCAATCAGATGATAAGAGAATAGCTTGACATTTATTTATTTACAAATTTTTTATATACCGTCATTCAGTAGGTTCCATCACAATGGTTTACAACATTTGCATAAAATTTCTAATCTAGTTTCATTTCCTACATTCATACATAAAATACAATAAAAGGAATAAAATATAAGTAAAATTCATTGCAAATAAAAACTTCAAGTATAATAATAATTAAATTAAATAAGAACAGTAGTTAATATCAGGAATAAAAAATAAAAAAGGTCAAATAAAATTTCTTTATAAAACTAATAAAACAGATCAGTATTAAAATTGAATTCTCTTTCCAGAAAGGCAGAGAACATTGTAACACATATAAACTATCAATAATCATAATAATCATAAGAACTTAAGATTTACAAAAGGTGTAGAACAGAAATAGGACAGGTCACATTATAACCCCACATGTAAAAACATATATTCAAATTTTACCATCTCAGTAATGGTAAAACAAACTCCCTCCACTGTCAAACACTCTCACATACTCCCTCACACACAGGCTCTCTCTCACACACACACACACACACACACACACACACACACACACACACACACACACACACACGCATGCGCTCACTCATTCCCTTACAAAGCTATTGGCTTTTGTCATTGCTACCCAGTCCCTATGCCTCTTCTTGTGCTGGTGGGGCCTGACCTCCCCGCCAGTGGTTCCTTTCAGTGGTGGCTGGTTCCCGCTGTCTCTTCTTGCGCTGGCGAGGCCTGCACAGCCCCTGCCAGCTCTTTTGACTCTGCCCTGCATTAAAAAAATGTAAAGCTTTTTCCACCGCACCCCCCACCAAAAAAGAGCATGGCGGGCTGATAAAATAAGCTCAGTGGACTTGATTAGGCTCAGAGACTGCAGTTTGGGGTCCCCTGTCTTAGATACAGAAATGTAGGGAGTGAGAGGATGGGGTTGGGACACTTTTCTGTGCCCAATTTACAAGCCAACATCCAGAAAGCTTTTAGGCTTATATGTCCCTGTTGTGCAAGCGCGAAGCCTAAATACTGGCAGCAGACAAAAAGCTTCAGGGCACTGTGCATAATGAGCACATTGAAGTCATTAGCGTTCTGTGTACTGATGGTGGAGGCTGCCATCCGGTACTTGTCACCACACCTCAGTTGCACGGCAGAGTTTTTTTTAATAGAATTGTACTGCAGTAAATCATGAAGGCTAGGAAGTTTACTCTCTGCAAAGTCATTAAATCTATCTATCCGTCTTTTATTTAACAGAAAATTTAGCAATAGTTATAACATAACCCTGTCTCTAATGAGGCATGGTGACGGGGCATGAATGGCGTTGTTTTGAAACTTGCTGTGGGTGCAGAAATGCCCATGGATATTTGCACCTTTACTTGAGGGCACATTTTTCATCAAAAATAATGCATGCAGGTAAAAATACAATCTATGGACTTTATTCCCCTAAACACGCTGCCAGGGATCGTCTCCCTCTCGATGTGACTGAAAGTCCGGGCCTGGAACAACTGCATTGAGGGAGGGCAATTTTTGGCCAAACCAATTCACAATGGGTCAAGTGCTTTTAACCTGCGCATATTAGGTAAAATTGCTCTTCCCATTTTCAGCTGAGATAAAGCTGTCAATCCCTCAGTCCTTTCTGTGTCTGAGACTCATGAGGGTTTCCTGTGTTGAAGTCTTAATAAGGCTGTAAAAAGTCATCATTTACAGCTTCAAGGCAAGAAAAGCTAAATACTTGCCTGTACGGAAACACAAGCATTCACTGCTTGGCAGTCTTTCTCAGAAAAGAGCAGCACGGCTTGTCTCCTTGGTCACTTCATTAAGCGTTGTTTGTGCAATTGCACCATCTAGTGACCTAGACTGAGAAGTACATGATACATAATTAGGGCATTTCCTGTATTTTTTATAAAGCCATATAAGTTCTTTTACAGAAAAACAGGTCGATATTCAAAGGGTTTGTCAGGATAAATGTTGGAGTTAGCTTGTCGAAAATAGAGATTTGATTATTTCCCCCTGCTCCCTTGCTAAATGTTGCATGGATAATGAGTTGCCTGCACAAAATTTACCCAGATAAAAAGAAATGGCACAGGAAGGCCTGGATTTAGGCATAGGCGACTGCTTAGGGAACCAAATTTTGAAGGCCCCAAATATCGAAGCCAAAGAAAGCCTGCTTCCACTTGCTTTAGAGCAGCGTGCTGGCACACCATTGCAAGGTGCCCATAGGCACCAAAATCTTAAATCCTGCTCTGGGTGCAGGGGTCATTCTCCTAACACGATTTCACTTTGGTTAGTGCCAGGGGCAGATTGTGGGAAAATAGTGGCCTGGGGGATTTTTCTCCATACTGGCCCATGGGTACCCAATTACATATACAATATAATTTACATATATAATTTACATATATATGTACACACCCCTATATTTTGGCATGGTCCTCCCGTATCAACACAATACTATTTGCCAAAACTCAAAGAATAACAACCCCACCTATGAAAAAGAATACCACAAATATTACACCAGAATCTAAAATATCAATACACCTCCTATCAGGAAAACAGAACAGGCCAAGCTACTACACAGATCCCTACAGAGAAACCACATGCTAAAAGAATGCTTCATCTCAGTCTTTGCATGCAGAACACAAACTCTCACCAAATACAGAATAAAGCCACATAAAGTATAAATAGAAATGTGCAGACAAAAACTAAACTGTAAAACGTATCACGCCAGACTCTATACAGTGCAACAATGGAAAAACAAAAATGTTACCATTCCTCATGAAACAATCAATAAAATCAAGATATATAAATCATGAATCATAATTATAAAATCATACTAATAACATAATTTCAAGACAGCTGATGAATAGAATATCCAATAACTAAAGACTCAAGCAAATTTTGAAACATTTACCAAACACCAATAAAATATTTCAAACAGCAGACACATCATATACTACCCAATAATTAAAATGGTAGTCAATCAAGAAAAATGAACTTAAAAAGCCACCTTTATTTACCCTCTCCAGTTCTCCTACTCCTTTCCCTTGCAGGCCACACCAGAAGCAGCAGTAGCTGCTGAAGCTGTCCTCACGGTCTTCTTCCTTAGGGACCACAACCAGTCTCTTCTCTCTCTCTCACACACACACGCACCAGCCATACCCTCAAGATCAGTTTCTGTCTCTCACACACCAATCATCTCCCCAACCAGTCTCTCTCTCTCTCTCTCTCTCACACACACACATACACACACACACGCACACACACACACACACGCACACACACACACACACACACACACACACGCACACACATACCAGTCATCTCCCTGATCAGTCTCACACATACACATGTTACCTCTCTGGCCAGTCTCTCTCAATCACACAATGAACATAAGAACATAAGAAATTGCCATGCTGGGACAGACCAAGGGTCCATCAAGCCCAGCATCCTGTTTCCAACAGAGGCCAAAAACCAGGCCACAAGAACCTGGCAATTACCCAAACACTAAGAAGAACCCATGCTACTTACACACAGGATTTCAATCACACACATGCTCTCTCTATTTCGCTTACACACAAGCTCTCAATCACACACATGTTCTATCTCACTTACAAACAGGCTCAATCACACACATGCCCTCTCTCACAGCCACAAGCCAGCCAAAAACATGCTCCATCTCTCTTGCACACATACATTGACACACATAAGCACCCTCCCTGACTCACATATACACCACACACATACAGAAGCATCCCCCCTGTCTCACATTCACCTTACACTCTCACAGAAGCACCTTGCTTTCAGACTTGCAGCATTTTTCACTTTTACTAAAAGTGAAAGTGATGATCCCAACCATTAAATAAGAAAAACACATTCCTATCAGAAGGCGAAATGACACCCTTCCTTCAGGTTCTGTCCTCCCAAGGGACAGCCACCCACACTGTACAGCTTCTCTTGTTTTACACTTTCAGTCAATAAAGCAAATGTCTTTCTTCAAACTATCAGTCATATGATTATTCATGTGGGAGATATGGAACCGAAAGACATCCTTAGTCAACTTCCCTTTTAAATGGGAAAATTCCAGTCTTAGTCATTTAAAAATATACATTTTCTAAAGGCTTAAAAAAATAGCAAAACCGTTTCAGATTGGAACTATTCTAATCTTCATGCTTAAATTATGCTTAAAAAAAAACAACAAACCCCACCTGGCATCAGTATCTTAAATTTGTGATTTTGCTGAGATGAACATTTTAAATATTTTAATTTTTTTTTGCTTTAGTATTTGTTTCTACCACTTTGCTAAATTTTATTTTCCAGAAGAGGGATGCTTAAAATTGAGTAATTTCATCTTTCATCCAACTTTTCAAAAGTTGCGATACCAGCACAAAAGTTTTTTTATTTTTTATTTATTTAAAAGTATTTGTATACCGTCTTTACAAACAATGTTTAATCAAAACGGTTTACATAAGTAAATAAAATGTACGCAAACAAAAGAAATTTAAAAAAAATAAAATTATAATAAAGCATAAAAATTACAAAAATGGTCAATTGAAAATAAAAAATATCTAAAAATAATAATTAGTTAATATAAGACAAATCAATATATAATAATGTTGCGCCTTTTTATTTGTCAGCATGGGAAAAGAGAGATTATGTTATTTAGTAAGTGATTATATAGAATGCAGTTTGAAACAGATGTGTTTTTAAGGATTTTTTGAAATGTTTAGAATTGGATATGGATCTTAGGGAATCCGGTAGTGCGTTCCATAGGATTGGACCTTGAGGTATATGTAGTATCACATTTCATTTTTTTTTTAAACTGGCAGATTTCAATCCTTTCTCATATACAATAACACACACACACACACACACACACACACACCATTCCATTCCTTTCTCACACACACACAGAAGCACCCTTCCGATCTAAGGCCCCCAGCTGAACAGCTGCTCTCCGGTGGCGGTTAGCAGCACTGCACCGGTGTTCACTTCTTCGGCCCCCACCGACCTCGATTTTAATTTCTTCGGCCCCCTGTCTTGGTCTCCGGCAGGGGCCGAAGAAATTAAAATCGAGGCCGGCGGGAGCCGAAGAAGTGAACACCGGTGCTGCTAACCGCCGCCGGAGACCAGCTGTTCAGTGGGGGCCTCGATTTTAATTTCTTCGGCCCTCCAGCTTGGTCTCCGGCAGGGGCCAAAGAAATTAAAATCGAGGCCGGTGGGGGCCGAAGAAATTAAAATTGAGGCCGGCCGAGGCCGAAGAAAAGAAGATGGGCGCCTCCCAGCCAGCCTCAAGCGGGGGCTGGCAGGGCGGCACCCATCTTCTTTTCTTCAGCCCCCGCCGGCCTCGATTTTTATTTCTCTGGCAGGGGCTGGCTGGGAGGCGCTGAGGCTGGGCTGAGAAAGAGCCACGAGGTCAAGACCACTTGACCAGCTAGACCGGCCCACCGGGGGAAGCCCGATCCCCCGATAGGCCAATCCACCCCTGGTTAGTGCTGATATTCAGCACTGCTTGGACAAAATTAGCTAGGGACGTTTGATCACAAAAATACCTGTCCTAAAGTTATCTGGATAACTTTATCTGGGTGCATTCAGCAGAACACTGTATTGCAAACTCTAATCTTCTCAAATCTAGACTACTGTACCTCCTTATTACTAGGTCTTCCGGCAAGACACTTATAACCACTACAACTATTACAAAATGCCGCAGCAAGATTCTGATTAGGATCTAGGAAATATGATCACATTACATCCTCGCTAATATTACTGCATTGGTTACCAATACAATCCAGAATCTACTATGAAACATTAACGATAATATTCAACTTCATTCATTCCAATAACACTGACTTGTTAGGAGTGACACTACAACCGTACAATCCGCAGCGAAAACTAAGATCTCAAAATAAAGGACTATTGACTATTCCAACAATACGGAGCACACATCTGATGCAAATAAGAGAACGTGTGTTTTCCATAGTGTGTCCAAAACTCTGGAATTCTCTGCTTGAGATGTTACATATTTTCAAGATAGAAAGAGCTTTAAATATGAGTGAAAAACATGGCTATTTAAAAATGCATATAAAGTAACTTAAAAACATCAGAATATACAAAGCCATAAAGACAAAAAGGACAAATGATAATAATCAAATCATGTAGAATAAATCAAATGAGAGAGTGTAAGATTCTCAAAACAACCCGCTGATTAGATATGAAAACTTTCATTTCGTTTTAATTTTCAATACCCTTTGCTTTAAGTACAAGATCAATTATTAACATATAGTAGAAAATTTCGCTTGATCAATATTAATGCCTGTCTATGACTACCACATCTGTAACCTGTAATCTGTTGTTTGTTGAGTTATAACTATGAATGTCACTTTGTAAACCGTTGTGATCTATATATGGAACAACAGTATATAAAATGTCTAAATAAACAAATCTGGGTAAATTCTGCTGAATATCTGGTTAAAGTTATCCAGTTAACTTTACCCAACTAATTTTCCTTCTCACTGGTTTACTCAATATGGATCTCCGTGATTTTAAGAAAAAAAAAGGGCACATGGTCAAAAAGAGGACCCGAAAATAGGTTTCTCTGTTGGCAGTTTCAACAACGGCTGAACAAATAGCTGTTGCTCAGAATCTTTTGGTCGTTTCAATATACTTTACTGATACTTGATTGTAAGGGGAAATAACAATTTATAAGCCTTTGTTCAATGCAGCTCATTACCTAATTATCTTCTGACCTTCTGTTTCCACATCCCTTCCCAATTACAAGGATAGCTTTAAAGCTCCCTCCCAGAATTGGTAGAATAAGATTCTTTATTAAATTTAGATGGCGTACAAGACAGTCCCAATTGTAATACCTTAATCCAGATGTCTGCTCCTTATCCAAACTCACTCCTGCAGTCTATCCTGATATGTGGTGCGTAACACCAGATAGGCTCCTTAGTTCTCCTTTTCTCACATTTCTCTCCTTCTCCCAGGAAGATATGTGAATCATTTCTATTGATATTAGAAGAGTCCTTGGATTTCTCTGGGTAAGACACTCCTGAAAAACTCCTTTCTTCAATGAAATGAGTATTTAGTCATTTCATAGGCCCTGGGGAATTTAGTTGCTGGATCAAAAATAAAAATCCAGGCATCCAAAAGCAACAAAAGATGAAGGAAGAATGGATAACATTTCCTCTAAAGCAGCGTTTCCCAATCAGTGTGCTGTGGCTGAAGTGCAGGTGTGCTGCGGCTGCAGTCTCATTTTCTATTTCTCTCCTTGCCTGCAGGATGTCCTCCCACCAGTAGGGGGAGTCAGAGTGCAGCGGTTATCAGCAGCTGCTCCTGCTTTCCCCTCTCTGGCTCTCCTTTGCAAAAGAAAATGCACGAAGGCATTCACCCCAGCGGATGGCACCATTTTGATGTAAGGCAATGTATGGCGCCATCTGCTGGGGTAAATGCACCAGACTTAATTAACTCTGGGACGACCCCAGCAGACGGCGTTAGTTGAAGAAGAAAAGAAGAAGATGTCGGATGCAAAGCTGCTCCGAGGCCTGGGCCTGACACTAGGCCAAGGCCCAGGTGTTGGGACCCGGCCTCTGGGCCAGTCACGACGTCAGGCCTGGGCCCAGGCTTCGGCATTAGCTTTATGTAGATCGAGGCTGAGGTTGCGGCAATCTGCCTCAGCCTATGCAAGGCCGAGGCCTTGGTCTGGGCCTAGGCCAAGGCCAAGGCATTGGGACCCAGCCTCCAGGCTGGGCCCCAGGTTGGACCTCAGTCTGGGTCGAGGCCCTGTCATCAGGATCTGGCCTTTGGGCAGGGCCGCAGTATTGGGCTTGGGCCTGTGCTCCGGCCTAGGCAGAGGTGTTGGCCTTTTCTAGGCTGAGGCCAAAGTCTTGGTGACCTACTGTGTTCTTGGCCTATGTAAGGCAGAGGCTTAGGCCTGGGCCTAGGCCTCGCTGGCGGATCCCCACTGGACCAGGTGAGTGGGGGCCGAGGGGAATCCTGAACCCGGCATTTTGCCAGGTGGGTGGGAGACCTCGTTTTCCTTTTTTTTTTTGCCATTTTCGGGTTTATTTTTTTTAAATGTTAGATTTGTTTTTGTTACATGAATAAAATTAATCAAACATTCCACTTACTGAAATTTGTGGGGAAAAATCCTCCCAAAAATGAACCGAAAAATGAAAATACATTTTTCCCCCTGCACACCCCTCTGAAAAATTACTGCGCATGTAATAAAATTCGATGTGGGATAGGAGTTCTGCTTTCCAGGCTCGCTGGAACACCACGTCATGGAAAGGGGAAACTCCATTGCCATCTCTAAACTGGTTTTTCCTTAACACCTACTCTTAGTATAAAGAAAACGTTTTGTGCCGACCGCAGCAAGTTTTAGCAAGTAAACATACTTCCTGCCCCCAGCTAACAGGAAGTCAGCAGGAAACATCGTGCAAGCTTTTCTGCAGCCCCAGAATAGCTCATGACCTATTTGCTTTTCACACCTAGATAGTTTAGAACAAATGACCAGCTAATGACCTCCCCCCTCCCTGCCTGGACTGACCGCTTGCACCTACTGCCCACTTGCACCCACGTAGTAAAAGGTCAGCATAAACACTGATGGTGGAAAACATTGTAGCAGGAAAATATGTGACGTATGTATCATATGAAATGCTATGTGATCATTTTATAATAAAAGAGCAGCCTTCCCAAAAGCCGGGGAGAGCACGCTTCACCCTGAAGACCGTCTGAGGTGTTTTCATTGCGACATGTGGTGAGCCCGACGTGATGTAAATCTTGATCCAAGGAGTGACCCGAGACGTGACAACTCCCTGCTCATTCGGCTGGACAGAAAGCCTAGATGCGCATCGTAAAACAGCAAAACTCGCTCCTGCAAACGTAAGTATTTTTCTCTCAGCGAGTTTGCTCCCTACAACAGACCCGTCGTAAGTATTTATTCAGCGAGTTTGTTCCCAAACATTCGTGAGTATGGGAGATAGCATTTCAATTCAGCATAGAAGTCATGTGGAAGAATTGAAAATATTAGTGAAGAATCATTATTTAGTCACCAAGGGAGAAAGGGTACATATCAAATTGGGGGATATGGAAAAATTGATGAAAGAAATAGTTTGTCGTTGTCCCTGGTACCCCGAATCAGGAACTCTAAATGTAGAAGATTGGATCCAGATAGGTAATAGTCTGCATACATATCCACGAGCTCCTTTAAAGCAGTTATTGCTCTGGAAAAAATGTACAGAGACTTTAGAACACATCAGGACTAAAAATCTCAAGCCACCACTTTTAGTTCATGCGTCCTTAGACACAGACAGTAAAGAAACAGACAGACTGTCCGTCAGCACAGCTAGTACACACACTCATCCCTTACCAGATTTGAAAAAACCCTCAGGAACAGCAACTTCGCTGTATCCTCAGCTTCCCATGCCAGAACCCATGACGCAGTCCATTCAGACTTCCCAGTTTGATTCAGAAAAACAGCTCCTAGGCACAATTGAACCACAACCTGGCCAGTGTGGTCCAGTTTGCAAAGAAAATCTTACAGGAGAAGAATTATTAGAAGGACTTCAAGTCTTTCTCAGTAGAGAAAGGACCAATGAACTAGGAAGGACAGAATATGAATCCATAGAACATCTGGGAACACACACTCACAAGGCACAGTCCCCAACCACGGCTCCCGTGGTTTCCTCTGCGTTCATCTCAGAGAAAAAACCTCAGGAAACTAAAGACACTGAAATCAGAGAAGCTAGTCTCTCTCCGCCTTACCCTAAAGCTCTTTCACCTCTTGACCTGTCACCTAACCCTTGCCTCCAATCCATGCCTATTTTCCTTGAGAATAGTGAGGAAGGCACGGAGAGTAATGAGGAAATGGAAATAGTCATTGTACCTTCGCCTGTCGCTGGTCCTCCAGCAGCACAAGTTGCCAAATTAGAACGTTCATTTTTTTATGTCACCATTTGGGTTGATTTATTTCACGGATGGACGCTTGCCTTAAGCCCACAAAAAAGAGTCTGTCCTCTGGAAGGATCTCTGACAACAATTGAATTGAACACCGCCCGGAGTGCCGTACGCAGTAAAAATGCTCCCAGGTCTTCCAAGAAATTAGCCAGGTACTTGGGCCAGGTACTCCTAATATCGCAGCAGCGATATAAGCAAGAACGGTTCCAACGTGAGAGAAATGATTTAATAAGACAGTACAATGCTCTATTGGAAACCAGAATAAACAAAACATACGTATTTAAAGCACATTTCCCTACAGGAAATGATAGGGGCCCCTCGCACATCAAAAAAGATTCAATGTATGTTACAATTGTGTTGAAATTTGGCCAAGACACTATAAATTTCATGTGAAATGTTTCCCTTTTCACAAAGTTAAATCGGACCAAAATTTAAAATGACCTCGTGATTCTGAACCTTATATTTCATAGCTATTGATTACATTAATAGTGCACAGAATTAGTTTTGTTTAAGATAAAGTAGATTAGGATAAAATCTGACTATTGATTCATTGAATGGAGTTTTTTCCTCTGTTTCTTTTTCTCTTGAGAAACACTGTTCCTCCCACACACTGTCTTTCTGTTGTTAACTCGTGTGGGGGAGGGAGAACTTTTGAAAATAAAAAAACTGAACTTAGTACTGCAGTTTATCTCTCTAATTTTGTATTTGTATATATCTGATACATTTCTTTACCTGTGCGCTGAAGCTCAGATCTTCTGCTGATCCAAATCTATTTTCCCTCAAGCTTCAAAACTAAAACTTTTTAATGCTTTCAAACTGTGTTCATACTGAATTGAGGTTACTGACAATCTGAAAGGACATTTTAACCACAGAGTTAAACTGTCTCTTAGGGAAGCAAAAGTTGCTTTACCGTAAAAGCACTGTTCTAGGAAACTGTTTCTGTCAGTTCAGTGCTGAGCAAAGAAAAAAAAAGACAAAGAGGAAGTACGTTTTGTGGTGACAGGCACAGCACTGCTTATAGAAGTATTCTTGTCAGTGACTTGTGCGGCGAACGGAAATAAGAAAAAAACAGATACTTTTGTTTAAACGGAGCATATTCCAGCTCTACTCATTTGATAATTAACTGATGTTTAAGTTCTAATTATTCTAAATACTTAGTATTGCACATTATACTTCAGCTCAGAATCTTATTGCTTAAATTTATTCTAGGTTAACATCTATAAAGTGATGATAGTGCATCCACTAGGAGGCACTGTGTTATTCTACCAAATGTTACTACCAGATGTACCATATTGTTTTTGTTATCTTCATAATTCTTTGAATACTAGTTTTATTTCAGGAAACTTCAGTTTTATTTTCTTTTTCTAAAGTTTATTCAGAATTCTGAACTTTTATTTTTTACTCATAGAGGGTGCTACATCTAAAGCAATCCCTCCCAAGTTTTTTCTTGCAAATCCAAATTGATTTTATTAAATGGTATAATAGAATTAATTCTCCAAGGTTCAAAATGTAACAATTTCACTTTAATCATTGCCTTAATAATTTTTTGCTGAGTGCTAGATTTTAATATTTTCCAGATTGACAGTCTTCCTGTCATGAGACATGTGAAGATGAACGCTTTACTTTGCAGCTTCTTTTAACAATTTTTTCAAACATGTCTTACACATCCTTTTGATTTTTGATCTTTGATCTAATTTATTTCTGTTACATCTTGCTATGACACTTAAGCTGATGCTTCATTGTTTTTACTCATAAAGTGGAAAAACATTATATAAGATTAGTAATAGTAGAATTATAGCCATAATGAAATGTCATTAATTAATCTGAATTTCAGTTTTTTCCCTATATTAGGTACCCGACGCTACAAGAAACACATATCACAATTTAAGCCTTGATGAATGAAAAATTGATACACCTTGCTGTAAGATTGACTATGACATCATTAAATTTTATTAATCTTGCTGCAGCAGTCAGCGCAAAAAGCAGAACTAGCTGCAGTCATTCTACCCTTGCAATTTTTATCAATGCTAATTTAAACATTATTTCTGATAGCCAGTATGTTTGTAATGTTGCTTCTTCTCTTCCTGGAGCATACACACAAACAAACAGAAAGCGGGAAATGCCATGCCATTGGGCTTTGCCATTGGTCTTCCCCCCAAAACACTTTAAATCATCTAAATATATCAACTTCAAATCAGACCACAGTCGCGGATAATCATTATGGGACTAAAGTTAGTCACCCACAACCATCAGTTTTGTATTGCCTAATACTGTCTGGCATGGTCCCGTTCCTGGGCATGCTACTGTGCTTTCTTTCACAGGTCCAATTTGGGTGCCAATCCATTGTATGAAGCCGTGGAAAGATGGAAAGGTGTCCGGATCCACAAAACCCGATCCCAAACTTCTCCCTGAGCCTCCACAATCCACAGACGGTCAGAGACCGGACTCCCCGCAAACAGCAGCCCTGATGACCTGGAGATAGATCAAAGCCCTATCCCACCAATCTGCACAACTCCTGGAACAGCAAGGCTTTGAGAAAACTCCAGAGAACTTCTTATTAGCTGCCTTTTCTTGCCTGAATGCCAACTCATTAACAATTGTGTTCTGTATACTCATATTTAGCTTCATCTCTCCTGCCATTGCGATGTCTGAACAAGAACTATTGACAATCCAATATGTACATTACCGATGCACAGACTTTATCACAACTATTGAACAAACAGATTGCTGGGTTTGCATACACATGCCAACCCATTCCAGAGAAGGACTATTGATGCATGCAGTTCTTTTTAACCTATCAAGATGGACTAATTACCCATGGACTTACACAAGGGTCTTTTCTAAATTCACCAGTCAATTACACAGTAATGTATTTGAATAGTAGGGTACAAATTAATGCTGTTTTTGTTGGAATAAAATAATGACAGTATCACAGGGCTCAGGCTAGGGAAATACTCATATTGCAATCAAACCTTCATTCTGCACCACATCATATCTAGAAAATACTCCTTCCCTAATGCAACCATCACTGACCACATGCACAATTTCACAAACATCTCCTGGCTCCAAGTCTCAGAAAGACTATTCTCATTACTGTATATATATATATCAGATTATAAAGCAAATCTTACACATACCATAGAGCAGATAGAGACCATGATTGCAGAAGAGCCACCCTCAGATAGTACACCAGCATCCCCCTGGGACTGGCTATGGTCCTGGTTTCCTAATATCGGTGGTATCACACGACTCATTCCTGTTGTATTCTTGATAATAGGTTTCCTTCTTTGTTTGGCTTGCTGCCTTCAGTGCATACCCCATCTCGTATCCATTCTAAAACCCCAATCTCGGCCTGGATACAGAGACGTTCTGTATGCTGCCTAAAAATAAAAAAGGAAAGACGAGATGTGGGATAGGAGTTCTGCTTTCCAGGCTCGCTGGAACACCACGTCATGGAAAGGGGAAACTCCATTGCCATCTCTAAACTGGTTTTTCCTTAACACCTACTCTTAGTATAAAGAAAACGTTTTGTGCCGACCGCAGCAAGTTTTAGCAAGTAAACATACTTCCTGCCCCCAGCTAACAGGAAGTCAGCAGGAAACATCGTGCAAGCTTTTCTGCAGCCCCAGAATAGCTCATGACCTATTTGCTTTTCACACCTAGATAGTTTAGAACAAATGACCAGCTAATGACCTCCCCCCTCCCTGCCTGGACTGACCGCTTGCACCTACTGCCCACTTGCACCCACGTAGTAAAAGGTCAGCATAAACACTGATGGTGGAAAACATTGTAGCAGGAAAATATGTGACGTATGTATCATATGAAATGCTATGTGATCATTTTATAATAAAAGAGCAGCCTTCCCAAAAGCCGGGGAGAGCACGCTTCACCCTGAAGACCGTCTGAGGTGTTTTCATTGCGACAATTCTATATGTAAATTTTCTTTGGTAGCAGACACCCTAGAACAGAGGTGGGCAAACGTTTTTTTTAAAGAAGGTCACATTACTGGCGCTTAACGGAGCCAAGGACTGGAGTCCCCCTTAGAACTCCGTGAGTGGGGGGTGGGAGCAGTTACACTGGCAATTATATTTCACAGTCAGAGGACCAAAGCAGCATCCATAGCAGTAGTTACAAACACCCAATAGTTAAAACTAGTAAGGATTTAAAAAAATTATCCACTCTCCATACCTGGGAACTTTTGTTTTCCAGATACCCCAAGATTGTCGTGGATTAGCAGGCAGAGAGGAACTGTGTGTGTGTGTGTGTGTGTGTGGAGGGGGTGTTGTTGCACACACAAGCGCTCTCTTTCTCTTACCCACATACATACACAATGCTCTCTTACCTACCCAAATATACATGCTTTCTCTCACCCTTACACACAATCAGGCCGATACAGTACAGTGCGCTCCGACGGAGCGCACTGTTTTCCTGCCATTGGACGCACGTTTTCCCTTACCCCTTATTCAGTAAGGGGCAGAAAATGCGCGTCTAACCCGCCGAACCTAATAGGGCCCTCAACATGCAAATGCATGTTGATGGCCCTATTAGGTTTTAGCGCGCGATTCAGAAAGTAAAATGTGCAGCCAAGCCGCACATTTTACTTTCAGAAATTAGCGCCTACCCAAAGGTAGGCGCTAATTTCTTCCGGCACCGGGAAAGTGCACAGAAAAGCAGTAAAAACTGCTTTTCTGTGCACCCTCCGACTTAATATCATGGCGATATTAAGTCGGAGGTCCCGAAGAGTAAAAAAAGTTAAAAAAAAATTGGAAGTCGGCCGGCAGCTGTCGGGTTGAAAACCGGACGCTCAATTTTGCTGGCGTCTGGTTTCCAAGCCCGTGGCTGACAGCGGGCTCGAGAACCGACACCGGCAAAATTGAGCGTCGTCTGTCAAACCCGCTGGCAGCCACCGCTCCTCTCAAAAAGGAGGCGCTAGGGATGCGCTAGTGTCCCTAGCGCCTCCTTTTGCCTGTTTCTACCGCCGGGCCTCATTTAAATACTGTATTGCGTGCACAGGCGAGTGGCCTGTTCGCCCGCTCTCCCGCGGACTTTACTGTATCGGCCCGTGTGTTTGCTGTTATACTGTCAAATGCTGGTTAGCCTGTGTACTCACAGCTTCTGCTGTATTCAAAACACAGGGTTAATATTTGACTTGAAGCAGGCATTGCTGGGTGATTTTCTTCATGGTTCTCTTTCAACTATGGTCATCTTTGCACTAGTTGAGATTCAGCAGCTAATTTGGCTACCCCTGCATAATTATTTTCATTTTACCTGCCCTTATTTCTGTGGCCCAGACTGCGGCGGTTGCTGTAATCTTGAGTTTATGCACAGTAAGACTCTGTTATTTGTTTCACCTGTTAATAAAGTTTGGAGCTGAAGAAGTGACTTCCTCTGCTTGTGAGTGAGGACCGAGTTAAGCTATCTGCTTTTGGCTGTGCATAGGAAACAGACAGCAGAGACAGAATACACAGACTGTTTGAAAATTACCTTTTCTGAAAATTATTCTTCCTGTTGTGGCTTTCATTGTGATGAAATTTCCTATAAAAGGAGCCAGTCATCCATTGTAGAGCAGAGAGAGAATTTACGCTGGACTTTGTGCTGTCAAATGCATGTGAGTTTTGTGCAGGTAGATTTTAACTGGTGAGAGGAGGGAGATCTAAGATGGCATCGATGTGAGAGGATGCAGAGTTTGGAGCTCCCGCGATCGAGTTTTTTGTGAAAGTTGCCTTACTGCTGTGTAGCGGAGTAAACGATGTGCCTCACACAAAAAGCAAAGGCAGGATAAGAGAGACTTCCTCAGCTGCCTCAAATCCTCCCTTGGTACAGACTTTGATAGTGGGGTTCTATTCTCAGGCAGGAAGAACTTCAGAGAGTCCCGTGCCTGCGACGTACGGAGAGCAGACGGCGTCGCCTACGGGTGAAACAACGTTGAGTCCTGGAGCGCCGCTGACACCCTCCCCCCCAGCAAGGGCAGTAGCAGCAAACCCAGAACCACTCCTGCAACGGACTGCGTTGAGTGGTGTGAGTACGCCCGAGGTGGGTTTAGCTGGAGATTTCGAAGGCCTTGCTATGGAGGATTGATCAAGGACCTCCACTCCGGTGGGGGGAGGGTTACCTTCTGAAAGCGACCGAGCTGTAGGAGGGGAAGGGACTGTCCTGAGGATTTCATCGGAGTTATCTAGAGTTTCTGAGGATCTAAATACCATGATGCACTCGATATCATTTCCTTCATTAAAGCCTTTGGAAAAGCCTAAGAATATAACTTTAGAATCTTTATGGTTTGCCATTTCAACATTGCAGAACTCTTTAATGTCTATTGCATTAAAAGGCACACAAGATTCGTTTGACAATTTAAAATCAGTTGCCACTGGGCAGTCAGAGAAAATGGTATAAGTGGAAGAAAAATTGGAAAAACTAAATTCTGTTCAAAATGTTATTATAAAAGGTGAAATGGCATTAAGCAGAAGAGTTGAAATTTTAGAAAACGAATTTAGAAGCAGTAATATCAGAGTATTAAACTTTCAAAAATGCAAACTGATTTCAGCAAAGGAACAGTTTAAACAGTACTTAAAGGAAATGCTAATGATACCAACTGAAGAACAATTGACTTTGAATAAAGTTTATTTTGTATCTGGACTTAAAGAGGGAAGTGAAAACCAGATGGAAACTAGAGAAAACATTCTGAATATCACAGAATTTCTGGAAACTTCACAAGATTCTCAAGTGGAAGGAAGAGGAACGTTACTTGTTAAATTTATGTTACCTCTGGACAGAGATATTATTAAAAATTTTCTACAAAAGCAAACCGCCCTCTACCTTAATCAGAAAATCTGGATAAATCTGGATGTTTCTAAAGAAACACAAAGAAAAAGGAAGAAATTTTTTAGTTTGGCACCACAAGTTAGAAAACATAGAGCTCAAATATTCACCTTTCCATTGTGTCCCACAGAGACACAGATTCACACAGAGGCACTGAGTTTTAGGGATGTGAATCGTGTCCTCGATCGTCTTAATGATCGATTTCGGCTGGGAGGGGGAGGGAATCGTATTGTTGCCGTTTGGGGGGGTAAAATATCGTGAAAAATCGTTAAAAATCGTTAAAAATCGAAAAATCGAAAAATCGAAAAACCGGCACATTAAAACCCCCTAAAACCCACCCCCGACCCTTTAAATTAAATCCCCCACCCTCCCGAACCCCCCCCCCAAATAACTTAAATAACCTGCGGGTCCAGCGGCGGTCCGGAACGGCAGCGGTCCGGAACGGGCTCCTGCTCTGAATCTTGTCGTCTTCAGCCGGCGCCATTTTCCAAAATGGCGCCGAAAAATGGCGGCGGCCATAGACGAAAAAGATTGGACGGCAGGAGGTCCTTCCGGACCCCCGCTGGACTTTTGGCAAGTCTCGTGGGGGTCAGGAGGCCCCCCACAAGCTGGCCAAAAGTTCCTGGAGGTCCAGCGGGGGTCAGGGAGCGATTTCCCGCCGCGAATCGTTTTCGTACGGAAAATGGCGCCGGCCATACGCGTATGGCCGGCGCCATGGAGATCGACTGCAGGAGGTCGTTCAGCGAGGCGCCGGAACCCTCGCTGAACGACCTCCTGCAGTCGATCTCCTGCCGGCGCCATTTTCCGTACGAAAACGATTCGCGGCGGGAAATCGCTCCCTGACCCCCGCTGGACCTCCAGGAACTTTTGGCCAGCTTGTGGGGGGCCTCCTGACCCCCACGAGACTTGCCAAAAGTCCAGCGGGGGTCCGGAAGGACCTCCTGCCGTCCAATCTTTTTCGTCTATGGCCGCCGCCATTTTTCGGCGCCATTTTGGAAAATGGCGCCGGCTGAAGACAACAAGATTCAGAGCAGGAGCCCGTTCCGGACCGCTGCCGTTCCGGACCGCCGCTGGACCCGCAGGTTATTTAAGTTATTTGGGGGGGGGTTCGGAAGGGTGGGGGATTTAATTTAAAGGGTCGGGGGTGGGTTTTAGGGGGTTTTAGTGTGCCGGCTCACGATTCTAACGATTTATAACGATAAATCGTTAGAATCTGTATTGTATTGTGTTCCATAACGGTTTAAGACGATATTAAAATTATCGGACGATAATTTTAATCGTCCTAAAACGATTCACATCCCTACTGAGTTTTGAGAAAGAATATAATTGGTGATCAGAATATACGGGAATTAGCTTTCTTAAGTATTTTTAAGTCTTTATGAAGGAGGCATTCTAGAGTACCTACCTATTATGTTTATGTTTATGTTTATTGTTGTTTATATACCGATGACTCAGACTAACCATCTCACCGGTTTACAAATTAGGTACAAGAAATACAATAGTTCATAAAAGAATAACAGCTAAAAATTACATAGAATAAGAATAAAAATAAAAATAGCTGTTAAAACAAAATATAGACTTCTACATAAAACAACTTAGAATTAACTATAACATATAAAATATTACAGTAAAATATTGGTAGCCTTTACAGTAAAATAAAATAAAATAAAATATTGGTAGCCTTTACAGTAAAATAAATTAGAATAAATAAATAAATAAATAAAAATATCATGCTATTTCTGTTCAATTATAATAACTGTTAATTATATTAACTTTGAGTTTGCCCCTTATTAATTCTGAGTCTCTTTAAGTAGACAAATGTGGATCTCTAATTGCAATTATAACTTTACTTAGAATAATCATTTCTTTTACCATAAGCTTCCTAATGACAAGGGCAAATTGAAACCTATCATTGCTTTGCAGCTGGTGAAAAGGAAGGGTTCTGTATAAATTAAGGAAGTGCTCCTGTGCAAATAAATGAAGTGTTCCTGCGTAAATAAAGGTGTGTTCTCTTCTCACAGCATAAGAAATGTAAAGTGCATAATAAGAAAATTAAATAAAAATAACATAAATGTATGGTCTTTACCTGCCTTATTCAGGTTGGCCAGCTATTCATGCCAATCTCTCATCCTTATCTCTGGGTTGGCACAACTTCTTTTTCTATTTTGGTAATGTAGTTGAGAGATGTAGTTTTTTTTATGTCAAACTGACTGGCCAAGTGATCACTGGCAAATATTAGTCATTTAAAGGATAATTTTCAGTCTGCGGAGGGCTAATGTCTCTGGATACATAGTACCCGCAGATGTTATTCCAAATTTTCAAAGCAGACTTATGCTTTGAAAATGTATTTATTTATTTATTTATTAATTAGTTTTATATACCATCATTTGGGATGGACCATCACAACGGTTTACAAATAAAATCAAATCAAGCAAAGGAAAGATGATGAAAATAAGTTACAATAAATTACAAATACATAGTATCAAAAAATTAAAATTAAAAACAGTTAAAATTCATTAAATTAAATTAAATTAAAATTCATGAGTTGGCCTCCTATGTGTGTACACATATGCGCAGGACCTATCCTGTCTCCACACATGTTTTCCTGTTTGTTTATTGTTGGCCTGCTTTCACAGTGTCCTGTTTCTACAGTAGCTTTGTCTGACCTGTTGGCTAATGTAGTTGTAAATACTTTCATTCTGCATACAGTTTCTTTGCTTACTGTTTTACTGCCAACTGCTGATTGGTTTGCATGTTCAATGCGTCTTCTCTATTCAGTGCAGCTGGCTCAAAAGGGTTTAACTTCTGATTTGGAAGCAGGGAAACCTGGGAGTTTTTCCTTGTGTGACCTGTCAGCTCAGCTCAGCCTGTCTGCTTCAGCAGCTTCTCTGCCCTAGCCCTGCAGAAAATAATCCTTATTTTTGCCTGCCTTTGGGGCCGATGTAATAAGCTGCGGTAGACCTGCCGCAGGTTTGTGCATGTGGCATTAAGCGTGTTTTTCTGCGCTAACCTTACACGTGTATGTAATAACGCGGTTAGTGTGGGAAAAAAAACGTGTGCACAAACCCGCTCAAAGAGCTGCAGCTGGTTTAGTGCGAGTCCATGCTAATGCCATGCAAAGGAGGCAATTAACTATGCATGGGCAATGCAGAGAGCTGCACTGGTATGAGTGCAGGTATTTTCAAGCAGGTTTTATAGCGCCTGGAGCAGGGCAGGAGTTAAATGTAAGTGCCTATCTGGAGATCGAAAAATTAAGCGGCAGAAACCAGAAGAGAGGTCTGAGAGGGAACAGGCACATGTCAGATGATGAATGCTTTTGTAGCCCCTTCCAAATCTCTGTTGCATTTCCCCTGCTCACCGGCATTCACTATTATAGCTGCTACGCGGTTAGTGATGGATCATAAAGGGGTTAGTCATTGCTCTACCCATTTTCAGTCGCATCCCCGGATCCCTAACTCACTACTGTCTTAAAGGCTTTCAATCGAGAATCAATCACAGGTCACCACATTAATGCTGGTTTATTGCATAGGGCCTTCAGCGCGCGTTGTTGCGGGCATATCGGCGTGGATATTTGTTTTGTGAAGATTTTCTGCATGTATCTCATTTGCATGCCGTCCCCTTATTGCATCCTGCTGAAATGCCTACTTTTGCCGCTCACACTAAAAAAAAAAAAAATAGATGCAGACAATTAGCGCCGATTTCACCGCAAGTTTTATTACATCGGCCCTAAATTTGCTGAGACCCAGATTGCTTTGGTTGCTGTTTTCTTCTGTTAATTTACAGTAAGACTCTGTTTACTTGTTAATAAAGTTTGGAGTTGAAGAAGTGGCTTCCTCTGTCTGCTAATTAAAGACGGAGTTAAGCTATCTATTTAAGATGCACATAGGAAATATGCAGAAGTGACAGAATAGGAAGTCACACCTGCTCCTGAGCAAGTATAACTTTCTGCATGTACATTTGTGCGCATACCTTCAAAAATGTAAAGTACGCACACAAAGGCTTTTCATGCTCTGACTTTGCCCCCTCCCTAGAATGCCTCCTCCGAGTGCAGGCAAAAGTCTATGTGATATGGGGTTTCGTGCATAGTTTTATATGCACAATCCCCTAATTGATTTTCAAAGCATAACTTATGCACATAAAACAAGCCTTTATGTGCAGAAATTACTTTAAAAATCAAGCCCCTAAAAATAATATCATCCCTTGCCTAAGGCTGTGATAAGTGGATCCCCGAGTGATCAGATTCCTCTGACAGAGGTTGCTGTATGGGAGTGACTGGATGTTGCACTCCTGTCAATCAGTGGAGAAATTGCAGCCATTTTCATGAGGAACCCTGATAAATCTGAGGAGCTTGCTGTACCTTCTCCTTGGCATCTCTCTTTCTCTCCCTCTGTGGTAAATCTGGCTGCAGGGGATGAAGGCATTACAATAACATAACAAAATATAGTACAAAATATGTTAGGAGAAAATGCAACTATAAGCAATAAACATGCAGGAGGATGTGCGTTAAAGGGTTTTGATGCATGCCCTGGGGATGTTGTGAGGCATGAGGCCAAAGACTGAGTGCCTTCAGCACATAGGAAGTGCATTAAAATCCTTGAATACACACCCTATAACTTGTTATATTTCTTAAATGGAGACCAAAAACACAGAGATTTTGCTTTTAAGATCTCACTACTGGCTTTAATAATTTTGTTGCTCATGTTCACCTGTCATAATCTGATCATTTTTTAAGTGTTGAAGACATAATGTGGTGTCACCGACATTGTTAAAGTTGTTTTCCCCTTAATTGCGAGCTCATTCATCAGATCTTGACTAGTTAGTACCTCATGTTGCACAGCAGGACTTGATTCATCTAAGTATGGGACTTAGAAAATCTCCAGTAGAAAGATTGCCCCTGAGTTTGGTGAATAAACATTAGATACCATGCTAAAAAAAAAAAAAAAAGAGTGGCTTAAAGGCTCTGGGGTTAGTTTTCAAAAGGATTACGCACTTAAAACTGGGTATCACATGTGTAAATGCACTTTCCTCTGCATTCAGGCAGGCCAATCCCCACCAGTGTAAAATGCATTTCTGACTGCAGATGGAGACAGAGTAAGAAATTGACATCATGGATATATAGTCCTGCCCTGACATCAGCCTGCCAGTATTATCAGACTCCAGCAGATGGTGGAAATGCATTTCCCTACTGGGGATTGCCTGTAAAAAAAGAAATAAAATAAAGGGAAAATAGAGGAAAACAGAAGATCGATGGGCCAATTATGTAACACCACTTGCCTCCTGAGGTGATACCATTGGATCCCTCCCTCAGTTGAGAGCTTAGTCCAGTAGCCTTGTTCTGGAGTGGACTTAATTAAAAAAAAAAAAAAATAGCAGTTGCAGGCCGAGAGAGGCTTGGTGGTGAAAGATTTTACCCTTTCCCCCTGTAGCCAAGAACCCGTTCCTGCTCTCAGCCAGGGAGGGCTGAGCTCAGGTAAAAGATGTTATTAAATAAACAAACAAACAAATAAATAAATAAATAAATAGACAGACAAATAAGAAGAGTGGAGTTAGTAAGGCTAACTGGAACTGGAAGTTAGTAAGGCTAACTGGAACTGGAAGAGGAACAGTGTGCAAATCCAAGGCTCTCGTGCTAAACTTTCAAAAGGGAAACTTTGATAAAATGAGAAAAAAATTGTTAGAAAAAAACTGAAAGGAGCAGCTACAAAAGTAAAAAATGTCCAAGAGGCGTGGACATTGTTAAAAAATACCATTCTAGAAGCACAGTCCAGATGTATTCCACACATTAAGAAAGGTGGAAAGAAGGCAAAACGATTACCGGCATGGTTAAAAGGGGAGGTGAAAGAAGCTATTTTAGCAAAAAGATCTTCATTCAAAAATTGGAAGAAGGATCCAACAGAAGAAAATAGGATAAAGCATAAACGTTGGCAAGTTAAATGTAAGACATTGATAAGACAGGCTAAGAGAGAATTTGAAAAGAAGATGGCTATAGAGGCAAAAACTCACAGTAAAATCTTTTTAAAATATATCCGAAGCAGAAAGCCTGTGAGGGAGTCAGTTGGACCATTAGATGATCAAGGGGTTAAAGGGGCACTTAGAGAAGATAAGGCCATCGCGGAAAGATTAAATGATTTCTTTCCTTCGGTGTTTACTGAAGAGGATGTTGGGGAGGTACCCATAATGGAGAAGGTTTTCATGGGTAATGATTCAGATGGACTGAATCAAATCACGGTGAACCTAGAAGATGTGGTAGGCCTGATTGACAAACTGAAGAGTAGTAAATCACCCGGACCGGATTGGTATACACCCCAGAGTTCTGAAGGAACTAAAAATTGAAATTTCAGACCTATTAGTAAAAATTTGTAACCTATCATTAAAATCATCCATTGTACCTGAAGACTGGAGGATAGCAAATGTAACCCAAATATTTAAAAAGGGCTCCAGGGGTGATCCGGGAAACTACAGACCAGTTAGCCTGACTTCAGTGCCAGGAAAAATAGTGGAAAGTGTTCTAAATATCAAAATCACAGAACATATAGAAGGACATGGTTTAATGAAACAAAGTCAGCATGGCTTTACCCAGGGCAAGTCTTGCCTGTTACGCTCGGGCTGTGTTCTGGTGTTGTGAACACCACCCAGAAGGGTGGCTCCAGGTGGAGAGAGACAGGGATGGCTGGAAACAGCATCAAATTCCAGGCTGGGTCAGGGCAGGAGGCAGGCAACAGTGTCAAAGTCCAGGCTGGGTCAGGGCAGGCGGCAGGCAACAGTGTCAGAGTCCAGGCAGGGTCAGGGCAGGCGGCAGGCAACAGTGTCAAAGTCCAGGCTGGGTCAGGGCAGGCGGCAGGCAACAGTGTCAGAGTCCAGGCTGGGTCAGGGCAGGTGGTAGGCAACAGTGTCAGAGTCCAGGCTGGATCAGGGCACCTAGTAGTAAGGCAAAGAGCCCGAAGGCCACACACACACACACGGCAGAGCAGAGGGCCCGTAGGCCACACACGCACACAGGGCAGAGGGCCCGAAGGCCACACACACACACACACACACACACACACACACGGCAGAGCAGAGAGCCCTAAAGCCACACACACGGCAGGGCAGCGGGCCCGAAGGCCACTCACGCACATGGTAGGACAGCGGACCTGAAGGCCTCACTCACACGGCAGAGCAGAGGGCCCAAAGGCCTCACTCACACGGCAGGGCAGAGAGCCCGAGGACCGCACGCGCAGTAAGCAAGGCAAAGCAGGGTAGAAGGCCCGAAGACCACACACAGCGCAAGGCAAGGCAAAGCAGGGTAGAAGGCCCGAAGGCCACACACAGCGCAAGGCAAGGCAAAGCAGGGTAGAAGGTCCGAAGGCCACACACAGCCCAAGGTAAAGCAGGGCCCATGGACCACACAATTAGCAAGCAAGGAAGGCTAGAGCAGGGAGCCCAGGCGAGCTCGATGCTGAAGCCCTGAGGGAACTGCCAGGCAGGGATATAAAGGGAAGTCCAGAACAGAGAGTGAACAAGGGAGATGGACTGGGCCCGTCAGGAGAGCCAGCTCTAGAGGGACCCCTGGTGATGAGGCGGTTGCACAGCAGCCATAGCTGTAACATTGCCTCACAAATCTGCTTCACTTTTCTGAAGGAGTTAATAAACATGTGGATAAAGGTGAACCGGTAGATGTAGTATTCTTGGATTTTCAGAAGGGGTTTGACAAAGTTCCTCATGAGAGGCTTCTAGGAAAAGTAAAAAGTCATGGGATAGGTGGCGATGTCCTTTCGTGGATTGCAAACTGGCTAAAAGACAGGAAACAGAGAGTAGGATTAAATGGACAATTTTCTCAGTGGAAGGGAGTGGACAGTGGCGTGCCTCAGGGATCTGTATTGGGACCCTTACTTTTAATATATTTATAAATGGTCTGGAAAGAAATACAACGAGTGAGATAATCAAATTTGCAGATGACACAAAATTGTTCAGAGTAGTTAAATCACAAGCAAATTGTGATAAATTGCAGTAAGACCTTGTGAGACTGGAAAATTGGGCATCCAAATGGCAGATGAAATTTAATGTGGATAAGTGCAAGGTAATGCATATAGGGAAAAATAACCCATGCTATAATTACACAATGTTGGGTTCCATATTAGGTGCTACAACCCAAGAAAGAGATCTAGTCATCATAGTGGATAACACATTGAAATCGTCGGTTCAGTGTGCTGCGGCAGTCAAAAAAACAAACAGAATGTTGGGAATTATTAGAAAGGGAATGGTGAATAAAACGGAAAATATCATAATGCCTCTGTATCGCTTCATGGTGATACCGCACCTTGAAAACTGTGTACAATTCTGGTCACCGAATCTCAAAAAAGATATAATTGCGATGGAGAAGGTACAGAGAAGGGCTACCAAAATGCGGTTCCTTATGGGGCTCCTCCCCGTGGGAGTGGCCATCACCGCAGTACCCAAGAATTCACTTCAACACCTCATAACCATAATACTCACTATCAGGAGTTGATGGTGCAAGGTCACTGGAATGCCGAGAAGTAGAGTTGGAACATCAAATGCTTGGAAGCTCGGGCTGTTCATCTAGCATGTTTGCAGTTCGCCGAGCGTCTAGAGGCTCGGGTGGTCTGGATAATGTCAGACAATGTGACGACGGTGGCATACATCAATCATCAGGGCAGAAAAATGGGTCAACAGGTGTCAGAGAAGATATATGCTCTCATGGTGTGGGAGAAGCAACATCTGCTAAGCATTTATGCCTCTCACATTGCTGGAAAGGACAATGTCAGAGCCGATTTTCTCAGCAGGAGGAACTTGGATCCAGGAGAGTGGGAGCTAATGGACAAAGCTTTTCAGCTCATTGTGGAGCACTGGGGCTGTCCATACCTAGACTTGCTGATGACCTCTGACAACACAAAAGTTCCGTGGTTTTTCAGTCGCAGATGGGACCCAAAAGCACTGGACATCGATGCTCTCATTCAGGTGTGACCGAGGGGTAGCCTGCTGAATGCCTTCCTGCTCTGGCCTCTGATAGGCAGGATTGTTCGGAAGATTGCAAGTCAAGCCGACACCATTGTTTTGGTAGCTCCAGATTGGCCATGGAGGCCGAGGTATACTAATCTGCAGAGACTGGTGGTGGGCAGTCCCCTCAGGCTACTACCTCGGAAGGATTTGTTGCAGCAAGGACCCATTCTATACGACAATTCAGGTCGTTTTTGTCTTACAGTTTGGCTATTGAGAAGGCTAGTTTGTTGAAATGTAGTTATTCGTCTGGCATGATTTCCACTTTGTTTCAGGCCAGGAAATTTTCTGCATCTTTGGCTTTTTGTTAGAGTTTGGAGAGTTTTCAAGGCCTGGTATACTGAGTGAGGTTCTCAGCCTCTCAAAGTGGAGATTCCATTAATTTTGGATTTCTTATAGGGTGGATTGTGTAAAGGACTGGCCCTTAATATCTTGAAGGTTCAAGTATCTTGTTGTAGGAGGTGGGTCAATGGCGGGGGGGAGGGGCCTTTGTCTTCCCATCCCGATGTGTCTCCGTTTTTGAAGGGAGTTAAGCATCTTTGTCTTCCTTTGCAGCTTCCGGTGCCTCTGTAAGACCTTAATCTGGTCTTGGACTTCTTGGCAGGTCTGAGCTTTTGGCTGCTGTGTGGTCTTTCCTTGTGGCTGCTTACCTTGAAGACAGTTTTTTGGTGGCAATCTGTTCTGTATGTCAGATTTCTGAACTACAGGCCCTTTTTTGCCATGAACCTTTTCTATATATGTCTCCAGGAGCAGTAGAGCTTCAGGCTGTGCCCTCCATTTTGCCAAAAGTGGTTTCGGAGTTTCATTTGAAATCAGTCCATTTCCCTTCCTACCTTGGACAAGGACAGAGATGAAAGTGAGTATCATCTTTTGCCTTACCTTGGACATCAAGCAACTTTTGCTGCTGTACTTGGAGGTTGCTAAATCTGTCTGGAAGTCCAATCCATGTTGTGCCAAACAGGGTGCTCCAGTGACATGGGCAGCTATAGCCTGTTGGGTTAAGAAGGTAATTATGGCCGCCTATGTGACTGGAGAGATTCTTTTGCCAAAGCAGAT
The DNA here is from genome assembly GCF_901001135.1 of Rhinatrema bivittatum. Lineage (NCBI taxonomy): Eukaryota > Metazoa > Chordata > Amphibia > Gymnophiona > Rhinatrematidae > Rhinatrema > Rhinatrema bivittatum. The sequence continues at coordinate 573,669,544 of NC_042616.1, forward strand.
TAGACCGCATTCCATGAGGGCTCAGGCAATATTGTGGGCCAACCTTCGATTATTGTTGGCTGTCGAGATTTGCCGAACGGCAATGTGATCATCATTGTATATCTTTTCCAAGCATTATCGCTTAGATGTTCAGGCTCGGGAGGATGCTGTATTCATGAAGGCGGTGTTGATTGGACCACAGGCAGCCTCCCACCCTTTTTGGGAGCAGTTTTGGTACATCCCAATGTTGGGGATTGGCCTGCCTGAATGCAGAGGAAGAAGAAATTACTACTTACCTGATAATTTCCTTTTCTTTAATGAGGGCAGGCTAATCCCCAACCCTCCCTTGGCTGCTGCTTTTTTACCTTTGGTTCGCCTTTTAGTGCAGACATTGCAGACTGTTGTTTCTGTTATTCGTTTGAAGACTGGTAAGTGGTTTACCCAGCCCCTCAGTGTAGTGAATAAGTTTATTCTTTTGACTGAGCTCAGTGTGCCCTATTGGTTGGAAGAATGAGTGGTTAATTGTTAATAATCATTTTTGAGTTTAATCAGTTTGTCCACAGTTTGGCTTTTGCAGAGGATACTGGCTTCCTGATGTCGGGGCAGTACTATATATCTGTGACATCAGCTTCTTACTCCATCTTCATCTGCTGACAGAGGTGCATAACCCACTGGTGGGGATTGGTCTGCCCTCATTAGAGGAAAGGAAATTATCAGGTAAGTAGTAATTTCTCCTTAAATGTGTAAGTGGACTTTTGAACACTGCTGCGATATATGCTACTTTTACGAGAGTAAATCCTTCTGAAAATTACCCCCACTGCATATCTTAGGAAAAATGAATGAACCTCTTTTAGACTGATTTTTGCTCTGTGTTGCATGATTAATTGTCAGTCTTATTATAATATGCTGGAATTTCCTCAGTCCTTTTCCAATATGCAGAATTGTTCTCATGATTTCACCAACATCTGAAACTCTGTCTTCTGACTCTTTCCCTTTCCAGAGGCAAAACCAGATTTAACCTCTTCAGGTTGCATGTACTAGAGCCTCTCCTTCTTTTCCCCTTTCCCATGTCCACCTTGCTCTCTAAATAGGGTTTTAATTAGTTTCATATGCATCCAGACACACCTATTACTCCTCCTGGTTGCAATTTCCCCCTGTAGCCTCTTTCTGGCTCTGCCCTTTTCCTGAATGCCATTTCCCAGAGCCTCATCCACTGGTTGTTTAGGAAAACTGCATCAAAACATATTGAGTTTCCATCAAAACATATTGAGTTTCCTAACAAATTAGTAAGTTTTACTCTGAGTGGGCGAGCAGCAAGGTATGCTGGGAATTTTCTATCATGTAAGGAGAGTGCATACATAGAAAGGCATTTGCAGACATGTAAAACGTTTGTGGAGTGCAAGTCTTGGTGTTTGAGGTATGACTATATGAACATGCCTGTGAAACAGAGGGTCAGAGTGATGAATGCAAGCAAGACTAGACTCAGAGTAAGATAAGGGAAATGAAATGCTTGCCGTATAGACTCATGTAGGCAACAGAGTGGGCCAAAGTAGATTTAAAAAAAAATCAAGCACTATGATCTCCAGTGGGAAAAGCAGCACTATCCCTTTAAAAGAGACTTTTGCATGGCAGATTTTAGTCAGTGCATAAAAACAAGGGAAGACTGTTAAAACTTCTGGGGAGTGTTAAATAATAGAATAAAAGCAAAGATTTGTTTAAGATAGATTTTCTATTTTTGCCCTCGTCCTCGTTCCGGCCTGTCGCCCATTGCCGTACCCAGCGGCAGGTCCGAAAGGGCTTAGGAGGACCGTTCATCAATCAACATTGCGTTGTTGGTTATCTGGGGTGTGCAGGTCCGGTTGAGGGTCAGCTCTTGCACCTGAGTCCTTGCGTCTGCCATGTCTTGCCATGTATCCATGCTCGTACCAGCTCACCTCCCACGGTTTGGCTTGGGGCTCCTCCCTGGGTCATGCCGTGGCCCAAGGGCTCACAACCCTGTTTAGAGACGACCGCGCCTCCGTGCCTCGGAGCGTGATGGCCGACGGAGGTCGCGCTCCTAACAATAAGGAAACATCAATAGGGATCTTAAATCAATGCTTACAGGACATAGTAGCCTGGTTGAAGGGTAATAAAGTTAAATTAAGCCCTGCAAAAACTGAGGCTCTTTTGGTGGGAAAACCACATTTTCCCTTAAACTACATTAAACTCACACTAGATGACTTATGTCTTGCATTGTGTTCTGAAGTTAGAGATTTATGTGTTATCCTGATTTCACATCTGAACTTGAATAATCATATTGTTGCTAGTGGCCAAGAGTACTTTCTGAAAAAATTTCCTGGTGCATCAACTTTTCCTTTAATTGAGTGTCCAAATTTGAAAACAGTAATGCATACAGTGGTATAGTCCAGGTTAGAATACTGTAATGCATTGTTGCTTGACCTTCCTGGTAAGAGTACTGTACTATTATGTGTTCAAAGCTCTTCAGCCAGAGTTTTAATTGGTGCTAGGTGCAGAGAAGGAACTAGATCTAAAAAACCTTCAGTGGTTACCTGTGTTGTTCTGGGCACAATTTAAAGATTTAATTCTAGCTTTTAAGACTTTAATCAGGGGTGGCAAACTCCAGTTCTCGAGGTCCACAAACAGGCCAGGTTTTTCAGGATAACCACACTGAATATGCATGAGATCGATTTGCATACATTGGAGGCAGAGCATGCAGATCTATCTCTTGTATATTCATTGTGGACATCCTGAAAACCTGGCCTGGTTGTCGCCCTCGAGGACCGGAGTTTGCCACCCCTGCTTTAAATGTTGAGGGGCCATTATACCTGAAAGATCGTCTCTTATGATATATTCCTTCCGGATCATTGAGATGAGATCCTCTCAGATGACACATTTGATGATACTTTCAACCACTGAGCTGAGATTAGCGAGATCATATATCTTGCATTTTCATGCATAGATCTTACGTTATGGAATTCCTTAACAATAGAAGCATGGTTAGAATCAGATTGTCTGGTTTTGAGAAAGATTATTAATGGAAATAAAGGTTAAAAAAATATGAAATGATATCTTTTTTATGGACCAACTTAATACATTTCTTTATTAGCCTTTTGGAGCCTACGCTTCCTTTTCCAGGTCCGAACAGAATGAACAAAAGATGATAATGCTAGAAAATATAAACGAATCATAAAAAGCATTTCAATGAAAGCAAGAAGGAGAAAAGGAAACCGAAAGGGGAAGTGCTGGGAGGCTTGATAGATGATCAGAAGGTAAATTAAGATGTGATCTTTTTAGATTAGCATTTGATGAATGACAATTTATGTTCATAAGGGTATAACTGATTTCGATGGTGTTTTTAGGATTGGTTTTCTTATACATATATTTTGTTATTTTATGCTTTGTTTTAATTTTGATGTTTTAGCACAGTGGTCCCCAAACCTGTCCTGGAGGGCCACCAGCCAGTCGGGTTTTTGGGATATCCACAATGAATATGCATGAGAGAAAATTTGCATGTTATGGAGGCAGTGCATGCAAATTTTCTCTCATGCATATTCATTGAGGATATCCCAAAAACCCGACTGGCTGGTGGCCCTCCAGGACAGGTTTGGGGACCACTAGCATATTAGTTATGGTCTTGTGAAATTATCCAGCAGTATTTTGATGTGCATTGCTGTATATTCTTTTTATTATGCTTTATGCTTATTGAAGTTCAATAGTGTAAACTGCTTTTATATGTGGCTTTATGTAGTGAACTGCTGGTTGTATTTGTATGTCTCTCTTGTACCCTGCTTTAGGCAGGTTTGTTCTTTGAAAACTGAGTATTAATGAAACAAATAAAACAAATAAGTCTTTAAGCTGTAAAAAGAAAGTATGAGCTGGAATTGGCAGAGAGGTGAGATGTGAGCTGTGCATTTTAGACCTGTAATTCTGAACCAAAAAACTCAGCCTAGGTTTCTGTGATCTGTATACGCACAACTGTTCCCGTGGATCAATTTGTAAATACTTTTCCTGTAAACAAGAGATTTTGGAACCTGTATCTCTAGTTATCCCTTGACCACACTAATTTCAGCTGCTGCGCACAGAGAAGATTCGGTCACTCTTCCATTTGAGTGCTTTCACTTCCCAGTCCACTCTACCATCTGTTGTTTAATCACTTTGAAAAAGAACCAAACCTCCATCCTGTTAGGGATGAGCCCCTACCTGAAGAAAGGGCTACAAATAATTCAGTTCTAATGGAGTGTTTTAAAGATGTTTTCCTCGGAGGTTTGGGAGTTATTCTAAAAGGTAAAAATCATTTTTCCATTTGCTGACACAAGAGAGTGCTAACTGTCCACCAAAGAGAGGCCTGCTAAATCAACAAAAATCTGTGTTATAACAACATCATTCAGGGAATGAATTGTAACATTACCAAAATATAGTTTTGTGTGGAATGCAGGGCTTTTATTGTTTTGGCGAATGCTTTTGATCATAGCTAAGAGCTGCTTTTATAAAAGCACAGTAGAAAGTCAATTCATAGGAATTTCTGCATAAAAATAGCCAAAGTTTGCTAAATTCACGCTTTCATATTTTGATCCCAAAGTCATTCATCACGTCTTGGAGGTCCTGTTCATCTGACATTTACTGCCAAGCTGTCAGCTTTTACAAACATGTTAAAGAGTAAATTGACAAGTACAGCAGAAACATATTTTCCCTCCTAAATCTCTCTTCCTAAATCTTTTAAATCAAGACAGGGCATACGATTTTGTGCTGACAGCTAGGGCCTCCCAGGGATTCAATTCATGAAAAGTTTTAGAAGTAAAAAAATAACATATATTCAGTTTGGAATTACTCTCATCACTTTGTAAATTAAACTCTGAATTTTTCCCTAATTTTTAAAGAAAAAGATATGTAGAAATAAAGGTGAACAAATACGTTTTTATAAAACTAATTTAAAACATTTGTGACTAAATGACCAGTCTGGTGGCTTATTTGTAAGGACTATAGGCCTCTGCTCCCTGGGCCAGTTGGGACTGGAGAAGCTGTGAAGGTAGTGCTCATAGCCCCTGGAGGAAGGGAGCCCCAGCTATTATAGACCAGTATGGTAAGTTCCATAATCGGGATCCCTAACGCCCTGAGCTTACATTGTGCTGAGCCCTGTATTGGTTAAAAATTCAAGACAGAACTATTAAAATTATGTTTCAGATCTGCCAACGGGACTTTAATACTGCTCAGCACACTAGTTGTTCCCTGCTGCAAGAATAGAGGTGCCAAAGGAGCTGTTTATAATGTAGACACTGGATTGAGATGTATGCCTCTGCAGAACCAGCAGTTACATGGTTAACCAGGCAACTTACAAAAAGTGAGGAGGACACCACATGACTTCTGGGAGCCATGGAATGAATGTAAAGAGCTTTTGCACCTATCGGGAGTGAAACAAAAACAGAAACTTATGTGGAAGAGAGAAAAAAGTGAATGCATGTACGTGTGTGGAAGGAGAGAAGTTAGTGAGTACAATTGGGTGTGAGAGTGCATGTATGTATGTGGAGGAGAGAAGTGTGTGAAAAAAGGGAAAGGAGTGAGTGGGCATAAGTGTGGAAAAGGGAGAGCAGTGAGCGTGCATGTATGTGTATGATAGAGGGAAAGAAGTATGTGTGGTTGTGAGAAAGTGCAAGTGTATGGACAAGAAAGAGAAGTGAATGAGTGTGAGAGAATGAGCACGTATGTATGTATGTGAGTGAACATGTGAGTGTGCTAGTGTGAGGGAGAATCTGTGCGCACGCTGCTACTGCGCCCCTCTCCCCCCACCCACCCAGGCGGCAATCTCACAGTGACAGGAAATCAAACGCTCTCAGGTATGAGCATGCCCCCTCCCTTGGCAGCAGTTGATCTGTATTACCTGAGGGGGGGGGGGTGTGTGTTAAACAGCAGGTGGTTTTGTGCCTTAAAGAGTATATTTGTGCTTCATTTCTTGCCAAAATAGTTATAACATTTTTTATTAATTGGTGCAGAGGTGAGGGAGTGGACCCTACCAGGGCTTTCCTTGTGCAAGGTATTCTCCTGGAGACCAGCATCCTGGAGATCCAAACTGCAGCGGATAAGAATACAGAGCTAGGGAGTGTGAAAATATTGGCTTGGGTGTGTGATGTCACACAGGAAGACTGAACTGATCTGTGTGTGTGTGCGTGTGTGTGTGTGTTTGTGTGTGTGTGGACATTCCAAAGATCTCAAGTCACTTCCAGAAAAGGTAACATCATCACTGAAAATCCTCCCTGAAAGACTGTGGTACCGATGAAACAGGGCGGCGCCCTGAGCCCTCACCAAGGGGGAAGTACTCTACAGGAGCAGCTTACAGAGTTCTTGGGGGAAAAAGGGAAAAATATTGAAAGACATAAACCCTAAGCTATTCCCTCCTGATTCTGCTCCCTCTGGCACAACTTCCATAAATTAGCAGTGGGGAAGGTGATGAAGATGGCTCAGAAGCCTCACAAAGAGAAATGTTCACAAGTGCCTGAGGACTTTTTCTAGGGGAGAGTTCCGGTGCCAGGCGGAGAAGATGATTATGGCAGCTGCATGGAACCGGCCACCCAGACGGTGCAGGAGTAGGATTGCTCTGCACCGGAAAACCTCTGCCACTACTGCGAAATGCTGCAGCTAGACTGCTGTCTGGAACCAGGAAATACGACCACATCACCCCAAAGCTGATTGCTCTGCATTGGTTCCCTGTTCAATCAAGAATAATCTACAAAGTACTTACAATAATATTCAATAACATTTATCAGAACAACGATCTGATGGGAATAACATTTAAACCACATATTCCACCACGAACCCTCAGATCACAAAACAAAGGCCTCCTTGAAATCCCAAACATAAGAAATTCTCATCTAACACAAACAAGAGAGAGAGCGATTTCTGTCACTGGTTCAACACTATGGAACTCCATGCCAGAGGACCTGCGAACAATAACAGACATTAAAATATATAAGAGCGAGTTAAAAACTTGGCTATTCACAGATGCCTACTGTCTGACAGAAAACTCCAGTTTGCCATGAGTCTGATAACCAGAACTGTCCTGACCAATTCCCCCTACCCTTGGCCCGTCTATTGCCCAGCTATGTCTTCTTTCCTAAATGTATCTATCTTTTAACCCTCTGCCTCTAAATGTTTCCCCAGCTTCCCTCTTGTACATCCGCCCTCCTCAGTTTTTCATTATTTATTTATGAATGTCAAACCTGTACACTGTTATGAACTAGTGATTCTCACATGGAATGATGGTAGATAAAACACATAAAAAAATAAAAATAAGAGGCAAGAAGACGTATGTTTTGTTACTGGTGTGGGGGAGAAGGACACCTATTGAGATCTGGTCCCACTCGGTCCTCAGAGGGAGGCACCAAAGTAGACTAAGCCTACCCCTACTGAGAGTCCCCCATGAGGGAGTTCCTGGGATCCTGTATGGTAAAGCAGCTCCAGTGCTAGACCTGAGACAACCAATGCTGTTGCTTCAGTCATTCCAGAGGGACTGATTGGAGGGACATCCAGCGCAGGCTGTTTTGCATAGCGGATCTCAGATCGCCATCATTTTAGAATACTGGTACGAAGCCTACTTGTGGCATCTGTCCTTATACCCAGGTGTGGGCTTGACCATTTGGGGCGTAAGCAAGTCCAGCTTAGGCCCCAAATGGTCAAGCCCATAACTGAATGTAGAGTTTCTTGAGAAAATGATGGGGATTCAAGAGATAGTGTCTGTTATGGCAGGATTCCTACTCAGGGTCCTTAATCCCCTGGACCTTACATTGTGTGGAGGACCCTGTACTGATAAAGAGTTCACGAGTGATCTGTTAAAATTATGCCTCAGTCGAGAAGTTGTTCCCCGTTGTGATAAGAGAGGAGCCAAAGGAACTGTTTGTATGTTAGACCACAGGAGGTAGATATTCAAAGGCAGCCAGTTAAGTGAGTTTAGCCGGATAAGACTTCTTCAGCTAACTGACATGGGATATTAAGTGGCATGGCTGTGCCGCTGAATATACCTGACTAAATCACTAGTCAGATAAGACATTTTCGGCTAACTTTAGACCTAATATTGAGCAGGTCTAGCTTATATAGTTAACTTAACCGGATAACTTTCAGTATTGTTAAATTAAGTGGATAAGTACCTCCTCCTCAGAATTTTACCCATCACTTATCTCTGAGTGCTTGGTAATAACGCTGGAAGCATACCGAGTCAGTATAAATAAACGCTTCCAGCTTTATTACCAGAGTAAAACTGGAAGTGGCCAAGATCGCATTGCACAGCAATCCTGACATAAACAATAGGGGCCCTCATGTAGGTATTGGGTGGGTGGAAAGATTATAAGGGAGGGCGATGGCCTGTGGGGAGGTATTTGTGGTGGAAATAGTGCAATTTTTTTCATCTTTACTGAGAAGGGAGGGGGAGGGCTGGAGTCCCGGGCTTGGTGGTACTAATATGTCTGTATTGAACACATTTCTAGGGGTTGTGGGGTAGGGGGAGATCCTGAACAGCAGGGGGGGAGGGGGGTTTGAGACATGTTGGGATATTGGGGGTGGGGAAGGAGAGGGAGGAGAGGGAGGAGGGGGAATCGGGCCAGGAGGCCTGTGACTGTTTGTTTTTTTTAAGGAGCATTAGTTACCCAGATATCTTTAGGTCTAACTGGCCATGTTCAAACAATGGCTGGTTAGGTTTAAAGTTATCTGGCTATATGTAGCCGGATAACTTTAAACAAGTATATTCAGTCGGATGTTTTATTACCTGGAACGTTTGCCGGTCACAGGCAGCAATCACCTCAGGATGCTGATGGCCTCTGAAGAAGCAGGAATGCCACCATGATGCTGTCAGCAAACCTGCTCCCTGGGCTCCCCTAGGTTGGTGCATGCATGCGGAGTGGCACCTTATGAAGACCCCATGGTGGGAAACCCAGCTGTCGGTGTTCAGCAATCCTGTGCAGCTAGATATAAAAAGCTCAGCCATGCTCCAGAGGATTTCCTCAGCAACAGGTCTCCTTTCTCGGTTGCAGTGCGTGTTGCTGCTGCTTTGGTTCCTGATCCTGCCTTGGTTCCTGCCCTGCCTAGCCCAGCCTTGTCCAGTCTCTCTTGCCCAGCCCAGCCCATTCTTCCCTTGGCTTTCTTTCATCTCTTTTTTTTTTTTATGTTTAAATGATTTTTATTAAACAGTTTTGCGAAATAGAAACCAAAGAAATACAAAACAAGGAAAGTTTCAGAAGGAAAATTAAACATATTTCTTCAAATATACGGTCTGAACACATCCTCAACGTGACAAGAGACAACCGATTGTGAAATTGGAGATAACATATACAATGTACCTAAGAAAAAGTAAAAGTAAAACATTTCCTGTACAAACAGTTGAGATATATCTATTTCCTAAGTATCCTTACTGAAACATAATAAAAGTAGGAACTGAAAGAAGATAGAAGAGAAAGGGAAAGGAAAGAAAAATGAAAGGAAAGAAAGAAAAGGACAGAAGAGGAGAGAATAGAGAAAGGAGAAACAAAGTGGGAAAGAAAGGCAAGAGTATACATGGAAGAACAAGCTGGGAAGAAAGAGAAATGACCATAAGAAAGAAAACCTTCAAATATGAGGTCATCAGGGTAAAGAGGTTACATAGTCCTCCAGTGGTTTCCAGACTTGAGCCCACGAGGCCATACGATTGCACTTAATGGCCATAGCTTTTTCATATTTATAATACATACAAACGGAATTCCACCACCAAGCCTGCGATAACAAATCACTACGCTTCCAGTTAGACAATATTGTATGAATAGCAATTGTAAACAAAAAATCCATTAATTTCCTGTGGGGCAGGGAGAGTGAAAGAGAAGGGTTGGAACCCCGAAAAAACAACACAGCATATGTGAGTGGATGTGAGAAGGAAAGAATAGAAGTAATCGTAGACCAAACTTGGAGCCAAAAAGTACGGACATAAGAACATGAAAAAATCATATGTTCAAGAGTCGCTCGGGGTGCGGAGCAAGACCAGCAGTTGTGTGAGGCAAGTAAACCAGCCCTATGTAGTCGCCAAGGTGTCCAAAGGGCTCTATGTTATAGGAAAAAGGAAGATTGTGTCAAGCTGGTGGACAGTGTGATGCGAGTAGTGACGGTCCAAAGGCGCTTCCATACAGCTAGACTAATAGGGGAATCAATTTTCTTAGTCCAAATGGAGTGAAGCCCAGTCCGAAGGACATTAGTCTCTGTAGAAACTAATATTTTATATAATTTGGATGCTAAGTGTCCCTGAAGACCATGTTCCTGATAAACCTGTAATAGGTATGGGGAAGCAGTGAGCGATACAGAGGAGTATGAGGAGGTAGCAATAATGTTACGTAATTGAAGCCATGCAAAGAATTGAGAAGATGGCAACCCATAGTGCTCCTGGAGTTGAGCAAACGAGCGTATCATAGCATCTTCTAGTATGGAGGCTAAGAACCAAATGCCTTTGGTCTGCCATAACGGCCAGTTGAGAAGGTGATTATCACTGGTCAATCTAGAGTTCCGCCAAATAGGGGCCATGTTAGAGTAATTCCAAGAACACATATGCTTAGGGCGGGCGGAGTTGAAAAGGGAGTACGCCTTATGTAGTGAGTGTAGTATAGAGTTAGATACTAATCGCTTGGATAGTTGCATCCCCGGGAGGTATGTAAGTGGAAAAGGAGACACCAAAAAACTTTCCAAATCTAACCATCTGGGCTTGCCTCCTGGAGTGGGAGAAGGAGAAAAATGGTGATAAGCTTGTTGTAGCATAAAAGCTTGATGGTATGCATAAAAATTAGGGAAATTTACTCCGCCCTCTGCCTTAACAAGCTTGAGTTTCGACAAAGCAATCCTGGGAGTCTTATTCCTCCATAAAAAGGAGGTTAGCATCCGATCGAGCTGTTTGTAGAAATTACAGGAAAAAAAAATGGGAATCATCGAGAGAACATAAGTAATTTTAGGGGCAACCACCATTTTTATAGTATCTAATCGTCCCCACCATGTAAGACGGAGGGGCGACCATTGAATGGTAAGGTCTTTGATCCCTTGGAGAATACGAGTTTCAGCATTAGCAAGTGTTAAGTGGGGGTCGGAGTAAAAGGAAATACCCAAATATTTGATACTTTTGGGAACTTTTTTGATGACAGAGTTGGTGAGATCCACTAAAGAGCCGAGTGTATTAAGAGGGAGGAGTTCAGTTTTATGCCAGTTGATCTTATAACCTGAAAGGGCAGAATAGGCCTCAATTTGTAGGAGTAAGTTTGGAAGGGAAAGGTCAGGCTGAGAAAGAAAAAGTAAGACATCGTCTGCATAAGCTGATAACTTATATTCGTTAGAGCCAATTCGTACACCTTTGATTAGCGAGTTCTGTCGAATTGCAATGAGAAGGGGTTCCAAAGCCAGGTTGAAAAGCAGTGGGGAAAGAGGACAGCCTTGGCGCGTTCCTCTATGCAAAGAGAAAGGAGGAGATCGGCGATTATTAAGATACAAAAAAGCTGTGGGAGAATAATATAAAAGATTTATCCATGAAATAAAATTGGGACCAAATCCAAAATGTCGTAAAGTGGAAAAAAGAAAGGACCACTCTACCTGGTCAAAAGCCTTTTCTGCATCGAGAGAAACAGCGATGACCGGGGAGGAAGCAGAGAAAACCGCCTCATGAATATGAAAAAAAAGTCTGGTGTTATTTGCAATGAGCCTATTCTTAATAAATCCAGATTGATCTGGATGAATTAATGAAGGCAAAATACGGGATAATCGTGTGGCTAATATTTTAGTAAAAATTTTGTAGTCTGTGTTCAATAAGGATATAGGCCTGTAATTGCCAATTTCAGTTGCATCTCTACCCGGCTTTGGAAGAACTACAATACATGCTGTAGAAAAAGAGGAAAAGAGATTTGGTTGATCCGGTGCAATCGAGTAGTACTGTTGAAGATGGGGTGTAAGTTCCTTGCTAAACGTTTTATAGAAGTCCGTATTGAAACCATCCGGACCGGGAGCTTTTCCTCCAGGGAGGTTTTTAATTGCCAGTTCTATTTCCTGTGCAGTGATTGGAGACTCAAGATCTTGAAGTTGTTGTGCTGATAAAGATGGATGAGTAAGGGTGGAGAAAAAGGAAAGAAGATCTTCCTCCGACGGTTGAACTTCATTCTGATATAACTTATCATAAAAGTCTCGAAATGCATGTAGGATGTCCACATCTTGCGTAAGAACTTGATTTGAGGCAGATATAATTTTAGTAATGCGCTTTTTTTCCGCTCTCTTCTTTAAATAAGAAGCTAGAAGATGACCGCACTTGTTATTTTCAGCATAGTAGGTAGCCTTAGTATGAAAAGTAGAGAGGCGAACCGAAGCATTGAGGAGCTGGTTGTACTGGAACTTGGCTTTTAGTACCGCTGCTAAGGAAGCACTAGTCGGGCGCTGAATGTGTTCAGATTCCAGTAAAGCAATAGAATTTTGAAGGCGAACCATATCCGCTCTTTGAGTTCTACGCTGAGATGCTGAGTAGCTGATGATAGCGCCTCTAATGGTGGCTTTATATGCCTCCCATAAAGTGGATAATGAAATGTCAGGAGTAGCATTGGTAGAGAAATATTCGTGAGTTTGAGTCCGAATGCATTCCACAAAGGTTGAATCTGCCAATAACGAAGAGTTAAATCTCCACATCTTGTCTGTGATGATTGGGGACAGCAAATTGCATTGAAGGATGATTGCAGCATGATCTGAGACCAGAATAGGAGCAATGTCCGCGGAGAGTATCTGTGGGATTAAACAATGCGAAGCTAGAAAAAAGTCTATGCGAGAGTAGGAAGAGTGCGGAGCAGAGAAAAAGGTGTATTCCTTATCTCCAGGATGTAGAAGACGCCAAGGGTCCGAAAGTCCCATTGTTGACATGAGATGGGTGAGAGCTTTGCTTGATTTTGAGACAGAGAGGCGTGCTGTTGACTTCCGATTTATGAAGGGATCCAATGCCTGGTTGAAGTTGCCACCGATGATAATCTGAGTAGAATCGTGCGCAAGGAGATGGGAAAATGTGTTGTGAAAAAATGCAGGATCATCTTGGTTTGGAGCATACAGATTGAGGATAGTGTATCTCACCTTGTTGATAGAAACTTGAATAAAATTCCATCTGCCATCAAGGTCTGCTGATTGCTGAATAATCGTTGCATCCAAATTTTTATTAATAAGAATTGCCGTACCCTGTTTTTTATGAACTGCAGAGCTGAAAGAGATTTGGCCCACCCAGTGTCTCTTTAGTTTAAAAGATTCATGGGATGTCAAGCGGGTTTCTTGTATGAGGGCAATGTCCGCGTGTAGAGAATTCAAGTATGTAAGAATCTTCTTCCTTTTGATGGGATGTGAGAGACCTTGAACGTTCAGTGAAACCACAGTAAATGAGGTTTTAGCAGTAGACATAAGGGATTGGTAAGTATAAAATTGAAAAGGATACCCTTGTGATAATCTCGTTGGTCAAAATAGAAAAAAAACAGTAAGAGGAGGAGAGATGAAAAGCTCACAGAAAGAGGAGGAAAGAGAGGTAAGTTGACGAATCAGAGTAAGCGAAAAAAAGAAAAGGTTAAGAATCAGAGAAATAAGGTACAAAAAGAAATAGCAAAGAAAGAAAGAAAGAAAGAGAGGATAGAGAGAGAGAAGTGAGGAGAAAAAGAAAGGAAGTCAAAGGATATCAAATGTAGCTAGCACTGACTGTGCTATTCGGTAAGTCCCTCCGGGGACTTGTGATGGGTTTCTAGGCGGATCATGGACCATCCCAGCAATCAGGTCCGCCCCTTTGGGCGATAGTAAAAAAAACCACTCATAGAAAAGAAAACACACCAATTAGTGAGAGAAATTCCAGCTTAGAATATGGCCAGTCCACGCTCCTGAGAGCAGACCAGAAGCCATCATATCATGTTATGTGAAGTATCCGGCCATCGTCATTTCAAGTAGTCATGTCTTGTCCATTATCCACGGACTGAAGAAAGGCCTCTAGATCCTGAGGTTGTTGGTATATCTTCGTATGATTCAGGTGAGTAACACGCATATGCGCGGGGTATAAGAGACCATATTTCGCACCCATGCGCTGAAGCCTCGGTCGCAAAGCGAGAAAGGCCTTACGCCTCGAGGCAGTGTCCTTAGCGAAATCGGGAACAAAGAGCACATTATGGCCCTTATATTGAACAGGCGCTTGAGTTCTGGCAGCCGCCAGGATTTGAAGTACTTGCGGATGGCACAGCAATTTAAAAATAATAGGCCGCGGATATTTAGAATTTTGAAGAGGCCTTGCAGGCACCCTGTGGGCCCGTTCAATCTCTATAGGATATTGAAATTCAATTTGGAGACTGGAGGTAAGCAGTTTAATAATGAATCCGCTAATGTCATTACCTTCTTCACCTTCTGCAATCCCGAGAATCCTTACATTATTGCGGCGATTCCGGTTGGATAAATCCTCTAAAGAATTTTGTATGCGTTCCACATTCTGCGTAATCTGAGGAACGGAGGTGGTAGTCAGCAATAACGAAGCAACTTGGGTTTCCACATCATCTAATCGGGTGCGATAAGTTTCAAGTTGACTGGAAACCGCTTGTAGTTCTCCCCGAATCGCGTTAGTGGCATCGATGTTAATATTGATCAAGTCCTTAAGTTGCCGCAATTCCGTTAGGACGACATCCGCTGAGGCCATGACTTTCGCCGGTGGGGCCTTGCCTGGTGACGGAGGATCAGCCTTCGATCTTTTCGTTCCGGCCGCCGCCGCAAAGGCTGCTTCGATTTTTCCGGCTTTGCTTGCTGCCATCTAGCACAAAGGGGTTTAGGGAGCGATAGAGTCCAAATTTATGTGCTGGAAATTATTGCAGAGCAGATTTCCTCAGTTTGTTAGATAGGCTGGAGCGGAGAAGTTCGCTTAGGCGGCCATTTTGATCACAGCGCTAGAGCGCCCCCCGGCTTTCTTTCATCTCTGTTCTTCTCCAGGCTATTCGCCACTGACCTCTGCTTTGCACCTAGATTATGCTCTTGCCTGCCGCCTGCCACTGACCTCAGCTATTAACTCTGTCTACGTCCTGCTTGCCACCCATCTTGACATCTGGCTTGCTCTTGGTAATTGTCGAACAGCAGCCTGTCCTAACCTTGGCCTTGCCCCAGACTCTCTCTTCCAAAATGCCCTGTGGGGCTCTTGCTTAAGCCCTGCTGGCCCCTGGAACCCAAAGGCTCATCCTCCAAACCTATCAAAACTCTTTGTTATAGAGGTAGATTTTTCTGCCATCAGGATAGGAGCTGTACTCGCCCAATATGATGAATATGAGACCCTTTTTCCATGTTCTCGATTTTCTAAAACATTCTCTCCAGCAGAGAAAAACTACACCATAGGGGACCATTAGCTCTTGGCAGTTAAGATAGCATTAGAAGAATAGCGCCATCTATTAGAAGGAGCATATCTAATCACCATTTATACAAATCATAAAAATCTGGAACACCTGCTACAGGCTCAATGGTTGAACCTTCGACAAGAATTGTTTTTCAGTCATTTTGATTTTGAATTATGCTACTGTCGTGCAGAAAAGAATCAACAAGCGGATGCTCTCTCATGATCATTTGAGGCTGAAGATGCCCTGGAAGTTCCTTGCTACATCCTAGACCCAGCAAGAACTGTGGCCACCACTGCCATACCTGTACCACCTGGGAAAATGGTCATTCCTAAACAACTCAGGGAAAGAGAATTAAAATGGGCTCATGATTCTTGTCTGGCAGAACATTCTGACATCACCCTCACCCTGGAGCTTATCAACCATCACTACTGGTGGCCTCAATTGAAGCAAGATGTGAATCACTATGTGGAGTCCTGCCTCACCTGTGCAAGGCATAAGAGTTTTCGGTCTCACCCTTGGGGGCTGTTGCTAGTCATTGCCAGCCCCCGAGGACCCCTGGACCTAGTTGGCCGCTGAGTTTGTCACTGACCTTCCTCTCTCAAATGACCACACCACTATTTGGGTAATGGTGGATTGCTTTTCAAAGAAGGCTCATTTCATTTCTCTTCCTGGTCTGCTGTCCACAACAGAGTTGTCTCGTCTCTTTGTGCAATATGCCTTCCTTTTCATATGGACTTTCTTTTCATATGCTCTCAGACTGAGGTGTCCAGTTCACTTCTCACTTCTGGAGAGGCTTGTGTAAGACATTTGTCATCACCCTGGACTTCGCTTCTGCAAAGTAATGAGCAAACAGAACAGGTCAATCAAATCCTTAAAAGTTTTCAAAGGGTCTACGTCAATGAGCATCAAGACGATTGGACTTCCCTCCTCCCATGTGTGGAGTTCTGTCACAATAACCATATAGTGAGTTCTATGGGAGCCTCTCCTTTCCAGATTGTCTTTGGTCACTATTCTCGGGTTCCGTTTTCAGTATCTCTCTCTGTTTCCTGCAAGGCGGTTAATACCATTATAAAATTTATTAACTACTATGTATGTTTTTTATTGTAAACCATTTTGATTCTGTTCATGTAAAAATAGTTTATCAATAATTTCAAACAAAGAAATAAATAAATAAACTTGCCCAAACCTTTTTTAAATCCAGCTACCCTAACTTCCTTTCCCATATCCTCTGGCAACGAATTTCAGAGCTTAATTGTGTGTTGAGTGAAAAAGAATTTTCTCCGATTTGTTTTAAATTTGCTACTTGATAACTTCATGGAGTTCTCCATAGTCCTCCTATTATCTGAAAGAGTAAACAACTGATTCAGATTTACCCATTCTAGTCTTTTTTCCAGTATTCCAGTAAATTCATAGAAACATAGTAACATAATGGCAGAAAAAGTCTATATGACCCATTTCGTCTGCCCATCTGTCCAATTTATATAGCCTTTACAATTCCCATTATTCCCTCAGAGATCCCCTGTATTTATCCCATGCTTTCTAGAATTCTGATATTTTTTTTGTTTCTAATATCTCCACTGGGAAACCATTCCATTCATCCACTATTCTCTCTTTAAAGAAATATTTCCGAAGATGACTCCTGAGTTTACTCTTTTTCACCATCATTCCATTATCCCTTTATCTAGAGCCTCCTTTCCATTGAAAAAGGCTAACATCATGTGTATGGAAACCTTTGTGATATTTGAATGTCTCTATCATATCTCACCTATCTCGCCTTTCCTCCAGGGTATACATGTTTAGATCTTTATATCTAACCCTATATGTTTTAGAACAAAGACCACTGACCATTTTAGTAACCATCCTCTGGACTGACTCCAACCGGTTTATATCCTTTTGAAGCTGTGCTCTACAGAATTGTACACAGTATTCCAAATTAGGTCTCACCAGGGGCAATATCATCTCCCTTTTTCTGCTGACTGTTCCTCTATGCAGCAAAGCATTTTTCTGGCTTTTGCTGTTGCTTTATCCATCTGTTTCGCCTCCTTAAGCTCATCCCATACAATCATCCCCAGATCTTACTCTTCTTTTGTACTTAGAAGAATTTCACCTCCAATTCAGTACCTTGCCCATGGGTTTTTGCATTCTAAATGCATTTTTTAGCATTAAATCTTAGCTGCCAGTCTCTAGACCATTGCTGGAGCTTCGTTAGAACCCTCCTCATGTTTTCCACGCTTTCATGGCTGCCTACCCTGTTGCAAATTTTGGTATCATCGGCAAAACAACAAACCTTTCCTGACAAATTCTTTTGCTATGTTGCTCACAAAAATGTTCAAAACTGGTCCCAGGACTGATCTCTGAGACCCACTAGTAGTAATGCCCCCTTCCTTCAAGTAAACTTCATTTTACCACTACTCTTTGTTGCCTCCCACTAGGCTAGTTTCTAACCCAGTCAGTTACTCTAGGTTCCATACCAAGGCCACTCAATTTATTTACAATTCTCTTGTCTGGAACTGTGTCAAAGGCCTTAATGAAATCCATGAATACAATGTTGAGCACTCTCTGTTGATTCAACTCTCTAGTCACCCAATGATAGAAATTGATCAGCTTCATCTGACAAGATTTACCTTTGGTAAAACCATGCAGCCTCGGATCATGCAATCCACTGGATTCCAGAAACTGCACTATCTTCTGTTTAAGCAGCGATTCCATTAATTTGTTCACTACAGAAGTCAGACTAACCGGCCTGTAGTTCCCAGCCTCTTACTTACTTCCACTTTTATGAATAGGAACCACAACTGCCCCCTCCAGTCCTCTGGAACTACTCCTGACATCAAAGAACATTGAAAAGTTCAGCCAGGGGAGCTGCCAGGACTTCTCTAGGATCCCTCAATACCCTTGGATGTATCCCATCTGGCCCAATCACCTTATCTACTTTAAGTTTAGTTACTCCTCACAAACGCACTGTTCTGAAAGGGGCAGATTTTCAAAAGCCTATGCGCATCAAGCCTATTTTAGAAAGGCCTAGTGATGTGCGTAAAGTCCCAGGACACGTGTATGTCCTGGGGCTTCGAAAAAGGGGCAGGGCGGGGGCAAGGAGGGGACAGAGCGGGTCGGTCCAGGGGCGGGGCCAGAGGCCTCCGGCACAGCGGCCATTTGCCACTGTGTTGGAGGATCACGTGCCGGCAGGCTGCCGGTGCACACAACTTGCACCTGCCTGTCTATTAGCATAAAACACGCCCCTTTTGCTATCGCATGCGATACTTATCGCATTTGATAAATCCAGGCCTTAGGTAGGAAAGATATGATGTAAATTAATGCAGTTTTCTCATAATGTCAGCAGGTGACAGTACAAGGCATGACCAAAGAATGAATAGACTCTAAGAATACAGAACTAATAATACAAGTCAGCAAATTAACAAATTATTGTTGTGATGGAACGCTAACTGTGCAGTACTTAAATGGAATTAAAAAAATGAACTGACAGAGTCCCTTTAAATGCTTTAACAAATATTCAAATATTCTGGCAAGTATTTATAGGCAGTTCAGTGTTTCTACTTTGATCCAGAGGTTAAGAATCATTGTGAGGTTGTACATATTGTCACGTAATGGCATATAAAAGTTCAGTCTCGTATTATTTTTTTGTAGCAAAGTAGGTTGTGCAAAATTATAAAACATCAAGAATCCCAAGCAATTAGCAAACAAAACAGCATGGAACTAGTCCAATTGTTTAGATTTTAATATGTTTTAAACAAATCATAGACTTCCCTACGCACAAAGCTGGACATTCCTTAGATCTAATTTTCATAAATTCACACATACAAAACTCGGAACCTCTCTCATGTATACCTATCCCATGGTCCGATCATACACTGATAAAAGATAATTTCTCCATAAAGAAAACAGACATTTCACCGCCGTATCACAATTCTACAATCCAATTCAGAAAAGCATGCAAGACAGATGACTTGATTGAAACGTTTCCAGATGCACTAAACAACATAGATTTAACTAGCACAGAGTCTGCCCTTTCAACATGGAACACCATTACAAATAACATAGCCAACAAATACTGCCCTTTAATGACCAAGGAATTAAACCCTTCTCATAAAAACAAAAACACATGGTACTCTCTCGAATTAAAAAAACTAAAATGCACCCTTAGAAATGTAGAAAAGAAATGGTGAAATAACAGCACCCTCAGTCTACTGACCACCTACAGAACCACACTACACAATTATAGAACAACAATTCTTAAAACTAAATGTGATTTTTATTCAAAGAAAATACACGATTTCTAATTCAATGCAAAAGCCCTCTTCTCCTATGTAGCTGGCCTAACAAAGATATCTCCACCAGTAATATTTGATAAAGATTACAAAGCAAAATGAAACAATCTCACTCACTTCTTCAAAGATAAAATCACAAACCCACGCCGGCACTCAAGGCAGTGCATTAGCGAACGCCGACGTCACACGCCATGACGCCAAACGTAGTGACGTCACGCCTTGAGCGGCCAAATTGCACGCACAGGCTGAATGCACGCAGGAGAAGTGGCCACAGCTCAGTAAAGGATTCTCCCGGGAGCGATCGTGTCAGAGGGCCTGTGCAGGCATCCATCTTCGCCGGCGGGGCCGCTTTCACCGCTGGCTGCACCGGGGGGCAGGGGGCAGCCCCCGGGAGGCAGGGGAGCCGCGGTGCATCTCCGGAGGAGGGCTGCAAGAAAAGTAAGTTACACTTCACATGTCGTTTCGCTTTTCTCCTTTTTCGCTTTTCGTTGCTTCGGGAGGAGGGTAGAGAGGACTGGCAATCCTGAGCGTAGGAGAACTGTCCACTTCCTGGTACCTGTCATTTCAAATGTCATTTGAAATGATAGGTACCAGTGCACCCAGGTTACTGTAGAGGCGCTGTATAGCGCTCTATACAGTAAAATGATTTGCGCGGGCCTAACGCTTCATGGACGCTTCTTGGACGCGGCTTGCATTTGCATGCCATTTTAATACAGTATCGAGCGGTAGGTGAGCCAGACTGTGCGTGCGGCAAACGCGGGTGCGCCCGGCACTAATGCAGCTCCTCCTACCGCTCCTTACTGTATCGGCCCGTTTATGATAAGATCCTATCTGATATCACCTCCAATCAAACACCCAATCGCGCAGGATATAAGAGACCTAGGTGTAATTTTAGACTGCGAACTGAGTTTAAAAAAATTCTTAAGTACCACAATGAAGGAATGCTATTATAAACTACACGTACTAAACAAATTAAGGCCCCACCCTACATCACAATGATTTCAGAACTGTCCTTCAGGCAATAATCTTCTCTAAAGTGGACTACTGCAATGCTATACTATTAGGACTCCCAGTGGCAACACTCAAACCCACTGCCAGAGTCCTTACAAATACCCGAAGAAATGAACATATCACTCCTATTCTAAAAGACCTCCACTGGCTTCTGATCCACTTCAGAATACTCTCTAAGGGTCTAACATTAATACACAAGACTCTACATAATCAAAACGTACACTGGCTCAATACCTCCCTCCATTTTCAAACCCCACAAAGAACCACCAGATCCGCTAACAACGGAACCTTGCCGATACCCTCACCTAAATTAACACACCTCACCTCCATCCGTGAACGAGCACCATCACTTGCTGGTCCTTCCATCTGGAACTCAATGCCCCAAGAATTAAGACTAGAACCTAATACGCAAAATTTTAAGAAAAAATTGAAAACCTGGCTGTTTAAGCAGTCCTTTTCATAACACCCTCCCACACTGACAATCAAGCCCTGAAGTATGAGTATCTTTATAAAAGTCCTTGTATAAAGTTTTATTTCTCACTAATAATATTATTCTATATATGTTAAAATATATGTTAAAATTGCCGTCAGTTGTTTCTCTCTCACTGCCTACCTTGAAACGTCTTCCTACTTTCTTTAACTGCCCTGTAATTTGAGATGTTTGAAATTTTGAGATGTAACTTTTTATTTTATGCAAATTCTATGTTTTTCTACTTGTTTCATTGTTAAACCAATGTAATGTGCAAATGAACGTCGGTATAGAAAAGCTATAAATAAATAAATAATAATGATAGATCCTTCAGTAGGACATGAGAGCTTTCTTTTGTTAGGATTTGCCAATATCAAAGGTATCTGTACTCTTAGCACTGAGCAGTAGCTTAGGTGCCCCATTATAGTGTTGTCATGACCTGAGATAGAAGGCCAATAATTTCCTACCTCTAGTAGGGTGAATTAATTGTCATTGTAATAGCCCTTATTTTTTCAATTCTTTGATTAATCACAGTAGTACAGTGTTTGCTTGTGGGATGGGAGGGGTAGAGAAGGTGTACATTGCTATTTTGTTGATGAATAGTCACCCACTATGTAGATGTAAATAGCCATAAAAGCATCATAAGAGGGGAAGACTGATTTATCATTGCTATTCCATTCATTCTGTTCCATTCTGTTACTATTCCATTCTTTTTTTTTGCACCAAGGGGATTTGTAGCAGGTACAAAGTATACATAAATTAGAATTTGTTTATGTTTTCAAGCGATATCTTCTATCTTGGTGCCAATCAACAATGAGAACCTACAGTATAAACTACCATACTTTGAATGTATTTATTTGGTCATAGTTTTGCAAGCTTTATCTGTGTTGGCTCAAGGTGACTTACATAGAAGTTAAACAGCATAGGGGATCCTTAAAAATTGCAGCAGGAACTCTATGAATAAAATATTATAGCAGACATGGATGGGCTAGTGCCTTTTCGGTATCTGTAATATTTCCTCTTCCTGTGAGCTTATTTGTTGTTAGAGAGTTTAGAAGCAAATTCAAACCACCTCATGTTGGAGATAAACTGTTTATTCCTTTACTAAATACCAAAATGTTCAGCTGAAACATGTAAATGGGTGTGGCACATACAAGAGCAACATTATGGCTAAAATCATCTGCTTTTAAAGGTCAAATACAAGAAATTTATTGGAAGTGTTGTTTATTATGCTTTTCGAGGCTTAGTCATGATTTTAAAATGCAATACAACGTGACTAATGAAATGGTCTAGTCAGAGTTTTTGGGAAACTTTCAAAAATCCTCTGTGATCAGATTCTAACAGGCTGTAAAATCAAGAAGTATAGTATATTCTTACAAGCAGTATTTTATTTGATATTTATAAATATATTTTCCTGTTTACATAACTTAATTAGTGATTAAAAGGCATTCCAAGTTTTTCCTACATTTATGGAAGGCGCCCCAGCATGGATGTTCGAATGCCATGAATAACTGGGCACCCACTGTATTCATGCGGGTGCTGCTACCACCGCACAGGGCTTACTAGACATGCACGGAGGGAGGGAGAGCCCTTCTCCCCCCCTCCTGCGACGGCTGGCTGTAATGGCACTGGCAGCATCTGGATGGCTCCACGAGCGGGAGTTCCTCTTTGTCGGGGCGTGGTTGGAGATGTCACTCCCACTGGTTGGTCAAGCGTTGGGCACAATGATGTCATCAGAATGTGCCCCGATGCTGGGCCACATGATTGATCAAGGGAGTGATCCGATGATGTGGGCAAAGGGGAGGGACTTGCGGGAAACTTAAAACTCGCCGGCTCCCCTTTGTTTGGTCTCTTCATCATCGGCCTCCGGTCACCTACATCCACCACGTGGTGTTTGGCCATGAATGATGAATGTCAGGCCTGGGGATTGAGTCTTGATGAATCGTCAGCTAAGCATGTTTGAGAGGGGCTCCAGTGGGCCCTGCTGTGCAGCAACCTGCCCGAGGCCACTCCGGTGATAGCGGTCAGGACACCTGTCCTGGGTCTCGCAGGGAGCGAGAACCCTCAGTTCTGCTTGGTCTCTTTAGGGATACACTTTGATGGCCATGATTTGGAAAGCGGTGTTGGCCTTGTGCTGCTGACTTGAGCCGCATTGTCTCAGCATGGCCGTCTTTAAAAATCTGCTCTGGAGGTGGAGAGAAGCGGGAGTTATTCTTTCTTTAAACACTTACCCGGTACAGGAGAAGCGCCTTACCCCAATAATTATTTGCCTGCTTCAGATGAGACTCGACGCCGATTGAGAGGCGGGGACGGAGGTGGACCCGGAAGTTATCCATTTAAACAGAGATAGTAGCAGCGCGCCGCAGAGCCGGCGCGCTGCTTAAGCCGCGCGTGCTCAAGGGGCACGCAGTTAAGCTGGGCTTAGCCGGGCTTCGCTGGGACTACGCCAGGATTTCGCAGCGACTGTGTTGGTTTTCTTCAAAGCAGGTATTCATTAATTAACCCCACGTTTTCCACCTATATGAGATCCTTAAAATGCAAGACGTGAAGGTTGTGTAAGTTTTTATTTATTTATTTATTTAAAATTTATGTATACCGCACAATGCGTAGGGGACTATCCGTCTAGGCGGTTTACATACTTGCACATACATAAAATAAGCAATACATAAAATACGCACAAATTAAAGATTTCAAATACAAACAAATTAAAATTCATCAAAATAGACAATTATATTAACAATCATGATGTAATGTGATAATCCTTAGTATAAATTGTATGCGCGGGTGAAAAGGTGAGTTTTTAGTAGTTTCTTAAATTCTGTACGGTTGGCTGTCAGGCGGATATGTTCTGGGAGTGAGTTCCACAGTATTGGACTGGCAACAGAGAATGCTCATTTACGGGTTAATGCTAAGCTAACGGATTTTATTGTGGGTATTTCTAGAATGCATTTGTCAAGGGAACGGAGTTGTCTAGTCGGTCTATAAATTCTTAGTAATGAACATAGCCAGATGGAATTGGTATTGTAGAGTAGATTGTGTATTGTAGACAGGATTTTATAGGTTATACGATATGAAATTGGGAGCCAATGCAGTTGTTTTAGAATAGGGGTGATGTGGTCTGTTCGGGATACATTGTATAACATTCGAGCAGCTGCGTTTTGTATTAACTGTAGAGGTCGTATTGTAGATTGAGGTAAACCAAGATACAGAGAATTACAGTAGTCTAGTGAGGATAAAATTAGTGCCTGGGTAATCAGCCAGAAGTCATTCGGAAGAAGAAGTGGTTTAAGCTTTTTTATCATGTAGATTTTGTAGAAGGATTTTTTTACAGTTTCGGATATATGGTCGGTCATTGTGAGTCTAGAGTCTATCACTATACCCAAGTTTTTTGCATGAGGTTTTATGTTAATGGGTTGATTCTGGAAAATGAAAGTTGATGGGGGTTGATGAATTGAGTCAGGTACGGTTGATAGATAGATTAATTCTGTTTTATTTGTGTTTAATTTCAGTCTGTTGTGGGAAAGCCATGTTTTTATTGTTGTTAGGTATAGGTGTAGTAAAGAAAAGGTTTTAGACCAGGAATCTGTGAAAGGTATGATGAACTGTATGTCAACTGCGTAAATTTTGAAGTTAAGGTCTAGTCCAGCAAGTAGGCAGCAAAGAGGTAGTAAATAAAGGTTAAATAGTAGAGCTGAAAGTGCACCTGTGGTACACCTGTCTTGGTGGAGTACCACTCAGAATAGTAGGGACCTACTGTGATTCTTTGTTTACGATTGGTTAAGAAAGAGGAGAACCATTGTAGTGCAAGATCTGTGATGCCAATCTGTGATAATGTGGAAAGTAGGATGTCATGGTTCAAAATGTGGAAAGTAGGATGTCATGGTTCAAAAGACCTAAAATTTCTCTTCCATATGCCACATTCCTCCCGGAAAAGAAAGGCCAAGGAGCGTCAAGCCTATGACGTTGCGATGGCTAAACCTATATTGGGACCTATGGACTCACACATTCTTCGTAGGTTAAGATTGGAGGCAGAGAGCTCGTTGAATGGTAGGAGGGGAGAAGAAGAGCCATCCACCGTTCCTGAGCTTTTATCATCTCTCTCCTCCGAAGGGAGAACAACCCCACCAAATCCAGCCTATAGGCTCCAGGTGGAGTGGGGGGCAACTGGATTAACCGGAAAGGAAGGCCAGATTGAACCCCCTTTGAGGCAATTATCCCAGCAATTATCCCACCTGGAAGAACAGAAAGGACAGCTTACTAACGTGGAGGTGGTGGGAAACTCAGACGGAGTGATTAAGGCAGTCTCTGGGGGATAACCAACTGTGCTTCCCCGATACAGTTTCAAGATTTGGTAAGACACCAGAACTTTACCATGGAATTAATATGGGAAGCTATCAATTCGTTAAACAAAAATATTGGTACACAAATGTCAATATTATTGGGAAATATGAAAGAGATAGAAAGTAGGGTATTGAAATCTGAGAAAAATAACTTACAGCTTAACAGTGATGTTAATTCTATTAAGAATGATATAAGGAAAGTTAATGATATACAATATGCGATAATAAAAGAAAATCAAGATATACATTATAAAGTTGAAAATCTAGAAAATGTCACCAAAAGTAAAAACATTCGTTGTATAAATTTTCCTAAATCAACAATCTCTACCCCAATGCAGCTTTGGAGGAGGTATTTAATGGAGGTATTGGATATACCAGAGACAACATTACCTATTTTATCTAAAATATATTTCCTTCCTCCTTTGAAGAAAACCTCCGAAGCTGCATTGGGAGAAAATATACCTATGCAAGAATTAAAATTGGCTCATGAAGATGAGAATGTAAATATTTCTGAGATGTTGGAAAAAACAGAATCTGACTTAGTAAAACCAGCTACACTTCTTGTAACTTTTATGTTGGAGTCTGACAAGGAATGGATCTTTAGGAAATACTTTCAAAATAGGACAAAATAATTTTTGGGCTGCAAAGTCCAAATATTTCCAGATCTTTCTCGTCAGACTCAGAAACGTAGGAAACAATTCCTTCTATTAAGACCCCAAGCACTACAATTGGGTATGTTTTTTATTTTAAAATATCCTTGTAAGTGTTTAATAAAATCTGAAGGGAAGACATATATATTCCTACAACAAAACCAGTTAACAAGCTTCTTGGTTGAGAAAGGAAAGCCATTGATGAGTTCATCCCCAGAGGCACCATAAATTGCTCATAGAAAGAGTTTAGTCCCCTTAATAGTAAAGGTATCCTATAGTCAGATATTGCTTGTTTTAGTTTATACTTTGTATAAAATTGCTTTGAGTAATGTAAAGGATCTCATTTGAGGGCTTGATAGACAGAATTGAATGAAAGAATTAATTAATTATTATTTGCAAATGATTATGTTGTAATTAATGAAATTAATCTTTCATTTCTGTATACCCTATTCAAGTGCAATTTTACTTGATGTAGTACATATAAATTCAATAAATATTAAATTAAAAAAAAAAACCTGCTCTTCCGAAATTACACCCTGGCAGAAAATGTTGGGCATTGGATGGTGGAGAAGATACCATGCCAAATTCAATTCGCAGATAGCCAAGGCCATTTAACGCTTTGGCGGATATCATCTGAGGCATGTGTGGGTTGACGCACATTGTGCAGAATTGTATGCTCCGGACGATTGCATTTGTCAAGTATGGGGTATGACTTGTTTTTGCAGGCTTTGTAGAGGGTATGCACTGGTTTAATGCAGGAGCTGTAGCCGTTCAGTATGGAGAGATCCCGTCCCGTGTGGGCAGAAGGTACTTCCTGGCCCACACATAACACTGTGGCGGTGACGACCGAGACCTGGAAAGACTATTGTAATGCTGGAGGCTGTAAAACGAAGCAGGGAAGTGCTGGTAAGGAAGAGAGGGGCTTTGAGGCGAACACTCGGCGTTTGGCCATTTATGATGAATGTCAGGCCTGGGGATTGGGCCTTGATGAATCGATGGCCAGGCATGTTTGTGAGGGCTTGCCTGGACCTCTTGGTGATGGTGCTTCACCGCCAGTCAGGGGCTTGCGGGGAGCGAGACCACCCCCTCCCATTTCTGCTCGGGCAGATTGAAACGAAAATATCAGCACCTGTCCTGTGGCTAAGATTAGGCAGGGACAGCAGGACTCAATGCCTAAATTAGACTCTCCTGTTAGAGTACTCTAATAAATGACTGCGGCCATTTGCATCCCAGTTATGTCTCATGTTTTCCTTGTGTACGTGTAATGTTGGGTGTCTGGCCTGGATGGGTGGGGGTGGGGGCAGGATAGAACCATGTCGATGTCATCTACTTGGATTTCAGCAAAGCTTTTGATACGGTTCCGCAGAGGAGACTGGTGAATAAAATGAGAAGCTTAGGAGTGAGTGCCGAGGTGGTGGCCTGGATTGCAAACTGGTTGACGGACAGAAGACAATGTGTGATGGTAAATGGAACTCTCTCTGAAGAGAGAGCGGTTTTAAACGGTGTACCACAAGGATCGGTGTTGGGACCGGTCCTGTTCAATATCTTTGTGAGCGACATTGCGGATGGGATAGAAGGTAAGGTTTGTCTTTTTGCGGATGACACTAAGATCTGCAACAGAGTGGACACGCAGGAAGGAGTGGAGAGAATGAACGGGATGTAAGAAGCTGGAAGAGATGGTCGAAGATATGGCAGCTGAGATTCAATGCCAAGAAGTGCAAGTCATGCATATGGGGAGTGGAAATCCAAATGAACTGTATTCGATGGGGGGGGGGGGGGGGGGGGGGGGGGGGGGGGGGGGGGGGGGGGAAAGGCTGATGTGCACGGAGCAGGAGAGAGACCTTGGGGTGATAGTGTTTAATGATATGAAGTCTGCGAAACAATGTGACAAGGTGATAGCAAAAGCCAGAAGAATGCTGGGCTGCATAAAGAGAGGAATATCGAGTAAGAAAAGGGAAGTGATTATCCCCTTGTACAGGTCCTTGGTGAGGCCTCACCTGGAGTACTGTGTTCAGTTCAGGAGACCGTATCTACAAAGAGACAGAGACAAGATGGAAGCTGTACAGAGAAGGGCAACCAGAAAGGTGGAGGGTCTTCATCGAATGACATAAGAGGAGAGATTGAAGAATCTAAATATGTACACCCTGGAAGAAAGGAGGAGCAGGGGTGATATGATTCAGACTTTCAGATACTACTTGAAAGGTTTTAACGATCCAAAGACAACGACAAACCTTTTCCGTCAGAAAAATATCAGCAGAACCAGAGGTCACGAGCTGAGGCTCCAGGGAGGAAGACTAAGAACCAATGTCAGGAAGTATTTCTTCACAGAGAGAGTGGTGGATGCCTGAAATGCCCTTCCGGAGGAAGTGGTGAAGACCAGAACTGTGAAGGACTTCAAAGGGGCGTGGGATAAACACTGTGGATCCATCAAGTCTAGAGGACGTGAATGAAGAGGGGGTGGCTCGCATACACTATGCCGAACAAGCAGCATCCCTCAAGATAGAAGGGCTCAGAATAGAAGAACAATAGTAAGCTGCTGCTGCCACAGCCGCTGCCGAAGTGCGCAGAAAGGCTGAGCTAGAGATTGCCTTAGACCTGTTGCAGCAAAAGAGAGAAGCAGCAGTCCTTGAAGCCCAAATTATAGGACTTGTTGGGGGGGGGGGGGGAGTTGTCACAACCACGAATAGTAGCGGACGCAGGGTCCTCACCGGTGCATAAGGAGATTTGTTGCTGCATAGGAGGGAAGTTTTGGTGTCGGGGGAAGGGGAGGAGCGGAGCACCAAGGACTTTGCATAGCCAGGGGTGGGAGGAGGCGGCAGAACACTGCACGGAGCGGCAGTAGCCACAGAGGCATTCACGGAGCGGGATGCCAGTGGTCGGTGTTCCACCTTCATGGAGCGGAAGGCTGGAGTGGCATTCACTGAGCGGGATGCTAATGGTATACCACCTTCACGGAGCGGAAGGATGGAGGGCTTCCGTCTCCAAATAAAAAACAAAACAGAGGGGTGGGTAAGAGTATGTAACTTTACCAGTTAGGACATAGGCTATAGGTATTGCCAATTATTAGGCTTGTTCAATATTTGTTGATTGTTAATGTGGCTCACGAGAATGAGGGCTACTACCTGGAGATAATGCCCTTGTTCGATGTACATGCACACGGTTGGTGAGACTCCAGCGTTGCTCTGGGCTTCAACAGAAAGAGGAAATGTGGAAGTTAAAAAAGAAAAAAAGGTTTTGCATTCACAAAGAAGCGAGATGTAGCTTGCTTGTTACGGCGGTTACTTCCCCAAAACCAGATAAGCCAATACTTTGCTTTCAATGCATATCCAGCATAGCACTCTGCTTCAACGGCAGGGGAGAAAGTCCAACACTTCTCTTTCAACGCATAGCTCTCTGATACAACGGCAGGGGGAATGTAGAAAGGGGGATCTGTATATGGACAACAGCCAACGGGGTCCGAATTGCGTAGTCTGGGTGGACGGAGGCATGGGTGTAGCTCGCTTATTGCGGCGGTTGCTACCCCTAATTGAGCTAGATATTCACTTGGATGCAGTTCCAGCAGTGCTCTCTGCATTAATGGTGGGGTGGAGGGGAAATAGAACTAAAAGGTACTAAAAGCCAAGAGTAACAAGTATGTGAAAAAAAAAAAAAGTACATAGCTTGCTGGGCAGACTGGATGGGCCGTTTGGTCTTCTTCTGCCGTCATTCTATGTTTCTATGATTCTATGGGTTTCCGGGTTACCTGGTTATTGCTGATGCTGATCTACTTTAGACTACTTTGATCATTTCCTAGATATTCACCAAGGTTGGTGGAAAAGTTGGTCACACTTAAAATTCACTGGCATACTGTTGAAAAATTTGAAAAAGCCTGGCATCTAATCAATACATCACAAGAAAATGTGCATTGAAGGGAAAATCTCAGAAAGCCCACAAACAAATCTGACCAGAAACTCACAGGGGCCAGTAGGTTTCTATCATCAATAAAAAAAACCAAAAAACCTACACAAAGTGTAAAAGTTAAAAAAAATGTGAAAGTGTATATAAATGCTAACCAAAACAGTGAAAGTTTCCATTTAAGATCTTATCTTGGTCGCAGGGATTCAATGCTGATAAAATTACTCACTACACTATTGCAATACACAGTTTTGTTAGCCTTTCTTCATTCTTCTCCTGTAACTATTATAATTATTTCACCCTGTGGGGGAAGAGATGGCTAACAGCATTATTTCTGGGCCTAGGGGCAGGAAGATAGAACTGGTGTCCCATGGACCCAGAAGAGGAAGAATCAACCAATTCCACCAAGCAGGACTGGTGGAAGCACTAGGCAGCCTAGAGGGCCACTTAGCACTATGGTTCTGGAGGTGACATTGAAGGCATCCACTTCTTTTTGCCTGCATGGATCCTTGTGCCACAACTTCCTCTTCTAGGCCCCATGGGAAGGAAGAAGAAGATGCTGTAACTGGAAGGAGCATGCTAGGTCATGAGCCCATGCAGGTGAAAAGAGAAGGCACTGGAGCAGCATTGGCTGCATGGGTCCAGAGGAGCAGGAAGGGGAGCAGTATGTGCCGTGTGGGCTGAAAGGTGGTGGAGGAGTCTAGGCAGAGCAGGGATAACCAGCAGGGTTGAAGAAAAGAGCAGGAGTAGAATGTAGAGCAGTGTAGATCCCTGCTGCTCAAAGAAGGAGTTGTCCACCATGGGGCTGAAGGAGGCGACTGCTGCTTTTTTTGTGCTTCCAGAGGTGGTAGTGTGTGTGAGTGAGCATGCATGAAATAGGGAGAGCGTGTGCGTGTGAGAGAGGGAATGTGAGTGAGAGTATGTGTGAAAGAGCATTTGTGTGTGAGTGAGCATATGTAAGCAAGGGAGTGTGAGTGAGCATGTGTTAAAGAAAGCATGTGCATTTGAGTGAGCATGTGTAAGAAAGGGAGCGTGAGTATATATGAAAGAGCATTTGTGTTTGAGCATATGTGTGTAAGCAAGGGAATGTGACTGAGCATGTGCGAAATAGCATGTGTGTGAGTGAGCATATGTGAAAGGGAGAATGAGTGAGCATTTGTGAAACAGCCTGTGTGTGATTTAGCATGTACCTGTGTATGTGATTTAACATGTGTGAAAGTGGGAATGTCAGTGAGCATATATGAGTGAGCATATATGAAAGAGCTTGTGTGTATAACTGTATGTTTGAGTGAGAGAACATGAATGTATTTATATATATGATAGTCCTGGGGGAATTTTGCGTTACTGCAGAGCGCAGAATTTGTGCAGAATTCCCCCCCCCCCCCCGAGCAGAATTTGGCAATTCTGCACAGAAAATGGCAGAAAAGACCCCGATATGCCGCAAACGGAGTGCGCACCGTTCATGGTGAAAATGAAGGTTCCTGGCACGCCTTTCATGCAAAGATGAAGGCCCCAGTGACAGTGAATGAGTATAGAGAGGTGTGTGTGTGTGGGGAGGGATGTGGGGGAGGGGATGGGGAGAGGGAGGAGGAGGGGGAGGGGTGTGAGAGAGAGAGCAGTGTGGGTGCCAGAAAGAGGGAACCTATATGAGGAGATTGTGAAGGAGTGTGTATGTGTGTGAGAGATTGGGAGCTGGTGTGTATGAAAAAGGGATCATGTGTATGAAAATGGGATCCTGAGTATGTGAGGGTACTAGCCTATGTGAAGGGATTATGTATGTATGAGAGAGAGCCTATGTGAAGGAGTACATGTGAGAGAGACATAGGTAGCCTGTGTGAGGGTGTATGCCTGAGAGAGAAAGGGAACTTGTGAGGGTGTGTATGCAAGAGAGAGGGACCCTCTATGAGGGGATGTGTGTGTGCGCAAGAGAGTGAAGGAGCCTGTATGAGGGTGTATGTATGTACACTATGTTACACTCACACAGGAGCAAGTGATCACGCCTCTACGCCCCTTCCTACGGCTTTCCTGCATGCATTCACCACGGAATACGTAGTCACAAGGCGTGTCTGCAACACACTAGAGAGAGGGAGCATGTGTGTGAGAGAAGGAGGGACAGAGGGAGCCTCTGTGAGGGGCAGTACTGAAAACAGGATCAAATTCTGAGAGTGGCGATAGAGTGGAAGGGGTTGAGCCTAGTGGAGAGTTTCTGGCAGGTGGAGGAGTTGGGGCCTGAGAGGGCAAAGTGGCCAGGGGAGTAAGGAGAGCGAGTGGAAAGGATACTCTTCAAGTGAATTTCTAGGGAAATTCTGCTCAAAATATTTAAAATTCTGCATCCTTAAGTAATAACTTTTTTCTGTATTAATTTAAAATGTGATTACTTAAAGAATGTCATGTAAATTGTGTTACTTTGACCAATATAAAGTTTGCAGAACTTTGCAGAATTTAAAGTTTTTGTGTGTAGAATTTTAAATTTTTTTTGCACAAAATTCTCCCAGAAATAATATGAGAGAGAAAGGAGATAATTCATGAGTGATAACTCCTCACTCCTATTATGGTATTCTCAGGGCATCTGGAAATCAAAAGTTCCCAGGTATGGAGAGGGATTTTTTAAAATTACTTTTTGTTCTTGTTTTAAGTACTGGATGTTATTTGATGTGTCTGCTGTTTTGAAATATTTTGTTGGTGTTTCAAAATTTTTTAAAAATTTTTATATGCGTTTTAAATTATTGGATGTTATTGTATTTATCAGCATTTTTTAAAATATGTATTATTTTTATTAGTATGGTTTTACTATTATTGATGATTTATATTTGTTGATTTTATTGTTTGATGTTTTAGGAGGAATGGTAATATTTCTGTTTTTCCATTGTTGCATGCCATATAGAGTCTGGCTTGTGGCAGTTTCTAGAACAGTTTTTGTTTGCATATTTCTATTTAAACTTTATGGTCTCCTTATTCTGTATTTGGTGAGGATCTGTCTGTTTTCTGCTTGTATGAACGAGGTGAAGTATTCTGCTAGCATGTAGTTTCTGTGTAGGGATCTATAGCAGCCTGGCTTGTTCTGTATTCCTAATAGATGGTGCATTAGTATTTTAGGGACTGGTGTAATATTTGCAGTGTTGCATTTTCATAGGTGGAGTTTTACTGTTTGGGTGCTGGCTCTTAGTGCTGTTTTGGTATGGGAGGTTTACTGTATTGTAATTGTCTATTTATGGTTTTCTGAGGGCCAATCCCTAACCCAACCTGTATTACAGTAGGCCCGAGACCATATTGATTCCAAGTGTTTTTGCAGGTTTATCTGGTTGGCACCACAGCAGTATATGTAAATATAATATACATGGAGTAACTGATATTTTTACCTAAGAAGACTGTACTTTAAATGTCCTTTATCATGTAAAAGGGAGGGGGGTGGGAAGAGGGCACAAAGCTGTAAGGTTTGCTATGGGCACCTAATTCCCTTGCAGAGGCCCTGCCACCAAGTTCCAGCACAGGAGGAGGCAGCACTGATCTACTGGGCCTGGGAGGAGGAGAAGGGAGCCACATCCTACCGACTGGTGCAAATTTTTGTTACATGCTTTGTGACACATCAGTGTATTGTGACACCCCGAAAGAGAAAAACTGATCTAATTGACTCTGGCTGATAAGAGCCTGGTAAGATCCAGAATGTGGAAAAGTTAACATGTTTTTCACCCTTTTTTCCCCGCTCCTTCCATTGCCTTAAGAACATAAGAACATGCCATACTGGGTCAGACCGAGGATCCATCAAGCCCAGCATCCTGTTTCCAACCGTGGCCAATCCAGGCCATAAGTACCTGGCAAGATTCCAAACAGTAAATAGATCCCATGCTCCTATTGCACAGTGATAAGTAGTGGCTATTCACAAAGGGGTAGATTTTTAAAAAATATGTGTGCGCGTCCATGTGCGAGCGCTACCTGACATGCGCAAATGGATGCGCGATTTTATAACCTGCGTGCGCCAGTGTGCACATGTTATAAAATCGCAGGCAGTGCACACAAGGGGGGGGGGCATACTTACGCAAAAATCGCGCCTCGACGCATCGTCGGACTTCCCCAGTTCCTTCCCAGTCCACTCCAATTAAGAAGCGGACTGGGAGGGAACTTCCCTACTCCCTATCCTAACCTCCCTTTCCCTTCCCCTCTCCTACCCGCCCCCTATCCCTACCCTAGGTACCCCTATTTTTTAAGATTACCTTTTGCTCCTCCAAAGGAACAATAGCAAGTTGCATGCGCTGGCACCCTGCTGGCACGCAATCCCCCAGCAAATGGCCGCTGTACCAAGCGCCTCCTGCCCCACCCCGCCCTGCCCCCCGGACCGCCCCTTTGCCGAGGCCCGGCTCTTGTGCACATAACAGGGGTTATGCGCGCGGCCACGCGGTGGATGCAAGGCACGGCCGCATGCATATCCCCTGCTTTTTGCGGGCGCGGACCATTAAAATTTGGGCCTAAAGTCTACTTGATTAATAACAGGTTATGGACTTCTCCGTCAGGAACTTCTCCCACTTTTTTTAAACCAGCTATGCTAACTGCCTTTACTGCATCCTCCGGCAATGAATTCCGGAGCTTATTTGTGTGTTGAGTGAAAAAGAATTTTCTCTGATTTGTTTAGAATATGCTATTTACTAACTTCATGAAGTGTCCTCTAGTCTTTGTATTCTTTGAAAGAATAAATAACCCTTCTATTCTATTCATGATTTTCTAGACTTCTATCAGCCATCTTTTCTCCAAACTGAGCAGCTCTAACCTTTTTAGCTTTTCCTCATAGGGGAGCCGTTCCATCCTCTTTATCATTTTGGTTGCCCTTCTCTGCACCTTTTCCAATGCAACTATATCTTTTTCGAGATGTGGTGACCAGAACTGCACATAGACATAAAGGGATAGATTTTAAAAAGTCTACGCATGCCGGGCCTATTTTAGAAAGGACGCACGCGCAACCTTTTAAAATCTATCCTATAGTACTCCAGGTATGGCCTCACTAAAGAGTGATACTAGTAACATTAGAAATCCACTTACACAAAATTGTCACCTTAGCCACCCTAAGCAAGAGAGCCACTACATTCCAGAGGGATGAGGTTTAGATATGGGTCTGCTCCAACAGGTCCCTCTTCACATTCTCCTGTGGAACCTTTCTCTTTGGCTCTCAAGATCCTCCTGCAACCTTTTTACAATCCGCAAGTGAGTTGACAACTCAGAATAATTTTGTGTCATCTGAAAATCTGATCATCTCACTCCTTTCCAGATCATTTATAAATATATTAAAACCCACTGGTCTCTACAGATCTCTGAGGCAATCGACTGTTTACCCTGTTCCACTGAGAAAACTGACCATTTAGTCCTACTTTCTGTTTCCTATCTTTTAACCAGTTTGCAGTCCACAATATGAAATTGCCTCCTCTCTGTGGTTTTTTAATTTTCTCAGGAGACTTTCATGGGGCACGTTGTCAAAAGTCTACATAAAATCAAAGTACATTATATATAAAAGAGCCCAAAATAAAGCAACATAAGGACAGGATCATTAAGGGGATATCCTACACCGATAGATTGGCCCCAGTTATGCGTTTTAGATGCTAAAAATTCTTGAATTGGTGGTGTTTCATTGTGACCAAATAAGGGCTCTAAATTCATTAAAAATGGGGAAAAGGAGAGTAAAAAGCAAAGGGTACATCTGAGAAAGACTTAATAGTCCCTATTGTAAACTTTTGTTTGAGAAAATATCATGGGAAACGTTTTAACTGTAGACAGAATTGCCGCAGTTTTGGTGAATATCTGGGCAATGAAAGGGTTAGAAAACAGCAAAACTTCATGTGACCCTTTTAAAATAATGATGCTACAAAAACTGGGGTAAAAATAATGCCATAGTTAAATTTTATTGTAAACTTTAACTCCAGTTCAGTATATTTTGGTAATCCAATCTGAGTTATTGTTTTCTCCTGCTACTGTGTTCAAGGGCTTGACAACTTTCCAGGTCTCCTGCTGAAGCTGAGGGAAGAAACAAGGTAAAGAGGCTGGTGGAAGGACACCTCAAGTCAGCCTGTGATTGGGTTAGTTTGAAGTAATTAGGATCCAAACGACCACTATAAAGCACATCAAAATTTCTTATCCTTTGCTGTAATCCAAAGTAGAGGAGTTTTGAGTGGCTTTAATTATCCCTAAGTAGCAATTTGAAGCACTCCTGGGACTATTTTTGATGATGTCTTAGGGAGAGATACCTTGTTGGAGAAAAAGTGTTTTTTTTGAGAGGATCTTTGAGAGACACACATGTGGACACTGTACAGGAGCAGACGTGCTTGGCAGCTTCTCCTGCACAGAGACTGCTTGTGCCTCTTTGAAGCTGAAAACCACAGAGGGGTCATTCATGACACTTGTGTGACTGAGACTATGTGAAAGTGAGGAATTATCAAGTGTTAAATTATAAAATTTAGATTTGCCAAGAGTAGAAAAATTCAACAAGTCGGCATAGCCTACACTGAGAGAAGACCACTGTCATTGGAGACATCACACCCAAAGTTTCCAGTACACTGAGGAACATGGACAGTGAGAGTGAGAACCTTCGATGAAGCCACCAGCCGCACTAGCAGCAACTCTAGCTTCTGTGCTACTGCCCATAGTGAGGAAATAACTGGGCTAATATTCTGGACCACGGTTAAGTATGCACACTTCACCGAGACACAGTACTGCAACACAAAACTTAACATACAATCAGGTCTATCCTGTAAAGTGCGTCCGCGGTTTCCCCATCCCTAACCGGCTCTCTACTCACTTTCCGGCCGTGTTAGCCCTTCCTGCGATCCCGAATCCCCTTTAACCTATTCCTACCGCGTCCTAAATTCCCCGGGCAACCCCTTCCGCACGCGGCATGCATATTGCATGCAAACGAGCGAATTAGCTATTCCCTAGCATCCCGTAACCTGCGCCCCGACTATCGCTAGTTTTCCCTGCCGTTTGTCGCGCGTTTAACCTGCTAACTTACCGCCTACCCTGACCCCTGCAGTAGAGGCAGGGGTAAGGGTAGGTGGCAAGCTTTCCCCCAGCCCCCGCTCACCTGCCCCGGCCGCGATCATGGGTGCCGGTCTCCGGGGCAGCCCCAGTCCTCTCCCCTCCTCCCGAAGCGCAAAAAAAAAAAAAAAAAAAGCGAAAAAAACTTAAAAGCAAAACGTAAGTCGCTTCGCCGCTTCACTCTTCCCTCCTCCCGGAGCAGGGCGCGAAAAGCAGCCTGCTCTGGGAGGAGAGATGACAGCGGCGAAGCAACTTACTTTTGCATCCGATCCGACCCGACAGCGGCGAAGCCAAAAAAAAAGCGAAAAAAGCGAAAAAACCAAAAGGTGACCCGACCCGACTTATTTTTGCAGCCGTCCGGCCATCTGTAGAAGATATTGTTGCTCCCTTACCTCCCCGGGAAGATGGCTGCCAGCACGGGGGAAAGCGGCCCCTGTGCATTCAATTGGCTGCTCAAGACGTGACGTCACGACGTTTGACGTCACGTCTTGAGCAGCCAATTGAATGCACAGGGGCCGCTTTCCTCCGTGCTGGCAGCCATCTTCCCGGGGAGGTAAGGGAGCAACGATATCTTCTACAGATGGCCGGACGGCTGCAAAAGTAAGTCGGGTCCGGGTCCGGGTCCGGGTCGGGTCGGGTCAGGGTTACCTTTTGCTTTTTTTCGCTTTTTTCGCTTTTTTTTTGGCTTCGCCGCTGTCGGGTCCGATCGGATGCAAAAGTAAGTTGCTTCGCCGCTGTCATCTCTCTCCCCTCCTCCCGGAGCAAGGCTGCTTTTTGCGCCCTGCTTCGGGAGGAGGGGAGAGAGATGACAGCGGCGAAGCAACTTACTTTTGCATCCGATCGGACCCGACTTCCTGGTATCTGTCATTTCAAATGACATTTGAAATGACAGATACCAGTGTGGCGTGAAGTCTTAGGCCCGCGCACCCAGGATACTGTATAGGCGCTCTATCCAGTAAAATGGGTTGCGCGGGCCTAAGGCTTCACGGACGTGGTTTACATTTAAATAAAATTAGTGTTCAGGATCGAGCGGTAGGTGAGCTGCACTGTGCGTGCGGCAACCGCGAGTGCCGCAGGCACTAACACAGCTCTTCCTACTGCTCGGTACTGGATAGACCTGACTGAAAGAAACAGAAGAGGAAAAGGGAGAAAAGAGGCAGAGTAAAAGAAATAAATACAGAGACATACAGAAGCATAACTCATACTTATCTTTCATCTTTGTCTGACAACACTAGAAAATCTGTGAAAAGAAGTTTACACAAAAAGTCAAAGTTCTTGAAAAGCGCAAACCTTTTTGTCATCATCACACTCTATGCCACTAGCAGTTACATTTAAAGTGTTGTGCTGCGATGGGACAGAGCGCAATTGGGAGCTCTCCAGCGCGGGATGAGGAGAGTGTGTGCCCTTACGGTGAAACCAGTCCAAGTCTGGGAGGCTAGCACGGGCAAGGAGAGTCCTTGAAGACTTGGAGCAGGCGTGATGACTTGGAGTAGACAAGGAAAGTCCTTGAAGATTTGGAGCAGGCTTGAAGACTTGGAACAGATGTGAACACTTGGACATAGACACAGAGGGGGCGAGCAAGGCCCTCAGGCACCCTACAAGCCTGATGGCTAGTCACGGACCACGTGGGGAGCGGGATAGGCTCGGGAGGTCTCATAGCACGGGAGAGAAGCAACCCCTTGGATCCTCCGGAGTCAGGACTGGATTCAGGAGCAGATAAAACGTGGAACTTGGAACTCGTATTAAAAGCAAGGAATCTCCGGAAGCACGGGTGTTGTGATTTTGATGTGTTGGAGTGGATTCTTGTCAAGTCTGGCTTGGCCTGGGGCTCTCCTGCAGCAGCTGCCCTAGCTGACTTCTGCTGTGGCCACAACTCCAGCTTCCTCTAAACTCCCAGGTTGGGAGAGGGGAGCCATAAGTAAAAGTAGTCACTGGCTCCACCTCCCCAGCCCTGGATGACCCTGGGGAGGTGGAGTCCCAGCTTGGGGACTGAATTGGTAATCTTCCTCATAGACACACTCAGTGCTTTCACTGAGCCACTAGGCCAGCCAGACCAGTGATTTTTTGGCAGAGGATATGCCATACACTATATGCTGAAATATATTCACAACTGACAAATTTGGTCAAGAACTGATTTTGGAATAATAGAACAAATATAAAACTGGAATCCAGGCAGAATATGAACCAGATCCCTCACTATGTTTCTCCAACTATTTTTTCATCTCCTGAATTATAAGTATACTAGCTAGCCAGTGTAATTACTGGAGTCAAATTGAGCACAAGATTTATTTTTTGAAGGTCGTACGTCAGCTTGCTTGAACAATTTTAAAATATTGCATCTTTTTCCAAATAACTGCAACCTCAGGGAGGGACAAAATATAATAATATAATATAATTCAGCCAAAATCAAAAAGTAATGCACATGCTAAATGTGAGAACTGATTTGAAGTTCCATAGTGCTTTTTCTACAATTTTTTTTCTGTGGTTTTTTCCCTTTACAAAAGTTGTAGAAAGTTACATCTTTGGGCAAAAGACACGCTATTTCAAAACAATGCAAGAAATCTGCAGGATTTTTGCTCAAAACATACATCTGACCCTTAATATGTAAGATTTGTCTCATAATGAAAAAAAGATTTCATCTTCATTACACATATACAATTTCTTTGATTACATTCAGCCCATTAAAGTTTTCGGTTAACTTGTGTTCTTTTCCGGTGTTCAGTGCATGCCAATGGCTGGTGGCAATACCCGCATGAAAAAATGCCAGTATCTGCCTCTCACCTTTAAGGAACTTGGTCCTTAGGAAGCAGGATCCCCGTCTAAGTTGAAATGTGTCAGGGGTGTCCTCTTCTAGTCTTCGTCCCACAAAGTCAATAGCTTAAGTAATTCATTAGTAATGTACAAGTTCAACAGTCCTCTTCTTACACCCCATAAACAGTATTTTCTGATGAATATGCTGATAATTTTCTGGGAAAATTGTTCAGTTTGTTTTTGTTAGCGTGAAGCATCAATTTAAAATTGGCTTGCTCCAGCAATAGTAAACAATGTCCAATTTTATATGTCCAATATTTGTATTTAGAAGGGTAAGCACTAAGGCCCCCATCCTCTATAAACACAGATGTAAAATGGGAGATATCTGTTTTCAAAAGCATATGTCATGTAAGTCTGTCAAGGACAGGGAGCAATA
This sequence comes from Rhinatrema bivittatum, assembly GCF_901001135.1. Classification (NCBI taxonomy): domain Eukaryota; kingdom Metazoa; phylum Chordata; class Amphibia; order Gymnophiona; family Rhinatrematidae; genus Rhinatrema; species Rhinatrema bivittatum. Next base: position 573,709,721 of record NC_042616.1, read on the forward strand.
GCATGCAGGGAGCTAATGTATGTAAAATAGTAACAGCTGTTTGCAGATAAAAACCATGTGGCACACCCAGACTAGAAATCTGGAGAAGCGCTATATTTTAGATAACCCTTAAATACTACTGCGTCTCCGTCTGCTTTATGATAAATAATATATCTATAGACTTGACGACATAGTAAATGATGGCAGAAAAGTCCAAAGTGGCCCATTCATTCTGCCCAGCAAGGCAGGGTTGTGACCACCAATCTGTGCAGGTTACCCCCTTGCCTTCTTTTTTTTTTTATTAAGGTTGTAACTGTTGCTCCATGCAGGTTACCCCCCTGTACAGTAAAGTTAGCATAGGTTACCCCAGTGCTTCATTTTCATCTTCTTGCCATGAAGAATCCACTGTGTTTATCACATGCCCTTTTGAATTCTGTCACTGTTTTTCATCACCTCCTCTGGGGAGGGCATTCCAGTCGTCCACCATCCTTTCTGTGAAAAAAAAATATTTCCTGACATTGTTCCCGAATCTTTCCCCTTGGAGTTTCATATCATGACCCTTAGTTCTACAGCTCCCTTTCCATCAGAAAATGTCTGTCCTCCCTTGTACTTTTCTAACATCTTTCAGGTACTTAAAAGTCTATATCGTATCCCCCTGTCTCCCTCTCCTCTAGGGCAGTGGTCCCCAACCCTATCCTGGGGGCCCACAAGACAGTCGGGTTTTCAGGATATCACTTTTCATTCCCTCTGCTCCTTCAGAGGTGTCAACTCTGTTGTCAGCCACAAAAAAAAAAAAAAAAAAAAGACAAATTTCACCTAACAGCTCACAAAGATACCAAACAGAGCTGCTCCCAGAACTGATCCCTGAGGCTCTCCACTAATCGCCTTTCACTTCTCTGAGTGAATTATGTCTATCACTGCCCTCTATTGTCTAGCAGTCAATCAGTTTCTAATCCAGTCCACTACCTTGGGCCCCACATCCAGCGCATGTCTTTAATCTAATTCTCTAGTCACTCAGTCATATTATTACTTATAGCCAGCGGCCTGCTCGTCTGTGATTCTGCAACAACTGCCCCAGGATATGCCTCTGGTAATGGAATAGTGGGCAACTGGGGGCCCTGCCGCTAGTCCTAGAGGTGGCTTCCAAGGAGGCTCTTAGATGCGCATACCCGGCTGCTTCCTCCACTGGCCCTCCGATTGCTGCACCCTTTCTTCCACTTACATCTGCAGCCTATGGCACTGTACCTCCCACACAGGCAGGAAATTGAATTTTCTTCCATCGCTGCCTGCAACACAGTTGTGCTAACAATAACTGACTAGCCTTTGCTATTGACACTTTTGGGGGGGGGGGGGGGGGGGTTGTCAGCAGCTGCTGCAACGGTGGGGCCAAGGTGATATGTGCAGAAGGCAGCATGGTGCATGGCTGGTGTTATGGTTATGAGGGGTTGGAGTGGATTCTTCCACTGTGGTGATGGCCACTCCCACGGGGAGGAGCCCCGTGAGGAACCGCAGTACCAGGCTAGACACTATACACGCAGACACAGAGAAGTTGTATTTATTGTACAGCTCGATGGTACTGCCCGGGGAGCGGGCAGCAGTGAAGGTATCCCAGCAGAAGTAGTCCAGGGGTCCTCAGCAGAGGAGACCAGTCTCACACTCGAGTAGGTGATAGGCAGCGCAGTGTAGCAGGGACAGGTCCCGGATGTAGACACAGAGCGCTGAAGCTGAAGGTGAGACAGACAGAAAGGGTTAGTACTCACTGAAGCAGAAGCTGTATTGTTGAAGGTCCTGGCAGGCAGAAGTTGTTCAGTGGCAGGCACCAGATTAGGGAGAGCAGGCCCTCGAGGAGCGAGTACCTGGTATCCCAAGATAGGTACTTGAAATAGAGCAGAAGGGCCCCCGAGGAGTGGGTACCCAGGTTAGTGAAGAAATACCCAGAAGGGCAGAGAGAGCTTCCTGCGGCAGCTGGGAAGTGGCAGAGCAGCTTAGACCGGAGGCAATCCAATCCTTGCTAACTCAGTTTGTTAGCAAATGAAGGGCAGGCTAAATAACAGGATGTGATGACGTCACTCGGAGGGGACGCCCCCGAGGTTCCCGCCATGATGTGGATAAAGACATGGTGGTGTGCGCGTGCGTACCCTAGGAGGCCCTCAGGAAAATCATGGCGAACACTGTCGCCGATCCGGGGACACCGGAGAGAGTGGCATGAAGACGCAGCAGCAGCCATCTTCCCAAGGCTTGAGGAGAGAGAAGGAAGAAAGTTGAGGCACAGAGGATGAAGCCATCTGAGGACGACGGACGCAACAGCTGGTGTGACAACAGGTTAAATGTGGGAAAGGAATGATGGGATGAGAGAAGCAGTAGGGAAAGAAGGCGGGAAGGTGAGGAAGGGAATGAGATGATGAAATTGGTAGAATAAGAAGGAATAAGATGGATGGGTGAAAAACAGGAGGATGAAAAGAAGAGTGTGGAGGAACAGGCAGTTGAGAAAATAGAGATTTGAGAAGGGAGAAACAGGTTATATATATATATATATATTTATTTATTTATTTATGAACATTTGATATCTTGCCTTTTCCTAGCATAGTCTTAAGGCAGATTACAATCAAATTAGAATTAGAATTATAGTTGAGTTATAGTGTGCAATTATCACAGGAGCATTGATAGCTGATATTAGTAATGAAATGAGATAGAACCTGGTCATCTAAAAAGTAGCAGAACGTTGTTAAATCTTTGATCTGCTTGATAGAAAGGGAGTAAGGGTAGACACAGAGATAGGTACCAAGAAAGAGAAACATCTTTAAAAGGAAGCCCCTGGGGCTACAGGTGGACTGGTGACTGAGATCTCTAGTAGTTATTAAGGGAGAGGAAGTCTCTGACCTGAAATCTAGAAGAAGGCCTGGCTGAATAGCTGGGCCTTGTCTTGCTTCCTGAAGGTAAGATAGCTTGCTTCGAGGCAAAGACGTAACGGTAACTTGCTCAAATCTTTGAGGCATGGCGGCTGAATACATGATGTCTTGCACAAGCAAAGACTCAAAAACAACAAGGAAGTTGATCTATCAAAGCCGTGAGGTAACCAAAAGAAGGGGATAGATCTAAAATCCTTCAAATGATCTTTATTTTATTAATAACAATTTTTCAACAAGAGCCCGACTCAGGCCGAGTTTCGCCAAAGGGCTGCTTCAGGGCCTGCAAATTGTCACTAAAAATAACAAATAAGCAACAATTAGTAAGCATATATGTGCGTATGTATGAGATCCTAATTTGTGTAATATTAATGTTTAAAGTAAATTAAAAGTGATAATACAAAATATATATAAAGGGTGAATAAAATTGCAAATAATAATCACATAAATACTAAAAAATTCCAAATAGACAAACTGCCTGTGTGTGTGCTTAAACATGTAGATAGTGTTGACAGGCGTCAGTATAAACAGGAGGCACATAAAAATGAATTGTTACTTTCTGTGTGTTTAGAACTAGTTAGTGGGCGTTGGCCCGTTGCAAGAGCTGACTCCACCCACAGGGGTGAGTCCCCACAGCCCTGTGGGGACTCACCATGACAGGCGGGGTCTCACAGTGATGGACACCTAAGGCAGTAGTTTTATTATACAGCAAGATAACCCGAGAAGCGGGTTAATAGGCTCAGTCCAGAGTTGATGACTTGTAAGCTGGTTTCTCCGGAAGTGGCCCGCAGGGTGGGCTAAGTCGGGGAATACTTCCTCTAGATGAAACTGGTGTAGGTTGTCCCGGTAGTGGTCCGCAGCACTGGGTAACCCAGGGAATACCTTCTCTTGTAGAGACTTGTGCAGGCTTCTCCAGTAGTGGTCCACAGAGAGAGGTAGGCCGGAGGCTGGTGGTAGATGTTTGCCCAAGACAGTGTGGATCCAGTAGTGGTCTGCAGAGCGGGGTAACCCGAGAATCCACACAGAGAAGAAGGAGGAAGTTGTAGAGCAGATCCAGTACTCACTCTGAATAGAGTAGCCAGCTGTAGAGATAGGCACTGTGGAGACCCGAGGTACAGGAGCACCGAAGGGTTGTCTGTGGAAACAGGAAGAGACTCACTGGGTTAGAGAAGTGAGGCAAGAGGAGATGGCTCTCCGAGGAGGGGATAGCCCTGAGTGTGGCAAGGCCCCCGAGGAGCGGGTACCTAGAGCACTCAGACAGGCGTGCAGGAACAGCAAAGCGAAGTCCCAGTATGGCGGAATTGAGCAGGACCGGAATCCTTGCTAACTCGATGGTATGCTGGCCTGAGGAGATTATATACATGTAGGCAGTGATATGATGCGGTGGGGTCGCCCCGAGGTTCCCGCCATGACGTGGTTAAGACGGAGGCAGGCGTGCGCGCGAGAGCCCTAGGTCACCCCAGAAGATGGCTGCTGGGAGCACCAGCGTCGTCCTGGGAACCCATGGAGGGTGGCGTGCAGAAGCCGAGGCGGCCATCCTTCCTAGACTTGGAGCTGCAAGGCAAAAAGAGGTGAGCAGCAAAGGTCGCAGTCATCTGCGACTGACGGGCGCAGCATGAATTAAGAATTAAATACCTATGTTGGCAATATAACTGTCATATAGATTAATGCGGGTTTGAGCAAACATCTGGCGGTATCCTTAAAATAATAAGAATTGCATGGAAATGTGAGTAGGGATTGAAGAGTCACATGATTATATTAAAAAAGAAATCTAAATGTTTTTATTACCTGGACCACTCGTGTAAAGCTTGCTGATGAGGTCTCTCTCAATTTATTATTAAATCTATGGTAAATATAAAATATTCTCAATCATAGCAAAAATGATGTAATTAAATGTTCTTCATAAAAATGGAAAGAAAAAATATCGAGAACAAATTGGACAAACAATAACAAAATAGAGGTGCTAGTGCTGTCACATAAGTATACACAATCATAAAATGATTGCTCTAACAATACCATTTAATCATCCAAACTCAATTGTTATTAAGGAAAAGATTCCTGATGGATTCATATAATGCATATGTACTTTCAACATAAACCGTAAGAGTCCCGAAAATCAATAAAAATGTGCTATGAGGTGCCATAAAATCGATATAGTGAACGATATCATTAAATAGCATTCACATTCTTGAATTCTAATTCATTAGATTAAATTTATACAATAGTTCCCAATACATTTGAAACGATAGTTAATGTAATATTTACATAGAAACATAGAAACATAGAAATGACGGCAGAAGAAGACCAAACGGCCCATCCAGTCTGCCCAGCAAGCTTCACACTTTTTTTTTCAAATACTTATCTGTTTCTCTTGGCTCTTAGTAACCTTTTGGTTCTATTTCCCTTCCACCCCCACCATTAATGTAGAGAGCAGTGTTGGAACTGCATCTAAGTGAAATATCTAACTTAATTAGTTAGGGGTAGTAACCACCGCAATAAGCAAGCTACACCCATGCTTATTTGTTTACCCAGATTATGTAATTCAGTCCTTGTTGGTTGTTGTCTGTATATAGATCCACTTTTCTTCATCCCCCTGCCGTTGAAGTAGAGAGCTATGCTGGATATGCGTGAAGTATCGGTCTTTCTCCACTGCCATTGAAGCAGAGAGCTATGCTAGATATGCGTGAATTATCGGTCTTTCTCCCCTGCCATTGAAGCAGAGAGCTATGCTGGCTGGATATGCATGAAGTATCGGTCTTTCTCCCCTGCTGTTGAAGCAGAGAGCTATGCTGGATATGCGTGAAGTATCGGTCTTTCTCCCCTGCCGTTGAAGCAGAGAGCTATGCTGGATATGCGTGAAGTATTGGTCTTTCTCCACTGCCATTGAAGCAGAGAGCTATGCTGGATATGCGTGAAGTATTGGTCTTTCTCCCCTGCCGTTGTAGCAGAGAGCTATGCTGGCTATGCATTGAAAGTGAAGTATCAGGCTTATTTGGTTTGGGGTAGTAACTGCCGTAACAAGTAAGCTACTCCCCGCTTTTTTGTTAATGCAAATCCTTTTTTCCACATTTCCTCTTGCCGTTGAAGCTTGGATGTCGCATTAACCATGTGTTGGAGTCGCATTAACCATGTGTATGTTTATTGAATAAGGGTATTATCTCCAGGTAGTAGCCATCATTCCCACGAGCCACCCACTCTTCATTCACGTCCTCTAGACTTTATGGATCACAGGGTTTATCCCACGCCCCTTTGAAGTCCTTCACAGTTTTGGTCTTCACCACTTCCTCCGGAAGGGCATTCCAGGCATCCACCACCCTCTCCATGAAGAAATACTTCCTGACATTGGTTCTGAGTCTTCCTCCCTGGAGGAGAGTGAAACATGCCAAACAACGGTGCACTACTGCTACAAAGACGCAGAAAAAATTGTTTCCTAATGAGACTTAAAAAAAAAACACACAGGGGAGTCCGGCTAAATGATAAAACATTTTTAAAAACAATTTGCTGTTCATCAATAAAAATGCTTACATTTAAAAATATATGCTTCCGACAACCATAATATATGTAAGGAATAGGATACTTGGCCTCAGGACTTAAATCATTCCATTACATTGAAAAATGAAGGTGTGCGTTGACAGAGATTTAAAACCCTGGAATTGGCACCAAAGGGTAAATCAATCATCCTGAATGGGCGGGGTTAGCGAGACCGGCCTTTCAATTTGGCGCCAAGAGATATGTCAATCATCTTGTTCAGGTGGATTGAACAGGTCTTAATTCTGAATGCCATGAGTTGTATACAAAAAAACATTTTTACCATAAGCAACTCTCCAGAATTACTTATCAAAATTGGGTACTTCATCATTCCTACAAAAACCTGTAAACACAATCTATCTAATTTCTACACACAATGGCACAGTTACTTTTCGGTAATGCATATATTTTTTTAATTAAGCGTTGGAGGGAAAACCTTTCCGATTGCCTTGTGCACCCTTGCTTAGACTTAAAGCACCTAACAATCAGTCAAACTATATCTTAGGGTTTCTATTCGATTACAAACAGCAATACTATGATAATCATAGGAATCATAATCATACTATTAAGCGACAGGCTGCTACACTATGGATTCTATATTGAAATTAATAATTTTGCGGGTCACGTTGGTACCACTATATGATAGATTATATAGAATCTATATTACTTCTAAAATAATAACTTGTGATAATCATAATACATTTAATGCAATCTTTGACAAAATTACCCAATATGATTTAATAAAAACGAAATGCATAGGCATCATTATGGGGTGGCAAATACCACCACCAAAAAATGGCTTGCCACCACTTTGCCACCATAATTTCTAACATCGGATCGCACCCAGGGTAAAGCACCCAGGGTAAAGCAAATCCCTGCCCAATCTGATAGGGTGCAATTTGCTCATTCCAGGCCTTTTACCCATCAATCCTTATCCTTCATCTCCCCCCGCCTCTGATTACATCATCTCCTGTTACCATGAGACCTGTCTTGCAGTAAGAGCTGCGAGATTATGCTGCTCCTACTGTGAGACAAGCCCCATGTCAGCAGATGACATAGCCATAAATATCATCCCTTCTTGCGTCGGCTCACTGCTTGCAGGGCAGTGACGTTGATCCCCCAAAAAGATTTGTTGCCACAGCGCAAGGAGAAGCCCTACTGCAGGGCCACTGCAGATCCAATCCCATGGTGGTCCAAGAAGAGATAAAAAAACATGGAGGGGTTCCAAGAGAAAGAGAGAATGTGTGTATTTGTGTGAGAGCCTGTGGGAGTGAGAACTGGTTTGTGAGAGAGAAAGCATGTGTGTATGAGGAAGCCTGTGAGAATGAGAGCTTGTGTCTGGGTCTCAGGGAGCCTCTGGGACAGAGCATGTGAGAGAAAGAGCCTCCATGTATGTCTGAAGAAGCCTCTGAGACAGCATGTTAGAGAGAGAGCCTGCATGTGTGCATGAGAGTCTTTGAGAGAGGGAACTTGTGAGAGTGAGAACTTGCATGTAGGAGTGAGAGCTGGTTTGTGAGAGAGCATTTGTGAATCATATGTTTGTGTAAGGGGGCCTGTGAGAATGAAATCATGTGTTTGTTTGTGAGGGAGACTTTGAGAGTAAGGGAACCTGTGAGAGAGATCATGTGTGAATGAGAGCATGTGTAAATGACAGCATGCATATGTGTGTGAGGGATCCTGTGGGACTGAGAGCCCGTTTGTGTGAGAGAATATGTGGACGTGTGGAAGCCTGTGTTTATGTGTTTGAGAGGGAGCCTGGGAGAGTGAGAGCATTCATATGTGTGTGAGAGGGAGCCTATGGGAGTGATAGCATGTGTGTGTATGTAAGGGAGCCTGTGGAAGTGATAACTGGTTTGTGAGAGAGCATGTGGAAATGAGAAAGCCTGTGTGTACGTGTAGAATTGGCCTGTTTGTGAGAAAGAACCTATATGTGTATGAGGGAGTCTGTAGGAATGAGAGCTGGTTTGTGAGAGAGAGGACATGGGAATGAGGAAGCATGTGTGTGTGTATGAGGGAGTTTATGAGAGTGAGAGCCTGCAAGTATCTGTGAGAGAGCATGTGAGAGTGAGAGCATGTGAGTGTGAGGGAACCTCTGGGAGTGACAACCAGTTTGTAAGAGAACATGCGGACGTGAGAAAACCTGTGTGTGTGTGTGAGGGAGCCTGTGAGCAAAAGCATGTGATAGTAAGAGCCTGCGTGTGTGTCAGTATATATATATATATATATATATATATATATATATATATATATATGAGCCTGTGGGAATAAGAGAGTTGAGAGCCTCTTTGTGTGTGAGAGAAAGGGAATGTGTATGTATGAGGGAACATATGGAAGTAAAAGCATGTGTGCATGGGGATAGAAAGAGAGAGAGAGTGGTCTGAGTGAGTGTGTCTGAGAGAGGCTGTGGGGTATGTGTGTGTATGTATGAGAGCCTGTGTTTGGATGTGTGTGACAGAGTGTATGTGAGAGAGAATGAACATATGAATGGGCATGAGAAAGACAGGATAAAGTTTATGCACTCCCCAGCCCCCTAGTCCTTGACAGTCTCAGAATGACTAGAAATCAAGTGTTCACAGGTATGGAGAGCTAGGGACTTCTTTTTTTTATCCTTATTAATTTTAAATATTGGGTGTTATTTGATGTATCTGCTGTTTTGAAATATTTTATTGCTGTTTGGGAAATAAAACAAAATTAATAACATTTAAATAATTGAATATTATTCTATTTGTCAGCTATTTTGAAATATTCTTTTTATTAGTATAGTTTTTAATTGATGTTTTATATTTCTTGATTTTATTGTTTGATATTTTATGAGGAATGGAGATATTTCCATTTTTCCATTGTTACACTGCATACAGAGTCTGGCTTCTTGAGGTTTCCATTTCAGTTTTTGTCCTCATGTTTCTGGTTCTAATTTGTGGTCTTTTATTTTGTATTTGGTGTGGGTCTGTCTCCATTCTGCATGTGTGTCCAAGGTGAGAGATTCTGCTAGTGTGTAGTGTCTGTGTAAGGATCTAAAGCAATCATTTTTGTTTTGTTCCCCCAGTTGGTAGTGTATTGTATTCTGTTGCTTTTTCACAGGTAGGGTTGTTGTTGTTTGAGTCCTTGGCAAAATAGCTTTTACGTTATGATAGGTCTGCTGTATAGATTTTGAGTGCCTTTTGCAAGGTTTTGGGTTACTTCACAATATGTCTGGCAGAGGAAGGCATTTGTGCTGCTCGTACTGAGGTGACAACAGAATTTTAAAATATTTTTATATGTGAGTTGTAAGGGGAAATATCCCAACTCAATTGCTGGGGAATTTCTGTGGATGCAGAGTGTGTTACAGAACTGGAGTTGCAGGATTTATATAGAGACTAGCCGTTAAGCCCGTAACAACGGGCTACATTAACATTTTTTTTTCAGTCCATTTCCTTATCCCTCATTCTCCCCTCCCTCCCCTCATTCTCCCCTCCCTCCCCTCATTCTCCCTCACCCTCTAGTCTCCCTCCCCCTCCCCTCCTCCCTCCCCTCATTCTCCCTCCCCCTCTAGTCTCCCTCCCCCTCCCCTCACTCTCCTCCCTCCCCTCACTCTCCTCCCCTCTCCCCCTCCCCTCACTCTCCTCCCCTCTCCCCTCCCCTCACTCTCCTGCCCTCTCCCCTCCCCCTCCCCCCCTCAGTCACTCTCTCCTCCCTCCCCTTAGTCAGTCACTCTCTCCCCTCCTCCCCTCAGTCACTCTCTCCCTTCCCCCTTCCCCTACTCTCTCCTCCCTCCCCTCCCCTCAGTCACTCTCTCTCCTCCCTCCTCCCCTCCCCTCAGTCACTTCCTCCTCCCTCCCCTCATTCACAACCCCTTCGGATGGTGCAGACGGAAGATCTCCGGGGGAGGTCCATCCCTCCCTCGCACGCGGTGCCGCCGCTACTGCTCGCCGGCGTTGCCACCGCTCGTGCTCCTTGCCGCGCCATTTTGGTTACTGGCAAGCTCTGACCGACGTGCTGCCCGCGCATGCGCGGTAGAGTTGCTCTTTACTGCGCATTTGCGGCACGTCGGTCAAGCTTCATTTATCTAGTAGATTCTGTCCCTTCCTGTATAGATTCCAGACTTCACTCTGATATCCATACAGAATTAGTTAAATGAAGTTATCAAATAATTTTGAGAATAGATATCTTAAAGGTTGAAACTTTTTAAAAATTGCACAGAAGGCTCTTGGGATTTTTCTTATTATGTCTTTTTATATAGCCAATTTCATCCTCTCAGTGCCAATTTCATCCTCTCAGTGCCTTTGTGATCAAGGCATCTGCCCCTTGAAAGCCAGACCTCCCATTTAACTCCCACAAGAAAAGAGCATGTGCACATGTGCGCGCGCGCACACACACACACACACACATACACACACCACCTCTTATTGCTTCAGAATACTTCCTAACCATTCTGGAAGATCCCAATCTTCACCACAAAAACGTTGTGAGAGCTGTCTTTCCTGCCCGTCTGCACTCCATCTTTTAATTCCTTCTAATAATAGTGTTGATAGTGGTGAAGTAACACTAGAAGGTGCTATTTGACAGAGTGTAGCAGTACTCTCACATCAGTCCTCCTGGTGAAGATTGAGACTCTCCAGCATGGTAAGGAAGCAGTCCAGAGATGGGTCAGAGATCTAAGAACATAAGAACATAAGAACATGCCATACCGGGTCAGACCAAGGGTCCATCAAGCCCAGCATCCTGTTTCCAACAGAGGCCAAACCAGGCCATAAGAACCTGACAAGTACCCAAAAATTAAGTCTATTCCATGTTAACGTTGCTAGTAATAGCAGTGGCTATTTTCTAAGTCAACTTAATTAATAGCAGGTAATGGACTTCTCCTCCCAGAACTTATCCAATCCTTTTTTAAACACAGCTCTACTAACTGCACTAACCACATCCTCTGGCAACAAATTCCAGAGTTTAATTGTGCGTTGTGTAAAAAAGAACTTTCTCCGATTAGTTTTAAATGTGCTACTTGCTAACTTCATGGAGTGCCCCCTAGTCTTCTATTATCCGAAAGAGTAAATAACCGATTCACATCCACCCATTCTAGACCTCTCATGATTTTAAACACCTCTATCATATCCCCCCTCAGCCGTCTCTTCTCCAAGCTGAAAAGTCCTAACCTCTTTAGTCTTTCCTCATAGGGGAGCTGTTCCATTCCCCTTATCATTTTAGTTGACCTTCTCTGTACCTTCTCCATCGCAATTATATCTTTTTTGAGATGCGGCGACCAGAACTGTACACAGTATTCAAGGTGCAGTCTCGCCATGGAGCGATACAGAGACATTATGACATTTTCTGTTTTATTCACCATTCCCTTTCTAATAATTCCCAACATTCTGTTTGCTTTTTTGACTGCCGCAGCACACTGAACTGACAATTTCAATGTGTTATCCACTCTGACGCCTAGATCGCTTTCTTGGGTTGTAGCATCTAATATGGAACCTAAGATTGTGTAACTATAGCATGGGTTATTTTTCCCTATATGCATCACCTTGCACTTATCCCCATTAAATTTCATCTGCCATTTTGATGAATTTGAGCTTGATGATCTTGTTTTCATGTGGAAGTCGAGGTTTGATGATATTGGGGAGCTCTGCTGGTCTGGCGCTCATGGGGGGAATCAGGGCTTGATGTCATGGGGACCTTGACTGAGGAGGAATCAGGGCCTAGATTGGGGGTATCAGGGCTTTGATCAAGGATTGGTGTTTGTTCAAAGAGGGAGCTGGGCCTTGACTGGGGGCTAATTTTGATGGTGAAAATGAAATCCACTATGCTCACCGCCATTTAACTTTGGGCTGCTTAGCACATTGGATTTCGATATGGACCATGTGCATGATATACTTTTAGTGTTAGTGTGCTTATTAATTTTGTATGCTCACTAAAGAGGCTTCATCTTACCTGGTCTGCAAAGAATATAGGGGTAGATTTTCAAAAAACGCGAATAGGCGTACTTTTGCTGGCGCATCAGGCGCCAGCAAAAGTACGCTGGATTTTAGTAGATACGCGCGGAGCCGCGCATATCCACTAAAATCCTGGATCGGCGCGCGCAAGGCTATGAATTCTGTATAGCCGGCGCGCGCCGAGCCGCGCTGCCTACCCCCGTTCCCTCCAAGGCCGCTCCGAAATCGGAGCAGCCTTGGAGGGAATCCTCTAACGCCCTCCCCTCATCTTCCCCTCCCTTCCTCTATCTAACCCACCCGCTCGGCCCTGTCTACACCCCCCCTTACCTTTCTCCGGGGATTTACGCCTCCCGGAGGGAGAAGTAAATCCCCGCGCGCCAGCGGGCCTCCTGCGCGCCGGGCCGCGACCTGGGGGCGGGTACGGAGGGTGCGGCCACGCCCCCGGACCGCCCCGGGCCGTAGCCACGCCCCCGCACCCGCCCCCAAAACGCTGCCGACACGCCCCCGAAATGCTGCGACGACCGGGCCCGCCCCCGACACGCCCCCGACACACCCCCCTCGGAGAACCCCGGGACTTACGCGAGTCCCGGGGCTCTGCGCGCACCGGTAGGCCTATGTAAAATAGGCTCACCGGCGCGCAGGGCCCTGCTCGCCTAAATCCGCCCAGTTTTGGGCGGATTTAGGCGAGCAGGGCTCTGAAAATCCGCCCCTTAGTGCATCCCTTATTAAGTGGTATTTTAGCCTGGATATTAATATTAAGTGAATGCTTGCTAACAAAAATGTAGGGCCTGATTTTCAAAAGCATTTAAATATATTTTACCCATGTTAATCACCTTTTAAAAGTTGCTACAATATATGCTATTGAACTGTCCATAGGTTTTACCCACATTACGTGCACTTAAAGTGGTTAAATGGCGTTTGAACATTGCTGTGATAGTAAGTTACATTTACATGCATAACTCCTTTGAAAATTCACCTATTAGTGCAAATTCTAGTGTATAGGTGTTTATATCTATGGAGGCAATTTTCAAACTATGAACTTGGGGGCAAATTCTTTGGGGATTTTTTACCCACAGATTTTGCACACTTTTCCATAAGCACATTTGCTCCTGACTTTTTTGTGGATTCTTTTTTCATGGAAAATAATGTGCATAAAATTGAAAATGCAATCTATGTACATTATTTTCCTCCCCCAACGAAAACATGCCTCAATGTGGCTAAAAGTTAAGGACCGGATTTTAAGATTTGTACGTGGGCGTAGATTTGTGCATGCAACCTGGCGCGCACAAATCTATGCCCAATTTTATAAAATGCTCGCGCAGCTGTGCGCATGTTATAAAATCCAGGGTCGGCGCGCGCAATGGGGGAGGGGTAAATTGTGCACCTTGCATGTGCCGAGCCCTAGGAGAGCCCTGGTGGGTTTCCCTGTTCCCTTCCACCCCCCCACCTTCCCCTCCCTTCCCCTACCTAACTCCCCCCCAAACCTATCTAACCCCCCCTCACCTTTGTTAAATAAGTTGCGCCTGCCTCTGGGCAGGCGTAGGTTGCGCGCACCGGCACTCGGCCGGTGCGCGATCCCCTGGCACAGCCACTGTCCCGGAGGCCTCGGTTCCACCCCTGCCCCACCCTGTCCACTCCCCGCCCCTTTTTTCAAGCCCCGGGACATACGCGCATCCCGGGAATTGCGCGCAGTAGCGGGTATAAACGGGTTACGCGCTTTTTAAAATCCGCCCCAATGTGCATATGTTTATTCAGGAGCATACATCTTTGACTATGGGGTCAGACAATGAATGTTTTATTATTTTATGTTATTTACTAGTTTTTTTAATTTGATTATGTATATTATTTTAAATCAGTTATTGTATGCTTATTTGTCATGGATTATTATAAATGTTACCTTGAAAACAGCTCTGAACATTTGTAGGTAGCAGCATAGAAGACTTTGGAACGAACAAATAAATAAATAAAGGCAGAGGCCATGCTGTGGAATGGGCATGATGTATGGAAATGTCACTTTGACTTGACCCTCTCCATACTTAGCTTTCTCCCCATTTGCCCACCACTCAAATACTTCTGTGCAGAGATGCCAGTGTTCAAGTCAGTCTAGCAGATGCCAATTGTGTGTGTGTGTGTGTGTGTGTGTGTGTGTGTGTGGGGGGGGGGTGGTTCAAATAGGAGAGTCATTTTGGAGGATTGGAGTTCTCTTGTGGGAGTGTAGGAGAATAGGAACTGAGCGAGATAGTAGTCAGGGTCATTTGGTTTATGCATTTGAAAATTAGGCAGAGAGTTTTGAATTGTGTCCTATATTTGATAGGGAACCAGTGTAGTTGCCTTAGGATTGGCCTTATGTGGTCTCTTGTTTTGTTGCCCACTAAGATTCTGGCAGCTGTATGATGTAGGAGTTGGAGGCGTTTGAGATTATATTGTGAGATGCTGGTAGAAAGAGAGTAGCAGTAGTCAATATGACTCGTGATTAATGCATGTTTAATGGTAGCAAGGTTTTGTTTCTCTGAGTGATAGCATAGTTGGCAAATGTGTCCAGAAGAACCTAACTACACTTGAGATGTGGGTTTTCATTGTGAGATTATGGTCCAGATGAACTCCTAGGCTTCATACTGAGTCTTTGGGTTGTGAGAGTCAGGCAAGAGAAGAGAAAAAATAAGAAAAGAAAGTGAAAGAAAAGATGAAATAAAAAACAGAAGACCATTTAAATGTAAAAGAAAAATAACCATATTATTATATAGATTAAAGAAACAAACATTAAAAAAATTATAGATTTTCAATAAAAATTTGTTTTAGCAAATATTTATCTGCAAATGTATTAAATTTTGCAACAGAACTTCTACATAATACCAAGAATTTAGCTATACAATGTTCTAACCCTTGGAGCAGAATTTACCCTGAGCTGCAGTGGGAGACTTGGAGCCTTTATTATAGCCCATGAAAAAGAAGTGAATTAGAAAAAGCTACAAAGAACAATTAGGGAAAGGGAAGGGAAAAGCCGGCAAAGGGCCTTGTGGTACTCCTTACGATGATCAATAGCCCTTATATGAAGGAAACTTGCAAACAGAGGCTTAGATTCATCAAAATGGAATAATTTTTGCATGAATAATGCCTATGATAAGGAAGAGGGGTGTGGCTTTGATAATTTTACAGTTACTGTACATGAGAGAGAGAGAGAGAGAGAGAGAGACTCTTTGGGGCCGATGCAGTACAGTGCGCTCAGCCGACGCGGAGTGAATGAGATAGCGCTCATCACATGCAAATGCACGTGAATGAGGCTATTACTCATTCACTCCAAATGCAAAAAAATAAATGTGCGTCTCAGATGCACATTTATCGCTCAGATATTAACGCCTGCCGGGAGCAGGCTTTAACAGCTGAGCGCATGTAAAAGAAGTACAGAAAAGCAGAAAAAAATGCTTTTCTGTACTTCTTCAGTAAACAAACAAACAAACAAAAAATACCTCGGCAGACTGCCGAGTTATGAAGACCGGTAAACGTGGCATCAGTTTTCAATATCGGCCATCTGCCAGTAATGAAAATGGCTACCGCTAAACTCGGCATCCATTTTCATTACTAGCAGACGGCCAGTTATGAAAACCAATGCTGAGTTTACCGGCGTCGGTCTTCATAACCGGCAGCCGCCACGGAGTCGCATTAGCAAGGAGGCGTTAAGATTGTGCAAGCGACCCTAGCGCCTCCTTGCTAGCGTGACCCCCTAATTTGCCTATTGCATGGCGCCCCCCTTGCGGGTACCATGTGTGCATTAAGAAATTTCCGCGAAAATTATTGCATCGGCCCCTTTATAAGGCTCTCATAGTAGATAACAATTTATATCACTATAGGAGGGCCAGTTAATAACTCGAGGTGAGGTTTTGGTGGTGGTCTAGGTGTATCAAGCTACGGCAAGAGAACATTGTAGAAATCTCATCTTTGTGTGATTTTCCTCACTCAAGATCACGTCAAATCTTCACTGATGTGTATTGTGCTGTTCGTACGTTTCACTATGCATGTAAAACTGGCCCCCAAACCCTAGATCACCACCAAAACCTCACCTCCTATAGTGGTATAAATAGTCGATTACTATGTGTACCACCCAAGAGGTTCTCTCTCTCTCTCTCTCTCTCTCACTCACAGAATTCATGATATTTATCATGAATTCCATTTTGGGCTTATCACACAACTTAACGCCAGGAAAAAAGGTGTAGTTATTAGGGATGTGAATCGTTTTAGGACGATTAAAATTATCGTCCAATAATTTTAATATCGTCTTAAACCGTTATGGAACACAATACAATACAGATTCTAACGATTTATCATTATAAATCGTTAGAATCGTGAGCCGGCACACTAAAACCCCCTAAAACCCACCCCCGACCCTTTAAATTAAATCCCCCACCCTCCCGAACCCCCCCCCAATAACTTAAATAACCTGCGGGTCCAGCGGCGGTCCGGAACGGCAGCGGTCCGGAACGGACTCCTGCTCCTGAATCTTGTCGTCTTCAGCCGGCGCCATTTTGGAAAATGGCGCCGGCCATAGACGAAAAAGATTGGACGGCAGGAGGTCCTTCCGGACCCCCGCTGGACTTTTGGCAAGTCTCGTGGGGGTCAGGAGGCCCCCCACAAGCTGGCCAAAAGTTCCTGGAGGTCCAGCGGGGGTCAGGGAGCGATTTCCCGCCGCGAATCGTTTTCGTACGGAAAATGGCGCCGGCAGGAGATCGACTGCAGGAGGTCGTTCAGCGAGGGTTCCGGCGCCTCGCTGAACGACCTCCTGCAGTCGATCTCCTGCCGGCGCCATTTTCCGTACGGAAACGATTCGCGGCGGGAAATCGCTCCCTGACCCCCGCTGGACCTCCAGGAACTTTTGGCCAGCTTGTGGGGGGCCTCCTGACCCCCACGAGACTTGCCAAAAGTCCAGCGGGGGTCCGGAAGGACCTCCTGCCGTCCAATCTTTTTCGTCTATGGCCGCCGCCATTTTTCGGCGCCGGCTGAAGACGACAAGATTCAGGAGCAGGAGCCCGTTCCGGACCGCCGCTGGACCCGCAGGTTATTTAAGTTATTTGGGGGGGGGGTTCGGGAGGGTGGGGGATTTAATTTAAAGGGTCGGGGGTGGGTTTTAGGGGGTTTTAATGTGCCGGTTTTTCGATTTTTCGATTTTTCGATTTTTAACGATTTTTAACGATTTTTCACGATTTTTCACGATATTTTACCCCCCCAAACGGCAACAATACGATTCCCTCCCCCTCCCAGCCGAAATCGATCGTTAAGATGATCGAGGACACGATTCACATCCCTAGTAGTTATTTCCAGTGTTAAGAATGTGAAATAACATGCATTATGCTATCACATGCTGTGATAATGCCCCCCCATTTTCATAGATCCCACCCAATCCCTCCCCTTTGAATAAATTCCAAAAATTTGATTTCACGCCATGCGTTGCAATAAATATCGCATGCATTATGGTGTTATCGCAGGCATTAGGGCCCTAATGCCTGCAATAATGCCATAACACATTTTGATGACTGACCATGAGAGTTATGAACAGATAGTTTCATGACAGCTGAAGGAGCCATAGGTGGCCCAGGGCACAATAGCCTAATTGCAGAGTATATCAGTTAAGTTAGAGAAGAAGTGTTGCCTAGAAGTGCTTTCACTGGACTACATTGCCAATCTCACCTCTTTTTGTAAGTTGGAGTCTGAAGAATTTAGAAACATAGAAACATGATGGCAGAAAAAGACCATATGGCCCATCCAGTTTTCCCATCTGTCCAATTAAATTAGCATTAGAATTCTCATCATTTCCTTAGAGATCCTCTGTATTTATCCCATGCTTTCTTGGATTCAGATAATCTTTTTGTCTCACCTCTTCCACTGGGAGGCTGTTCTACGCATCTCCCACCTTATCTGTAAAGAAATATTTCTTAAGATTACTTCTGAGTCTATTCCCTTTCAACCTCATCTCATGACTCCTTGTTCTAGAGTCTCCTTTCAATTGAAAAAGGCTCACCTCCTGTGCATGGAAACCTTTGAGATATTTGAATGTCTCTAACATATCTCCCCTATCTCGCCTTTCCTCTATTTAGATCTTTAA
This sequence comes from Rhinatrema bivittatum, assembly GCF_901001135.1. Taxonomy (NCBI): domain Eukaryota; kingdom Metazoa; phylum Chordata; class Amphibia; order Gymnophiona; family Rhinatrematidae; genus Rhinatrema; species Rhinatrema bivittatum. The sequence continues at coordinate 573,728,137 of NC_042616.1, forward strand.
GTCAATCCTCATATGCTTTATAACAAAAATTACTGATCATTTTAGTAACCATCTCTGGACCAACTCCATCCTGTTTATATCTTTTTGAAGGTGCAGTCTCCAGAATTGTATTCAGCTTTCCAAGGGAGGTCGCATCAGGGACCTAAATAGAGGCAACAGTACCTCCCTTTATCTGCTGACCATTCCTCTCTCACTGCAGCCAAGCATCTTTCTGGCTTTTACCATTACTTTATTCACCTCTTTGACCACCGATCTTCAGATACAATTACCCCCTTAGATTTTGGGTTTATGGATTTCACAATGAGTTATATATCTTAAAAATAAAAAAATAAAAATGGGGGGTGGGGGTGTTTGGAGCTGTGCCCAGTACTATAGATGCTGATAGATGTCCAGTAACACAGGAGTTACATGGGGATTGGGGGCTAACATTACAGGCGATACATGAGCCTCATTCTGGATACCCTAATTATTCTGATTTCATTTCAATAGTTTGCATTAGACCCTTGCTATTAGCAGATTAGATTGCAGTATTATGCCTAAGGGAGTACAAGACAAGAGGTGAGATTTACAAGGTAATATTGGTCATCTGGATCCATAACTTGAAAGCAGAATAAGGTAGGAAATGAGTAACAGGGGCCTTGCAATGGGCAGATCCCTTGCAATTTGCTCAGGATGGATCTTTAGCCATGTCAAGAATTTAGATTGGCAGAAATTTCAAGGTACAACAAAACATACCTCCTTTCATGCAATAAGGAGATTACAGATAACATGGATAGCACCTTCATTCTTGGTCTGACATTACACCTCTGCTGTGTGGGTCTCTTGAAAAAGGAAATCTCAGGACTTGAAAGCCAATGTGTGAGATGAACTTAGTGTCAGCAGGACAGGACAGCTGCCAGGCTCAACATGATTGAGCATCATTAGGATACTCGGTGTTATCCAGATCCGAAGTAATAAGTCTGGAACAAATTATAGCTGACCACAGTTAGCAATAGGGGCACTCTTGCTGAAAATTCAGGTTAGGTTTCAGCTTTAGGTGCCAGTGTGTGTGAGACCTGTTATAAATTGGAATACTACCCCATGCCTGTGGTGTGGTACCCAATAGTGTTTCAGTGGTGGCAAAATGTCGAGGAGCACCCTTGAAGGGCTGCTCTCTCAGGAGGGGGGAACTCTCTTGGATGGGCAGCCCTGAAAGGGTCAAGTTCCTGATAGAGTGGCATTGCAGATCGGTCCAGCTTGTGGGAACTGCAGTGTGAGAAGCCACTGGATATTGCATGGCATGTGCAGGACATAAGCCCTCTTGTAAACATAACAAAGTGAGCTCCTTGGAAAAGCAAGAGGCCCCATAGTTCAACTACGGCTCAGTCTCGTGTCTGGGATTGCTATCACACCGAAGGAGGCTGTCACTGCTTTTGGAGTTGTCCAAGTTGTCCATGGTACATCCAATTTCAGTAGTAGTCCAACATCTTTTCTTTTTCTTGCATAAGTCAAGCATTTGTGACCGTTTTTGGAAGTTCAGGACTTACAACTTTTAGTTCATGTTTTCATTCCTTTCAGGATTGATTATTGTAACATCTTATATCTTGGTGCACCATTGACTCAAATGAGGCATCTGCAGTTGCTGCTGAATGCAGCAGCCAAGGTAATCTTAGGCCTTACAAAAATCTGATCATGTCTCTCCTGCTTCAAAACGTTGCACTGGCTTCCTATTCTATGTTGTATTAGATTTAAGCTTTGTTCCTGATATGTTGATCTGTTCATAAGGGCAATTACTGTCTTTATTAGACTTGCTGGTTCCATATACTCCGGAAAGAATGCATCATGTGACCTTTTACAGATCCCTCCCTCATCTGTTATTGGGCTCAAGAGGACTCGCTATTCATTATTCAGTTGTCAGTACTTTGGAATGCTCTGCCTTTTGATATTCATCAACAAATGAATGATCTGAAAGGCAGGAAATTAGTGAAGGCATTGTCGTTTAGTCAGGCCTTCAGTGATTAATGGGTCCGGGATTAGGACATTCCGGGACATTGTTTAATGTTGTTGATTTAATGTAGACATTTCCTCTCCAGAGATATTATTTGTTCGATCTGATGAGGATACTGTTGTGTTGATGGTTTTAATGGAATACTAGCTGTGCCCGGCCACACGTTGCCGTGGCTCAGTCTGGTTTAATTTCACAATGCGCATTAGCTCTGCTCCGGCCGTCCCAACTCCCTCCCCCTCTTCCCTGACGGTGGACGGACTGGCTCAGCGACTCTTTTGCCCTTTCCTCCTCCAGTGTGTAACTGTCCGGCAGTCCCTACTCCCTCCCCCTTCCCCAGCGGCGGAGGAACGGGCTGAGTTGTTTCTTGAAGTGCGTTGCCGTGGCTCAGTCTGGTTTAATTTCACAATACGATTTAGCTCGGCTCCGGCCGTCCCAACTCCCTGCCCCCTTTCCCCAGTGGCTGTACCCGGCCACGCGTTGCTGTGGCTCAGTCTGGTTAAATGGAAAAGAAAGAAAAGAGAAAGCGCACGTTTCTGCATTTGCTCTGCTCCGGCCGTCCCAACTCCCTCCCCCCCTTCCCCGGCGGTGGACGGACTGGCTCGGCGACACTTCTACCCTTTCCTCCTCCCCTCTGTGACACACAGCACGTACCGCAGAGCTCTATGGTCCACACATGCATGATAGAGCTGCTCTCTACTGTGCATCTGCGGTCCGTCGGTCAGAGCCCATTTATATTGTAGATAGCGTGTGTTGCTTTTACGTCCAACAGATGGTGCTGTTTTTGCAAAAAATCATGTTTTTACCTGTCACAGGTGTGACATCTATATAATATAGGTATATAAAAACACGCGCGAAATCGAATGCAACGTTGTGTCAAAATGTCAAAGCAATCGGTGAAGAACTTTCAGAGATTTAAGATTTTGAACAAACGAACATTTACATTTTTATTTATATAGATGGTTTGTATTTTCATTTGTGTCCTTCTATTTTTATGATATTTGATTATGTATGTTATTTTAACTATTAACTAATTTGTTTCTTTCTGATTAGAAGTGGTATATTAAATTCAATAATTAAGAGGTAATTGAGGATAAATAAGAGAGAAGGATTTGAAACTTAGAAAGATGCAAAGGAGAGTAGGTTGCCGTCCCTTTTTGCACCTTGCCATCTCTCTTCCCATTGTCCTTAAGAACCTGCCAATTGCTGCCTGCTAGATAGCTGTACTCCAAGTTCCTTGCTGATATGATAGCATAGTCTGCTGGGGGTATAACCCTGAAGTTGGAGTGGTCAGTACACTGGTAAAGTGAGTCAGATAGGTTCCAAATGGAACAGTGGCAGGGCGTCTTCTGCCTGTGATGGTCACCTTCTCCTTGGGTTGAGCTCTCAGGTGCTGGTGGTCAGCAGGGCTTAAGTAGTAGACCCCAAAGTAGAACTACACAGAAATGCAATGGGGCTGATTTTCAAAGCCCTATACACGTAAATCCAGAGGATTTATGCACGTAGGGGGGGTATGCACGCCGGGCGTATTTTATAAAGCCCCGGGATGCGTCTAAATCTTGGGGCTTTACAAAAGGGGTGGGGTGGAGGCAAGGGCGGGGCGGGGCGGTCTGGGGGTGGGGCGGGGCATGGCCAGAGTCCTCCAGCACAGCAGCCATTTGCCTCTGAGTTGGGGGATCGCGTGCTGGCAGACTGCCGGCATACGCAAACTGCGCCTGCCTCTAGGCAGGTACAAAAGATAGAATAACAATTTTGGGGGGGGGGGGGGTGGTGGTGGTGGTAGAGTAGGGCTGGGAGGGAAAGGTTAGTGGAAGGGGTGGAAAGGTTAGTTTAGGGAGAACAGGGGAAGCCTGCGGGCATTGGTGTGTGCATGTTATAAAATTGGGCGTGTGCATGCCAGGTAGCGAGCGCACATGTATGCCCACCCGTATTTTGTAAAATCTTTCCCAATATGAAGAACAAGTGAACATTGGAAACAGGAAGGCTAGATGAGAGAAATTAGCAGATCCGGGGAAGTGAGGAATATGCTGGAGTCTACGCTACAAGACGAATTCTGGAAGAAGGATTCTAATGAGGGGGCTGGAGAATAAGAAACAAGCTCTGGTAATATGCTGACTGGAAGAATGGAAATTATATATGTCCAGACAGGAAACAAGATGACCACCAGCAGGAAGCATGGGCCAAATAGCTGGAGGTGGGATTGACCAACTAGTCCCCAAAGCCCACAGAGGCTCCTGTTGGTAGAAGGTAAGAACTGCCTACTGGGACCTTACAGCCACCTACTATCTACTTACTCTATCTTCTTGTAAGGCTCAGTAGACTTTTACAATAGAGGATAATGGGGAACTTTTCAGTAAAATGTGTAACTGTGGAAGTATGCTCTTGTTCATGACCCAACCCTACAGGCAGGATCCTTCTTCTAAAACTATAAGTGCTCATTGAACACTAGAGGGGGAGAATGTTGATAGACTCCAGCAAGGGAGAGGCAACATCTGGTTGTGGCTCTTCTTGCTTTAAGAGAGGAAGAGGCAGATTGCCTTTTCTTTCCATTGGGAGAACATTGCTTAGTTTCTCCTGTGTAATGTGAACTGATGGTTGGAAGGAGTTCCTGGAGGGACCATTGAAATTAGTGTCTGGAAGGCTATAATGCCAGTTCCAGTGGATAGGAGGGCTTACAAAAGTGAGCATTTCACCTACCAAGAAGTGGGATAAATCTAGAGTGGGGGAAAAGGATTCATGGGCATTGTTGCTAGCAGCAAGTTGTTCTGGGCCAGAAATCCAGAGACCTAGCTGTCCTGTTGCTCTTCTCTGCTGTTTCTCTGTTGCCCACTGTATCTTCTATCTTTTTCTCTCCTCTTCTCCTCTCCTTCACATTTGTCTCTCTCCTGCTTCTTTCCTCTCTGTCTGTGTCTAGGCCTGAATTTAGGCATAGACAACATAGGCAACTGCCTCCGGTGTTTCAGTTCCACATGGCCATTTCTTTACCAAAGCTGACTCTCTGGCTTTAGTTTATAAAAAAAAAAAATATGGCAATAGGGTTTTTATAAAAAAAAAAAAAAATTAGAAAAAAATGTGTTCTTCCACATTTTCATTCAGTTTGCATACTGTTAAAATTATCTCTGCAAAGTATTTGCTGCACCCCATAATTTGTCCTGCTACACCGGTTATGCTCAATAAATGATTTATATAATGGCAAAAATATGTGAGCACTGGTGAGATTTGCACTCATCAGCCTCAACTCAGCAATAGGTTATGCTCAATTACTTTAAACTTGAAGTCGTTTTCTTTTCTATTTTTTTTTATATTACTGACAAAAAAAGAAAAATGAATAAGATAGTCATTGCTGGACAGTGACAGCAGAAGTTATATATATTCTTTCTACAATTTATTCACGGGCAAGGTAGTTGCTTGCCTGGCCTTCCCCGAAGAAAAGCTAGCGTTTGTAGCACTACTCCTCCAGATTCCCCCTTCACTTAACTGAGGTAATCTCACGGGGAAAGAGGTGGATGCCATGCTGTTGCCATGGAGCCTGTTTTTGTGTTTTTGCTTCAGCTTGAGGTTCACAGTTAATCTCTCTAAAGGACAGCCCTTGGAAGCATTTACCAGTGATAGGAATTTAGGATCAGATTGTTGATAGAAAGGAATCATAGACAAATAGTTTTAAACCCTGTGCAGCTGTGCTCATAAGAGAATGCACGTGTACACATAATGCAGTGTTTGAATACATGAAGGAAAAATGTTAAAAAAAAAGCTTACATTTTTTATTATTATTATTTTTTGTTATTTAAAACTGGCCTAGAAGTAATACCTACAAAAATAAAATTAAGAAGCTTTGAAAAGCAAATTAGCTAGTAGAGTTAATTGGATACGGTATTTACTTCTATCTAATAACCTTTTAAAACCTACTTGTGGCTTTACTTTGCTCTGCCTCTTGCATCTTAAAACAGACACAGAATAGAGTTGAATTAGCATAAGTTTGAAACTTGTGAGTGGTCACACTAATTGTCAAGGCTTCTGTTATACTTGCTGGATGGCCCTGCGAGCGGCTTCACTCACCCCAGACACTGCCGGCAAGCTCTGGCGGCTGGATGCTGCCGATGAGTGGCAGATGCCACTGCTCCTGCAGGACTTTCCTCTAGGTGCATGCGTGCCGAAGGTTTGCAGCCTTAAAGGGCCAGTGGTGGGAAAACCCATGACGCCCTTGCATGATGTCACAACTTGCTGCCTTGTTGCCTCAGCCATGTCTCCATTCAGTCCTGTTTCAGTCCTGCTTTGGTCCTGCTTAAAGTCTTTGGTGCTATTTCAAGTCAATGGTCCTGCTTCAGTCTTCAGTCTTGTCGCCAGCCTTCAGCCTGTTCCACGCCAAGTCTTCAACCTGCTTCAGTTGTTGGCCCAACTCTGCCTCAAGTCTTCTGCCTGCTTCAGTCTTCAGCCTCGCTCTTTCCAAGTCTTCAGCCTGCCTCCATCATAGTTTCCTGAACTCTGTCATACCAAAACTTGCTAACCCGCCGTTGACGCAAACCTTAGGGCCCAGCCCATGACTAGGCGCCAATTGTGCTACGGCAAATAGGGCTGACGTTCACAAGAATTTCAACCATAGCTACTGTTCTTTTGCATATCTTTCTTATACATTCATAATTCAAATCAGCTTAAAATATACGTCCATAGTAGAAAATATATCTCTCATTTCCTTGCTTCGGCCATTTCTGATCCAAGTGTAGTAAGCTACTATAAATCAGGTTCCTGCCCCTATGAACTTATCATGTGTTGAATCCTTACAATGTGGACTGAACTGTGTTGGGATCTGAGGGATGTGTTTTGGACATGCCAAAAAGGGGTTTTTAACCCAATAGAGACTACAAGCCACCTCAGCCATGGTGAAGGAATATAAAAATATGTCAAAACCCCTGTGTGCTCTCCTGTGAATGACAAATGCTCTGCAAGAACTAGAAGCCAGCTCTCACAGTGTTAACAAGATGGGAAAAGTGCTGTACTGTTTAGCCTGCCCAGAGAACAACACTTCATAGCCAATAGAGAAGGAAGCCAAAGGAATGCTGGGAGACCATTTAAGGAAGAAAAAGCGCAACTTGGCTGGCTCTGTGTGTGAGGAGCAGGGATGGCCAGAATTAGAGCCAGAAGCCAGGAAGAGAGGAGTGTATCTGGCAGCTCTGCAATCATTTCTTCTCCTGAAGAACTAATTATCAAGAGGGAGAGACAGAAGTCTGCGCTCTGAGGAAATAGAAAGACAGACAGCTGTTCTTGCTTCATAGCTGAGCTATATGTAAAATCCCAACAAGGGTCAGAGGAGCTTGGAGCTGAGATACTTCCTTTCCAGAGATATCCAGGCCCAGGACACATGGCTGGATCACTCTTCTAAGAGACTGAGTTAAGTTATCTAAACTTTGCACAAAGGGTATCATAGCAGAGGAGGGAGAAGGTTTATGTCCTTGCCTTTTGTCCCCAAATTTAGTATCTCATCTTAATTGTTTCAGCCTTTCAGCCAAAATCAAGCACCCTTGCCACAGCCACACAAAATAGGGCAGGGAAAGAGAAGCTGATGGACCATGGTCATTCTGTTAGAGACTGAAACCAGGCCCACTTTCTGTTTAGTACCCAGTAAACCATTTGGGGAAGAGTGACTCCTTCATTTTCTTGATTGTTTTTTTTTCCACACAATTTTGTATCTGGAACAGAGTACACCCTTTACAAACTGGTGACATTGGGGTGTATTTGTTGCCCCCCTTTTTGAGAACTCAGGGGTAAAGACAATTTTTGAAAGCTGTGTACTTCACTGCATTTCCCCATAACCTTTCTCTAATAGCGTTCCTCATTTTTTATTTACTATCCATATGAGTATGTTGGTCGCCCTGGCTAACAGGCCATACCCAGTATTATTTTTGCATTGCTTGATTTAAAATAAGAAAACTGCAAGTTTATATTATACTTCATTACTGTACTTTTCCCATTTAATTTTCTTGTTGGATTTATTGTCTTCTTACATAATACAAGTGAAAAGTTTAATTATTGTGATGATTTTATCTGGTCTGTGGTGCCACAAGTGACAGGTTGTTTGGGAAGGGCACTCAATTGTAGTATTGGGGTGACCGGGGCCCTGTCTCATCCCCCACTCAGGCTAGGAACCCAAAGAGAAATCATATTAGTATATATAGTTTCTCATGTGCTATTTACCCATCCCAAGCATGGGGGTACTTCATTGTCCAAAATGGGGGGAGATATAGGAACATGGGGTAATTAAATGTGAGATATAATCTCCACTCTGAAACTGAAAACCTGTTCAATGCAGATTTCAGAGGATAAAATAAACAACAACACATGGAAATGTAAGTAAATCCCCAAAAAACCCTCCCAAAATCTACAACATACTGTAAAACAATAGAATGTAAAACATCAACTAGTACTGCCTCAGCATGCTACTCAGAAAAATACACCACATGAAATGCTTTTTGCACATGCACAGGGAAATACATGGTAGATCTATTTTACCAGATAGAGCTAGACTTTCATATACCTGAGAGCTTTCTTTAAGCCCTTGGGGGGAACCGTGCCCTCTACATTTCTGCCTTGTGGTATTCAAGATCTATCTGAAAAGCAAAACAAAAAAGCACCCATTAGCAGACTGTATACAAGTGCAAAATAAAATATTAATTAAGAGAAAAAACTCATTTTATTTAGCAGCAGATCTTGGATTCATTAGCAAACAGGTAGATTTTAAAAGGGTTACGCGCATAAGTTATGTGCGTAACCCTTTCAAAACCCCCTGTGCACGCCGAGCCTATTTTGCATAGGCTTGGCGGCACGCGCAAGCCTCAGGATGCGCGTAAGTCCCAGGGCTTTGCTAAGGGGGCATGTTGGGGGCGTGTCGGGGGGGGCGTGTCGGGGGGGGGCGTGTCGGGGGGGGGGGGGGCGGTGCGACGTTCGTGGCGTTCCGGGGGTATGGTGCCGGGCCGGGGGCGTTTTGGGGGCATGGCCGAGGCCTCCGAAATTGCTCCCGGGCCGGGGAATCACGCGGCGGCGGCTGATCGGCGCAGGCGTAACTTTCACGATAAAGGTAGGGGGGGTGTAGATAGGGCTGGGGGGGCGGGTGGGTTAGGTAGGGGAAGGGAGGGGAAGGTGGGGAGAGGCCAAAGGAAAGTTTCCTCTGAGGCCTTTGCACGTGCCGACCCCGGAGTTTATAAGATACGCGAGGCTATAAAATCCGGCGTACTTTTGTTTGCACCTGGTGCGCAAACAAAAGTACGCGCGGGCGTACATTTATAAAATCTACCCCAAAGTGTGTGAACTCTATCTTTCTCACACAATAAAATATGAGGCAAAACATGCTAGACTTACTATAGTTGGCAGGAGGACTCACCAGGGCTAGTCCCCCTCATCCCAATAGCAGTCCTGGAGAACCAGCTGAAGAAGACTGGTGGTCAGTGGCTGGGGGTAGTGGAGAAGCTAATTCTAGTGCTATGCTGACTGTCAGTCGGGCAATGAGCATGAGCACATGAGTTCTGCATGCTAATACAGTGCCACTGGTAGGGTGATGCATTCAGAGCCGGATTTATGTTGCTGGCACCCATAAGTACGGGGGGGGGGGGGGGGGGGCATACCCTCACCCTCACCCTCACCCTCATCCTCATCCTCATCCTCTTCCTCTTCTGATATATCGGTGGTGGGGGCAACTCCCAGCTGCTTACCTAAAGCGGAGCTGCTCTGATCCTGTGCAGCAGTGGCAGCAGTAACCTAAAAGCAATTCAGTGCAGGGCCTGTGACCTGCAGCCTGCTGCCGCATGCTCAAAGCCCCGCCCCCTTCTTTCATGTGGGCTTCCTGTTACTATGGAAACCCATGTGAGAGGCTAGGGAATCTGCCATTATTGCTTATCCCAGCAAACCACAATTTACCTCCTCCGCACAAAAGGCCTAATTTACGAATTTTTTTCTGTAAGGTTATCAGAAACTCTGGTATATTGGGCGTAAAAAATAAGAACTGAACCCTGCTAGTGATTCATTGTTGCTTATTTCCAGTGATTCATCCCTTCCAGATTATTTCCCAGTCATTTACATTCCATTCCAATTGAACTGAAGGATTTTAGATTTTAAGGAAAAAATCACATTCATCTCTTTCAAATTTAATTTTTATTGTATTTAAAGAAGTGAATGCATAGATCTAGAAACAATAAAGCAAGTGTAGGATGCCAACCATATAGTATATAATTGTATGTTGGTTTCAGCACAACATAACAGGTTACGAGGAAAGAGAAGGCAGCAGCAGAAACATTAAAGAAAGAAGACTATGGCTGCCTGTGGAGAGCTAAATCAGGTTGATGATGTGAGTGAAGTGGGTCTTGACATGATTATTGGCGTAGTCAAGAAATGGTGCCTAGATTACATAAAGGGGCCTATGCAGTACACTTTAGTGTGCATGTTAAGGCCCTCGTGTGCACACTAAAAATAGTGTGCTATGCAGGAAGACCTTAAAGGTGAATTTTAAAAGCCCGACACGCGCATTACTTAGGGAATGCGTGAATATGTTGGGCTTAAGCATGCCGAACAGGTCTATAGTGCCCTAGGCAGACCAATATAACACCGCCCCCCCCCCCCGTAACCCACCCTGAGTTGAATGTGCCCATTTGCCAGTGGTAGATATATAGAGTTAAGGTCAACCTCTTACTGTTCTCTTTCCCTCCCCCCCCCCCCCCACCATGTTGCACAAATTTACAAGTGCTCCACGACTGCTTTTCACATTTCTAAAATGGCACCCTCCCACTGATGCTGCCCTAGGCAACTGCCTAGTCCTGCCTAATGGTTGCGCTGGCCCTGGCTATGTTTAGAACTTGGAGTTTTTAAAACGGGGCGGGGCGAGGGCATGGTCTGGGTAGGGAATGGGCACTTCAGGGCATGAAGCTGAGATGTGCACGTAAATACTTATATGATCCAGTGCATGCCGAAGTCCCCTGCTGCGTAACTTTACTTCTGCCATGGATGCCGTGTACGTTATAAAAAAAAAGATAGATCTGCAGGGTTTTAAGGATTGGGGATATCTGGGGCTATTAGTGAAGGCTATTAAACCAGCGGAGTTTGGAGGACCTATATCTTAACTGGACAAACTGGGGATGAACTGATAAAACTGGAAATGTCGTCAGCACATGCCCCTTTTAAAATCCCCCGACCTACGCGGTAGTAGTGACATTTGCGTGCACTTGAGCACACCCACTTAAAATTTGGCACACGTTTTTGCAGCAAGTCTGTTTTATAACGTGTGTAAGTTATAAAATAGCTGCATCCCTGAGCCTGGGCCAATGAATGTGTGCACATGTGCACCCTCACGCCGGTTTGATAGTTACCGTCCTACTGTGCATGTTAGAGTGATACGGAAAGATGTTAGTGTGAGCATTCAAAGATTTGCATGTGTATACGTGCAAATGAAGGAATGTCATATGCAAACGAGACTTTAGCATTTGGTAAATAATGTGTTATGATCAGGCTCATTGCTATTTCCCAGGCCCTCGCTAATACCTGCCTTGTAAATGTGTTAACTAGCTAACGTGCACTGTTCAGAGATCAGCTATTTACAAAAAGGGAGCCTGAAAAATGAAGGCCATAGACAGGAGATGGAACTGTCATAGGATCCTTGCTAGAAATACATTTGACTGCAGTTCTCTATGCCAAAACATAACACAGCTAGCACACATCTTTTTTTTTCAGAAATTCTTACACATATATACATATTCATTCATACCACGAATATATCTTCTCAAACAAGACAGTGACAGATCACAGGGGCTCTTCAAACACTGTTCCATGTCTCTCAAGATTATTAGAGCATAGAGTTTTCACACTGATGAAGAAATGGATGGGCTCTTATGTTAACGGCATAATTCTCAGGATCATTGCTGATATTGCTATGGTTAGTCTGGACATTGAGCACTGCAGGCTTTCAGAGGCTTCATCATGTGTATAGGCAGGCCTACATTTACACACACAGGCCTACTAGTCCAACATTTGGCAGGGGGGGGGGGGGGGTGACCGGCAAATTCTTGCCATTTGCCACTCTACAATCCAGTTGTGATCCTGATAGGCCAGTATGAATGAGGAATAAGCTTGCACTTATAGGACTGGCCTCCTATGTGGGTGGTGGGCCTTGTGAGCACAGACTTAGCTCCTACGCTCATTGATTAATAAGGATCGCAGCTGGAGCTGAGGTTCGAGGGTTGGGAAGCAGTACTGCAGCTTGGACATTTGCTGGATAGCGGCGTGTCACAGCATGGAGTTAATGTCGAGGGGCATTGGTGGACAAAATCCGACCCTGTGAATAGGGGGCCCAGCTCCACCCCCCTGACTAATCATAAAAGCTAGTGGGCCTTCCCCAGTCCTTCCTCCATTCCCTTCCTCATGTGAAAGTGTTTTCACAGGGTACTGAGGTAGTGACAAAGGAGACATACTTGTCGCATTTTCAAATGTAAATCCATCTTTATTTATACAAGGCAAATATATTTTGAAGCAATAGGTTACTAGATGACAAAGGACTTTGCTATCATTGATATTGTTAGGGTGGCCAAAAACCACTGTAGGCATTCAAAGGCTAGAGACTGAACTGCAATCTGAGCCTCAAAAGTTTCTATGAGCTGACCAATTGTTTTTAATTGAGTGTAGAGCTCAATTTTCTTTTTTTTAGGTATGAGGCTTTTTAAGTTAAACAAAATAAACTTTATTGATAAAAATATAAATTACAAAGCACTGCATTAGGTACATTGTAAATGCAAAGAAAAGTTCAAATGCAGTGCAAATCTTAAGATACTATTGGTTCTACAGAAAGTGAAATGAGGGTTAGAGCAGATACAATGCACAAAGAAACCATTTTTTTATACGATGAGTTTATTTATGGTTATTTTATGTCTTTGGATCTGTTTTAAATGTATTTTATGAATGCTCATTTGGAAGCCACCTAGAACATACAATAGTATGGCCTACAAATTTTAAAAATAAATAAATAAAATGTGGATAGTACTACCATAAATGTGAAGTTAAATAACTTGTGAGCTTTTAGGTTACATCAGATAATTATGCAACACTCTGTTACTAGCCACTTGGTATGTTCCAGTTACCCTTAGGCAGAAGGCAGTAATGGCCTAGCCAGAGTGCAATGGTCAAAGCACTTGCAGAGAGTATGTGAGTTTGATTTTGGAGAACATGAGAACTGTAGCAAGCTGGTGTATGTGGAAAGGCAGCAGTTTACATCAACCCAACTCTATTAATCATGTCAGCTTCATTGTGATGACCTACAATCACTATATACAGCATATATAGTGTTTATAGATCATCATAATGAGGTTGACATAATTAATAGTCCTAAAATATTGCCTTTATCAAAGTATTAAATTATGTGTATTCAGTATTTCTTTGTGGGAGCAAGAAGGTTCCAGTAACCACTAGGCAGAAGGAAATAATTGCCAGGCTAGAATGTATTGAGCATGCTCCTGTAGTGTGTGTGTGTGTGTGTGTGTGTGTGTGTATGTGATTTTGGAGAGCAAGGATATAGCAAGTTTCCAGAGAGGAACATGCACAGATTGATGTAAAATGTCAGATTTGGAGAGATCTCTGGTGAAGAGTGCACTGTGTGAGTACAGAGAGAGGTTTAATATAGTGAACTAAATCCTGGACATATATATCTGGGATACTGTGTGGATTGAATATATGTAGAAGATGAAACAGAAGTAATAACGTTTGTTAACATCTCGACTTACAACTTAATTTAACATTTGTATAAGGATTTAGAAAAGTAAATTCAACTGTCAACCAGCACATATAACATTGTGCCACACTGTTAAATTAAAAATGAATTGGGAATATAACCAATTGGTTTGAATATTGATTTAATAAACTGTACCAAATACATCATATGTGAAGTAGACTCAGAGTTACCTTAACTATAACCTGACAGCCATGGGATTGCTGAAGTAGAATATCACTGCACTGGGGCAAGAAATAAATATTACACTTAGCAATACAATGTGAATATTAAGTAAATATTACCATGTAATACACTGGAGTTAAGGAAATAAGCAGCAAGTAATACAAACCATATTTGTGTGGTAGATTAGCATAGTAACATAAGTCAAAGTTAGGTCACCACCAACCTGCCAGGGTTATGACCGTCGGTCGCAGATGGCTGCGACTGTATCTACTCACATCCTGTACTGCCCTGCTTCCCTTTCTGGGCCTGCTCGCGGCGGGGGCTAGCCTCTACCGCCATGTATCTCATGGTCCTTCGTGGTGGGCCAGGATGCCACCACCATCTAGGCTGACTCCGGGCCTTCCTAGGCGTGCGCGTGTGTGCCATTGTGCCCTCTTTTGAAGTTGCTACGGCGGGAACCTCAGGGGCATCCCTGATTGATGACATCATTGGATCTGGGTTCCTAAGCGCCGCCTTCTCTCCCTGCTAGCCGACTTGGCAACGAGTTCCATCGCTACTCTATTAGCTCCTGGCTCCTCCGACCTTTTGTGGCTGTCTCGGACCCTTCTTGGACTCTGGACCCTGGCTCAGGTACCTGCTCCTTGGGGGCCTCTGTGCGCTCCCTCTGGAGATGTGGTCTCCTGGCTTCCCCCGCTCCTCGGGCTAGCCCTGCGCCTTCCAGGAACTCTACCCGCCGGCTCCTGGCTCCTTGGGGTTGCTGCTGAGACACCCTTACCACTTGGGAGACCTATCTTTGTGCTTCCCCGCTCCTCGGGGCAGTGTCTAATTTCCACTCCAGAGACTGTTCATGCTTCTCCGCTCCTCAGGGCAGTGCCTACTTTCAACGCCGGTGTTAGCCGGTACTTCTCCCCTTCTCGGGGATATCTCCGTCATCACTTAGAGATCCGACTCGGGTTTCCCCGCTCTACGGGGTAGTCTATGTCATCACATCAGTACCTCCCTCGCTATGCAGCTCCACCTCCCAGAGTTGCCTCAGCAGTATACCTCCGGTGCTCCTTGCCTCGTGCTTCCCACTCCTCGGGCCTGCCTAGTGCCACCCTCTTGGAGATCTCCGCCCAGGTACTGCTCTCTAGTCTACCAGCTCCTTGTGGGGTCCCTCAGTGCTATGTCTCTCACCCCGCTCCTCGGGACCTTCCCAAAGATTCTCTCCCAGAGCTCCTGCTGTACCAGACCTTGCCTCCCAGTGGTGTGGACTTGTGGGGCTCCTCCCCACAGGTGGTAACAACTCCCACCTCGGGCCAAGGGCCCACAAAACCCACAAATCATAACAGCCAGAGAGACCCAGTTGGTTCCTAGGGTATTATAGCTTGTCGGCACTAGCCTAGCTTCCTTATGGCCTGCAGTATTCCTCAAATGAAAAAGTCATTTATTTCTCATCTTCAGCTACCGTCCACTGGACAAAATGGTCAGACAGATGATGAAATGGTAGGAGAAATCAGGGAAGCTAACCAATTTGGCAGTGCAATAATAATGGGAGATTTCAATTACCTCAATATTGACTGAGTAAATGTAACATCAGGACTTCCTAGAGACATAAAGTTCCTAGATGTAATAAATGACTGCTTCATGGAGCAATTGGTTCAGGAACCAACAAGAGAGGGAGCTATTTTAGATTTAATTCTTAGTGGAACACAGGATTTGGTGAGAGAGGTAACGGTGGTGGGGCCACTTGGCAACAGTGATCATAACATGATCAAATTTAAACTAATAACTGGAAGGAGGACAATAAGTAAATCTGCAGCTCTAACACTAAACTTTCAAAAAGGAAACTTTGATAAAATGAGGAAAATAGTTAGAAAAAAACTGAAAGGTGCAGCTGCAAAGGTTAAAAGTGTTCAACAGGCATGGACATTGTTTAAAAATACAATCCTAGGGGCGCAGTCCATATGTATTCCACACATTAAGAAAGGTGGAAGGAAGGTAAAACGATTACCGTCATGGTTAGAAGATGAGGTTAAAGAGGCTATTTTAGCCAAAAAAAATCCTTCAAAAATTGGAAGAAGGATCCATCTGAAGAAAATAGGATAAAACATAAGCATTGTCAAGTTAAGTGTAAAACATTGATAAGACAGGCGAAGAGAGAATTTGAATTGAAGTTGGCCATAGAGGCAAAAACTCATAATAAAAACTTTTTTTAATATATCTGAAGCAAGAAACCTGTGAGGGAGTCGGTTGGACCATTAGATGACTGAGGGGTTAAAGGGGCTCTTAGGGAAGATAAGGCCATTGCAGAAAGACTAAATGAATTCTTTGCTTCCGTGTTTACTAATGAGGATGTTGGGGAGATACCAGTTCCGGAGATGGTTTTCAAGGGTGATGAATCAGACGAACTGAACGAAATCACTGTGAACCTGGAAGATGTAGTAGGTCAGATTGACAAACTAAAGAGTAGCAAATCACCTGGACCGGATGGTATGCATCCTAGGGTACTGAAGGAACTCAAAAATGAGATTTCTGATCTATTAGTTACACTTTGTAACCTGTCATTGAAATCATCCATTGTACCTGAAGACTGGAGGGTGGCCAATGTAACCCCAATATTTAAAAAAGGCTCCAGGGGTGATCTGGGTAACTATAGACCAGTGAGCCTGACTTCAGTGCCGGGAAAAATAGTGGAAACTATTCTCAAGATCAAAATCATAGAGTATAAGAAAGACATGGTTTAATGGAACACAATCAACATGGATTTACCCAAGGGAAGTCTTGCCTAACAAATCTGCTTCATTTTTTTGAAGGGGTTAATAAACATTTGGATAAAAGTGAACCGATAGATGTAGTGTATTTGGATTTTCAGAAGGCGTTTGACAAAGTCCCTCATGAGAGGCTTCTAAGAAAACTAAAAAGTCATGGGATAGGAGGCGATGTTTTTTCATGGATTACAAACTGGTTAAAAGACAGGAAACAGAGAGTAGGATTAAATGGTCAATTTTCTCAGTGGAAAAGGGTAAACAGTGGAGTGCCTCAGGGATCTCTACTTTGACCGGTGCTTTTCAATATATATATATAAATGATCTGGAAAGGAATACGATAAGTGAGGTTATTAAATTTGCTGATGATACAAAATTATTCAGAGTAGTTAAATCACAAGCGGCTTGTGATACATTACAGGAGGACCTTGTAAGAGTTGAAGATTGGGCATCCAAATGGCAGTTGAAATTTAATGTGGACAAGTGCAAGGTGTTGCATATAGGGAAAAATAACCCTTGTTGTAGTTACATGATGTTAGGTTCCATATTAGAAGTTACCACCCATGAAAAAGATCTAGATGTCATAGTGGATAATACATTGAAATTTAATGTGGAAGATATGGTAGGCTGCGGCAGTCAAAAAAAACAAACAGAATGTTAGGAATTATTAGGAAAGGAATGTTGAATAAAATGGAAAATGTCATAATGCCTCTATATTGCTCCATGGTGAGACCGCACCTTGAATACTGTGTACAATTCTGGTCGCCGCATCTCAAAAAAGATATAGTTGCAATGGAGAAGGTACAGAGAAGGGCAACCAAAATGATAAAGGAGATGGAACAGCTCCCCTATGAGGAAAGGCTGAAGAAGTTAGGGTTGTTCAGCTTGAAGAAGAGACGGCTGAGGGGGGATATGATAGAGGTCTTTAAGATCATGAGAGGTCTTGAACGAGTAGATGTGAATCGGTTAGTTACACTTTCGAATAATAGAAGGACTAGGGGGCATTCCATGAAGTTAGCAAGTAGCACATTTAAGACTAATCGGAGAAAATTCTTTTTCACTCAACACACAATAAAGCTCTGGAATTTGTTGTCAGAGAATGTGGTTAGTGCAGTTAGTGTAGCTGGGTTCAAAATAGGAAATGTGGTTTGGTGATCAAATTGAAAAAAGAGGGTATATTCTTAGAGTGTTCAATGGGACTATCAAGAGCATCATTCGTGTGTTCCAATAGATTGAAAACAAATGGGACCAGATTGTTTAAGAAAGAGTAATGAAAGTTGAATGTGATTGGTTTGCAGTTTGATTGACAACTCTCTATTGGATAGCATCACAATATAAGCTGCTGCCTTTCAAATAGTGTTTAAATGGCGGTTGATTTTGATCACCATTAAGCTTCATACAGGTTCTTGAAGAAAACATATCATTTTGGAAGGTTGGTAGAAACAGTGGGCGAGAAAAGTCTTTTAAAATTTTACTATGATTGTGTTTATTTTTTGTATTAGGAACAGTTCAGAAAAGTCTCCCTGATGCAGCCATTAAGGTGAAACACTGGCCAGCTTGTTGGAGAGAGGACAATAATGTCTCATGTGAATTATCAGATTTGAAGCAAGAGTACTCCACCAATTTTGAACGAGCTAAGATAAGTACTGTGTGCTATCATTCATATAAAACGGAATGTTTCAAAATGCAGTTTTACAAAATAGTTTCCATTTTTGAGAATCAAGTATGAATGGAAAAGGAAATGGACTCTGTAAAATCATAAATACAATTAGAGAATTATATTATTAGTATTAGAGATAACAATCAGTTCAGTGTTTCTTTTTAATTAACAAAAAAAGAAAGAAAAATTTTAAATAATAAAGGTAAAATTGTTCATAAATAAAAATAAAAAGAAGAGGTTTTTTAGACCAATGATTTTGCCCTTTACCAGAATGACTTTTTAAAAATAGTCAATCTGGCATCTGACATCTTTTCCTCCTTGAAAACAAAATAAAAATAAAAATAAAAAATGTTTTGGAAATTTGAACTAATTAGCTTGTGATGTGGATTAGATAATTGAGTGCGGTATAAATTTTGCAGTTGCATATAACTCACTAATTGCCTTTATGTATTGAGTGTCACTCATAAACGATCTGGCATTGGTTCAAGAAGCCTCTGCAGTACTTTGGATTCCCACTGTAACCAGGTGGAGGTGACAAGTGAATGCCAGAAGTCCAAAAAAGAGCTGTTGCATCAGAGAAGCTGGTGCGAGGGCCAAACATTACACAGTTGTGTTCTGCACTTGACTGGGATCTGGCAGAGGTTTTGCACAGTCTCTGCGAGCTGCTGGACTTGCAAGGCTAAGCCTCGCAAAAGCTAAAGTGCTGGTGAGTCAGCGGAGCTCATGGCCTTTGGAATTTATCACAACGAGGGTAGTGGGCCCTTGTGTTGCAGTTAGGTTTGTGTATCCTATTTTATGCAAGCACAAGATAGGCTTTAACAGGCAGAAACTGATGAACCTCAGGAGTATGTCTTCTGCCTAGCCAACTGCCTCTCCCTTGGGTTGAGCCCACAGGTTCTGGCGGCTGGCAGCACTTTCCGGGCTTGATAGGTGATGATAATGGCTACTTTGGTGGTCAAGCAGAGGGATGCCGCAGTCAGTTTTGAGGTCATGGTAGGGTGAAGACAAGGCAAAGTCCAGGTCCGATATGAGGCCGAGGAAGGCTGAGGGCAAGGCAAAGTCCAGGGCTGATCCGAATTCAAGGCAGACTGAAAGTAATGCAAAGTCCAAGCCTGAACAGAGGTCAGGGCAGGCTGAAGGCATTGGCGAAGTCAAGGTCTGATCCAAGGTCAGGGCAGGCAGAAGGCACTGGCAAAGTCCAGGTTCAATCTGAAGTCAGGCACAAGGAGTCAGAACTGGAAGACCAAGACACAGGGCAAGAGGCACTGATGGACAAGGAAGGACAAGACAGAACTCACGAGGAAGTCACTAAGGAAGGCAGGAACCAGGAATGGAGGAGAATCACAAGAAACAAGACAGGAACACAGACTCACGCTGATCAACTTGCACTGCTTAAACTAGCAGAAGACCTGTTGTAAAGGCAAGGGCTAAAGATGCTGGTGGTTAAATTCCCTGGCAGGTGACATCATCAGGAGATGCCAAAGTCAGAGTTCCCGCCGTAGGGCCTATGAAGTGTGCGACTGAGCTCGTGCTTGCACCTAGGGCAGTGGCAGGGAGCATTGAAGGAGACTACTAACCACAGTAGATATGTGCGCTGTCTGACATCCTATTAGCAACATACATAGTCTTGTAGAAATATATGTACTTATATAGTCAAATGAACCTGTATATATTTGTACATACATACTGCAGCCTTGTTCACAGTCCCATTTGTTTTCCTGGGGTGAAGGGAGGGAAATCCCACCACTGACACATTCTTCCCTGCGTGGAGGCCCCAGGCACCAAGAATGTGAGGACCGATGGAGTCTGTCCAAGGGGGGCTCCCGCCAGGTTGGTCCCAGACCCAGGTAAGCGGTCAAGCGGGTGTTACAAATTGTTTTGCAAACCCATGCTAAAAACATTTTGCATGAGTTTATTGCATAGTCCTACATTTCTTATCATTGATGTTAAGGACACGAGTTTCTAAGAGAAATGTCTGCTGGAAACTTGGAATAACAGCTTATTAGACCAGGGCCTTAACACATTTACACCTCATTACAATTCATGGTCTAGCAACCTTTAAGAAGAAATATGCCAGTACAGGTTTGGTGAGCAGTTTGGAGTTCTCTGGAATAAATCTAGTAAAGCAAGTGCACAGCAAAATTCCAAGTTGTTCCCTGTGATATCTTAAATATTGCAGAAACTCCATCCTAAATCATTTGAATATGTGGGCATTCCCACCCATGAACAAGAATTTGCTTTTCAGACCATAGTCTTACCAGCAAGTACCAGGCACTTCTGGCCATATTTTGTACATTTTGGTCAGTGAAAGGTAAGTCTGGTGTAGAATCTTATATTTTGCCTCTAAAAGTGAGATGCAAAGGGAGGCTTTGCTTACATTCTCCTATATTTGGGAACATTTGACTTCTCTAAAGGACAGTATGAGCTTTTGTTCTCACTAATAAGCTCTTTGGAGAAGAGATTTGACTTCGCTCCCCTTTTCAGAGATGAGAAATGAAATAGAAGCATTGTTTATCCCTTCATTTTCACTCAAAAGTCAGCTTTATGACCCACGTCAAGGTATTCCAGCAGTCAGCACATGAAAATTAAATACAAGCAAACATAACTCTATACAGCGAGAAAATAACCTCTGCTCCTATACACTAACAAGCTGCTGAATTCCCCTTAGCAGCTGGCTGTCCCAGGCTTATTAATGAAAATTCCCTATAAGCTTGTTGATTCTTAAGCTAACCTATCTGGGCATTGTTTTCATGACAGTGGCTTAGCCCCTGTTTCTCTCTGAATGCTCCTTTGCTAGCTATTTGCTTTTCTGTTTTTCTCAGTTTCCTAATTTCCAGATTCACCTTAAAACGAATGCTCCCAAGGGTAGCATCATATCCTCACTGGCTTCCAGTGACTTCTTCAGAACTGCATCTAGTGGTCAGCTTTTCAGACTTCAGGAAAGATATGCTTACTTGCTAACAGACTGATCAAACCCCTCCTTCCATTTATATTGATAAGCACTTTTCTTAGATCTTTTTCTGTCTTTGAGTAGCAGAATCTTATACAAAATAGAGGTTTGATCCTGCAATTTGCCACAGTGTATACATGTAGACTCTAAGTGGTCTCTATGTTAAAAGCATAATCAAGGTCTTTCTATGGCATATATTGAAATGCCAGAAAAATCTGCAGCCTAATGTTTGCTGAAGCCAAATGGAAGCCGCCTAGAGCCAGCAAGGGAGAAGGGAGGAACTAATCCCTTAGTTAAAATGGGTATTGGAACTCTGACTTGGAATGGACAAGGAGAGGTCCCAATCATAATATTTTGGTGGGCTGAAGAGAGAGCCCCAACATCTGCTACAATAAAACAATCAGCGGCAGTTCAGATTTGGTGAGGTCTGCAAGTTGTTACAACAGAAGTCAGCCTCCACCATGGATCCATTCCTCTATTCTGTCTGACTCCATGAGAATGAACCCATGTCCCATTACCTCCCATCCGAGAACAAAGCGAGAGGGTGTTACACTTTCAGCACATGACCCTGTGATCACATTCGTCTGGAATCTCTAGAAAATTTGGTACTTCTTGAATTTTTTTTTTTAATCTGCTGGCAACTAGAATTTCTGCATGTTTGTTTTGTCTCTGGCCTCTTGCTGTCTCCTACCAGGAGTTCACAGCTTGTGTGTGACCCAACAGGGCCCAGAAGCAAGAAGTTTCTGGTGCCTTCTAGACAAATAATCAAAATTATTTTACTGCTAATATGTTTACAATGCTCTGCAATTATACTTCACACATGAAGCAGTGACTTCCAATGATCAGCTATGTTGAAACCCCTCTGATGAAACCCAGAGTTGTAGCTACCTTATGGTCAGTATGGCCCAGCCCGTATGCGCCATCGCCTCGAAGAGTGCTATGAGGCTGTTGCTGCTGCAGCCCAGAGGGAGAAAAATAACATGGAAGTGTGACAGGACCCCCCCAGTCCACCACTAAAAGCCCTTAGTTCCATTCCAGTCGATTTAACACCTCTCGAGCTATCCATCCCCTTGTGCCCTCCTCCCTGGGAGAGCCGGCTGACTATAAAGCAAAGATCAACCAATCCCTGGGAGAGCCGGGATTGTTGTTCTTTGCTTTATAGTCAGCCATTTTGCAGATTAAGGTGTGGCTAGTTTCAGTTCAGTGCAGACACCAGGCAGTAGAACTGGAGTTTTTTCCCCTCCCTGCCTCATCAGGTTTTTGATTTTTGAGTTTAGTCTCCTCTGTGCACACCCTGCCAGAGGAGCTCTTTTTGCTGGAAACCCTCGGGACTCCCATTCCAGGACTGAAGACCAGTGAGCCCCATTCTCTCCTTGAATGAGGCAAGCACCTGTGACAGGCTTGGCCGTGTGAGATGATGGAAGGCTAGGAGAATCCTATGTTTTGAAGGGACTCTTCCCCTTTGGGAAAGGTCATTCTCACAGGACAAGCAGGATGGTAGTCCTCACAAATGGGTGACATCGAGGATGGAGCCCTGTACGGAAAACTTTTCTGTCAAAGTTTCAACAAGCTTTGACTGACACTGGCACACTGGGTGCACTGAGCATGCCCAGCCTGCAATTATCCCTGTGAGCCACAGGTGTCTCCCTCAGTCTTCTTTTTTCCGCTCTGCAGTCAGCATAGCGGTTGGAGCTCTGTGAGGATTTTTTAACTAATTACCTCATGGAAACACTTAACTTTTCACTTCAAAAAACACTTTTCCCTGCACAGGTCTCCCTCCGCGTACGTTTTTACGACGCTCGGTGAGTACTAATTCTTATTTTTCGGTCGGTTCCTGTCACTATCTTAAGGCTGTTAACTGACTGAAGCCTTCCCTTCCCCCATTTTTCAGTTAGCTTTAAACAGCTTGCGAGTATCTCTGTGACACTCTGCTTGCTTATGCTAGTGGGGTAGGGATTTTTTCCTTAACTTTAGGACCTCTGTAGCTTCAAGTCCTTCGTTCCCTGGTACCCTCACGCAGTCGATACCCTATCGCTACACCGGGACCCTCCTAAACCGCCCTGGGCTTTTATATGTCATCAGCGCCCCTCCCCCCACGGTGCCCTGATGCCTTTATCCATGTTTTTTGCTTTTCAGTGCTACCAGGCTTTTTCCTCCTACGCACTGTTTTTTTCCTTGGGCTTCCTCGGTGCCGTCCCTACCCGGATGCATGCCATTGACGCACACGCTGTTAGTCACTGCCATGCATACTCGGGTCGCCGCCACCGCTGCCCGAGACACTTTTTAACGATCCCAGGGTCACTTCATCGATGCCACCCCCCCTTTTGGGGATGCCATCGATGCCCCATCCTCCCCACCGATGTCCAGCCCTTTTCCATCGGTGGGCATCGGTGCCACATCGATTCGTCGGTGGGCATCGATGCCGGATGGTCCCCATCGGTGGACATCGGTGCCGGATGGTCCCCATCGATGGACATCGGTGCCGGATGGCTTGTCCGTCGATGGCATTGGTGCCGGATGGCCGTCCGTCGATGGCATCGGTGCCAGGTCCTTTTGCATCGATGGACACCGATGCCCAGGTGTTTCATCCATGGGCATCTATGTTAGAATGCATCCATCGAGGGCAGTCGATGCCAGGCTGCTCCCATCGGTGAAATTCGATGCCCAGGTGGGTCCCATCGGTGGGTATCCATGCCGGCTCGATTCCGTGGATGGGCGTTGATGCCAATGCCAGCCTTATGGCTGGCATCGATGCCCATGCCGATTCCAGGACTGGCGTTGATGCCGGGATGGAATTCATCGACTGGGAGATCCATGCCATCGATTCCATACGTGTCCATATCGATGCCACCGACACACGTGTCTGGGGCACCGATGCCATGTACACTTGGAAATCTGAGTCTGTCCAAATCGATACCGTCAACGTCTGTGGCCCTATAGTTGATGCCCGTGGCCATGCCACAAACGGCATAAATGCCCGCCTCCATGCATCGATGCCCTCGACACCTCCGTTTTCCTTCGGTGTCCTTGACGCCCTATTGATTCGACTTCGACTCAGTCGATGCCGGTATCTTTTTCAATAACGGCAATGTTTTTCGATTATTCGATTCCACATCGTTTCAAAGATACCTATGCCACTGCTGTCAGTGCCTGTCACTGTCATCATTCTCCTGGCCAGTCATCGACGATTTTTCATACCCATTTTGATGATATCCTCGAAGCCCCTTAGGTTGCCTTCAATATCGTCAATACCGACATAGCACCGCCACATAATACCCTCGCCTCCTCACATTGCTCCATGCTTTGGGTTCTTTTTTAAGCCCCGTATTAGCTTAAGACACTCCATTGTGTCAGGAGCAGAGCAGGCGTGCTGACAGTTCGTCATCGATCGCCTTCCAGGACGACGAGGGCTTCCATCTCGGCGCTGGGGAAAGACCGGGCCGAGCACCGTGGCACCCATCATCGCCGACATCGTGATCGTCCGCCGCTGACGCCATCCAGCACATCGGTGCCATCCTTCTCCAGGCTGGACAACGCTCGGGCAGAGCGACATCACCACTGCCATCAGCACTGTTCCTACAGTTTTGGCAGTCCTTGGTGATCCAGAACTTCCGGATCCAGGTCCGACAGCTTCTGCATTGGCGTCACGACACATCGAGCCGCTGTGACGAGGGAAGGGAACATGAGTTCCGTTAGGGCTCCTCTGTTCCTGGCGTGCCCCACCGTCAAGTGGTGTGGGACTATGGCCATCTGTTACACTTAGCAGTCTAAACGCCACTCACGCCTGGCCTGTCTCCTCTGTACCTGTGCCACCATACCGGGTTTCAGAGCGAGATGGACGTTTACATCCCCGGCCTTACCCTCGAGGACTCCGGAGACCGTCGGAGTCAACAATCTTCACCGGCTCGTCTTGCGGCGATCCACGTCAGATGGTAAGTACCCGCTTCGGCGGCATTCCCATAGAGTTGTTTTCTCCCATTCGGACCGTGGTTCGAAAAGTTCTGGGTCATGTGCCTTTTAGAACTGTATTAGTGTCACATATCGCTATGTTAGCTATGTTAGCCACAATATCAGGAGAACCCCTCTATCTTCTTGGGATTGCAGCAGGGCTTCTTCTCTTGTCAGTAACAAGTCCCTGTGCCGACCAATGCTCTGACTCTTGGTTCCCTCCCAACCAAGGTCCAGCTGCATTGGCTGATCTGCTAAACATGAGATTCAGCAACCATTGCCCCATGTACAAGTCCACCTTGAGGCCTGGCCACAGGTCTCAGTGTCTCCTTGTACAGCATACAGAAATGCGGGTACCACTTACCGCTCACACACCTGCAGGAGCCTACATGATATCCTCCATTGGGACACCTCCTGGTCTCCCATCTGGTCAGATATCAGAGCGGCCACCCCACCTTGTACCAAAGTCCCGGTACACTCCCCCAGGCGCTACGAAGTGCAGAGGGGAGAAGGGAGGGGGGTTGGGGAGTTTTAATTGCACTATTCTTTCTTTTAACAGAAAATAGTTACTCTCCGCACATCCTGGACCTAAGAAAATCCAACTTTCTTTAGACGTCACAGGTACAATGGTATCTTTGGTTACCATCACTCCATACTGCAGTAAGTACATTATTTTAATGTTTCTATGTGCTTTATGGTGAGTCAACATTACAACCCCAAGCTCTGCCGCTGGCACCAGCTTCGGTAAGTGAACTGTCTCTTGCATCACTGTTGGTGAATGCTGTTTTCTCTGCGGAGTGTAACATCATTCACTTTCCTTGCATAGACTACTGCTAACCACTTTCAGTACATGCAAGGAGCTCTCACTTTTTTCAGGACTCACTATACATTTACTAACTGGGATTACTGTCACTGCCATAAATCCCTTCTGTAACACTTCTGGACACCACAGTCTTAAGACCCTCTTGTCCAGCATGCACACAGACATTCTGATACATTGTTATATGTCCCTGCGCATATTTTCCATAACCTCAGCCTTTCAACTTTTCATGGTTGGGCTATGGGGTTTCTTCCCACTATGCATTTTTCTCATAATTCAAAACTGCTATGGGTTATATTCAGTGACATTCTATACTCAATGGACCTAAGTGGTTTCATTGCTTTCGTCCCTGATTCTTATCCCAGTTCGAACTAGGACCTAGTCTCCTTCGACTCATGCTCGCAATTCCTTAGGGTTATAAAGTTTCTCCTGAAAGCTGTCAACCCATTATGCATCTATTGCACTCCAGCATAGTTTCTCATAAACTTCCTGGATGTTGCACCCATGAATTATGCCCTTATGCCTTCCAATACTGCTTTTGCAACAATTCTTTGTGCATACAGACAGACAGCATAGGGACAATGTGCTTTCCAACTCATAAGCACGCATTACCTCTTAGCTGCTCTGCTAGACAGCTGCGCAGCTCTACCCTTGGCCCTTGTTCACTTCATGCGTCCTTGGGCCACATATCTAAGAGATTTAATGAACGCTCTATCAGACCTTCTCCACGTAGGTTCTACCTCTCGAATGGTCTCAATTACATGTGTACAGGGCAAATCTTTTAACGCTGAGTTTAACTAAACTTTCCTCGGCGTCTGCATCATTCCATACGATGCACAGGTTCTGCTCCCTGCACATGTTTCCTATGCGTTCCCTTAGATGCCTTTTCTTCCATCAAAGGCCTCTTCAATATATCTCTTCTGCTGCCTCTCGTAGCCAGCATTCTTCTAATGTTGAACTGGGATGGGGTTCAGTATTCTTTTCCCCACTCCCTGACTGAGATCAGTATGCTTTCCCATACTTCTCAATCCATCATATCAGTAACCTTTTATTCTCTCACCAGTCAGTCCCAAATCATAGACTTACTGATGTTCTTAGGTTCTGGTAGCGTCACAAAACCTTCTAAACATAAATCTTGCCGTTTAATATGGCAGGCTTTACCTCCTGATGCTAAAAAAAAAAAAAAAAAAAAAAAAAAGAAGTATTACCCCTTTTACTTTTCCACCATTTTTTCTTACTCCCTCGGATTCTGTTCTCCAGATATCCTCCACATAGATACACCTTTCTCTTAGGAGGTGTATCGTTTTGGGAGTTGGGTTCCCGTTTTCGGTAATCCTCTCTGAGTCGGCTTACCATGGATTATCCACTGATCAAGCCGCCTCTATTTCTCTAATCACGGAATGAACATACATATTCTCCTTATAAGTCTCATACATTCTACGTTTGAGCCTTTCCATTCCTCTCTTCCACAGTTTGGCAAGGGAACTTCTTTCCCTCTTAATGTCATTCCTGCCAGCAGGGTCCGTGAGTTATGCACTCTTTCCATACTCACCTGACTCCGTTCCTCTGCCACTGAGTAGTTCTACGCATTCAACTTTCTATCCTTTTCAGGTAGATGTTGTATCTCCTTTCCTCAGGAAATACTCTATTAATTTTTCCTAACCTCTCTCTCTCGCCCTAGGGAGAGACTGGGTTTTCCACATTCCTGGACAGTAATGCTGCGCTTACATTCTATCTACATTGCACTGCATTCCATGTGAATTCCACTTGACTCTTTCCTTCATGCAAGGGTCAAGCTGCTACTTCCAGTGGCCACACAGACCTAATCCTTCTGATTAAGTGGTCTATATTTCCTTTCCTACCAACAAGCAGACATTTCACTACAACACTGTGGGTATCCACATACTGTTGTGTCCGTCTTAGCCTTAACAGCTTCCCTTTGGTTACTGCTGCTTGTACTTTTTTATCAGGTTGCAGCCTGGAGTCCTCTCCATACCTTCGCAGCCTATTATTGCTTACATTTGACTAGCCGGCATGCTCCATGTTTGGCCAGTCCGCCTACTCTTACTTTTTTCAATTCACTACCCAACATCCTTCCACGAACCCATTATGGTGTTGCGGATGCCCTCCGTTCCCATTTCCACCTCAGTCGTTACGCCTTTGCGCATCTGCGGTGTATCTGGTGCATTCCCGGGCATCCTCAGCTCGGTACTCACCCATTTGTGAGGACTACCATCCTGCTTGTCCTGTGAGAAAGCAAATGTTGCTTACCTGATGTAACAGGTGTTCTCACAGGACAGCAGGATGTTAGTCCTCACGAAACCCGCCCGCCACCCCGCGGAGTTGGGTCTGTATACTTTTATTTTAGTTTCGCTTGCGCTTTTTAGCTATAAGACGAGACTGAGGGAGACACCTGTGGCTCACAGGGATAATTGCAGGCTGGGCATGCTCAGTGCACCCAGTGTGCTAGTGTCAGTCAAAGCTTGTTGAAACTTTGACAGAAAAGTTTTCCGTACAGGGCTCCATCCTCGATGTCACCCATTTGTGAGGACTAACATCCTGCTGTCCTGTGAGAACACCTGTTACATCAGGTAAGCAACATTTGCTTTCTCACTGGATGGGCTCAGAGGACAGGGGCTGAACACCAGTGAGCCCATTCACCTCATGAATGGGGCAAACACCTGTGACAGCAGAACACCGGCCTGGGAAGGTTTTTGATTAGGAAAGTATTTTCTCTTTTGTTTTGTGAGGAGGTTTTTTTTTGAGCCACTCCTCCTCTCTGGGAACCAGGCTGGACTAGCAGGCCTCTGCACCACAGACTTATCAACCCGAGGATTCACCCTTTTCAGAACATCTAAAAGGTCCACGTAAGATCAAGGAGACCACACCTGGATCTCCACCCAAGTGATCAGGATACAGGGCTGGGTGATCGGTGAGAATCTTGAGAGCAAGGTAGGATGGCTTTTGCTATGCTGATAGGGGACCCAATACCTAGGAATCCAGGGAAAGCCACTGGGAGAGCTTTTAGTGCACAATTACCATCACTATGGGAAGCTGTTCCAGTTTGCTGAAGAAATGGACACCTACCCAGTATGAAACACCCTAAGTGAACAAGGAAGCATCTGTAACTGTGCACTTATTTAAAAATGGACTTTTATTTGCCTTTAACTAATCAGTAAATTATTATTTAACACCCAGTGCCTGGACCTGCCTGTTTTGTTCACTGCAACTCTCTCCTGCGATTGCCACAAATGCCAACACACAGGATCACTCACCACTGTTGGGCCATAGATGAGAGTCTCCCCCCATAAAAAGAATCCACCTCTGAGATAGAGAGCTCAGGAACTGGGAGGAGCGCTAACCGGAGCAGCCCCAAAGAACATAAATTAGATGTGTCCCTGAAGGGAATTACCATTCCCAAAAAAAGGGGGTTACAGAAGGAAAACTGGATTAGGGAGCAAAGTTATCTTTTCCTTGGTCTGTTCTGCCCTCTGTACTCCAAATTCTTCCCCTTCCCTCACGTTCCCTGCAAAGTAAGATGGGTGGGGGGGGGGGGGGGGGCCCTGGATTAGGGAACAGAGTGGCTTTTTTCTTCTCTGCTCTGTCTGCTCCAGCCCCTGCCTCACTCTGCACCAACTCTGCAAGCTGGCTGTTGGGAAGGGGGCTGGACCAGGAAGCAGAGGGCTGCTCTCTGCTGAATGAGATTCCCTGCATAAGCCCAGTGTGTCTACTAGAGATGTGCATTCGTTTTTGCCGAATTGGAAAATTGCAACGAAATTGTCCAATTCGGCATGTTTCAGGGAGCCCGAAAAAAATCAGGATTTTCCAATTTTTTCGCAAAAATTCGTTTTTCCGATTAGTGCGCACTAATGGAAGTCAGTGCGCGCTAACTCCCGTTAGTGTGCACTAACAAAAAGTAACAAAAAGTAACAAAATATAACGGTTTTTGTTAGTGCGCACTAACAGGAGTTAGCGCGCGCTAACGGGGAGTTAGCGCGCACTAACTAAAAATCGATTTTTCGCGAAAAAAAAGACCCGAACCGAAAAAAAACAACATTTTCCATGGCGGCCGAAAAACGAAGAACGACACGAACACAAAAAACGATGCACATCTCTAGTGTCTACTGCTAGGGGAAAGAGAGAGAGAGTTCTGGGTTTGGTTCTGGGGCATGGGACGGGAGGGGAGTGCTGGGCTAGTGCTGGAGTCATCCCTGGAGGGGCTGGGGGAGACCAGATATATGCACGACAGTGGTGGGGAGTGGAAGAGAGAAAGTTGATCCATACACGCCATCTTCCATTCCACATTAAATTGCAGTTTTCCAGGTATGATGTTTGCGGCGAGATAGGTGAGGAAAGTGGTTGGAGGGAGGGTTTGTCATTTCAGACTCCATACTAGCACTTTCCACTAGAAATGTAACCTGGCCTGGCTTTGCTTGGTAGTGTCCTCCAAAGTGGGGTAAGTCATGATCGCAGTCATAAAAAGAAAAAAAAAAAAAAAAAGAGACTGCTAGTTAGAAAACTAACCAAGTGTGAAGGAGAAGAATGCAACTGACAAG
Source organism: Rhinatrema bivittatum (assembly GCF_901001135.1). Taxonomy (NCBI): domain Eukaryota; kingdom Metazoa; phylum Chordata; class Amphibia; order Gymnophiona; family Rhinatrematidae; genus Rhinatrema; species Rhinatrema bivittatum. The sequence goes on from NC_042616.1 coordinate 573,758,719, forward strand.
CCATATTGGACTTATGTCAAACAGAAAAATCTAGTGAGAGATTTAGCATAGTATTTGGAAAGTGAATGGATCAGCTAGGTATGTGGGAAGAGGAGTCAGTTATGCAAAACGGCTTTAGCTAACTGCAGCTACAGGCTCTGCAGTCAAGTTGTTGTTGTGTGAGTCCTGGGTGTTAGTGCTGTTATAGTATTGGCAGGGTTTTGTAGTGCATCACAATGTGCTTGGTTGTGCAGGGAGATTCCTTTGCTGTTAATGAGATCTAGAATGTAAAGAGGTCAGAATTCACTGTTATCCATCCAAATGGCAAGGATTTAAATACTGAGTCACTTATCTAGTTAAGTTTAAAGTTATCCGGCTAAAGGTAGCTGGATAACTTTTGCCGAGTTTATTCAGTGGGACTTTTATCCCGCTGAATATCTGGGACAAGTTATCTGGCCAACATTAGCCAGACAACTTGTGCAATAAATGGCCTTCTGAATATGACCCCCCTTCCACTCAAGTTTAATTTAGGCACTAATCATATAATTCAATAGAAGTAAAAGAGGCATGTCATCATCATGGTTTAAGCCTTAAAGGCACATGCTCCCTATTGAATTCCCATTGCTTAAAAGTAAAGATATTAATCAGCTGGGTAGAAGTTACAGGGTCAGTTTTGCAGGGGTTAAAGATCACGTTCATATAGACCTAAAGATCACATTTTTGAGCTCAGGATCACAATTATGTCTATTTAGAGATTATAAATAATAATAGTTTTATATTTTAAATTAACCCCCCCCCCAAAAAAAATACAAACCAAACCATTTAACAGAGTCTCCCAGCTCATGGTATCATGTGCTGTGTACAGAGTAAGTGCACAGTTTTCACTTGGCCATAGATACATTGCTTGACCTTGGCTCTGGATGAAGCTGATGTTGAAACAGCTGTGATTTAGTTCAAGCATTCTAACCCTGGCAGCTTGCTGATAGCTGCTGATAGCGGGGTCTGTAGAATGAAAGCTTTCTGGAGTTTAATAATCTTCGTACTCTTATTGTATTTGCCTCTGGTGGAGTATATGTGCTGCAGTAAAGATACAATTTGGGAATACTTGGACAGTTTGCACCTTCTGAGCTTTTGGAGCATTCATGTGTGAAGTTTTCTATGCTCCCGATTTGTTTTCACAATAATGTTGGAGCAATGTTAAGAGCATATGTGCCTGAGATGAGCAGTTAGCATCACTGGGCTGACTAGAAAGGTTGTGTGGTCTTTTTCTGCAGTCATATTTCTATGATCAAAAAATTATATTCACAAATATGCTGTAGTGTAAAATAGAGAAGGGCAAGCCAGCTCAGAATTAATTTGCGCCCCCCATCTGAACCCAAGGCTTCTGTGTGGTTTCAGATCTTCTGAGCACAGCTAACTCTGTCCTGATGTGGTTTGGATTAAAGTCAAGTTGACTTGATTAGTTATCCAAGACCTGAGCCAGCTCTGACTCAGCTCTGACTCACATAATTTCCTCAGCTCATCGAAACAGGACAAGGTTAGCTTTTGAATAAAATGCTCCCTTGGTATCTAACTGCTGCAAGATTGCTGCCAGAAGTTGTAGATTAGGTAAGCGAGCTGTCTATATCCTAAGAAATCGTCCTGCTCCCATTGACTGCGAATCTGGGCAAATCTGCTCTGAGATGTACTGAAATTCCAAGTTATTTTACATTAAAATCCAAGATGCCTTACTCAAAGTTTCAGAATGGAGGTGAGCTCGGGAAGTGTAAAGTAGACTAGAAAATGTGGATTTCCCTGTAAGTTTGGTTAGATCTGGCCTAGAAATCATAATAGAAATCTGAGTTGGACGAGCTTAATCTGATGCACTATCTGAGTCATTCACTGCTGTTTTGCTTCCTTTAAAGTGCATGGTGCACACTTACAGATAAACTATGAGGGGAAATACCGAAAGATTTATCTTGTTGCAAAAGTTTGGATCAGTTTACAAACATGAAAGGTGAGGGAGGTTATTATACATGAAATACATGAACTTTACATTTTATGATCCCAGCTGTGAAGTTTGGCTACTTTTCCATCAGTGAGCTGAGGGACAGTCTAGTAGTAAGAGACAGTAGAGAGCTTTTTTAAAAAGCCCCACCATGGAAATGAAGGTCTGGGGTAGTTGAAAAGTGCAGCAAGAGCATGAGCCTCAGCCCTCCTTCTGCATTCAGGGGCCAGCTAGCAGTGAGAGAAATGCAGTAGGAGCATAGGCTTCACTCCTGCCGTTGTGTGCAGGACCATGTGTGTGAAGGTGAAGTCAGTGGCCACCACAAACCTGAAAGTGGACCCAGGTCACGGTGGCACTTAGTCTGCTGGTGGAAGGGGGCAGCTCTGGGATAAAATAAGCTCTGGAAAAGCTCTAGCTGCTCTAATAAAGCCAGGTAAAAATAAAATAAATAAAACATAAATCCCAAAGAGACATCAAAAAATGGAGCGCCACAGCATAAAGAGGCCCCACTGTAACATACGTAAAGCAAAAATGGTTCCACACTGACAAGAGGGGAAAATGATAGAGCTGTGATATCTGCCAGAACAGTCTTGGTGCAAAGATTTTGGTTTTTCCTGATTTTTGTAAGAAAGCTCAGGAATGAAGGAAAAAATTCCTGACAATGTGACAGGAAGTTCTAGCTTTCAGGGCATATTTTATAATTTGATACCCATGTAAAAGTGTTGTTAAGCTATAAAATGTTACTTGTGTTTTTTCTTTAACTCATGTAGTTGAGTTTTTTCATGATACTATGAAGGTGGAGGGGGTGGGGGGGAGGGGCTTTGGCAATCTAAGTTATCCTTGTAAATGTATTATTAAGTTCCAGGGTGTTGAGAGATGTTTTTTTGGAACTATTTTGATGATTAAAATAGTCGTTGGTAATCCCCTTGATTCCATCCTTAGAGGGGAAAAGAACCACTGCTGAGGAAAGTCGCCAAGACCTCATAGTTTATTGAAGCCACATTAGCCAAGCTCTATTGCTATTTCCTTTATGCATCTGTATTTCCTTAATATATTAATCCTTTTGTAGCTCCTTCCTCCATATTTAGTAGTCTAATTTTCAAGAATATCAGAGATTTGTAATTTCCTGTCTATTGGTGTTTAATTTTGCTTTTTTTTTTTTTTATTATTCTGAGCTTTATTGCTTCTGTAGAAATTTTTTAAAAATATATAAACAAATAAAAAAACAATCATGGGAATGGAATCAATCATTTGTATATCATAAATATTGAAAATGAGTGCCCTCTGGTGTGGGATCTTATGAGGGGAAGCACAATTCTAAAGTTAAAATACTGTATTATTGTCAAAAGTTTATTTATTTATAAAATTTCTGTACCATCTATCAGCATTTCTGGGTGAGTTACATTATTACACTCATAAAATCAACAGTGAGGTTATAAATATAAAACCGATACAGACCAATAAATAAATAAGATAACAATAAAACATAAAACAAAGTTGTGTAACAACAGCATGACTTTGTTACATTTGGGCACTAACTGTAGCCCCTTGTCTGTATTTTTTCTGTGATGATTAATAACATTTAAATTACAACCCCCCCATAAAACAAGCTTGTTGCACTGGGACAGAAGAGCACTAGGGGGCGAGAGTTGTGTGCCCCTGCGGTAAGACGTACCTCGTCTGGGAGTGGAGATGGCCAGGCCCCTGCCGACCTGCATGCCTTTGTGAGATCAACCACACAAGGTTGGCTTCTGAGTGGTCCTCCGACTACTCCAAGCCCTTTCGGACCTGCCACAGGGAGCAGCAGAGGCAGCAGGCCGGACATGAGGCAGGACGCAAAGTAGACGAAGGCCAAAGGCACTGGAGCTTGGAACATAGAGTGAAGATGAAGACTTGGAACTCACACATGGAGGAGATGGAGGCAAGAGCAAGGACCTCCGAAGACCCGGACACAGTTCAAGGAAGAAGCTCGGAGACGAGACTCAGAGCCAGATACCCAGAGACGGGACTCTAAGCCGGAGCAATGAGGCGGGACTCGGTGGAAGGGAGGTTAAAAGCCAGGATCAACAGGAGACTTGCGCAGCCAAAGAGACAAGGACGTCAAAACACTTGGAAGACGAAACATCTGGACCACTTGGAAGACAAAGCATCAGGATCACTTGGGAAGACGAGAAATCAGGACCACTTGGAAGACAAGACATGGAATCCAGAGATCAGGAATGCCAGGCAGGAACAGGGAGCAGAGGAATCCTAAGGAGGATTAGTCCCAGAAGACTAGCTCCTTGCCAAGGCCTTGAAGGAATGGCTGAAGAACCCTTTTGCAGGGCTGTCATGGCAACTCCCTGGGAGCAGCTACCAGGTGGACCACACCACGCTGTCCCTTTAAGAAGGGGAAAGAGGCATGGCCTCACCCCTTAGGAGGGGCAGGAACAGGAAGTCCAGGAACCTGGACAGCAGTGTCCCTGCCACTGACGAGTGGGAGAAAGCTGGGCCTCAGGGCAGGTCCCAACGGGTGGTGGCATGCTGCCGCTGAAGGAAGGAGTTTCAGGACGGCCTCCTGGCCGCAGAAAGGCCCTGGCTGCTGTGGCCTCCCACTGCTTCAAAGGGAATGACAGCAAGATGGCGGCCTCTGGGCCGCGAGGTGACGGCACCTGTGGCCTCCATGCCGTGGGACAGGTCCCGGCTGCTGCAGGCTCTGGGCTGCACATGTAAGAGGTGGCTCATGGCTCCTGCCATGGGCCGAATCGCAACAGCACCCCCCTCAAAGGGGGTTCCCTTCCCTCCTTCAGGAGGTCAAGGATCCAGGGCAAACAACGGAACTAGACAGGGAACAACAACGGAACAAGACAGGGAACACAAGAGTGAGCAAGGAAATAATGGGGGAAACAAGAACAAGGATCAACACAGAAACAATGGAACAAACACCGAACAAGGCTGCAAGGAAACAAGCAAGGAAACAAGCAAAGAACATGGAAGCATGGAAACAGGAAACAAGTACAGAAATAGGAACAATGAGGAAACACAAGAAAGCAGGAGCAAACGAATGAACGAACAAGGAACAATGGAAAACACAAAGGAACAGGCAACAGAGGAACAGCAAAGCAAGGAACAAGCGGAGAACAAGGAACAAACGGAGAACAAGGGACAAACAAGGAACAAAAGAACTCAGAGACTTCAAGGAGACCCAGAAGGGAATTCAGGGTAGGAACAGGCAACACTGATAACACCAGGTGGGATGCAGGTGCCTCCTGCAGGTCGTGGAACCCCAACCTGGGAATGATGTAGGAAGAAGGTCTGGATGCAGGTGCCTCCTGCAGGTTGAAGAATCCAGACAGCTGGCACCTCCAGCAGGTCGTAGAAAGGAAGTCCCGAAAAAAAATTCTGGGGTTCGGATACAGTCCAGGAACAAACCCGGGACAAGGCTGTCCCACCGGGCACATGGCCTTGGCAAACTGTTGCACTGGGATGGAAGAGCGCTAGGGGGTGAGAGTTGTGTGCCCCTGTGGTAAGACATACCTCATCTGGGAGTGGAGACGGCCAGGCCCCTGCCGACCTGCACGCCTTTGTGAGACCAACCACGCAAGGTTTGCTTCTGAGTGGTCCTCCGACTACTCCAAGCCCTTTCGGACCTGCCACAGGGAGCAGCAGAGGCAGCAGGCTGGACATGAGGCAGGACGCAAAGTAGACGAAGGCCAAAGGCACTGGAGCTTGGAACTTGGAGTGAAGATTAATACTTGAACTCACACATGGAGGAGATGGAGGCAAGAGCAAGGAGCTCCGAAGACCCGGACACAGTTCAAGGAAGAAGCTCGGAGACAGAGCCAGGTACCCAGAAACGGGACTCTGAGCTGGAGCACTGAGGTGGGACTCAGTGGAAGGGAGGTTAAAAGCTGGGATCAACAGGAGACTTGCGTAGCCAAGGAGACAAGGACGTCAGGACCACTTGGAAGATGAAGCGTCAAGATCACTTGGAAGATGAGATATCAGGGCCTCTTGGAAGACAAGACATCAGGACCACTTGGGAGGACGAGACATCAGGACCACTTGGAAGACGAGACATGGAATCCAGAGACCAGGAATGCCAGGTAGGAACAGGGAGTGGAGGAGTCTGAAGGAGGACTAGTCCCAGACGTCTAGCTCCTTGCCAAGGCCCGAAAGGAATGGCTGAAGAGCCCTTTTGTAGGGCTGACGCGGCAACTCCCTGGGAGGAGGTACCAGGTGGACCACACCTCCCTGTCCCTTTAAGAAGGGGAGAGAGGCACGGCCTCGCCCCTTAGGAGGGGCAGGAACAGGAAGTCCAGGACCCTGGACAGCGGCGTCCCTGCTGCTGCCGAGCAGGAGAAAGCTGGGCCTCAGGGCAGGCCCCGACAGGCGGCGGCGTCCTGCCGCTAAAAGAAGGAGTTTCCGGGTGTCCTCCTGGCTGCAGGAAGGCCCTGGCTGCTGCGGCCTCCAGGCTGCATCAAAGGGAGCGACGGCGGCCTCTGTGCCGCGAGGTGACAGCCTCTGTGGCCTCCGTGCTGCAGGACAGGCCCCAGCTGCTGCGGCCTCTGGGCCGCGCAGGTAAGATGTGGCTCTTGGCTCCTGCCACGGGCCAAATCGCAACAAAGCTAGAACATAAATTACATGAATCAGAAATCATACTTGAATTTAGCATTAAAAATCTCCGTTTAACTCTGCAAAAGGTAAAATTAAATACACAGACCTCATTCACATCAAACAGAAAACAAACAAAAATTTACAACTGTAGCAAAAAAAAAAAAAAAAAATTGTGATCCATAATTATGATCCTAATCTCATCTACCTAAGGGTGAAGTTTAGTTTATCATGGCTATAGATTCCCTGGGAAACTGGGATATAGGTGACAAAGTCGTGTGGGTGAAGGCATAAATTATGGGAAAGATTTGTAATCGTGATTCTTAAAAAAATTCCCGCCACAGTGACACCAATCTCTAGCAATTAGCAGTTCGTGTTACACACTATAACATGGGTAAAATATAGAGCAAGACATTATAAAATAAACAGGTAGCATTGTCTAAATTTGGAAAGGTGCTTGACAAAGTAGGTCAGAAAAACCGACTTTCTAATATCTATGAACTGCCAAATTTTACTAGATCTTTTTCTTATCTAGAGGCCACATTTTATACATGCACTCTTAGCTTTTCCTAAGAGACCTGAATTGCATAAAAGTCTCTGCTATGATCTACAGGTCTACATTATACTCTACCACAATTATTATATACAATTTGTTTCTTAAAAAAATGTGCTTGGTTTATCTTTAATTTTTTTGTACTGTAATTAAAGGAAATAATAGTAATTATTTAGGGGAAATCTGACTCATGTTTTACTTCTAATGTTGAGGTAAGGGATGAATAATTTAAAAGTGTGGCCTCTGACTGTTGGGATACTGATATAATTTGTTTTCAGGAACGAGAATGCAAATGCAACCAATAAATTGTGGTTCAGGACTGTACTGGAATAGCATCCATTATAGATAAATAGTTTCTCTGTTCGCTGGTGGTGCGTGCTAGGAAATCAGTAAACTGAGGAGCTCATACAGTAGAGTACTTGTGAAATGTTCCCAGCTTACTGATGATGCCATGTGCCTCTTTCTTTTCCAGGAATTTCCTCCTCATGCTGTATGAAACATGACTTTTCATTTAGCACATTGGCATTTAAAAGCCATTGACCAGACAGTCAAAACATTGCTTCGCTTGCAGTAGCTTATGTCAACATAATTTTCCGGCTGTCATAAAAGGTCACAGCTTTGTGACGCCGAATAACAACACAAGCGTTATTACCAACACAAATGTTAACACAAGCATACTGCTAAATGAGATCTTTCTCATCCTGAGGTTTGGTTGCATTTAACGCCTTCAAGGGCAATAAACCAACTGTTAATGAATTCCATAGTGGAAATTATTTACAATATCCAAATAGAAGGAATAAAGTTAAAACATATCATGAAAAGATTGAGGGTGAGATTGCCTCTAAATGTCACAGTTGACTCCTGAGGGCACTGATATTGTTTGTTCTACTAAAGACTTGATTCAGGCACAGAGAATAGTACCCGACATTCATGTTTTCACTACCAACTGTCATTAAAAATGGTTTATTTGGAGGCTGAGAAAAACATATTTAGCATGGCCAGAAAAAAGATATTCAGGGTATTTAAGAGGCAGAGCAATTGTAGATGTTCCAATAACTTCTTCTGCTCTGGCTTGACCTGATCCACTAGGGGGATTAATCACTGTGTGGTAACTTGAGTGGTAGCAGCTTGGGGACAGCCAAGGGAAAAAATGGAGGCAGACTCTAGCTGTTCCTTGAGTGCGATTTATTTACAGTGAAAACCCACAACATTGCAGTGCCCATCAAAACAAAACAACTTTTAGGCAGCTCACCTTGGCCTCAGGTATCTCATATTTGAGAAAGGAAAGTGCAAAGCAAAATAATCACTTGGAGGCAGCTCACCTTGACTTCAGGGAAATTCCTAACTTAAAGCTAGCAGGTTTTAACAATTTCAGTCTCAACCTCAAATGTAGCAGTTCTTCTCCTACTGTGGGACTCTCTTCCCCAGGGCCCATCTAACCCTTCTAGACCTCAAAGTCTTATACTCTGGTGAAGGGCTCCTTCCTTCACCCAGGATTCCCTGCAGGTCTCAACCTTAAGGAGGGCCAGGCGAGACAGCTGTGCCCGGTCCTTTAAGGTAGTCTGAGGGAGTTTTCTGCACACTCCCTCACATACCCCTACATTCTTTCCTCTCACCCTGAACATTTTTATTCTTGCTTAAGGCAGGTCTAATATTTTGGGCCTTCCCTTTTTGCCTCTTATCTCCCATGATTTTCAATGGGAAGAAAAATCATTTTTCTTTTCTTCTCCTAGCATGGAAAATCATGAGAGCTGGACTGTACTTTGGTTCCTATTATCCTTTCATATGCCATAAATCTGGACTATGAAAGAGTCTCAGGAATTAGATTTTAAATGGTATATGTTTGTTACTGTTCCTCATCACTTTTAAAGGGACAGTACCACATAGTTTGTTTTGTATGCTGCAATTTGGACAGAAAGAACAAACTGGAAGAAGGGATGATCCAGAAAAGCTGGTCTTGCATCTTCCTATTGCATGGTGCTTTCTCAATCAGGCAAAGAATGGGAATTTCTGATATCTGCAAATTTATAATGGGCAGCAGCACCAGAATGGACTTGTCTGATACTTTAGTTTTCAGGTGATGAAATGCTTGTGGGATACTATTCCTTGAGATGTCATTAGATTTCTTTCCCACTGCATCAGTTCTAGGCATTGAGATAATGTGAGGTTGATGGAAGTGCAACTGGATCCTGTGGAGGACATATGGCATATGTTCTTGCTGATGGCACACTCTCAGCCTTGTCTTAAATCCATTTCATGTAGGATGCTGGGACGTGCACTTGAAGCAGAGTATCTCTTTGTCATGTGTGAATCAGTTGTAATGTATCCATAAGCGTGCAAGCGTGTGGATCACTGTGGTGGTGATTGAAATCCATGGTAGAGCATGCATTGGGTTGATCTCTGTTAGGTATAGTGTATACTTCATTGAGAGACTGTATTATCTGAGTATCTGTTATCTCATCTGGCTGCAGATATGCAAGGGAGCAGCCATGCTCAGCAAGAGCTAAGATATAGTCTCTGGTACGCTGTATAGGATCCTCTGAGAGAACCTAATCAATCTTGTCTCTTCCCGCTTTCCTGTCCTGCAGCTGCTTCAAGGCTCTTAGTTTGGGCTTCTGCAGTAGTTGCTTTTCTCTCTCATCATAGCATTTCCAGCTCAGCATCTAACTGAGCCTTCTGCTTGTGGCTGCTGCTGTGGCAATCATGGTGTGACTTTCTGTCATTTTCTTCAAGTCTAGCTCTGGCTAGCTTTATGGCAGCTTCCTGTTTACTGAAGGAAGCACGTGCCTATGCACCTTCTGCTTCTGTATGTGTCCTGGTGATGACCGCACTTGCTGAAGACAGATTTGAGCAGACTGATTTCAATGACCTTGAAGAACTGACAGAGCATTTGGAAAGGCTGAGACATAGTTTCCTTTAAGTTTTCAATTTTTTCCTGTGCTTATGCAATAGTGCCCTACACGAAACTAGCATGTTTTAGATCAATGTCCTTGTGCAAGTCTCCTTCTTTAATACTTTCTTCTGTATTGGTTATTGTTAGGAATGCAAGATATCTATCATATCTGACTGGAGTTGATACATTTTATAGCTATACTGGAGTTACCTTATGGCTTGTTTAACTATTCCTGTACCAGAAGAATTAGGAATCTCATGATTCTTCCCATGTTTTATTAATCTTCTTTAAGTAATTCATTCTCTCAGATTCATAATTCTCTCAAGCCTTGAATGTCAAAACATGTTTTCTCTTAGCAGCAGTGGTGTCTGGGAGGACAGTCTCATTTGCATTTTCACAGACCCCGACATTTTCTGAAGAAGTAGCCTTTGCCATTCTTTGAAACAATAAATAAACACTGGCAGGATCAGATTACAAGGCTCTCTGCAGTTGGGTAGCTAACAAGAGGCAACAATGTTGGATGCTCTTTCAGGTTGCTAAGCAATTGCACTTAAGGGAGAGAGTAGCAGGTTTTGAAAAGTTCTGGTAGCTAAATTTCTAAAACTCCCTGCTCCTTGGCTGAGTTGCACAATGTGAATGCCATGGAGAGATGCAAGCAATAAATTAAGTCCATGCTTAAATTGAGAGTGGGGATCTTCTCACTTCTCTCACTTGAGAGTCCACAACTAGACAATTCCTGGAGCCTCTAAATCATAACTTCTTTAGTTTTTAAGCTTCCACTGCTTTTCATTGTCCTGCCTTTAGCTCTTAATCTCTAGCTTGAGTGCCTAGATAGTTAAACTTTCTTCCCAGCATCAGATACCAGAAAAAATTCAGATCTTGAATATTGAGCAACATTTATTCGAATGATGAACAATTCAACTCTCATGGAATGAGAAAATATCAAGAATAGTACACAGATAAGAGAGACTAGGGATGTGAATCGTTTTTCAACGATTAAAATTATCGACCGATAATGTTTATATCGTCTTAAATCGTTATAGAACACGATACAATAGAAATTCTAACGATTTATCGTTAAAAATCGTTAAATCGTGTTAGTGCGCACTAACTCGAGTTAGTGCGCACTAACTCGATTTAGTGCGCACTAACTGAAAATGATACAAATAAACACTTTCCAGGTCACTGAAGGTCAGTTAGGAATGAATATGTGTTCCTATTGGCTGGCTGCCCTCTTATCTATTGATGTTACCAAGGTTACCACTGAGGTGATGGTTGGGGGGATGGGAAATGGAACTGGAAACTAACGAACACCAACAGAAAATGAAACAAAGTGTTCACACTTCCCAGGTCAGTAAAGGTCACTTAGGAATGAATATGTATGTATGTATTCCTATTGGCTGGCTGTGCTCTTATCTATTGATGTTACCAATATGGTTGGGGGGATGTGAAATGGAAACAGTTGGAAGCTTGACAAAAAAAGTAATGTAATGATCAGCACTCACGTGACTAGAACTTGTTTGTTTATTATTTTTGTTAGCAGGCACCTGAAATGCTAGTGCATGTTGAATTTGCCAATCACTGTGCATTTTAGAAAGGTGGTCCTGGCTGGAACTGTACACAGTTCAAATATATGTAATTGATTGTTGGTAAGTGTATTTTTTAAGTAGCCACACTGGCACCAGTATGTTTACTTTTCCTCCTACTTAACTCACTAGCTCAGCTTTGTAAGAAGGGCTTCTCTGCTTGTGTGTTGTTTTTGTTTGGTGTGAGGAGAGCAGAAACATCAGATCTTTATTCAATCTACTACAGTCATCTCTTACAGTGCCCTATCCCTATTAATACCAGGAGTGTTGTGATCTTCCTGCACACAGTGCCCTAACCCTGATACCAGTCTGAGACAGCTCCCTCCCTGCATTACTAGTGAGAGGCTGGCTTCACAGACAGGGGGGAGCTGCCTGACCCTCACTCCTGACTTCCCCCATGTCCCAGCTAGTGAATGGTGTGTGGGTGAGGGGGGGGGGGGAGGATGGAGAAGTCTGAGACAGCTCCCTCCCTGCATTACTAGTGAGAGGCTGGCTTCACAGACAGGGGGGAGCTGCCTGACCCTCACTCCTGACTTCCCCCATGTCCCAGCTAGTGAATGGTGTGTGGGTGAGGGGGGAGGGGGAGGATGGTGAAGTCTGAGACAGCTCCCTCCCTGCATTACTAGTGAGAGGCTGGCTTCACAGACAGGGGGGAGCTGCCTGACCCTCACTCCTGACTTCCCCCATGTCCCAGCTAGTGAATGGTGTGTGGGTGAGGGGGTGGGGGGGTGGATGGTGAAGTCTGAGACAGCTCCCTCCCTGCATTACTAGTGAGAGGCTGGCTTCACAGACAGGGGGGAGCTGCCTGACCCTCACTCCTGACTTCCCCCATGTCCCAGCTAGTGAATGGTGTGTGGGTGAGGGGGGGGGGAGGATGGTGAAGTCTGAGACAGCTCCCTCCCTGCATTACTAGTGAGAGGCTGGCTTCACAGACAGGGGGGAGCTGCCTGACCCTCACTCCTGACTTCCCCCATGTCCCAGCTAGTGAATGGTGTGTGGGTGAGGGGGGGGGGGGGGAGGATGGTGAAGTCTGAGACAGCTCCCTCCCTGCATTACTAGTGAGAGGCTGGCTTCACAGACAGGGGGGAGCTGTCTGACCCTCACTCCTGACTTCCCCCATGTCCCAGCTAGTGAATGGTGTGTGGGTGAGGGGGGGGGGGGGGAGGATGGTGAAGTCTGAGACAGCTCCCTCCCTGCATTACTAGTGAGAGGCTGGCTTCGCAGACAGGGGGGAGCTGCCTGACCCTCACTCCTGACTTCCCCCATGTCCCAGCTAGTGAATGGTGTGTGGGTGAGGGGGGGGGGAGGATGGTGAAGTCTGAGACAGCTCCCTCCCTGCATTACTAGTGAGAGGCTGGCTTCACAGACAGGGGGGAGCTGCCTGACCCTCACTCCTGACTTCCCCCATGTCCCAGCTAGTGAATGGTGTGTGGGTGAGGGGGGGGGGGGAGGATGGTGAAGTCTGAGACAGCTCCCTCCCTGCATTACTAGTGAGAGGCTGGCTTCACAGACAGGGGGGAGCTGCCTGTCCCTCACTCCTGACTTCCCCCATGTCCCAGCTAGTGAATGGTGTGTGGGTGAGGGGGGGGGGGGTGGATGGTGAAGTCTGAGACAGCTCCCTCCCTGCATTACTAGTGAGAGGCTGGCTTCACAGACAGGGGGGAGCTGCCTGACCCTCACTCCTGACTTCCCCCATGTCCCAGCTAGTGAATGGTGTGTGGGTAAGGGGGGGGGGGGGGAGGATGGTGACGTCTGAGACAGCTCCCTCCCTGCATTACTAGTGAGAGGCTGGCTTCACAGACAGGGGGGAGCTGCCTGACCCTCACTCCTCCGGGGTATTGTGATCTTCCTGCACACAGTGCCCTATCCCTGATACCAGGGGTGTTGTGATCTTCCTGCATGCAGTGCCCTATCCCTATTAATACCAGGAGTGTTGTGATCTTCCTGCATGCAGTGCCCTATCCCTATTAATACCAGGAGTGTTGTGATCTTCCTGCATGCAGTGCCCTATCCCTGATATCGGGATGTGTGCAAGAAGATCACAACACCCCCGGTATCAGGAATAGGGCACTGTGTGCAGGAAGATCACAACACCCCTGGTATTAGGGATAGGGCACTGCGTGCAGGAAGATCACAACACTCCTGGTATTAATAGGGATAGGGCACTGTGTGCAGGAAGATCACAATACCCCTGGTATCAGGGTTAGGGCACAAGTTCTAGTCACATTGACTGATCACATTACTTGTTTTGTCAAGCTACCAGCTGTTTCCATTTCCCATCCCCCATATACTGTCAGTAGGAAACTTGGTAACATGAATAAATAAGAGGGCAGCCAATAGGAATACATATTCATTCCTAAACTGACCTTAACTGACCTGAAAAGTGTCAAATTGTATCATTTTCAGTTAGTGCGCACTAACTCCCAGTTAGTGCGCACTAACTCGAGTTAGTTCGCACTAATCGGAAAAAACGATTTTTAACGATTTTTTAACTAAAAAATCGTGCCTAAGACGATTTTCTTGCCCTGCCACACGATTTCTATCGTTAAGACGATATGGAAAACGATTCACATCCCTAAGAGAGACTATGATAGCCGTGATAAGTTCTGTCTGGAAGTGCAGTAATCTAAAGTAAACAACTGGAGTTGTAGTAGAAGCTTTGGAGTATGAATGGGTAAAAATAAATCTTCTGTGAAGCTTGAGGCAGGATTCAGAAATAACTGTTAACTTGCCAAGAGCCTTCTATCTGGAAGTATTTCCAGGAAGTAAACTGTCTCAGGCTGCTTTTGGTCAGGGGACCATAGGAAAAGGAGTGGGGCACAGAGAGAGAAAGCAAGCAAGCAGGAACAGATCCAATAAGAAGTATAGAAACATTCAAACAATAACAAATCAAGATAGAGAAAATTTGTACCCTGTAGAAAATCTAAGTGACGCAATCTTACAAGATGATACAGGGTGGCAGTATACTGAAGAAACATACAAATACACTGTGGAAACAAAACAGTAGATAGCAGGATGAATTAGGTATGACACATGGGTGATGTCATCTGATGGCACTGAATGAACCCATCTCTCTAGCTCAGTAGAATTTTTACTACTAAGCATTTCTAGGAATTACTCCATGCATGCAGCCTCATGAGCCCCTCAGTTGATTATTTATTTATTTAGAACTTTTATATACCGACATTCATTTGCATATCACATCGGTTTACAATAAACAGGGAAAATAACATTGGAAAGGAAAATAAAGTTACAAATAATAGGGAGATAAAGGAACAAGGGGGGAAATAGGATAGAAATTAAAGAGGGGTCAAGCGGACCAAGGAAAGGCGTTTATAAATTTACTTGAGGCCTAAATAAATAAACTTAGGCATGTAGGGTGGGGGGGGGGGGGGGGAAGGGAAAGGGAATGGAGGGATGGGAGCTGGGAAGGCTAGTACCAAGGGGGGGAGGGGAGAGGTTATGTAAATGCCAGTTTGAATAGCCAAGTTTTTAGTTTTTTCTTGAAAGTTTTTGTACAATGTTCTTGGCGTAGATCAGGGGGCATAGCATTCCATATTGATGGTCCAGCTATGGAAAGTGCTCGTTCTTTGGTGGAGATGTGTTGGGTGAGTTTGGGTGAGGGTATGTGGAGGCATCCTTTGTAGGCAGATCTGGTGGGTCTGTTAGAGGTATGGTATTGTAAGGAATCGTTAAGCCAGTGTATATTCTGGTTGTGAAGAGTTTTGTGAATAATTGTGAGACTCTTGTGGAGAATTCTGGAGGGGATCGGGAGCCAATGGAGGTCTTTAAGAATTGGCGTGATGTGTTCTTTTCTGCGTGTGTTGGTGAGGATTCTAACCACAGAGTTTTGCAGCATTTGGAGAGGTTTGATGGTAGTTGTGGATAGGCCTAAGAGTAGAGTGTTGCATTAGTCAATTTTTGTAAATAAAGTGGCTTGGAGGACTGTCCAAATGTTTTTGTGATGAAGGAGGGGTCTTAGTTTCTTTAGGACCTGATGTTTGTAGAAACAGTCTTTGGTGTTGTTGATAATTTTTTTTCGATTGAGTTGGCTGCTAATGTGACCCCTAGGTCTCTTACATGCTGGGAGATTATAATGGGATGGTTCAAAGGAGTGGGATTGTGGTGATCCTGAGAGATGATAAGGAGCTTGGTTTGGACGTGTTGAGGGCAAGATTGAGATTTGTGAGGAGTTGGTTGATTGACGTGAGGCAGTTGTCCCAGGTCATGAGGGATTTAGTTAAGGATTCTGTGATGGGGATAAGGATTTGGACATCATCCGCATAAATATAATGAGTAAGACCTAGGTCAGCAAGGAGTTGGCATAGGGGCAGAAGGTAGACATTGAAGAGGGTCGGGGAGAGGGATGAGCCTTGAGGAGCCCCATGAGTTAGGTTAATGGGGTTAGATTCATTATTGCCTATTTTGACCTTATAGTGTCTATTGTTGCGAAAGGATTCAAACCAACTAAGGGCTATTCCGGAGATGCCTATTTCCGAGAGACGCTCTATAAGAGTGTTGTGATTGATGGTGTTGAAGGCGGATGAGATGTCTAGCATAGCTAGGATGTATGATTGGCCCTTGTCTAGTCCTTTGAGGAGGGTATCTGTGAGGGATATTAAAAGTGTTTCAGTGTTGAAGAATTTGCGGAAGCCGAATTGGGATGGAAATAGAATATTATGTTTTTCCAGGTGATCGGTAAGTTGAAGGTTAACCACCTTTTCCAAAAGAATTCCTAAGAACGGAAGGTTGGAGATTGGCCGAAGGTTTGAGGGGTCTGATGGGTCTAGGTTTGGTTTCTTTAAAATGGGTTTGAGGATGGCTTGTTTCAAAGCGGTGGGAACATATCCGAGGGAGAGGGAACAGTTGATAATTTCTGCTAGTGGTTTGGCTATAATGTCTGGGATGGTCAGAGGGTATTTAGTGGGGATGGTGTCCAAGGGGTGTGAAGCTGTTTCATTTTCTTTAGTAGTGTTACTATTTCTGAGGGGGAGGTAGTATCGAAGGAATCCAGGTTTTTGGGAATGGCGTTGGGGTGAGGGGTGGAAGGTGGGAATCATAACATAAGCTTGGTGATTTTGTTGTGGAAAAACTCAGCTAGTTCGTTGCATTTGTTTTTGGCTTCATTATATGAGATGGGGGGGGGGGGGGGGGGGTGCCGTTTTTGTAAGCTCTGAGACATATGAGAAGAGGACCTTGACGTTATATTGGAAAATGTGGATTTTAAGGGCGTAGTAGTCTTTTTTGGTTTTAAGGAGGGTAGTTCTGTAGGCGTGGAGGGCGTATTTATATGCAGCTAGCAGGGAGGGGGAGGGATACTTGCACCATTTCTTTTCTTTAGCTCTTAGTTTTTGTTTGAGTATCTTTAGGTCAGAGGAATACCATGGTTTTTTTGTGTTAAGTGTGGGGTTTAATTCTTTGGACACTAGTGGGCAAATTTTGTCAGCAATGTTATTAGTTATCTTGTTCCATGAAGAAAAGGCTGTGTCAGCATTGGAAAGGTCTAAATTATCAAGGGCGTTAGTGAGAGAGAGAATAAGATCATCTTTGGTGCAGGGTTTTCTATACTGTATAGTATTAATGTGTTTTTGGTTGGGGCAAATAGTTTTCTTTATGGCGAGCTTGGTTGTTATAAGTGAGTGGTCGGACCAGGGGACGGGGGTGCAAGCAGGTGTGTCAGCGGGGAGGAGGTGAGAATTTACAAATATCAAATTGAAGGTGTGGACTGCTTTGTGGGTAGGGCTGATTATAATTTGTTTAAATCCCATAGCAGATATGGAAGATAGGAAAGCTTCGCAGGAGGGGGATGGGGGAATAGAATCTCAATCTACGTGGAGATTGAAGTCCCTGATGATAATGGCAGGGGTGTCTATATCTATGTGTGTTGGCTATGAATTCTATGAGAGGGGAAGCATTGTGATCAAGGCCTGGAGGAGTGTAAACCAGGCAAATTTGTAGTTGTGAAGATTTGAAAAAAATGATTTCAAATTTGGGGGCAGTGTTGACCGTCTGAGAGATTAATTTGAGTTCCTTCTTGGCAACTAATAAGAGACCTCCCCCTCTTTTTTTATGTCTGGGTAGGGAGAAGATATCGTAAAGATGTGTAGGGAGTTGGTTCAGGAGGACAACATCCTCTTGTTTGAGCCATGTTTCTGTTATAGCACATATGTCTGGCTGGCTGTCTAGTAAGAGGTCATTCAGGATTGGGTTTTTTTTATTTAGGGATTGGGAGTTAAAGAGTATGAGTGCAAGTGTGGTAACGCTGAGAAACTGAGTGAGGGGGGAAATCATGATTGGCACCAGAGTTCTAAGATTGGAGGGAGAAGAGAGGGGTCGGGGGTTTTTGAGTGGTGGGACTGGTATTTGAGTAAGGGAATGGAGTAAGTTAACATGTCCAGATGATGGTGTGTGAATGCGTAGAGGGAAGACAGAAGGTGGCGAGGTTCTAAGGCGAAAATAGATATATAGTTTGGGAAATAGATATATAGTTTGGGAAGTGAAGAAGTTGTGAGGGGTAGAGTGAGGAAAGGTATAAATTGGTGCTTCCTGGCAGGCTGGGCAGGTTGGGAGAGAGGAGAGGAGGTTGCAGCACAATAGTGGCTGCACAAAGGGGCACACCAAGGGGCAGGTCCCTTTGGTCGCACTCCTTTGGCGTGCGACACCTCAGGTCGAAGCCTGGCTTTAAAGGGCCTCGGAGTCACAGCAGGTGATGTCAGAAGTGCACTGGGCCTCCGATAGGCCAGGGGGCTCGTAGAGGGGCGGGTCTTGGGCGTCGATCGGGCCTCTGGTTTCAGCATGGGTCGGGCGGTCGGGCCTCGGCGTGGATGGATGGTCGGACGGTCAGGCATCGGCATGGGAGTCAGCGGCAAGGCTCTTACCCTGATGGGTGGCGCCAGTAGCGCGAACCTGCAATATCCCGCTTTGAAGAGGGACGTCTACTAGGGATGTGTAGAGGGATGCCATACGTTGCATTCGTGATTCGGATTTGTCGGGTAGCAGATACGTTGCATTCGGCCGTATGGCGCCCCGATGCGTTAATACGGCAATTTCTATTTGTGTCCCAGCTAAAATTAAAATTAACTACAACCCCCCACCCTCCTGACCCCCCAAGACTTACCAAAACTCCCTGCTGGTCCAGCGGGGGGTCCGGGACCCATCCCCTGCACTCTCACACCCTCGGTGCCGGTTTCATCATGGCGCCGATAGCCTTTGTCACAGGGGCTACCGGTGCCATTGGTCAGCCCCTGTCACATGGTCATCGGCGCCATTTTGTGCTCCTACCATGTGACAGGGGCTGACCAATGGCCCTGGTAGCCCCTGTGACATAGTATGGGCAAAGGCTATCGGCGCCATTTTGAGTACTGGCATCGAACGGCCGGCGTGCAGGAGGTCGCTCCGGGACCCCAGTTGGACCCCCAGGGACTTTTGGCAAGTTTGGGGGGCCTCCTGACCCCCACAAGACTTGCCAAAAGTCCAGCGGGGGTCCGGGAGCGACCTCCTGCACGTTGGCTTTCCAATGCCAATACTCAAAATGGCGCCAATCGTCTTTGCCCTCTCTATGTCACAGGTACCGACGGTCGGCCCCTGTGACTTAGTGAGGGCAAAGGCGATCGGCACAGATCTTAATTTTTGGGTACTAGGCAGGTTCTTATGGCCTGGCTTGGCCACTGTTGGAAACAGGATACTGGGCTTGATGGACCCTTGGTCTGACCCAGTATGGCATGTTCTTATGTTCTTATGACTCTTGAATATCAAACGCTTGTGCTAGTTGACTCCAGTGCAGGGGGTAATTTTATACTCAGAAGACTGGTTGAACATCTTCGGATTGCTACCATTCCGAGATCCACTACACTACTCCTTTCTTCAATCCACGGTGAGTCACTATCTGGAGAGGTTTCCTGTTCTACGCAACCTGTATGCCTGAGCACTGGATCTCTTCATGTCCTCGATGAAGCCACCCATCCCATTGTACTTGGCCTACCCTGGCTTCAAGAGCATACCCCCCAGTTTGACTGGGCCACGTTGGAATTATCACAATGGGGTGCAGCTTGCCACGATAGATGTCTGAAGAAGATAACTCCTATGCCCTGCATGGCGACCTCTACCAGCCCACCTAGACTACCACCTCAATACTCTTCATTTCAGGATGTCTTTTCCAAGACTGCAGCAGATATCCTACCATCACACCGGTCTTTCAACTATGCAATTAATTTAAAACCAGACTCCGAGCCTCCTAGAGGAAGAGTATATCCGCTCTCCCTTTCAGAGACTGAGGCCATGTCGGCCTATATTAAAGAAAATCTACAGAAGGGTTTCATTCGTCCCTCCAAGTCTCCAGCTGGAGCCAGATTCTTTTTTGTTGGCAAAAAATGGATCCCTTTGCCCTTGTATCGATTACAGAGGTCTCAATGAAATCACCATTAAGGACAGATACCCTTTACCTCTGATTTCAGAACTATCTGACTGACTTCAAGGGGCCAAGATTTTTACAAAGTTAGACTTAAAAGGGGCATACAACCTAGTATGCATTTGCCAAGGGGATGAGTGGAAGACGGCCTTTAACACTCGTGATGGCCACTTCGAGTATTTAGTGATGCCATTTGGCCTATGTAATGGCCCCGCTGTTTTCCAAAATATGATGAATGAGATCCTGCGAGACATGCTATATCAATGTGTGGTTGTGTACTTGGACGACATACTAATTTTCTCTCAAGATCCACAGAGCCACCAAGTAGATGTCACCAGAGTCCTACAGAGGCTTCGAGAGAACTGTCTTTATGCCAAGCTTGAGAAATGCGCATTCCATCAGACGTCCTTTCCTTTCCTGGACTACATAGTATCCAACATAGGATTTAAGATGGACCCCCAGAAGACTAGAAGCATACAAAGCTGGCCACAACCCACAGGGCTCAAAGCTCTCTGCTGTTTCCTCAGCTTCACAAATTATTACCGCTCATTCATCCACCACTACTGTACCCTGACGGCACCACTCACTGCCATGACTAGAAAAAGAGTCAATCCCTCACAATGGTCTCCCGAGGCCTTTGCCGCCTTTCAAGGAGGCCTTTCTAAAGAAACCCTGCCTTCATCACCTGGACCCACAATGACCATTCATTGTGGAAGTCGACGCCTCTGATGTCGGGGTGGGAGCAGTGCTTAGCCAGCATAGTGACAGTCATACTCTACATCCTTGTTTTTTTTTCTCAAGGCGATTTTCACCTGCCGAGAGGAACTATGGCATTGGGGATAAAGAGCTGCTAGCTATCAAGCTAGTCTTCGAAGAGTGGCACCCTTGGCTAGAGGGAGCACAGCACCAGATAACTGTATATACCTATCACAAAAATTTAGAATATCTGCATCATGCGCAACGACTCAAACATCGACAAGCCCGATGGTCACTCTTTTTCAATCGGTTTGACTTCATACTCAAATACCGTCCTGCTAACAAAAACACAAGGGCAGACCCCTCTTACGTTCATTCACACCAGAGGATGTTCCAGATGCACTTTGCCACATCATCAGTCCAGAGAAGATAGCACTGGCTGCTACTCACGCTGTGCCAGCGGGGAGAACCATAGTACCTCAGAACCTGAGGAAGAAACTTCTGACGTGAGCTCATGATTCTCGTTTAGCTGGACATCCAGGGCAAGCTCGTACATTATCCACTATTGAAAGATACTATTGGTGACTCTCATGAAGGAGGACATTAAGACGTACATTGAATCATGCGCCACTTGTGCCAGACAAAAGACCCTGGCCGGTCACCCATGGGGTCTTCTACAGCTTTTGCAGCACCTGAGGAACCCTGGACGCACATCGCGACAGACTTCATTGTTGACCTGCCTCTTTCCAGCGGAAATAACACTATTTGGGTAATGGTAGACTGCTTCTCGAAGATGGCACACTTTGTGGCATTGCCAGGATTACCATCAGCCCCAGAATTGGCTAAGCTGTTCATTCAGCATATTTTCCGCCTCCACAATATACCCAAGCACATCCTGTCAGATAGAGGCATGCAAGTCATGGCCAAGTTCTGGTGATCTCTTTGCAAGAAGTTGAACATTTCTCTAGATCTAACGTCAGCATACCACCCTCAATCGAATATCAAACCGAAAGAACAAATCGAACTTTCAAGCAGTTCTTACGCTCATATGTCAACTCAAGACAGAATGATTGGGCAGAACTACTTCCATGGGCTGAGTTTGTCCTAAACTCTCATCCTTCTGCTGCCATTGGCTCTTCACCTTTCCAGATTGTAAATGGCCATCAGCCACTACCACCTTTACCACTACCCTTGTCGATATCTTCTCCGCTGCCCATGCTTCTGTGGAAGAACTTCATCAACTATGGAGACAGACCAAAGGCCTTTTGGAGAAGGCAGGAGAATGGGCCAAGAAATGTTACAATGCTCATCACAGAGCTGCACCTCAATTCCAACTGGGAGACAAGGTATGGCTCAGTACCAGATACATACGTCTCAAATTGCCATCCATCCGATTCGATCCTCGCTACATTGGCCCTTTTGCTGTCATCTGCTGCCTGGGACCAGTAACATACAGCCTAATGCTTCCGTCATCAATGAAGATACACAAAGCCTTTGTTGTGTCTGTTGCTGTCCGATGTCTCTGCTCCGCCCACCTTATCTCGTTGGCGACTCCCTCCGGGGTTGATGGAAGGATAGCTGCTGCGGCGTCTCCAGGCCATCCTCCTCCGGCGTTCCTGGACCGGCTCGACGCTGCAAGCCGCCATGTTGACCAGATGCCTTAGGTTGCACGCGCGTGGCCTGACTGATGTACCGGTGTTGGCGCAAACCTCGGGGGCGTCCCCCTGAGATGACGTCATCAGCTCCAGATATTTAAGGTCTCAGTTTTCGCTAACAAGATGAAGTTAGCAAGGGTATTGTTGCGGATGGGATTCGCTCTCCGCAAACCTACCTACTCTGCCTCCTCGGACTTCACTAGAGGTACCACCCGCTCCTCGGGGGCCTCGCTCTCTCTTTTTCTTTTCAGGTCACAGTCCAGAACTGGTACTCACTCCTCGAGGGCCCACGTCCCGGACCAGCTCCTGAATACCACTTCTGCTAAGAGGTCATCACTGCTTACAACATTAGTGAGTTTCCATCTATCTCTCAGAGCTTTCCCTGGGGCCAGGTACTCGACTCTCGAGGACCTACTGCATTCCAACTCCTGGGCTGCCTTAAGAGACTATGGTGTGAGTGTTATCATCAAGGACTTGTTCCAGAACTCTGCATATCCTATCTATTCACTTTCTTAGTTTCTCTACAGCTCAGCCACCTTGGGATTGCTGTTCCAGTATCTGAGGGACTTCAGCTCAGCCGGGCACTTCCAGCTCACTACTGCCACCTCTGGTGGTTTAATATATTGTCTAATAAAAGAACTAGTGTGTGTCTGTCTCCTACACTAAGCCTGATCAGTGGTCCCTCTTGGGATCTCCCCCGAGGGTGTGGTCACCTGCCACTGGTCCAAGGATCCACCCACAACTACTCCGTTAATAACAGATTGCTAATTCCCAGCTTTAACAACAGAGCTCTAGTAACAGCCTTCCATGTATTACTTCTAAAACCACTCATCCTCTCCAAATTCTCCAAAAAGACTCCAGACCCACAACCTCTTTCAGCTGAAGAGGACATTACGTACACAGTTGATGCTATCTTGGATGTCCGCAAGAGAGGAAAGATTTAGGAATACCTCATATCATGGGAAGGTTATGTACCTGAGGAGAATACCTGGGAGCCAGCCACTAACATCCTTGACAAGGATCTTCTTTGATAATTTCACCTAATTCATCCAAGGAAGACAAAACCACCTGGGAGGGGCCCTAAGAAGGGGGGGGGGGGGGGGTGTACTGTTGCTCCCGTCGATCTCAGATGGCTGCGACCTTTGTTGCTCACTTCTCTTTTGCCTGCTCCAGTGATTTCAAGGAGTCTTTCGGCCTTAGCCTGCAAACGCTGCTCTTCCCGGCATCCCCGGGATGGCATGGGTGATCCCGGACACCATCTTGATGACAGAGTTACCTAGGGTATGGGTGTGCGCATCAGCCTCCCGCTTATTCCCATCAAGGCGGGAACCTCTGGGGCGTTCCCACCTGTGACGTCACCCGCCAAGAGGTATTTAAACCCTATGCTTCCTGACATCCAGCTAGTTAGCAAGGACTTCCGTCTTGTCTGATTCCACTCCTATGGAGATATTCTCTTTGCTTCACAGTACTCGTTCCTGACTCCTCGGGGACCTATTGTGCTCTGGCTATCTGCTTCTCAGAGGGCCATCTCATTTGCAGGAAACTACTACTTCTATCTGTGAGTATCATCATCTACCACCTTGGTGACAAGACCTCCAGCGTACCCAGTACCTCGGGCCACTACCGAGTGCTCTCTGTTACCTGCCTCATCTCTACTAAGTGAGTGCTTTTGTCTTCTCTGCGCCTCTGCTACGAGTGCTTCTCTCTCATCTCCACCTGATTCATGGCGTACCCACGCTGCGGGCCACTACCGGATCACATCTAAGAAGTATCTCTACTCCAGAGGAACTGCCCTGGTGTACCCCGCTCAGCGGACCACTACCAGGAGCACCAGCTTCACACCACTTCACTCCGGACTGAGTCTCTGCCCACCTAGTGGAATACCTACATTCCTGCTCAATAAAATCTATTACTGTTGTCTGACTATTGAGGCTAGAGCCTGTCATAGTGAATCCCCACAGGGCTCCTCCCTGTGGGTGGAGCCAACTCTCACTATGACCCAGGAGTCCACAACCACAACAAACAATAACAGGTAGGAAATCATTTGAGCCAGTCAGATAGTAAGAGCTATAAACCAGCCTCTCAAACTTTCAAACTTAGGAAGCAAAGAGTTATGGTGATGAGGCCTCTCTCGGGGGTTGTTCTGTTTCTAAGCAGGTGAGGAGATTCGCTGCCTCAGATGTGGATTGCAACCATTGTGGCCCATTAGGTTTGGCCGGGTAGACCAGCATGAATTTCACGCCAAATTTATGTAGTCGAGTGCAGTATGGGGAAAATTCCCTCCGTTGAGACAAGAGTCGCATGGAATAATCCTAAAACACGAGGATATCTTTCTGATCATAAATCAATTTTTCCCCCGCCTGAATTTCTCGTAAGAACTCTGTTTTTTGCATGAAGTCCAAGAACTTCACGATCACTACTCGGGGTCAACTGGCCTCTTCCCTTCAGGGACCCAAACAATGCTCCCACTCTACATGCAACGGGCCACGTGGTGTCACCAGGTCCAACGATTCCGCAAGCCAGGTTTCCAAAAAACTCACCAGGCCTCATCTGAGATTGACTCGGGCAGTCTAATGAAGCGGAGATTATTCCGTCTCCAGCGATTTTGTAAGTCCTCTAGTCTCTCTTCCTGCTTGGTTACAGTCGCTCGGAGCTGTGTCACTGTGGATTCCAAGGGCAGCCATGGCATCGTGGTTCACTGATACCCGCTATTCCAAATTTTCAAATCGATTATCCAGAGCCGCCACCCTATCGTTGACTTCGGAGAGTTTCGCGATGATCTTCTGGAACTCTGGTTCCAAAGCTCCAACTGCTGCTGTTTTAAGTTCCGTGACCATGGCTCCGGAAAGCGAGGCCGCCTCCGAGACCTGTCCCACGGGTGCCATCTTGTCATCGGTGGGGCGCGATTTCTCTTTTTCCTTTTCCTTCTCTTTTTCACGTTGGGTAATCCAGACTGACATAACCGGTAAAACTGTCACAGCACTCCTGGTGTCGTGCCCTTTCACATAGGTAGTAGATCAGGGTGTAGAGGCGGCGATGGAGGCAGATGTGGGTGTTAACGGAGACAGAGCATCCAAATCACATCCTGCTCTGTTCAAGGCATCACGTGATCTCCCTGACTAGGGTTTTAAACCAATTTAATTAGTGCTCTTTGCTCCACATTTGGAGCCTTGGCATCTTCTTGCTTTCATTCACTCTGGGTAGCTGTTTTGCACCTCTCATGATACTTTGGGGTCTTCATACCACTCTTTCACTTCCTTTCACCCGCTATTACCGCCTTGGGGGTTTTCTGCCTCTTTTGGTGCTTTGTTCCCCTTTCATGGTGCCTTGAGCTGATCATGCCACATTTGATGCTTCTTTTCCCCTCTCATACAGCCTTGGGAGATTAATGCACTATTGGTGCCTTTTTATCTTACTTTTGCAGCCTTGGGGTGAATTGGTCACTTTGCTGATGTTTTGCTCCTTTGTTGGTGTCTTGAAAAACTTCTGCCATTGTTGGTACTGTTTTGCCCCATTGCAGATCCTTGGACTCTTCGTGCAACATTTGGTGCCATGTTAACATAATCTTGATGCATTGGCATGCCTTCACCCTTCCTATAAGCCACTCAAATAAAGAGCGTTGGGATTATTTTAGATACTAATTTAACTGCGAAAGCAGCTTTTTTCAAAATTAAACTTCTCTGACATTTAAGATCATTATTAGGAATATATTAATCTAGAACAGTACTTCAATCTATTCTATTTTCAGGTTTTGATTACTGTAATGCCTTATATTTGGGACATTCTGGATTGACATAGCGATCGTTTACAAATTGCCCATAATGCTAATACCTGATTGTTATCTGGCATGGATCGAAGACAGCACATTGCACCTGTTCTCCAGCAGTTATATTGGCTGCCAATTCAATGGCATATTAGATACAAGGTAGCGATGATTATTCACAGATTATTAGAGAGTCCAGAATCACTGTGGATCAGTGCCTTATTAAAAATGTATGTGCCATCAAGAAATTTACATTTGTCTCAATTCAGGTTCCTGACAGTACCATCACTTAAGATAGTATGCCTCTCTGATACTAGAAAATGCGCTTTGTCTATGACAGGGAGTATATATTGGAATACATAACCAGAACATCTAGGTATATAACATGCTCAAACAGCTTCAGGAAATTGTTAAAGACCCACTTATTTTTATAGGCATTTAATTCTGAAGTACACTAGTACTACAGTGCTATTATTTTTTAAAGGCATTTACTTCAGAAGTAGAATAGTAATTCTGGAAGCAGTATGTACTATTATATGTCACATATGTAGGCCCTTGGGCTGTGGCATGCTTGACATAGCCTAGCAGGCAAACCTACTAGGCCCATGTTGACAGCAGGTAGGCTTGCTCTTACTAGGACTAAAGCTGGGGCTTCATCTATACCAGCCCTGTTCTCCACAGGTTGAGCTCATGCGTTCCAGGGGCTGGCAGGGCTTAGGTAAAAATCCCGTAAGGAGTGGTCTGACGAAGTCAAGTCTTGGGCAGAGATCACGGTTGGCAGTGAGCAAGGGTATCCGAGTTCAGGCCAAGGTCGGGACAGGCAGCAAATAGGCAGGTCCAAGCTAGGGTCAGGGCAGGAAGCATTCCAGAAGAGTAGTCAGTATCCATAGCAGAGGTCAGGAACAGGAATCAGGCAGAGCCAGAAGACAAGGCAGGAACCAGCAAAGCAAGACAGGACAAGGCAGAGCAAAGGAGACAATGAGCAGGGAAAAGAGATGACAAGCAAGGCAAAGCACAAAGAGAGCAAAAAACAACATGCACTGCAGGAGCAGGAGGACCTGTTGCTGAGGCACTTGTCAGGAACGTGGCTGGGGTTTAAATTCCCAGCCGCGCTGACATCATCAGAAAGCGCCATAGTCTCTTTCCTGCTGTGGGGCCTTGAAGTCCCTATGAGTGCGTGCATACACGTGCTTAGGGGAGGCTCAACATGCTCGGCTGGGAGCATGATGGAAGCTTCCTTGCTGCAAAGGAGGTCCAGCGTCGTCCTGTGGCATTTCGGGTAAGTGCGGTTGGTAGTGGGGCCAACGTACGACTGGCCCACGTTACATTATATCTTGAAGATCAACTAATAACTAGCTGGGTTCAAAAAAAGTTTGGATAAGTTCTTGGAGGAGAAGTCCATTAACTGCTATTAATAAAATTGACTTAGGGCTTAGCCATTGCTATTAATTGCATCAGTAGCATGGGACGTTCTAGGTGTTTGGGTTCTTGCCAGGTTCTTGTGGCCTGGTTTGGCCTCTGTTGGAAACAGGTCGCTGGGCTTGATGGACCCTTGGTCTGACCCAGCATGGCAAGTTCTTATGTTCTTATATTGCCTGACGACCTTATCTCAATGTCTTTTCTGTTGTTAGTTTATAGAGTTTTTATTGAGGTCATTTTATGTGTTTTTATGTTTTTATTTGCTGTTTGTTATCCGCCTTAGCACTCTTCTATGCATTTCATATAGGTGAACACTTGTTTAGGCATGAAAAATGGATTTCGTCTCTGTTTGGATAAAAATACATGTAGTGTAATAGCACATGTACTTCTATCCACTGTGAAAGTATGAAAGCAGTGCCTGTCCACATCTGAAAAAAGGGGCATTTCTGGGGGACTATCTCTATGCATGCAAATGCCTTTGTTAGCCATCATTTTTCACAGGCTCTTACCTCAAGGCCAGTGCTAGCTTTTATGCTGCCCCCCCCCCCACCCCACTTCATTCAATCTCTGTCCCAGGCTTAACAAAAAAAAAAAAAAGCCAAGCTCCCTCCAGTGATACAAACTTTAAAAACTGACACATCCTCCAACCCCTTGATCTTCATCCCCTCCCCCACAATTCATGACCAGTGCAAGGGTATTAGATGCCTTAAGTAAGCCTTATAGCCTTGCCCCCCCCCCCCCCGCCCTCTCTACACACACAGTTAAGAATTTATGGATTTATAATAGATTTAATATTAAAAGGATCATCATACAGTATTCTGAGGTAAAGCTATCACTTACATTATATTTACATGTATTGCTTTGGTGCCATCCAGAAATCCCTACCAAAATGAACCCATATGGTATTAGGCCTACTGTAGCATGTGTGCTTGACCCTCAGAAAGCCATGAGTAAACTAAATTACAATATAATAAACCTCCCATACCAAAACAGCACTAACTGCCAGCACTCAAACATAATCAAAGCTACCTATGAAAAAACAACACTATAAATATATCATGCCCTAAAGTACCAATACATTTCCAATTAGGAGAATGCTTAACATCAGTCAAACATGCAGAATGCAAACAGACCCTCACCAAATGCAGAATAAAGAAATCATAACGTTTAAATAGAAACATACAGGCAAAAACTGAACTATAAACCACAACAAGCCAGACTCTCTTTGGAGTGCAACAATGAAAAAACAGAGCTATCATCATTTCTCAAACATCAAAACAACAAAATCAAGAAATATAATACATACATAATCATAATGGTAAAAACATACTAATAAAAATATTTAAAAAATAGTAGCCAAATAGAAGATTGAATCATTAAATACTCAAATACAATTTTTTAAAAATTTTCCCAAACATCAATAAAATATTTCAAAACATCAGACAAATAACACCTAAAAAATTAAACTAATAAGGATATAAAAATTCACTTTTTATTTCCAGTCCCTCTGAAATTGTTGTGGATTAGTAGGATGGGTGCACACGCTTTCTTCTTTCTTTCTTTTATATATATTATCTACACACACACACACACACACATATGCTCACACACACGCTCTCTCTATCACACTCACCCAGATGTCTTCAGATCTTCTTTGGTTGGGATCTGCCAGTAGCCCTAGGCCCTACTCTTCAATTTGGCTGCTGGCAGATTGGGATCCACTGGCAGCTCCATCCTCACACATACTCAACTCCAAGCAAGGTACCATGTCCCCGCCCCCCCCCCCCCCCCCCCCCACACACACACACATACCCTAAGCAAGCGCCCATGTTCTCACATACATCTCCCCTAGGTAGGCGCCCATTTTCTCACAAACACCCCTCCCCATGCTCTCATACAGACACACACACCTCAGGCATGCTCCAATTCTCCCTTTCTCTCACACATACACATAAACATCCCAGGCAGGCTCCAATGCTCTCTGTCACACAGTCAACCCAGGCAGGCAAGTTCCCATGCTTTTTCACACATACATCCCTCCTCCAGACAGGATTCCATGCTCTCTCACACACATACAATCAAGGTAGGCTCCCATGCTTTCTCCCACGCACAACCCAAACAGGCTCCCATTCTCACACATACACACCCACATAAACAAGACAGGTTCCCATTCTCACTCACATAAACACACACAAACCATTCTCTCACACACAAAGCCCAGGCAGGCTCCCGTGGTCAAACACACACAACCCAGGCAAACTAACATTCTTCTCTCTCATACACAATCCAGGCAAGCTCCCGTGCTCACACAGAAAGACACCACAGGCAGGCTTTCATACACACACACACACACACACACACACACACACACACACACACACACAAATCAGGCAGGCTCCCTCTTTTCACCAGCAGCCCCACCAGTGCATGTCTTTTTCCTGTGTTGCTGCGGCTGCTCCTTGTGCCTCCTTAATGAAAATACAGGATCTGTTGAGCTGCTCCTTCTCTTGTACTGGACCTGCATTATTCAGAATTCGCAGAGTTAGCACTTCCTCTATGCTGATCTTGTACATCATGAGATCAGCATAGAGGAAGTATTAGCCCCACGATTTTTTAATATCATGGAGCTGGCACAGGAAGAGGATCATCAGAATAGGCTTCCTCCTCTTCTTTTTCCAGTCAGATTGTGCTTGGGCCTCTACTAGTATTTTTTCACCGTTGGTAGGATGGGTTCCACTGGTGGCTGTATCGTCCTCTTTTTGTAGCGCACCAGGGCCTTTGCAATCTGTAGCACTCAAGGGTCCTTGGCGATCTGTTGCACGCGGGAGATGCTCGGAGGCCTTTGCAATCTGTTGCGCACACAGGCCTTGGCAATCTGTTGCGGGAGCGCTAGGGAGCGATCCCACTTCCAGGAGATGAGATGTACCCTTAGCCCTTGGCAATCTGTTGCGCTGGAAGGCCTTGGAAACCTGTTGCACTGGGACGAATAGAGTGTGCCCTTCGACCTCAGTGAACCGGGAGAGGAGTTCCGAGGAAACGCCGAGGCAGGTGAGACGGAACCTCATCTGGGCGGGAACCGGAAGCCCAGGCCCCCGCTGACCTGCACGGCCTCCGTGAGACCAACTACACAAGGTTGGTCTTTGAGTAGTCCTCCGACCACTCCAAGCCCTTTCGGACCCGCTGCTGGGTAACGGCAGAGGCGGCAGGCCGGATAGGAGGCAGAGGTGGACAAAAACCATGGATACAGGACAGACTCAGGTGCTGATGAATCAAAACTGAAGAAAATGAAGACTCACGCATTGAAGAAGACGAAGACTCAGGCACTGGAGGCATGGCATGGCAAGGCAAGGCTAGGCATGGCAAGGCAAGTTAAAATCAAGCAATTAAAAGTCCGAAACCTCCAAGAGAGCGTAGGACCTCCTGTCGCTCAGACACTTGGCGAAGAGCAGCACAGAAGCGCAGGATGGACAGCAGCCCCTCAGGGAGTCCTGGAACAAGAAGGAAGCAGACAGGTGGGCAAGGTCCCTCAGGCGCCCTACAGAACACAGTCAGGCTAGTTGCGGACCACACTGTCCCCTACGCGCCCTACACAGCCGGCCAGCTGGTCGTGGACCACGAGGGGAGCGGGGCAAGCCCAGGAAAGGAAAGACATGTGGACTCACAGACATCAGGACAGGCGGACATCTGGACATCAAGAAAGATGAAGGCTCAGGAACATCAGGAACTTGGAACTTCAAGAACTTGGAACATCAGGAACAGATGAGACATCAGCAGAGACCAGGAACATGGACGATGAGGGATCCCAAAATGAAGAAAGGAAATGCCAAGCAGGAACAGGAAGCAGGAAGTGCAAAAGAGGACTAGCCCCTTGCAATAGCAAGGAAGAACTGGAAGCAGAGTCCTTAAATAGGGCCGTACGAGGAGACACCCAGGGAGGGGTCCACATGTGGGGCCCGGGGAATATCCGGCCGTGGGCCCTTTAAATCTCAAAGAGAGGCGCAGCCTCGTGCCTAAGGAAACAGGAAGGAGTGCAGGACCTTGGACAGTGGCGTCCTCACCGCTGAGAAGGAGGAGGAGCTGGAGCAGGCTGCGACCAGGCCCGACGCTGGAGTGGCGGCGTCCAGGCCGCAGAGCGGGCTGGGCCCGCGAGCAGGAGTGCAACACTTTTTTTCACTGCCGGTGGGATGGAGTCCACCAGTGGTTGCATGTACCTCTTGTTTCTTCTTCCTTTCTTGGGCTCCTTATTCACTTTCACTGCTGCACCTTCCAATTGTCCTGTCCCATGCAATTGCATGATTTGCTTGCCCACTAGCCCTGGGCCTGCTTACGTTAGTAA
The DNA here is from genome assembly GCF_901001135.1 of Rhinatrema bivittatum. NCBI lineage: Eukaryota > Metazoa > Chordata > Amphibia > Gymnophiona > Rhinatrematidae > Rhinatrema > Rhinatrema bivittatum. Next base: position 573,790,586 of record NC_042616.1, read on the forward strand.
TTATTATAATTGCCAATGTTATTTAATAAAGCAGATTGCTAAAAAGCTACAGGTTCATGCTGGAAATTAATCTGTTGGTGACCTTGAACCACTCTATTAGATGTAACTGCCTTCAGCTTGCCCAGAGTAACTTGCAAATTGTTCTCAGATGCCCACAGTAATCAATTTTATTGTACCACTGATATGATCCTTTATTGGGGAAAACCTTCAGGCACCATCAGAGAACTGAACATTGATCTAGGCAGTGCTAATTAATCATTGGCAATATTTTGGAATCAGACAGTGCTAAAGCTTGGGAGATCAACTTGAATTTCAAACAGTGGCAAATCAGCAATGGGGAAATGCTCCTATATGTGCTGCTGGTCATGCTTTTCTTGTGAATAGCTGCTGCCACTCATAGTTTTTTCTTTGTTTGTTTTAGGCGGGGGAAGGGGAAGGGGAGGGGGAGGAGGGAAAGACTTATCTGCAACCAAACCCACATACTTTTAATACTTAAATTCTGGCTCACGGCCTTTTCTTCTGACTGTTTTAATTGTCCGTACCCCTTTTTTCTCATCCTTCAGATTTTTTTTGTTTCAGATTAGAAATGTTTCTTTAAAAAGTAAACTCTTCTTGACTATGTGTTTGTCCAGGATGAAGAGGACGGCATGTTATCACTGAGCCCTAGCCGCTGCCAATTCTTCACTCTTTTCAGAGTCTGGCGGTGATCAGTATAAAATGTTCTGAACCCTATAGCTCTCCAGTCTAACAAAAGTAACCCCCTGAATGCAGGGCTGCCCGAGTTTCTGTTGATGTTATATTTTAAAATATTTAAATATTAATGTGTTTAGCAAATGCATTAGGTCTGGAGTGATAAATCTAAAACACATATAGATGGTTATCTCAGACATTAAAGTTAGACAGATGGCCTTTTGGGTATCAGGGATTGACCATGTATACATTATTAATTTGGACTCTTACATGTCATTAAGTCCCAAACCCATTTTCTTTTATACTTCCTCATATGCTTCAGGCAGCAAGACTAGGTACATATTGACCTTTGCAAAGTATATCATAGATCAATATGATAAACTTTAAAGAAAATGGGCCGCAGCGGTGATGCTCCCAACCTACAATAAAAGGTATCTTTCAGGAATCGAGAGGCCAACAGTACAATACAGACTTGTAAAAAGACTATAGAGTAAGATGATACAGAGAGTCAGATAAAACATCATGCCCCACTTCCTATGGAGGCCAACTGTTTAATGGAAAACATCTTACTAATGACCTCTTATGAATAACACACAAGTAATTGGTAAGAGCATAACATTAAGCTATAATACAGCCTCTGCCATCAGAGAACAAATTCAATAAAAAAAGATGGTGACAGCTCAAGGATACATTGCATGTTTCCAGTTTATGATGACATTTACGAGAATATGCTACATTTCATTAATTTATTTTTGTTGATATGTACTGTGTATGCTATATCTGAGATTGTGGCCACTCGCCACACATCTTTTCTCTGGTATGTCCTTTCAAAAATAGTAAATCCACCACCTTTAGGTCTTAGAAAGATGGCAGTATGCAGATTCTAGACTGTGCTTTAGCTCTTCATATCTTGAACTCCTTTGAGACTGTAACTTCAGACCCCGATGAATCTGGGTCTCAGTTTGCCTGACGTGACAAAATGAAGCCCTATATAATTATTGGACCCATCACAAAATAAAATCACTTCAAATCTCTAACCATTGTTTTCAGATGTTATAGCTAAAATTACCGCTCCTTGAGTTTTCACAGGACTTTACTACAGCTGAGAATTAGCATCTATCCTGATTTATTATTATGATTTACTTGATTACAAATCATTAATAGTGCCACCAACTGGCAATGTCTATACATGGATCCTGTTCTGGATATGACCCATCCAATATAAATAAAAAAACCTCTTTTTAACTGAGTTTATTTTGTTTCCTAGCATCTTTGAAGCTTTAGGTTTATACATACTTCATCAAACTTCTCAAAGTTTAATAACTTCTATGAGAATAAAATGCTGTAACTTTTCTCTTCTTCAATTTTGTACCATATGGATAAGGTCCTGATTCATCTGTTTCTTTTGGCACAATACAAGATTGACATGATTTTGTAAAGCATGGTATTGGTTTGTGGGAAATCCGCTTGCTCCTGTTGAGGTACTGATTGATCAACTATAATTGCTTATCCATGGCTGCCACAACTAATGTTTCAGTTCCTCCAGAACTTTAGTTAGGGTTGAATCATTTCTCTGTCAAATTGTGCGACATGGCATGGAGCATTATGATATTGCACATCTTCCTTGGATCTATAGGCAAGGAGCTGCCAATGTGAACAGGCAGGAAAATCTCATTTTCAAGAGACCAAATGTTTTCCCTGTCACAGACCCTAAGGCAGTATTGTCCGTACTATACTTTCTTCTGCATGTTTCCAACACTGAAGAAATATATCATTAGCTCACACAAACAGGCTTCCTCTCTCTCTCGTATACATATGCTCACATATACGCTTCCTCTCTCTCAGACACACATGCTCTCACACACATGCTTCCTATCTCTCATACACACATGCACTCTCTCTCATACACATATGCTTCCTCCGTCTCACACACACTCTAAAACACACACGCATGCTCCTTCTTACTCTCTCACACACATACACACTCCTTCTCTGATATACACACATGCTTCCATATACACATATAGTTCCTCGCTCTCATATACACATGCTTACTTGCTGGGGGTGCCATTTTGGAATGAGCCCATCCCTATGCACCCAGAAGTGTATACATGCACGCAAAACCATGCGTGTACTTACTATTCCTGAGTATGTGTATACACACATAGTTTTGCGTGCATGTATACACTTCTGGTCGCATAGGGATGGGCTCATTCCAAATTGGCACCCCCAACGAGTAAACCTAATTTTTCAGCCCAGGATGTGGCAAGGCTGGCAGGGATGATCATATGTAATGAGAATCTTTTTGTCTCCATCTGTGGGGTGTACACAATGCGAAAAATGCCAGATATACTGAAAGGAGCAATGATAAAACCAATCATTAAGAAAAAAAACAGTGATCCCCTTATCCTGAACAACTATAGGCCAGTATCGAATCTTCCCTTATTAGCTAAACTAATTGAGAAAACAGTACAGAAACAGCTAGCTGAACACCTAGATGACCATAACATACTGTATCCATCGCAACACGGATTTCGAAAACACTACAGCACTGAGACATTGCTCCTCTCTCTAACAGATAACATTCTAAGAGGCTTTGATAGCAGTAAACACTATATTCTAATAATGCTCGACCTATCGGCAGCCTTCGACACAGTTAACCACAAAATACTACTAAATAGACTAGAAGAAATCGGACTACAAGGCAAAACATTAAACTGGTTCAGCTCATATCTAAAAAACAGGTTTTTCCAAGTTCAGATCAATAACACATTATCAGAAAAAATCAACCTCAAAACAGGGGTTCCGCAGGGATCAGCCCTGTCTGCGACCCTTTTTAACATATACATGCTGCCATTATGCCACTTACTGGCAGGACTTGGAATTATACATTACATTTATGCCGACGATATCCAACTAATTCTACCTATAGATGACACAATTGAGAAAACATTAAATCTAGCTAACATGTACCTAAGCATTATAAAACAACTACTGACACAAATGGAACTTGTTATTAATATTGATAAAACAGAATTTCTACACCTAGAACGGAAAAATACTGAAACCAGCCAAACCTCAATAATCCTCAAAGATAACCAGAAAATTGAACTAGCTGGAAAAGTACGTAACCTTGGAATAATAATGGACCCTGAAATCAATCTAAAACAGCACATATCACTAAAAGTAAAGGAAGGATACGCAAAACTCATGGTACTCAGAAAACTAAAACCACTACTAACTCAAAATGATTTCCGAACAATTCTACAGGCACTAATTTTCTCCAGCACGGATTACTGTAATGCCCTGCTGCTAGGACTACCAAATACTACGTTAAGACCACTTCAAATACTTCAGAACACAGCAGCTAGAATACTAACTGGAAAAAGGAGGCGGGACCACATAACCGAAACCCTAGCGGAACTACATTGGTTACCGATTGAACACAGAATTAAATACAAAACCCTATGTACCATCCATAAACTAATTCATGATGAGAAATCAGACTGGCTAAACACAGCATTACGTGTATGTGAAAGAGGAAGCATATGTGGGTAAGAGAGCATGTGTGTATGAGAGGGAGCATGTGTGTGTGTGAGAGCATGTGTGTATATGAAGAGAGGGAGTGTGTGAGTGTGAGATAGAGGGAGCATGTATGAGGTATGAAAGCATGTCTATATGAGAGCGAGGAACTATATGTGTGTATGGAAGAATGTGTGTATATTAGAGAAGGAGTGGGTATGTGTGTGACAGAGTGAGAGGGAGCATGCGTGTGTGTTTGAGAATGTGTGTGAGATGGAGGGAGCATACGTGTATGAGAGAGAGTGCATGTGTGTATGAGAGATAGGAAGCATGTATGTGAGAGCATATGTGTATGAGGGAGAGGAAGCCTGTTTGTGTGAGCATGTGAGAGAGAGAGAGAGAGAGAGAGCATGTGTGTGTGAGTGAGAATGAATGTGTGCATGTGTGTGTGTATGACAGAGAGGAGAAAGTTTGCATGCCTTCCTCCCCACCCCTACTAATCCATGGCAATCTCGGGATGACTGGAAATCGAAAGTTCCCAGGTATGTAGAGGGGGGAATTTTTAAATCCTTATTAGTTTTCATTGTTAACTGGTATTTGATGTGTCTGATGTTTTGAAATATTTCATTGTTGTTTGGGAAATTTAAAAATAATTTATATGAGTTTTAAGTTATTGGATGTTGTATATGTCAGTTGTTTTGAAATATTCTATTAGTATGGTTTTATTATTATTGATGTTTTATGAGGAACGGGGATGTTTCTGTTTTTCCACTGTTGCAATGCATACAGAGTCTGGCTTCATGTGGTTTCTAGTTCAGTTTATATCTGCATGTTTGTATTTCTACTTTGGTTTCTATTATGTATTTGGCTGTTACGCTCCGCGGCCACAGATGGCTGTGGCCGCCATTGCTCACCTCCCTTTTCACAACCTTGGCTCCGTTGGGCGAACTCGTGGCTTCGGCCAGCTACCACTGGCCTTCTGGCCTCCGTTCCCGGGCCTATCCGAGCAGTGTGGAAGCTCCCGACCACCATCTTACCCATGAGGTTCCTTAGGCACGCGCGTGCGCTTACCGACCAGCTTTAACCACGTCATGGCTGGATCCTCGGGGGCGTCCCTACCAGATGACATCACTCTGCTCTCATATTTAATCCGGCCTGCCCAGATAGCCAGCGACTTGGCAATGAGTTCACTTGCTGTTGTTCCAGCTTCTACTCTGCTTGTTCCGGTTTGCTTCCGTGGTGTGAGAATACTGGGTATCCACTCCTCAAGGGCCCCCCTTGACTCTTGGCTATCCGCTCCTCGGAAGGCCTTTCACCCGGTTTCTGACCTGCCTTCTCCTAAGGCTTTCTATGGGACTTCTGCTTGCTTCCTTTCGCTGTGAGTACCACTTCTGGATCTGTGCCTTGATTGCTACGTGGGAATCCCGCTGGTGTACCCTGCTCTGTGGACCATTGCCGTGAGGACTCACTTCCGGGTTCCCCCCTGCACTGCAGACCTGCGCCATGTATCATGTGAGGAACCCTTGCCGGGGCACTCCGCTCTGCGGATCACTACCGTGTTCTTCCACCAAGGAACCTCCCTGTTTTCTCCACTTCTGATTTAGTGTGTTACAGTGACTGTATTTTTTGGCACCCCCGCTCCTCGGGTATTGCCACTTCCTCCTTTGACTCTTATCTCAAGCAAGACTGGTGTCAGCAGTTGCTGCCATTCCATGGTCCACCTCCAGGGGTCACCCTCCACGTCTCCACCTCTACGTCTGCTGTATCTCCATCCCACAGCCGAGGCTCCGCCTCCTGATGGTGAGGCCCTGAGGGGCTCCTCCCCCTGGGTGATTCCACCTCTCACCTCGGTCAAAGGGTTCACTCACTTACTTATCCTAACATTGGCGAGGGTCTGTCTATGTTATTCATGTGACTGAGGTGAATAATTTTGCTAGCGTGTAGTTTATATATAGGGGATCTATAGCAGCCTGACTTGTTCTGTTTCCTATTTGGAGATGTATTGGTGTTTTAGGGCCTGATATAATGTTTGCAGTGTTGCCTTTTTATAAATAAGATGATTAATCTTTGAGTCTTGTAGTTAGGGTGTTATGATATAGAATGTTTCTTATAGATTCTGAATACATTTTTTGCAGAATTTTTTTATTATTCCTGGTAGTAGAGGGAGTTTTGTTGCTGTTATTGAGGTGATAACTGAATTTGAATATTAGTTTTCTGTGGTGAGTGGTAAGGGGAAGTGTCCTTGGTCTGCACTGCATCCTTTGTTGGGGGAGTTTCTGTGAGCGCAGGATATTGTAGAATGTGAAGTGCAGGTTTTATATTGGGATTTGTCCCACTCCTTTGTGAAAACATTTTTGATTGATGCTCTTGAATAATTTTAGTGGTAGTTTTACTAGATGGTAGTTTTACTAGATGGTTGAAACTGATCAGATGTTTCTTTGTTACTTAGAAGGTTCTTCTGTCTAGAGATGCAACTGATATGTATGCCCTACACCTTGCGATAATATTGCAAAATGTTTGTAGCAGTGCTTTATTAGCAGGGGTATCCTGTCTCTGCATATATGGAATTTGGTGACAGGAATGTGTGGAGAGAGCCACTGGACCCCTGCCAAGATCAAACGATCAGGGTAGTTTCCCTGTCATAGGTGATTTTCTTCAAAACAATAATTATAATTTAAAAAAATACCATGATTGGTGGGTGGGTTTGATAGGGAAATATGTGCACTAAACCTCTCTCCACATCTCCCTTTTAGTGATGTGAGCCTGTCTCAAATATTGCTCTCACTCTCTGTCTTTGCGCTACAGTATATCCTGACCAGTCTCCTTCTCACTCCACCAGTGCATCCCCGCAAGTCTCTCTCTCACCCTCCACCAGTCCGGCTCCAACTCTCCTCATTCTCCAGCAGTCCAGTCCCACCAGTTATTCTCTCTCTCTCACTCTCCACCAGTCCAGCCCCACCAATTGCTTTCTCTCTCACTGCACCAGTCCAGCCCTGCTAGTCAATTTTTCTCACCCTCCACCAGTCTAGCCCTGCTAGTCACTCTCTCTCTCTCCCTCCACAAGTTCATCCCTGCCATTCACTTTGTTTCTCTCTCTCCACCAGCCCATCCCCATCAGACGCTGTCACTCTCCACCAGTCTTTCTCTCTCCCTCCACCAGTCCATCCTCTCCAGTCTGTCTCTCTTCCTCCACCAGTCTATCTCTCTCTCCCACCACCAGTGCATCTCTGCCAGTCTGTAGCTTTATCCCATCCCACTTCTCTCTCTCTCCAGTTCATTTCCTCCGGTCGCTCCAGATCTAAACAGAGCAAGCGTGTGTAGATCAAGCCTGTAGATACACTACGTAAGTTACTGAATATGAGTACATCCTTTCACATTGATGGCGTGTTTTGTAATTATATGTATTCAGTTTATATCAGTAAGCAGTATTTAATAAGTTGTATATATTATCAATGCATCTGGTGTGTATATATAATTATTTCTGTGTTATTACATTAATAACTTTTCTATATATGGCACATATCTGCAGGTAAATATGGAAGAGAAGCATGTGGGGGTCTGCAAAAAGTTTAGAGATTGAAAAGGGTCCACGCTCCCAAAAAGGTTGGGAACCTCTGCCTTAGAAAATCCAAAAAAAGCATCAAGGTAACAAAAATTAAAACAAAACCCAAGCAAACAGTCAAATGAAATGCCAATCAAAACTTTTGAGCATCCACATCCCTAATCTCCAATGTCCTAATGGCACAAGGACAAATGTTAGGGTGTTGGCACAAGGTAATCGTATGGCAAGGATATTGCTGTAAGCATATAATAAAAATCATTAACCACTAGTAGGGGGGCAAACACATAGCATGCATAGATGTCTAAAAGGTTAGGGATAATCTATAGGTAGGGGGATCAAGGGTAAGGTGACAAAACATGGGAACAAAGTCAGCATGGCCAGAGGATGTGGTTAGTGCAGTTAGTGTAGCTGTGTTTAAAAAAGGATTGGATAAGTTCTTGGAGGAGAAGTCCATTACCTGCTATTAATTAAGTTGACTTAGAAAATAGCCACTGCTATTACTAGCAGCAGTAACATGGAATAGACTTAGTTTTGGGGTACTTGCCAGGTTCTTATGGCCTGGATTGGCCACTGTTGAAACAGGATGCTGGGCTTGATGGACCCTTGGTCTGACCCAGTATAGCATGTTCTTATGTTCTTATGCTATTTTGGATGCTCCTGAATTTACATCTCACATCTAATAACTTATTGTCCTTCTTTCCCATCTGTACAGGTGAAAGATCTGAAGAAAAAGGCCCGTGAGTTGCACTGCTTGGGAGAATTGTTGATGCAGCTGTGCATGAGGCAGAAGCAAGCCACAGGTATGTACACAGACCTCCCCATCTGGGAAGGTTCACCATTGTCTATCTATGTGCAGCTTCCATCATATACCCAACTATTGACTATCTATCCAATCCCAACCTTGGCAAACCTTTAGTTTTAACATTTCCCTTCAATCGCACATTAGTAACACATCCATAACCCATTGTTCTCCATTCAGCACAATGGAGGCTGAGGCATTACACCTGGGTCATTGGTTGCCTTGACAAGAGCCGTGACTCTACCAACAGTCAGCGGCAAACTCAGTCTTTAATCTGGGTGTTAGTGGTAAACCACAATACCTTAAACAGCAAACCATTTTTTCTCCATTCTAACAAGGCTGCTAAGTGGCAGCATCAGGACAGAAAATGCCTCAGAATCAAAGGCAGCCTCCCAAAAAAAGCAACCTGCCACAGCTCCAAGTACACTATGTTGTCACCAGGCTCTAATTGTTAGTCTTACAGATGACTTTTTCTGTAACATCTATTATTCTGCTTTGCAACTACTCATTGCTGAAAGCAGCACCACCACAACTTCTGTCACATCACCTAGCCTCAATCCATCTTATACATGAAAGTAACACCTACAGCAAACTCGCAGATTTTATGATGCTTCAGCTCGCACTGCCATTCACATCAGCTGACAGCTTTCCAAACACTTTTGTCTCTCTCTCAGGCACCAGCAGCTCATCCATAGATGAAGACGAAGAGATGAACATAGCCTCTCCTGTTGGAGCAGCTGCAGCTGCACAGCTGCCACAAGGAGCATCAGCCATACCCCTCCCCCCCCCCCACTACAAGGCATCCCCAGGCTCATAGGAGACAGGCCATCCCAAGGAAGCTCTCATCATTGCTGTCCCAGACCTTCTGGCTCCCATTCATGTTCCCTCTGTAGGGCTTCCTCCCCGTGTTGCCTCAGAACCTCTAGATATTGGTCTTGTAAGTACCCTGCCATTGCAAGGGAGAGAGATGATCATGATGGGGGGGGGGGGGGGGGGGGGCAAGTTACAGCCGAATCTGGGCAGCACCTCATGTCTGTGGAGGCTAGCTCTGTGGCTGGAGCACCTGCTCTTAGCCCAGAGGCCCAGACTCTCGTGGCTATGGGTATAGCCCCCTATGCCTAGCAGGTCCTGTGGCCTTTTATGCTATGTGAATAGTTATCACTGTAGATTTTCTTTTCTTATCCCTAGTTATGTTTAATTTCTTTTGGTGGCAGACGCACCTGTTCTCTCTGTTATCAGGGCCCATTTTGCCTCCAGCCCTTCAACCACCTCAATGTGTGATTTTTATTTTTGTCCCTGAGACCTCCATGCTGACTATTTATGTTCAAAGCAGCTGTTATACTTGAGTATGTTTGTAGACCCTAGATTGGGCTGAGAGTTGACTCCACCCACAAGGAGGAGCCCTGTGGGGACTCACCATGATAGGCGTGGCCTCAGCTGAGACGGACACAACAGCAAAGAGACTTTATTATACTGGAATATAGGATAACCCACCAAGTGGGAAGAGAGAGTCACAATCCAGAGGAAAGGGTAGCTCACTGATGATATCTCCGGTAGTGGTCCGCGGAGCAGGGTACGCCGTGGAATCCCTTCTTTGATGAAACTTCCTGTATTGATCCGATGCTGGCCCGCAGCGTGGAGTACGCCGAGAATCACAGGAAGATGTTGCGAATAGAGCAGGAGGTCAGCGGAGCTGAATAGCAGATGGTACTCACTCTGAAGTGTGCAAGGAAGGTTGCTGAGGTGATCAAGGTAGTGGCCCGAGGCCCGGGGTACACCGGAGGTTCTGTCAGTTGAAGGTAGCGAAGTCACAAGGCTGAACCAGACAATGCCCAGAGTAGATGAAGAGAGACTCCAGGCAGGAAGGCCCTCTGAGGAATGGATAGCCAGAACATGACAAGGCCCCTGAGGAGCGGGTACCTAAAGTGTTCAAGTCTCTAGGTCAGGAACGAGTTCAGTGTAGCGAAGCAAAGCATCTCCGAAGGAGTGGAATTCAGCAGGAAGGAAGTTCTTGCTAACTGGTAGGTAGCTCGGACCGACTGGCTCAAATACACGCAGGCAGATGACGTCATGCGGAGGGGACGCCCCCGAGGTTCCCTCCATGACGTGAGTAAGACGGGGCCTGGCGCTCGTACGCGCGCATGCCTTAGGTAATACCCGATTCAAGATGGCGGATGGGAGTGTCCACGCCATTCCAGGAATGCTGAGGAGAGCGGCATGTGGAGGCAGAGGTCGCCAATTGTCCGAGAATTACTGGTGCAGGCAAAAAGGAGGTGAGCAACAAAGGTCGCAGCCATCTGCGACCGACGGGCGCAACAGCAGCTTTGGCAGGCTGTTCATACCTGGTAAGTATCCCAACATACTAACCACGTATGGCCCCCAGTCCACTCCCCCTCCCCCCCATTCCCACATCATCCTCACATTTCTACTCATGCAATTATACTACCAGGACCCCAAGGACAGCACTGGGATTCTCACACATCACTAAATTTAACATTAATGTACACAGAATAACTTTATTCTCCTCTTGCTCCCTTCCTCCTCCTCCTCTCCCCATCACTCTTGGAGATGGTGCAGACTGAAAGAGAGGGGGGGGGGGGGGGAAAGGACAATTGCAACCCAACAGGGGATATCTCTTCACCTCCCGAGCAAACCACTGGTGGCGTGCCTGGACTGCACGTCCCAGGCTCTTTGGACAGCTTGCTGCATGGTCTGGGTAGGTAGGGGAAAAAGCAGCAGATGGGCCTGGGTGGCAGAAGAAGAAGACACGGCCAAACTGCTGCTGCTCTCTTCCTCCATGCCACCCGACCTGCAAAGGGGCGTGGGGGATTCTTATGGAAATTGGTAGACTGTCTCTTCTGCTCCTCCCCCCCCCCCGGGTAGTCAGATGTGAATCGCTGCCTTACCAGCAGGAGCTTCCATTGCAGTCCAGCTTCCTTTTCCTTTTTTTAAATAAATTCACTGATGATCTGCAGAGAGCAACTGAAAGCTCACCCTGCGGTGAAAAAAAACAAGCAAACCTTGGCAACCTTGGAGAAAGGAGGTAGAGGGAGTGAGAGGATCTTGAGGGGTGTTGGGAAGATCATGAGTGAAAGGTGCGGAGTGATTGCAGGGGAGTGAGTGAGAGATTTGAGGGGTGGTGGGGAGAAGGAACATGAGTAAGAGGTGCAGGGTTGATTGAATGGGAGGGAATGAGGGGTGATAGGGAGTGTGAGTGTGAGTGAGTTGTGCGGGGGTGATTGGAGGGGAGGAAGTGAGTGAGGGGATCGGTAGAGTTGCAGGGGGGTTAGTGAGTGATGGGTCTGGAGGTGCTGTGCTCTGTGAATGAGGAGCGTGAAGGAGTGTTTTAGAAGAGACAGTGAGTGAGAGGACTGGAGGGGGCTGTAGGTTATGAATGGGAGAATCGCTATCTGGAGGAATGGGGTGAGTGGATCATTCCTTCCTCTCCTGACCCCTGACCCCCTTTGTCTCCTCCCCTCCCCTTGATCCCTCTCCTTCCTCTGTGTCTCTCTCCTTCTCCATCCCTTATCCCTTTAACCCCCCTGCCTCTTTTGAGATCCCCTCTCTCCCCATTTCCAGATCCCTTCCTCTCCAGCACTAATAACTATGATCCTTTGTCCTCTAATAAAGAACGACTTAAATTAACTGGACACAGAAATGCCAGAAAAGGACTTTATTTTTTTTAACTATTAATTTTATTGTATTCCTAATTTAACAACCACAACTGTTGCCATTACAAACTTTAAAAAAAGAGATGACATCACATCTCTTGCCCACCTCTGACATTGCCAGTGCCCATACATAATCTAAAACTTGAGGTTGCACAAAATATAGTTTTGTGCAACCTCAAGTTCTCTGGTACCTCTGGTACCTCAAAACAGTACCAGAGAATAAGCTCCCCTAATCAGTGGGAGATCATAGACATCCTTGAGCACTGTACCGAGTCATGGGCTGACATCTATCAGTTATAAAGTGAAATAAAAATCTACAGCAATCAATATGCAAATACATGTGAAATTATGCAAATTTGCCATAGAATTGCACAGAAGTTTGAAAACATTTGCCGCAGGAAACTGGGAGCTCTGGATATAATGTAATCAGAAAAGACAAGGACAAGCATCAATGCAAGCACCTATCCTTTAGATATATGCATTAGGGGGCCATGCCTTAGGCATAGAAAGGACATGAAGCCACGGCATGCACACACATGTACAAGTACAACAGAGAGGGACAGGTGGAGGGATCATATACTGTGGAGAATTGTTTTTAATTCATTGGTCTTCCCAGGTAAACCCAGAAAGAATCTGTAGGCACCTTGACTGAAAATTGTTTTGTATACATTTCCCATTGCTAGGCTCTAATAGCAACTAAAATGTACTGCAGCTACAATAGCCCAAAGGCAACTTATATCTGAGCAAAGTAATCAATGCTGCACTTTAAGACTGCAGTTTCCCGAGATAACAGACATCAATTTGTATAACCTTCCAAGGTGGACATTTGTCTGAGCCTTATGTACGGAGCTTTTGAAGTGGACTGAGTTGTTTTTCAGACAGTGCCAGAGGAATCCACAGGAAAAAATGAATAAACTAGTCGGGTTTTGAAATATGCTTTCACCTCTATTACTTCTCAGGCTTGGTACCAGTTTTAGTAAGAAACTAAGTGAATTATTTAAAATTCAGGAAGCTGGTTAAGGCTTGTCTTTTTTTCTCTCCAGCAGAGGAAGTGAGGCAGAAGATGGGTTTGGGTGCTGTGAGTGGTTTTGTGTGGGCAGAAGGGTGGCAGTCAGAAGCTAGCAGGGTTTTTATTTATTGGTATGCGTTATCTTATTATGTATATGGAAGCTGTGAACTGCTTTTATTATATTTTGTACTGGTGAGGTATATAAATATTTTAAAGAAATAAATAAATGTGTAGGAAAGCATTTTTCATTTCAGTTTGTTTTTCATTTCATTTTCTTTTGGTTCATTTAATGTTTTATTGGCTTGGTTCAGTTTCCTGAACTGAAAAAGAAAATTAGAAAACAAATCCTCCCATACCTTAAAACAAACCAAAACATTCCTCCCTGAGGCCCTCCAACCTCCCTCCTACCCAGCTGGACTAAGATGAACCCAGCTAGGGCTACCCTGGACCTTTCTTACCCATCACCCCCCTCCCCCCACCTCGCTTCCATCCCCACAAGAAAAGTACTGGAACTGGGTCTCCTTGGCTGGGCGGAGACTGGCCTAGCAAGGCCTCTCCAGGCCCCTTCCACCTCTTGGAAACATCTTCTGGGGCCAGGGACCTCCCTAGCTGGCCCCACTTAACCCCTTTTTGTGGGATCTGCATCTGCAAAATTTTTGGATATTTTCAGGCAAGGTCATTTTTTGGTTTGAATGTGCAGTTCATTATAAATGAATGCAAACCCATAGTATTTGGGGCTCCTTCTGCCTAGGGAGGCACAAGATGGTTGCAGTGGCACTGTATCAGAGGCTGGACAACCTTCCCCACCAACAGGTTCACCCCTTCTCGCAGCTCAATTCCTCGTGGCCCTTTGGGTGCTGATTGCAGCCAATAAGATCAGGTAGGAAGCAGAGCAGCAGAGGTAGCCACGCAGGTGCAGAACAGCTTCTTCGTAAAAGTGCAGGAGGATCATGGGAGCACTTTATTTGTGCTGCTGCTGCCGCCACTGAATCAACAGCCCTCTTAAGCACCCTGTTGCCACCACCATGTAGAATGGGGACAGCTGGGACCCGGGCTGCTGCCAAAAAAACAAGGGGGTAGGAGAACATAAGAATTGCCATGCTGGGTCAGACCAAGGTCCACTGAGCCCAGCATCCTGTCTCCGACAGTGACCAAATCAGGTTGCAAGTTCCTGGCGCATCCCATGAAGAAGATCTAGTTTCTGTTACTCACTCCCAGGGACAGCAATAGCTTTCTTTACCTTTAGTCTACTTGGCTAATAACGTATTATGAACTTCTCCTCCAGGTCCAAACCTCTTTTAAACCCCGCTATGCTAGTCACCTTGATCACATTCCCTGGCAACAGAATCCACAGCCTGATAGGGCTCTTTGTGAAAAAGTACTTTCTACAATTTGTTTTGAATCTGCTGGTTGTTAGTTTCATGATGGGCCCCCTTGTATTAATATTATTTGAAAGGGTAAATAACCATCTTTTATTTACCCATTCCGCCCCACTCTTGATTTTATAAACTTCTTTCGTGGTTTCTTTTACAAAGCTGAAGAGCTTTAGTCTGCGTAGCCTCTCATCATAGGAGAGATGCTCCACCCCCTTTGTCGCTTTCCTCTATTCTGCTATTTCTCTCTTGAGAAGGGGTGACCAGAACTGCACAGTCGCACCATGGCTCGTTACAGAGGCAATATGATAATTTCTTCTTTCCTCTTCATTTCTTGTCGGATCGTTCCTAACATTCTGTTTACGTTTTTGACCACCACACGAAGCCAAGGATTTCAACGTATTTTCCACAAGAACCTCAAAGTCCTTTTCCCATGTAGTGACTCCCAATACAGAAGTCAGCATCATAGTTGGGATTATTTTTCACTTTGCATTTTTCCACATTCAGTTTAATCTGCCATTCAGTTGCCTAATCTTCCGGTCTCACAAGGTCTTTCTTCTACAGTTCCTCACACTCTGCTGTTGCTTTAACAAATTTGAATAATTTAGTGTCATCTGCAAATTTGATCACCTCACTTGTAGTTCCCTTTTCCAGATCATTTATGAATATGTTAAACAGCACAGGTCCCAATATCAATCCCTGTGGTACTCCACTAATGATCTTTTTCTATTTTTCCTACCTTCAATTTGTGTTCTTTTAACCAGTTACCAATCCACAATAGAACCCTGCTTCCTATCCCATGACTTTGTAATTTCCTGAGGACTTTGTAAAATGCTGATTGAAACTGCATATCTTTACAACAATAACTTATCTAACTATATAGAGAGATACATATTTACATATACATAGATTGTCAATGGTCCTAAAGGCTGGTAAGGCCTGCTGCAAAGGGGAACCCCTTGCCATATGCCTCTAGTAATTGGAGACTTGAATGTCTTGGGCTATAACAGCATATTGTTTGCAGAGAGAGCCCAGGGGGGTTAAGCTCTTGAAGGGAGATTAATAGTAGGAAGCCTTTGGGTGGGGTCCCTTTGACTGATACCCATTCCTGTAGTAGAGGTTCAGTGGGATGTGAGAGAAAAAAGTATGACTGAAACAGTAATTTTTCACAGTTTGTGTACTTTACCTGCTTGCAAGCGAAGAGGCTCATCATGGCTCAGATTTTCCTGGCCCCAGTGGTTAGCATCAGCCAGGCTGCTAAGCTTCAGTGCTGCTTGACAGTCCAGAGGCAGCTATTGAGCCTGAAGAGGATGGGTCTCATGAATCTGCTACTGCCAGACAGGAGGAGGAAATGGGCACGGAAGGACACGAGGAGCAGAAGCAGGCAGAGTATGAGGATGGGAACTACCCAACATATGATGAGCCAAATACTCCAGATCTATTTCCACCAGAGAAGAGGGAGGAGGAGGGATGTCTACAAGGGGAAGAGATGAGTGAATTGCCATGAAACCGATGTGAGGTTGCTATTCACTCCTGCAGAGAGCTTCTTGCTCGTCTAAAATGATCACCTTGCAGACTTCCTTGATGGTTTACAGCAGGCTATGCAGAATATTAAAGAACTGCTGCATGGAGAGCTGCATGGAATTAGACAGGTACTATAGGAGGAAATACATGCAATTAGCAACAGTTTGAGGGAGATGCTTGAGTGCATGCTTCCATGGCAGCCATAGCTAGCATAGGTCAATCCCGGGTAGCCCCAGTCCTTTGGATGCCATTTCCCCCTATAGTTCTACCATCAGAATGCTTTTCACCTCCTCATGCAGTTCCACTACCAGTACGGGCTACACCTTCCCCTGTAGGTCCACCACTAAAAAGGATGCTTCCTCCGTCTATAGCTCCACCATAACCAAGGATGTCTCCTCCCACTACAGCTCTAGTTCCTCCAAGGATGCTTCCTCTCACACTAGGCCCTCTATTGTGTTCAAGTCCACCTGTTCTGCTGTCACTGTTTTGTCTTCATCGTCCATGCCCCCTGCTGAGGTGCCCCATGCCTTTCTATCTTCCACTGGCCCCCAAATCAGAAGCTTTCAGAAGCCTGTCTCGCCTCTGGGGCCTTCCTATAGTTTTACCCCTTTGCCAAAGCCTTCTGTGTATGTAGCCTTTGAAGGCACACTAAACAGTGGTCATATACTAACAGTGATCATATACTCCTTTGCACAAGCACTAGACTAGGCCAGTCCAAGATGACAGCGAGCACACAAAAAAGAAGGGATATCCAAGAAAAAAAATCAATGTCCGTTGTACCTATATCTCCTTTCACTTGTTAATGAATGTACATTCACCATGAAAATGTTTTTGCATTAGACTGTTCCTTTCATACACAGCTTGGTGGTGTATGGAGCTGTATCTCCATAATTTCCTCCTCTTAAATGTTGTTTGCCTCCTCCTCATCATCATTGGGCACTGTAAGATGTGTATTCTCACTCTCAGGAGGAGGCAGGCCATGGATTTTGACAAGGTTATGGACATGCAGCAGACTAAAAATATTTCACAGACCTTCATGGGAACACATCCCCCTGATCTGTCAAGGCATCGGAAATGTGCTTTGAGCAGGGCAGAAGTTCTCTCTCTCTCTCTATGATTGCACTGGACTGCCTGTGGGCCCAATTGTAGTGGTCATCTATGGCAGTCTCAGGATGTGCCAGGGGAATCATGAACCAAGTTTTGAGTACATTTCCTCTATCACCTGTGGGAGGGAAGGCAGAGGGAAGTGAGATATTCAAAGCTTTTAACCATTTACCAATCCACCAATCCCCCAATTTCCTGAGAACTTTGTCAATTGTCTTCTGAAAATCCAAATGCACTATATTAACTGGTTCCCCTTTATCTACACGTTTATTTGCACCTTCAAAAAATTCTAAAAGGTTGGCAAGACAAGACTTGTCTTTGCTAAAACCATGTTGACTCTTTCCCATGAAACCATGTCTATAATGCCAGTGTGGCAGACCCTCCCAGTCTGGCCACTAGGTGCCACTATCCCTGTCCTTGGAATACACTTACACAGGAGCCATCCATACCCTTCAGGCCCTCCCACCAGGAGGCTTTGGATTGGATGACTCAGGGTTATTTAGCTCAGCCTTTTTAACACTTGTGGGGGTTCAGTTTGAGGAAGCAGTCAAAGAGTAAAGATGTATTTTTTCCTCACTCTGGTAGAGCCTCCCGGGCTTGCCCTAAGGAGTTTTCTTTCAGAGGGGATACCTCATTGTGCACTCTTTGCCAGAGGGTCCTTCTTACTTTCAATTATAGAAAGATAGATTGTTGAGCCAGAAACCCTTTAGGGGTAAAAGACCTGTGAGCCTACTCTAAACCCTAGCTAGGCAAGCACCAGTGATGGATCCTGCTGCGAGAGACAGTGAAGGCTAGAGGAGTTCTATTTTTGGAAAGAACTGTGTTCACCCTGCTTCTTTGGGGAAAGTCATCCTCGCTGACCGTACTCAAACAACAGGGGCTGAAGATCAGGGAGACCATTCACAACCTGAATGTGGCAAGTGCCCTGTGACAGCATGAACACCAGTTTAGGAAGACGCATTAAGTATTTTTGGACTTTGAGTTAGTGGGGAGCCTTTTGGATCCCCCTTCCCCACTGGGATTGCAGTGCTGAGGAATTAGCCCTGATCCCCTGGTTTTTCCGTAAGAGAAATCCCAGAAGTAGCAGCTAAGGATAAAAGAACAGCTGCACCAAAGGAAGGAAGCATCAGAGAAGGCGATCCTCCAGATCCCTGCCCAACAAGGAAAGAAGTAAGATCAAGGAGACCCCTCTGGATCTCCAATAATATGGGACCAGGATACAGGGCTTGGTGTTCGGGAAGATGCTGGACTGTAAGGTAGGATTTTTGTATGCTGGAAGGGGACCCCTGACCTAGGAATCTCGGTTAAGCCACTGGGAGAACTTTGAGTGCACAATTTATACCATAATTTTATTTATTTATTTATTTATTTATTTGTTTTTAACTTTTATATACCGAGGTTCCTGTATGGGATACAAATCACCCCGGTTTACAAAAAAAAACACTTTGCCCAACTTATCCACAATGAAACACTCTAATTGTACAAGAATCAACTGGGACTGCACAAGTGTTTAAAGATGGACTTTATTTTTGACTTTAAACTAATCAGTAAATTATAATTATCACCCAGTTCCTGGTCCTGCCTGTTCTTTTGCTGCATCTCCCTCCCACAGCTATACCCACTCCCACAGGATCGCACACCATTGTCTGGGCCATAGATAAGACGAGTCTCCCCCCATAGAAAGAATCCCCCCCCCCCTCCCGGGATCAAGAGTCAAGCTTGGGAAGGAGTCAGCTAGCTGGAGCAGCTAGGAAGGTTATAGATAAGATTGTGTGCCCTTGGGACTCAACACCGACAGGTAAGGGGTACACCAGTGCTGTTTATCAAGAATGGCTTCTACCATTTGCCTGGCACTGATGTCAGGCTTACTGGTCTATTGTTTCCAAGATCATCCCTGATGCCCTTTTTCAAAAATTGGTTTCACTTTAGCCACCCTCCAGTCTTCAGGAATCAAGGTTGTTTTAAATGAAAGGTTATGGATTACTAGAAACAGGCTAGCAATTTCATGGTTTAGTTCTTTTAGAACTCTGGGGTGGATGCCATTTGGGCTGGTGATTTGTTACTCTTTTAGTTTGTCAGTCTGATCTATTACATCCTCCATTATCCAAGATTTTTGTTTTAGTTGCTCAGAATCTCCACCATTAAAGAATGTTTTAGCTGTGAGTATATTCCCAACATCCTCCTCCGTAAAGAAAGAGAGAGGCAAATAATTCATTCAATTTTTCTGCTATTTCCTTGTCCTCACTGAGTACTCCTTTTACTCTTCTAGCAGCCCAAATTACTCCCTCACAATCTTTTTGCTTAAATGTACTTGAGGAGGCTAGAGGAGAAAGGACTGCCATTACCTTGTATTCAGCTGCTGCACCCGGGGGTAGAGACGCTGCCCCAACGGAATTGCCGGATCATCACCACCAGCTGATTGTTTCCTCTCCGGAGGCACGTGAATGCATTATACCGGAAGTGACTGTATAAAATCGGACTGCTAGCGGCGCGCAGCTGACGCCGGTGCGCTGCTTAAGCCGCGCGCGCTGAAGGGGCGCGCGGTTAAGCAGGACTTAGCCGGACTTTGCCAGGATTGCGCCGGGAGTAAGCCGTTTTTATAGTACTCGAGTTGGGTGGAGAAAGGTTGTTTTTCAATATAAGTAAGTTTTCAGTCAAATCTGGTCTCCAAGTGGAATCTTAAATAATTGCACATTTTATTCCAATACGATTTTCATTTTTTAATTATTTGCTACAAGAAAAGTTTACCTCCACTGAAAGATGTCACACACTAAGAGGAAGGCCAGAATAAGGCCCCCTAGTGAGATGGCAAATGAAGTGGGTCAAAAATCTGTATTGGAATGGCTTGACCCAATGAAATCCCCTTTGGTGTTAGCCGCTGGAGGAGTTACATTTGAGCGGAATGTATCCTCCCTTGCTACTGAAATATCTTTAAGCCCAGGGGAGCCGGAGCCTCCATCACCACCCGGTAGAGAAGGGGTCACACCCCCAAGTGGCCCGAGTGGTATCTCTGAGGTAATCTTGAACCCGAAGGCTCTTCGAGAAGAAATAGGGACAACTAATGTAAATTTAAGTGAGAATAATCTGGAATATCCAAAAGATCTAGGTTCTATAGAAAATTCTATCTCTGATTTAATAGAGACAAGTACCCCTAGAAATGCTGAATTTGTAAAAACTCAAGGTGAGGATGTGGAGGTAATAATTAAGACAGATAAAGTATGGGTAAAACCGGCAAATGTGACAATGGAAAATTTATGGTCCTATATGGAAAAATTAGATACCTCAATATGTAAATTGACAGATGTAGTGTTAAAAACATCAAAATCATCAACACAAAATACAAAAGACTTGGGTCAACAGAAAGAAGAAATAAATAAGTTAGATAAATGGGTATTACAACTTGAAAAAATTCAAAATCACCAGATTCTGAAAGAAGGAGAAATAGATAAGAAATTAGAACATGTAGAAAATGCCATAAGATCGCTGAACTTAAGAATTAATAATTTCCCTATTACAAAAAAAATGAATCCAATTGACTTATTTAAGATTTATGTAACCCAGGTGTTAAAAATACCTGAAAATTGTATGCCGGTGATAGTAAAAGCTTTCTACCTGAGAGTTAAGAAGAAACATCTTGAAATAAAGCAAACAGGAAAAGAAGGGAATGAATTGGAAATGGATAAGGAAGCAGAATCCATAGGTTTATCAGATTTTTTGCAAAAGTCTTATGATGAAGTAGAGATAAAAACTAGAGATACCTTATTGATACAATTTGCTTTCTCTACAGACAGAGACAATATACTGAGATCTTTTTTTCGAAATAGGGAAAAAATTTTCTACGGTCAAAAAATCTGGGTTTTCCCAGATTTAATTAAAGATACTCAGACTCGCAGAAAAAATTTTCTACAATATAGAAAAATGGTTCTAGAGAAAGGGGGAATCTTTATATTAAAATATCCTTGCAAATGTTTCATTAAATTAGAGGGGAATAACTATGTTTTTTTGGAGCCCCAGGGTTTAAAAGATTTACTCGAGACTAAAAGACCGGCATAAGTTAATGGAAAGAGGTTAAGTTATATGAATGTGCAAATTTAGTTATGTTTATATTAATAGATTTCGTAATACTCCGTTCGGTATGATAAGATTCCATAAATTTCCTTAGTAGAAGAAATGATAGAGTGTATAGAAGAGAATATTACTGTGATGTTGTAATGTGATATATGACAATTATTACTTAGTAATATACAACTTTATCATGAATCATATTTCATTGTTAAATTGTTTATTGTAACTATTTTATGAAAGCAATAAATAAAGAATTAAAAAAAAAAATTACTTGAAAACATTTTTATTATTAGTTTTTGCCTCACTGGCAAGCTTTTTCTCAAAGTCTCTCCTGGCCTGTCTACTGTTTCGCATCTAACTTGCCAGTGCTTGTGTTCTTGCTTATTTTCATCATTTGGATCTGCTTTTCATTTTTTTTGAATGATGCCCTTTTAGCTTTAACTACCTCCTTTACCTTAACATTAAACCACACTTTTTAATGCATGGAATACATTCAGGGACCTTAATTTTTGGTTTTTATTTTTGTTAATTTTCCCAGGAATTTGTCAGGATCTATTTGTGTCAAGAACAAAAACAGGAGAAAATCAATGGAATAATGTGACTCGTTATTTTTCTGGGTTAAAATATCAGAATTTATTTTGGTGGACAGAAGCCAGGATCTAATAAGGGTCAAGATAGGGGCTACTAAAAAAAAAATATATATATTTGCCTGTGAAAAATAGCATACTCTCTCCCCTGTCTGGCACAATGGCTAATGTTAGATAGCACAGCTGGCTGGCAGGCTTCTGGAGCAGGAGCAGTTGGAGTGATCCATAGCTTGTGAGGTTGGAGTATACTTTGAGTTGCTTAGAGATTTTTTTTGTTTTGATGGTTTATGGCTGTGGTGGTGAAAGGTATAAAAAAAAAAAGCCTGGGCTGAAGAGAGAAGTGTTGTGTTGCTGAAATTAGTTGCTGGCAGCCAAGCGAGCACAGAAGAGAGAAGATGAGGTCTCTGGCTGTTGTGGGGAGGACCTTTCATTGCCACCCACAGCGCTAGGGAAGAGATTGCATTAAAGCAGTAGCGTGCTGCAGAACTGAGGGGCATGGGAGTTGTTTGTTTTTATTTTTTCCTAGAAAAAAAAGAAAATGCTTCCTGCAGCATCGAGGAGGGAATAGGAGAGGCCTCAGTCATGGCAGAACTGCTGTCTTCTACAGCTGTCCGTGGCACTTTTGGGAAGGAGGTGGAGCGCTGGGAAAAATTAAATGCCGCTGCTCCCGCTGTTCTTTCCAACCATGGCAGTGGCACAGGGGAGTCTTCGCTGCTGCAGCTTTAAAGGGAAAGGCTGTAGAAAGCATCCTTGGCCTTGGGGAATCTTCTGGCGCTAAATCTAGGTAAAGACCGAGTATGACAGTGAAGTCACAGTAATGTCTCTTCCAGATTCATGGTACTGCAGGAGGAAAATAAATATAAGCTATAAACAAATGAAAGAATAAAAATAAAAGTGAGTGGTGGGTGAGATGGTTGGGGGGGCCCTCATCACATAGAAAATATAAAAGACAAGTCAGAAACGACACTAGAGACACCGCTGGATTTGTGGGAAAAGATAGGCATAAACTGGGCAAAATAAAAATGCTAGAGTGCTCCAACCAAGCCCCTGGCACATCTAAAATCCCAGGAGGTATCTTTGGGTGCCAGAAAATTGTTAGGAGTGTGTTTAATTTTTGAAACGAGCTCCATTCCAGTCAGTTGAAAGTGATCCAGTCTGGGTTTTCCCTATAATCAATACATTATGGCTCGAGCTTGTTTCAGAGCCGTTGTTATAGTGATCAAGTGGCCTTGTGGCAGGGATGAGAAAACAACATGATAATTTGACTGGCAATAAGAACTCCAGCGTTGTGATGTAACCAACTTCCCTGAGTATTTCAGTGAATTCTAATGCCATTAAAAATTATTAGAGCTAGTAACCCCCTGTAGCAGAGGGGTTATGTGAGCTATGGAGAGCTATATGAGGAACAGCAGTGTACGTTATGGGCACTATATTTTAGGTGACATCAACAGAGCATGGATACCACTGGAATGAAAAGCATTTACAATTTTGGGTTAGAGGCACTAAGCCACGATGTTTTTCTCAGGAGGGTTCCCACTATCGCGGGAGGGGGGTTGTCACCAGGATAGTGGGCTCCTCCCCTGAAAAGGAGTCACAGCTTGGTAGCTCGTTGTTTTGTCTCACAGCAAAGCATCATGGAACAAAACAAAACAGCTAGTGGTCCTTTAGGTGCGATGGTGGCCCCAACCTCAAGGGACTGCCATCGTCTTAAAACGTCTTAAAACTGACCACATAAAAACGTCACAGCAAAAAAAGATGAAGTTGAGCTTGGATCATGGCTGACCCCCCCGGCTCAAACCGGGGCCAATACTCATGGCAAACCTGACATCCCAAATTGTAAAAAAAAAAAAGTTTAAAGTCCTCATACAGCGATGGAGCCCCTCACTCCCAACCCTGGCATCATAAAATAAAATGTGTCCCTCACCCCCTTTCCAAAAACATACAGGCTACAACTGATCCCCCCCCCCCATCCCAACAGAATCCCAAAATTGTTGGGGGTATACTGATTAAAATATGGCATCCCCCTGCTTCCTATCTAAGCTGTTTCTTCTGCTCTTATAATCTATTTAATCTATCTTGCTTGCAATGTTGATACTGACTTCCACTTTCAGTCTTCTATCATTTTTTTGGTGTGGCGGTGGCGCTGATTTATCGAAGCTTTTACTATAGATAGAGAAGAGGAAAAAAATAAAACCTTTCATAAATCAAGTTTATTGTGTGATAAAAGCAAATTTTAAAGCAAATTATCATTTTTGGGGATAAGCTGTCATTTCAAAATGACATGAAAATATCAGAAATATTTGTCATATCATTTTATTTATTTATTAAACATTTATAAACTGCCTATCAACATTTCTAGGCAGTTTACATAAGAATATTCATAATAAAAACCAAACATTAAGACATAAAATAAATTTAAATCAATCCACTAAAATAAGTAAAATAAATAAATATTGCATCAACTAACATAAAACCAAAACAGACAAGTAAAATCAAGCCGCTGTAAAATCTGACAGACTAATATTGCAATAAAATCCTAATCTGTACTTTAGTTTTAGTTTTATGTTGCCTCCCTTCCGAAACAAAGTAAAAAATAGCATGTATGTGGTTTATGTCTTTTTAGTGCATGCAGATGATATACATGGGAAATCAAAATCATATGAATGAATGATATAAAAATGAAATGAAATGATATAATGCCACAAAATAGACATTTTTGTCATACATACCCCTATTCATTTTATCATCAATTTTCACTTCCTCAAAGTATTAGTGAGAGGTCCCAATTTATTTTAATAAGTCTAATAGGCTAGATTTAGGTTTTTTTTGCCTGTTTAAGAAAGGTTAGCTCATATCTCTCTATATATAGATAAATATATCTAAACTTAATAAAATACATTTCCTTGACATGAATAGTGATTCATGATCCTTAATCTAAATAGCAATGATAGGATAGATTGAAAAATGTAAATCATTAGACTCTGAGATCACCTATGCTTGATTGAGAATCCCTAAAGTTGGATCAGAGTATTTCTGCTAAGGATCACTATATAGTAGGGATGTGAATCGTTTTTTGACGATTTAAAACAATCGTCAGATATATTTTAAATCGTCAAAAATCGTTAGAGCCGCGATACAATAACAATTCCCCCGATTTATCGTCAAAAAATCGTCAAAAGTAGCGCCGGCGCCATTTTGAATATTGGCAATACGGCGCGAGTGCAGGAGGTCGCTCCCGAACCCCCGCTGGACTTTTGGCAAGTCTTGTGGGGGTCAGGAGGCCCCCCAAGCTGGCCAAAAGTCCCTGGGGGTCCAGCGGGGGTCCGGGAGCGATCTCCTGCACTCGTGACATCGGGTGTCAGGAACCAAAATGGCGCCGGCGCTACCTTTGCCCTGTCATATGGTAAGGGCAAAGGGCCACCGGCGCCATTTCTATTAATGCAGCCGTGGCCCGAGAGCGGGAGATCGCGGGAGATCGCGCCGGGACCCCCCCACTGGACCCCAGGTAATTTAAAACATTTGGGGGGGGGGTTCGGGAGGGTGGGGGATTTGTTTTAAAGGGTCGGGGTGGGTTTTAGGGTTGTTTTGGTGTGCCGGTTTTCCCGCCCTCCCCCGATTTACGATTTTTAACGATTTTTAAAAAAACCCAAACATGACGATCAGATTTCCCTCCCCCCCCCCCAGCCAAAGTCGATCGTTAAGACAATCGATCACACGATTCACATCCCTACTATTTAGTTTGCTTTTAAGAGCTATTTTTGACACTTATCCTATACTGGATATTGGAGATTGAACTGTGGAAGATTTAGAGGCTTGATGGCATAGTGTGCTATCCTTTTACTCCTGGGAGCCATGGTTCAAATATAATGGCAGTGCCAAATTAAATTAATCATTCACATAGTCTGATACAGATCAATCCATTTGTAAATCTTTGCACAGGCAGGGGCTAAAAAGAGAATACCAGCAAAACTGCAGTTAAGGTGCACCTGTAAGCTTTGGGAAGTGGTTTGTATGTTTCCTGACCACACAGTGTCTCTCTCTGGTTAGTACAGTTAATCTCAATTTTTCATGATCGTCAACAAAATCCACTTTAATAAAAATGAGAAAATTATATTTTGACTTGAGTATCTTAGAAAGAAGGATAGAATTTGGTAACTGTAACTTCAAGCATATTGACCTTAGCAGTATTGGATTTCCTGAAAGTCTGGAACTGGCCACAGAGTTTATATTTTACTGAGAAAAAAATGTCTCAAAAGAGATAATGCTGCTCTATGTTGCTGTATTATTCTTTTGAATGTAGCTGGCAGGCTCTTAGGGATCTGACAGAAGTTTGACGTCACTACAGGAGGTAGCATATTACCGTGAGAGGAGAGAGTTGTCTAGGTTTTAGAATTAACAAACACTCTTGACCTCCACTTCTGGGTTCCTAAGGATTTATTTTAAAGCAACTCGGGATCTGTAATTTCTCATGCTTCTAAATAAGACAAATATATACAGATATAATGATTAATTTGGGGAAGGAAATGGACTTTGACCTTCCTGAAGGTTCTACAAAGATTTAAAAACCTCTTTTCAGAAAATAGTGACTTAATAATGAAATCTTGTACACTGTCTTAGCAGGTCAACAGCTGTTAGGATTTTTAATGTTATGACCAGGAGAATAGACTGAGAAGAATTCCAGCTGAACAAATGATCTAGAGAACATAGGGCAGCTTATTAAGGAAATAAAACTGGACAAAATGATACTTTTGAAAAGATATAAACAATATGCATATTCTTGCAAAGTGGAAATAGTTTTCATCTTTTCTCATAAATTACAAAGAGAGAACATTTTGTTGTCTATATTTTCTGGGAGAAAATAGTAAAGGCTATAAAAGCGATAGGAGCATGATGGTTTTCTTTGTTAACAAAAGTTTAATTTTGCCAAGTTAACATCCATGTACATTTGATTCACTAAAGATTTTCTCCCATTTTGTGTCTATAGGAAAGACCATAAAGGTGAATTTTCAAAGAGCTGCGCTCACAAAAAGCAGCATATACACATGTAAATAGCACATATTCGCACGTGTGCTATTTTATAAACCTCGACATACATGCATAAGTAAGGGTCTGTGAGTAATTTAGGCATATAAAAAAACAGATGGGCCAGGGCGTTCCAAGGTCGGGCCAATATTTACGCAAGTAAGATGCTATTTTATAAGCAATCTACTCATGTAGGTTTGGCAGCTTACTCATGTATATTTATACCTGCTCTATATAGAAACATAGTAATGATGGCAGAAAAAGACCAAATGGTTCATCCAATCTGCCCAGAAAGTTTCTTATGGTGGTAACTGCTGCTCCGTGTAGCTTACCCCCAAGCCATATGTTAAAGATAGTAATATTTACAATCAAAACTAAGCAACTGCCAAGCCCATAACAAAATTACCGCTAGCAACATTTTTACAGGGTGAGCAGCCTTCTTGGTAATTCAGACAGTGCTGTTTGAATGTGCTTTGCTTTTGGATGTGGCCGTAGAAGCAGTCCTGCATTTTTCCCCTAATGTCTACGAATCATTCATTACCTCAGCCCGTGAAAGTCACAACCCAGCGTTGGCTGTCACCTGAATCCAATTCCTTTTTTACCCTCACTTTTGAAGTAGAGAGTGATGTTGCAGTTGCAACAGTCTCATGAAAGCTAATGGGTTAAGGGTAGTAACTGCTACTTTGTCCAAGTTACCCCACGTACCCATTTCTTTATTTCCATACTCTAGCTTTTAGGGATCCACAGTGTTTATCCCATGCCTTTTTGAATTTGTTTACTGTTTTTGTCCTCACTATCTCTTCTGGAAGGGCATTCTGGGTATCCACTACCCTCTCTGTAAAGATATATATCCTGAAGTTGGTTCTGAGTCGTCCCCCTGGAGTTTCATTTCATGACCCCTAGTTCTACTGTCTGTTTTCCAATGGAAAAGTTTTGAAGTTTGTGCATCATTAAAACCTTTCAGGAATCTTAAGGTCTATAGCATATCTCCCCTGCACCTCCTATTTTCCAGGGAATACATATTCAGATCATTCAGCCTTTCTTCTTAAATCTTCTGATACAGACCGCACACCATTTTTGTCACCCTTTTCTGGACTATCTCCATTTTGTCTTTATCTCTTTTTAGATATAGTCTCCAGAAATGAACACAGTAATCCAGGTGAGGCCTCACCGAGAACCTTTACAAAGACATTATCACTATCTTTTTCTTATTGGTTATTCCTCTGTCTATACAGCCCAGCATTCTTCTGTCTTTAGCTATCGCCTTATCACATTGCTTCATTGCCTTCAGATCACCAGGCATTATCACTCCTAGGTCCCTCTCCCAGTCCGTACACATTAGTCTTTCGCCCTCTATCACATATAGCTCTTTTGTATTACCACACCCCACATGTGCACAGTTCTGTACTTCTTGACATTGAATCCCAGATGCCAAGTCTTCAATCACTTTTCAAGCTTTCTTAAATCTCTTTATTTATTTATTTATTTATTTATTTTAAGTTTTTTCTATACCGGCATTCGCGATGAGTATCGCATCATGCCGGTTTACAATTAACAAGAGGTGCAGGAACACAAAATAATAATAAATGATAATAATAAACATTAACAGGTGCTGATAGAACGATTGCAGTTACAATAAAACAAGGGAATTACCCAACTTGGAACAGAGAAAGGGGCTAGGAATTTAACATAGAGAACAAGTATGCCAATTAATGGTGTGAAATAAGGTACGGCTTTTGCAACGTTAAAGAAATTACCCTGTTGAGGTAGAGTTTCTAATTACCATGTTAAGAAAAGGTCTAAGCGTTAGTTAATGGAGAAATTAAGGTTCAGTTGGGGTCTGGAAAAGCTTTCATAAATAACCACGTTTTGAGTCTTTTCCTAAATGTAGGAAGGCAGGGTTCTTGTTGCAAGTCTGGTGGAATGGAGTTCCATAGAGTCGGTCCAGCGGTGGAGAAAGCCCTGTCTCTGGTGGTTATGTGCCGAGTTGTTTTGGTGTGAGGTATTTGTAGGGATTCTCTGTAGGATTCTCTGATGGGTCTGGCGGATGTATATTTTCTGAATGGAATTTGAAGGTTAAGCGGAGAGTATTGATGGATGGCTTTGTAGATGGTAGTTATGGACTTATATATGATTCTGTAGTGGATTGGCAGCCAATGTAGGTCTTTGAGGATTGGAGATATGTGGTCTCTTCTCCATGTGTTTGTTAATATTCTCGCTGCCGTGTTTTGAACCATCTGAAGGGGTTTAGTGTGAGATGATGGGAGACCTAGTAGAATAGAGTTGCAATAATCTAATTTAGTGAAGATTATTGATTGCAATACTGTTCTGTAGTCGTGAAAGTGGAAAAGAGGTTTTATTCTTTTTAAGACTTGGAGTTTGTGGAAGCAGTCCTTGGTAGTTTGATTTATAAAAGATTTTAAGCTTAGCCTGTTATCAATGATAGCTCCTAGGTCTCTTACTTGTGAGATTTGTAAGTTGGGTGGAGGATTTGTGTAGATATTACTGTTTTCAGAGGAAATTAGAAGGAGTTCGCTTTTTGAGGAATTTAGTATTAGGTTTAGACTGGAGAGGAGTCCGTTGATTTTTTGAAGACAAGTTTCCCAGAATTCTAGAGTTTTTGTGTAGGATTCTTTGAGGGGGATGACGATCTGGACATCATCTGTGTACAAAAAGTGTTTAAGGTTTAATTTGGTTAACAGTTGGCAGAGGGAGAGCAGGTAAATATTAAATAGCGTGGGTGAGAGGGAGGAGCCCTGCGGAACTCCCAAAGAGGAAGGATAGTGCTGAGATTCTTTATTGTGTATTTTGACCTTGTAG
This sequence comes from Rhinatrema bivittatum, assembly GCF_901001135.1. Classification (NCBI taxonomy): domain Eukaryota; kingdom Metazoa; phylum Chordata; class Amphibia; order Gymnophiona; family Rhinatrematidae; genus Rhinatrema; species Rhinatrema bivittatum. Next base: position 573,820,334 of record NC_042616.1, read on the forward strand.
CCTCTGTTCCCCAGGAATGAGTTGAACCAAGACAGTGCAGTACCTGTTATTCCAATGTTCGCTAATTGATTTAGTAGGGTGGAGTGGTTAACCGTATCAAAGGCTGCTGATAGGTCCAGAAGGATCAGTAAATAATCATGACCTTTATCAAGGCCCATGATGAGGTAGTCTGTCAGGGATATGAGAAGTGATTCAGTACTTAAAGATTTAAGTACTTTAAATTTAAATTTAATTTAAGTACTTTAAATTCTCTCTGCTCCTTCAGGCATGTCCACTCTGTTGCAGATCTTAATATCATCTGCAAATAGACAAACTTTACCTTCTATCCCTTCTACAATGTCGCTCATAAAGATATTGAACAAAACTGGTCCCAAAACCGATACCTGTGGCACTCCACTTAACACCGCTATCTTTTCAGTGTAGGTTCCATTTACCATTGCTTGCTGTCTCTCGTCAGCCAACCAGTTTGTAATCCAATCCACTCCACCACCTTAGCACCGACTTCCGAGCTTCCCATTTTATTAACATACCTTCTATGCAGGATTGTATCAAAAGCTTTGCTGAAATCCAAGTAAATCACATCGAGCGTTCTTACTTGATCCAATTCTCTAGTCACCCAATCAAAAAAATCTATCATATTTGTTTGACAGGACTTTCCCCTGGTGAATGCATGCTGCCTTGGGTCCAGCAACCCACCAGACTGTAGATAATTTACCATCCTAGCCTTCAGCAGAGTCTCCATTAATTTTCCCACCACTGAGGTGAGGTTAACCGGCCTGTAAATTCCAGCCTCCTCTTTGCTCCCACTCTTGTGAAGCGGGACCACCACCACTTTTCTCCAATCTCGTGATACCACTCCCATTTCCAGGGATCTACTGAACAGGTCTTTCAGCGGACCCACCAGCACATCTCTGAGTTCCCTCAGTATCTTGGGATGTACCTCATCCGGCCTCATGGCCTTGTCCACTTTCAGATTTTCTAGCTCTTCGCATTCATTCTCTTCTGAAAACAGAGTTTCGGCTACCCCACCTACAGTTTTGTTAAGCAGCAATGGTCCTTCCCTAGGATCTTTTTTATTGAACACTGAACTGAAGTATTTAGTTAATATTTCTGCCATTTTTCGTTTCTCTCTGCACATTGCTCCTTGTCATCTTTCAATTTCACTATACCATTTTGGGCCTCCTTTCCTTCTCTGATATATCTGAAAAATGCTTTGTCATCTTGCTTTACTCTTTGGCAATCCTTTCTTCCGCTTGACCTTTTCCTTTCCTGATTTCTTTCTTTGTCTTCCTCAATTTCACAAGTATTTTTCCCTGCGTTCCTCTTTTTGGGATCCTTTATAATTCTTGAACGCTGTTCTTTTTGCCTTTATTTTTTCAGCCACCTCCTTTGAGAACCAGATCAGTTTTTTTTCTCTTACGTTTGTTTATTTGATTAACATATAGATTTGTTGCCTTTGTAATAGCTCCTTTTAATTTGGCCCAAAGTTGTTCCACCTCACTCATTATCTCCTAGTCTTCTAGTTCTTCCGCCAGGAATATCCACATTTTGACAATTCAAAACTCAGCTCTTTGTGTGACTTCTCTGTATCTTATTTGCAATATCAAACCATACCATCTGATGATCACTGGTGCTCCCGTGACATTATCCCCATTTGTGAGCACTAGGTCGAGTATCTCCTCCTCCCTCGTGAGATACATTACCATTTGTTTTAGCAGAGGCCCTTGAAGGGCATCCACTATCTCTCTACTTCATGCAGATTCCACAGAGAGGATACTCCAATCCATATCTGACAGATTAAAATCTCCAGCAAGCAACACTTCTCCTTTCTTTCACACCTTTTGGATGTCTTTGACCAGATCTCTGTCCAGTTCTTCTGTTTGAGTTGAAGGCCTGTGGACCACTCCGATGTAAATGAAAGCACCATCTTCTTTATTTTAGCCCAGCCCATAATGCTTCTTCTTTACCCCACATACCTTATATTTCAATTTGCTTGGATATTGTATTTGAGCAAGGTTTTCAGCTAGGGGTTGCCCCAAAAAAGTGATAAGCACTAAGCAGGCATATAAATGAGCAAAATTCTCTGATTGGCAAGCATTACTGCAGTAGAAACCTCAAAGTGATATCTCGAGATTAGTATGTATATTGAAACATACTACATTGTCATCTGAGACTGCAATAATGATACGGAAACACTGGTATGTCCTTGCACTTCATAAAATTTCCCACAAACTCCTTCTGATTGCTTTTTTGCAGGGTCCTAACATTTGTGATCAGATTGTGCATTCCTTTTTTGGAGAATGTCATTTAAATTCTAAAGGATAATATTGTAGGTATAATAAATATGACTTCTATTACAATACGGTAGTAGGTGCGAGCTGGAAAGATTCTGTGACTGGGTATTGCGTATATAGAAGATTGGAAGATGGCCAATTTAACCCAGATATTTAAAAAGGGCTCCAGGGCTGATCTGGGAAACTATAGACCGGTGAGCCTGACTTCAGTGCTGGGAAAAATCATGGAAACTGTTATAAAGAATAAAATCACAAAACATTTAGATAGACATGGTTTAATGGGACACAGCCAACATGGATTTACCCAAGGGAAGTCTTGCCTCAAAAATCTACTTTTTTTGAAGGGTGAATAAACATGTGGACAAAGGTGAACCGGTAGATGTGATGTTTTTGGATTTTCAGAAGGTGTTTGACAAAGTCCCGCATGAGAGACTTCTAAGAAAACTAAAAAGTCATGGGATAGGATGCGACGTTCTTTTGTGGATTGCAGGTTGGTTAAAAGACAGGAAACAGAGAGTAGGATTAAATGGTCTGTTTTCACGGTGGAAAAAGGTAAACAGTGGAGTGCTTTTTAATATATTTATAAATGATCTGGAAAGTTGTATGATGAGTGAGGTGATCAAATTTGCAGATGACACAAAATTATGCAGAGTAGTTAAATCTCAAGCAAATTGTGATAAATTGAATGAGGACCTTGCAAGACTGGAAAATTGGGCTTCCAAATTGCAGATCAAATTTAAAGTGGACAAGTGCAAAGTGATGCATATAAGGAAAAATAACCCTTGCTGTAGTTACACAGTGTTAGGTACTATCTTAGGAGTTACCACCCAGAAAGAGATGTAGGCGTTATAGTGGATAATAGGGATGTGAATCGTTTTTTGACGATTTAAAATATCGTCCTATATTTTTTAAATCGTCAAAAATCATTAAAGAGTGCGATACAATAGAAATTCCCCCGATTTATCATGAAAAAATCATTAATCGGGATAGTGTCCACTAAAGGGAGTTATTTGGGGGAAGGGTGGGAAAACCGGCACACCAAAACAACCCCTAAACCCACCCCGACCCTTTAAAACTAATCCCTTACCTTCCCCCACCCTCCCAAACCCCCCCAAAACGTTTTACATGTACCTGGTGGTCCAGTGGAAGCCCCGGGACCGATCACCCGCTCTCGGGCTGTCGGCTGCCACTCATAAAAATGGCGCCAATGGCCCGATAAAAAAACCCCCCACCCAATCCTTTAAAAGCACCCCATTAGCTTCCCCCACCCTCCTGATCCCCCCAAAACAATTTAAAATTACCTGGTGGTCCAATGGTGGTCCCGGGAGTGATCTCCCATTCTCGGGCCGTCGGCTGCCACTAATAAAAATGGCGCCAATAGCCCTTTGCCCTTACCATGTGACAGGGTATCCGTGCCATTGGCTGGCCCCTGTCACATGGTAGGAGCACTGGATGGCTGGCGCCATTTTTAAGATGGTGCCGACCATCCAGTGCTCCTACCATGTGACAGGGGCCGGCCAATGGCACGGATACCCTGTCACATGGTAAGGGCAAAGGGCCATCGGCGCCATTTTTATTAGTGCAGCCGATGGCCCGAGAACGGGAGGTCACTCCCGGGACTTCCGCTAGATCACCAGGTATTTGTAAAAAGTTTTGGGAGGGTTCGGGAGGGTGGGGGAAGCTAAGGGGTCAATTTTAAAGGGTCGGGGTGGGTTTTTTTTTTATCGGCTTGGGTCTCACTAAAAAAAATTAGCGATGTGAATTGGAATTGGAACCGATTCCGATTCACATCTCTACGATCAGATTTTTTTCTGCCTCCAGCCGAACCCGATCGTTAAAACGATTGGGCACACGATTCACATCCCTAGTGGATAATACCTTGAAATTGTCGGCTCAGTGTGCTGTGGTGATCAAAAAAGCAAACAGAATGTTAAGAATTATTAAGAAGGGAATGGTTAAGAAAACGGAAAATGTCATAATGCCTCTGTATCGCTCCATGATGAGACCGCACCTTCAATACTGTGTACAATTCTGGTCGCCGCATCTCAAAAAAGATATAGTTGTGATGGAGAAGGTACAGAGAAGGGCAACCAAAATGATGAGTTGCATGGAACGGCTGCCCTGTGAGGAAAGGCTAAGGAAGTTAGGGCTGTTCATTTTGGAGAAGAGAAGCCTGTGGGGGGGATATGATAGAGGTCTACAAAATCATGAAAGGACTTGAACAAGTTAATGTAAATTGGTTACTTACTCTCTCACATAATAGAAGGACTAGGGGGCACTCACTCCATGAAGGTAGTAAGTAGGACTTTTAAAACAAATTGAAGAAAATTCTTTTTCACACAGTGCATAGTTAAGCTTTGGAAATCATTGCCAGAGGATGTGGTTATAGTAGTTAGTGTAACTGGGTTTAAAAAAGGTGTGGATAAGTTCCTAGAGGAAAAATCCATAAACTGCTATTAATTAATAAGCAATAGTAGCTTGAGATTTATTTAATTTTGGGTACTTTTTAGGTACTTGTGACTTGGATTGGTCATTGTTGGAAACAGGATACTGGGCTTGATGGACCCTTGGTCTGACCCAGTATGGCATATCTTATGTTCTTCGACTGATTGCACCTCTAACAATGTTGTGTATGCTCTGATTTGCCTATGTCCCAAATCAGCAGAACCAGGGGTCACGATTTGAAGCTCCAGGGAGGAAGATTCAGAACCAATGTCAGGAAGTATTTCTTCACGGAGAGGGTGGTGGATGCCTGGAATGCCCTTCCGGAGGATGTGGTGAAGACCAGAACTGTGAAGGACTTCAAAGGGGCATGGGATAAACACTGTGGATCCATAAAGTCAAGAGGCTGCCAATGAAGAGTGGGTGACTCGCCAGAATGATGGCTACTGCCTGGAGTCAATACCCTTATTAAATAAACATACACAGGCTTGACTCCAACATCGCTCTAAGCTTCAACAGCAAGAGGAAATGTGGAAAAAAGGATTCACACTCACAAAGAGGGGAGTAGCTGGCTTGTTACGGCGGTTACTATCCCAAATCAAATAAGCCTGATACTTCACTTTCAATGCATATACAGCATAGTTCTCTGATTCAACGGCAGGGGAGAAGAAAAACTGATACTTCACACATCCAGCAGAGCTCTCTGCTTCAACGGCAGGGGAGAAGAAAAGAGGGTTCGCACTCACAAAGCGGGGAGTAGCTGGCTTGTTACGGCGGTTACTACCCCAAACCAAATGGGCCTGATACTTCACTTTCGATGCACATCCAGCATGGCTCTATGCTTCAACGGCATGGGAGAAGACTTATACGTCACGCATATCCAGCATAGCTCCCTGCTTCAACGGCAGGGGAGAAGAAAAACAACCAATAAGGGCTAATAACATAGTCTGGGTAAAACAAATAAGCATGGGTGCAGCTTGCTTATTGCGGCGGCTACTACCCCAAACTAATCAAGCTAGATATTTCACTTGGATGCAGCTCCATCACTGCTCTCTACATTAAAGGTGGGGATGGAAGGGAAATAGAACCAAGAGCTAAGAGAAACAGATAAGTATGAGAGAAAATATGTGTGAAGCTTGCTGGGCAGACTAGATGGGCCATTTGGTCTTCTTCTGCCGTCATTTCTATGTTTCTATGTTTCTATGTTTCTATATATGGGTCGTACCTGGCACTCAATCAAGAAAAGATTAAAGAACACCGGTCTAAGGTCAACACGTGGACTGCAATTGCATCAATTGTACAACATTTTATTGAATATCAACATTCTTTTGACCAATTAAAATGGATGATCATTGCTCAGGATTTGAAATCTGTGCATGGGTGTGATTCCCATACCCAACTGAATTATCGAGAGCAGTTTTGAATCTATATGTTCAATAATGTGGCATCTGAGGGTTTAAATGATGAATTGGATTGGGCATCAAATGATACTGTTTAAATAAGATGCCACTTTATAGAGTTTTTTGTAGGCAACTGCTGAGACGCTGCAACACTGGAGTGCTGTTTATCTGCCAGAATGAAGTATTTTTCCCTTGATGAAGGATTCATTATTTGTAATGTGGCCACATCGGGTTTCACATCTATGAGTGGATCATTCCTGTGATTTATTTTTGAGGTGGGTTGAGAAAGTATTTTATGAGCTTTAAGGATTATTGTTAATTCATTTTGAGTATTTGAAATTCATTATTGATGACATTTTAAAGATATTGCATTTTGTTTATATTAAACAAAATTCTCTAAAAAATAGTAATTACAAAATATATACATTTGACTGCATTAAAGTAGGTAGTTGGTTGGTAGTTAATGATTAAGTATAAGAGCCATGGTAAACCTGGATGGTACTGGTTTTGGCCGTGTATGAAACTCCTGCCTTCCATCTTTAATATATATAACAATAAGGAATTGAGTTTTGAAAGTATAAAGTTTGTGCTATTAGGTTTATACTCCTTGGGTGGAGAATTGTTGGTTGGTTAGGTCATGGTTAGTCTTTAAGTCAGTATGACCTAAGTTCTAATTACAATTATCTACAAGCACAGCATATTTTGTTACTGATAAGAAAGGATCATTCATTTGTGTATAATTAGGAAATCTTGACCTTTTGTTCCTACTAACCTTGGCTCTTGCAAACACAGCAAAAATGAGTTTAATGAGTATAAGTTCAAAGAACATTAATCTTCTATCATAAACTAAATTGGTCAGAGAGCTACAATAAAACTTTAATTTTCACAACTCCATGTCTTTGGGCACCAATATCTAGGTCAAACCAACTTCATTTCATTTAATCAATTCAACTTTCTGTTGCTGCAGTATCTTTACAGTTTTCATTTTCTTCTGCCCTCTGGTATGCCTGATCTATCTGTAATAACACCCCATTTATCCCTGATTAATTTTTAAATATTTCTTTTTTATGGCTCTTACTATGGCCTAGATTCAATGAAGCCATTCTGTCTCTTCTGCTGCTTTCTTTTCATTTCTTACAGAATTCTAAGTACTCCAAATTATACTCAGGATGAAGCCTTCAGTTTGTGAAACCCCCCCCCCCCCAAGGTTTTGTATCCTTTACATTCCCTGCCACCCCTTCAGTCATCCATTTTTCTTTTAGATCCCTTCCTATCTTTAACGCTACCACTTCATATCTCCATCTTCTATTTTTTATGCTTTCTCTTGTAGCCTCTAATTCCATTCTTTTTTATTACCCTGACAGTTCGCCATCTCCTTTCTGTATCCCTCCATTAACAGCCTCAAACTCACTTTTGTATCCATCTCCCTGCAACCCTCCATCTCTTGTCAGTATCCTTCCACCCCTGCAGCCCTCCATCTTCCCTTTGTACCCCGCCCTTGCACTCTTATTTCCTCTCTTTATCCCCCTGCAGGCCTCTATTCCCTCTGGATTTTCCTCTGATCTATTGTCCTCTATCTCCTTTCTGTATCCCTCCCCCTGTCATCTACTGTATCTCAATATGGCCTCCTCTAACTCCTAGTGAGGCCCAAACCAGCTATTTCTTCCTTCTGAACAGGGCTAGGTCTATGTGGCTGCAATAGCTGGGCCATTGTTCTTCATGTTAAGGGTTAGTGCTATAGGGTTATTCTGCTCCCCACCATCAAGATTAATTTGAGTGTAATAGAGTGAAAATACAAATAGAATTCTACCAAATTCTATTGACTAGAAACAGAGAAACATAGAAATGATGGCAGAAAAGGACCAAATGTTCCACTCAGTCTACTCAGCAAGCTTATGCCAGTATCTCCTGCATTGTGCAGGTTACCCTCATGCTTATCAGTTTCCCAGACCATGAAAGTTAGGGCCCTCGGATGCTGTTTGAATCCAATTTCTATTAACCATTGCCATGGAAGCAGAGAGCAATGATGGAGGTGCATCCAAAGTATCAGGCTTAGTGATTAAGGGTAGTAAAAGCTGCCTCAGCAAGTTACCCCCATGTTAATTTGTTCCACAAACCGTAAAAGTTGGGGCCCTCGGTTGCTATCTGAATTCAATTCCTCTTTTCCCACTGCCTTTGAAGCAGAGAGCAATGATGGAGTTGCATCAAGCCTTGATACTGTTATTTGTTAAGGGTAGCAACTGCTAAACCAGCAGATTACCCCCAGTTACTCCGATGTACTCTTATCTTTATTTCCATCCTCTAGCCTTTAGAGATCCATAGTGTTTGCCCCATGCCCTTTTGAATTCCTTCACTGTTTTAGTCTTCACCAACTCCTCCAGAAGGGCATTCTAGCATTCACTACCCTCTCCGTGAAGAAATATTTCCTGATATTGGTTCTGAGTTGTCCTCCCTGGAGTTTCATTTCATGATCCCTAGTTCTATTGATTTCTTTCCAATGGAAAAGGTTTGATGTTTGTGCATCATTAAAACCTTTCAGGTATCTAAAGGGCTGTATTATATCTCTCTTCCAGGGTATACATATTCAGATCCTTCAGCCTCTCCTCATAAGTCTTCCAATGCTGATCTGTTACCATTTTGGTCACTCTTCTTTGGACCACCTCTATCCTTTCTATATCTTTTTGAGATACAGGCACCAGTACTGATCATAGTACTCCAGGTAGGGCCTCAACAAGACCTGTACAAGGGTATTATCACCTCTTTTTTCCTACTGATTATTCCTCTCTCTATGCAGCCCATCATTCTTCTGGCTTTAGCTATCACCTTGTCACATTGTTTCGACGCCTTCAGATCATCAGTACTATCATACCAAGGTCCCTCTCCCAGTCCGTGCGCATTAGTCTTTCACCCTATCACATACATCTCTTTTGGATTGCCGCACCCCAGATGCATGACTCTGTACTTCTTGGCATTGAATCCCAGATGCCAAATCTTCGACCTCTCATCAAGCTTTCTTAAATCACGTTTCATTCTCTCTACTCCTTCATGTCCATTCTGTTGCAGATCTTAGTATCATCTGCAAATAGGTCGCTCACAAAGATATAGAACAAAACCGGTCCCAAAACTGATCCCTGTGGCATTCCACTCTTTCTTCAGAGTAGGTTCCATTTATCATTACATGATGTCTCCTGTCAGTCAATCACTTTGCAATCCATGCTACTAACTTGGCACCCACTCCCAAACATCTCATATTGTTCACGAGTCTCCTATGTGGGACCATATCAAAAGTTTTACTAAAATCCAAGTAAATCACATCCAGCGTTCTTCCCTGATTCAAATCTCTAGTCACCCAATCAAAAAAATCAATCAGATTTGTCAGATGGGACCTTCCCCTGGTGAAGCTATGTTGCCTCGGGTCGAGCAATCCACTGGATTGTAGATAGTTCACTATCCTTTCCTTCAGCAGAATCTCCATTTATTTTCCCACCATTGAGGTGAGGCTAAATGGCCTGTAGTTTCAGCCTCCTCTCTGCTCCCACTCTTGTGAAGCTCTTCTCCAGTCTTGTGGGTCCATTGTTTTGAAGTTTCTATTGGAAGGAAAGAAGAGGGATATTTTAAAAGTTTGTGAGGAAAACAGTTATATTTTTTGGCAATCTTCATGTATGTATGCATTTATTTAATTTTAAAGTTTTTAAGACTACACAAATCAGCCAAAGTCACCAAGGCGGTTTCCATTAATCACCTAGAAATGACGGCAGAAAGGGACCAAATGGTCCATCCAGTCTGCCCAGCAAGCTTATGGTAGCATCTGCCACGCCATACAGGTCACTGCCATACTTAGTTTCCCAGACCATAAAAGTCAGAGTCCTTGTTGGTGGCTGTCTGGGTCCAAATCCCCATTATCTCTTGCCGTTGAAGCAGAGAGCAATGTTGGAGTTGCTTATTGATTAAGGGTAGTAACAGCCACATCAGCAAGTTATCCCCATGCTTATTTGTTTTCCCAGACCGTAAAATTCAATGCCCTTGTTGGTTGCTGTCTGAATCTAATTCCCCTTTTCCTTCCCCTCCTCCTGCTGTTAAAGCAGAGAGCAATAATGGAGTTGCATCAATAGTATGAAGGTTTATTGATTAAGGGTACACAATAAGTAATCATATACACAATAAGCTCCTTAATATGTAAGCTTCCTGCACAGTGAGTTCACACTGCAGGGGAATGTAGAGGTTTAAGCAGGGCCTTCATTCTATCTGAATCTATTGATAGATTTTAATGTTAAATGTTATCCATTTTAGCTGCAAAAGTGGGGTTTTCTATTGCCTTTGCTCTACTCCTATTGTGTTATAAATATATCCTGTGGTCTCACAACATTGTTTTGCTATTATCAACCACTGTGCTCTGTCTTCTTTAGGTTCAAGTATTCAGCAGGAAACAGCAGTAGGTTGGCTACATGGAGACAGAGACAGAGGCAGTGCCCCTGACCATGCAGCTCTAGTTACAGCTCTGCTTCTCTTATTTTCTCACATGCCCTGCAACCATTGCTGTGTTGTGGAATGGGTTTTATATCTCCTGCTTCTTGGAATTTTCCATCTTCTCTTTGATCTATATTTCCTTCTCTTCATTTGAATTTCATAACTCTGCCCTTAGCACTAGTAGTACCCATACAAGAGGGAAAGCACTGTTGGTTCTCACTTCTCATATTGGCTAGGCTAAGGATCAATGTTATCAATTTATTAGTAATACCTCCAGGGGACTGGGGAATATAAACAACTTCTCCTCCCAGATATGAAATCTGAAAATGCACATTTTCTTAAGCATCAATGCACATAGAGAATTTCCCGGAGGTACGGAAGGGAGGTTAGAGCAGAGGAAATTACTAAAACAAAGAATGAAAATAAAACAATATATTTACTTTTACATTATACATTTAGACTATTATACTCTTTAGAAAACAAAAACACAAGTTCTTGTAGTAAAAGAAAAATCTATCATCATTGGAAATAATAGAAAAATTAGCTTTTTGCAATGTATAGTAACAAAATCACTGACTCCCTTTCAATTTTCATTTCAGTCAAATTTAACGTGTGTCCCTAAAATCTCCAGTGAAATTCTGACCAGAAATTAGCATGTGATTTCTCAATTCAATCTTGTATGTTTGCCGAATGCTTTACTTGTATGACCCCTGTCTTGGTGGTTAGGCCTGAAAGGCAGGGGTCACATGGGTTCCCGGGGCCAACTCTTTTCCTCGCTGTCCCTCTCTACCACAGTCCATAGGACCCAGGATTTGGGTTCTTATTGACAGGGGGCGGGGGAAAAGTAGGAATGCTCCTCCTGGGCCCAAGGTATTGGGGGGTAACTCTCAGATTCTCTGTACTGGGGAAGTATCATTTCACTTTCAACAGTAAAGGATGTGAGTGCTGGCAAAATTACTCTAGACATTCAAGTTGGGTGTCCAAAACAAAATTATTTGTAGCAATCCTTATCCTTAATTGGCAAATAGTGGCACTTTCAAGTCAGTCCTTGGCACAAATAGCTTATAATCACAGTTCTCCAAACTTTTTAAAATCTGTGCAAGAGTCTCAGAAGCTGAGCCAGATAAAAAATCTCACCCTCCAGGGCTTGGAAAAGCAAGGCTTCCCAGGTATCCTATTTTGGATGGAAAAATCCCTTTCCAAAAATTTTGCAGACAAAAATTCAGGATTTCAATCTCTGCACAACTTCCCACTTATATCTCTTCTTCCTTGGGTGAAGAATAAAAAAAGGAGCCTCCAAGTGAATATATGTGTTGACCCTTTGGGATTTGTCACCATTTGGCCCTAGATTTTACCCTTCTTGAGCTAGGATAGGAGAGGTAGCAGCAGAACCATAGATAGTCTATGGCCGATATAGCCATGGCCATAGGCGCCAACCACCATGGAGCACCATTCACAATGTGGCTGTCAAATTGCCTCCCCTTCTCCCGATACAAACTTGGTCCTCAAGAGCTCTGCTGCCGTTGATAGGAGAAGATGAACTGCTGTGTCTGCTCTTGGTGTCCTCCTTCCCCTCAGGGCCCTCCTTGAAAAGGGAGGCGGGAATCACTGTTGGAACAAAAATATCAACACTGCCGCTTGGCCAAGGTGGCCTTTATAGGCTTTATTGTGCTTCTCCCGCCCAGCACTCAACAGCAGAAGGCGCAGTGTGGTCCATGGGGCCACCAGAAGAATAAGTCTTTCACTCTTCCCCTGCAGTCAGAAGCAGGAGCATCACCACGGCCTGCTGGCCAGAAGATGCAACTTCAGTCAGGAGCAGAAGCAGAGCCGACTTGAGACTAGAAGGAGGGTCTGGTGGACCCTGAGACTGGAGGCTGCTGCTCCTTGTACTTTGAAAGAGGAAAAATGAGAGCAAGAGCTCTGTGTATGTGTGATTGAGCATGGCACAGAAAGAGCGTTTATGTGTTGAATTGAGCATGACAGAGAGAGACCGTGTGGGTGTGAGCATGTGTGTGTGAATGAGCTTGAGAGACTGTGTGTGTGGTGTATGTGTGTGTGAGGCTGAACATGGCAAAGAGCATGTGTGTGCATGTGTATCTGATTGAGTATAGCAGAGAGCAATTGCGTACGTCTGTGTGTGATTGAGCATGGCGGAGAGCATATGTGTGCACATATGTATGTGATTGAATATGGCAGAGAGCGATTGCGTATGTCTGTGTGTGATATGAGCATGGCAGAGAGCAATTGTGTATGACTGTATGATTGAGCATGGCAGAGAGCATGAGTGTGCATGTGCGTGTGCATGAGATTGAATATAGCAGAGATCGAGTACATGTGTGCATGAGACTGAGCATGGGAGACAGAGAGGGGAAAGTTTGTGATCAAAAACCCCCTAATTTCTGTCTTTTAATCTGTGACAATATCAGGAAATCTAGAAATCAAGTTCCTGTTGTGTGTGCCAGCCACGGTAGCCCTGCGGCTCGGCCCCCTCACCTTTCTCTGGCGAATCCAGGGCCTAGTTCCTCATCTCTGGTGGTGGTGGGCCGCCGGCTCCGTCCTTGGGCCACCCCCGGTGCCTCAGCTTCAGCTACAGACCTCCGTGCTTTGCGTCGGGCCTCTCCGTGTTGCCCGTAGAGAGACGCCGCCGTTCAGCGCTGCGCCCCTCCCTAGGCGCGCGCGCATCAGTGTCATTTATGAAGGGCCCGTGGCAGGAACTTGGCCATGACCCCGGATGATGACGTCACCGAAGCTCTGGTATTTAAGGCCAGGCTCGGCTTCCAGTGAGTGCCTTTGCAACAGGTCTCCATTCTGGTCGTGTACTTGTTGCCTCCTGGTGATTCTCCTTCGTTCCTGAGTCCTGATTTTCCAGCCCTTCATCGCATTGCCTTCTTGGACACAACCTTTGCATTGCCTGACTACGCTATTGACTCTTTCCAAGCCCAGCCCTCTGCATTGCCTGACTATTCTATTGACTCTCTCCAAGCCCAGACCTCTGCATTGCCTGACTACACCAAGCCCGGACCTCTGCATTGCCTGATTACGCCATTGACTCTCTCCAAGCCCGGACCTCTGCATTGCCTGACTACGCTATTGACTCTCTCCAAGCCCAGACCTCTGCATTGCCTGACTACGCCAAGCTCGGACCTCTGCATTGCCTGATTACGCCATTGACTCTCTCCAAGCCCGGACCTCTGCATTGCCTGACTACGCCATTGATTTTATTGTCTGACTACGCCATTGACGCTCTCTAAGCCCGGACCTCTGCATTGCCTGACTATGCTATTGATTCTCTCCAAGCCTGGACCTCTGCATTGCCTGACCACGCTATTGATCTTCTTACCCAGACCTCAGCCTTGCCTTGCTACCGCTCCTTGATTGCCGCTGGCCCCGACTCCAGCTTGCTCTACGATGCCTCTTCAGTCTACATCCTGGACTTGGCCAATTCAGGCTTCAGCCTGTTCTTGTTTGGGCGCCCCCTGTCTGACTTTGGTTCTGTTGGCGCCTGGGTCTCTGGGACTCTGCCTCATCCAGTACAGACTTCTCCGTTTTCCTGTTGTTGCCTCTGGGCTGACCTCTCTACCTTTCCACCAATGACAACATATGGAGGCCCACTTAAGCCCAGCCTGCCCCGGTACCCAAAGGCTCAACCCACGGGGAACGAGGGCTAGTATTGCTGAAGCACCAGCCAGCCTCTGTCCTTCAGCCCACTCCGCCTGCTGACGGTGGGGACTCGTAGGATCCCTCTTATGGGTAGCGTCAACCACACCTCGGCCCAAGGGTCCACCTCCGGCACAACAGTTCCCAGGTATGAAAAGCAGAGGATTTAAAAAGAATCATTACATTTTTAAATTATTAGATGTTATTTGCTGTGTCTGCTGTTTTGAAATATTTTATTCACATTTGGAAAAGTTTTACGAGTTTTTAATTATTGGATGTTCGATTCATCAGCTGTTTTGAAATGTTTATTCTTTTTATTACAGTGATTTTATTAGTATGCTTGATGTTTTATATTTTTTTATTTTATTGTTTGTTTTATGACGAATGGTGATTTTTCTGTTTTTCTATTGTTATACTGCATACAGAGTCTGGCTTGTTGTGGTTTCCAGTTCAGTTTTTGTCTGTATGTTTCTATTTATATTTTAAGGTCACTTTATTCTGTATTTGAGAGTCTCTGTGTTCTGAATGTATGACCGAGGTGAAGGATTCTTCTAGCTTGTTGTTTCTGTGTATGTATCTGTTAGGGATGTGAATCGTGTCCTCGATCGTCTTAACGATCGATTTCGGCTGGGAGGGGGAGGGAATCGTATTGTTGCCGTTTGGGGGGGTAAAATATCGTGAAAAATCGTGAAAAATCTAAAAATCTAAAAATCGCAAAACCGGCACATTAAAACCCCCTAAAACCCACCCCGACCCTTTAAATTAAATCCCCCACCCTCCCGAACCCCCCCCAAATGAGTTAAATAACCTGCGGGTCCAGCGGCGGTCCGGAACGGCAGCGGTCCGGAACGGGCTCCTGCTCCTGAATCTTGTTGTCTTCAGCCGGCGCCATTTTCCAAAATGGCGCCGAAAAATGGCGGCGGCCATAGACGAACACGATTGGACGGCAGGAGGTCCTTCCGGACCCCCGCTGGACTTTTGGCAAGTCTCGTGGGGGTCAGGAGGCCCCCCACAAGCTGGCCAAAAGTTCCTGGAGGTCCAGCGGGGGTCAGGGAGCGATTTCCCGCCGCGAATCGTTTTCGTACGGAAAATGGCGCCGGCCATACGCGTATGGCCGGTGCCACGAGACTTGCCAAAAGTCCAGCGGGGGTCCGGAAGGACCTCCTGCCGTCCAATCGTGTTCGTCTATGGCCGCCGCCATTTTTCGGCGCCATTTTGGAAAATGGCGCCGGCTGAAGACAACAAGATTCAGGAGCAGGAGCCCGTTCCGGACCGCTGCCGTTCCGGACCGCCGCTGGACCCGCAGGTTATTTAACTCATTTGGGGGGGGTTCGGGAGGGTGGGGGATTTAATTTAAAGGGTCGGGGGTGGGTTTTAGGGGGTTTTAGTGTGCCGGCTCACGATTCTAACGATTTATAATGATAAATCGTTAGAATCTCTATTGTATTGTGTTCCATAACGGTTTAAGACGATATTAAAATTATCGGACGATAATTTTAATCGTCCTAAAACGATTCACATCCCTAGTATCTGTAGTAGCTTGGCTTGTTCTGTTTTCCTAATAGAAGGTGTATTGGTGTTCCAGAACCTGGGGTAATATTTTGCAGTATTGTCTTTTCACAGGTAGGGTTCTTACTTTTTGAGCGCCGGCAGTTAGTGCTGTTTTGGTATGGTAGATTTACTGTATTGTAATTGTAATTCAGTTTACTCATAGCGTTCTCAGGGCCAAGCCTAGACCCAACACACATTACGATAAGCTTAATATCATATGGATTCCAAGAGTCTTTTTTGCAGGGTTGGCACCACAGCAGAGCATGTAAATACAATATAATATACATGTTGTAAGTGATATTTTTGTTTCAGGAGATTGTGCTTTGAATGTTCTTTTTCATGTATTCTAAATGCATGTGGGACGGGTATGACTGGGAGGGTTGGGTGCAAGGCTTTAAGGGGAGGGTGGAACTGGCAAACAACATGCTGGGATTTAATTTTGAAATTCCTGCATGTGCTTTATGATAGCAGGTGCAAAGTCTGTGGATGTACAAGGATCCACAATTCTGGCTGGCTCCCAGATTTTCAAAAAGAAACTTGGTGAGTGTTGCGTCCGTCGGTCTCAGACGGCTTTGCCCTACATGCCTCACCTCTATTTCAGCCTTTTCCACCAGCCTCGGGAGAATGGCGTCCGTAGTGTCTCCTTGCCGCACCCTCCGGTGTCCCCAGAGTGGCTTTGGCGCGGCGTCCCGCCATGTTGACCTGAGGTCTCCTAGGGCGCATGCGCACACCTCACATCTCATAGCAGTGTTGGCGTGAACCTTGAGGGCGTCCCCCTCCAGTGATGTCACTGCTTCTGACTACAAAAGGTTGCCCATTTGCTGACTCTCGCCAAGTTAGCAATGGATTGGATTTGTTCCGGTCTGAAGCTGCTCTGACGCTTCTGTTACTGCTGGAAGCTATCTTCACCTTCCGGGGTTCTACTAACTTGGGTACCCGCTCCTCGGGAGCCCTTTGCTTATTTCCAGGTGCCTATCCTGAATCCAGGTACTCGCTCCTCGAGGGCCTGTGTGTCTGTCCTGGTGCCTGCTACCAATTCTTCTACCTGCTGGAACACTACCTATCAGCTACAGAGAGTGAGTACTACTTCTCCCAGTCTGTTCATCTACAGCTCCTCGTTGTCTATCTGCATTGGGCCCTATACCACCATTGTGGAACGGGACTTCTCTGCCGAGGATCACAGACTGTTGCTACCTATCCTCTCTCTACTGCTTATTGGGAACTCTACTCAGCTACATGGGAGTGTGTAATAACATCTGCCAGTCCATCTCTCCTACAGCGCCTCACTGGATATCTGTATCGGGGCCTTATACCACCATTGTGGGATGGGTCTCCTCTGCCGAGGATCACAGACTGTTGCTATCTAATCCACTCTCTACTGCCATCTCTGGTGAACCATACAAGCTGCATAATAAAGATATATTCTCTGTGTTTGTGCATCTGAGTCTAGCCTGGTGCTACAGTTCCCTACGAGGCTCCTCCACGTGGGAGTCACTATCACTTTTGCCCCTAAGAATCCACCAAATACCTCGAGATCATAACAGTGAGCAGTTTCCAGCCTCTTACATTAGGTACATTGGATATTTCTGATGATATTGAATCTTCTGCTCTATCCATGATACAGGTACAATTATTTTCCATGCTCATTATTCCAACATTAGAAACCTAACTAATTTAAATATGGTGAATTATATTTGATGAATGGATATATAAATATTTTGTCTTATTTGCCAATCTTTTGATAGTTCTGAATTTTAATCTGTATGTAATGTTGTATTCCACTTAAAACTGTAGACAGAGTGAGCTATACATTTTTATAAATAAAGCCCATGGTGCTAGGATCCCCAGGAGTAAATAGCTGGGTCAAAATGAAAAATAGAAATGAAAGCCCCCCTACATGTAACAGAGCCTATCCCAGCTCATGGTGCTGTATGTTGTGTTCATGGTGAGGGTGTACTTTTTCACTTGGCCGTAGGTGCCAGATGGCCTGGCTACCACTCCGGGTAGCGGTAGGGAAAGGGGAGGCAGGATTCTGAACAACTCCTCCCTTGAGGTTGCAGGAATGGCTGCTCCCTGGGATTATAAAAGCAGCTTGTATCAGTGCAAGAGTGGGAAGTGAGGCTTTGATTTGTGCAGTTAGAGGGATTAGGAGTTTTTTTTTGGGGGGGGGGGGGGTTTGCCTTGGTTAGATTTTGGCTCTTCCCTTGGGGGTCAGGCCCCTTTCGTCCGTGTTCCCTGAGATTGAGGTGAGGGGGAATTTCCCTCCCAGTCACTCACTGTTTGGCTGGATGTCCTCCAAAGCATTTTGTGGGACCTTTGATCGATTTTGGATTTTTCTTTTGTGAGACCCCTGGTTTTGGGCCTGGGATTATGGAGAAGTCTTTTTTCCTGGGGGGACCAGGATAGGAAAGACTCCGCCCCTCCATTCCTTAAATTTGAGGGTGATGTTAAGGTAGTAATACCTGTCTTTTTTTGTCTTTCAAAATAACATCCAGTCAGTTCCTTGCTGTGAAGCATTTCCTCTTGCAAATATAAGAAAAAGAAGTTGCAGGGATCCTTTTCTTGTCCCAACTGTAACAAAAAATTAAATCTTGGCCAGCAGAGGGAGAACAATTAAGTAAATATATGCTCCTAAGTCATTGACTTGTATTCCCCCCCCGCTAAGAACCACTGTTGACCCCGACATTACTAAGCCATGCCCCACTCTCTCTCCTATGTAACATTTTAGATAACAAGTAAATGAAAATGTAATTTCACACGTAGGTGCAGATGCTGGCCGCATGAAATCGTGGAGACATAAAACCCAAGCGTCTAATAATAACAGATCACAGGAACCAGCTCCCCCGGACTCAAAAGCTGTCAGGGAGAAATTTACAACGTTTCAAGCAGTCAAGTTCAGTTCAGTTTAACACACCTTGCAATTGTCCTAATATTGGGGCCTATTTCCCTTATTCATCCTAGAAGATCTCCTAAGTAGAAGCTCATCATTGGCTACTGCACCTAGGACGCGCTAATCACACTACTATCATAGTGCTGCTGTTCTGGTCACTCCATCAGTTTCCCTCTTTCTCATTAGTGTACCAGAATGTGTTTATTCAGTTATTATTGTACCAGTCTACTTCGCTTTCTTCCTCTCATTCCTGCTTAGATTCGGAGTATCTGTCAGGTTCAGGTGAATTTTTTTTTTTTTTAGAGGAACTGTTTTCACCCTTGTTTACTTCATATTCTAAATATGGGAAAATTAGCAACTTCCTATTGGTTTCAGTGAACCACTTTAGTTATAACACTGGGTGCACCACTGAATATCCCAACAGTTAGCCGGATAAATTGCTTTGCTGGCTGAACAGTGGTTGAAAATGGACCCCTATGTATTTTTTTAAAATTTATCTCTAGGCAAGGACAATTTCATTGGAAAGTTTTTGAAGTTTCTTACACTCAGGTGCGATGCATTGTCCTCTAAAATAGAAGATATATAAATATTGGGGTCTACTTAATAAAGATTTTCTCCCCTTTTATTTCTATGGGAAAAATGCTCAGTAAACTGGGCGCACATAGCTTGTTAAACAAAAACAAGAAGATGATGTAATTAATATCGTCTGTTTGCAATTGTATAATTAATTTTGAACACTTATGACATTAATAGGCAGAAAATTTCAGATGTCATGTTTGAAACTGCTTGTATTTGGAAAGTAGATTGAAACTCAGTGTTTCTACCACTTGCAAGATGACTGAACATGCAGAGAAACTAAAGCCTCCTTTGGGTAATGTTGGCAATCTTCTATATCATCAGAGCTCATCTGAACTGAAATTGCTCTTCTTACCAATTGAAAACACATTCTAGTGTTAGTCTCCAGTGCATACAGTAAAAGGAATGCATTTGGGAATGGCCTTGCCTGGTAAAATCTGAAAGGTCCAGAAGGTCCAGCTTCCCTTGCTGGTTAGAAGAAACGTTTGGTTTATCTGCTGGGTCTGTCAAATCATTCAAGACAAATATATAGCTTCAATCTGAAATGTAAATGGCAATAAGAATTAGCCGTAGAGTAACAGAATGAGCAGTGGACAGATACACTGAATAATGTATTGTGAGCCTGCAGATCAATGGGGTTAAAATTATTTATCAAATGTATTACACTCCAATTGACTATATGACATTAATCTGGCTCTCCTTGGTACTCGGAGTTGAGGATTTTTCTAAACAGATCAGAGAAAAGAGGCACATTTAGAGGACAATGTTCAAAACTACGTGGGTACTTTTTCCTAGGGCCTCTGCACCAGTTTTCAAAGGGAAAAGGTGCAAGCCTGCTTTCCTTTTGAAACCTATGCAGGGAAAAAGAGAACCTGCTGAGAACTGCATCTGCTTTTTCTGCCAGGTACCTTTTCCCTGAAAAACTGCACCCATACTTTTGAATATGCAAAACTACTTGCGTTGCTGCCTCCCTTGACCTGACCCCCATCTCTGAACCCCACCTATTTTTCCTGCAGGTTGTGGATCCTCCTGGTGCCTACTTTTACCCCGCATGGGGGTGGTGGTAATTTTCAGACAGCCTGTTTACATGGGCAAATGACTTTTGAAAATTGCTTTTCCTGGTATCTCTTCATGAGTAGTCCTATATTTAAAAATAATTTTTTGTTTAACACCTTTTCCTGTCCGTGGGACTGAAGGAGGCACAAAGCAGCCAGATATGAGAAATGTCCTGCAAAGAATAGGTCCAAGTGGAGCAGAACACCTCCACTTCATTGGAGATACAGCAAGAAGAATGATCACTGATATCAGTCATAGGAAATCGGATCTGCACAAGGGGTGCACCAGGTGGGCCAACTGGTAGTTGCTTCGCTTTCCAAGAACAAGAGACCCCAGCTCCTCTGAAGCATGCAAGCAAAGACACAACAGAAAATGTCAAGTCTCCCATGTCTTCACATTCTCTGTGCCAGTACAAATTGTGCTCCTCGCTTGCAGGGGACACTGCCACTGTCATTCATCTATGTGTCTTTAACCTCTGTGAAAACTATGGGGAGAATTTTCCAACTGCCCGCATTGGTGCAAACTCCAAGTGTACTTTTTACACGTTGTCTTTGCATCAATTTTCAAAAGGGAAAGCATGCAAAGACTTTTACTTTCAAACTTCCTTTCAGGGCCATCAGAAGGGAGGGGCGACCACCTGAGGGGGGGGGGGAAGGAGGGGCACCACCACCATGCCTTATTAGTAAGCAGGGCACCAGTACTCCATGTTGCCCTCCTCGGCTGCGATGGTAGGAACTCCTCTAAGTCCTTAACGTGGCTGCTAGTATGAGGCTGCCTCGTTGAATGTGGACCCCCTCCCCTCCCCTTAGCCGGTTGGAACTTCATTGGAAAACCCTTCCCCGACTTCCTGGAGCGCTGGTTATTCCGGTGAGGTACCTGCTTGCTGCAGGTACAAATCATCATTTGCACCTGTTGGGGTAGAATTTTGTTTGAAAAATACATGCAAAGATTTGAAAATGCAACCTAAACACGCCCTCAGGAATGCCTTCTTTCAATGCGGCAAAGGAGTCAATGCACGCAGTTTTATCTCCATTGAAGGTGGGAAATATTTAGCCAGTCACTATACGCAGGCAAAATGCTTTGAAAATTGCCCTCTCTATGATGTAGTTTTTCCTGGTATATTTGCCTTCTTGGCAGTACTTGGTGCTGTTTTGATGTATGCCTGTGAAAATGTGATCTATGCCTGTACTATTTGGGGTTACAGTTCAACAGCTGATGACTTTGCCTTTTGTCTTTCTCCAGAAGACACTTCAATGATAGTGAAATAAATGTTGTTGATGAGCCATAGGATGGAACTATTTTTGTAATTTGTATGCAATTCAGAGGTTTTGTCTCAAATAAAAATGCATTTATTTTTTTTAGGAAATCTTGTGTATCTCTCTATCTCTTTGGATACTGGAAGAAAAGGAAATCTCTAGCTACTGAAATCCATGCAGAAAGAAGAGGACTGCATAATCCAAAGCCCACCTGAAATAATAAAAGTCATCAAGACAACTCCAACACATCTCCATAATGTACAGTACTTACTGGCGAGGTCTTGGCCCAGAATCCTGTCACTGAAGCTCCTTTCCCTGCAGTACTTGGATCTCTTCCTATGTTCACATATGCAATGATTATGGCTTTTTTTTTTTTTTTAATCGCAGCTTGTTAGAAACTGGGGAAAGCCTAATCAACTCAGTATTCAGTATTAGCACGCATATTAATATATTTACATTTGCAGCCATGACATCATTTATCGACATTATAGATACAATACATAATTATTACACATGACAATGTGTTTGTTGCTCAGTAAACATGTCATCACACTTTAGATCAGTCCTATAAACAGGGCTGAATTATCAATACTTAATCATGACTTGGGGGTAATTTTCTAAAGCATTTTCACATGTAAATGTAACTACTATTGTAGCAATTTTCAAAAGTCATTTACCTGCGTAAAGTGTACTTATGGACAATTCAATGGCATATATTGTAGCAATTTCAAAAGCCCATTTACATAGGTAAAGTGTATTTACACATGGAAAACCCATTTTTAAGAATGTAAATGCTTTCGAAAATCAGGCCCTTAGACTAAGTCTAAAAATTGCACATGTAAGGAATTTTCTAAACTGGTGTCTGTGAGCTTATGTTCATTAGATGCCTAAGCTGGGGCAATTAAATAGGCATGCTGGTGGTATAGTTTCAGTTTGGACAGATGCAGCCAATCCTTATCTAGCTATTTCTCAATTTCCACAAGACAATGTGCCAGAGTTTGCAATGTTGCAACTTGGAACCTAAAAGTAGATAAAGCTGCAAAATATCACCATACAGGAGATACCTTACCTGGAAATTTCTAATCAGTTGACCCAATGGCAATAGATGGCATGCAAACTAAAAAGGAAAGGTGATATAATGGATCCCTACAGGATGCCAGCAAGTACAGGATAAGATTTGTAATGAAAATTACCCTGTCTAACAAACTGTGTCCTGTTGTTCAAGAAAGACACAAACCATTCAAGAACTTTCTCCTGAGATCTAATGATACCAAGTGGTCCAACAAAATTTGGTGATCCAATAAATCGAATGCAGAAGTGTGGTGCAGAGATGCGGTCTAAAAGAAGCAAAAGGCCATCCTAACCCTTATCCCTAACAAGATGGAGGTGATCAGACAAATTCAACAAGGTAATTTCTGACCCATAGTGCTGAATGAACCCAGACTGAAAAAGGTCAAAGCAACCAAATATCTCCAAACCAGAATTGTTAAGCTTTTTAATGTCCAAATTGGATTTCTTTTTTTTATCAAGGGCAGAATGGCATCAGACTTTAAGATATGAGTAAAAGCACCCAGTCCAAAGACATGTTAACCCTCAAAGGATAAGGCCTGCTCTGCCCTTCTCTAGCTAGTTTAACTAAAAATGATGAGCAAGGGCCTTAAGGACTATTAGTAGCCTATATAGAAACATAATGGCAAAAAAGACCCTATGGACCATTTAGAATTTCTTTGAGTTCTTTCTTACTAACCTGCCAAAAACTTATCCCAGGTAACAGTGGGTGACATACAGTTCTGTAGTGTTTCATAACCAGTTTCCTTGCCTAATTTGATTTAAGGTTAACACAAATTTTGGATACAATTCTCTTAAAGAAACGGGAAAAGTTCTCACAGTGTTCCACTGAAGACAGAGGGAAATTAGGAGGGCAATAAAGATTTAATAGCACACTTTTGTTATCATGGATTTAAAGACTTTTCTATTTGAGCAGAGCAAAAGTGCTTTTTGGTAGATACAGATATGAATACCTACAGTACCTGAATGCAATCTACTTTAAATGCCTGAAAAAGTGGAATATAAATTGGGACGGTAACTTTTAAACAGACCCAGGGGGGCACATGTGCACACGTTTGTCGGCCCACGTCCAGGGACGCAGCCATTTTATAACATACGTACGTATATGCGCACATTGTAAACTAGCCTGATCACATGCACATGTGTGCTCAATTTTAAGTGGACACGCGCCTATGCATACGAATGCCGCTTCTACCACATCAGTGGGGGATTTTAAAAGACAAGTGTATCAACGTCATTACCAGTTTTCCCAGTTCATTCCCAGTTCATCCAGGTAAGAGATAGGACTTCCAAACCCTCCTAGTTTAATAGACTCCCTTTTCCCATGTTAGCCCCAACCCTTAAAACCCTGCCGATCTGTCTATTTATCTTTATTTTACAACTCACATGTCTTCCATAACAGAAGTAAAATTACGCAGCAGGGGACCCCGGTGTGTCCGCTCAATGGCCAGCTGCACACGTCCCTCCAGCTCCTCCTCAAGCATTGTTGATGCCAAAACCAACTGGGAGGGAGGAGGCATGACCAGATCCTCTTTGGAACTGAAAGGAGGATTGGTGGCTGGCACCAAGACCGATGGAGTCCATGGTGCACCCCCAGCATGAGGGGCAGAATATCCTTGCCGCAGGGTCACAGCGAGGGCATCACAGCCTGAGCTGGTATATCCCTGTGCCCAGCACCATGATTCGATGAAGACTGGTGCCGATGCTTCCTCGGCTTTCCCCAGTGTTCGGCACAGTGCACGCGCAAACTCAACAAATTTAAAGGGCTAAAGGCGGGAGAAGCCAGTTGTCCTCAGATGATGTCACTCTTCAGGCCATATAAAAGGCCCCTGCAGACACCTCTCCAGTGCCTTGGCAATAGGTTATCTACCCTGGTAGTGTGCATTGCCTCAGCATGTTCCTGATCGTGATCTTGTGTTCCTGTTTGTGTTCCTGAGTTCCTGGTTCTTATTCCTGTTTCCTTGACTCTTGATTGGCAGTCTTGGTCTGTGTTCCTGAGTTCTTCATCTTTGTCTTCCCTGTGGTCAGTCTTTGGTTCTTCATCTTCTCTGTGGTCAGTCCCCAGTTTCTTGTCTTCTATATTCAGTGCCTTCTCTACCTGCCCATGCTGTTCCTTGCCTCCCTACCTGCCTCTCTGTCCTTTGATTCCCTTGGATGGATGTCTGATTTAATCTCAGCTTGGAAGTATGACTCTGATTGGACTCCACCTGCCTCTGACCACCACCTGAACTCTGACTTTGATTGAACTCTGCCTGCCTCTGACCATTGCCTGAACTCCGACTCTTATTGTTGCACCTTCAGTCGCAGACGGCTGCGACCTCTCATGCTCACCTCTTTTTTTGCTGCACCATCAAGTCTGGGAGAGTGGCGGCCTCCGCCTGTCACCGCCGACCTTCCTGGCGTTCCTGGGATGGCGTGGATGATGATGACTGCCATCTTGCTTCTGGAGTCACATAGGCGCATGGGCCAGCCATGTACAGGTCATGGCAGGAACCTCGGGGGCATCCCCTCCGGATGAAGTAGTCTCGCTACCTGTTCTTAAGCAGACCATCCCTATGCACTGATGAGTTAGCAAGGAGTTTCCTCATTGCTGAATCCACTTCACTTGGACTATCGGTTCCAGTTCCTGGCTTGCTGTGTGAACGCTCTGAGTACCTGCTCCTCGGGGGCTCTTCTTCATTCCTAGGCTATCTGCTCCTCGGAGGGCCTTCCTATCTTTGAACTCCTGTTTGTTCTACTTCTCAGGACTTCCCTTGGAACCACACCTCGTGAGTACCTTCTTCGTTCTTCAACTCTACCAAGCCTTGCTGGGATTCCTTGTGGTGTACCCCGTGCCTTGTGCCACTACCGCGCTCTCCTCAGCAGGATTCTCTTCACCATTCCCTGCGGTGCAGATTACTGCATCAACTTCCTCAGGAACCTTCTGAGCTTCCGTACCTCTGACTACCTCAGCATCACCACCATTGTACAGTCATCCTCGGCATACCCCATGCTGTGGGCCACTACCGAGTAGCATACCTGAGGTAATTGCTTCATCATTGAGAAGGCTGTCTGACATACCCCACTCTGTGGGCCACTATCGGATCTACACATCGGAGGTAATTGTTTCACTGCTGAGAAAGCTGCCTGGCATACCCCACTCTGCGGGCCACTACCGGATATCTACATCTGAGGTATCACCCTGGGCATACCCCTTGCTCAAGAACTGTATCTCTACTGCAGTCCCCGCTCCACGGGTTCTGCTCTTTCTCCTCTATAATAAAGTCTCTCTTAAAGTTGTGTCCTAAGCCTCTGAGACCGCGCCTACCGGCGGTGAGGCCCAAAGGTCTCCTCCCTGTGGGCAGAGTCATCTCTCACCTCACCCCAAGGTTCACATCCATACCAAAACATAAAACTTATTGAACTCCGCCTGCCTCCAACCACTGCCTGAACCTTGACTCTGATTGTTCGCTGCCTGCTCTGACTGCTGCCAGACTCTGAATCTGTCTGTTTGCTTCCTGCCTGGGACCCTGGCCTGTGACTCAACTCCCTCAACGGATCTTCTACTCAGTCGCAGAGGCCCGCGCCTAAATCTTGCTGGGGAAAGTGGGCTGGTATAGATGAAGCTCCAGTTGGGCCTCTGCCACAGCCAGCTCCGCCAAATGATGGTGGGCACCTGCAGGGTTCCTCCCTGCAAGTTGTGCAACTCCACCTCTGTCAAAGGGTCCACGTCCTCAACACTTCCAAGACACTATCAGATAACAAAAAATATTCTTAACAACCTTCTCCTATTTTTAAACAGGCTGAAATTTTGCATGTAAAAGTTGTTTTTTAAGGATCGGTATCATTTTTCCTGCAGGAGACTGTGATGCTTACTTTACAAACTGATAATAAATGTATATATTAGCCCAGACAACATTCACAACATCTCTCTTATTATATTGTAAGGCTTTTATTTTTTGTGGTCACAGTCTTCCACCTTCTTTCTCTCATAAGTGTCAAGCCTCACAAAGCAACACTTGTACTTTCCACACTTTCCACAAATAAGCAAACCTTTATACACATATAAATGTTTTAATTTTTAAATTTTTCAATATATTACAAAAGATAATAAGGCAAACATGGTATACAGAACAAGAAATAATTTCAAAACAGGCAATATAACTTATAAAAGGAAATCAATATCTGTATAATCCTGATTCCAATAATCATGGGGGAGAAAGAAAAGAAATTAATCTATCAAGGAAAGAAAAAATACAATAAAGAGGAAAGGAGTCAAATCAATTCTAATTAATTAGGTCACCTTAACTTGTAATCAGCTAAGAAGAATTATTATGTTGAGTAACTTTATCTGATATAAACGTTTCCAAGTGTAAGGGGTCAGTAAACACACATTTTTTTGCCTGAAAAGTTACAAAAAGTCTGCAAGGAAATTTTAAGAAAAAAAAAAAGCATTAATAGCTAAAGCTTTTGCTTTTCAGGGAATGAAAATGTCTCCTTTGGGCCAGCATGGCTCTTGAGACATCAGGAAATAAGCATACTTTCTGACCAAAAAATAAAACATTATTATTACTGAACATTTTTTTTTAAACATTATGGGCCGGATTTTAAAAGGGTTACGCACATAAGGTACCCGCGTAACCCTTTTAAAATGCCCCTGCGCGCGCCGAGCCTATTTTGCATAGGCTCGGCATCGCGCGCAAGCCCTGGGACGCGCGTAAGTCCCGGGGCTTGCAAAAAGGGGCGGTCGGGGGTGTGGCCAGGGGGCGTGGTGTCAGCTCAGTGGCGTGTTCAGGGGGTGTGTGGGTGGGCCGGGGGCGTGGCCGAGTGCCCCAACATAGCGGCCTATGTCGGGGCCTGCCACGCCGGCAGACAGCCGGTGCGCTTAAGTTAATACTGCCCAGAGACAGGCGTAACTTTTTGAATAATGGTAGGGGGGGTTTAGATAGGGCCGGGGGGGGGGGATGGGTTAGGGAGGGGAAGGTGCGGGGGGGGGGGGGGGGGTGGAAGGAAAGTTCCCTCCAAGGCCGCTCCGATTCCGGAGCGGCCTCGGAGGGAACGGGCAGCGCGCGCAGGGCTCGGCGAGCGCAAGTTGCACAAATGTGCACCCCCTTGCGTGTGCTGACCCCGGATTTTATAAGATACACGCGGCTACGCGCGTATCTTATAAAATCCATCGTACTTTTGTTTGCACCTGGTGCGCAAACAAAATTACGTGCGCACGTAGATTTATAAAATCTATCCCAAAATCTTTATCTAATTCAGAACAAAAGGATACCAGTAAAGTAGCCCTTTTAGATATATCCACCACCGACTCCTCTAAAAAGGTGGTTATTCTAGGATTAGTTACCAGCTCTTCATTCTCTCTGTTCATTATCACTGATGCCTCTTTGCCTCAGTAAATAAAACATTCTAGAAATAGCTGGGATATTGTCATCATAAGCCATATTTCTTTAAGAAATTTAAACATTTCATAAGCTGACAATAGACAAGTATATGGAAAATTAACTAAACATATAATTTTAGATCTAAACAAATTTTCACCCTTTTCCAACTCAGTATGCAACATCAACTATCTTTAATATGCATATTCACAGTATTTTCTAAAACTTGAACATTTGAATTTAACAAGTGTATTCTCGAAGTACCTACAGTGAAATCAGCACACCTAGATTTGACTCGTAGAAGAGCTTTTTCAGTAGCAGGTCCAACTCTTTGGAATTCCATCCCCGAAGAAATCCGACTAACATCCAACACAAAAGATTTTAAAAAACTTCTCAAAACCCACCTTTTTACTCTAGCATATAAAATCAGTTAACAGACCAATATACACATTTTAAAGCTAACATTTTTATATAATATATTTTTATGTGATATTTAAAGTGATGTTTGAATGTATTGATTGTAAAGTGCTTTGTTTTATTATGTATGTTATATTGTAAACCGCTTTGACGGTCAGTCCTCTGCCCATACTGCGTTTTATAAAAACTTATAAATAAATAAATAAATAAAATAAGGGGCAGATTTTCAAAGCCCTACGCATGTAAATCCAGGAGGATTTACGTGTGTAGGAGGGTTATGTGCACCGGGCCTATTTTCAAAAGGCCCGGCGGCGCCCGTAAAGCTCTGGGACGCGTGTAAGTCCCAGGGCTTGAAAAAATGGGCGGTCCGGGGGCGGGGACATGGCCAGAGGCCTCTGTACGGCTGGGGGATTGTGCACTACCACTCGGCCAGCGTGCGCATGTTACGCCTGCCTCTGGCAGGTGTAACTTCAACAACAAAGGTATGGGGGGGTTTCAGACTAGGGGGGGGGGGGACAGGTAGGGGAAGGGAGGGGAAGGTGGGGGGAACGGGGAAAGCCAGCTGGTCTTCCCGAGGGCTCGGCGTGCATAAGGTGCACTAGTGTGCACCCCCATGCGCGTGCCGACCCCTGATTTTATAACGTGCGCGAGGCTGTGTGCCGGGTAGCGCGCACAAATGTACGCCCACGCGTATGTTATAAAATCTGCCCCTAAGTGAGTGTCCATGGGGCCAATAATTGGAAGGAGAGCAGGGGAGGAAGTTACAATTTTAGCCTTCCTTTTCGTTCCCATTATACCAAGCAAAGAGGCAAACAAAGGAACAAAGCCTGCGCGGCTTAGTCAGTGCACCGCACAGTCTGGGAATTTAAAGGGCCAGCAGATGCACAGGGATGATGTCGCTCCTGCGATGAGCTGGATCAAGGCAGATGGAAACACCTCCTGGGTGCCTCTGGGAACTGACCAAGCCCCAGGTTCTCTGACTCCTTCTCCTCCTCTGGAGCTCCCCGACGGTGCACCGCATAGCCTGGGAATTTAAAGGGCTGGCAGACGCAGAGGAATGATGTCGCTCCTGTGATAATCTGGATCAAGGCAAATGGAAACACTTCCTAGGTGCCTTCGGGATCCGACCAAGTTGCAGGCTCACCAACTCCTTCTCCTCCTCCGGAGCTCCCCCTAAACCTTTGTACACATATTAAAATCCTTATATTCATTCTAAACATTCATAAGATTACACTGGTCTACATTTGAAAAAAAGTTTTCTGCTGACCTAATTATTTTTCTGATTTTACCTAAATGAAAGGTGCTGATTCCAAATATGAAGTAAAAAAATATGCAATACGTCACATTTTTTCATAAATGAGATGTTTGATTAAAGATTATAAAGTCGAATATCAAGAGTAATAACAAGTTCTGAAGAAGCGATAGCACATAATATATTTGTTTCATGCAAAAAACGAGTCTATCATCTAAACAAGAGAGCAATAGTTGTGTAAATTTTAATTGTTAGGGAGAAATTTTCTCTTTTTGGATGCTCTGGAATAGTTATAATCAGGGTTGTCACGCTGTAAACACCAGCAGTAGTCTGCCATCATGTTTGTGTTCCATCTGCCTTGATATCTATGTTCCATGGTCTTGATGTCTTGGTGGAAGCGTTCTCCTTGTTCTTCACTCATAGCTCCAAGATTTGAGGGGAAGTAGTTCAGGTGCCTATCAAAGAAATGCAATTTGACACTCATATTTGCTCCCAGTCTTTGAAAAGCAATCAACACATTTTGAACTAAAAGGTTATAATTTTCAGCCCTGAAGTTGCCAAGAAAGTCTGTAATCATATCAGAAAAAGCAGACCAAGCATCCTTTTCTATCATTTTCATGGTATTGAGGAATTCTCTGTCTTTGATTAGAAGCCTAATTTTCGGGCCATCAAATATGCCAGTTTTCAACTTCTCATGTGAAAGAGCAGGAAATTTGGAAATTCAGCATGTCTTTCTGCGCACTAATTATTTTTTTTTCGTATTCAGCATATCTAAATAATAATGTTACGTTATTGCTATAAGAGTTTATGAGTAGACAGCGTTTTGCGGAAAAAAACTGATGTGACTGGAGGAAACGGATGTGATTTTTGGATTCAGCACACTAAATACATAAAGATCACATGTTATCTTGTAGTCAGCAAAATTGATGTAGACCAGTGTAATCAATCCCCAAGAACTGCAGAGATCATAAAAAACATAAAATACTAGTATATTACTCAGCTATATTAGCAAATAGGACTAAACCACACTAACTACTTAAAGAACTACATAACACTAATATATACATTTATTTATGTATTAATTTAATGGTGAATTTTAAAAGCCCGCACACACAAAACTGGGAGATATGCATACAAGTTGTGCTGGCATGCACTGAGCAGTTTTTAAAAGCTGTCTGGATACAGGCATACTTGCCGCTATGTGCAAAAATGAAAAGTCCCAAAAAAGGGGCAGGGTATGGACGTGGTCTGGGCAGGGCATGGGCCGGCACTATCCATCTTGGAGCCGCTGCTGAACTCTCTACATGTGCTCATTGATGTGTTACTGTCCTAGCTGGCATTGGGTCCCGGGATGCCCCAATGCCTGGTGGGACACTGGACCCCCCCCCCCCATCGATACAGTGTTTGTGGCTGGTTCCTCCTCCAAAGAAGCGTCTCCTGGACCGGCCCAGCATCTGAGGCCTGTGGCCCCCCTGTCTAATGCTGTTGGTGTCTACACCGCTGGACGAAGGCCGAGCACCCAGGGTCCCATCCCTGATCCATGAAAGAGAAAATGAGGAGCCTTATGACTCCTGGGGGATGACTCAATGGAGGTCTTCAACGATGCCTCTGATGGTCTCCCTTCAGACCTTTCTGCTCTGGAGGAGTGAAGGAGTTCCCCACCTGAGGACCTTACTTTTGCTGGGTTTGTATGGGTGATGGCGGAGGTCATCCCCTTTCAGTTGTTAACTGAAAGGGATGCCTAGCACAAAATGCTGGAGATCCTCCAGTTTGTGGAGCCTCCAAAGGAGGTTGTGGCAGTCCCGATGCATGACATCCTTAAGGATTTGCTATTGAGGATCTGGGAACACCACCTCACAGTGCCTCCTATGAACAAGAAGACGGACGTGATTTATCTCATCCAGAAGGCTGCTGGATTCGACAAGTGCAGCTGCCCCACCAGTCGGTGGTGGTCAAATCTGCTTTCAATAGAGCCAAGCATTCTCGGACCCATTCCTTGGTGCCCCTTGGAAGGAAGGTTTTTCAGGGAGTTATGCTCATTGCCCACATAGCTTCTTACCAGTTCTGCTTGAGCCAGTATACACAGGACATCTGAAAGCAGGTTCAGAAGGTGGTGCCTCAAAAGCAGCAGGACACCCTCAATCGCCGGTACATTAGGGCCTGGAGTGTGGAAAATACAAGGTCTGCGTGACCTACAATGTTTTCGAAATGGCATCGAGGATATTTGCAGGGTGAATCGGCATTCACAGTGCTTTGAATCTCTGACCAGAGATTAAGGAAAGTCTCGCTGATCTGCGGTGCACTGGAGAGAATATCTTTGGACATAAGGTGAAGGATGCAGTGTCCCAACACTGGGACCATCATGAGACCCTTCAGCATCTCTCTAACAGCACTCCAGACTCATCCTCCTCATCTAGGAGATCTGTGAGATCGAGGCAGAAGAAGTCTTTCTTTCATCAGAGGAAGTACTATCCTCTGCCATCGCGCTCCCATCCACAACTTTAGAGCTCTCATGGCCATCCCAGGCAGCAAAGAGCTCCAAAGGTCCAAGTGGTACCTCAGTCAAATCTTGGGACAGGATTTTGACTGGGTCGTAGGGACCATAGCCTGGTCCCCTGTAACGGTGGCGATGGATCCACCAGTTAGGGGAAGGTTATAGTTCTTTGCAAACCAATGGCTCAGTGTAACTTCAGACCGGTGGGTTCTTTCCATCAACCATCAGGGTTACCAATTAAACCTTTTGGATGCCCCGCCAAATTGCCCTCTGAGCCTGTTTTGGGGTTGGGTAGCACATCAGAAGCTGCTTGTGGAACTCTCTGCCCTCTTAATGGCCAGCGTGGTCAAGCCCATTCAAAAGGGCAAAGAGGGCAGGGATTTTATTCCAGGTACTTCCTGATTCCAAAGAAAACAGGACTCCATCCCATCCTAGATCTGAGGGCCTTGAACACATTTCTCCAAAAAAAAAAAGTTCAAAATGGTTTCCCTGGGCACCTTGATCTCCTTACTGCAAAATGGGGACTATCTATGCTCTCCCAATCTGACGGACGTATACACTCACATCGAGATCTTCCCCAGTCAATGGAAGTATCTCAGATTTGTGGTGGGAAAACAGCACTTCCAGTATTGTGTGCTGCTGTTTGGGCTCACATCAGCCCTATGTATCTTTACAAAATGTCTAACCATGGTGGCAGTGCACCTGTGCAGGATGAGAGTGCATGTCTTCCCTTATCTGGATGACTGGCTGGTCAAGAGCACCTCTCAGGTAGAGGCCATTAGGTCCATGCGCCTGACCATCCAGGTGTTGGAGTCACTAGGGTTCATTATCAACTACACAAAGTCTCATCTAAGCCCTTCCCCACAATTGGACTTCATAGGAGCCCTGCTAGACATGGCTTAGGCCAAGATCTTCCTGCTTTGACAAAGGGCCATCAACCTGATGGCCATAGCAGCAGAGATTCAACAGAGCCAGCAGGTGTCAGCTTGGCACATGTTGAGGTTGTTGGATCACATGGCCGCAACATTTGATGTCACTCCCTTGGCACACTTGTATATAAGAACAGCCCAATGGACCCTGAGGTCTCAGTGATGTCAAGCTGCTCAGAGCCTCCAGGACTGCATCTGAGTCATCAGCCTCTCCAGGACTTGTTGTCCTGGTGGCAGGTAATTTCAAATTTGGAACAGGGGATTTTCTTTCAAAGTCCTACTATCAAATTTTTCTTAATCATGGATGCATCTACTCTAGGTTGGGGAGCTCATGTAGATGGGCTCAGCACTCAGGGTATCTTGATTGCCCAGGAACACTGTTGCCAAATCAACTTTCAGGAGCTCCAGGTGATCAGGTATGTGCTATGGGTTTTTAGAGATTGGCTGTCCAACAAAGTTGTCCTGATTTAAACCAACAACCAGGTAGAGATGTGGTATGTTACCAAACAGGGAGGTATGGACTTGTACCTCCTGTGTCAGGATGTGGTTCATATCTGGTCCTGGGCTCTCTCTCATGGGATGGTATTCAGGGCCAAGTACCTGGCTGGAAAGGAGAATGTATTAGTGGACAGACTGAGTATTGCCTTCAGACCCCAAGAAGTCACAAATCAGATCTTCTACCTCTGAGAAAGCCCAGATTTGGATCTATTCACAGCACCTTGAAACAGGAAGGTTCTTCAGTTCTGCTCCCTGTACAGGACATGTGACAAACCATCCTCAGACACCCTCGCCTAACATTGGGGCAAGGGTCTTCTGGTTTATGTATCCTCCACTTCATTGGTAGTGAAGACTCTCTTGAAGCTTCGCGAGGACAAAGAGATTATGATCCTCATAGTCTCTCATTGGCCAATCAGGTCTGGTTTCCACACCTTCAGGAGTTGTCTATCCAGAAACCAATCAGTCTGGGGACTTCCCTAGATCTCATTACACAGGATCAAGACAATTTGAAGCATCCCAACCTCCAGGCCCTATTGCTCACAGCCTAGATGTTGAGAGGTTAATTCTGCAACTACTCTTAGAGAATGTGTCTCGGGTCCTGTGGCTTCTAGAAAGCCTTCCACTAGAAAGTCCTATGGACTGAAGTGGAGAAGGCTTTCCATGTGGTATGAGCAGAAGGCCTTAGTTCCTTTCTCCTGCCCCCACAAAACTGCTTGATTACCTACTACACCTATCAGAAGCTGGCTTTAAAATCAATTCCATTAGGGTTCATCTAATTGCAATTGGCACATACCAACATGGTGTAGATGGTACACTCATCTCTGTACAGCCTATAGTTGAATGCTTCATGTGGGGCCCGCTTCAGTTGAAGCTTTTGTTTATGGGGTCCAGTGCAACCGAGAGAGGCAGGACGGGAGGAGCAGGCCATGCAGCAGCAGCAGCAGTGGTGATGAAAGAGCAAAGTGCTGTGGGGAAAAAGTGTGGTTCAGTGTAGCTGTGCACTCCGTCCTCCTGCCACACGCATTGAAATTTGGATCATCAAGTAGGAGGTTTATCTTAATGAGATATACCCACTGTACTACAAGAAAACAAACATAGAA
The DNA here is from genome assembly GCF_901001135.1 of Rhinatrema bivittatum. Classification (NCBI taxonomy): domain Eukaryota; kingdom Metazoa; phylum Chordata; class Amphibia; order Gymnophiona; family Rhinatrematidae; genus Rhinatrema; species Rhinatrema bivittatum. The sequence continues at coordinate 573,855,044 of NC_042616.1, forward strand.
AGCAAATGGAGAGTAATCGATTTTAAATAAAATTTACATGATATCAGCACATACTTATATAGTAATAAAGTTGTATCAAATGTTGGACTCCAGCTTGTATGTATACCTTTAAAAAAGGTATAGATAAGATCCTAGAGGAGAAGACCATAAATTGCTATTAATCAAGTTGACTTAAGGAATAGCCATTGCTTATTACCAGCATTAGTAGCATGGGATCTCTTTGGTGTTTGGGTACTTGCCAGGTTCTTGTGGCCTGGTTTGGCCTTTGTTGGAAACAGAATGCTGGGCTTGATGGACCCTTGGTCTGACTCAGTATGGCAACTTCTAAATGTTCTAAATGTTCTAAGAACTCTTGCTGTGACTTGGGACCTCAATGTGGTGTTAGTTCAGCTGTTGAAAGCCTTTTGAGCCACTGCACACTTGTGACCTGAAGTACCTGACCTGGAAAGTCATATTTTTGGTGGGGGTCACTTTAGCATGCAGAATCAGCGAGCTCTAGGTCTTAGTGACTTATCCACCTTATACTAAGTTTTTCCAAGATAGGGTGGTCCTGTGTACACACCCTAAGTTCCTGCCTAAGGTGGTGATGGACTTCCTTCTTAACTAGTTCATCATCCTGCCAACATTCTTTCCCAGGACCCATTCGCACCAAGGCAAACAAGCACTGTGCAGTTTGGACCGAAAGAGAGCCTTAGCCTTCTTTTTGGAGCAGACAGAAGTCCATAGAAAATCCACCCAACCTTTTGTTTCTTTTGTTAGAAATAGGTTGGGCATTGCTGTTGCCAAACAGATACTTTTGAATTGGCTAGCAGATTGCATCTCCTTCTGTTATGTCTAGGCAGTACTGCATCTTGGGGCTCATTCTGTCAAAGCCATGGCAGCAATGGTGGCCCACTTGTAAGCAGACTCCATTGAGGAGATCTGCAAGACTGCGACGTGGAGTTCTCTCCATACATTCACATCTCACTAGGGATGTGAATCGTTTTCCATATCGTCTTAACGATAGAAATCGTGTGGCAGGGCAAGAAAATCGTCTTAGGCACGATTTTTTAGTTAAAAAATCGTTAAAAATCGTTTTTTCCGATTAGTGCGCACTAACTCGAGTTAGTGCGCACTAACGGGAGTTAGTGCGCACTAACTGGGAGTTAGTGCGCACTAACTGAAAATGATACAATTTGACACTTTTCAGGTCAGTTAAGGTCAGTTTAGGAATGAATATGTATTCCTATTGGCTGCCCTCTTATTTATTCATGTTACCAAGTTTCCTACTGACAGTATATGGGGGATGGGAAATGGAAACAGTTGGTAGCTTGACAAAACAAGTAATGTGATCAGTCAATGTGACTAGAACTTGTGCCCTAACCCTGATACCAGGGGTATTGTGATCTTCCTGCACACAGTGCCCTATCCCTATTAATACCAGGAGTGTTGTGATCTTCCTGCACACAGTGCCCTATCCCTAATACCAGGGGTGTTGTGATCTTCCTGCACACAGTGCCCTATTCCTGATACTGGGGGTGTTGTGATCTTCCTGCACGCAGTGCCCTATTCCTGATACCGGGGGTGTTGTGATCTTCTTGCACACATCCCGATATCAGGGATAGGGCACTGCATGCAGGAAGATCACAACACTCCTGGTATTAATAGGGATAGGGCACTGCATGCAGGAAGATCACAACACCCCTGGTATCAGGGATAGGGCACTGTGTGCAGGAAGATCACAATACCCCGGAGGAGTGAGGGTCAGGCAGCTCCCCCCTGTCTGTGAAGCCAGCCTCTCACTAGTAATGCAGGGAGGGAGCTGTCTCAGACTTCACCATCCTCCCCCCCCCCTTACCCACATACCATTCACTAGCTGGGACATGGGGGAAGTCAGGAGTGAGGGTCAGGCAGCTCCCCCCTGTCTGTGAAGCCAGCCTCTCACTAGTAATGCAGGGAGGGAGCTGTCTCAGACTTCACCATCCACCCCCCCCCCTCACCCACACACCATTCACTAGCTGGGACATGGGGGAAGTCAGGAGTGAGGGACAGGCAGCTCCCCCCTGTCTGTGAAGCCAGCCTCTCACTAGTAATGCAGGGAGGGAGCTGTCTCAGACTTCACCATCCTCCCCCCCCCTCACCCACACACCATTCACTAGCTGGGACATGGGGGAAGTCAGGAGTGAGGGTCAGGCAGCTCCCCCCTGTCTGCGAAGCCAGCCTCTCACTAGTAATGCAGGGAGGGAGCTGTCTCAGACTTCACCATCCTCCCCCCCCCCTCACCCACACACCATTCACTAGCTGGGACATGGGGGAAGTCAGGAGTGAGGGTCAGGCAGCTCCCCCCTGTCTGTGAAGCCAGCCTCTCACTAGTAATGCAGGGAGGGAGCTGTCTCAGACTTCACCATCCTCCCCCCCCCCCTCACCCACACACCATTCACTAGCTGGGACATGGGGGAAGTCAGGAGTGAGGGTCAGGCAGCTCCCCCCTGTCTGTGAAGCCAGCCTCTCACTAGTAATGCAGGGAGGGAGCTGTCTCAGACTTCACCATCCTCCCCCCCCCCTCACCCACACACCATTCACTAGCTGGGACATGGGGGAAGTCAGGAGTGAGGGTCAGGCAGCTCCCCCTTGTCTGTGAAGCCAGCCTCTCACTAGTAATGCAGGGAGGGAGCTGTCTCAGACTTCACCATCCTCCACCCCCCCTCACCCACACACCATTCACTAGCTGGGACATGGGGGAAGTCAGGAGTGAGGGTCAGGCAGCTCCCCCCTGTCTGTGAAGCCAGCCTCTCACTAGTAATGCAGGGAGGGAGCTGTCTCAGACTTCACCATCCTCCCCCCCCCCTCACCCACACACCATTCACTAGCTGGGACATGGGGGAAGTCAGGAGTGAGGGTCAGGCAGCTCCCCCCTGTCTGCGAAGCCAGCCTCTCACTAGTAATGCAGGGAGGGAGCTGTCTCAGACTTCACCATCCTCCCCCCCCCCTCACCCACACACCATTCACTAGCTGGGACATGGGGGAAGTCAGGAGTGAGGGTCAGGCAGCTCCCCCCTGTCTGTGAAGCCAGGCTCTCACTAGTAATGCAGGGAGGGAGCTGTCTCAGACTTCACCATCCTCCCCCCCCCCCCTCACCCACACACCATTCACTAGCTGGGACATGGGGGAAGTCAGGAGTGAGGGTCAGGCAGCTCCCCCCTGTCTGTGAAGCCAGCCTCTCACTAGTAATGCAGGGAGGGAGCTGTCTCAGACTTCACCATCCTCCCCCCCCCCTCACCCACACACCATTCACTAGCTGGGACATGGGGGAAGTCAGGAGTGAGGGTCAGGCAGCTCCCCCCTGTCTGCGAAGCCAGCCTCTCACTAGTAATGCAGGGAGGGAGCTGTCTCAGACTTCACCATCCTCCCCCCCCCCCTCACCCACACACCATTCACTAGCTGGGACATGGGGGAAGTCAGGAGTGAGGGTCAGGCAGCTCCCCCCTGTCTGTGAAGCCAGGCTCTCACTAGTAATGCAGGGAGGGAGCTGTCTCAGACTTCACCATCCTCCCCCCCCCCCTCACCCACACACCATTCACTAGCTGGGACATGGGGGAAGTCAGGAGTGAGGGTCAGGCAGCTCCCCCCTGTCTGTGAAGCCAGCCTCTCACTAGTAATGCAGGGAGGGAGCTGTCTCAGACTGGTATCAGGGTTAGGGCACTGTGTGCAGGAAGATCACAACACTCCTGGTATTAATAGGGATAGGGCACTGTAAGAGATGACTGTAGTAGATTGAATAAAGATCTGATGTTTCTGCTCTCCTCACACCAAACAAAAACAACACACAAGCAGAGAAGCCCTTCTTACAAAGCTGAGCTAGTGAGTTAAGTAGGAGGAAAAGTAAACATACTGGTGCCAGTGTGGCTACTTAAAAAATACACTTACCAACAATCAATTACATATATTTGAACTGTGTACAGTTCCAGCCAGGACCACCTTTCTAAAATGCACAGTGATTGGCAAATTCAACATGCACTAGCATTTCAGGTGCCTGCTAACAAAAATAATAAACAAACAAGTTCTAGTCACGTGTGTGCTGATCATTACATTACTTTTTTTGTCAAGCTTCCAACTGTTTCCATTTCACATCCCCCCAACCATATTGGTAACATCAATAGATAAGAGCACAGCCAGCCAATAGGAATACATACATACATATTCATTCCTAAGTGACCTTTACTGACCTGGGAAGTGTGAACACTTTGTTTAATTTTCTGTTGGTGTTCGTTAGTTTCCAGTTCCATTTCCCATCCCCCCAACCATCACCTCAGTGGTAACCTTGGTAATATCAATAGATAAGAGGGCAGCCAGCCAATAGGAACACATATTGATTCCTAACTGACCTTCAGTGACCTGGAAAGTGTTTATTTGTATCATTTTCAGTTAGTGCGCACTAACTCGAGTTAGTGCGCACTAACGGGGAGTTAGTGCGCACTAACTCGAGTTAGTGCGCACTAACACGATTTAACGATTTTTAACGATAAATCGTTAGAATTTCTATTGTATCGTGATCTATAACGATTTAAGACGATATAAACATTATCGGACGATAATTTTAATCGTTGAAAAACGATTCACATCCCTACATCTCACTATTGCTTGGATAGGGATGGACGACGCATTAGTAGGTTTGTCCAATCTAGTCCTTCAGAATATGTTTGAGGTGTAGAATCCAACTGTCTCCCACCTAGGGCCCATTGTTTGGGTTCAGGCTGTCTCCCATTCTTTTACTAACAGCATCATTGATGTTGTGCCCATTGGCACCTGGTTTGGGAGTCTGTTAGTCCCCTTTTTTTGTTGGGGGACAGCCTGAAGTGTTACAGTTAAGCAATTCTGCTTTACCCCAACCTAAACACATTCCCAGAAACACCTAATAAGGCTGAAAGTACATGCATTGGGAACCCCACCCTTGTACTTTTTAGACGTTCTGATGAGGCCAATTTTCAGATGTGTCAATTTACCTTCATATATCTCTAGTTACCTGGGCAAATGGCTTTAAAAAATGTTCTCAAGAAGCATTCTCCTTTGCTTTTATGTAGCACTCATAGGATTTTCTGTTGTTAAAAATTTTGCATAGCATAAACTAACAAGCAATGAACTACTTACAAACTCATTTATAACATTTTAGAAAGAAGGCTAACATTGCAAACTCTTTTCCTGAGCTATTCATCTTTATAATAATGCTGATCTGAAGGTCTATAATGGCAAATGGCTACACATCCAAAGAATTCTATTTATAGGTTGCTTTCTTCGGTTCTATGGCTTTGTTACAGCACACATTAAAGATAGGCTGATCCAGCTTTCATTAGCTACAATCAGTCATTTGTGATTTCAGAGCCCAGTGATTTAGGATTCATTTTCATTTTTTCCCCATCCTGTCCTCTGAAATTTAGATCATCTTGGATCATGATCGACATTAGGGAACTTGACTCTTTTATTTCCTCTACTGCAACAGCCTGTTAGGCTCACACGAATAGATATATGTGGGGAAGAAGTAGTAGATATTGGGACCCTTTACTCATGTTTCGAAAGAAGACACAAAACTTGATGAAAAAAAAATGGAAGAAATGTTTTACCCTCTTTGTTGCAAGCACTTTCATTTCTTCTTATCTTGGGTTCCCAAGCAGCTCATGGGGTTCCGAATGTGACCTCTCTGACCATTTTGTTAATGCTCCCGGTCATCCAGAAAACACAGACGTAGGTAAGTAGGAGACTGATATTTTTAAATGTCATTCCTGGAATTCTCAGTGAGTGAACAGTACAGATGATGGCAACCAGAAGGGAAGCAGCATCTTATGAGGCTGATTGATGACATCTACCAGTAGTGCTCCCCCTCGTGATGAACCTGATCACTCTGATAGGCAGGAGATATGAAGTAGGCTGCCAGCACCCAGCGCTACAGCCAGGCAACAAGATTGATATACCAAATTTCCAAAATTCCCAATACATTATTTATTGTGCCTCAAGTCATGATTGATATCCCGATTCCCATTACATATCCCTCAAAATGGAAAGGGGTAAGGGAGTACACATTGACAACAACACACAGATCATGTCTGAAATTACATAGTTATCTAATTTTGGAAATATGTTTTTTCTAGCATTGATTGTCTTATACTTTGCACAACATTGTTATTTCACCTGGAGGTTATATCTTTTAAAGGAACAAGAGAAAAGATGTAGTAGCACATGAACTTTTGAGATTGCATAGGATCCCTTTTTCAGATGTTATTTCATTTGAAAACAATATACATTATACAGTTGATACACAAGAGAGCTATTGGATTAGTGCTTGCTAATTACCCAAGGATATTTATGGTACAGTCCAAAGCAGTAGGTTTTTGAGGTTCCAGCTGTTAAACAAAATAATAAATTGAGAAGCATCTCATAATTCAATTCTATGATGACCAAGCAATTTGGAAAAAAGGAAAATGCCAGAATATTGCCTTCTCTGATTAGTCTGAATTTATAACCAAGCCATAATTATTTTCTTCACAAAATGCCCCACCTCCCAACTTTTTTTGTTATAAAAACTGTATTCACATTTGATTCCAATATAAACTTTTCTATCTAACATATATGTCCTATATGGAGGTGATTCATCCTTTTTTGGTATTGGAAGCTGCTCTCTAAAGGAAATCTGCACAAGACAGGAATGTTTGAATCAGATCTCAAGAACAGTAGGAGTTGCTTCTTTAAAGATTATGCACAGGTAAAACATAGGAGTGCCTTCTGCTCATAGCAAAATTCAAATTTATCATGAATAGGTATAATAAAGTTTGAATGAAAAATTATAGATACATTATTTTTTTGTTGTCTAAAACAGTTTTGAAAAGGTTCATCTTAAAAGGAAACTCAAATTAAGAAAATGGATCATGGTTTCTCTTCTGTCCTTCCTTATGCTCCTGACCACTATCTGGATCCCTACTTCAGGAGCACCCATTTGGTGATTAGGGCTGCGACTGAATAGGGAAGAAAGGAAAGAGTGAGTGAGTGTGTGACAGAGATACTACCATTGGGTCATTTTCATTTATAATTAAATCCTCTGCATAGGCCCATGTTAGGGAAAAAAATATACCTCAGCATTTCCTTATCCTACATGCACAGTTACAATATAATCATATTTTCAGAGCAACTGTTGGACATTTCTGTTGTTAGATACAGATAAAATTATAATAAATTATTATATTAAAACTCCCTGGAGGTTAATATTCAAAAGCTACTTAGCTGGATAAATATTTATTTATTTATTTATTTAAAAACTTTTATATACCGGTATTAGTATGCATACATCATACTGGTTTACAATGTAACTTAAAAGGCAGAAATAAAAGGTAACTTAAAAGGCAGAAATAGATCTTATCTGGCTAGGTAGCAGCTGCTGAATATTTAGCTATGCTCAGTGGGGTAGATTTTATAAAGTTGTGCACACGTATACTTTTGTTTGCGCACCAGGCGCGAACAAGAGTACGTGGGATTTCAATAGATACGCAAGTAGCCGCGCGTATCCATTAAAATCCGGGGTCGGCACAAGCAAGGCTGCCCAAAATCAGCAGCCTGCGCGCGCCAAGCCGCGCAGCCTGCCTCCGTTCCCTCCGAGGCCGCTCTGAAATCGAAGCGGCCTCGGAGGGAACTTTCCTTCGGCCTCCCCCCACCTTCCCCTCCCTTCCTCTACCTAACCCACCCCCCCAGCCCTATCTACACCCCCCCTACCTTTGTTGCGAAAGTTACGCCTGCTCGAGGCAGGCATAACTTGTGCACGCCGGGCTGGCTGCCGGCGCACCATGTTCCGGTCCGGGGGCTGGTCTGGAGGCCGCGACCATGCCCCCGGAACGCCTCCGGGCCGGAACCACGCCCGCGGCCCTGCCCCGGATGAAGCACCGCCGCGTCACGCCCCCCGACACGCCCCCGATGACGCTCCAGTCGCGACATGCCCCCCAGGAAAGCCCCGGGACTTATGGCACGCGCAGGGGGGGTTTGGGGTAGGTTTTCGCATGTAACCCTCTGAAAATCTACCCCAGTGGCTGCCACTTAGATGTATAAATCACTTTGGTTACGTTTTTAGCTGGATAACTTGTGGGCATGCAATAGGCATAAGGGGGCAGTGCTACTTAGCTGGATAAGTTATCCGGCTAAATAAGCGATATTCAGACTTAGCCAGATAAGTTGCACGTCTAAGTTAGACTTGCTCAATAGCAGGTCTAAACTTAGATGGATAAGACTTATCCCAGCTAAGTAGCGATTTACTTGGGGATATTCAGCTGCAAAGCCGTGCAGTTTAATATTCTGTCTAATTTACCTAGACAAGTCTATCCAGCTATGTTTTGAATATATCCTCCCCTGGTATTCAGTGGTAGCTCATGGGAAAATTCTATGACAAGAGAGAGAATATATTCAGTTTCAGTGGCAATTCTAGTAAACATTTGATAAACATAAAATATTTTTTTAATTGAAAATCTTTTATAATCAAATCTGATTGGAGGGGTAAAGGAAAGAGAAGAATAAGGACAGTGGGTAACTTAAAGGTCTGATTACTAAGGCTTTCCCAATGTAGACAGAACAGGAAAAAAAGCCTTAGTAAATCAGGCCTTAGGTTTGCAATGCTGACCTCAGGGAGATGAGGACAGACGTAAGAGGAGAATGTTTTACAGCTAGCGGACTCCACACCCTACCTCCCCCCCCCCCCTAAATATGCTTATCCAATCCTTTTTTAAACACCGCTACACTAACTGCACTAACCACATCCTCTGGCAACAAATTCCAGAGTTTAATTGTGCGTGGAGTGAAAAAGAACATTCTCCGATTAGTTTTAAATGTGCCACATGCTAACTTCATGGAGTGCCCCCTAGTTTTTCTATTATCTGAAACAGTAAATAATTGATTCACATCTACCTGTTCTAGACCTCTCATGATTTTAAACACCTCTATCATATCCTCCCTCAGCTGTCTCTTCTCCAAGCTGAAAAGTCCTAACCTCTTTAGTCTTTCCTCATAGGGGAGGTGTTCCATTCCCCTTATCATTTTGGTCGCCCTTCTCTGTACCTTCTCCATCGCAATTATATCTTTTTTGAGATGCAGCGACCAGAATTGAACACAGTATTCAAGGTGCGGTCTCACCATGGAGCGATACAGAGGCATTAAGACATTTTCTGTTTTATTCACCTTTCCCTTCCTAATAATTCCCAACATTCTGTTGGCTTTTTTGACTGCCGCAGCACACTGAAGCGACAATTTCAATGTGTTATCCACTATGACGCCTAGATATCTTTCTTGGGTGGTAGTACCTAATATGGAACCTAACATTGTGTAACTATAGCATGGGTTATTTTTCCCTATATGCATCACCTTGCACTTATCCACATTAAATTTCATCTGCCATTTCGATGCCCAGTTTTCCAGTCTCACAAGGTCTTCCTGCAATTCTTGTGATTTAACTACTCTGAACAATTTTGTATCATCTGCAAATTTGATTACCTCACTCGTCATATTTCTTTCCAGATCATTTATAAATATATTGAAAAGTAAGGGTCCCAATACATATCCCTGAGGCACTCCACTGCCCACTCCCTTCCACTGAGAAAATTGTCATTTTAATCCTACTCTCTGTTTCCTGTCTTTTAGCCAGTTTGTTATCCATGAAAGGACATCACCTCCTATCCCATGACTTTTTACTTTCCTAGAAGCCTCTTATGAGGAACTTTGTCAAACACCTTCTGAAAATCCAAGTACACTACATCTACCGGTTAGTACAGCTACCATGGAAAAGGCTCGTTTTCTCTTTTCTGTAAATTGAGCCTGACAGCCAGCCGAAACATCTAGCAGTCCTCTATGAAAGGAATACACGGCTCAAGACGGATTATAAAGATGAAGCAGAGCATTAGCCCATGGCAAAGAGTCCAATGAAAGTAGATTATGGGTTAATATTAAGACTTTATAATTAACTCTCGAGGCAACTGGCAGCCAAGGAAGGTCTTTCAGAACTGGAGAAATATGATCTCTCATAGATAGAATGACCGAAAATAAGCCTTGCTGCAGAGTTTTGCAATATCTGAAGTCCAAAGTACAAGGAATTGCAGTAGTCCACTAATGGCAACATTAAGACCTGCACAACAGCATGAAAACTGGCAGAGGAGAGTAAAAGTAAAAGTTTCAAGCTACATAACACATGTAATTTATTGAAACCAGATTTTACTTGAGTATTAAAGGTAAGACCCGAATCAATCAACATCCCTAAACTCTTTGCAGAAGCTAATTATTGCACTCTAGAATTATCAATAAGAATACATCTAGGGGTGCCAAAAGAATTTCCATGCTGCAATACAATAATTTCTGTCTTAGAAAAGGTTAAGACTAAGAACATAAGAAATTGCCATGCTGGGTCAGACCAAGGGTCCATCAAGCCCAGCATCCTGTTTCCAACAGAGGTCAAACTAGACCACAAGAGCCTGGCAATTACCCAAACTCTAAGAAGAACCTAAGAGCCACTGCTATTCCCTAAGAAGGGAATAGCAGTGGCTATTCCCTAAGTAGACTTGATTAATAGCTGTTAATGGACTTCTTCTCCAAGAACTTATCCAAACCTTTTTTGAACCCAGCTACACTAACTGCACTAACCACATCCTCTGGGTGAGCCATTGTCTGATAGTAGACACAAGAAGACACCAGCGCAGAGGTAATGTCCCATGCAGAATCTACCTGGGTGTAGAATTGTATTTCATCAGCATATAACTGGTATCCCATACAAAACCCAGCCAATAGTCTGCAGATTGCAGCCATATAGATGTTAAATAATAATGCAGACAAAGCTGATCCCTGTGGGACACCAGTATTCAGTGGATTCCAAGCAGAACAATTTAAACCAATCTTTGCTGTCTTCAATCAGATAGGATCGAAACCAGTCTAAAAGAGTATAACTCTGCCTACCTAAAAAATGGAGATCATTGCTGTTATGGTATGTGCAAAATCACATCCCTTTGAAGACAAAACCAGTTCATGGGGGGAGGTAGCAATTTTCAAAGTGCTCACATATGTGAGTTCTTTCTTTTTAAGAATTACCATGGGTTCAAAATACCCACAGATTTTGAACCTGTTTTGTGTCTAAGTAAAATTGGCCAAGAGAGACTTTGAGAAGAAGCTTGCCAGTGAAGCAAAAACTAGTAATACAATGTAGATAAAGGTGAACCGGTAGATGTAGTGTATTTGAATTTTCAGAAGGCATTTGACAAAGTCCCTCATAAGAGGCTTCTAAGAAAACTAAAAAGTCATGGGATAGGCGGCAATGTCCTTTCGTTGATTACAAACTAGCTAAAATACAGGAAACAGAGAGTAGGATTAAATGGTCAATTTTCTCAGTGGAAGGGAGTGGGCAGTGCGGAGTGCCTCAGGGATCTGTATTGGGACCCGTACTTTTCAATATATTTATAAATGATCTGGAAAGAAATACGATGAGTGAGGTAATCAAATTTGTAGATGAAAATTGGTCAGAGTAGTTAAATCACAAGCAGATTGTGATAAATTGCAGGAAGACCTTGTGAAACTGGAAAATTGGGCAACGAAATGGCAGATGAAATTTAATGTGGATAAGTGCAAGGTGATGCATATAGGGAAAAATAACCCATGCTATAGTTACACAATGTTAGGTTCCATATTAGGAGCTACCACCCAAGAAAGAGAGCTAGGCATCATAGTGGATAACATAGTGGATAACATTGAAATCATTGGTTCAGTGTGCTGTGGCAGTCAAAAAAGCAAACAGAATTTTGGGAATTATTAGAAAGGGAATGGTGAATAAAACAGAAAATGTCATAATGCCTCTGTATTGTTCCATGGTGAGACCGCACCTTGAATACTGTGTACAATTCTGGTCGCTGCATCTCAAAAAAGATATAGTTGCGATGGAGAAGGTACAGAGAAGGGCGACTAAGACGATAAAGGGAATGGAACAGCTCCCCTATGAGGAAATACTAAAGAGGTTAGGACTTTTCAGCTTGGAGAAGAGACGGCTGAGGGGGGATATGATAGAGGTGTTTAAAATCATGAGAGGTCTAGAACTGTTAAATGTGAATCAGTTATTTACTCTTTTGGATAATAGAAAGACTAGGGGGCACTCCATGAAGTTAGCATGTGGCACATTTAAAACTAATCGGAGAAAGTTCTTTTTCACTCAACGCACAATTAAACTCTGGAATTTGTTGTCAGAGTATGTGGTTAGTGCAGTTAGTGTAGCTGTGTTTAAAAAAGGATTGGATAAGTTCTTGGAGAAGTCCATTACCTGCTACTAATTAAGTTGACTTAGAAAATAGCCACTGCTATTACTAGCAACAGTAACATGGAACAGACTTAGTTTTTGGGTAATTGCCAGGTTCTTATGGCCTGGATTGGCCACTGTTAGAAACAGGATGCTGGGTTTGATGGACCCTTGGTCTGACCCAGTATGGCATGTTCTTATGTTCTTATGTTGTTCCAAGTACATTTGAAGCAAAAAGTGTATAAGGGAGTCAGTTGGACCACTAGATGACAAACAGGTAACTGGGTTCTCAGGGAGCACAAGGAAATAGCAGAAAAACTAAATTAATTCTTTACCTTGGTCTTTACTGACTAGGTTGTTGGGGGCATTTTCAATGATATGCTTATAATTTTGCAGTAAAATTCTACCCACTCAAAAAACAGGTACACATAAACCATGGCAGTTTCACAATGAAAGTTCATGCACTCTTTTGCTTTGGGAACTACTGCAAAACCTGTGGGTACAAAGTGTGTTGTCTTTGTCCCAGTTGAGGACAGTTTGAAAATTGCTCCTTATTATTATAAAGACCTGATATAAATTCAGAAAATTCCATTCATGAAAGATATTCATGTTTCTTTCAAAGGCAGCTTAGTAGCTTGTAAGGTTTTGTTGTAAATTTAAAAAAAGCCAAACGCTAAATAACAGGAATATAAAACAATTGATTTGACTACTTGTCAAATCTTTTATTTTTGCAGAGGGAGAAATGGTGGCAGTTTGGCACTTGAATTGCCATGATTAATTAGCAGATAGACGAATCTGTGAGACATGGGCATTTTTCCAGAAGATTCTTGAAGTTTGCAGTGACTCTGATGAAAGGAAGTCATGAATAAATGAAAAGAAACAGTTGTGGTAACATTCCATACAGCCAGAGGATAGGACTAGTTTACTAATTGTTTCTTTTTAAAGGCAAAACCTTTTCTTAAGTAAAGGTTTTGCTTTCTAATGATTTCCTAAAAACTAATGTTAGATGCCAAAACAAAACGAATTCCCTGTGACTATGAGACTAAAGTACCACGGATTGCTTTTATTCAGAAACCGATAAACTGTGTGGTCTGAACTGTGGCCCCGTTTTGCTTATCAAACCTGTTCTATGTGGACGTGGAAGGGTTACGGGTTAAGAAGAGGCTGCATTTCAGTCTGTGTAATTTTTTTTCATGATCCACTTCTCTCTTATTGTGACTCTTTTTCAGATCACTCACATTTGGGAAGGTTTTTTTTTTGTGGTGATCCAAAGAAAGGGAAAAATATGCAATGAAACTTAAGGTAATTACTCTGGCGTGTAAAATAGATTCTTCTTGTCTTGAAGAAGAGGCGGAAAGAAAATCCTGGGACCAGAACCTCAATCTGAACCAGAAATATTAACCTTTCAGAACTCCCATTGAGGAAAACGGATGCTAAAGCAGTTTATTACCTCTCCACGGAAAGACATCTGCAGAAGGGACCAACGTAGCCTGTAAAACTCAGATACTACAACATATATATTGTTGATTCAATAAAAGGTATCAGTCTACAAAAACTCACTTTATTCACAGGAGCATTATGTTAAGACATGATACCTTTTAGTTGGACTCAGTTAAAACATATCTTGATTGGCTTTCAGGAGCTAATATAGCCTTCATCGGAGATATCCTTAGCTAGAGTAGTGTAGGCAAAGAAAGAGGGGCAGACAGGATGAGCCAGCTGGTCCTTATTTACCAACATCTACTGTGTTACTATAAGACTATATACTGACAATTTGGTTTATGCCAAAATGTACTTTTATTTCATGTATTTAAAAAGATTCATATCCCACCTTCTACAATGATCAAGGCGGGTTACAAATAAAACATCCATAAAATATAAACTGACCATCATCAACAAAAGACAAAAATATAACGGCTTTTGTACCAACAAGGGCATTAATAGCAAATGTTTGCTGTTTAAAAGTAGTTTGATTAAATAGTGATGGCCAGATGCTTACATTTCAGAATTGAATGCCTCCTGAAATAAGAATGTTTTTAAGGCTTTCCTGAAAACATGAGCCAAATATACTTTGAGAGTGAGTTCCATAGCAAAGGCCCAGCAACTGAAAAAGCCTGCTCTCTAGTCTTGGCTAATTGGGCAAACTTTACAGGTATTTAATGAACATGATAAGGAGTTCATCTTGCCAATGATCTGAACAATTTTTATAGATGACATTGACAATAATTCTTCCTACCTGATTAACTCATAGATAGGATTAGCATTAGTCATAGTTAAGGAATTCAAATATTTGTTATAAATCATATTGGCCTTATCTGAAAAAGATAATCAGCCGCAGTTTATAGAGTGTAGTGTCCAGGACAATATTGAATTAATGTCATGGAGTGTGAGTCCTTGGACTGTGACAGAGTTGATACTACCCAGTTTATAAAGCGTGGGCTGGGTCCACGCTGGCAGCAGGCAGACACACTACTGGCAGGGATTGTGAAGAAAGCTTCACCTCTATCAGCCTCTTCCCCTGTGGGTTGAGCCTTTGGGTTCTGAGGCCAGCAGGACTTAGGAGAAGGTCCACAACTAGGAAAGCATGCCAGCGGTCAGGGCAGGCAGTGGTCAGGCCTAGTCATATCCAAGCAGAGTGTCAAGGCAGGCAGTGGTCAGGCAGAATCAGTGTCTAAGCAAAGGGTCTAGATAGGCAGCAGTCAGGCAGAGTCAGTATCTAAGCAGAGGGTCTAGACAGGTGGTGGTCAGGCAGAGTCGGTATCCAAACAGGGGTCCAAGTTGGTCACAAGAGATAAGTCAGATGGGAACAGGAAGGAGCAAGAGAAAAGGGACAAAGAGGCAAGAAGCTGGAGCAAGACAAGACAGGACCTGGGATCAGGCAAGGCAAGAACTGGAACAAGTCTAGGCAGGAATAAAAGTGGGATCTGGAAGCAACAAACACCAGCTAACACAGGGGGACCTATTGCTGAGGCGCTGGATTGCTGTACAGCTGATGGTCTGGATGGTTGACATCATCAGTGGAGCACTGTAGGAAGATTCCTGCCATGGGGTTTTTATCAGTGGAAAGTGTGCACGCCTAGGAGGGCTGAGCAGCAGTAGCAGTGGTGGCTGACAAGGCGGCTAGGAGATGAGAGAATGCCAACCATGGTGTGGCAACCGAGGTCAGCAATGTATTTCAATTAATCCAGGGGTTTCCAGGGTTGTTTAACATTTTATAAATCAAAAAAGCTACTTTATATTTCACATACCAATAAATGGGCAGCGAATGTAAAAATTGTCGTACTGGTGTAATGTGGTCACGTGACCTAATGCCAGTTAAAATACAAGTGGTGAAGTTCTGGAAAATTTGTAAAGTACAGATGGAATTATCTAGTAGTCTAACAAAGGAAAAATTAAAGATTGCAAAGTAGTGTGAAAAGCACTTGCATCTAATAGTGGCTTCGGCCTACATAACAAGAGCAATTTAAAGAAGGCTGACTTCAATATAGCTCCAATGTGGTCACGCATTGACAGAGATGGATCTAAAAGGACACCTAGGTTGCAGACACAAAATCTAATTGGCAAAGAATGTCCCTCAAAAACAAAAACCATGAGCCTGTTATTAAAAATGGCACTTAGCTGGCAAATTGGTACCACTGAATATCCAGTTGTGGTCAGTAGACGCCACTTAGCCACCTTCGTTGCTTAGCTGGCTAAGTTTTTAGCCAGATAATTCATTGGTGAAGAATGGTGAGATCGGAGAAGAATGAAGTTGGACGGATAAATTAACCAGATAATTCAATATTCAGTGTTAGCCGGCTGATTTATCCAGCCAACTCTAGTCGGGCCAAAGGGCTGTCCTAAAGTTAGCCGGTTATACATAACCGGCTAACTTAAAGATAGATGGGTATATTCGGAGGTACTGTTGTGCTATTGAATATACAGCTCTAGTTATCCGGTTACATATAACTGGCTAACTAGCAAAGCCGCATAGCAGCTGCATATGGACCTCCATAGGGCCATCTGTCAACAGCAATCTGGATAATATGAATAGCTCTGTTTTGTTAATATTAAGAGATAATTTATTATGTAACATCCAACATTTGATTGAAGACAACAATGAAGTACAATTTATCTTTCCAGAATGATTTCACAAGGACAAAAAACTGGATATCTTCGGCCTACAATTTATAATTTCCACTAAGGGTCATGAGAAGTTTACATAATGGTGTAAGATAGACATTAAAAAGAGTGGCCGAAAGCATAGACCCTTGTGTAACACAGTTAGGACCATATGCCATTTTTATGTATATTGACCAATTCATACTTCTTGTGAGTGATCTGTCAAGTAAGATTTAAAACCAGGACAAACAGTACCACCAATTCCTATTTCCACCAGCTGAGAAATCAAAATATGATTTACCCTATCAAATGCAGTGGATATGTCAAGCAGAGCCATGAAGTGTTTGGTACAGGTGTCAAAACCACTCCATATTGTGTCCATGCAAGATAACGATAAAGTTTCTATACTATAATTTTTTTGGAAAGTTTGAGCCCTATATTCAAAATGGCATTTAGCCGGCTAAGTGGTGCCACTGAATATCTGGCTATGGTCAGCGTGTATCACTTAACCACCTAAGTAGCTTAGCTGGCTAAAATTTTAGCTGGGCAAGTTGGGGCAGGGAATGGGTGGATCAGGGAAGAGTCGAGTTGGTTGGAAAAATTAACTGCCTAACTCAATATTCAGAGTTAGCTAGCTGATTTAACTGGCCAACTGTGATCGAGCCAAAGGGCTATCCTAAAGTTAGCTGGTTATACGTAACCGGCTAACTTTAATATAGCCAGGTATATTCGGTGGCACAGCTGTGCCACTTAATATATAGCACTAGTCAGCCAGTTATACATAACTGGCTGACTAGTGGCAGCTGAATATGGACCTCCAAACTATTGTGAATCCAGGACATTATGATCATCAAGAAAATCTGAAAATTGTTGAAAAACTGCAGATTTGATCATTTTGCTCACAAAAGGTAATGACAAAATTGGACGAAAGTTTGCTAACACTGATGAATCCAGGGTGTCTTTATTAACAAGAACAAACAGAAGCTTGTTTAAGCAAAGTTGGAGAGAACTAGCATGAAGAGGCAGGATAACCATATTTGTAATAAATGGACTAATGTCATCGTTAATAACTTTTAATAAAAAAGTCAGACAGGTATTTAATGAACATGATAAGGAGTTCATCTTGCCAATGATCTGAACAATTTTTATAGATGACATTGACAATAATTCTTCCTACCTGATTAACTCATAGATAGGATTAGCATTAGTCATAGTTAAGGAATTCAAATATTTGTTATAAATCATATTGGCCTTATCTGAAAAAGATCTGAAAATGATTTGCATGTGTCAGCACTGGGCTCTATGTCAGCTTTGGTACCCAAAGAAGAAACAAAATTAGGGTTTTCGACAATATCTTAACACTGAAACACTGCTGATTTCTCTTATTGATACTGTCCTGAAAGGCTTTGATTCTGGTCAAAAATATATACTCATACTACTTGACTTGTAGGCCGCTTTTGATATGGTGAATCACGATATCTTATTAACAAGGCTAAAAGAAATCAGGTTAAGAAACTACACTATTAATTGGTTCACTTCATTTCTTCAACAAAGGTCTTTCCAAGATCTTTCCAAGTTAAGATAGGCAATACGCTCTCTGACAACATTTAGCTTAATACTGGTGTACCGCAAGGCTCTGCTTTGTCAGCAACCTTATTTAACATATACCTACTCCCTATTTGCCACCTTTTGGCCGGCCTTAACCTGAATTTCTACATTTATGCTGATGATATTCAGATACTTGTCTCTGTCTCCGATAATTTAGAACAGTCTTTCAAATTAATCACTATGTACTTGACCGCAATTAAACAACTTCTTAGCCATATGAAACTTGCCTTAAAAATGGATAGAAATATGGATAGAAAACCAAAAGATATTCCAAACAATATATTAAAAATGCCAAATAACATTAAACTAGCACTTGCAGAATCAGTTAGAGATTTAGGAATAATCATTGACTGTGAAGTGAACTAAATAAAAAAAAACATATCTCTACAAAATTAAGAGAAGGTTATTACAAATTGTTAGTGCTAAGACAGCTAAGACCTCTACTAGAAGCTAATGATTTCCACTCAGTGCTACAGGCTCTCATACTCTCTTCATTAGACTACTGTAATTCTCTGTTATTAGGCCTTCCACAATCCACTTTACATCCTATACAAGTTCTGCAAAACTCTGCAGCCAGAGTTCTAACAAATTGCAAAAAACGAGATAATATCGCACCAATTTTGATACACTTACTCTGGCTTCCGATTACACACAGGTCTATCCTGTAAAGTGCGGCCGCGTTTACCCTGCTCCTAAGCCGCGTTTTACTCACTTTCCGGCCGCGTTATCCCTTCCTGCGATCCCGAATCCACTTTAACCTACTCCTACTGCGTCCTAAAATCCCCGGCCAACCCCTTCCGCACGCGGCATGGATATTGCATGCAAACGAGCGAATTAGCTATTCCCTAGCATCCCGTAACCCGCGCCCCGACTATCGCTATCTTTCCCTGCCGTTTTGTCGCGCGTTTAACCTGCAAACTTACCGCCTACCTGACCCCTGCGGTAGAGGCAGGGGTAAGGGTAGGTGGCAAGCTTTCCCCCAGCCCCCGCTCACCTGCCCCGGCCGCGATCATGGGTGCCGGTCTCCGGGGCAGCCCCAGTCCTCTCCCTCCTCCCGAAGCAAAAAAAAAGCGAAAAAACCAAAAGCAAAAAGTAAGTCGCTTCGCCGCTGTCACTTCTCCCCTCCTCCCGGCGCAGGGCGCGAAAAGCAGCCTTGCTCCGAGAGGAGGGGAGAACTGACAGCGGCGAAGCACAAAAAAAAAAAGCGAAGAAAACCAAAAGCAAAAGCAAAAAGTAAGTCGCTTCGCTTCTTCCCTCCTCCCGGAGCAAGGCTGCTTTTCGCGCCCTGCTCCGGGAGGAGGGGAGAAGCGGCGAAGCAACTTACTTTTGCATCCCCGATCGGACTTCTCCTGCCTAAACTTACTTTTTTTGCAGCCGTCCGGTCCATCTGAAGAAGGTACCTTCCCCTCCCCGGGGAAGATGGATGCCAGCACGGGGGAAAGCGGCCCCTGTGCATTCAATTGGCTGCTGAAGACGTGACGTCACGACGTTTGGCGTCACGGCATGTGACGTCACGTCTTGAGCAGCCAATTGAATGCACAGGGGCCGCTTTCCCCCGTGCTGGCATCCATCTTCCCCCGGGAGGCAGGGGAGCCACGATACCTTCTTCAGATGGCTGGACGGCTGCAAAAAAAGTAAGTCTGATCGGGGATGCAAAAGTAAGTTGCTTCGGCGCTTCTCCCCTCCTCCCGGAGCAGGGCGCGAAAAGCAGCCTTGCTCCGGGAGGAGGGAAGAAGCGAAGCGACTTACTTTTTGCTTTTGGTTTTGGTTTTTCGCTTTTTTTTTTTTTTGCTTCGCCGCTGTCAGGTTCTCCCCTCCTCCCGGAGCAAGGCTGCTTTTCGCGCCCTGCTTCGGGAGGAGGGGAGGGGGGATTGGCAGTCCCGACTTCCTGGTATCTGTCATTTCAAATGACATTTGAAATGACAGATACCAGCGTGGCGTGAAGTGTTAGGCCCGCGCACCCAGGATACTGTATAGGCGCTCTATCCAGTAAAATGGGTTGCGTGGGCCTAAGGCTTCACGGGCCCTTTTTAGACGCGGTTTACATTTACATAAAATTAGTGTTCACGATCGAGCGGTAGGTGTGCTGCACTGTGCGTGCGGCAACCGCGGGTGCTGCAGGCACTAACGCAGCTCTTCCTACCGCTCGGTACTGGATAGACCTGACAGAGAATATGGTATAAAACTTGCTGCATTCTTCATAAGGCAATATATGGATAGAAAACTGACTGGCTAAATTTCTCAATCTGATTACATGCACCTCACAGATCACTGAGGTTGGCAAATAAAGGTTTACTTCATATCCCTTCAGTAAATACGGCCTATTTGATCTTGGTGCGTGAGAGAATCATTTCTATTGCAGGACCTAGCCTTTGCGACACTATGGGGCAGATTTTAAATACTTGCGCGATCGCGTACTTTTGTTCGCGCACCAGGCGCGAACAAAAGTACGCTGGATTTTATAAGATACGCGCGTATCTTATAAAATCCGGGGTCGGCGCGCGCAAGGGGGTGCACATTTGTGCAACCTACGCGCGCCGAGCCCAGCGCACTGCCTGTTCCCTCCGAGGCCACTCCGATTTCGGAGCGGCCTTGGAGGGAACTTTCCTTCGCCCTCCCCCCACCTTCCCCTCCCTTCCCCTACCCAACCCAACCCCCCCGGCCCTATCTAACCCCCCCCCACCTTTGCGCGCGTCGCCGGCAGCCCCGCTCCTTCCTGTGGTCCCGGGAGCTGGTCCGGAGGCCTCGACCACGCCCCCGGGCCGGCACCACGCCCCCAGGCCCGCCCCCGAAATGCCACGGCACGCCCCCGAAACGCCGTGTCGTTTTGGGAACGCCCCGGACACGCCCCCTCCCACCCCTTTTCGAAAGCCCCGGGACTTATGTGCGTCCCGGGGCTTTACGCGCGCTGGCGGCCTATGCAAAATAGGTGCACCAGCGTGCGGGCCTTTTAAAATCCGCCCCTATGCCTGCAGAGCTAAGGCTTAAAACCGACTTAAATAAATTTAAAAAAGACCTAAAAACCTGGGTCTTCGAGCGAGCCTATTCGGAAGATCTAAAAAAATGTCATTTTAAAATCAAGAGTCTCGAAATATTGTTTGTTATCTATGAAGTTTATTTTTTTAAGCTAATGTATCCGGTCTTTTAGACTAATAATGTACATTTTATATGCTGTTGTTGTGTTTTGTGTTCTATGTTCTTTTACTGTGTTCTATGTTCTTTTACCGGGACCAGCACCTTTGGGTGCCGGGACCGGCAGGACTTAGGTGGGCCTCGAGGTTAGTTAGTAAAGAGAAGTGGTTCAGCCCAGAGACAGCAGCCGATAGGTGACGTGGTCCTACTCTGGACTGGGTTCGGTACAGGAACTCAGGCACCAAAGGAATGAGAGGTAACTGGAGGCGCTCAAGCAAAGAAAGACGGGAGCCTTGTAAGTCCAAGTCCAGGGGACAGGCGAGAGGAGGTGTCACTGACAGGCTAGGATCAGAGCCGGTGGCAAGCGAAGGTCGGGGCAAGCAATGTAGAACTCTGGATATGGAAAGGTCTGTAGCGTAACCCTCATTCCCCGAGGGGAATGAGGGTTGGTATAGGTGAAGTTCCAGTGGCCTCTAACTTCAGCCCACTCCACCTGCCGATGGTGGGGACCCGTAGGTCCCTACCTATGGGTTGTGTCAACCCCAACTCGGCCCAAGGGTCACCTCCGACGCAACACATGGCAGACTCCTTGGTGGAAAACCTGGGTTATTTTTAGTTGAAGGCTTGCCCCTCAACTAATTCCAGTAAAGCATTTGTTTTAGCAGTCAAATTCTGCTGCAACACATCCTTATTATAATAGACCCATGTGTTGACTCCTAGCTTGTGTGTCATAAAGGGGAAACAAACTAAATAAACTAAACACAAAGAACAGATATGTTAAATGCACGTGTCAGGGTACTAAAACAAAGCATATTTCTTTATTGCAGTACAATGGGGGCCTTTCTAATGAGGTCCCAGAGCCCTGTATTAAAAGGACGGATCTGTTAATTGATTAGTTCAGTTTGTATGAATCCAGATGTTGGGAACTTCCTAGTCAGAATGTTTTTGAGGATTTTTTAAAATGAATATGCATGGGATATGTTTACATATATGCAGTTTATGCAAATATGTCTCATGCATATTCGTTGTGAATACAAGGAAAACCAGCCTGACTGGGGGGGTGGGGGGTAGATTTCTTGAGGATTGGGGTTGAGAACCACTGTATTAAAAGGACGGATCCGTTAATTGATTAGTTCAGTTTGTAACAAGGGTATGCATTTAAGAGAGATCCATGCTATGGAGTGAAAGTAGCATACATTATATGCATATAAGTAGCTTGTACTCACTTATATGCTATTTTATAAACATCAAAAATACATACATATATATATATATATGACCCTAAACGGATGGAAAGTGTTCTTCAAAATAAGTCAGCTCTAACTAGTATTGTTGTAGTTAATTGAGTTAATTAGGTCTCGCAGGGTGAAGGTAGGTAAAGGTATGTTGGGGAAGGGTATATATTTTTTGAAAAATATGTTACATGTGGTGAATGTGTGGCAGGTGCTATCTATTCAAGTTGCATTCAATTCTTTAATCCATCAACGAACCACTAAAAGTCTTTTGTATTACCAATTTAAGCTCTTTCAATATGGCAACAAAGCAGGCAAATTAATGGTAAATTCAATTAAAGCCAACAGATGGTCCAAACACATCTCGGCATTGTGAACGGAGAGACTTGCATTACTAATTCTAACCCAGAAATTCTTCATAGCTTTCAAGCTTTTTATACCCATTTATATTCATCAGAAGGCTGGGATGCAGATAAGTGTAAACTTTTTTGTGAGAAGGTAAAGATTCCCTCATTCATGGTTGACCAATTGCAGTGGTTAAATAGGCCTATTTCCACTGACGAGATATCTGTCGGTATTCATCAAGCTAAATGTTTTAAGGCTCTGGGACCTGATGGTTACAGCTCGGAAGTTTTTAAGACCCTTATAGAGCAGCTTCTAGGCCCACTCAGCTCTGTTTTTAATGCTTTGATTTCGAGTGGACAGTTTCCAGAACATACCAATCTGGCACATATTGTAGTGATACCGAAGCCTGGGAAGGACCCTCTTGCTCCATCTTCTTATAGGCCGATTTCCCTGTTAAATTTCGAACAGAAGCTTTTTTCAAAGATTCTGGCAGATTGTCTGGTGGTGCTTCTTCATCAATCATAAGTGCTGGACAAGTTGGATTTGTCTGCAGACGTTCTGCCTTAGCAAATTTGTGGTCCCTTTTATCTGCTATAACTTTGCCAAGGGGTATAGGAACCTTTTCTGGTGGTCAGTTTTGTTGCTGAAAAAGCGTTCAATAGGGTGGAATGGGATTACTTATTTTTTATTCTGGATAAGATGAGACTGTGTGGTCTATTTCTTAATGCGGTTCAGTTACTATATTCCAAGCCTGAAGCAAAGATTGTTGCCAACGGCATGCACTCTGAAGTTTTTCTATTGCTCAAGGCACTAGGCAGGGCTGCCCCCATCCCCACTTTTATTTTTACTGTCTTTGGATCCTCTGTTGATTTATATTAAGAACTCGGACATGGTTTAGGGGAAGTTGTTGGGTTCCCAGATATTTAAATATGCGGCTTTTGAAGATGATATTTTGACTTTTCTCATTGGCCCTGTTTCTTATCTAACTGGGTTCCTGGGTATTTTCTAGAATTTTGGGGAATTTTAGGGCTTAAGGTTAAACATGGATAGATCTGAAGTTCTGGCTTACCCTCAATCTTTATCAACCAGCTTGGGGAGGGGGGGGGGGGGAATTTTCCTTTTCGTTGGTCTACTAAAACTTTTAGATATCTGTGTCTCCATATCTCGCTGGACTTATCAACTCTCTATGAGCTAAATACTTCAAAATGAATGGGGGCCACAAGGTATAAGCTATGGGCCTGGCATGAATTGCCCCTCTCCTTGGGAGGCTGAATTAACCTTTTCAAGATGGTCCTCTACCCCAAATGGCTTTATGTTTTTAAATTTCTCCCCATGCAGTTGAAAACCAAGGATAAACAGTGTTTGGATGCCCTTTTAAGGATTTTTCTTTGGAAGGGGAAAAAGCCTAGAAAGTCATTAGCTTGGCTATAGAGGCCATAGGTGCGGAGTGGCATGGGGCTCCCAGATTTAGAATCTTATAATCATGCCAGCCTATTGTTAGAGATTGGATAACTGACAAATCATGCTATGTGAATATACAGGGGCAAAAAACGTTAGGGACACTGCTAGATTTATGCTATATACTGCATGTGAAGTTGGCTCACCTTCCTAAACACCTTTTCCAGAATTTTCTAATTTTACCTATATGATGGGCCTGGGCTCGATTAACTAAGATGTTGGGTATGGATAGGCTTTGTTCCCCCTTCATGCCAATTCAGGGAAATTTAGAGTTCCAACCAGGTATGGATTCCACCAGGTTTCAACAGTTTTGGGATATGGGGATCATGTTATTGTCTCATGTTCTAAATGTGGAGGATCATCTATTCTCCTTTGAAGAATTACAAGTATGTTTTGGGTTGTCTGATAAATTGATCTTCCCATATGTCCAACTTCAACATTATGTAGGGGCATTGTCTTCCCTAGCAATTACACTCCTCCATAGTAGATAAGCTTGAGGATTTTTTCCTTTTTGAGGATGTTAAGTGTATATCTTTATCTAAACTCCATAAGTCGCTTTTACATTTTGAGGTTGAGGACTTTATGCCTATTTCCACGGCCAGATGGCGTAAGGAAGGGGTATTTCAGGTTCATCCACAGATTCTGAAATTTAATTTTAAACATCTGACTGAGGTGCCTGTTCAAATGTATTATCAGGAAATGCAATACAAACTCCTCAGATGGGCTTATGTGTCCCAACATATCGAATACAAAGCTAAATTGTTTCCTACTGATATATGTATGAAATGTGATAGCAATGTAAACCATCTGTCTCATGCTTTTTGGGAATGTCCACTTATTCATACTTTTTGGGGGAAGATAGTGTCATATCTGGAGCAGCTGGTGGACCAGTCTATTCCACTCACAATGTTAACGTTGCTTTTTGATAGTTTCCTGACATTATCAGTTTGGGGCACCGGCATCGGTATATTATTTATTTATTTATTTATTTATTTATTTATTTAACAACTTTTCTATACCGTCGTTAAGTTAAGTAACCATCACAACGGTTTACAGAAGGGCACTATAAAGAGAAATATGGGTGGTATAGATTACAAATTAATCATGTGCCATCATAGTACGGTAACACTTTAAAATAATAAACTAAGTAAGTGTGTAAGTTAATCCTGATTGTTAGGAACAAATTAGGCGGTTTGCTTTGTCTGATAAAAAGTAGATACAACAGAACCACACACATGGAAAATCCTAGTAGAGGGCAATCTTAATAGAAAACATAGAAACACAGAAATGATGGCAGAAAAGGCCAAATGGTCCATCCAGTCTGCCCAGCAAGTTTATGGTAGTAGCTACTGGCCATATAAGCCACCTTTATAATTATCAGTTTCCCAGACTGTCAAAGTCAGGACCCTTGTTAGCTGCTATTTGAGTCCAATTCCCATTAGTCTGGAAAGCCAGTGTGGTGGGGAAGAAATGGATACTAATGTGTTGGAAAGATTCTGAATCTCCCTCATTTTGGCATTAGCGGAATCTGTTTCACAGAATGATGCAGATGGATTATTTTTTGTCCCGCCATTCTTTCAAGCGCCAGAAGTATTTTATGTTGATTTGGGAACCTTATATTCAATCTCTCTCTCATAGAGCACATAGTATAGTATTGAATGGGTAATAGTTTCATGTGATGAATTAACCTGTCATGTTGATGCCCAGGCCTCTTGGGGGGCATGGGGGGGGGGGGGGGGGGGGAGAGGGTTGTTTCTGTAATAATTGGAAACTTGTCTTTGTTTGTATTGCTTGGTATGCCGCAGAGTCAGTGGTATGTCAAGTGTTGTGTACCTATTCTTTTTAATAAAAACGTTGAACCATAAAGATAAAATAATAATAATTTTAAAAAAACAAAACGCTAATATTTTCAGTTTCATGTGCACAATTACCTGTGCACAAAAGGGGCGGTCTAGGGCAATATGGGCAGGGCCAAGAGGTGCTATGTGGAAATTGCTGTTTTCTAAGAGATTTACAGGAATACATTAGGTAACTTGTTTGTGCAACTTTACACCTGCTAATAATCTAGCAAAATTGATATTAGGCTCATTTGTTGTCTGCTCTTGATTGGGTGGGAGATCTGGGTCAAATGGGGGCAGCTCAGGGTGAAGAAATAGGAGGGTCTTAAAGACCTGAAGAAGGACTGGGCAAACTGGTGGAGGTATTGGCAAACTGTGATTTCAATAATGTGCACATGTATAAATCAGGGTTTTATGCAAGGAAGTTTTATTGTTTTTGCATGTATTATATATGCATGTATGTTTTCAAAATTTGTAGGAAAGGTGTGCATTTTCAATGCAGTACAGGTATTCAGGAGTGGAAATATGCATATTTTATAATCTGCATGTACCTGATACACACAGGATATAAAATATTGCAGTAGATCTCACCACAGCCATATATGCACACATATGGGGCCGTGCAGAGGTGTTTGAAAGTTATCCTCCCTATGTATTACTCTTATATGCATTAATGGATTTCTAATTTGTAATAGATTTATAGAGAGTGAATTGTTAGTGAGGGCAATGAAGATATGGTAAATAGTACTATTTGTGTGGAACTATTTTAATTTAATGCTACCTTTTATTATTACTATGATGATTATTATTATTGCTAATGTTGTTGTTGTTCTCTTGTCAGATGCGGCTCTACACTGAAAATTACACTGAGATCTGATTTGACACATCTTCACTCTTTTCCTGATGCCATCACTCACCTTCCACAGGGAATTTCTGCATTTTGGCCCAAACATTAGACATTTAATATTTAATGTAAAAAGAGAAGCCATTCAGAAATACTTGGAAACGGTCTTGTTGCTTATGGCAATTATGATCTCCCTGTGCTCCCGTTAAACAAAGAGCTTTGTTCTTTTCAAGCAATTACCAGAAGTAAAGAAAACAAAAAAAACAAAACAAAACAGAAACAAACCTACAGTGCCAGTAAAATTTTAAAAAGACATATCTGCAAAACAGAAAGGGGTGGGAGGTATCTGGTTCAGATAGCCCGTCCATCACTGGATAGACCTAAAGCACATGTGACTAATAATCCAAAAGCAACAGCTCCTTCTCCTGAATTTTCTGTGTATTGATAAAGACTTTAGAGAGTAACTGCAGCCTACACTGTTGGGGATCAGATGAGCTAAACTTGTTTTATTTTATTTTTTTTACCATAGACACCAAAATGAGAGAAAACCTGCAGAACATCTGACTTCTGAGAGCGGAATTATGTTGTAAATAGGTTGCTGCACATTATTCTGCAGCGTAGGGATGCATTTTTGGGACAGCAGACAAAAAAAAACTATGAGAAAACAAATACTTTAAAACAATTTGGGGTTGTTGCAGAGGCCAGAAAAATATCTCAGGCTAGTATTTTCTGCACCTGTATAAATATGGTACGGGAATGTGTCAGCATTTGGTCTCATCTTAAACAAAGCACTTATTGTTCAAACATGACTTCCATACGAGATGCCAAATGGGAATGACATCGGGTCAGATCTCAGATCAGACACTGTTGTAGACATGTTTAAATAGGGCTAAAGTCAGTTTAAAGTTAATAAAGCTTAATCATACAGTACAGTACAAAGACCTAAATTCACATCCAGTTTGGATTCATTCCCGTATGTAACACCCTGTTCCTTATCAGTGATGGGGGAAAGTGTGGTGGGAGGAGGGAGGGTGGGGAAGGTGCACGTGAGTCTGTCCGATAGGAAGTTGTATGCATGTGGGGGAGGGATGAGAAGACTGGTGAACTCTGAACTGGACCCTCATTACTGTCAGCCACTGCTGTGCTGACTACATAATGCAACGAGCACACAGTATCGGAGTTCTACACAGCTGTTTTATTGAGGTAGACAATTTGTACAACATATAATATATATTCTTTTGATCAGGACCTCCTCATCCTGGTGAATTATTTACACCATCTAATCTCCAAATCTCTGTAACACATGAGCACTATTTTGTAGCCTCTTCTCAGCTTCTGCAAATATCCCCTCCGTATTGGAAGCATTAATTCCCTGCCTACCAGGACAAATCAACTAGTGCTTTCTTCTTGGAGACATCAGGCTAAAATAATAGGGACATCTTTCATTTCCCACTAAATTAACAGAGTGAGGACATCTCCTAGTCCTCTAACCAAGATGTACCATTTCAGAGTATCCATGACCCTTCTGGAGGATCTTTTTATTTTGCCCTTCCCCTTTGACTTAGGGTTTGATTTCCCTTTGGCTACTGGTTTGCATGGTCCCAATAATCTGACAACACTCATTTTTCTTTCTGGTGTCTCCTTTTTCCAGAGAGATATTCCTCCTTGCCTCCTGAACTTTCAATCAATCCAGAATTTCTCAGGAATACTGCCCTCCTTGCCAGCTAGATCCCTCCTTCCAGGGTTCTCCTCCCTCTAGAATTGCCTCTCAGGCCTTGTAGTTCCTCAGGCAAACTCTTGATTCCCAGTTACTTTTGCTGGATCCCTGTCTTCAGGGGTCCCTCTTTCCCTATCTCTTTGAATCCTAACCCAGCACGCTTGAATGTTCTCTCAGATGCCAATCTCCTTTACTCTGGATTAGTCCACATCAGGCTCTCTCTTTAGAGTTGCACTTGCATATACCTATAGCGTTATCCCCATTTGTGAGGCTGACATCATCCAGGGCACTTTGGTTTCCTGGGGTTCAAGTCTGGTGGTGCTGGTGGGGGCTCCTGGTGCAGTCAGTTTTGTCCACATTCTAGATGGATGATGCTTACCAGATGTAAAATAACCCAAAACAGGAGCAAGAAAGTGAATATCAACAAAAGGGTCCAATAACAGTCAGACTACACACTTTCCATTCAGCAAGGGGCAGAGTAAAAAAAAAACAAAACAATTAGTCCAATTGGTGTTCAAAATAAAGATAGTTTATTTCAATTTAAAGATGAGTATACAGTTCAAAACAGTAAAAATTAGAAACAGCATCAGGAAAATCAAACTAATAAACATCACGGTTTCCTTGTCCATTCTGTGTCTCCTTTCTTTGGCACCACCATCTATATTCAAGAACCCCGCCTCTTGAAGTGTAGGGCAACTGGAGTGTAGCTCCAGCATAAACCTTGCAAAAAGATGGAAAAATCCCCAAGTACAAAAATTCTGTGAGGGTTTAACAAATCAAAATAATCTTAAACTGTAATCCAGCTCTCAAAATTTCTTCAAGACTCTTTACTTCTCTTCAAAATTCTCAACTCTTATCTTTACCCTTGCTGTTAACTGGTCACTCAAGCAAAAAGATCTTTGACATAGCCCTTCTGGATACCATGGGAATACCCTTCCTTCCAGACCGATCAATCTTCTCCAAATCTTCTTCAACAGCAAGATAAAAATCTATTTCCTTCTCCTCCTTCCAGTCAAAGACCCCCCCCCCCCCGGGGATGAGGTAATGACCATCCAGAATTTCTACTTCTTCTTTCTTTTCAACCACCTAAACCACTGATCATGCTCCAGGGGATTTATACTCCACTGAAGACTCCCCCCAAAAGGTAGGGCTATAGCCAGGGGAGGAGTCTCAAACAAAAATCCGGCCTTTTGACAGCAAAGCCAGGTCACATACCATTATATTGCAGTAGCTATACTGCTATCTACCCTTCCCCTACTAGGGCATTTATTATAATACAATCACTCCCAGGGCAAACCCTAAGAGCTATGCAACCAATCCAAACCTTTGAATAAATCCCAGTAGAAGCCCTGGACTACTTTGGTATGCCTAGGAATGTAGTGTGCCCAGGGCTGTGTGTAGTCAGGTCTATGATATGGAAAGAGTTACTTTTGGATATACTGTATGTTCTAACCCAGACTATGCTACTTTTAGTGTGACTTCGGAACTATGAGGAAGATGGCTTTAAAAATGCCTTTTGATGCCATCTGTCGCCAGCTGCTCCAGTTATTTTCCTCTATCTCTGTTTGACTTTGTTGCTTTCTGTCAGTGCTGGAAGGGTGAGGGGAAGTTTTGGAATGGAGCACTGGTCAAAAATCTGCAGCCTCTAAGTTGTTAGAGGCTGCAGATTTTTGACCAGTGCTCCATTCCAAAACTTCCCCTCACCCTTCCAGCACTGACAGAGAGCAACTTCTAATAGTTTTCTATAGAAAGCAAAGGGGATTTTTTCCCATTTCTCTGAAAATATTAACCTGATGTTTCTGGTTTTGAAACTCATCCAAGGCATTCACATGTTCTTCGTGCATGCCAAATTTGTTCAATTTCCTTTTCTTTTTTGGAGAGTTATTGTGCATATAGATAGATGGATGGATAGACAGACATCAATCCCTTTTACATAATTCTTTCCAGCATTCTTTTTTGTTGGATAGCATGAACACTATATTGGTAATGTTACAGGGAAACAGTGATTCAAAAGAAAGTTAATGAGGATTATATTTACCTATCAACTGAGATGCATCCTTTGTAAAGAAAGAATACTCAGAATGTTATGCATTCTAAAATGAAGGCTGAGAGTAAGAGATGAAAAAGAATTGAGTAAACATTTAGCTGAAGTTGTTGCAAAAGACAGTGCAACAAAATCGCTTTCTCTTATTTATGGTAATTTCCCTTATTCAGGACAATCATATCACTCTTAATAGATATATTACAGAAATGTGCATTCTTTTTAAATGAATGGCTAAAATGCAATTAATGAGTTCATTTTTATTTCATTTGTGGAAAATAAATGGAGGGGGTCCCATGGATTTGAATGAAAATGTTCATCTCATTTGTTTATGTTTCCCATTCAAATTTATGACTGCTGTCTACAATTGGTAACTATAGCAACCAACTATTGCCTGTGTGAAATCATAGCTTCCTGGGAGCCGAGGCAGGGCAAGTTGGCAAGAAGACCAGATGAAGGACAAATCATAGTGAACTTTTTTTTAACTAGTCCAAGGGTGGCCAACTCTGTTCTCAGGAGACACAAACAGATCCGGTTTTCAGGATTTTTATAATGAATATGCATGAGATAGGTTTTCATACAGTGTAGGGAGTACAGGAAAATCTATCTCATGCATATTCATTAAGGATATCCTGAAACCAGGCCTGTTTGTGGCTCTTGAGGACTGGAGTTGGCCATTCTGAGCAAGCCTGTACCTGCCATCTGGATCAAATGATGCTGATGTCCTCCCACTTAAAGGTCTGAGTATGTGCAAGAAAGTCTCTATTTCCTATCTAGCAGTTGGAAGAGAATGATTTGTTTTTGAGAAGCTCCCTGACAGTTCATAAAAAGCTGGCTTTGGCATTTGGAAAGGGCTGCTTCTGATCTTCTCTGTTGCAGTGGTCTCACTCAGTATAACACAGGGTTTCCCAAACCTGTCTGGGAACCGACCCCTCAGCCAGTTGAGTTTTCAGGCTATCCACAATAAATATGCATGAGATATATTTGCATATGAAGGAGATGCAGTATATGCAACTTTATCTCATGCATATTCATTGTGGATAATCTGATTGGCTGTGGGTCCCAAGGACAGGTTTGGGAAGCCCTGGTGTAACAGAAAGACAGAGGCAGTAGCACTGCTTTCTCTGTTCACAGGGGGAGGAGGAGATTGTGTGGAGATTGAAGCAGTGCTTTTGTCTCTGCAGTGAGGTTAGCACACTGACAAGTGATGGCTAAGAAGATACTTGCCAGGCTGCCAGCCTTGGGGCCGATGCAATTAAGACGCACTGAAAGCAGGCGCTGAGTGTTGCATAAGGGGATTAGGGAGCGCCTCCATAGTCCGTGTCCAACTGCGGGTATTGCAACGGCCCCCTTGTTAGCTATGTTTAACTTTCTATCAGTTTGTTTGTTTGGTAAGCCCTGTCCTAGACTATAGTATAACCTGCATTCACCTGCGTAATTTTATTGTGTAAGAGTCACTAGATAAAAAAGAGTAGAGCTCAGAATCCAAATGACTGCTATCTGGTTAAATAACTCAGTATCACAGAACCGGAAACTTCATATGAGAGTAATACTTGTATGATATCTGTATGTTGCTTTGCCACATATTGTTTTGCTGTATACTTCTACATATTTATTCATTTATAGTAGAATATTGGTACAATCTCTATTGGTACAATTCCAGATTTTCACATGTTAAGAGTGGAATTTGATTAGTTCATGAATTAATGCTCCTGCTCATAACCTTACGGATACATATTGGATTATTTTTTAAAGTGTTCCATTTCCCTTCTGTGTTTTTACTCTCTAGTGCAGGGGTAGGCAATTCGGGTCCTCGAGGGCTGCAAACCAGTCGGGTTTTCAGGATATCCTTAATGAATATGCATGAGAGAGACCTGCACACACACACTGCCTCAGTTGTATGTAAATCTATTTCATGCATATTCATTAGGGGTATCCTGAAAACCCGATTGGTTTGCAACCCTCGAGGACCGGACTTGCCCACCCCTGGTCTAGTGCTTTATCCTATTTAGTTTCACCACGAGCTTCCTTAATTCAAATGAAAATTCCTCTATTGCCAATTTGAAACTCGTGGGTTCCTAGAGTACCTCTGCTGTTCCTGTGAGTGTGGCATGCCTGTGGTATGAATGAGTGACAGTCCTTGTTGATATATAAAGATCTACATATTATTTATGTAGGAAATAAAATAATGCAAGACTATTAGTGTAAAGCAGTGTGATTACTGTGTGAGTAATAAATGTATTAAAGAAAAAGGTATAACTTACACTTTATTTGTTGACCTCTTTTTCTATATGCAGCCCCCCCCGGAAGATTTGTCTAGACTGAAGGATCTATCCATTCCCTCAGATCCCTGTGACGAAGCAGTCTGAGAGAGCAGAGCACAACATAGGGTTGGCTGGAGTACCAGGATGGGCTGAGAAAGGGAAGGGGGTGGGGCGGGGCAGGAGGTTAAGAAGGGTGAAAAGGGATGGCAGAGGGAGGGAACGTAGCAGGGTCAGAAGTGGGCATTAGGTGCTAAAAGGAGCTGCATATACAGGTGCAGCCCCTTTTCCACCGGTGGAGCATCTTTGGTGCTCGAGAGCATGCCTCTTACAGCTCTCAGGAGCACACCTTCCATATGGACCAGGTCAAGTGGCGTCCAGCTTCTGCAGCAGCCAGGTAGCAGAGTGCAATACTGCATTAATGGCAAGGATCTCTCCCGGCTCCCGAGGTACCCAGTAATAAAAAAAAAAAAAAGAGAAATCCAAGTATATGGGGGATTAGAGGAAGAGGGTAGCCAGGTGGGAAGGTTAATGGCTGTAATGGGCACAGTACTGGTGCCATGTGAATATGATCAGAGCATGCCCTGTGGATACTAGGGAGACTCTGAGTGCGAGGGCTTTCAAGGGTGGTCCAGCAGAGCATCTGATTCGACTGTAGAAAAGTAAATAAATGTACTGTGTATATAAATAAAAGAAAGCACTCAAAGAACGCGGGGATAGTTTATGCAATGGGTGGTCTGGGGAAGAGCATGACCTGGTCTGAGCAGTGCTGGCCGTATGCTACGCGGCAGTGTACGGGGTGGGAGGATGAGATGCGGCGTTTTTGGGTATAGACTCCCCCCCCCCCCAATGCAAAGCCTCCAAGCTTCTAAAAAAAATAAAAAAGAGTGAGAGCATAGTGGGAAGCTAACACAAGCTGGTTTGCCCTGTTGGATGCTTTGTTGCTCTTTCAAGCATGTAGATGTCCTGGAGATGGGTAGAGACAGAGGCAGCAATCCTCTGTTTGGCTAGGTGTGCAGTTCAATTAGGGGATGGATTGGTGGCCATTTTGGTGGTGGCTCATTTCCATAGGGAAAGGGAAGTCAACCATGTTGGGTGAGGCATCCATTCAAATATCAGTGGACACAGCTCAGTGACGTGGTTTGTCGGCCATATAATTATCGGGTAAGTCATAATCAGCTGAAGCATGGCCGAATATCAGGTACATCAGAGTTTATTTTAAAAAGGGGAAATATTGTATATTGATGTAACTAATGATTTGGAGTCATAAGGTTGGCAGAGAGGGACAGGGGTAGGTATGCATAATAAGGAGATTATATATATATATATATATATATATATATATATACATACATATATACATACACAAAATTATGTGTATGCACTTAATATGATTATAGGTGTAACCCCCTTGTCCATCGGTTGTGATCAACCCAAAGTGAGGAAAGAAATCTCACTTGGGTTACGGGCTGGGGGCAGATATTCTGCAGTCCCAAACTGGGCGCAGGACACACATACTCAGGTACTTCCAAAAAGTCACTATCCACCTCAAAGATTGTGCTCCAAATGAGAAGATAGTTTATCAGAAGTATCTTCACTTAATGTAGAAAAAGTATAAATTATAACGTCATAGCAAATCCAACAAGACTTCACTCTCAGTATTCTCGAAAGTCTCAAACCAACTATGTTACAATTATATACACCACTGTTCAGCCTACATCAAGCCACATGTTCAAAATCTCTTGTCAAACACAGTATATCTCAGAGTACTCACTTTAACTCTCGGATGGTTTCAAGCTACTCACTCACTTCCCCTTGTTGGAGGAAACAGCAGACTCTGAACCCTTTTTCCAGGATTCAACCAGGCACAGGCTTTTCTTTTCTGGTCCCAAATGGTCCCATCTTAGTTCCTTTTCTTTAATGTACTTTTTACTCTTAGATCCAATTTCCAGTTACTTCACTCATAGAGTCTCCCTGAGTATCTCTGCCAACTCTCTCCTCTATTTCTGATACGTCAGGTAAGGTCCCAGCTGCTACCTTCTCTTGGCTTGGTGACTTTGGGTGAGCCCCCGCCCATGCTCTAACCAGGTTTAATATACCCTTTCCATACCCAGGCCTTAGAGGCTGAACCAGTCTGTCAGTCAAAGGATTACCATTCACTCCTTCTGACCTTTAGATGACCCCACACTTTTTGGAACTGTTCTTCTTTCATCATATCTCCATCCATTTCCCTTAAGAGAAAACAACAAATTCTCAACATTATATACTCTGCTGCAATTTTTTTCTTTGGTACACAGAGGCCACATAAGGCTGCACATTTATGGAATTGGGATCATTAATAGATAAATGAGACGCAGCAGCAATTAATATTTTTGTAATAGGTAGAAAGCTATTTGCACAGGAGCCAAATATTGTGTGAAGGGAATGCAAAGGCTTTGGCATTATTCTTTGCAGATCATGACCTGGCTTTACTAGCAACCAGTCCAGCATGGCTCACAAGAAGCAAGCAGCATCAGTAGTCAGGAATGCCTCTGTGAATGCAAGAGACAAAACGAACAGATCTGGCAAGCATAGAATGGCATCCAGGAGGGTGATGGCCCAGAAAGCCCCAAAAGCTCCAACAGTGGCAGTGAGATCATCAACACGTAGTGGCACACAGGAAAACAAGAGCGAACAGCAAGAGCTAGCTTGATGACCTGATGTCAGAGCTCAGGCAACAGGTGCAAAAGCTCTGGGTTTTCTGGCTGAGGCAGCACATGGTGCATAAGGGTGTGACTGCCCACGACACTGCAGCGGTAGGAGAGGAGGGGAACTTGTGAAGTGCATGGCTGTCACCATGTAACACAGCATTAGGAGGGCAGGATGACAGGGGTATGTCTTCGGAGGCTTGTGTATTGAACATCTCATCTGATTCTGACCCAAATATTGATTCTAGTGATGAAGAGATGTTGCTGGCTAAGGTGATGCAGAGCGTCATAAAAACTTTCAAAAAAAAGAGAGATCAGATATGAAGGGATCCTCAGTTGGAGAGGCCCAGGACTCACGGTGCCAATCCAGAGTATGGGGGCAGCACCCAGAGCACCTAGCCGAGGAACCACTGTAGGCGGCAACTGAACTGAGGATGTCCTGTGTGGGGTTAGCTCATTAGCGCATGGTGTAACATGAAAGATAAAAAAAGAAAATCCGGAGGCATGAATACGTCAACAATTTCTCATTGCTTATTAAGGACCAGGACGAGGCGAATAGTGATGTTAAAGATAAGGATGAGTTGGGTAACAATCGAGAGAAAAAAGAAAATATATTGAAAATGATACATAATTGGTGTCAGCATTCTATACTCTCATGAGCATATTAGCCAAATGCAAATTGGAGCAAGCACCTTACTTAGGCCTAGAATCATAAAATTGCTATATTTATCGCAGGAATATTGCACTTTAGTGGCTGTGATAAAAAAAAGGGTATGTTTATGCAAATTTCAGTCATTCCACATCGTGTTGGTAAAAATCGTAACCCATGATAATGTTTTGCATTGCGGGACGCAGTATCGCAGTGTGCGACGAATAAGCGCTTTGCATGTATAAAATGGGAGATATGCTTTTTAATATATATAACATTATATAGGCAAATATATTGGGCTATATTTAGGACAATTCAGGCCTCACTGTTGATATATAGCCAGTGATACATTGTTAGGGCCTGTTGCATGGTTCTTCGTACTCCACAAAGCTGTCTCCTCTATGCAAATGGAAATTTCCGCTACCTGCCCTGCACAGCTACCTTAAAAGTGACCTAGGGTATTAGGGCTCTTCATGCAGGCTGCCTGTGCAGGAATATTTTTAGTGCAGGTACCATAGCATCACTTCTGTCTACAATAAAGGAGTGCAAAGAGCCATACTACCTACTTCAGACATCAGACCATTATACAAGTCCCTGTTATAATTATAGTGCATACTCAACTTTTTTATCCTATTTCTTCCTATAGATTGAGGACATAAAGAACAAGGCCCGGTGGTAGAGCCTAAGGAAGAGGAAGTGGATGGACCAGATGCATACTCTGTGAGCTGGGGCTGGAGGTAAGTTCTTTTCTAGCCATATTCACATGGTCTAAATAGGTCCTGTTTCTATCAGCACACATACATGGGCCTACTACTCAGCATGACCCCACCTCTGCTTTCAGCTAACAAGAATCCTCATTCACACATACTTACATCGAGAATGCTCTCAGGGTCACAGGCAGCACTGTCATGAGGTGTTAATTGAAAGGTACCTTCTGGCCTAGCTAGAAAACCTTCAGGTTCTTCATAACACTTACACCTTTCTTTGCATGCAAATCATATGGGGCCTGTTCAACACAGCTGGTATGTACAGCCTCATGGCCCAAATTACCTTGCTTTAAACCCTATTAAAGAGTCAAACCCACAGCCCATTGCACATACAAGGCCGCATTAAACAACAGCCAGCTGATAGAGGTATTCTGAATGTCCAATGATTTATCTATCTGTTAGGCACCACATATAGGATGTCATAGCCTCATATCTATTATCTTTTCCCTTGCCCTACACCTTCCCAACATGAGCTATATTCTCTAACAGAACGGAAGCACATGACAGACTATTGTTGTTCTCATTAACAGATGAGAACTTGTCGCCAACAAAAGAGGAGGAAGACGAGAAGGAAGAACAGGAGGAGGAGGAGTCAGAGGAGCACCAGCCCACGCTGAAGCATCTGACCCCACAGGGGAGGAGCAGGCTGTTCCTTCTCGACCCTGTCAACATCTGTAGGAGACGCAGCAGTGGTGGCAGCCCACCACCTCCAGGAGGAGGTCCACCTCGAGCCACAGTTCCCTCTCCCTGTCCAAGGAGGGCTTCCTCCCCTTTTGGACTAGGGTTGTAGGGACAATAAGACCCAGATTGGCCAGCACCCACTCCAGGCACTGAGCCTGTTTCTCAGCTGCAGGCTGCTCAGGTCAGCTTAGTGAGGGTGTAGGCATGGTGATGTAAACCAAGCAGTGGCCAGGTAAGCTGCTTATTGTTGAGAGAGGCGGGTAAGTGGGGACCTGAATGGGGAAGATGCCTCTCCTTGTAAAGCCAGTGCTAGAAAGGGTACAGGACACTTCACCCAGTTCCTGCATCTATTGTCCCACCTATGCTCCCTTTATTTCATGATCATTTTTTATTTGTTGTACTTGTTGCAGCACTGGGAACCTGAGCCCACTTTCAGTGAAATTGTGTTTATTGTATGCTATCTTGATATAGAAACATAGAAACATAGAAATGACGGCAGAAGAAGACCGAATGGCCCATCCAGTCTGCCCAGCAAGCCTCACACATTTTTTCTCTCATTCTTATCTGTTACTCTTAGCTCCTTGTTCTATTCCCCTTCCACCCCCACCATTAATGTAGAGAGCAGTGATGGAGCTGCATGCAAGTGAAATATCTAGCTTGATTAGTTAGGGGTAGTAGGGGCAGTAACCGCCGCGATAAGCAAGCTACACCCATGCTTATTTGTTTTACCTAGACTATGTTGTACAGCTCTTGTTGGGTTTTTTTTTTTTTCTTCTCCCCTGCTGTAGAAGCAGAGAGCCATGCTGGATATGCATTGAAAGTGAAGTATCAGGCACATTTGGTTGGGGTAGTAACCGCCGTAACAAGCCAGCTACTCCTCGCTTTGTGATTGCGAATCCTTTTTTTTTCTTCACCCCTGTCGTTGAAGCTATGCAGGATATGCGTGAAGCATCAGTTTTTTTTTTTGGTTTTTTTTTTTTCCCCCCTGCCCTTGAAGCAGAGAGCTATGCTGGAAATGCGTGATGTATCAGTCTTTCTCCCATGCCGATGCAGGAGAGAACCATGCTGGATATGCATGGAAAGTGAAGTATCAGGCACATTTGGTTTGGGGTAGTAACTGCCGTAACAAGCCAGCTACTCCCCGCGTTTTGAGTGCGAACCCTTTTTCTTCTCCTTTGCCGTTGTAGCAGAGAGCTCTGCTGGATGTGTGAAGTATCAGTTATTCTTCTCCCCTGTCATTGAAGCAGAGAGCTATGCTGTATATGCATTGAAAGTGAAGTATCAGGCATATTTGGTTTGGGGTAGTAACCGCCGTAACAAGCCAGCTACTCCCCTCTTTATGAGTGCAAATCCTTTTTTCCATTACCTCTTGCTGTTGAAGCTTAGAGTGATGTAGGAGTCACAGTAAGCATGTGTATGTTTATTTAGTAAGGGTATTGTGTCAATAGCCATCATTCTGGCGAGTCACCCACTCTTCATTGGTGGCCTCTTGACTTTATGGATCCGCAGTGTTTATCCCACGCCCCTTTGAAGTCTTTCACAGTTCTGGTCTTCACCACTTCCTCCGGAAGGGCATTCCAGGCATCCACCACCCTCTCCGTGAAGAAATACTTCCTGACATTGGTTCTGAATCTTCCTCCCTGGAGCCTCAAATCGTGACCCCTGGTTCTGCTGATTATTTTCCTACGGAAGAGGTTTGTCGTTGTTTTTGGATCATTAAAACCTTTCAAGTATCTGAAAGTCTGTATCATATCACCTCTGCTCCTCCTCTCCTCCAGGGTGTACATATTTAGATTCTTCAATCTCTCCTCGTACGTCATCCTATGAAGATCCTCCACCTTCCTGGTCGCCCTTCTCTGTACCGCTTCCATCTTGTCTTGTCTTTTTGTAGATACGGTCTCCAGAACTGAACACAGTACTCCAGGTGAGGCCTCACCAAGGACCTGTACAAGGGAATAATCACTTCCCTTTTCTTACTTGATATTCCTCTCTCTATGCAGCCCAGCATTCTTCTGGCTTTTGCTATCGCCTTGTCGCATTGTTTCGCTGTCTTCACATCATTAGACACTATCACCCCAAGGTCCCTCTCCTGCTCCGTGCTCATCAGCCTTTCCCCCCTCATCGAGTACAGTTCATTCGGATTTCCACTCCCCATATGCATGACTTGCACTTCTTGGCATTGAATCTCAGCTGCCATATCTTCGACCACTCTTCCAGTTTCCTTAGATCCCGTCTCATTCTCTCTACTCCTTCCGGCGTGTCCACTCTGTTGCAGATCTAGTGTCATCCGCAAAAAGACAAACCTTACCTTCTATCCCGTCTGCAATGTCGCTCACAAAGATATTGAACAGGACCGGTCCCAACACCGATCCTTGCGGCACACCACTTAAAAACCGCTCTCTCTTCAGAGAAGGCTCCATTTACCATCACACATTGTTTTCTGTCCGTCAACCAATTTGCAATCCAGGTCCCCACATCGGCACTCACTCCCAAGCTTCTCGTTTTATTCACCAGTCTCCTGTGCGGAACCGTATCAAAAGCTTTGCTGAAATCCAAGTAGATGACATCTAGTGCTCTTCCTTGATCCAATTCCTTGGTTACCCAGTCAAAAAAGTCAATCAAATTTGTCTGACAGGATCTTCCCCTGGTGAATCCATGCTGCCTCTGGTCCATCAATTCTCCAGACTGTAGATAGTTGACTATTCTCTCTTTCAGCAGTGACTCCATTACTTTTCCCACCACCGAAGTGAGGCTAACCGGTCTGTAGTTGCCTGCCTCTTCCCTGTTCCCACTCTTGTGAAGCGGGACCACCACCGCTCTTCTCCAATCACTCGGCACCACTCCCGTTTCTAGGGATCTATTGAACAGGTCACACAGCGGACCCGCCAGAACATCTCTGAGCTCCCTCAATATCCTTGGATGAATCCCATCAGGCCCCATGGCTTTGTCCACTTTCAGGTTCTTTAGTTCTTCCCACACATTTTCTACTGTAAAAGGATTTTCATCTATTCCCCTTCCCTCCAGTTTCTTGTTGTTTAGAGATGGTCCTTCTCCAGGGTCTTCTTTAGTGAACACAGAGCTGAAGTATTCGTTTAATATGTCTGCCATTTCTTCGTCTCTCTCTACACATTGATCATTACCACCTTTCAATTTCACTATACCACTTTGGACCTTTCTCTTTTCGCTGATGTATCTGAAAAATGTTTTGTCACCATTTTTATCTCCTTGGCAATCCTCTCTTCCGCTTGACTCTTTGCCAACTTGATTAATTTCTTTGTCTCCCTCAGTTGATACAAATATTCTTCTTTGTGCTCCTCCCTTTGGGATCCTTCATATTTCTTGAATGCTGTTCTTTTAGCTTTAATTTTGTCAGCCACCTCCATTGAGAACCAGATAGGTTTCAGTTTCTTTTGCTTTTCTTTACATTTCTAACATATAGAGCAGTTGCCTTGGTGATTGCTCCTTTTAGATTGGTCCACTGCTGATCCACATCTCTCTCGTTCTCCCATCCTTTAAGTTCTTCCTCCAGGTAGTTCCCCATTTCCTCAAAGTCTGTGTTTTTGAACTGTAAAACTCGGGTCTTTGTGGTTCTTTTCCCTATTATTTTAGTGATATTAAACCATAACCGTTTGATGATCACTGCTGCTGAGGTGGGCGCCCACCTGGACATCTGAGACATTATCTGCATTAGTGAGCACTAAGTCGAGTATAGCTCCTTCTCTCGTGGGTTCCAACACCATTTGTTTGAACAAAGATACTTGCATGGCATCCACTATCGCTCTAACTATTTTTAGTTTCTGCAGATGGGATTTTCCAGTCTACATCTGGCATATTAAAGTCACCCACGATCACCACTTCTCCCTTCTTACCTATCTTATGGATGTCTTTAACCAGATCTCTGTCCAGCTCTTCCTTTTGGTTTGGAGGCCTGTAAACCACTCCAATATAAATGGATGCTCCGTCATCGTTTTTTAGGTCGACCCATAGAGCTTCTTCAATACCCCAACTTCCTTGTAGCTCAGTTGCTTGGATGTTGTTTCTGACATAAAGAGCCACACCTCCCCCTTTTCTATCCTCTCTGTCCTTCCTTAACAAGTTGTAGCCTGGTATTGTTGTATCCCATTCATGAGATTCTGTGAACCATGTTTCTGTGATAGCAACAATGTCCAATTCTGCCTCAGCCATTAGGGCCTGCAGATCTGGGATTTTATTTCCCAAACTATGAGCATTTGTGGTCATAGCCTTCCAGGTACTCTCTTTACGGTTATTGCATTTCCTGGACTCCTTGTGAGATATTTGTTGAGATTTGTTATTCACTTCACTATTTCTTTTTGCGGTAGTGCCACTGTTGACAGAGTTTTCCATCTCAATTAGATTTTTTTTTTGCTTATGGATCTTTAAATACTGCATGCATTGTGTTTTCTCTCTCTTTTCTGGTAATAATGCAATGCTTTTCTCAAGAACTTCTTCAGTTTTTATTTTAGAGAAGGCTTGTTCTTTTTGCATTTGGTACATTGTGTGTCCTCCTCATCACAGGTCTAATTCTACCAGAGCCAACTGTATTCCTGGTTTTTAAAGAATTTCCTGATGACCTGTTTGAGTGGGGCGGTATACCTGTTGGCTGCTGTTCTGTCAAGAATGGGTGACTGTGGGTCCTACCTGAGCCTAATGGATCTCCTTTTCTTGACTCCTGGTTTGTTTGTGGTATTGGGGAATTATTTTCTGAGTAATGCAATGTGGGTGTAATTCTTTTAATTGAAGCTAATTGATCTTTAATCACAGTCAGCTCCATTTTCAAGGATGAGAGTTGTGCACAAATTGGGCAAGCTCTAAGTTTCCAGATGCTTTCCCTCAGAATAAAGGCTCCACAGCAGTTACATTGGATAGTCCTCATCTTGGTAATTTGTGGCTTTATTTCCTTGACTGTAACCAATGTACTAATTTATATTGCTGCCAATGGTAATCTAGGCAGTCTTTATTAGAAACAAGCCCCAGGGGTGGGAGGGAGGCAAACAGTTTAGCCTGGGACAAGCTGGGTAAAGCAGGGCACTACTGGACAGTTGTCTTTGCCTTTTGGTCAATTCTTTTTTTTTAAAAAAACAGTCTTTATGCCCCAGTTTTTTAGTTGTGCCAGCTAACCCCAAACTAGAGAGATTTTCCCAGTTTAAAAAGCTGATAGCTTTGCAGACAGGAAATAATCAACAGAAGCTTTCTACACAAGCTTCTACACAAAATGAAACAGACTAGAAAGAAGTTAAAACACAGGCAGTAAATAATCACAGAAGCTTTCTACACAAGCTCCTACACAACTTCAGATCAATAAGCAAAAAAAAGTAAAAATAAGCAGAAAATACTTAGCCAGAATGAAGATTTTGCAATGCAGTTAAACAGTTCCACCAGAGAAATCCCTTAGCATGTGCTCAGGAGAACAATGGCTAATAATGGCTCCCTTCCTTGCTCTGATTACCTTGCACAGGTCTGAGCCACACCCAATTTAGTTAGATTACGTCACTTCTGGACTGTTGTCTTTGCCTTTTGGTCAATTCTTTTTTTTAAAAAAACAGTCTTTATGCCCCAGTTTTTTAGTTGTGCCAGCTAACCCCAAACTAGAGAGATTTTCCCAGTTTAAAAGCTGATAGCTTTGCAGACAGGAAATAATCAACAGAAGCTTTCTACACAAGCTTCTACAC
This sequence comes from Rhinatrema bivittatum, assembly GCF_901001135.1. Taxonomy (NCBI): domain Eukaryota; kingdom Metazoa; phylum Chordata; class Amphibia; order Gymnophiona; family Rhinatrematidae; genus Rhinatrema; species Rhinatrema bivittatum. The sequence goes on from NC_042616.1 coordinate 573,898,363, forward strand.
AAAATGAAACAGACTAGAAAGAAGTTAAAACACAGGCAGTAAATAATCACAGAAGCTTTCTACACAAGCTCCTACACAACTTCAGATCAATAAGCAAAAAGAAGTAAAAATAAGCAGAAAATACTTAGCCAGAATGAAGATTTGCAATGCAGTTAAACAGTTCCACCAGAGAAATCCCTTAGCATGTGCTCAGGACAACAATGGCTAACAATGGCTCCCTTCCTTGCTCTGATTACCTTGCACAGGTCTGAGCCACACCCAATTTAGTTAGATTACGTCACTTCTGGACTGTTGTCTTTGCCTTTTGGTCAATTCTTTTTTTTAAAAAAACAGTCTTTATGCCCCAGTTTTTTAGTTGTGCCAGCTAACCCCAAACTAGAGAGATTTTCCCAGTTTAAAAGCTGATAGCTTTGCAGACAGGAAATAATCAACAGAAGCTTTCTACACAAGCTTCTACACAAAATGAAACAGACTAGAAAGAAGTTAAAACACAGGCAGTAAATAATCACAGAAGCTTTCTACACAAGCTCCTACACAACTTCAGATCAATAAGCAAAAAGAAGTAAAAATAAGCAGAAAATACTTAGCCAGAATGAAGATTTTGCAATGCAGTTAAACAGTTCCACCAGAGAAATCCCTTAGCATGTGCTCAGGACAACAATGGCTAACAATGGCTCCCTTCCTTGCTCTGATTACCTTGCACAGGTCTGAGCCACACCCAATTTAGTTAGATTACGTCACTTCTGGACTGTTGTCTTTGCCTTTTGGTCAATTCTTTTTTTTAAAAAAACAGTCTTTATGCCCCAGTTTTTTAGTTGTGCCAGCTAACCCCAAACTAGAGAGATTTTCCCAGTTTAAAAGCTGATAGCTTTGCAGACAGGAAATAATCAACAGAAGCTTTCTACACAAGCTTCTACACAAAATGAAACAGACTAGAAAGAAGTTAAAACACAGGCAGTAAATAATCACAGAAGCTTTCTACACAAGCTCCTACACAACTTCAGATCAATAAGCAAAAAGAAGTAAAAATAAGCAGAAAATACTTAGCCAGAATGAAGATTTTGCAATGCAGTTAAACAGTTCCACCAGAGAAATCCCTTAGCATGTGCTCAGGACAACAATGGCTAACAATGGCTCCCTTCCTTGCTCTGATTACCTTGCACAGGTCTGAGCCACACCCAATTTAGTTAGATTACGTCACTTCTGGACTGTTGTCTTTGCCTTTTGGTCAATTCTTTTTTTAAAAAAACAGTCTTTATGCCCCAGTTTTTTAGTTGTGCCAGCTAACCCCAAACTAGAGAGATTTTCCCAGTTTAAAAGCTGATAGCTTTGCAGACAGGAAATAATCAACAGAAGCTTTCTACACAAGCTTCTACACAAAATGAAACAGACTAGAAAGAAGTTAAAACACAGGCAGTAAATAATCACAGAAGCTTTCTACACAAGCTCCTACACAACTTCAGATCAATAAGCAAAAAGAAGTAAAAATAAGCAGAAAATACTTAGCCAGAATGAAGATTTTGCAATGCAGTTAAACAGTTCCACCAGAGAAATCCCTTAGCATGTGCTCAGGACAACAATGGCTAACAATGGCTCCCTTCCTTGCTCTGATTACCTTGCACAGGTCTGAGCCACACCCAATTTAGTTAGATTACGTCACTTCTGGACTGTTGTCTTTGCCTTTTGGTCAATTCTTTTTTTTAAAAAAACAGTCTTTATGCCCCAGTTTTTTAGTTGTGCCAGCTAACCCCAAACTAGAGAGATTTTCCCAGTTTAAAAGCTGATAGCTTTGCAGACAGGAAATAATCAACAGAAGCTTTCTACACAAGCTTCTACACAAAATGAAACAGACTAGAAAGAAGTTAAAACACAGGCAGTAAATAATCACAGAAGCTTTCTACACAAGCTCCTACACAACTTCAGATCAATAAGCAAAAAGAAGTAAAAATAAGCAGAAAATACTTAGCCAGAATAAGAGGTCTGACGGTCTCCCTGACCGGCAGACCAGTATAATACGGGCCCAGGCTCACTCTGGGAGCTGGCCTGGTCAGTAGGGGGGGCGGGACACGAGGTGAGTTAGGGGTCCGGAGGTCACGGGGAGGTTAGGTTAGGAGAGCACGGGAAGCCGGGGGGGGGGAGGGGGTCGCGAGCCGAGGGCTCCTGCTGTGCTGGCTGGTCAGGATTGGCTGGCCAGCAGCAGTGGGCGGTCCCTCAGGCTATCCCGGAGCGGAGGGTCACAGCCGGCATTCTCGGCGTGCCGCTCCGGGAGCGTAGACGGCCGTTGTTTGGGGTGCGGGAGGAAGGCGTTGTTTTGGGTTGGCGCGGGCGGTTTGTGCGTTCGCGGGGTGCGAGGGACGGTGCGGCGCTTCGGCGGCGATACTAATTTAAAAAAAAAAAAAAAAGGGAAGGAAAAGTTGTTCGGTGCGCAGCTGATAGGGCGGGCGAGCGCGCGGGTGCGGGCGTGTCGGCAGCGGTGACGGAGGCTGGACGTCGGCGGCGCCGGAATGGATGTGCCGGACCTGGACTCGGAGGAGGCTGCCTGGATTCCTGCGGAGTCGGAGGACGAGGCGGTGGAGGCCTTTCTGGACCGCGGGGCTGGCTGGGGGCGGTGTGATCCGGTGAGTGGCGTGCAGCCGGCAGGCGGGGCTGATGGGGGGCGGCTTGTGGCGGCTGGGAGGGCCGACGAAGAGGGGCGGGCCAAGAGCCCGGGGTTTTTTGAGGTGCCCGCCTCGGTAGGGCCGTTGCGCGGCGGGCCTAGGGGTAGGCCCTCACGTGGGTCGCGTTCGCGCTCGAGGGCGCGCGGAGGGGGGGGGGGGGCGAGGGAGAGGTTCAGCTGGTGAGCCCCGGGAGGGCTGCGGGGAGGGGCCTCGGATCCAGGTGCCGGGGCTGCGGGTCGGCCGGGGGGGGGCCGCGTGGGGTGACTGTTTCTAGGAGAGGGGCGGTCGCTGGGTCCGTTTTCCCCGGGGTGGGGCTTCATGGGTCAGTCGACCCGGAGTTCGCTCTTCCCGGGGATCGGCAGGGGGAGTCGTTTCCCTACAGCCCGCCGGTGGGGGGCGCTAGTGAGCGTCCAGCGTGGGGAGCTGGTAGGCCAAGGAGCATGCTGGAAGGGGGTCAGTGGTGGGAATGGTCCGAGGACCCGCCGCAATCCCCCTCGGGGTGGCGGAGGGAGAGGCACGCGGTGGCTCGGGAGATTCTGGCAGCTGGGCGCGGTCGGGAGTTTGACAGGGAGGCTCCAGGGAGTGGGGGGATTCCGCTCTCGGTTCCGAGGGCACAATGTTTCTCATGGGGACAGTCTGAGGAGCCTCCTCTGGCAGCCAGGGGTAGGGCTCTGGGCTCGGGTCCTGGGCAGGCGCTGGGTGTTGAGGGCCGGGCGAGCGTAGGGCCTTGTGATGAGGGTCGAGATGTGTTGCCGGTGGCGGGTGCAGGGGGTGACAGGGGCCGGGGGCGGTTTGCTTCGGGTTTGTTTCCTTCTCCTGCGCCTGCTGCTGTTTCTCCGCAGGCGGAAGCGCGAGATGAGGTGCCGGGTCCTTCTAGGATGGAGGAGTGGCGGAATGAGGAGGGGTCTGCGGAACGGAGGACGCGGCTGGAACAGTCCGGCCTGCCAGGAGTTGCGGGTGCCGGTGCACCAGCGCAGGGTGAGTTAATCATTTTTCCTAGGGGGGGGGAGGTCCCGGGGAGCGGGGACACAGCGGTGGCTCTGACGGATGGGGAGCAGGAGGGATCGGACCGGGGCAGGCGACTGGCCTCTTCCCGCTTGGCAGTGGGGGGGGGGGAGGGGAGCCGGGTTCGCCCGGCTGTCGTAAAGAAATCTAAGTCTAAAAGACGTAAGAGGCGGGATAGCTCATCGGGGTCCTCTTCGTCGTCTTCTTCTTCCTCGGCTTCATCCTCCTCTGTGTCATCTGGCCCCCGGGCTTCGGAGGCGGGCGCTTCCAAGGTGGGGCAGCCGAGCGGGGGACCCCGGCGCTAGTTGCCCTTACGGAGCTCTGGGAGGAAGTGCCGCGGACGGTGCGACGAAAGATCCGTAGGCGAAAATTTATTGATATCTTTCAGTTATTGGAAGGGCGCCGCGGGAAGCGGAAAGGTAAGAAAAAGCGGGGGAAGAGTGAGCGTTTCCCGGGGACGCAGGTGAAGGTGGCTAGAAATAGTCACAACTGGACCCGCGCGTTCTTGCGTTTTGCGAGCGTGATTGGTCGGCAGGATCCCACGCAGTATGGCCCCTTGTTGTCATATGCGGACGCGATATTGGCGGCGGTTAAGACCTACGACGGGTGGTCGTGGCTTAACTACGATGAGCGATTTCGAGACCGCATGGAGGAGAACAAATTCATGTCTTGGGGTACCCAGGACGTGGGTTTGTGGTTAACCCAAATGGCGTCCAAAACTGCTGCTGGAACTTTGGGGCTGGGCTCGTCGTCGGGGGCGGTGCTCAACCGGCCATTTCGTCCAGGGTTCCCTGCCACGGGTGGGGGGAAAGTTGGTTCCGGGCTGTCCGATGTCTGCTGGCGGTTTAATCGTTCCACGTGCCAGTTCACAGATTGTAAATTTCGACATGCCTGTGCTACCTGCGGGGCGGGTCACCCGGCCTCCAAATGTGCGAAGCGTTCGGGCGACTCTCCTTTGCCCGGGTCCGGGGCAAAAGGTTCTGGGAAGTGAAGATTTACGGAAGGCTGCTACTCCAGTTCGGTTGGCAGCTATGCGCCCGTGGCTGAGAGTTTACCCCCTCGGTGAGGTGGCGGAGCTCTTGACCCGGGGTTTTTTTGGAGGGTTTTCGGATTCCGTGTGAGGGGCGGGTTCCGGAGGGTGGGGGGGTTGGACTGTCCCTCGGTTCGTCGTTTGGTTTCGGTGGCGGAGGCTAAGTTGCGGGCGGAAATTGATGTGGGCCGCATTGCGGGTCCTTTTCCTTCGCCTCCGTTGTCGGACTTTGTGCTTTCCCCTTTATCAGTGATTCCGAAGAGGGAGCGGGGTAAGTATCGGTTGATTCATAACTTGTCCTTCCCCGAGGGCAAGTCCGTGAACGACGCCATTCCGAAGGACATGTGTTCGGTGAAGTATGCCTCTTTTGATTCGGCGGTGCGGGTAATCTTGCGTTGTGGGCCGGGTGCTTTGTTGGCGAAAACTGACATCGAATCGGCTTTTCGGTTGTTGCCGGTTCACCCGGAGGATTTCCATTTACTGGGTTTTCGGTTTCGGCAGGGGTTTTATTTTGATAAGTGCATGCCGATGGGTTGCTCCATTGCGTGTGCTTATTTTGAGGCGTTTAGCACTTTCTTGCATTGGGTGGTGGGGCGGCAGTCGGGGTCCCCCAACCTGGTCCATTATTTGGACGATTTTTTGTTTGTGGGTGCGGCTGGGTCCGACGACTGTCTGTCTTTGGTGCACTGTTTTCAGGAGGTTGCCCAGGACTTTGGGATTCCGTTGGCGGCTGGTAAAACTGAAGGTCCTTGCACAAAGTTGATTTTTCTGGGGATCGAAGTGGATTCGGTTGCTAGGGAATCGAGATTGCCTCCCGAGAAGGTTGTCAGGTTGCGGGACTTGGTGGCGAAGGCGCTTCAGCGGTCCAAGCTGACACTGTTTGACTTACAGTCTTTGGTGGGGAGTTTAAATTTTGCGTGTCGCGTGATTCCCATGGGTAGGGCGTTTTTGCGCCGCTTTATTCGGGCTATGGCGGGCGTGCAAAACCGCCATCATTGGGTGCGTGTGACGGGTCCTATGAGGGAGGATTTGCGTGTCTGGGAGCAGTTCCTGGTTGCATTTAACGGAATCGCTATTTGGCAGGCTGACCCGTTGTCCAATCGCGACCTGGACTTATTTACGGATGCGGCGGGTGCCTTTGGGTTTGGAGCTTACCTGCAGGGAGCTTGGTGCGCAGCTCGTTGGCCGGTGGAGTGGGTGGAGGCCGGTGTCACGAAGAATGTCACATTTTTGGAATTATTTCCGATCGTGGTGGCTTTTTACATCTGGGGGCCGCGGCTGTAAGGTAGACGGGTGATCTTTTGGTGTGACAATATGGGTGTGGTGGAAGTCATCAACCGGAGAGCGGCCAGGTGTGAGCGGGTGTCGGAACTGCTACGCGAGTTGATTCTGTGTTGCATGTCCTTAAATGTAACTGTTTGGGCTAAGCATGTGCCGGGCGTTGCTAACGGTGTGGCCGACTCTCTTTCTCGTTTCAAGTGGGACTTGTTTCGGGAATTGGCGCCGGAGGCAGACGCGTATGGAGCGATGGTTCCTTCTTCCCTTTGGAGATTCGGTTCCCCAAGGCCTGGAACATGCTGCGAGCTTCATTAGCTCCATCCACCTGGTCAAGTTACGTGGGTGGCGCCCGAAAGGTGGCGGGGTTTCTGGCGGCCGACGGTTGGTCAGGGGGGCCCGTGTCGGACGGTCCCTTGCTCCGGTTTTTGGAACATGCTAGGGAGAGCGGGTGTTCAAAGGCGACTGTGGGCAGACAGTTGGCGGGTTTTTCGTTTTTCATGCGGGCTCATGGGTGGGGGTTCCCGTCGGGGCGGTTTCTTGTGCGCCGTGTGCTGATTGGGTGGGCGCGGTCGGTTGGGGGAAGCAAGGACAGGCGGTTACCGATCACGCATGACATTTTGTTAAGATTGTGGGACGCTTTGCCTGGCATTTGCTTCTCGCCGTACGAGACGTCGCTTTTCCGGGTGGCCTTTGTTTTCGCATTCTTCGGGGCATTCCGGGTCAGTGAATTGGTGGCGCGGTCCGGTGTCAGCACGGATTTTCCGGGGCTCCTGGCGCAGCATGTGAGGGTCACAACCCGAACGGTAGATTTGTGTATTCCCCGGTCTAAGACTGATCAGCATGGAAAGGGGTTATCGGTCGCGTTGCGTGCTGTTCCGGGTCTCCGTTCGTGTCCCGTGGACAATGCGATACGGTATTGTTGTTGCCGGGTGCCGGGGACGGCGCAGTTTCTGATTCATGAGGATGGTCGTCCCTTGACCAAGTATCAATTTGAGATGGTACTCCGGTCGGCCTTGACGGCAGTGGGTCTGGATGTCGGTCGCTTCGGGACTCACTCGTTTCGGATCGGGGCTGCAACGGCGGCGGCGGCGGCAGGTTTGCCGGGGGGCGTGATTCAAAGAATTGGGCGTTGGCGCTCGACTGCTTTTCAGGGGTATGTCCCTCAATATCCTTGGATGAATCCCATCAGGCCCCATGGCTTTGTCCACTTTCAGGTTCTTTAGTTCTTCCCACACATTTTCTACTGTAAAAGGATTTTCATCTATTCCCCTTCCCTCCAGTTTCTTGTTGTTTAGAGATGGTCCTTCTCCAGGGTCTTCTTTAGTGAACACAGAGCTGAAGTATTCGTTTAATATTTCTGCCATTTCTTCGTCTCTCTCTACACATTGATCATTACCACCTTTCAATTTCACTATACCACTTTGGACCTTTCTCTTTTCGCTGATGTATCTGAAAAATGTTTTGTCACCATTTTTTATCTCCTTGGCAATCCTCTCTTCCGCTTGACTCTTTGCCAACTTGATTAATTTCTTTGTCTCCCTCAGTTGATACAAATATTCTTCTTTGTGCTCCTCCCTTTGGGATCCTTTATATTTCTTGAATGCTGTTCTTTTAGCTTTAATTTTGTCAGCCACCTCCATTGAGAACCAGATAGGTTTCAGTTTTCTTTTGCTTTTCTTTACATTTCTAACATATAGAGCAGTTGCCTTGGTGATTGCTCCTTTTAGATTGGTCCACTGCTGATCCACATCTCTCTCGTTCTCCCATCCTTTAAGTTCTTCCTCCAGGTAGTTCCCCATTTCCTCAAAGTCTGTGTTTTTGAACTGTAAAACTCGGGTCTTTGTGGTTCTTTTCCCTATTATTTTAGTGATATTAAACCATACCGTTTGATGATCACTGCTGCTGAGGTGGGCGCCCACCTGGACATCTGAGACATTATCTGCATTAGTGAGCACTAAGTCGAGTATAGCTCCTTCTCTCGTGGGTTCCAACACCATTTGTTTGAACAAAGATACTTGCATGGCATCCACTATCGCTCTACTATTTTTAGTTTCTGCAGATGGGATTTTCCAGTCTACATCTGGCATATTAAAGTCACCCACGATCACCACTTCTCCCTTCTTACCTATCTTATGGATGTCTTTAACCAGATCTCTGTCCAGCTCTTCCTTTTGGTTTGGAGGCCTGTAAACCACTCCAATATAAATGGATGCTCCGTCATCGTTTTTTAGGTCGACCCATAGAGCTTCTTCAATACCCCAACTTCCTTGTAGCTCAGTTGCTTGGATGTTGTTTCTGACATAAAGAGCCACACCTCCCCCTTTTCTATCCTCTCTGTCCTTCCTTAACAAGTTGTAGCCTGGTATTGTTGTATCCCATTCATGAGATTCTGTGAACCATGTTTCTGTGATAGCAACAATGTCCAATTCTGCCTCAGCCATTAGGGCCTGCAGATCTGGGATTTTATTTCCCAAACTATGAGCATTTGTGGTCATAGCCTTCCAGGTACTCTCTTTACGGTTATTGCATTTCCTGGACTCCTTGTGAGATATTTGTTGAGATTTGTTATTCACTTCACTATTTCTTTTTGCGGTAGTGCCACTGTTGACAGAGTTTTCCATCTCAATTAGATTTTTTTTTTGCTTATGGATCTTTAAATACTGCATGCATTGTGTTTTCTCTCTCTTTTCTGGTAATAATGCAATGCTTTTCTCAAGAACTTCTTCAGTTTTTATTTTAGAGAAGGCTTGTTCTTTTTGCATTTGGTACATTGTGTGTCTCCTCATCACAGGTCTAATTCTACCAGAGCCAACTGTATTCCTGGTTTTTAAAGAATTTCCTGATGACCTGTTTGAGTGGGGCGGTATACCTGTTGGCTGCTGTTCTGTCAAGAATGGGTGACTGTGGGTCCTACCTGAGCCTAATGGATCTCCTTTTCTTGACTCCTGGTTTGTTTGTGGTATTGGGGAATTATTTTCTGAGTAATGCAATGTGGGTGTAATTCTTTTAATTGAAGCTAATTGATCTTTAATCACAGTCAGCTCCATTTTCAAGGATGAGAGTTGTGCACAAATTGGGCAAGCTCTAAGTTTCCAGATGCTTTCCCTCAGAATAAAGGCTCCACAGCAGTTACATTGGATAGTCCTCATCTTGGTAATTTGTGGCTTTATTTCCTTGACTGTAACCAATGTACTAATTTATATTGCTGCCAATGGTAATCTAGGCAGTCTTTATTAGAAACAAGCCCCAGGGGTGGGAGGGAGGCAAACAGTTTAGCCTGGGACAAGCTGGGTAAAGCAGGGCACTACTGGACAGTTGTCTTTGCCTTTTGGTCAATTCTTTTTTTTTAAAAAAACAGTCTTTATGCCCCAGTTTTTTAGTTGTGCCAGCTAACCCCAAACTAGAGAGATTTTCCCAGTTTAAAAGCTGATAGCTTTGCAGACAGGAAATAATCAACAGAAGCTTTCTACACAAGCTTCTACACAAAATGAAACAGACTAGAAAGAAGTTAAAACACAGGCAGTAAATAATCACAGAAGCTTTCTACACAAGCTCCTACACAACTTCAGATCAATAAGCAAAAAGAAGTAAAAATAAGCAGAAAATACTTAGCCAGAATGAAGATTTTGCAATGCAGTTAAACAGTTCCACCAGAGAAATCCCTTAGCATGTGCTCAGGACAACAATGGCTAATAATGGCTCCCTTCCTTGCTCTGATTACCTTGCACAGGTCTGAGCCACACCCAATTTAGTTAGATTACGTCACTTCTGGACTGTTGTCTTTGCCTTTTGGTCAATTCTTTTTTTTAAAAAAACAGTCTTTATGCCCCAGTTTTTAGTTGTGCCAGCTAACCCCAAACTAGAGAGATTTTCCCAGTTTAAAAGCTGATAGCTTTGCAGACAGGAAATAATCAACAGAAGCTTTCTACACAAGCTTCTACACAAAATGAAACAGACTAGAAAGAAGTTAAAACACAGGCAGTAAATAATCACAGAAGCTTTCTACACAAGCTCCTACACAACTTCAGATCAATAAGCAAAAAGAAGTAAAAATAAGCAGAAAATACTTAGCCAGAATGAAGATTTTGCAATGCAGTTAAACAGTTCCACCAGAGAAATCCCTTAGCATGTGCTCAGGACAACAATGGCTAACAATGGCTCCCTTCCTTGCTCTGATTACCTTGCACAGGTCTGAGCCACACCCAATTTAGTTAGATTACGTCACTTCTGGACTGTTGTCTTTGCCTTTTGGTCAATTCTTTTTTTTAAAAAAACAGTCTTTATGCCCCAGTTTTTTAGTTGTGCCAGCTAACCCCAAACTAGAGAGATTTTCCCAGTTTAAAAGCTGATAGCTTTGCAGACAGGAAATAATCAACAGAAGCTTTCTACACAAGCTTCTACACAAAATGAAACAGACTAGAAAGAAGTTAAAACACAGGCAGTAAATAATCACAGAAGCTTTCTACACAAGCTCCTACACAACTTCAGATCAATAAGCAAAAAGAAGTAAAAATAAGCAGAAAATACTTAGCCAGAATGAAGATTTTGCAATGCAGTTAAACAGTTCCACCAGAGAAATCCCTTAGCATGTGCTCAGGACAACAATGGCTAACAATGGCTAACAATGGCTCCCTTCCTTGCTCTGATTACCTTGCACAGGTCTGAGCCACACCCAATTTAGTTAGATTACGTCACTTCTGGACTGTTGTCTTTGCCTTTTGGTCAATTCTTTTTTTTAAAAAAACAGTCTTTATGCCCCAGTTTTTTAGTTGTGCCAGCTAACCCCCAAACTAGAGAGATTTTCCCAGTTTAAAAGCTGATAGCTTTGCAGACAGGAAATAATCAACAGAAGCTTTCTACACAAGCTTCTACACAAAATGAAACAGACTAGAAAGAAGTTAAAACACAGGCAGTAAATAATCACAGAAGCTTTCTACACAAGCTCCTACACAACTTCAGATCAATAAGCAAAAAGAAGTAAAAATAAGCAGAAAATACTTAGCCAGAATGAAGATTTTGCAATGCAGTTAAACAGTTCCACCAGAGAAATCCCTTAGCATGTGCTCAGGACAACAATGGCTAACAATGGCTCCCTTCCTTGCTCTGATTACCTTGCACAGGTCTGAGCCACACCCAATTTAGTTAGATTACGTCACTTCTGGACTGTTGTCTTTGCCTTTTGGTCAATTCTTTTTTTTAAAAAAACAGTCTTTATGCCCCAGTTTTTTAGTTGTGCCAGCTAACCCCAAACTAGAGAGATTTTCCCAGTTTAAAAGCTGATAGCTTTGCAGACAGGAAATAATCAACAGAAGCTTTCTACACAAGCTTCTACACAAAATGAAACAGACTAGAAAGAAGTTAAAACACAGGCAGTAAATAATCACAGAAGCTTTCTACACAAGCTCCTACACAACTTCAGATCAATAAGCAAAAAGAAGTAAAAATAAGCAGAAAATACTTAGCCAGAATGAAGATTTTGCAATGCAGTTAAACAGTTCCACCAGAGAAATCCCTTAGCATGTGCTCAGGACAACAATGGCTAACAATGGCTCCCTTCCTTGCTCTGATTACCTTGCACAGGTCTGAGCCACACCCCAATTTAGTTAGATTACGTCACTTCTGGACTGTTGTCTTTGCCTTTTGGTCAATTCTTTTTTTTAAAAAAACAGTCTTTATGCCCCAGTTTTTTATGTTGGAGAAGAGGTAATGGGGGGGGGGGGGGGTAATGGGGGGGGTAATGGGGGGGTAATGGGGGGGTTGGAAAAGGGGGAGGTGAGGAAGCCAGCCAGGGTTGGTTCTTGAGGTGGTAGGTGCACTACCTGGATGAAGAGAATCTCTCCCACTGGGACGTGGCAGGGGTGTTTCCAACATGTGGCGGGGGTCCACTGGGATGCCTGAAGGCCGCTGAAAGTTGAAGGTGCCCTGCTGCTGGGAGGTGGCACCTGGATTACCCAGATATAGGTTGGGGGTGGGAGGTTAGTGGGGCTGTGTTTTGACCAGTTTGTAATGTTTTATAGGGCTTGAATTATATTATGTTGACAAATAATAAAATTGCAGCCCTTGTAATACAGTTATAGTATCCATTTGTTTCTTGTATGGTAGTTTGAACGGCGGAGATTAAACATTTTACCACTACAATTGAAAACAGATATGAGTTATGTTTTCTGTAAGTCAGCGATGATGAAACAGAGCAGAGAAAGGTTTTCACATCCTATGCATGAAGTGCCTTAGGAAATTTGAGGTGTGTTTCTATCTGAACTGCCATCATGACGTCTCTATAAAAAGGACTGTGAATGATACAAAGGAACCTTCCGAAACTGTAACATATCAACCATTTTATCAACTTTCATTTGAAAAGCATTAAAGTTGAAGAATTAGTGTAAGACGTTTTTAAAATTGCTAATTAAATGCAAATATAGTGCCTGGAACATCTAATTTTTGTAAATAGCTGACGTCACTATTATTTGTTGAGGCTTTTGATTGCTGAAGGATTTTTTGAATTTGTCAGATATACTTTGCCTTCTGTCATGTTTTATGTTGTTTGTTATCTGCTTTTTTAAATTAGATATGTTTAATATAGAATCCGCTTAGCATATATTTTGTATATGCAAAATACAAATTAGACAAATAAATACTTTTTCATTGCTTATACTAAAGGATATTGCTTTGACAATGTGTGTCTATAGGACATTACAGAAATAACAGACAAATTAATATCCCCAATCATATATCAGTGAGTTGACAGATTGTTTTAAAAGAGATATTTTCAAAGTTGGACTTGCACTGAGGCTGTCACCGAACCTGAAACAAAAAAAGATATTCATAAAGCATCATAACAAACAACGGGCCTGATTCACTAAGGCTTTTCTCCCATTATGTGCCTAAGGGAAAAAGGTTTAGTAAATCAGGCCATATGTATGGCCTTTTTGAATTTATGATTCTCCTACTTGGGTTGACAAATACTCCTGCAATTTTTATGACTTTAATGTATTAAGTGTTTCAATTCTTGCTGGATAGCTATACCATTATGCACCTTGATGATGCTTAAGTATACAGAAAGACTTCTGAAAGTCATAAAAATCATTTTTATAGAGTTATATGGAAGATCAATGAAAACGATCTTTAAAATTTTCTACATACACTCACATAACCCCTTCTCATGGATCCTCTTGAAATTCAGCAAGGGGCCATCTTTGGCTCCTGCAGAGTCCAGTAAAGGATGCAGCGGCCCCTTAAACAAGGTTCTTCCAATGTGGGGAGAAAATGGCTCCTAGGACCAAGGGGATCATGCACACAGCTTTAAAATAAACATCTCTGCATTAGAAGTATTGTTCCAAAGCAACACATACTTACTGACATAAAAAGAACCAAACAAGGGAAAAGAATTCAAAATGCAAAAAATCAATCCAAAGTTTCCAGTTGACAAAATCAGAAATCCTGAAGCTTGTCTGCTAGGGATGTGAATTGTGTGCCCGATCGTTTTAACGATCGGGTTCGGCTGGGGGGGGGAAATCTGATCGTTACAAGATGTGAATTGGAATCGGTTCCGATTCCAATTCACATCACTAATTTCTTTTAGTGAGGCTCGCGCCGATAAAAAACCCCCACCCCGACCCTTTAAAATTACCCCCTTAGCCTCCCCCACTCTCCCGACCCCCCCCCCAAAAAACTTTTTACACATACCTGGTGGTCCAGGGGGGCCGCGGGGAGCGATCTCCCGTTCCCACGCTATCAGCTGCGCTAAAAAAATGGCACCGATGGCCCTTTGCCCTTACCATGTGACAGGGCAAAGGTAGCGCCGGCGCCATTTTGAATACTGGCAATACGGCCCGCGTGCAGGAGATTGCTCCCGGACCCCCACTGGACCCCCAGGGATTTTTGGCCAGCTTGGAGAGGCCTCCTGACCCCCACAAGACTTGCCAAAAGTCCAGCGGGGGTCCAGGAGCGACCTCCTGCACTCCGGCCGTATTGCCAATCTTCAAAATGGCGCCGGCGCTACCTTTGCCCTGTCACATGGTAAGGGCAAAGGGCCATCGGCGCCATTTTTTTTAGCACAGCCGATGGCCTGGGAACGGGAGATGGCTCCCCGCGGCCCCCCTGGACCACCAGGTATGTGTAAAAAGTTTTTTGGGGGGGTCGGGAGAGTGGGGGAGGCTAAGGGGTAATTTTAAAGGGTCGGGTGGGTTTTTTTTTATCGGGCCATCGGCGCCATTTATATTAGTGACAGCCAAAATGGCGCCGATGGCCCGAGAGCGGGAGATCGCGCCGGGACCCCCCCACTGGACCACCAGGTAATTTAAAACATTTTGGGGGGGTTCGGGAGGGTGGGGGATTTGTTTTAAAGGGTCGGTTGGGTTTTAGGATTGTTTTGGTGTGCCGGTTTTCCAGCCCTCCCCCTCCCCCGATTTACGATTTTTCACGATAAATCGGGGGAATTTCTATTGTATTGTGACTCTAATGATTTTTGACGATTTAAAAAAATATCTGACGATTTTTTTAAATCGTCAAAAAACGATTCACATCCCTATTGTCTGCTGCTATTACAAGCACTTTCATAGGTAGCCTCAGTCCTTGTTTCTCTTGGGTATAGTCCTATGATGAAGGTTAACCTCTTGGACATGCAACCACAATACTCTTCAGCAAGCCCATGACTCAAAATCCTCTGCTGATTCAAGAAACAAGAAACTTGGTCCTGAACAGTTCTTCGGGAGAGAAAACAGTTTTCCTTCTTCTCCTGGTCTTCCGTGGAAGAGAACCCACTAGATCTGTCTCCCCCTGCTTGACTCCAAGCTGAATGTTCTGAGCTGCCAAAAATATACTCCTTAAAAAGTACCTCTTTCTGATGTGCTCGTCTGTGAACACTTCCTCCTTTCACTCTGCTTTGACACGCCTACTCCCTGCCCCTTTGTTTCACTGGAGCTGTTTTGTTTCCTGAATCTCGGGCTCACAACCAAACCAATTTATTTGGATGGGGAATGAATGAGATGTGAATTTGGAACACATGACAACATTTTTGTGGTTCACTCTATCAAACCTTGGGTTATGGATTCCAATCAATTGAAAATAGTTAAAAATTTGCTTCAGTCAATAGGTTTAGCTGGTGTGAGTTTTCTTGGGGCTTAGCCAATTGTTAATGAATAGTTGTGGCAGGTTTAACTCACATTCATGCCCTCTTCCCCCACCTCAGCCAGTGTAGTCTGTAAGAATGTAGACTTTGCATGGGATAACAAATTAGACAACAATATAGAAACATAGAAATGATGGCAGAAAAAGACCAGTCGGCCCATCCAGTCTGCCCAGCAAGCTCCCACACTGATTTTCCCATACGTATCTGTTTCATTATTTTCCCATCTACCACCAAGTTCAGGGCCCTTGTTGGTAACTGCTTGATTCACATTTCCTGCCATCCCCTGACATTGATGCAGAGAGTAATGTTGGAGTTTCATCAAAGGTGAGCATAAGGCTTAATGGTTAAGGGTAGTAACCACCGCATCAAGCAACTTACCCCGATGCTTGGTTACCCAGACTGCACAGATCAATGCCTTGTTGGATGTTCCTGTTTTCCACATTTCTCCCTACCGTTGAAGCAAATATCTTGTTGAACAGATAAAAACTAAACTTCAGCAGCTGTCCTGACAGTTTCTTTTTCTCACTTAGGCTGCAGCTTTTCCCAATACACTGTCAGAGACACCATTTCATGAGCTGACTGCAACCGGCCTGATTGGATGGTTAACAGCTGATTTCCTGTGCTTTCTGGAGATCATTGCCTAATTCAGTGGCTATCTGGATATAATTTCCTAATTCATGGGCCGATACAGTAAAGTCTGCGGGAGACTTGCCGGTGCGCGCGATTCAGTATTTAAATTAGGTCCGGCGGTAGATTCGGGTAAAAGGAGCGGCGGCTGTCAGCGGGTTTGACAGCCGATGCTCAATTTTGCCGGCGTCGGTTCTCGAGCCCGCTGACGCCGGCAAAATTGAGCATCCGAATTCAAATTTTTTTTTTTTAACTTTTTTTACTCTTCGGGACCTCCGACTTAATATCGCTATGATATTAAGTCGGAGGGTGCACAGAAAAGCAGTTTTTACTGCTTTTCTGTGCACTTTCCCGGTGCCGGAAGAAATTAGCGCCGACCTTTGGGTCGGCGCTAATTTCTGAAAGTAAAATGTGCGGCTTGGCTGCACATTTTACTTTCTGTATCCCGCGCGCATACCTAATAGGGCCATCAACATGCATTTGCATGCTGAGGGCGCTATTCGGTGCCGCGGGTTGGACGCGCGTTTTCCTCCCCTTACTGAATAAGGGGTAAGGGAAAATGCGCATCCAATAGCAGGCTAACAGTGCACTGTACTGTATCGGCCTGTCAGTGGCTCTTCTTAGTGTTAGCATGGGATCTTCTTAGTGTTTGGGTAATTGCCAGGTCATTGTGGCCTGGTTAGGCCTCTGTTGGAAACAGGATGCTGGGCTTGATGGACCCTTGGTCTGACCCAGCATGGCAATTTCTTATGTTCTTATGTTCTTAAAGAGGGCTTATCCTGTTAAAACAACGACCGCATGATGGCAGTGAGGTGTCTCTTCAGTGATTTAAATTGTCTGTGCTGGTGGGTATGGAAGCTTCTAAGACTTACCATTATTAACTAATAACTATTATTCACTTCTGTGAGGGCTTTGGCCCCCAACTTGTACAGATTTGGCAGCCTTCTCTAGCTTCTAACTTTAAGGCTATCTGTCTCTTCACGACAGCACATAACTGTCCCTGTTTATTTCACCGCATTTGATAGATGTGCTTGCCTGCATGGAGTGGCAGTTGCTACTTTCCCCCTGACTAACTACAGTAAGGGGTCAGACAAATGAAGTGTCTGTGCAAGAAGCTATGGAAGAAACAACTGCCACTGCAACAGGCTCCGTAGACCAGCTTCTGGAGGTAGATGCCCTGATTACTAAGGCAGACCTGGAGATATTAATCAATAAAATCAAGTTAATGTGTATGGATTTGGTCTGTACTATCTCTTCCATGCAAACCGACATCAAAGATCTTAAAGGAAGGGTTAAGATTTGGCGCCTCCATAAGTGCAATTCATTATGTGTGACCACCAGCTGCCTGATGCTTCCAGAGGCCTCCTGTCGCAGCAGGACGCCAACATCATTGTATGCCATTGACCGCCACTTAAGCTGTCATCCTGGCCAGGCCACAGCCTCCTCTTAAGCATGCGGGTGTACATGTGTGCACATAATTTAGACCCTGCGGTGGTACACTCAGAGCATCACCTCCTGATGACATCAGCCCTATCAAGCTATTTAAGCAAAGGCCCCACAGCATTGCCTCACCTCAGCACCATGTCTCCTGCCTAGAGCAGTGTGTGTTGCTCCTGTGTTCCTGATTTTCCTGTGTTCCTGGTTCCTTGTTCCTGTCCTCCAGTCTTACCCAGCCTGCCTTGTACAGTCTTGCCTTGCCCAGCCTGCCTCATCCAGCCTTGCCTTGCCCAGCCTGCCTCATCCAGGCTTGCCTTGCCCAGCCTGTCTCATCCAGCCTTGTCCTGACCTGTCAGACTTATCCAGTGTCTCTTATGTGTCATCATTCATCCTTGGCATGACTTCCTGATACTGACCTCTTGGTTTGAACTAACCATGATTGCCTGCCACCTGGACTTGAATTCTTGCTTTGGACCTGAGCATGTTGCTTGCCGCCTGGGCCAGACCTCTTGCACCTGACTACACGTGTTTGCCATCTGCCATGACCCTAGGCCTGTCCCTCTATTTCCAACCTGCTGCCTGTCCTGACCCCAGTGTGCCCTTGAACTCTTGCTCTCTATACTGACCTTGAGTCTCACCTAAATTCTGCTAGCCACCAGAACCCAAAGGGTCAACCTGCGGGGGAGGCGGCTGTTATAGGCAAAGCTGCAGCCAGTCCCACTACAGGGCGCTTTTGCCAGCTGTAGGCATGGGCCTTGCAAGTTTGCCTATGAGGCTGTGTCAACTACACCACAGCATAAGGGCTCACACCCATGCAAGTCATCACAAATTGTTGAGCCATTGGTATCATACCCCGATAAGGTTGCATAAAATGAAACTGTGATTCAGACAGGTGCTAGAAAGGTTGTGGTAAAGCAGGTTCCTTGATTCACATGTGGTGCATGTGCCTTCAGATAACAATCTATTGGAAAGAGGTTATATCATGATTTTCCTTCCATTTGACCCAGAAATAATTTTATTTTATTGGGGTTTCCTATACCGAGTCTCACTACTATGGGGATGATTTGTTGGTGACTGCGATGCAAAATATTGCCCAAAAATGGAAGTCTGAGGATGTCCCAACTTACACTCTCTGGATTCAGACTGCTTGCCAGGTCTTCTCAATGGAGATCCTCACCTTTTATGCCTAGGATAAATAATAAAATATACCACAAATTTGGGATCCTTTCCTAAAGTATGCCTGTTAGGATTTGACTTTGTCCTCCTTGCCTCTTAATATCAGATCTGTATGCTAACGTTTTGTACAGACATGTTATTTGGGTTGTTAGTTTGTATCCCTAATAATACTGTAAGCAGAATAAGTGATTTATGTTATTCTCTGATATGTTATTTTAGCCAACAGGTTGAACCTCAGTTCTATTTGTTGCTATTCAGTACTTGCATATGGTAAACTTACTTGTTAATGTACTCACTGTAAAAGCCTGTTTCCTATGCACTTTTGTCAGTTTAACTGTATCATTAACATTGTATCTTTTTGTGCAAAACTTATTAAAAATATACATAAAAAAACCTCTCATAACCTAATTAATGTGCATTAAAAGCACAGTTAATGCACGTAAGTCAGATAGTGTGCACTAACAGCATTTTTACCATGGTTAATGCTTGTGAAAATGTAAGTGCACTTGGTCTCTTACTCAAGATGCTGGAAGTGGTGAACAACCAGTAGCATAAAAGCCAAATAAGCTGTCACCTGCAGAGAGTAATAATCCCATGCATAAAAATACAATTCTTGCAATTCTGAATGTGCTCAAACTGTGGAAACATTTGCAAGAGAAAAAAAAAACAAATTATTGACATTTTCCACAAAAGAAAATGTACTTTGTAGAAACAGAGCATGTGGCCTTAAAGTACTTACAGACTCAAACGCCCTTATCTCAGAGACAATCTAAGTGAGTGGAGCTGCTTGAAAGCTATGGTTTTGAAATCAAGTAATGTGCTGGGATTGTAAACAAAGCAGCACTGGGCTTTCAGAAATGCTAGAAATAAATTCTGTTTTGAAGATGCAATCACATAAAGATGCTGTTAAAGAAGTTAAAAGTGTTCACTGTAACAATAATTATTTCAAGCAGCTGAGACATAATTTGAGCCAAGAAAATGTACTTGCAGGGAAGAAATGTTTCAAGCATTTTGGGATGCAGGGTAGTTTAATTTATTTGAAGGAGGGAGACTGGAATGTCCGTAGGTTGTTTATATCTTTTTCTAGGACAAATAAAACAGATGTTGTAGAAATTAACTTTTAAGGCTACATGGATAACTTCTTCAGATGCCAAGGAGAGAGATCCAAACAGATAGTGCATTCATCCACAGAAATTTCAAATCAAATTTTTGCAGAAGCAACATGGTGGTCCTGATGAAAGTTCTGTTGTAAGCAAGGCTTATAGAAGCCTAGGCCAGTGTTTTTCTCTTGAAGGCACACCTAACCAGTCTAGTTTTCAGGACGGCCGTAATGAATATGCTTGAGATGGATTTGCATACAAATTCATATTCATTACGGCCGTCCTGAAAACCAGACCAGTGTGCCTCCAGGACTGAGTTGGGAAACACTGATCTAGGTCATCTTTTCTCTAGGCTGAATATGGAACACAATACTATTTAAATTGCTGCAAGTGGGAAAGTGAATCAAACCATCAACAAAACTACCTGTAGCCTTTAGATATACTGAAGGAAAAGAAAAAGCAAGGCACAAAAACCTTTATAAAAAAAAATTGCCAAAGACAAAATGTGGAAATGATGCAATGTTTGGAGTGCTGATCATATGACCAAACTTGACATTTTCTGCCAACTAAAGCAGCAGTAGCAACAGTACTTGATATTGCTAAACAAAATATTATAGGTTGAAAGACTCATGGTTCAAAATCAGTTTCTGTAAACTTAGCATGTTCAGCTGAAAACAAGGCTAGACATGTCTACATCACTACATTTTGAACGAGATGGGTAAGCAAACAGCATTTTAATTACAAGGCTGAGAGCTTTCATTGATTTTAAAATAAAATAATTAAGTCAACTATTTACACAATGAGGCAGTAACTCATAAAAATTCTGTGCAATCATCAATTAAATATGTACCTTTTTTGAATTTTGGGAGACATTCATAGTTTATTAACCTGACAGAAAATGCATCAGTAAATGCAAAATGCCATATCATGTGCATGGATGCTTGTACACCTAGCCAATGCCCTAGCTCATTGGTCCCCAACCCTGTCCTGGGGGCCCACCAGCCGGTTGGGTTTTCAGGATATCCACAATGAATATGCATGAGAGAAAATTTGCATGCACTGCCTCCATAACATGCAACTTTTCTCTCATGCATAGTCATTGTAGATATTCTGAAAACCCGACTGGCTGGTGGGCCCCCAGGACAGGGTTGGGGACCACTGCCCTAGCTGATTACCCTCCAGAGGGAGGATCTTTTCCATGGCCATGTGGTTGGGCTGTGGTGTGGCTGGCTGGGACCTGGCCAGGTGGATGAACACAACACTTCAAAGACACAAATTCCTGGCTTGCTGCATGGCTCCTTGTGATCAATATTCCCCTGGCTATGCTGCTATTGGATGGCTACAGAAGACATGCAGGTATGGCATGGGCAGCAGGTGTCATGCATTTCCTGTTGCTTCTTGCCTTCTGCATTGTAGAAGATTCTGCAGGCCTCTTATTTATTTATTTATTTTATCTTATTTATTATGATATATTGACTGCCTTTTTCTGAAACTCTTTATATAACAAGTTTTTAGGCATATTTACAAGTCCAGCGAAGGTACACAGCTTTTCATACAATATCAGATGACTGCCTTTTTTAAAGCAGAGTACAAAAAAGCAAACAGAATGTTAGGAATTATTAGGAAGGGAATGGTTAAAATGGAAAATGTCATTATGCCTCTGTATCGCTCCATGGTGAGACCGCACCTTGAATACTGTGTACAATTCTGGTCACCGCATCTCAAAAAAGATATAGTTGCGATGGAGAAGGTACAGAGAAGGGCAACCAAAATGATAAAGGGGATGGGACAGCTCCCCTATGAGGAAAGGCTGAAGAGGTTAGGACTTTTCAGCTTGGAGAAGAGACAGCTGAGGGGGGATATGATAGAGGTCTTTAAGATCATGAGAGGTCTTGAATGAGTAGATGTGAATCGGTTATTTACACTTTCGGATAATAGAAGGACTAGAGGGCATTCCATGAAGTTGGCAAGTAGCACATTTAAGACTGGAGAAAATTCTTTTTCACTCAATGCACAATTAAGCTCTGGAATTTGTTGCCAGAGGATGTGGTTAGTGCAGTAGGTGTAGCTGAGTTCAAAAAAGATTTGGATAAGTTCTTGGAGGAGAAGTCCATTAACGGCTATTAATCAAATTGACTTAGGGAATGGCCTCTGCTATTACTGGCATCAGTAGCATGGGATCTTCTTGGTATTTGGGTACTTGCCAGGTTCTTGTGGCCTGGTTTGGCCTCTGTTGGAAACACGATGTTGGGCTTGATGGACCCTTGGTCTGACCCAGCATGGCAATTTCTTATGTTCTTATGTTCAATGTTATTTACCACAGGGTTAAAATCTGGTGATACATCTATCATATTAGGTAAACAGGAGGTTAATACAACATTGGTACAGCTAAATAAACTGATTAAATAGAATGAATTACACACATATCTGTGGATGTTAGTAAAAACTAACACCCTGTGGATGTTAGTAAAAACTAAATGGTATACTGGAAGGGTGAATAATGCATTTGTGCAGCTGAATTTTCAGATTCTATACAATATAACACAACTTGGGTATGGATAGAATCAGTTATAAGGTAGGTCAGTGTTTCCCAACATTCTCCTGGATGCACTTCTGATCAATCAGGTTTTCAGGGTCTCCATAATGAATATGCATAAGAGAGATTTGCTTACACTGCATGCAACTCTATCTCATGCATTGCATGCAGATCTATGTCATGCATATTCATTGTGGAAATCCTAAAAACCTGACTGGATAATTATGCCTCCAGGAGAGGGTTGAGAAACACTGTGGTAGGCATTGATACAAAATAGATTTAGTTTTTTAGGATAGACAGTGGTCAAAATAAGTCATGTTTGTATGTGGAGTGAGGTTTTCAGTTGATTCCAGGGAAGCATGTGGTGTAATTAATTAGTCAGTCATGGAGGGCTGTAATATAGTTAGTAACTTTTACCCTTGAATGCTTAGCAAAAAGTCAAGTTTTTATCTGTTTCCTGAAAACAAGGTAGTTTTCATTCTGGCATAGCATTTCGGGTAGTGAGTTCCATAAGGAGGGGCATTCTAGAGAAAGCCCTGTTTTGTATATAGAAGCACTTTATTTCCTTTGGGAAAGGGTAACTAAGGAAGCTCCTTGGGATGATCTTCTAGGTCTGGTCATTGTATAGAGAGGTAGTTTGCTCTTCAGATAGTCTGGTCCTTTTCCCATTATGGATTTAAAAGTTAGGCACAGGATTCTAAATTTTATCCTATAAGGCATTGGGAGCCAGTAAATTTAATAGAATAGGTGTAATGTTATTACACTGTTGCGATCCTCTAGTAGGCATTTTTTGACAGTCTGGATTAGTGGAAGTCAGTAAAGGCCTTCTGTTGTCAGGCTGTTGTATAATGTATTGCATTAATCCAATTTAGATGTTATCTGGCACAGACTATTGTGATCAGTTTTGCTTTCTCAATGTATGGTGAGAGTTTGCATAGCAGTTGTACAAATGGTAGAGGCAGTTTTTAATGGTTGCGTCAGTGTGAGATAACATGGATAGCCCTGAGACCAGCAGGAGCCCTAGTCTCCATATATGCAATTCCAATGGGAGTTCATGGATCTTATAAGAGATTTTTATATCTGGGATTGGCCATTTACTTTGTACCCACAGAAACTGTATTTTCCTGGGTTCAGACAAAGCTTGTTGTTTGTTGCTCAGTCTTGGATAGTTGTGAGGGATAAGATGTTGCCACTTTGGCTGGCCCAAGCCTAGGAAGTGATATAGTCACTAAGGCATGGAGAGATGCTGCCTTTACTTTACATGTGACTCAATGTAAGGGCCCCTGTCACTAGTCATCTGTATTAGGAACTAGCAGTGGCATCACCTATAGTCACTGTTGTCTCCTCTGGGCCTCTACAGAGGGGCTTGATTCTCAACATCACTGCCACTTCTACTGTGGCTGCCAAAATTACGGAGGACATGGATCCCATGTAAGCTGTTGCTGAAGGATTGGAGGAGTCATTGGGAGATACTTCTCTCAGCCCTCCCCCAAATTGAAGACTGCCAGATTGACCGTAGGCTGCTGAGGACTTGACTTGGGAAGTGGTGGTGACTGAGGATGTCAGCACCCTGGACCTGATGGGAGGTGCTTACCTGTGGCGTGAAAGGCCTAACGGTGTTGTAAGTGCAGGGGAGAGAGATTCTAGTTAGCCTGGGAATTTGGATCCAAGAAAGGCTGGAAAAAGTTGTTGGAAGAAGACCGATTGAGCCTTGGAAGGAGTGATTGTGATTGTGATTCTCTCTCAATTCCTAGCCTCAGGCTGGTGAGTGTTTCTCTCCCCTCTTTGGTCAAACTGGCTTTGGTCACTTTAGATACCATCTGGGCAGCACTTGCGAGGATGGATTTGTTGATTAATTCATGTGCTTCTGATTTGAGTACCTTACTTTAATCTGTGACTGCCTTGGTGCAAGTTCAGAAATCTTGGTCTGTGTAATTTAGTAAAAAAAAAACTGACAGATCAATTTTGAAAACATTGCTAGTGCAAAAATGCCCTCATATGTGCATATATGGGTCTTGTGCGAACAACGAGGATTTTAAAAAGTCACAAAAAAAGCGCATATATACCTGTGCTTGAGGCAAAAATCAAAGGGTGGAAAAGGAGCAGGGTATGGGCAGAGCATGGACGTCCCAGGGCGGGGTCAACAGTTATGCACGTATCCCTATATTTTAAAACCGGAGACTGTGGCGCGTGTCGGCTTCTTATCCATATAACTTTACTGCTGCTCTAGATAAAAAGCAAGTCTGTAGATCTCGAGTTTTATTTATTTATTTATTTGTTTATTTAAAAACTTTTCTATACCGTCGCTAAGTTATATACCATCGCAATGGTTTACAAATAGGCACATAGACTAAGGTAAGTAAATGTAGGATATCTTACATTCTAACAGGTGCCAATAAAGTTCGGTTACAATTTCATAAATAAAATCATTATTTGAGTAATGTTGGTCAAGTCCAGGTATATTATTGAGTTACTATGGCTTTGAAATATTACTTCTTAAAAGTAGGATTGATTAAATTCATTCTCATCTGCATTACAACACAGGGTGATGGATCTGGATCAACTGGGGGGCGTGCAGGATAAAGAACCAGATCAGTCTTAAAGTCCTCGATATTAACTGGGCAAACTGGTGGACTAATCGGAAAAACTGAGTTGCCCCTCGTGCAAGCATGTATTTAAATCTGCCTACTCGTGCGCATAAAAGCTGGCAATGTTCTAGGAAAGATACACAAAGTACATTTACTCACTCAGTCTCTTAAGACTAGGCACATTCTTATGTGCAGGAAGTGCATTTAAAAACATACGCGTGCAAGTGTGTGCACGATTTAAAATTGCTGTGCATCTCCGCTCGTGTGCTGATATGCGTGTGCATGGGTGCATACACACTCATTTTAAAATTAGCCTGACAGATTGTAGAAATGGAGGTTCGGCATTTAAACGTGTGGATGCAATCTTGATTCAAGATAAAATATTGCTCCACGGAAAAATGAAACAAATGGAGAATTATGTGAGTAATCTTAACCTCCAGATCCTTAATTTTCCTAAAGAACCAGGTACATCTGTGAAGGATATATTTCATAAATATCTACAAGATGTTAAGGCTTTGCTCCTCTACCTTTCCACCAGTGAATAAATTTTTCTTTCTTCCTGGGAGAGGAAATTGAGGAAGTCAAAGAGAAGAAATGGATGCCTCTCCAGTGTCAGAGAGAATTTAAATGCGTCAGCCCTGTTGGAGAGGTCAAGCAAGGAGGAAAAAGACAGAACAGCTTTCTTGGTGTCCTTGATATTTGAACAGGACCTTGATGTGACCTCACACTTCTACTTTTGCAGAGCTCGAGCATTGTTTTTGTGACAAAAGGTCTGGATTTATCCAGATATTGCTAGATCTACTCAGACGAGGAGGAAATTATTTCTGGCTATGCATCAAGAGTCTAGAGTTCTTGGTGAAATATTTCTCCTAAGATATCCTTGTAAATGCATAATTAACTATACTGGAGTTAAGTATTATTTCTTTAATCCTGATGTGGCACACCCCCTGATCAGCCACTAGATGGCCTTTGTGCCCTGCCCATTAGGAACTATAACAGCTTAGTGGGCCTACCATTCCTTTACAGCCCCTTCCAATCTGGATGGTTGAGATTGGTTGTCTTGGGGTGCTTAGTGGGGCCAAGAATAGGATCAATGTGGCATTTTGGTTAGAGATTTGGAGAAGTACGGAGCATTCTGTAGTTTTTTTCCTTTATAGTGAGGCCTAACCCCTCACTTTATGTTTCTTAGGAGATTAGCCCATGCTGTGAATGGCTTGCCAGTGGGGAACTGCCTTTCTGCCTTATAGCTTTAGACAGGAGTGGATGCCTGATTTTTTTTAGTGAAGGCCCATTCCCAAACTGGAAGCCAGGACACTGAATCTATGATAATCTGCCTAGGGGGAAGGTAGGCCTGCAGTGAAAATGGTGTTTGTTTCATCCAGTGGACTTAGATTTTTATGAAATTTAAAGCATCAGTTTTTTTGAAGTGTGAGAATTTTTTGTCCACCCCTCTCCACTCTGGGAAGTAGGGCAGTAAGAGCCAGGTTTTTCATTATACCTTTCCATCCGGAAAGCAACCTCAGAATAAAAAGAAGCAAGGAGAATGGGAGAATCCATCAGGATCTTCATCCCAAGGGACCAGGACATAAGCTGGGTCCAGAGATGGAGATATTTGTCTAACTAAGGGGATCCCATCACCCATAGGATTTCCCTGAACTACTGGGACAGTTTATACACTGAGGGAAGAAATGGTAAGCTCCATCCCAGGGAACTGAGAGACACGACACATACCCAGACAAAGAGAAAACACCTGTAAGCAACACAGCTGTAATCTCAACAATTTTGGATTGACTGGACATTGAGTTAAATTTGACAAAATCAGCATAATATTCAGCTTGTTTTATCCCGGCATCTCATCCTATAATATCAGAAAGGAATACACACAAACACTTGGGAAATTGCACACCACTACCTGGGCCAAGAAGGACTGCCTTCAAACCCCATAGAAAGAACCCCTTGGGAACTGGAGAGAAGGGGAAAAATGATTGTGGAGACAGCCCCAGCAAAAAAATAATTTTATGGTCCTTAGGAAACATCCAGACCCCGGACAAAGAGTTAAACTGTCAGTTACATTTCTTTTTAGATGCCAAAAACATCACAGGAGCTGCTTTAGTGACTGAGAAGTAATTTGATAACTTTGGAGGGCCTGGATGTTTATAGACCATGCCAATACCTTTCCCTTCAATTTGTATTCTTTCTTAGAATCTCCTTTATATTAGACTCTTCTCTCCCAGTGTTGGGGTCTAGTATAGGGTTCTCGCCTAAGAATTAAGTACCTGATTCACTAAGGGTTTTTCCCATAGACACAAAATGGGAGAAAAGCCTTAATGAATCTGGCCCTTGAGTGTCCTTATGGAAATGATTATTTATGGGTTTTTTCTTTTATATTCTCTTTTTCCCAGTAAAGGTAATGACAATTATGCCAATACCATTGCCAAGCTGCTCTGATGCTTTATTCACTTACTGCACCTTTCACTGTCCCTTGGGGTCTCCATGCCATTCTGCACTCTGTGCACTGGAGTTTTGATGCCACTCTTCTTCTTCTTTTCTCCCTTACTCATTGTCTTGGAATGTTGATGAGACTCTTCCTGCTGCCTTGCAATCACTATTTTTGTGTGTGATGATATCAGTGCTCCTGCTACTTGCACCTCTTTAGGCCTAGAGTCATCAAATGCGATAATTTGATGCCTAGATTCATCAAAATGCGATAATTTTCACATGAATATTGCCCATGATAAGGAAAAGGGCATGGCTATGATAATTTAAGAGCTACTGCACTGTGTAATATTTGTATTTTACAAGTTGGGGGGAGAGAGAGAGAGAGAGGAGAGAGAGAGAGAGAGAGAGAGAGAGAGAGAGAGAGAGAGAGAGAGAGAGAGAGAGAGAGATCTCTCTCTCGCTCTAGCTCTAGGCTCTCTATTCTCCTCTCTTCGCGCTCGCGAGATAGAATGAGACTCCTTTATCCTATGCTCTTCATAGTACTCAACTCTTTATACCACTATAGAAGGAGCAGCTAGTAACTCGAGGTGAGATTTTGGTGGTGGTCTAGAGAGTCTATCAAGCTAGGGTGAGAGAGCATTGTAGAAATCTCATCTTTGTGTGACTTTCTTCACTCCAAATCATGTCAACTCTTCACTGATGTGTACTGTGCTGTTTGTATGTCTCACTGTGCAATTAAACTGGCCCCAAAAACCTAGACCACCACCAAAACCTCACCCCGAGATACTAGTTGGCCCTCCCTATAGTGGTATAAAGAGTTGACTCTCTCTCTCAAAATGCCCAAAACAGAATTTGTGATAAATATTGCAAATTCTGTTCAAGCATATTGCACAGCTTAATACCAGGAAAAAACACTGTAGTTATTTCCAGTGTTAAAAACATGCAATAGTGCCCCTCATTTTCATTCATCTCGCCCAAACTTTTCCCCTTTGAATAAATTTAAAAAAATTGTATTTGCGCCATACATTGCATTAAATATGGCCCTAATGCATTTTGATGAATGACCCTGTTAGACCTTTGTGTGTTTTTGCTCTTGCTCCCTCTGTTTTCAAAGTGCTTTTCAGATCCCCTTATGGTGCTTACTGACTTTTGATTTTGTCCAGCATTTAGCCTTCCATGGAG
Source organism: Rhinatrema bivittatum (assembly GCF_901001135.1). Classification (NCBI taxonomy): domain Eukaryota; kingdom Metazoa; phylum Chordata; class Amphibia; order Gymnophiona; family Rhinatrematidae; genus Rhinatrema; species Rhinatrema bivittatum. The sequence continues at coordinate 573,926,545 of NC_042616.1, forward strand.
TATACCACCAATTTTAAGCTGCATTCCCAAATAACCCTCCAGTGACCAGCATGGAATACACTCATGTCATTTTTCTTTCACATTTACAGGCTTAAGAGGAAAACTGTAGTTAAGGGATTTTTTTTAAACACAAGAATGTGTTTGTTGAGAAGTAATATTTAATTAGTGCATTAAGAAGAACTGTAAGTCCTCTATTATTTCTAGAGAAGCAGAGTCTTTTGAGGATGTGATACCTTTTTAAAGGACCAACCAAACAATGTTGCCTGCAGACACTACTTAGGAAGAAACAAGGGGGAGAAGTGTGCTGGCTTTTGATATTCCACTCCCTATGATCCTACTGCTGATGCAACCCTCCGCTCACTCTTTCTTCTTCTACCCCCTGCACCAGAGGAGTAGTGGTTCCAGCTTCTTATCCAGCACTTCCTCTGTATCTAGTTTCCCCTTCCTAAAATTCTCTTTATCTTCATCCTATCATCACTATCTGTTGCGACCATCGCTGCCCGACGTCTTCACTCTGCCCTCTTTACCTCTGTGGCGACTCCCTCCAGGTCTGAAGGATGGCTGGCTGCCGCGGCGTCTCCCTGCTGTCTCCCTCCGGCGTCCCTGGACTGGCTCGACGCTGCAGATCCGCCATGTTGCCTGAAGCCTAGGGCACGTGCGCATGCTCCGAGTGAAGTACCAGCAAGGGCGCGAACCTCAGGGGCGTCCCCCTGAGATGACATCATCCTCTTCTGATATTTAAAGGTCTCTGATATTGCTGTCAAACCGAGTTAGCAAAGGTTAGGACAAGGTTTATTCAGGTTACCCTGCCTAAGCTACTCTGCCTCCTCGGACTTACCAGAGGTACCGGCTCCTCGGGGGCCTCGCTCTCTCTTTGCTTTTCAGGTTACAGACAGGAACCGGTACTCGCTCCTCGAGGGACCTCGTTCCTGACTATCTGCTGATTCTTTTCTGCCTGGAAGCCATCACTGTCTACATCATTGTGAGTTACCATCACTCTCTCAGAGCTTTACTGGAACCAGTTACTCACTCCTCGAAGGCCTATCCTTTCCAGCTCCTGAGCTCCCTGAGACCAATATGTGAGTGTTGTCATCTAAGTTCTGTTTATGAACTCTGCATATCCTGCCTACTCACCATCTACAGTTTCTCAACAGCTCGGCCATCCAGGGATCGCTGTTCCAATATCTGAGGGACTTCAGCCCTGCTGGGCACTTCAGCTCACTACTGCCACCTCTGGTGGTTTCAAGACCTGTTTAATAAAAGAACTAGTGTGTGTCTGTCTCCATACTCTATGCCTAGCCAGTGGTCCCTTTCGGGATCTTCCCCCGGGGGTGTGGTCATCTGCCACCGGCCCAAGGATCCACCCAATACTATCTCCAGCAGTCTATAACAACAGATTGCTACTCCGCCTACGGAATACATCAGATTGCTACTCCTATCTGATTGCTCCTTCCATCATCATAGCGGATTATGACAGATTGCTAACTCCATGGATCTGGCTTGACTCCAGGACCCGGCTAACTCTATGGATCTGGCTTAACCGCACTGACCCGGCCTATCTCCATGGATCCGGCACAACTCTCTGCCTTGCAGGCCATACTGTGCCTGGCCCTGCGCATCTTGGAGCAGCAAGATGCCTTGGAGAAACTTACTGCAGCATTTCATCAGCTACACACACAGAAGGTTCAAGGCACAGCTTCCAACCATGAAGGTCAGTTACAGGAGGTAGCTTTGAAGACTGCTGCACCACTGGCAGCTCCAATCCGGGGCTGTTTGAACCAGTGCTGCATGCACTTTACTTTACAACCATCTTTATTTCCTATGGCACTCTCTAAGACTACCTACATCCTTTCATACTTGGATGGTAGAGCTCTGTCGTGGGCATCCACCTTGTGGGAATGCAAGGACCCCATTTTGCAGGACATAGAAGGATTTATGGACTTGTTTAAATCCATTTTTGATGACCCTACGTGGACCTCTGTTGCCGGTTCTGTTTTAGAGGACTTGAAGCAAGGCAGGAGATCATTGCCTGAATTCACCATAGAATTTAAGACTCTTGCGGCAGAACTTCGCTGGGACCCCAAATGTCTCAAGACACTCTTCTGCAAAGGTCTGGATACCCGTTTGAAGGACGAGCTGGCCGCTTGCCAGACACCTGACTCGCTGGACGAATTAGTAGCCTTGGCCACTCGGATTGATCATCGACTCCGGGACAAGGTGAAGGAAGTTACCAGGGTGTTACCAGGGTTGAAATAGGCCAGTGCTACCAATGCACCTCGTATGGTTCTAGTAACTTCCGCTGCTGATATAGATGAACCGATGCAACTTGGTCAGGGATGGTCTCTACATGCCCCATTCGTCCGGGAAATGGACAGGCCTAAGTCCAGTTGGAGGACTGTTCTTAGGCCATACCACGTTCTCTCCTCCACCCTCTCTCCCAGTCTCCATGATCTATGAACCAGCTATGGTTCAGACTCCTGCCCTGGTGGATTCAAGGACAGGAGGCAACTTCATTCTCAGACGTCTAGTGGAAGACCTGAGGAGTCCCTTTGTCAAATGTGAAGATCCATTATTGCATTATAACTTGAAGTGGGTTTTGGACGTTTCTCAATATCGCCACTTTCACTGAAGATCTCCGTGACGTCCCCAGCAGCTTTACCCATTGCTGCTGATATTCATAACGCTTTCAATGTTCAACTTGGCTCGAAGGCTTTCAACATCAAAATCCGTATTCACGGATCATAATTTTAGAGTATCTCTGTCACGCTCTTTCCATTTGGAAGATGTGCCTGAAGACCCAAAGCACATATGGACCCGAAGAAGATACCCTTGGCATCCAGCCAGTCTGTATCCGCTGGCGATGCCGTCAACTCTCATCCAGCAACATCTAGTGGAGAATCACCAATTGAAGTGGCTTCTGGACGTTCCCTATCACCGCCAATTCCACTGAAACCCTCAGTGACGTCCACAGCAGCTCATTCCATTGCTGCTGATATCTACAAACAAAATTCTTCCAAGACTCAAGATCCACCTGTCATCGATGCAGAAGATGACTTAGAGATTAAGATCAAAGAGATTCTGGGTGTTCGTATAAGAGGCAAGACTTTTGAATACCTTCTGATAAGGGAGGGTTTCAGCCCCGACATGATCTCTTGGGAGCCTCACACCAATATCTTGGACAAAGAGTTGCTTCGTCAGTTCCACCTCGCACATCCTTCAAAACCTAAGCCTGGTACCCAAAGAGGAGATTGCCCTTTGAAGGGGGGTACTGTTGCGATCGTTGCTGCCCGACGTCTTCACTCCACCCTCTTTACCTCTGTGGTGACTCCTTCCAGGTCTGAAGGACGGCTGGCTGCCGCGGCGTCTCCCTGCCATCTCCCTTCGGCGTCCCTGGACCGGATCGATGCTGCAGATCTGCCATGTTGTCTGAAGCCTAGGGCATGAATGCATGCATGCTCCGAATGAAGTACCAGCAAGGGCGCGAACCTCAGGGGTGTCCCCTTGAGATGACGTCATCCGCTTCCGATATTTAGAAGTCTCCAATATCGCTGTCAAACCGAGTTAGCAAAGGTTAGGACAAGGTTTACTCAGGTTACTGTTATAATCTGCTATGCTGATGGGAGGAGCAAGCAGATGGGAGTTGGCAATTCTGTTATGCTCCGTAGGCGGAACTAGCAATCTTGTTATTATATAGACTGCTAAATTGGCAATCTGTGCCAGCGGAGTGCTAGAGAGGGTACTCAGCTGGAAAGGAATGTAAATAGGTGAATCCTTGGGCCGATGGCAGATGACAGCGCCCCCAGGAGGATACCCTGAGAGGGACCACCTGCTAGGCTTGGGTATGGAGACAGACACCGATAGTTCTTTTATTAGACAGGTTAGTAGAACCACCAGTGGTGGCAGTAGTGAGATGATATGCCCGGCAGGGCTAAAGTCCTTCAGATACTGGAACTGCAATCCCAGGGTTGCTGAGCTGTAGAGAGACTATAGATAGCGAGTAGACAGGGTATGCTGTATTCATAGCAAGTAGTAGATGACAATCTTACATAGATTCTTAAGGAGGTTCAGTAGCTGGAAAGAGTTAGGCCCTCGAGGAGTGAGTACCTGGTTCCAGGGAAAGCTCTGAGAGAGCGGTGGTAACTCATGAATGTCTGTATCTGTGATAGCTTCCAGGCAGTAGAGAATCTTCAGAGTATTCAGGAACATGGGTCCTCGTGGAGCGAGTACCGGTTCCTATCTATAATCTGAAATAGAGAAAAGAGAACGAGGCCCCCGAGGAGCAGGTACCTCTGGTAAGTCCGAGGAGGCAGACTAGCTTGGACAATTTGTATCCGAAAATGAATCCATATCCGTCCATCAGTGCGTAGTCCTTGCTAACTCAAAGCGTAAGCGAAAGTGAAGACCTTTTATGTTGGAAGCAGATGACGTCAATACAGGGGGACACCCCTGAGGTTTGCGCCCTTGCTGGTACATACTTTGGAGTGCACGCGCGCCCTACGTCATCAGGAACATAGTGGATCCGCAGCATCGAGTTGGTCCGGGGATGCCTGGGAGAAGCGGCATGGAGAGCCACAGCAGCAAGCCGTCCATCAGACCCGGAGTGAGTCGCCACAGAGGTAGAGAGGGTGGAGTGAGGGCGTAGAACAGCCACGAATGCAACAGTTACCCTGCCTAAGCTACTGTGCCTCCTTGGACTTACCAGAGGTACCGGCTCCTCGGGGGCCTCGCTCTCTCTTTGCTTTTCAGGTTACAGACAGGAACCGGTACTCGCTCCTCGAGGGCCCTCATTCCTGACTATCTGCTGATTCTTTTCTGCCTGGAAGCCATCACTGTCTACATCATTGTGAGTTACTATTGCTCTCTCAGAGTTTTCCCTGGAACCAGGTATTTGCTCCTCGAGGGCCTATCCTTTCCAGCTCCTGAGCTACCTGAGACCAATATGTGAGTGTTGTCATCTAAGTTCTGTTCATGAACTCTGCATATCCTGCCTACTCACTATCTACAATTTCTTAACAGCTCAGCCATCCAGGGATCGTTGTTCCAGTATCTGAGGGACTTCAGCCCTGCTGGGCACTTCAGTTCACTACTGCCACCTCTGGTGGTTTCAAGACCTGTTTAATAAAAGAACTAGCATGTATCTGTCTCCATACTCTAAGCCTAGCCGGAGGTCCCTCTCGGGATCTTCCCCCGGGAGCGTGGTCATCTGCCACTGGCCCAAGGATCCACCCAATACTATCTCCAGCAGTCTATAACAACAGATTGCTACTCTGCCTACGGAATACATCAGATTGCTACTCCTATCTGATTGCTCCTCCCATCAACATAGCGGATTATGACACTATCATCAGTAGTGCTGCTTGTGCTCGCCCTAGGTCCCTTTGGAGGAAAAGATTTTCCTTTTCCTCTACCATTATGATTGCCATGTCTATTCTTTGATGCCAGTGGCATGATGGAATTTTAAACATTCAGATCACTGGTAGTAGCTAAGGGTTTTAATGTCACAATGCACACACAGTACCAGTGTGGACACACACACTGCTATCTGCTTATCGACTATATATATTGCTTTACACTGGTAACTAAGTGACACATTTTGTGGAAAAACCACAAACACGATGCACTTACTCTTTTCTAAGCACAGATAGAGCGAAGGCTGTACCTGGCTTCCAGTCAGAGTTGCTGGTGTATAACACTGCTCACAGTGAAACCTAGATCTCTCTCTATTATGTGCTGCAGACAGACACACTACATCTCTATGCCAACACTATTAACACTGTTGATACTATAACACTGTGTAACCCCTGGGCTAGCGTCCTATCACAGGAACCCAAAGAACACACCTCAAGTAGGGCTTAAGTGTGTAATTTTCTTTTTCTGATGTAAAGCCTCTCTGAAGTCCAAGATTTGCGGACAGGAGGAAGATTTAATGCTAGGCCCTGAGAGTTGTTCAATAGTCAATTATATTTTAAAGTCTCTTATATAAAGCAGTAATAATTACACAGGAAGCAATTGATGGTTTCCAATTTAACTTTTACTGATTAAAGATGTAAAGTTGATGAAAACATTAAATTATAAGTTCTTAGTATTTACAATCCATTTTATAACTTCATACATTTGTTACTTTCATCTTACAGTTAATGTATTCTGTTACTGATGTCAGTTTTCCTATCCCTAATCCATTCCAATTAATGGGGTAGTTTTGGGGATTCCTCACAGAATTTGGTGGATAGGATAATCTTTCCCAATTTAAGTAAAGTTCCATTTTTCATACCTTAGTCCAGTTGTTCAGTATTCTCCTTACTTTCCCTTGTTGGTGCGGGGAGGATACCTCCATGCTCCTCTCTTAACCATCCTGATGATGTAGATGTGGTTTACACCAAATGAGTGCCATAGATCTTCCATACCACCTCCTTCTCTCCAGGAGTGAACTAACAATAGTCCACCAATAAAGACACCACTCCTCTTACATGATATACACCCTGGGCCCTAGGGTACTCGGGCATGTAGAAAAAATAACAATCTTAATTAAAGGGCAACCAAAGATAGAGAAAAGGGTGGAAAAACTTCCCTCTCTGGAAAACAAACGTTTCCAAAATGATATGATAAAATCAGGCAAAGTCAACCTTTCTACTTTTCCATACTCAGACCTCATCCTTAGAAGCCCAAGGGTCCTTTTCTAAGAAAACTAAACAAAATGGGATAAGTAAAAGACCACACACTAACATGCTGGCATGGGTTTATATACACTCTGTGACTCACCATTCTAGTCTCCCCCATGGGGCAGCTAAAACCCACAATAATATTGTTTCTGTTCCTCCTATGATAATGGGACATTCCTCTTTATAGAGAATAGATCGTTTAGGCTCTCTACAGCTGTAATGGTCAACAGAGATAATTCAGTATCTCCTCTGACACAGTGACACTATGACAACAGGCAACTGCTGACCTTGCATTCTCCTTTCTTTCTAAATAAGAACACAAGACTATAAGAAATGCCATAGTGAGTCAGACCAAAGGTCTGTTATGCCCAGAATCTTGTTTTTAACAGCGGCTAATCGAGGTCACACGTACAGAACAAATTCTTCTTGCTCATAACCAGGGATAAGTAATAGTTTTCCCAAGCCTACATGGCCAATAATGGTTTATAGACTCATCTTCCAGAAACTTGTCTAAACCCTTTTTAAACCAAGCTATGCTAATTGCTTTTACCATATCCTTGAGCCACAAATTCCACAGTGTAATTGTGTGCGGGTAAAAAAATACATCCTCTGATTTGTTTTAAATGTGCTATTTATTAGCTTCAAGTTCTGTCCCCTAGTCCTAGTACTTATTCCATTCTGTCTGAAAAGCCCTAATCTATTGTGCTTACCGCCCACAGGACAGGCCCGCGAGCAGTTCACTCACCACTCCTGACGTCACCAGCCTTACTGCTGCTTCCATGAGGCAAGGAGTCACATCTCTTCCATCTTCTTTGCTGCATAGATGCCACTGTTGCTGTCTACTAGCTTGTCCTTGAGGCTTAGGAATGCTGCCATTGCTGCCAAGCCATACTGCCACTCCCTTGCAGCACTAAGTTCTCTGATGGCTATCTTCTGTATAGCCGGATGCTGTTGCTACCTTGCTTCTTCATGATGGGATGCCACCTCCACCATCCATGTGGCGGGGCAATGCCATCAACGTTGCAGTGATATTCACAGCCCGGGATGCTGACTTCCTCCCTGCTGCTGGTGTCTCCCTAGGCGCGCACGCCTCTGCTTATGATTTAAAGGGACTGCAGCAGGAAAAGCCCCATGGCCCTCCCTGATGACATCTAGCCTGCAGCCCTATAAAAGGGTTCCTCAGTCACTTCCTGGTTGCCTTCGCAAGAAGTTGTTTCGCCATGGAGTTCCTGATCCTGCTCTTGTTTCAGGAGTCGTCGGAGTTCTTGATCTTTGCTTCTTCAAGTCTTCATGATATTCATGGGAGCTCCTCCGTTTCTTTGTTCCATGTTCCTGGTCTCAGGACGGTCCCTGTATCTTCTGTTCCTGATATCAAGTCTTCGCAAGTTCCTGATGTTCAGTCTTCATCTCCAAGTCCCGCTTCCAGGTCTTCTTCCTCGTCTTGTCCTCCAGGTGTGCCAGTGACGTGGTCTGTGACCAGCGGATGGGTTGTGCAGGGCGCCTTATGGCACAAAAACTGTCTCCAAGTCCATCTTCGCTGGTTACATTTCCTGAAGTCCCTTGTTTTTAAAAACTGGGGTCCCATCCCTGGTTCTGAGTTCCTGAGCCTGAGTCCCTGAATCCTGTTCCTGGTCTTCAGAGGGCCTTGTTCCAGCTTCTATCCATGTCCAAGTCTGAAGTTCAGAGATTGCTCCGCCTTTGGCATGGTCCACAACCAGCCCATGGGTTGTATAGGGCGTGCAGCAGGACAGGATTCTCTCAGAGTCTTCATCATGTTTCCAGTGCCAAGTCTTCGTCATGTTGCAAGCCCAGAATCTGCTCCACATTTGGCATGGTCCACGATCATCCGATGGGTTGTGAAGGGTGTGCTGTGGCACAAGGCTTGTTTCATTCCTGAACCTGAACCCTGAACCTGAATCTGAACTTGAATGTGAACTTGAACCTGAACCTGTACCTGAATCCATACCTGAACCAGAGTATTCGTCTAGTCTTCAGTGCCTTTGTTTCATCCAAGTTGTCAGTGCCTTTGTCTCTTCTAAGCCTTCAACGCCTTTGTCTAAGTTTCAAGTCTTCAGTGCCTTGTCATGATCTTTCCAAAGTCACCTTCTGTCCTTGACTTCTGCCTGTCCTGATGCACAAGCCTTTCCCAAGCGTCAAGTCTGGAAGAGCTATCAAGTGGCCGGAGAGATAGCCCAGCTCTCCTGTGTGTTCAGAGTCATCGGATGCTTGAGTGTTCATAGTCTCCAAGTGTTCCAAGTCTCCAAGGGTTCCAAGTTTCCAAGCTTCTCCCCAGCCTGTGCTTGGATGCGCTCACCTATTCATGGCACATACTTTGGAGCCTCGCCCCAGGGTTGTGCTGTGGCCCAAAGGCTCACACTCTTGTCCACCGCCTACGCCATCCACGCTCACAACACCTGTTTCCTCATAGGAGAGTTGTTCCATCCCCTTTAATATTTTGGTTGCCCTTTTCTATATATTTTCCAGGTCTGCTATATCTTTTTTGAGATGGATGACCAGAACTGCTCTCTATATTCAAGGTGTACTTTCACCATGGATTGATACAGAGGTATTATGACATCCTCTGTTTTATTATCCATTCCTTTCTTAATAATAACTAACATTCTATTTGACTTTTTTTTTTTTAATCACCGCTGCACACTGAATTGAGGATTTCAAAGTATTGTCCACAATAATGCCAAAATCTTTTTCCTGAGTGATGATGCCTAATATGGAACCCTGTATTATGTATCTATAGTTTGGATTATTTTTCCCTATATCCTTCATTTTGCACTTCTCCACGTTAAATTTGTTCTGCCATTTAGATGCCCAATCTCCCCAGTCTTGCAATTCCTCACATTTGGGTTTTTGATCCAATAACATGGAATAATTTTGTGTTATCTGCAAACTTGATCAACTCACTCATCATTCTCTTTTTCAGATCATTTATAAATATATCAAAATGTACCCATCCCAGTACAGATCCCTAGGAGACTCCACTGTTAACCTTTCTTTATTGAGAGAAATGACCATCCAGTCCATTTATCTGTTTCCTATCTTTTAGCCAGTAACAAATCCACAATAGGACATTTATTTCTATCCCATTGCTTTATGCATTCCTGATGAATCTCTCATGAAGGACTTTCTCAAATATCTTCTAAAAATCCAGATACACAATAGCAACTGACACAGCCTTGTCCACATGTTTATTAACATAGAGCAATTATAAGGCCTTTAGTCCCTACCATGTGACAGGGCTACTGGTGCCATTGGCCATCCCGTGTCACATGGTAGGGGCAATGGATGATTGGCGCCATTAAAAAAAAAATCCAGGAAACTACAGACTGGCAAGCCTGACATTAGTCAAAAAAATCTAATAGATTTGTAAGGCAAGACTTCTCTTTGCTAAATCCATGATAGCTCAGCCCCATTAGTCTGTGCCTATCCAGATGGCCAGTAATTTTGTTCTTCAAAATAGCTTCAACCATTTTGACCAGCACTAATGTCAGGCTTGCCAGTCTGTAGTTTCCTGGATTTTTTTTTTTAATGGCGCCAATCATCCATTGCCCCTACCATGTGACACGGGATGGCCAATGGCACCAGTAGCCCTGTCACATGGTAGGGACTAAAGGCTGCTGATGCCATTTTGGTTAGTGGAAGCCGACAGCCCGGGAGCAGCAGATCGCTCTCGGGCCCCCAACTGCACCACCAGGGGTTTTCATGATTCTTGGAGGGTTAGGAGTGTGGAGGGGTTATTTTATTTAAATTTGGGTGGGCGAGGCATGGGGATGGGAGAGCGGTGGCATGTGGACCCTGCTTCTGGAGACAGGGCTGCTACTGGGGACGGGGTGTTGGCACGACGGGGAGGGGGGGGGGAACAGTGCAAAGCAGAAGGTGCCTAGGGTGCCTAATCCCCTTCCACTGACCTTGACTGTGGGGTTATACCATCCATTCTCAGTGATTTGTTACTAACCAGTTTGTCAGTCTTCTCTATTACATCTTCCCAATTCACCATGATTTGCTCAAGTTCCTTTGAATCACTGCCCTCAAAGAATGCTTCTGACATAGGTATCTCTCTGATATCCTCTTAAATAAAGATCCAAGCAAATAATTTGTCTGGTTTTTCTGCTATGGCCTTCTCTTCCCTGAGCAGCATTTTTAACCTTTGGTCATCCAGTGGTGCAATCAACTCTCTCACAGGCTTCTTGCTTCAAATATACTTGAAAGAAGTTTTTATTTTGGGTTTTTCCTTCTCTGGCAAGCTTCTTTTTAAATTATCTTTCAGCCTGCCTTATTATTGCTCTACGTCTATGTTGTCAGTGCTTATGTTTTTACTATTTTCTTCAGTTGGGCCCACTTTCAGTTAAGTCCTTTTGGCTTTAATAGCCTTGTGAAGGAGTATACAGAAAACTCCTTCAGACTATCTTAAAGGACTAGGCACAGCTGTCTCACCTGGTCCTCCTTAAGACTGAGACCTGCAGGGAATCCTGGATGAAGGGAGGAGCCTTTCACCAGAGTATAAGACTTCAGGTCCTAGAAGAGTTAGATGGGCCCCAGGGAGTTGATGGAGTCTTAGCCTATGTGACTACCTCCTATGTTTAAGGTTAGAGAACTGTATGAAATTTAAGACCTGCTATGTTGACGAAGGTTAAGATTTGTCATGTTTAAAGACTGTGCGTTGCCTGACATCAAGGTGAATGGCCTAAACTGATTGTTTTGCTTTGCACTTCCTTTTTGTGAAATACCTGAAGTGAAGGTTTACTGCCATAATTGTTTCAAGTTTGTTTTCACTATAAATAAAGTACATTTAAGGAACAGCCAGAGTCTGCCTCCTGTTTCCTCTGGCTGTTATCAAACTGCCTACCTCTTGAGTTACCACTTGTGGTGGTAGCTGTAGGATATCTTGCCTAAGCGGAAAGCACAGACAAGAGCCCATAGCTGCAGCAACAGAAGGGAAAAAAAACCCTGCAGAGTATTTTTTTTCTTTTCCTGGTGCCTCCCAATTCAACTCCCCCAAGCTTTACACAACAGGCCAAGGGGACAATCCCCATCTGTATAGTCAGGGCTCAAGTAGTGAGTAAGGGCTAGATAGGCCAGCAAGTTTTTTTTTAGTTTTTCCCCACTCTCCTATTCCTGGAGAGATATGTAACTTGGAAGCAATTCAGTAAGCAGGGAAGATGGAACAGATGATCCAGGTCTGCCAGCAGCAATTACAAAATGCCCTGGAAATGCAAATTAACCAGGAGCAGGCTTTGTGAGAGCAAGTGATACAGCAGCATATGGTTCTAATGCAGTTAGCCCAAGCTGTGCAAACGGCCGAGACCAGTCCTCCTTCAGTGTCAATGACACTCCTTAAAATGAACCAGGAGAAGACCCAGATGGCTTCTTGAAAATCTTTGAGCGCACAGCACAACTGGCAGGGTGGCCAGAGGACAGGTTGGCTACATATTTGGGGAATCTACTCACTGGGCCTAGTCAAGATGCTAACCAAACAGCCAATCCAGAAGGGAGGGCCACGTACCCAGAAGTCAATGCAGCTATTCTAGGGAGAGTGGGATTCACCCCAGAAGCCTACCAATAGCGATTTCAGTGTGGAATTCTACAGGCTGGAGAAAACCCTAGGAACCTATTCCATAGGCTTAAAGATGCCGCCTGGAAGTGGCTGCACCTGGAAGGGAAAACTGGAGTGGAGGTAGCCTAAGTGATTCTGCTAGAACAGATCTAGGACAGTTTCAACCCGCCCATGCAGCACTGGGTTTTCCAAAACCCAAGCCGTATGGTTGAAAAAGCCCTAGAAGTAGAGGATGCCTATCATCAAGCCCAGACCATGTCTGAATCACCGTATTCCCAAGAGAAAACCCTCAACTTGGATAGAGGTTGGCGGAGTCCTAAGACTCAGAAGTCTTGACTGTCAGCTGCACAGGGCCGGCTGGACTTTTCACCTCACCTGCAATCCTCAGGTGGACCACCATACTTCAGTTTTTGAGATAGAGGCCATTTTGCCAGGCATTATCCCCACAGGGAAGATGAGGCAATGGACATTAATGCTGTGACCTCACATTTTTGTAACTTTGTGGATGTCTCCAGCCAGGGAGTTTCTATACTTGTGATCTCGGTCGAGCAAGATGGTGTTCCAACTCAAGCATTAGTGGACTCTGGGACTGTGAAAATGCTCATTCAGAGAGACTTGGTGAGGCAGGTCCAAATTAACCACAACAAGTAGTGACCCTGGCATGCGATCATGGGGATCATCGACAATATCCCACAAGCCAAGTATTACTGAAGACCCTGGCCAGCCAAGATATGATTGAGGTGGGAATTCTCCCTTGGCTACCCTACCCTGTGATCATTGGATGGGACAGTCCAAAGTTCAAGTGTCTCTGGAACCAGCTTACAACAGGTTTTCCATTAGATGACCCTGATCTTTTCCATAGAGTCTTTTAGGAGTCTTAAATCCCGGAGGCAATGCCGAAAGGACAAATACACCTATGCTGCTAATCTACAGTCAGCCAGGGAAGAGGGTTTGGAGTCTGAGGAAGAAGAACCACCCACACAGAATGTCCTACCTGGCCCCTTGGAGTGGGAACCACAGAATGATCTGGGAAACTTTAAGCAAGATCAGAGGGAGGATGAATCCTTTAAGTGGGCCCAGGAGCATATACAACAGATGGATGGAAAGGTAGTCCCTGGGGAAGAGCTTACAGACCCCGTTCCTCCCTATTTTGTGATGAAAAGGCACTTACTTTACAGAGTCACAAAGGGAAGTGTGGAAGAGAAAGTGATAGAACAACTCCTGGTTCCCAAACCCTATCATCAGCAGGTCATGCAGTTAGCACACAGTCACCTTCTAGGGGGTTACCTGGGGAGGAAAATCCAGCCCCGGAGCCTGGACCTCCACCCTGGCTTCTCCCCCATCCCCCATCTGACACAAAGAATCCTGGTAGCCGGGAGGCAAAGGGCAGGCCCCACTAGATTATAAGGGACTTCTGAGTGAGTAAGGGGCAGTCCAGGAGAGGCTAGAGTGAGAATCCACTAGAAACCAGGGATCCTTTTCTGAGAAAAAGAGGGTGTCTGGGTATGTCTTTCTAGGGCCAGATTTTTTTTCGTGTGAAGAGAAGGGGTTGGGTGTTGGGAGTGGAGCTTGCGATGTATTTGAAGAGTCTTTTTTTTGTTTGTTTACACAATGGGCCACCTCCAAGGATGGCCGGGGAGAGGGAAAGGGTGTCCATACAGACCCCCAAGGTTTAGCACTGCTCTTGGGGGCCTTACTCAGGGCTATTGGCCCCATTAAGCAATGGCAGCCTCACAGTCCCAGGGTTGCCTTCATACACTGTTTGTGGGGATTTCACTCCTGTGGTATTTTTCCTTGTGGGAAAATACTGCAGGCCACAGTATTTTCCTATATGGAAAAATACCAGGGGAGTCACAAATCCACAGGGTTATTTAATGAATGACCCTCAAAATTTGGCCTGAACTAAATGGAAAGTCAGAAAAACAGCAACCTGCAATATAAAAATTTGCAGACATTCCAAAATATCTACTTGAACTCTCTCTAACTCTAGAATCTATGGGATAAATGTTCTGCTTCAACACTATTCCATCATTTTAATATTATTTATGGCCCCTGCATATTTTGCAGTACACATCATTACATGACCAGGAGAATATAAAAATAATTGGGATATCTTTCCCTGAATTTGTGTTACTCTTAATCATAGCAGTGAATCCTAGCTTGCTTACAAAGGAATTGTTTACCCTCACAATAATCTCAAGCAGAATTTGCAAGATTTCAATAAGTAAGTTTCCACGTTCAATAACTCACTAATTCTAGGTCCAGAAGAAACAACATGCCCAGTAGTATACATTTGACAAAGTTTTATATTATGAAACTATTTTTGTAACAGAGGCAAATCAAACAGAAAATTGTATGCATGCAAGTAGTCAAAATAAAATATAATATATGGCCATATTTAAGGATTGAGCAAAATTAGAAATAAAAATAGTCTGATAATCTTAGCGAGTCTGCTTGCACAATGTTAAGCTAGTGCATCTTTTGCCACAGGCTTTGACTACCTACAGCCAATCGAAGGGAAATAATTTCCCAGACAAAAAAAAACCAAAACGATACAAACAAAATCTTATGCATGTCCTTTGCAAAGATGATCGGGCAAAGGTCTCATGGTTTGTTTGCACAAGTGTGTCTTTGCACAGTTTTTAATATGGCTTTTTATTCTCTTCCAGAAGCTGCAGGAAATTAAAACCCTGAGCCAAAGATGTGCTGTTTCAAAATTATGCCAACTGCCTTGTGGGTTTTTTTTTACACTACTTATACTCTACTTTGGCCGTATCCCTAAAAATGCAAGGTGTGAATCTTATTAAGGGAGGAACAATTCCTACAAGGAGCAGTCTCATTTAACTTGTATATTCAGGGTGCTAAATGCCCAATACAGAGTTCAAACCCTCAATAAAGCAAAACATGTTATGTAGTTGGGCCATGGGGTGAAAAGGCCCAGAAAAAAAAAAGAATAAGGGCTGGATTTTCAAAGGGTTACGCACATCAGTCCTATGGATTCACACGCGTAACCGGTCATACGTGCGCAGGCCTATTTTCAAAAGGCCCGGTGACGCGCGTAAAGCCCCAGGATACGTGTAAGTCCCGGGGCTTGCAAAAAGGGGCAGGACGGGGCGGTCTGGGGGCATGGCCAGAGGCCTCTGCACAGCCGCTGTGCCGGGGATCGCACGCTGGCAACCCCAGGGCTGAAGTAAGTTTTGTAACCAAAAAAAGAAGACGAAAAAGGTAGGGGGGAAGGGCAGAGGAGGTAGGGGAAGAGAAGGGAAGGTGGGGTGGGGGGAGGGAATGGGGGAAGGCAGTGTGGCTCGGAGCAGGCTCGGCGTGTGCAAGGTGCACAATTGTGCACCCCCTTGCGCACGCCGACCTCTGATTTTATAACATGAGAACATAAGAACATAAGAAAATGCCATACTGGATCAGACCAAGGGTCCATCAAGCCCAGCATCCTGTTTCCAGCAGTGGCCAATCCAGGCCATAAGAACCTGGCAAGTACCCAAAAACTAAGTCTATTCCATGTAACCATTGCTAATGGCAGTGGCTATTCTCTATGGGATAGATTTTACAAATATACGTGCGCGCATACTTTTGTTCGTGCACCAGGCGCGAACAAAAGTACGTGGGATTTTATAAGATACACGCGTAGCGTGTCCCGATGATACATTTACTCAGTCAATATTGGGGTAATTGAAGTCTCCCATTATTACTGCACTACCAATTTGGTTAGCTTCCCTAATTTCTCTTAGCATTTCACTGTCTGTCTCACCATTTTGACCAGGTGGACGGTAGTATACCCCTATCACTATAGTCTTCCCCGAAACACAAGGGATTTCTACCCATAAAGATTCAATTTTGTATTTAGTCTCATGCAGGATGTTTATCCTGTTGGACTCTATGCCATCCCGGACACAAAGCGCCACACCTCCTCCCGGGTGCTCCTCTCTGTCATTGCGATATAATTTGTACCCCGGTATAGCACTGTCCCATTGGTTATCCTCTTTCCACCATGTCTCTGAGATGCCAATTAAGTCTATGTCATCATTTACTGCTATACATTCTAATTCTCCCATCTTACTTCTTAGGCTTCTGGCATTAGCATACAAGCATTTCAAAGTTTGTTTTTTGTTTGTATTTTCATTCTGCTTTTTAATTGATAGGGATAAGTTAGAATTTTTTAGCTCAGGTGAGTTTTTAGTTACAGGCACTTGGACTATTTTTCTAATTATTGGAACCTCACTGTTGGGATGCCCTAAGTCTAATGCATCATTAGTATCCTTTGAAGATACCTCTCTCCGAACCATGCGCTGCTGGTCGACTATCGGCTTTCCCCTTTGTTCTAGTTTAAAAGCTGCTCTATCTCCTTTTTGAAGGTTAGCGCCAGCAGTCTGGTTCCACCCTGGTTAAGGTGGAGCCCATCCCTTCGGAAGAGAACAATTGAAGAAATTTCTTATGAAACATTTTTTCTCTTGGAATGATACATGAAATGTTTCCAAGATAAGATTTTAAAATACCATCACTACCTGCCCATTACTTTAAAAATGTTTGATAGTTATTCTTTCTTATGGCATACAATCTTGAAAAAATGGAAGTAATTGAAAAATGCCACTGTGAGGTGTGGTAAAAGCTCCAATAAGACGTTATTTTTTAGCTTTCCCATAGTCTGCCTATCTGACTTCAACCTGCCATATCATCAGTGGAACTTATTAAATAGGTCCCAGACAGGGCAAGATCTGTGTGCAGTCAGTCTCCACCACTGGGATCGTTGCAACAACCCAGACTGTAGTAGTGGCATACCATACACCATGTTGCATATTGTTGATGACTATCTACTAAGTTTAGTAATGGATTGCGAGAACTGTATATGACCACTAATGATGCTATTGCATGGCTTGGTGATTAAATACATGCTGAATGAATGAATTTAAGTTTTTAAATATAGATGTTCATATCCAGCATATTTGTCTGGCTAAGTTTGGCATTTACCTGGACAAATGCTGGGATCCAAAAATCCTGCTGGTTTTACCACCCCTGATATAGCTGGATAAATTGCCAGCTAAAAACGTATCCAGCTATATCACAGGAAATTAAGTTAGCCGAAGTATATCCGAAGCAAGAAATCTGTGAGGGAGTCAGTTGGACCATTAGATGACTGAGGGGTTAAAGGGGCTCTTAGGGAAGATAAGGCCATTGCTGAAATACTAAATTAATTCTTTGCTTCTATGTTTACTAATGAGGATGTTGGGGAGATACCGGTTCCAGAGATGGTTTTCAAGGGTAAGGAGTCAGATGAACTGAACCAAATCACTGCAAATCTGGAAGATATGGTAGGCCAGATTGACAAACTAAGGAGTAGCAAATCACCTGGATCGGATGGTATTTACCCCAAGGTTCTGAGGGAACTCAAAAATGAAATTTCAGATCTATTAGTTAAAACGTGTATCCTAACATTAAAATCAACCATTGTACCTGAAGACTGGAGGGTGACCAATATAACCCCAATATTTAAAAAGGGCTCCAGGGGCGATCCAGGAAACTATAGACCAGTGAGTCTGACTTCAGTGCCGGGAAAAATAATGGAAAGTATTCTAAATATCAAAAGCACAGAATATATAGAAAGACATGGTTTAATGAAACAAAGTCAGCATGGCTTTACCCAAGGCAAGTCTTGCCTCACAAATCTTCATTTTTTTGAAGGGGTTAATAAACATGTGGATAAAGGTAAACTGGTAGATGTAGTGTATTTGGATTTTCAGAAGGCATTTGACAAAGTCCCTCATGAGAGACTTCTAAGAAAACTAAAAAGTCATGGGATAGGAGGCGATGTCCTTTCAAGGATTACAAATTGTTTAAAAGACAGGAAACAGAGAGTAGGATTAAATGGACAATTTTCTCAGTGGAAAAGTGTAAACAGTGGAGTGTCTCAGGGATCTATACTTGGACTGGTGCTTTTCAATATATTTATAAATGATCTGGAAAGGAATATGACGAGTGAGGTCATCAGATTTTCAGATGATACAAAACTATTCAGAGTAGTTAAATCACAAGCAGATTGTGATAAATTATAGGAGGACTTTGCAAGGCTGGAAGATTGGGCATCCAAATGGCACATGAAATTTAATGTGGACAAGTACAAGGTGTTGCATATAGGGAAAAATAACCCATGCTATAGTTACACGATGTTAGGTTCCATATTAGGAGCTACCACCCAGGAAAAATATCTAGGCATCATAGTGGATAATACATTGAAATTTAATGTGGAAGATATGGTAGGCTGCGGCAGTCAAAAAAAACAAACAGAATGTTAGGAATTATTAGGAAAGGAATGTTGAATAAAATGGAAAATGTCATAATGCCTCTATATTGCTCCATGGTGAGACCGCACCTTGAATACTGTGTACAATTCTGGTCGCCGCATCTCAAAATAGATATAGAAGGGCGACCAAAATGATAAAGGGGATGGAACAGCTCTCCTATGAGGAAAGGCTAAAGAGGTTTGGGCTGTTCAGCTTGGAGAAGAGACAACTGAGGGGGAATATGATAAAGGTGTTTAAATTCATGGGAGGTCTAGAATGGGTAAATATGAATCAGTTATTTACTGTTTCGGATAATAGAAGGACTAGGGGGCCCTCCATGAATTAACAAGTAGCACATTTAAAACTAATCGGAGAAAATTCTTTTTCACTCAACGCACAATTAAGCTCTGGAATTTATTACCAGAGGATGTGGTTAGTGCACTTAGTGTAGCTGGGTTTAAAAAAGGTTTGGATAAGGGTAATCAAGTTGATTTAGGGAATAGCCACTGCTATTACTGGCATCAGTAGCATGGGATCTCCTTAATGTTTGGGTTCTTGCCAGGTACTTGTAGCCTGGATTGACCACTGTTGGAAACAGGATGCTGGCCTGGGCTTGATGGACCCTTGGTCTGATCTGGTATGGCAGTTTCTTATGTTCTTAGGCATGTGCATTTGTTTTAACAGAATTTGCAAAATGCAATAGATAAATACCAATTTGTTTCATTCAATGGACCCCAAAATGAACTTGTACAATGCCTTGGGTCCTGGAGGTATATCGCCAGTTGGAGAATCCATGCCAGAGTTTGGAAAGATTTTGTATAGGCTAAGACCTGGTTCTGAGTGTGACCTGTTCCTTTCTAGCTCCCACTAGAAGAGAGGCTACAAGTTTTTAAAAATCTCTTCATTGTTAGGAAAGCAGAATCTCCTCTCATCAACAGTGCATGACTTAGAATGGCTAATAAATAAGGCAAACAGTGTTGTTCTGGAGGTATCACTAATACAGCCCATGTTATCTGCACTCATAAGTGTAGCACATTATCCACAAAAATGGGTATCAGAGGATAAACCCAATCAGAATTTGTAAGTAAGGAGAGAAAGAATGAAAATTGTTTTAGAGGTTAATCTCTTAATCACTAAAGTATTTATGTTTAGACTTTTTTTTATCTCTAAAAATTAAAAATGCCACTTGACACATCTGAGGTTTCAGGTTATGTTCTGCAGGTGAATACTTTCATTGGAGTTTTATCCTAACATGTGGATGAAAACATTACTCTGCAAACTCTGATAATAACTAGTTAAAAGGTATCTTTACCTGAGTTTAAATATTTCTCGTACTGTCTTTTGTGGCATTGGTTGCACTCTTCTGTTCTCTCCTAGACTTTTCCAATTCACCTTCTCTTGCAGGTTTGTTCTAGTTCCATTTATGTACTTCTGGCTTTCATCCATCTCGCTATATGATGTGTGACGTGACATGAAATAAAGTGAGATTACTAGAGGAAAATGGTTTAATAGTGAAATAGAGCTAAAATCATCTTCCTCTACTACCAGTGGCAGCCCATTTCCAGCAGGATAGAAACATGTAACCTGACTCTGCTGTCAGAGTGGAAAATCTCTTAGAAGCACCATTAATTGTTTATGAGTATTTAAAATAATTTTTAATAAGTACAAAGAAAAAAAAAGAAAGAAGTCAGCAACAGTGCTGATGCATGCCAAACAGAATCTTCTCTGAAGTCCCAGTATAGAATTATTTTCTGACTTACTGGTTTTCTTCATATAATACAAAGACGAGTACCCGTATTGTATATGATTCTCATGGTACCAGCCACCCCCACACACATACAGAATGGCTAAATTAACGTAAGAGTGAAACTTATGAGCAGAAGCACCAATCATCAAGAAGTCTGATGCCACCATTTTTTCTGAGTGTGATCCATAAAATAGACACATGGGGATAATTTTCAAAAGGATTTACACGTGTAACTGTAACATACTATCATAGCAATTTTCAAAACCATTTATGCACATAGGGGTAGATTTTCTAAGGGGTACGCGCGTAAGATACGCGCGTACCCCCCGAAAACCTACCCCAAACCCCCCCTGCGCGCGCTGAGCCTATTTTGCATAGGCTCGGCAGCGCGCGCAAGCCCCGGGATGCGTGTAAGTCCCGGGGCTTGCATGGAGGGGCGTGTCAGGGGGAGTGTCGGGGGCGTGCCGGGAGTGATGCACTGTTTTGGGGGCGTGTCGTGAGTGACACGGCGTTTCGGGGGCAGCGCCGTGGGCGTGGTTTCGGCCTGGGGGCATTCCGGGGGCGTGGCCGCGGCTTCCGGACCAGCCCCCGGACCGGAACATGGAGCGCGACAGCCGCCCCGGCGCGTGCAAAGTTACGCCTGCTTCCAGCAGGTGTAACTTTGCCGACAAAGGTAGGGGGGGGGGTTTAGATAGGGCCGGGGGGGTGGGTTAGGTAGGGGAAGGGAACGGAGGCAGGCTGCGTGGCTCGGCGTGCGCAGGCTGCCGATTTTGGGCAGCCTTGCGTGTGCCGACCCCGGATTTTAATGGATACACGCGACTACGCGCGTATCTATTAAAATCCCGCGTACTCTTGTTCGCGCCTGTTGAGCGAACAAAAGTACGCGTGTGCGCAGATTTATAAAATCTGCCCCTTAAAGTGCATATATTCAATGGCATATGTTGTAGCAATTTTCAAAAGCCCACTTACTTGGGTAAAATGCATTTACACGTGTAAAACCCAATTTTAAGCTTTTGAAAATCAGGCCTTAAGGTTTTCCCCTATTGTGAGGGTAATTTTCCAAGGCATCTCCATGGGTAAAATCAGTGGCGTAGCCAGAATTGATTTTTTGGGTGGGCACAAGGTTAACATGGGTGGGCTGTAGGCATGCAGGTCTACTAGTTGTTTTTTTACTGATAAATAATGCCAAATTATGCAGCATAGCATTCACATCTACGCCTAAGTATGAGGTTTACTTAATGATACAAACATAATTCACGGTGATTTGTGGTACTTTAGCCTTCTTATTATTACGATTTTATACACGGCTCCTACCTGTCCATAAATTTTGAGAGAGCGGTTGTGTTGCTTATATTTAAATTGCTAACATCTCAAAATATAGATATATATTTTTACCTTTGTTGTCTGATCTTTGTATTTTTCTAATCAGTTGGTCCTGGTCTCTTTTTCCCATTTTTTCCCTTATAGCTCATTTCCTAATTCCTTTTCAGTGTCTTTCTTCTATTACTGTCTTCTTCCCTTCCACACACACACACACACATACACGCTTTCTCTCACAGACTCCCTCTCACACACTCAAGCTGTCACTCTCATATGCTCTCCCCCCCCCCCCACCCCCCCACAAGCTCACATTCAAGTTCTCACTTTCTCACCCCTCCCCAGGCTTATATTCTTATGCACACACAGACGCACATCCAGGCACCCATTCTCACCCACACACATAAACCCAGACTCCCATTCTCACCCACAAACCCATGCTCCCAGTCTCACCCACACATATTCAAGCTCCCATTCTCATCCATACATATACACATTTAAGGTACTATTCTCACCCACACATACACACATTCAAGCACCCATTCTTATCCACATATTCAAGCTTCCATTCTCAACCACCCACACAAACCCAGGCTCTCATTCTCACCCATATATACATACATTCAAGCTCCCATTTTCATCCACCCACAAACCCAGGCTCCCATTCTCAACCACACATACACACATTCGAGCTCCCATTCACCCACATATTCAAGCTTCCATTCTCACCCACATACACACCCAGGCTCCAGTTTTCACCCACACACACTCCCATTCTCATCCACACATACACATTCAAGCACGTGCACAGCTTCCGCTTTCTCCCCCAGAGCAGGAAGATCAGCTGCCTCTCCTGCTGCCACCGGCCTCCTGCTATCTTCGGGCGTCGGGCCGTACTGCCCGCCGAACTTCCTGTCGGGGGGGGGAGCGGAAGCGCAGCGCACAACGTCCGCTTCCTCCCTCCCCCAAGCAGGAAGATCGGCGGACCATACCGCCCGACGCCCGAAGATAGCAGGAGGCCGGTGGCAGCAGGAGAGGCAGCTGATCTTCCTGCTTTGGGGGAGAAAGCGGAAGCTGTGCGCAGCGCTTCCGCTCCCCCAAACAGGAAGTTCGGCGGGCCGTTTGACCCGAAGATAGCAGGAGAACGGGTGGCAGCAGGAGAGGCAGCTGATCTTCCTGCATTGGGGGGAGGAAGCGGAAGCTGCGCGCGACGCTTCCGCTCCCCCCCCCCCGAACAGGAAGACCGGTTGGCCATACGGCCGCAGCAGCGCTTCCCCATGTGTGCCGTGATGGCGCGCGAGGCGTGGGTTCTCTTGTTCGCTGTCGCGGGGATGGGATCCCGCGACAGCCTTGCAGTTCCGGTGCTAGTTGGGTGGGCCTGGGTCTAAGTTGGGTGGGCACCTGCCCACCCAGGCCCACCCGTGGCTACGCCACTGGGTAAAATGGTGCTTTCTTTACCCACAAAAACGGCCAGTTATAACATTGCCCGTCCGATGTGCCTGTAAGTTTATCCGGGCAGAATTTGGGATGGGCTTGGACTTTGGCACATACTTTTGTATTCAGAAAAGTCTGCATGTAAATTTTCCCCCAGATTTTACACGTACATAACAGTAGGCATATTTATGTGAGGGTAAATTTGGTGGCATAATTTTCAAAGTTGATTTATGCACATAATTTGCTATGAATATCTGTAACTTACATGCATATTTGCTTTCTAATTTAGGAAGGTTGTTATAAAAGTTCACACAAAGTGTCAATGAGGAAAAAGCTTAGAAGTTGATATTAAAAGGTTTTACCTTGCTAACTTGAGGACTTAGCCAAATAAAACTGTCGTTGTTTCAATTCCCCCTGCTGACTGGCTAAACTTTGTCAGAGAAAATTGAAATCTGCGCAAACTTTAGCCAGACAAAAAGAAGCAGCTCTGGCAGGGGCATTGCTAATCATGAGCAAACATGACTTGTGCCCTGAATCTGTTGGCCAATATCCCAAATCTCATAAAGCTGTTTTGTTACTCCTTTGGCCTCCCCCCCCCCCCCCCCCCCCCTCCAAGCAGCCTGGAGAAACCCGAATGGAGGAGATGGAATAGGGAGCAGAGCAATCGATATCTTCTCTATAGAGTCTGCTCCAGACTTGCACTGTCCCACTCCTGTCCCCAAAGGAGGAGAGGGGGTGAGACCAGAGCAGACACTGCAGGCAGCATGTGGGAAGAAACAGGAGGGGAGGAGCTGGACAATAGCAATTGCTTTCTGTTCTGCTGCGTCTGCTCTGGTCTCATCCTCTCCTACCCAGTCCCCTTGTTTGAACAGCAGAGGGAGAGACAGGACCGGTCACCCACACAGGCATAGCCTGTAATCCCAGGACTCCTGACTTAGTGGAAGTGAGTAGTGAAGGAAGAAGAAAGTATCCTAAACTAGAGCCCAGTCAGAGAGCTATAAGCTATATCTCATGTTTACTTGTTTAAATGTTAAATAAGTTATCTGTATAACCTGCCATAACTGCTTAAATGTTAAATAACCGTTTAAATGCCAAATAAGCTATAACCTGCCATAACTGTTGTAATTAAGCTTCTATATATATCCTCTATATAATCTATATATCCTCATTAACTACTGTAATTAAGCGACTATGTTTATCCCCGTTAACCTACCTCTCATGTAAACTCTGCTACGTTCCTCTAGCTTTCTCAGCTGCTGGATTTCCTCCTTTCACCTCCTCCATCTCTCTCCCCCCCCCCCCCTTTTTCACTCCTGCTCCATCCCCCACTCCCTGTTTTTTGTAATTTCCTCCTTTCTCTAGTTTATTGTGAACCGGTGTGATGTGCTTGCACGAACACCGGTATATTAAAAGCTGTTAAATAAATAAATAAATAAATAAATAAGTGATTGATGGAGAGAGGAGGTAAATGCTGAAAGGGAGTGAGGTGAAAGGGGATTGAATGCTGGTGGGGTGAGAGGGCGATGATGAGAGATGGGATGAATGTTGGGGGAAATGAGAAAGAGGTGAATGCTTAGAGTGGTGTCAGAGGGGGGTTAATGAAGAGGGAGGTAAGGAGGGGGGGATAAAGAGTCAGGGTATAGGTGTGCATGTGGGAGGAAGAGATGCTTTTGGGGGAATGCAGGCGCACAATACCTGGGGAGGGGGTGCCAAAGAGCTGGTGGTAATGGGCTGTTAGAGAGAGCTGGAGGAGGAGGTTCTGTGTGAAATAAGTCCAGAGACAGCGATGAGAAGCAATCCAGAAATGGTGTTGGAGTGATGGAGGGTATGTGAGAGAGATAAACGTAGCCAGAAATGGTGAAGAGCGAAGAAGGGTGACAGGACCAAAAGTAGAGAAGCAGGGGGTGTGAAAAAAAGCTAGAAGTAGTGATAGAAGCAGGAGAGCCAGAGGTGTGATGGGGAGGGGTAAGAAAGAGCCATAGGTAGTGACTGGAAGGAGGAGGAAGGATTTGAAAGAAGGAGGGAAAGAGAGGTGATGGGGATGTTAGTGTGTGAGAGCCAGATGTGTCGGGAGCCTGTATATGATAGAGAGCCAGAGAGGATATAGGGGAGGGAAGAGGAGAGTATGCAAGGGGAGATGGGGGTGGTGATAAGAATAAATCAAATAGAGGGTGATGGGGAAAAGTACGAGAAGAGATAATTGTGAGGTAGGGAGTCAAAGCAGGGATGATGTGGAGGGAGGGAAACAAACTGGAGGGGATGTGAGAATATGAGAGGAGGTGAGTAAAATGAAAAGGTTGGGGGTGAAAAAGTCAATGTGGGGGTGATAGGGAGGTAAGATGACTTTTAGTGGGGGGGAGGGGGGGGGAGACAGGAACTAGATAGCAGGAGATTGACTGGGGGAGAAACCCAATGCTTGGGAGATGGAGGATGAGAGGAACATTGGAGGGGAGAGTTAGGTCGGTGAAGTGTTGGGACAGGGAGAACCAGAGGATGAGAGGTGAAGAACAGAGGAGGAGTGAAGGAGGAGAAAGGATGAGACCCTGGTGTGAGATGCCAGACAGAGTGAAGTGATGGCGATGTAAGGGAGAGAAATGAAGGAAAATTAGATGAAAGGGAAAGTTAGATGTCAGGGGAGGGGAGGAAGTGATGAAGACAGGAGAGAGAAAAAAAGGAAAGTGAAAAGGAGAGCCTGGAAAGAGTTAGGAGGAAACAGCTAAGAGGAAATCGTAAAAAGAGGAAAGCCAATGTAAAAGAAATTTCACCCAGAAAAGAAAAGTAGAAAAAAGTATTTTATTTTCAGTTTAGTGAATGAAATATGTAGCAGTGATGTGCAGACCAACATTTTCAGTTTGGTGCTTCTCCATGAAGTTAGACTGAAAAAGCCAGCATATTTGGTTTTTCTGTTTTGAGCTCTAGTTTGAATACCGCAACAACCAATTGTAAAGCAGCTGCAGCTAACCAGTTGGGAGAGCTGTCTATACTGGCAGCTTTTCTCTGATTGGTCACTATCAAATACATATTTGCTTACTCAAAACCCAGAAACAGATATTATTTATAAGGTTGTGGAAGTAAGTGTTTAAATAATGTATGCCAATAAGGGATAGTAACAGCACAAGGATCAGACTTTGCTAATAGCTATCTATAGATCAACAACCAAAGGCAGTGCAGGGGTGGTAGGGAGTAGGAGGAAGTCTGACGGGTCACAAGTAACAGCAGACCTTGTCACTTTCTGCTCTTAGGCAATGTGGACTCTCTATCCTCCACACCTCCGGGACTCCTCAGTTGTCACACAGCAGGCTATATAAGCTTTATATCGCAGCTACTTTCCGGGATGACATTGTGTTCTAGCAGGCTGCAAGTACACCAAGGTCCATAATCATTAGGCTGTATAGTGGACAAGTGATGTGGCTATAGTTAGCAGCAAGTCCTGTCCCCTATATTCTGCTGGATAAATGTGCCTCCTAATCTATTCACCCTAAATGTATGCAGTGACATATGGCCAGGTAACTGTAGGCCTAACCGGCTAGCATGTAAATATGGCTGAGTACGCCTAAAGTGAGCCGGCCTTGTGTGGCTGGTTCACTGTCTACTTACCAGGATATCTTCTACAGATATGTGGGTAAGTAGCGCTCAGTCTTAGAAAAACATCACATCAAATTGTGCCTTGTTTGTAACCTGCCATGAACAGATTCTGGTAAGATCGCAGACTATAAATTCTGTAAAATAATTAAATAGACCCGCTGACCATGAGCCCTCTCTCAACCCCTTTATCATATGAACCTGAAAGTAGATGGCAGCGCCAGCACTTGCCCTCTCCCTTCCCTCCATTACTGCCTGCTCCCAAAAGGTAGACATCATCTAATGCCCCTCCCAATCACCATTTCCTCCCCATCACCTGATGCACTCTCCCCAAATCTTAACAAACAGGCCCACTAATAGTACTGAGTGGGGGAGTGTCAGGTGCTGGTGGGGGGAGAGGTGTAAATTATAGCCAGATAATAACTTATGTGGCTATAATGTAGCCAAGTATGTGGCTGAATATGGCACAATAGTGATGATGGACCTCAGGGTATATAATGTATAAAAAAGATGGTGTACAGTAAACCCACCAGTCATGTACACAGCTGTATCTGATGCAGCAAAATTCACATGCTTTCAATGTGCTCCACAGAAGCAGGACACCACATACAATAGTAGCTGTTACATGTGTACAGTTCTACAATAATGGAACGCACTGAAAGCTGTAGCTACAGGTATGCTACTCCCACACTCTCTGCTTGCATTGCACAAGTGAAGCTAGGGCTATTTGGCATCGGAAGACAGATACTGGGAACAATGTGTGAGTCCCACCACCCATTTGCCAAGCAATGATGTTTTGTCTTGGGCTACAGCTCACCAGTATGCATGATGTCCCAGTACTTCTTACTTTGCTATCTGGTGCAAACGTGTCTGAACCTGCAGAGTATGCATGTATAGTAAGGTGTTCCATTGAAATTGTCGGCTCACTGTGCTATGGTGATCAAAAAAGCATACAAAATGTTAGGAATGATTAGGAAGGGAATGGAAAATAAAATGGAGGATGTCATAATGCCTCTGTATCGCTCCATGGTGAGACTGCACTTTGAATACTGTGTACAATTCTGGTCGCGGCATCTCAAAAAGGATTTAGCTGCACTGGAGAAAGTGCAGAGAAGGTGACCAAAATGATAAGGGACATGGAATGGCTGTCCTATGGGGAAAGGCTAAAGAAATTAGGGCTGTTCAGTTTGGAGAAGAGACGACTGAGGGGCGATATGACAGAAGTCTACAAAATCATGAAAGGACTTGAACAAGTTAATGTAAATTGGTTACTTACTCTCTCAGATAATAGAAGGACCAGGGGACACTCAATGAAGTTAGAAAGTAGCTCATTTAAAACAAATCAAAGAAAGTTCTTTTTCACTCAGTGCATAGTTAAGCTCTGGAATTCATTGCCAGAGGATGTGGTTACAGCAGTTAGTGTAACTGGGTTTATAAAAGGTTTGGATAAGTTCCTGGAGAAAAAATCCATAAACTGCTATTAATTAATAAGCAATAGTAGTTTGTGATTTATCTAATGTTTGGGTACTTGCCAGGTACTTGTGACTTGGATTGGCCACTTTTGGATACTGGGCCTGATGGACCCTAGGTCTGACCCAGTATGGCATATCTTGTGTTCTTAGTAGGCCTTCCCCAAGAGTGTACACTTTACTATACGTTTACTGATTCTGTATCAACTGTTAGTAAAAAAAAAAAAAAAGTTGAGCTACACTTAAATTTCATTAGATTGGGGGTGGGGAAGTCTGGTCCTCGAGTGCCATAGACAGGTCTGGTTTTCAGGATAAACACAATGGGGCGGATTTTAAGAGCCCTGCTCGCCTAAATCCGCCCAAATCCGGGCGGATTTAGGCGAGCAGGGCCCTGCGCGCCGGTGAGCCTATTTTACATAGGCTCACCGGCGCGCGCAGAGCCCCGGGACTCGCGTAAGTCCCGGGGTTTTCTGAGGGGGCGTGTCGGGGGCGGGCCCGAACCGCGCGGCGTTTTCGGGGCGTGTCGGGAGCATTCCGGGGCGGGCCCGGGGGCGTGGCTGCGCCCTCCGGACCTGCCCCAGGTCGCGTCCCGGCGCACTAGCGGCCCGCTGGCGCGCGGGGATTTAAGTCTCCCTCCGGGAGGCGTAAATCCCCCGACAACGGTAAGGGGGGGTTTAGACAGGGCCGGGCGGGTGGGTTAGGTAGGGGAAGGGAGGGGAAGGTGAGGGGAGGGCAAAAGAAAGTTCCCTCCGAGGCCGCTCCGATTTTGGAGCGGTCTCGGAGGGAACGGGGGTAGGCTGCGCGGCTCGGCGCACGCCGGCTATACGGAATCGATAGCCTTGCGCGCGCCGATCCAGGATTTTAGCGGCTACGCGCGTATCTACTAAATCCC
The DNA here is from genome assembly GCF_901001135.1 of Rhinatrema bivittatum. Taxonomy (NCBI): domain Eukaryota; kingdom Metazoa; phylum Chordata; class Amphibia; order Gymnophiona; family Rhinatrematidae; genus Rhinatrema; species Rhinatrema bivittatum. Next base: position 573,955,504 of record NC_042616.1, read on the forward strand.
GCGTACTTTTGCTGGCGCCTGATGCGCCAGCAAAAGTACGCCAAATCGCGCGGTTTGAAAATCTACCCCAGCGAGCATACACATGAGTTATATTTGCATACAGTGGAGGCATCTCATTCATATTCATTGTCGATGATATCCTGAAAACTAACCCTGGCTGTGGCACTCGATTACTGGAGTTGCCTTCCCCTGTATTACATCAGCTTGTGATGCATGGTTGCTCATTTCCTGACTTCACTTTGTCAAAGTGGGGCCCATATTTTCACTCAGGGAGCTGAAGGCTAGATTTGTGGCCTGGGAGTGCTCTTATTAGGACCTGGAGTAGCTCTCTTTTGCTGGATGTTCTGAGCTAAATTTTATAAGCGTTTTGCCACAGGTAGAGAATGCGAGACTCGTTAGTAAATCCAGCCTTCTGTGGCCAAAGGTGCTAAACGGAGTTAGTGAAAATAACTACCACATCATTAGGCAAAATTCAAACAAAATTAAGATGTTCGTTCCCATTGTTTGCTATTGCAATCTATTATTTAATATTGTTCATGAGCACAGTGCTATAATGAGTGATGTTCTTTTTGTGATAGATTATGTATCGGAGACTTAAATAATGGATTACTGGTAAGTATTCTGTGTTGTGCTGCTGCTATTAGAATCAGAAGGGGGCAGAATTATTTTTTAATATGGTTAGAAGGAAAACCACTAAAGTATATTGTCTTTATATATGTGTTTGCTAGGGGGGGTTCAGTGATTTTGATGACATGCCTGTGGTTTACGGGACTGCTGTGTATTCAATGTTTTCAAATTCAGATTTTTCTGTTCATGAATCTCTGATGAATAGCTCATCATAATCAAGCAGATTCTATTTGTTGAGATAGCTTTTCCTCACATTGTATTTATCCACAGTTGGGGCAAATAGTATATAATAACCTGTGGACCTAATTTATTAAGACTTTTCTCCTGATCTGTGTCAATTGGGAGAAATTCTTCGTGAGGAAGGCCTATCAGAAGCAGCTCTAGAGCCCCTGGGAGAGGGGGAGTGAAACCCTTGCTCCCTGCAGGGATGGTTTGTGTCACTGGAAGGGGAGTCAGGGGGAGATGGGGGTTCCAGAGGGAGTTGGGCTAATTTCTTTTCAGGCTGCAGGGGGTTCGGCAATTCTAAAGTTTACATTGAAAACGGGGGCGGGCAAATGTTCTTAACAATTGCTCTACAGCAATTTAAAGATACAATTGGGAGGCACAGGCCCTTCAATTTCTTTTATTTTTAATACTGACTGACAGTGCTACTTACCCAGATAACAAAGAAATCCAGATAAGGAGCAAGTAATCTGGCCATACAAGGTTGGATAAATTTAGACCCGCTCTAAAGCAGGTCAAACCTAGCCGGATATACCCGATATTTGGCTAGGTTAGCTGGATATCTCAGCTCCTCACTGGAATGCCCCTGAAACACCTCTTTTTTTTTATCCAGCTACATTCGAGCCAGATAACTACATATCTGGCTATAACTTAGCCAGATATGTGGCTGAATATGCCACTGTTATGATTTCAGCTGCTATGCAGCCTCACCGGACCCTGACTATGATGCCACCGTACCAGCAGAGGTCTCCGGTGAGCCCTGCTCAAAACTGTTCTCACCATCTTTTCCCTGGTCTCATGACTCAGCCTATCTTACAGCCTCCCCTCCACCAGAGGACCTCAACAAACATACTTTTTAGGCTGACCAAGCTTCTCCTTTTTGTACTCACCACGCCTTGGTCTCTTCCCTATGTAACCCAGCCCTGCCATAGCCACCTTATTGGTTCATAGAATTGCCTTTGGCTCCTTGTCCTGCCCTCTGTCTTTCGCGCTACTTTTCCTCTAGCCTTGCCTTGTTGCCTTCTGCTTCTAGTCCTGCCTTGTGGCCTTCAGCCCTTCTGCTCCTAGCCTTGCCTTGCCTTGTGGCCATCCGGCCTTCTTGCTCCTTGCCTTGTCTTGCTTTGTGGCCATCTGGCCTTTTCACTCCTTGCCTTGTCTTTCTTGTGGCCTATCTGGCCTTATTCTGCTATCTAGTGGCCTACAGGCCTTCTGCCTAGCTTCCTTTGGGCATATTCATTTTGTGTTCTGTGTTGCCTTGCTCATCCCTTGTTCTGTCTAGTCTTGTTCCAGTTTTGTCCTGTTTCGGTCCTGCCCTGTCCTTATCTGGTGTTGTTGTGTCCTTGTCCCAGTTCTTGTCCTGTGCTTGCTCCTAGACCCAGCCTTGTTCTAGACCTGCTCAGTCTGTCCATAGCCTCGGCTGATCCAGCCTGTCTACAGCTTCGCCTGGTTCAGCTTGTCCACAGATTCGCCTTACCCAGACTGTTCATTACCTTGTCTGATCCAGCCTGTTCTCACTTCCCACGTACTGCTGCCTCACTGGATTCCTACTGGCCCCTAGCACCCAAAACCCAACCTGTGGGGAAGGGGGCTAGATAGGGAGAAGACCTCCCTATATCCCATCCTGCCATCCTGTGCTACCTCTCGAGTGATGTTCCCTGAACAGGAAGCGCATTTTAGTCGTATTTGCTATTTAGACGGATAACTTTTGAGTTATCCATCTAAATAACTTTTGATTATGGACCCCAAGAAATTTAAAATAAATAAGCAAATTATGAGGTCGATTTTCAAAGAGTTCATGCAGGTATCTTTTCAGGTTACCCAGACAAATCCTGAGATTTGATCATTTCCTTCTGCTGACTGGCCAAATTGTGATTAAAGTAAGTTAATAAATTAAAAGTATATAAGGGGATACTTTTTTATTGAACTAACTTAATACATTTCTTGACCAGCTAATACTCTCTTCTTCAGGGTCAGAATTCATTCTCCACACAAATTTAGTCGGATGAAAAGAGGTGGTGATGAAAGCGTACTGGAGTATGGTTAAGTTTTAGCCGGTGAGTGATGATATTCGGCACTATCCAGCTATAGTTAGCCAGGTAAGTCTGTTGAAAGAAACCTGTCCTTTTAAGTTACCTGGGCAACTTTATTTGAAATAACGTCTAACAAGATATATTCAATGACAACACTTATCCAGGTATGTTCTGCTGAATATCTGGGTAGAGTTATCTAGGTAACTTTCCTGATGACTGGCCTGCTGATATTGACTTCTGTAAGTCTACATTGGAACAGACATCATGCTAAAATAAAGGAATATGGATGTCAAAGGAATATCTTTACGAAAGGATCTATATGAAATCTATATTTCTCGCTAGCGTAAAGGCCCATCAATAATGTTGGGGGCAAAATAGCATGTACAACATGAAGATCCATTCACCCAACCCCTACCCTGCCCCTAGTAATACTTCTTTTCTATGTCATGGACAGATAATGCGCATGCTTGTCATGGGAGGTAAAAGTAGTGTGTGTAATTTTACCCAAAGGGATGATTGACAATGTTTAGAAGAACATTTTAAACACCCATTTGTGAGCCCCTTCGTGAGACTTTTCGGGGACTTTGGGGATTTCTGGGGTGGGATTTATTGTTTCTTTATTTTCCAATGTGTGTAGGAGGTTTGAACATTGGAGTAGTGGTAGGGAGAGGGCGGTATGGGAGTGGGGCAGTGAGTATGAGGAGACATGAGCAGGGAAGAAGGGGTTGTTTGAGGGAGGTGAAAACTGATTCTATACAGGGCTTAAGGGTTCTGAGGAGGTGAAAGCAGTTTTATTGAATGCTAGATCACTGTGTAATAAAACTGCTCAGGTATGGGATTTAATAAAAGCTACTGACAATGATGTGGTTTTTGTGACAGAAATGTAGTTTTCTGATGATGTAAACCATAAAAGTGGTAGGGGGGAGGAGTGGCGGTTATAAGTAAAAAAGATTTATTGTTATTGTTAATTGAGATTATAGAATTGTGGGGATGTGAGTGTTTGCTATTAGTGGTGGAAAAAAGGGGATCAATAGGCTTATTATTGACTTATTCCCCTCCCAATCCTAGTTTAGAAAGGGTGGGAGAGTTAGTTGAATATATAGGAGAGGTAGTGCTGTGATTTGAAAGTTTAATAGTTTTAGGTGATCTGAATAAACATGTGGCTGATAAAGCCTTTGGGAAAGCTGTGATGTTATTGGACAGTTTAAATGCTTGGGATCTGGCACACAATTGGTTTCCTTCAATACCCAATGGGGGAAGGGGGGGACGGGATATATGTTGGGTGCTATTTTTGGGACTAGGAACATTTTAATGGAGGGACATTTGGGGATGAGGTCAGCTGGACAGACCATAATGTTATTTATTTTAAATTCCATATAGTCACAGAGGGGGATGGAAGAGTTGATAAGAGAGATGGGATCTCTAGGGGGAAGAACAGATCAGGAGAAGTTTTTTATTCGGAGTTGGGTGTTCCTCAGTGGTAGGAGGGAAAGGGTAATGCAGAAGACTTTGTGGGTATTTGGAATTTGCAGATGCAAGAAGTGTTGAATTGGATGGCTCCAGTAAAGAATAGAAGTAGTAAAGTGAGGGATTGTGAACCATGGTTCACTTCAGAACTGAGAGGGAGGTGAGGAAGAAAGAAAGAGAGGAAATGGGATAAAAGGAAATGGGATAAAAGCATGATAAACGAGACTGTAAGAGCTGCTTGAATTAATAGTCAGGCACTATCCGGTTGGCTAAAAAAAAGCACTAAAGTACTATGAAAATAGGATAACTTCTTGGGAAATAGCCCAAAGGAGATTTTTCGGGTTACTCAGGAGATGTTGAGAAGAGATTGCCTCCCTCCTACAATCATTCCAGAAGGTTAAAGCTGTCATTGTTTTAGTTGTCATTGGAGACAGAAGGTGGATGGATTACATGATAGGGTAATTGATGAAGGGGGGTTGGTTCGGCTTGTTACTCTGGAGGAAGAGCAGGTGTTTAGGGGGGAAGGGTTTGGATGATTTGAGGAAGTGGGGAGACTCAAATTGCATAAGATTTTAAGGGACTGTAATCCCAACATATGTTATATGGACCCTTGTCCTTTTTTGGTTCAGAATATATCAATTGAGTTATTAACTAGGCTGGTTTTAATTGTTAATGAATCCCTTTATAGAGGTATTTACCCAGAGCTGTTGAAAAAGATTATAATTCATCCCCTCCTGAAAAGGATAGAAGCTGATAAGGAGGTGATGGGAAATTACCATCCGATAGCAAATGGCCCTTTTTGTGGTAACAGTTCAGTTAACTAGACACTGAAGGAATAGTGTGTGCTGGATGAGTGTCAATTAGGGTTTTGCCCAAGTTACAGTACAGAAATTGTGCTGATAGTGTTGAATGACACGATTGGGGATAATTTAGATGGAGGAGAGATGGTGGGTTTAGTTTTACTAGCCCTTACCAATGCCTTTGACCTGGTAGATCACCAAATATGGATTGCTCATTGTAAGGATCTATGTTTTTCAGATAGGGTCATAGATTGGCTCTCTTTTTTGAGGAAGAGATTGTTGGAAGTGCATGTAAAGGATGAGAGGGTGGAGGTTTATAGTTTAAATTGTGGAGTACCTCAAGGTTGCCCTTTATCCTCGTTACTTTTTAACAGTTTTTTGCAGCCACTGGGGATTTTGATTTGTAGCTTGGGATTTCAGGGATATATTTATGAGGCTGATGTCCAGATTGTTTAGCCTCTAGGAAAGGACCCTGTAATGAACTTGGGTAGAGTTCAGAATAATTTGCAGCAGTTAGAATAAATTCATATTGAATGAGGAGCAAACAGAGTACCTGAGCTTAATCTCCAGTTAAGGGTGGGGAAGAAAGTTTGTGATAATATTCATGAAAATCAGAACCTGGGGGTGATGTTAAATGGTCCTTTGTACCACATGTATCTCTGATGGTGAGGAGGATATTTTTAAAGATGCGGCAACTGCGAAAAATAAGGAATAAAGTGAACGAGGGAGTGTTTAGTAATGCCACTTTTTGATTATTGCAACGGGGTATTGATGGGAGTTTAGGGGGAGAACTTGCAAAGATTTCAGATGATGCAAAATATGGCAGCCAAATTGACTTTTGGCTGCCCTAGAATTATTAGTGCTAGATAGCTGTTGAGTATTTTACATTGGCTACCAGAGAGGGAGAGAATTATATTTAAGACTGTAACCCTAATGTATAAAGTCCATCATGGTAAGGGAGCTAGATATTTGGCAAGCAGGGTACAGAAATATGTTCCCAGCCACCTTTTATAGTTCCAGGGATCAAGCAGGTAAAAAAAGAAGGGTCCAGGAAGAAGATATTCTCAGTAGTAGGACCCAAACATTGGAATTCTGTTCCAGTAGCTATTAGACTGGAGGCCAACTATTTGGGTTTTAGAAAAAAAGTGAAATTGTGACTGTTCCAGTGTTTTAATTAGGATAATCTTGTTGTGATTGTATTGTATTTTTATTGTATGTTATTGTTGTAATCCCCCTTGGTCAGCTTGCTGTTAGTGTGGTATAAAAGTGTAATAAATAAATAAATAAAATATACATATGCTACTGTGGGTAATATGTAGAAGGTAAAACACATTTTAGTTGTATTTCTTTTTTAATTAGGATTTCTAAGGCGCAATTTTGAGTGAGATAATGAATGCACACCCTAAAGAAACAAGATCAATCATTAAATGGCCCATAAAGGCAGCACAAATATGTTTGTTTTTTTTAGCATGACTGACAGAGTGACCAATACAGGAACCTAATAAATAATATATTAGGGATGTGAATCGTTTTCCATATCGTCTTAACGATAGAAATCGTGTGGCAGGGCAAGAAAATCGTCTTAGGCACGATTTTTTAGTTAAAAAATCGTTAAAAATCGTTTTTTCCGATTAGTGCGCACTAACTCGAGTTAGTGCGCACTAACGGGAGTTAGTGCGCACTAACTGGGAGTTAGTGCGCACTAACTGAAAATGATACAATTTGACACTTTTCAGGTCAGTTAAGGTCAGTTTATGAATGAATATGTATTCCTATTGGCTGCCCTCTTATTTATTCATGTTACCAAGTTTCCTACTGACAGTATATGGGGGATGGGAAATGGAAACAGTTGGTAGCTTGACAAAACAAGTAATGTGATCAGTCAATGTGACTAGAACTTGTGCCCTAACCCTGATACCAGGGGTATTGTGATCTTCCTGCACACAGTGCCCTATCCCTAATACCAGGGGTGTTGTGATCTTCCTGCACACAGTGCCCTATTCCTGATACTGGGGGTGTTGTGATCTTCCTGCACACAGTGCCCTATTCCTGATACCGGGAGTGTTGTGATCTTCTTGCACACATCCCGATATCAGGGATAGGGCACTGCATGCAGGAAGATCACAACACTCCTGGTATTAATAGGGATAGGGCACTGCATGCAGGAAGATCACAACACTCCTGGTATTAATAGGGATAGGGCACTGCATGCAGGAAGATCACAACACCCCTGGTATCAGGGATAGGGCACTGTGTGCAGGAAGATCACAATACCCCGGAGGAGTGAGGGTCAGGCAGCTCCCCCCTGTCTGTGAAGCCAGCCTCTCACTAGTAATGCAGGGAGGGAGCTGTCTCAGACTTCACCATCCTCCCCCCCCCCCCTTACCCACACACCATTCACTAGCTGGGACATGGGGGAAGTCAGGAGTGAGGGTCAGGCAGCTCCCCCCTGTCTGTGAAGCCAGCCTCTCACTAGTAATGCAGGGAGGGAGCTGTCTCAGACTTCACCATCCACCCCCCCCCCTCACCCACACACCATTCACTAGCTGGGACATGGGGGAAGTCAGGAGTGAGGGACAGGCAGCTCCCCCCTGTCTGTGAAGCCAGCCTCTCACTAGTAATGCAGGGAGGGAGCTGTCTCAGACTTCACCATCCTCCCCCCCCCCTCACCCACACACCATTCACTAGCTGGGACATGGGGGAAGTCAGGAGTGAGGGTCAGGCAGCTCCCCCCTGTCTGTGAAGCCAGCCTCTCACTAGTAATGCAGGGAGGGAGCTGTCTCAGACTTCACCATCCTCCCCCCCCTCACCCACACACCATTCACTAGCTGGGACATGGGGGAAGTCAGGAGTGAGGGTCAGGCAGCTCCCCCCTGTCTGTGAAGCCAGCCTCTCACTAGTAATGCAGGGAGGGAGCTGTCTCAGACTTCACCATCCTCCCCCCCCCTCACCCACACACCATTCACTAGCTGGGACATGGGGGAAGTCAGGAGTGAGGGTCAGGCAGCTCCCCCCTGTCTGTGAAGCCAGCCTCTCACTAGTAATGCAGGGAGGGAGCTGTCTCAGACTTCACCATCCTCCCCCCCCCTCACCCACACACCATTCACTAGCTGGGACATGGGGGAAGTCAGGAGTGAGGGTCAGGCAGCTCCCCCCTGTCTGTGAAGCCAGCCTCTCACTAGTAATGCAGGGAGGGAGCTGTCTCAGACTTCACCATCCTCCCCCCCCCCCTCACCCACACACCATTCACTAGCTGGGACATGGGGGAAGTCAGGAGTGAGGGTCAGGCAGCTCCCCCCTGTCTGTGAAGCCAGCCTCTCACTAGTAATGCAGGGAGGGAGCTGTCTCAGACTTCACCATCCTCCCCCCCCCCCTCACCCACACACCATTCACTAGCTGGGACATGGGGGAAGTCAGGAGTGAGGGTCAGGCAGCTCCCCCCTGTCTGTGAAGCCAGCCTCTCACTAGTAATGCAGGGAGGGAGCTGTCTCAGACTTCACCATCCTCCCCCCCCCTCACCCACACACCATTCACTAGCTGGGACATGGGGGAAGTCAGGAGTGAGGGTCAGGCAGCTCCCCCCTGTCTGTGAAGCCAGCCTCTCACTAGTAATGCAGGGAGGGAGCTGTCTCAGACTGGTATCAGGGTTAGGGCACTGTGTGCAGGAAGATCACAACACTCCTGGTATTAATAGGGATAGGGCACTGTAAGAGATGACTGTAGTAGATTGAATAAAGATCTGATGTTTCTGCTCTCCTCACACCAAACAAAAACAACACACAAGCAGAGAAGCCCTTCTTACAAAGCTGAGCTAGTGAGTTAAGTAGGAGGAAAAGTAAACATACTGGTGCCAGTGTGGCTACTTAAAAAATACACTTACCAACAATCAATTACATATATTTGAACTGTGTACAGTTCCAGCCAGGACCACCTTTCTAAAATGCACAGTGATTGGCAAATTCAACATGCACTAGCATTTCAGGTGCCTGCTAACAAAAATAATAAGCAAACAAGTTCTAGTCACATGAGTGCTGATCATTACATTACTTTTTTTGTCAAGCTTCCAACTGTTTCCATTTCACATCCCCCCAACCATATTGGTAACATCAATAGATAAGAGCACAGCCAGCCAATAGGAATACATACATACATATTCATTCCTAAGTGACCTTTACTGACCTGGGAAGTGTGAACACTTTGTTTCATTTTCTGTTGGTGTTCGTTAGTTTCCAGTTCCATTTCCCATCCCCCCAACCATCACCTCAGTGGTAACCTTGGTAACATCAATAGATAAGAGGGCAGCCAGCCAATAGGAACACATATTCATTCCTAACTGACCTTCAGTGACCTGGAAAGTGTTTATTTGTATCATTTTCAGTTAGTGCGCACTAAATCGAGTTAGTGCGCACTAACGGGGAGTTAGTGCGCACTAACTCGAGTTAGTGCGCACTAACACGATTTAACGATTTTTAACGATAAATCGTTAGAATTTCTATTGTATCGTGTTCTATAACGATTTAAGACGATATAAACATTATCGGACGATAATTTTAATCGTTGAAAAACGATTCACATCCCTATAATATATAGAGCAGTAGATTTCAATGGATTGAGCATAGAGGATGACCCAAATGTAGAAGTCAAAAAGAGTTGAGAAGAAGATGACAACTCTTTTTTGAATGGTTTCTATCTGCATTTTCACCAGGGCACAATTGCAAATGAAAAATCAAATTCAATTTTAAGAAGTTTGATTGCTCTATATAAATATCCTAATTTTTCTGTAGTTATTATACTAGTTAACCTTGTAAAATCGTATCACCACAAAATAAGTACCAGGAGCTCAGCTCTAAGGATTATCTTCTTTTATTTCAGTGATTAGCAGCATTCTGATACATGGTCAACCCATAAAGTCCAAAGTTCCTTGTTGATAGCATTTTGAATCCATGGACAATAATGGGCAGGAAATCAAGTGGAAAATAATTAAATCCAAGACAAAAATCCACAGAATCCTGGGGGTTACAGATGAAATGACTGCAATAAGGTCAATTAATTTTCCTCCAGAGTATGAGTTTATGGTTTAGTTTGGAGTCCTTTAGATCACCATTTCTTGAGTGATTACTTGACTGCTAGTCAGTAAATGTATTACTATTAATTACTTATTTTACAGCCGGATGTAACAACAGAACGCCTTGGTAAATGTTAAGTGTGAGCCTTTGCCAGAAGAATCTGGTATGATTTCCGGGGAAAGGGCTTCAAAAGCTTTATTTGGATGGCTGCCTACTAAATGCTGTGGTCCCACAAGGATATGTAATAGGCCCTTTAATGTACACTCTTTTTTTTTAACTGATGATTTGGCAATGACTTCAAGAAAAACGACTATTCACTTATGCTATGTTGATGATGCGGTATTTTATGCAAACAATAAAAACAAGACTATAGTGCTAACAAATCAGATTAATAAAGTACTATACAGTACTAGTGAAGTGTCTCTACCATGTATTGTAGAAGATTTGTTCCAAGATGAATTGAGAACAAGATACTTTGTTCTTAAAGAATAGTTTCAGATATACTTAGATCACATGTGACTTGTATTAGGAGAAGAAATTTCAGTGTAGACTCAAATATGACTTTAACAAACAATTTAATGCAGTGCAAAATCTAAAGAGATGCATGATGTATTTTGGAATAACAATAAATAATACATTCTTATGCTACTTTGGCTTTCTAGTCATCTTAATACGTTCACCTTAATCATCACCATTTCAGAGAATCTCACTGTGGGCTAGGAGGGCATGGAGATGGAAAAAGACTTATAGCCAGGCAGGAAAATGCTAGATAACAGAAAATAATTGTGAGGAAAAGCAGAGATGAAAAAAACAGCTTAAATAAAATTAGACAACAGAAGAGTAATAAAGAAGGGGTTCTAAGAAGTTAGCCTCAAACATTCGGGCACACCCCGGTGGGCCGTTTGGGCCAAACACATGGGCTACTGGCAACGGCCCAATGCCTGCAAAGCTGCTGCGACCAACGCCAGCCCTGCAGCAGCTTCCTCTTAGAGTGGGAGCCTCCCCCAAGGATCTCCATTCCCTTCTGCCTTTTTGTTTTCCCCCTGTGGTATTGGCTGTGGCTTCATGGGCCTACTCTTCACATCCCCTTCCCTCCCTTACCATCACAGTGGTGGCATGAAACACTCCTGCCACCTCCTCCCCTCAAACCCATGGATGCCTTACTGCCACCTGAAGGCCTCTCACATGCTCAAGCTGTAGAAAAACGATCTCCCTCCCTACCACCATCGGGGCCTTTTAGCTGTCTCTTCCCATAACAACGGACATTTTCAGGAGCCTCAACTGGTAGCCCTTCCTGGATCCCCACTGACTACCAAATGAGGTGGAATATAAATCAAAATAAATAAATACATAGATTTGTTTGTTTTTTTTTACTTAGTCAGAGGTGAGGGGAGAAAAGTGAGAGTCTGAGTGCTTGAGGAAGCATGAGACATCGTATGCATGAGCATATGCATGAGAGTGTACAAGTGTGTGAGCATGAGAATGTGCGAGTATGTGATCTTGTATGTGAGATCGTGTGAGCAAGTGACTCAGTGAGAATGCATGTGAGCATTAAGAGCATTTGTGTAAGTATGAACAGGTGTGATAGAGAGGTTATGCATATGAGAGACAGAAGAGAAAGTCTGTTCACACACCCCCATTACCAACAAATCCACGACAATTTCAGGGTAAATGGAATAAAAAAAAAAAAAAACCCTCCTAAGCAGAACAGAGGAGTTTTAAAAATCATTTATTACTTTTAATTATTGGGTGTTATTTGTGTCTGCTGCATAGAAATATTTTATTGGTGTTTGGGAAATTAATTAAAAATTCATATAAATTCTTTTTATCTAATCATTAGCTGTTTTGAAATATTCTTTTTATTAGTATGGTTTTACTTATAATTGAAGTTTTATATTTCTTGATTTTATTGTTTGACATTTTATGAGGAATGGTAATGTTTCAGTTTTTCCTTTGTTGTGCTGCATAATGAATTTGTTTTTTTGTGATTTCCAGTTCAGTTTGTGTCTGCACATTTCTATTTATAATTTATGGTTCCAATTGCCGAGGTTCAGGAGGCCTAGGCCTGGGTCCGACGCTAGAGTTCTAGTAATGTGTTCAGAAAGGAAGGGATGGATTTTGGTGATGTTTTAGAGAAAGAAATGTTTATAGGTTTATAGTCTGAGGGTACTGGGAGGATTACAGTATTATCTACAGAAATACAGAAATGAGGACGAGGGAAAGTGAGCTGGGGGCTGGGGGGTGGAAGATAAGGAGCTCTGTCTTGCCCATGTTGGGTTTAAGGTGATGGTGAGACATCCAAACAGCCATGTCGGACAAGCAGGCTGAGATCTGGAACTGAATTCATGATGGTGTCAATGGGGAATAGGAACTAGGAGCTAGGTTTGGAGAATGACTTCCCCTTTTCTGTGCCTTTGCTGATGCTGACACTTATAGTGGGGGATAGGGTTCCCATTTCCCAGTATGCCAGCCCCACATATTCAGCCACCTCACTGAGAGCTGAACAAGAACAAATTTCCAAATTTCCATTAAAATCTTTTGTTTCTGTGAGGGGGTCTCAGGTCTCAAGAGATGCATGATGAGGATGAGGTCTGAGTAGAAGGAATGGTAGAGGAGGTTTAACACGTTCTAGTGGGAGGTGTCATGAGTTTAACAAAACTCCTGTGCTCTCGAGGTTCAATATTCTTCAGGACTCTCCCTCCAAGTGGAGAAGTTGTTCTTGGTGGAATATCTCTTGAGAGAGCTGCTGGAGGAAGAAGGCTGGGACCCAAAGGGCTAGATTTCAAAAGCCCTGCGCCGGTGCGCCTATTTTGCATAGGCCGCCGGCGTGCGCAAAGCCCCGGGACGCGCGTAAGTCCCGGGGCTTCGTAAAAGGGGCAGGAGGGGGCGTGTCCGGGGGTGAGTCCGGGGTGGGTTCGGGGGCGTGGTGACGGTTCGGGGGCGGGCCGGGAGGGCGGTCCCGAGTCCCCCGGCACTGCGGCCTGTGCCGGGGTATGCGAGGCGGCGCATGCAAGTTACGCCTGCTTCAAGCAGGCGTAACTTGCCCCTCAAAGGTAGAGGGGGGGATTTAGGTAGGGCCGGGGGGTGGGTTAGGTAGGGGAAGGGAGGGGAAGGTGGGGGGACGCGGAAGGAAATCGGAGCGGCCTCGGAGGGAACGGAGGCAGTCTGCGCGGCTCGGCGAACGCAGGCTGCCGATTTTGCGCAGCCTTGCGCGCGCTGACCCTGGATTTTATAAGATACGCATGGCTATGCGCGTATCTTATAAAATCCGGCATACTTTTTAAAGATCTATCTCAAAGTCTCCTGATTGTGCTTTAAACTATAGGGTACTCACTATGGGGTAAATTTTTAAAGGGCCGCGTGGGCGTCTATGTGCATGCAGTTCCTGGCACATGCACATGGATGTGCCACTTTTATAACATGCGCGTGTTGCCATACATATGTTATAAAATCCGATACCTGCGCGTACATGCACGCCCGATTTTATATCGGGGTGTGTGGGTTCCGACTCATGCGTGCAAGGGGAGGTATTTTATTAAAAAATGCACAGTGACACAATCAGGCCTTTACTCAGGTCCCTCCCAGTCTGCTCCAATAAAGGTCTCAGAATATCAGCAAACCTAAGGATGAGGTCTGAGTAGAAGAAACGGTAGAGGAAGTTTGACACGCTCTAGTGGTTGGTGTCATGAGTTTAACAAAGCTCCTATGCTCTCGAGGTTCAGGATTCTTCAGGACTCTCACTCCTTCCTCCCTTGTCGCCTCTCTACTCCGACCTCTAATTCCCATCTAATCTATATAAATAAAAATGTTAAATAGTTTGGACAAAATCGCTAATCTCAGAAACCACTGAACCAATTGCTTTCAAATTTGGACACAACCTTCATTTCACATACAGGAAGGTTCTTCTGTATTCACATTACAGATATGTCACACCTGTGACAGGTAAAATAGGTTTAAAAGTTTTTTTTAGAAAACAGCGACATCTGCTGGACGTAAGCGCCATCTGTTACACCTTACACTAACACACGCTACACCAGGGGTCGGGAACCCATGGCTCGCGAGCCAGATATGGCTCTTTTGAGGGCTGCATCTGGCTCGCAGACAAGTGTCGCCATACTTCGCGGTTCCCCGCTGACCCAGCTGCTCCCCGGTCCTCCGCCGCCCGGGCTTAAAATGCTGTCAGCCCGGGCGGAACGCGGCAGGACAGCTGGAGTCAGCGGCACCGGCGTGCTCTCTTCTCCTCCCCCCCCCGCAGCCCGGAAGAGGAAGTGGAGAGCATCGGGTGCCTGCGCGGGAAGAAGAGACCACACTAGCGTGGTCTCTTCTTCCGCGCAGGCACCCGATGCTCACCACTTCCTCTTCCGGGCCGCGGGGGGGGGGGGGGGAGGAGAAGAGAGCACGCCGACTGGAGTCATCCGGATGCCTGCGCGGGAGTCATCGGGTGTCAGCCGGGTGCCAGCGCTGGAGTCATCGCGCAGGCACCCGATGCTCTCCACTTCCTCTTCCGGGCCGCGGGAAGAGGAGAGCACGCCGGTGCTCTCTTCTTCCCGCGGCCCGGAAGAGGAAGTGGAGAGCATCGGGTGCCTGCACGGGAAGAAGACTGCAGCGCGGCTCGGAGGAAAATGAAAATCTTCAACCGCGGCCGATGGGACTCCGCCTTCGCCTCCGCGAGGGCTGAAAATGAAGGAGGTTAGCGTTGGGAGGTGGCTGCTGCTGCCGCGAGTTCCCGGGGGGGAGAGTGAATGAGCGAGCAAGCATGTGTGTTTGAGATCCTGTGTGTGTGAGTGAGAGATTGCATGTATGTGAATGATTGATTGAGAGCCTGTATATGTGAAAGAGAGTATGTCTGTGATTGAGATCCTGCCTGTGAGAGAGAGAGCATGAATGTAAGTTTACCATTGGGAACCTGTATGTGTAAGTTTGTAATTGAAAACCTGTTTGTTTGAAAGAGTATGTGTGTATGATTGAGATCCTTTGTGTGTGAGAGAGATCATGTGTATGTATGATTAAGAGCCTGTGTGTATAAGTAAGAGAGAGATCATGTGTGTCTGTGTCTGATTGACAGCTGGTTTAGGTGATGGAGCATGTGAGTATGTGATTGAGAGCCTGTGTTTAAATGAGAGAGAGAGAGCATGTGTGTCTGTGTGTGATTGAGAGCTGATTTAGGTGAGGGAGCATGTGAGTATGTGATTGAGAGCCTGTGTGTAAATGAGAGAAAGAGAGGACATGTTTGTAAGCATGTGAATGAGAGTCTGTGTGTGAGAGAAAAAGACAGCATGTATTTATGTGATTGAAAGCCTGTGTGTGTGTAAGCGTGAAAAGATAGACAGCATGTGTGTAAATGTGTAATTAAGAGCCTATATAAGTGAGAGAGAAAAAACATTTGTATATGTGAGTGACTGAGAGCATGTGTGTATAGGTGTGTCATTGAGAGCCAGTGTGAGAGAGAGCGCTGGTATGTGACTGAGAGAGGAGAAAGTTCCAAGCAAACCACCCCACCTCCTGCTAATTCAGAACAATCTCAGGACACCTGGATATCAAACGTTCCCAGGTATGCAGAGCAAAAAAATTTTTGTATCCTTATTATTTTTCATTACTGGATCTTTGTGTCTGCTATTTTGAAATATTTTGTTGGTATCTGGAAATGTTTTATATGAGTTTTTAATTATTGGATATTCCACTCATCAGCTGTTTCGAAATATGTTCTTTTTGTTAGTACAGTTTTACTGCTGATGATTTTATATTTCTTGATTTGTTTTATAAGGATGTGTGATGTTTCTTTTTTCCTTTGTTACACTGCATACAGAGACTCTGGCTTGTTGCAGTTTCCAATTCAGTTTTTTCTGCATGCTTCTTGTTATGCGTTTTGGTCTCTTTATTCTATGTTAGGTGAGGGACAGCACGTGATTCAGGTGAGGTTTTCTGCTGGCGTGTAGTTTCTGTGTAGGACTCTATAGCAGCCTGACTTGGTCCGTTTTCCTAATAGGAGATGTATTGGTGTCTTAAGGCCTGGTGTAATATTTTCAGAGACTTATTGTACTTTAAAAGTGTGATCTTACATAAAATGCACACATTTACTTGTATTTAGTTTTAAACATATTGTATGGCTCTCATGGAATTACATTTTAAAATATGTGGTGTTTATGGCTCTCTCAGCCAAAAAGGTTCCTGACCCCTGCGCTACACTAATCATTTCGCCAGTCCAGGTCCACGTTTCACTTCCATTTTAACACATTCGCGCACTTTTTTTGCCGGAAGATAACTATTTCCTTTACAGATAAAATACACCCACCACCCTCCTCACACCCCCTACACACATGCCAAATTTATTTACTTCCCAGGCCCTCACAACACACACAAAACCTGACAGAAGTCCGGGAGGCTCCAGCGGGAAGCCAGGACCGGTCCGGAACACATCTCCTGCACTACGGCCATCGGCTGCCAGCAATCAACATGGCGCCAACGGCCCTTTCCCTTACTATGCCACTCGGGGACACCAATGGCGGCAGTAGCCCATGTGACATAGTAAGGGCGAGGGCCCCTCGGTGCCATTTTCAGGACTAGCAGCCAGTGGACCTTTGCCCTTACTATGTCAGAGGACCACTGCTCCACCCCACTGACATAGTAAGGGCAAAGGGCCGTCGGAACCCGTTTCAGTGCTCGCAGCCGACGGACCAACGCCAATACATCGCTCCCGGACCGCTCCTGAACGCCCGCTCCACCGACTGACATTTTTATCAGGTCTCAGGGGGTCTGGAGGGTGGGGGGTGGTAATGAATTTATTGCGAACATCTTGGGGAGGGGTCACGAGGGGGGGCAGGTTTCATTCATTCAGCAACTCTGGGGGGCAGGGGGTTGGGCTACTGTTTTTCGCAGGGCTGGAGGAGAGGGGCAGGAGAGTGTGGGGTGATTAGTTTAAGAGAACGTTTCTCATAGGGTTGATTTTTGAGGGAAGGGGGAGGTTCACACACAATACATACACTAAACTTGCACGATCTCGGGAACGCACCAAAATAGCCCTCCCCAGACCACAAAACAAATTTGGAAGTGCAAATTTGGTTAAGCACTCCCCTATTTGGCTACATAATGCACACAGACGCCCAGGGACAGACCACATGTAGCACCAACAATTTTAATTTCCCAGGTCTTGGGAGGGGGCAGGAGGGTGGGGGGTTATTATTTGATTTAAAGGGTTGGGATTGGGGGGTGTTTGTGTGGGAGGTTCCCACAGAAATAGAAAGACAAAGGTTTTCTGATCTGAAGGGTAGGCAGTAGGCGGGGGGAGGTGACAGTGAGGGGAGGGAGAATGAGGGGGGAGGTGAGTGTCAGGGGAGGGAGAATGAGGGGGGAGGTGAGTGTGAGGGGAGAGAGTTGGAGTGGGGACAGGGGAGGGAAGGGGGGGTGAGTGACCAATGTGGAGGAGGATGAGTGACTGAGGTAAATGAGCAGGGGGAAGGGGGAGGGAGGGTAAAGAACCTGACTCTGCCACTGCAACGCGTGGCCGGGTACCGCTAGTTAATCATATTTTTTTTTGTTTTGTTACTTTAGCTGCTGAGCAGAAGTAAGTAAGTTGCGTGTGCTGGCCGGCTGCCGACGCGTGCTTCACCGGGACAGTGCAAAATGGTGCTGTCCCGGCTGGCCCCCATCCCGTCCAGACCCCAACCCCAGCCTGCTCCTTTTTTTTTAAAGCCTGGCACTTCTGCGCTTGTGGCCGAGCCGTTTTGAAGATGCGCTCGGCATGTGCGCAGCCCAGCCACATGCTTATCTCCTGGGATTTCCGCGCGCCAGGTTCTGAAAATTTACTTGTATGATTTTTTGTTTCCTGTAAACAAGTTACCAGTAAAAGAATTTATTTCTGAACAACATCGCGCATGTGAAGTTTCTTTTATTCTTTACTGGACTATTTGCAGAGGAGCTCCAGAAAAAAAAAAAAAAAAGCCTTAAGGGACTTGAAAGATGAACTCTTCCCCCGTACGGAAGAAGCTGGGAACATGGGTGCTGCTGCAGATAAGAAGAGGTTTGGGGGGGGGGGGGGGGGGTGTTATCATACTTTTATGGCTGAACTGTTTTGCAAATTGTTAAATGCAGTAAAACTGCCATTTAAATTAAGTGCAATGTATTTATCTAATATGTATAATTTATTAGGGCTTCTCTGTCAGACGTACTAAAATACTCTGAAAACCTCACCTTTTTGTCACGCTGTCAATTTCTTCTGGCTCCTCTCTCCTCCTCCACCATTTACCTCACACTAACTTTGCCTTTCTTCTTCCCCAAAATGCTTACATTTAACCCCCCCCCCCCCCAAAAAAAAGCCTTTTTAGCCATCTGTCTAAGTCCGTGTGCTCTCTCCCTTCCTGCAGTTCCTTCCCCTCATGCTGCACATGCAGCTGCCCCACCACTTGAAGTGCTGGCAGGTCAGCAAGTGCTGCATAGGGATGCGCAGGACTGAAAATGTTTATTTTGGTTTGTTTTTTGGGGGGGAGAAGGCAGGTATGGATTTTGATTCAATTAATGTTTATTTCTGTTCAGTTTATTTGCTGAAGAGAAATAAATATTAACCCACTCCAAAACTAAAATATTAGCTGAAGCAGGCCCTCCCCCTGCCCTCTGGGCCTCTGATGCTCCTTTTGAGGCTTTCTGAGGGTCCCAGCAATAACTTGGGGCCTAAACCTACCTCAGTTTGGCTAAGCTAAGCCCAGCCATGGCTTCTTCCGGCTCTTCGGAACCTCTGCTCCCCCCCTGAAAAAGCTGCTGAGGGTGAGGACCTTCCAGCCCCACTTGCCCCTCCAATGGGAGTCTTGAATAGAGAAGAGGTAGGACCAATGCCCAGTTGCTCCTGCCTTGCTGGTGTCCTTAGGAAAATGGCACTGGCCAGACCTGAGACTGGCAAGGCTTGACAACACTATGATGCCAGTCTTAGGGCCATGTGGCACCATTTCTAAAGGGATATTGGCAGGACAGGAGCAAGTGGACATTGAATCTGAATTCTCTATTCATGACTACCATGGAAAGGGTAAATGGGGTAGCTTATTTTGGGAGATGGGGAGGGGGGTTGGAAGGGCCTAGGGAGGTCTTGGTTTGGCTCAGCCCAGCAGAGTAGGTCTGAGTCCCAAGTTATTGGCAGGGGCCACAGGGGGCCTCAGGAAGCCCTGAGAAGAAGCATCAGGCCTTCAGGTGTGGGGGGCTGATAGGCCATTTATTTAAGATAAACTAAAATTACGAAAAACATTTCAGGTATTTTCAGTCAATGTCATTTTTTATTCATTCCATTCAGAAGAAATAGAAAAAAAATGGCACTTTTTTTTGTTTGGATAAATAATTCAACAAATGTACAACTTTAGTGCTATACCCCCTGCAAGTTCTAGACTGCTGGTCTCACTCCACTGAACCAAGATGCTTCCACTACCTCTTTCTCTAGCCTCACAGAACAGATGCCAGTGTTCCCTACAGCTTCTCCTTTCAGCTGATCCCAGCAGAAGATGATGCACTATTCCACTGCCACCAGAACAGTTGATAGCAGTGGGGAGAATAAAAACAAGCTTGTGGCTCTTTTTCTTATCTCACCTTGAGCCATACAGCTCAATTTGGGCCTGGTATGAATACCCTAAGACAGGGGTGGGCAATTCCAGTCCTCGAGGGCCACAAACCTGTCGAGGTTTTAGGATATCCTAATGAATATGCATGACATAGATTTGCATACAACTGAGGCAGAGTGCATGCAAATCTCTCTCATGCATATTCATTAGGGATATCCTGAAAACCAGACTGGTTTGTGGCCCTCGAGGACCGGAACTGCCCACCCCTGCTCTTCTGCATTGTGAGTACAAGACCTACTCTTCGTTACTTCATCTATCCTGCTGTGTGGGATCCTCGGGTTACCCCGCTCTGTGGACCACTACCAGAGCTACAAGGCATAAGCTATTTCTGAAGCAAGTACTTTCCAGGTTATCCCGCCTTGCAGACCACTACCGGATTTACACTGTCTTGTATCAGTTACTCACATCTGCCTCCGGCCTACCCCGCACGATGGATCGCTACCGGAGCTACCACGCACAAGATTATCAAGAAGCAAGTAATCCCTGGGTTACCCCGCTCTGCGGACCATTACCGGAGAATCCATCCCAGGTCTTCTAATTCCAGGACTGAGTTTACAACCCGCTCCTCAGGTTTCTCTTTGCTCCTCCCTGTGGGTGGAGTCAGCTCTCTCCACAACCCAAGGGCCCACAACCCAAGTTAAAACATAACAGATTGCTAACTCCATGGACCCGGCTCAGCTCTCAGCCTTACAGGCCATTCCTGGCCCAATGGATTTGCTGCTCATCTCATTTTGCTCAGTACCCTCGATCCTGGCTAAGATGGCCATCTCTACCTCTGCACGGCGACCTCTTTGGCGTTCCCGGTCGCCATCTTTAACCTGGAGTGTCCTAGGTCACACACACGTTCTCGCACCTGCCTCCTTCTTGTGCACGTCATGGCAGGAACCTTGGGGGTGTCCCCTCCATATGACATCACTGCCTATGTGTATTTAAGCTAACCGGACTTTCCTACCTATGAGTTAGCAAGGATTCCATCTTGCTATTCCTTTCTCTGAGACGCTTCGCATCGCTACCTGCGTTTCTGGCTGAGTGACTCAGGTACCCGCTCCTCGAGGGCCTTGCTGCACTCAGGGCTATCTGCTCCTCGGAGAGCCTCTCCTGCCTGTCTCACCTTCTTCAGCTAAGTGAATTCTCCTGCTTCGGATCTCCGCTGCTGCTACTACGTATTCTCTACTGCATTGTGAGGACAAGACTCTTCATTACTTCTATCCTGCTGTGTGGGATCCTCAGGTTACCCCGCTCTGTGGACCACTACAGGATCCATGCTGTCTTGTGCCAATTGCCAACACCTACCTCTGGCTTACCCCGCGCTGCAGACCACTACCAGAGCTACAACACACAAGCTATTTCTGAAACAAGTACTTTCTGGGTTACCCCGCCTTGCGGACCACTACCGGATTTACGCTGTCTTGTATCAGTTACTCACATCTGCCTCCGGCCTACCCTGCACGATGGATCGCTACCGGAGCTACCATGCACAAGATTATCAAGAAGCAAGGATTCCCCGGGTTACCCCACTCTGCGGACCACTACCGGAGAATCCATCCCAGGTCTTCTAATTCCAGGACTGAGTTTACAACCCGCTCCTTGGGTTTCTCTTTGCTGTATAATAAATATTCTCTGGCTCCTGTGTCCATCACTACTGAGTCCCCGCCTGTCGTGGAGAGTCCCCACAGGGCTCCTCCCTGTGGGTGGAGTCAGCTCTCTCCACGACCCAAGGGCCCACAAACCAAGTTAAAACATAACATATTGTAATTGTAATTCAGTTTACCAAAGCTTTCTGAGGCTCAGGTTTACATCCAACAAGTGTTACAATAGGCTTACTGCCATAAGAAGATAAGTGCCATGCTAGCTCAGGCCAAAGGTCCATCAAGTCCAGGATCTTTGCTCCCACAGTGACCAGTCCCTAAAAGTAGATTCAATTTGTTGCTGCTATCTCCCTGTGACAAGTGGTGGATCTCCCTGGTTAATAAATATGGACTTTTCTTCCATGAACTTGTTCAAACTCTTTTTAAATTCAGTTATGCTAACTGTCTTGATCCCATCCTCAGGCAGTGAATTCTATAACTTGATTCTGGAGTGAAAAAAGAGACAACTGAGGCAGGATATAATTGAGGACTACAAACAAAATTGTGAGTGGAGTAGAACAGTTAAATAAAGAACAGCTATTTATCCTTTCAAATATCACTAGGACTAGGGGATACTCACTGAAACTAACAGAGGTGATTATTTATAATGCAGAATCCATCACTGTGTAAGTAAATTTAGGGTTATTTTTCCCTAGGTACATTGCTTTGCTTTTGTCCATATTAAATTTTATCTGCAATTTAGATGCTCAATTCTCCAGTCTTGCAAAGTCCTTCTATAGTTCCTTACAATCTGCTTGCGTTTTATCTTGAATATTTGTGTGTAAACTGCAAATTTGTTCACTTCAGTTGTCGCTCCCCTTTCTAGATGGTTAATGAACCAGTTGAACAACACAGGATGGATCTTTGGGACATGCCATGACTCACGCCATGACTCACGCCATGACTCACCTTTTCTCCACTGAGAAAACTGACCATTTAGTCCTACTTTGTTTCCTGACTTTTAACCAGTTACCAATCCACATCAAGACAACACCTTCTATCCCATGTATGTTTAGTTTATTGAGGAGAAATATGGGTTCTATGGGTTTTGATTTGCGCTATTGGCAGGGTTTTCTGGTTGGTACTACAGCAGCACATGTAAATATAATACACATGTTGTAATATTTTCACCTCTGAAGACTGTACTTTGGAGGTCCTTCTTCATGTAAAATGATTTATAAATGCATAAATATTAATTGTGTATGAGGAGGGTGTGGCTGGAGGGTGTGTAAGGCTGTAAAGTTCGTCTTCCCTGCTTAATGCTCTTACACCAGCCCTGACTGCGCTGGCTCCACGTGGAAAAGCAGGAGTCCAACTGGAGCTGTGCTGCTGTGGGTCAGTGGCTCTTCCCATCCACACTCATACTTTGTGTCAGAGAGTGTGTGTGTGTGGGTGTCCTTCTGACCCAGACGTTTCCTTCTCTCAACCCCAACTTGTCCCCAGCACTCAACCCCCACCCCATCAGCCAGCCACCCCCCTCTTTGCACTATGTCCCCAACCAGTCACCCCCAGCTAGTCAGTCACTCTCTAGTCACCCCAAGATAGCTATCACTCCCAGCCAGCCATCATTGCAGAAAGCCAGCCCCAGTCACCTCTACTCCTACCCATCAGGCTTAATTTACCCACCCCCCCGACTTCATTTAGTCACTCCTTCCCTTTATCTTATTGCCTGTCGAGACTGCTTCTGCCACTGCCATCCTCCAAAACAGCGGGTGTCTTCCTGTCTGCACCATGTGCCTTTCAGTCCTGTACTGATCTCATGGTCCGAAGTGAACCCCTGTTTCAGGGGCACTGGCCACTGTAGGAGGAATGCCATTGGAGGCACTAAACTCCCAGGCGCCACAGTGAAATTTCTAGGCACTTGGCAATCACTGACCAGGTGCCTGGGATTTATTGAGCCTTGGTCTAAGGTGTCTCCATAGAAGGATAAATGGAATGACTGAGTTTTTCTGGTGAATTGAATTTTGTGTTTCTGGTTTCTTTTGAATGTATTCTGGAAAATAGCACCCCTCCCCCCTTTTTAATCACAGAAAGCTAGGTTTATTGGTTGTGCCTCTAAAATGTGTTTGTTTGTAAAATGTGTTTGTTCGAGTTTTTGAAAATGTTATATCCATGAAAGTGCTCAGTATCATTAGCGCTTTTTTCCTTGTATGTCTGGGTGCAATTGAATTTTCAGCCAGCTCCCATTAGCCTAAGATTGTTGGCAAACATTTAGCTGGCAATCTTAAATTAATTTTCAATCACACAAAGTTGTGGCTCAAAATTTCCCTAAATGTAGGCAGCCAAAATATATTCACCTAGATTTAAGCCTGTCTTTTATGTGCTGTGGACTGGTGGATCTGGATAAACTTAAGTCACCTAGCCCTGAAAATCAGAACTAGATGGCTAAGTCTTTTCCAACCCCTGGAATGACTCTAAAGCCACTGACTAGGAAGCTAAATTTAGTTGCTGTGAGGTAAGCAATTCCATCATCCCACTTCCCCAGGATTTAGCTCCCTAATTTCCTAGTTAAACAGTCAGATCCTGCTGAAAATGCACTTTCTAGTTTATGAGTGGCATATTTTAGACATACAAGCAATCATTCTTAGTCACATGGGTTCTGTATTTTGATACTGAACTACAGATGGGAATGTAACATTTTGTTAATTTACTTGTTAGTTTTCAGAGTGCATCCCTGGGCATTTCAGTGGTTTGGACTATTGTCCAAGAGTGAACTTCTTATGACTTCTTGTTTATTTAAAATATTTATATACCATCTTACAATTCAAAACATGCACAAAATAATAAACAAATAAAACTTTCATCATAAATAGATGGATAAAACAGGATAGATAAAGAGTGATTATAAATATAAAGATAAAACAAATCAGATAAGGGGTAAATATTCAGCCGCTGAGAAGCTGAGAAGTGGTAGGCCTGATTGACAAACTGAAGAGTAGTAAATCACCTGGACCGGATGGTATACACCCCAGAGTTCTGAAGGAACTAAAAAATGAAATTTCAGACCTATTAGTAAAAATTTGTAACTTATCATTAAAATCATCCATTGTACCTGAAGACTGGAGGATAGCAAATGTAACCCCAATATTTAAAAAGGGCTCCAGGGGCGATCAAGGAAACTACAGACTGGTTAGCCTGACTTCAGTGCCAGGAAAAATAGTGGAAAGTGTTCTAAACATCAAAATCACAGAACATATAGAAAGACATGGTTTAATGGAACAAAGTCAGCATGGCTTTACCCAGGGCAAGTCTTGCCTCACAAATCTGCTTCACTTTTTTGAAGGGGTTAATAAACATGTGGATAAAGGTGAACCGGTAGATATAGTATACTTGGATTTTCAGAAGGCGTTTGACAAAGTTCCTCATGAGAGGCTTCTAGGAAAAGTAAAAAGTCATGGGATAGGTGGCGATGTCCTTTCGTGGATTGCAAACTGGCTAAAAGACAGGAAACAGAGAGTAGGATTAAATGGGCAATTTTCTCAGTGGAAGGGAGTGGACAGTGGAGTGCCTCAGGGATCTGTATTGGGACCCTTACTGTTCAATATATTTATAAATGATCTGGAAAGAAATACGACGAGTGAGATAATCAAATTTGCAGATGACACAAAATTGTTCAGAGTAGTTAAATCACAAGCAGATTGTGATAAATTGCAGGAAGACCATGTGAGACTGGAAAATTGGGCATCCAAATGGCAGATGAAATTTAATGTGGATAAGTGCAAGGTGATGCATATAGGGAAAAATAACCCATGCTATAATTACAACGATGTTGGGTTCCATATTAGGTGCTACAAACCCAAGAAAGAGATCTAGGTGTCATAGTGGATAACACATTGAAATCGTCGGTTCAGTGTGCTGCGGCAGTCAAAAAAGCAAACAGAATGTTGGGAATTATTAGAAAAGGAATGATGAATAAAAAGGAAAATGTCATAATGCCTCTGTATCGCTCCATGGTGAGACCGCACCTTGAATACTGTGTACAATTCTGGTCGCCGCATCTCAAAAAAGATATAATTGCGATGGAGAAGGTACAGAGAAGGGCTACCAAAATGATAAGGGGAATGGAACAACTCCCCTATGAGGAAAGACTAAAGAGGTTAGGACTTTTCAGCTTGGAGAAGAGACGACTGAGGGGGGATATGATAGAGGTGTTTAAAATCATGAGAGGTCTAGAACGGGTAGATGTGAATCGGTTATTTACTCTTTCGGATAGTAGAAAGACTAGGGGACACTCCATGAAGTTAGCATGGGGCACATTTAAAACTAATCGGAGAAAGTTCTTTTTTACTCAACACACAATTAAACTCTGGAATTTGTTGCCAGAGAATGTGGTTCGTGCAGTTAGTATAGCTGTGTTTAAAAAAGGATTGGATAAGTTCTTGGAGGAGAAGTCCATTACCTGCTATTAAGTTCACTTAGAGAATAGCCACTGCCATTAGCAATGGTTACATGGAATAGACTTAGTTTTTGGGTACTTGCCAGGTTCTTATGGCCTGGATTGGCCACTGTTGGAAACAGGATGCTGGGCTTGATGGACCCTTGGTCTGACCCAGTATGGCATTTTCTTATGTTCTTAAGCTAGTTAAGTCAGCTGGATACCCATATCTGGCTAACTTAACTGGGATGTTCAGCAGTGCAGCAGCATCACTATGGCTCATCTAGAGTTGCCAGTTAAGTTAACCAGCTAACTCCGCTCCTCCCCGTAATGCCCCAGACTTAGGGCCTCATTTTCCAAGCACTTTACCGCATGCAAATTAGTCATTTGGTATTCAGGGGGTGGAGTTGGGGCGGAGCATATGTAAAGCGGGAACCTGTGTATCGTGTGCGGTGAAACAGCCGCAGTGTTAGCGCGGCTGCTATCGCGGCTAATAACTACAACTCCAACCTCGCGTTATGGACTGCGTTACAGGCCTGAAAAGGATTACCACCATATGAGAGAGAGAGAGAGAGAGAGAGAGAGAGAGAGAGAGAGAGAGAGAGAGAGAGAGAGTGAGAGAGAGAGAGAGAGAACCTTACTATAGTGCCTATGCCCTACATAGGTATTTTAACCCCTATGGGAGGGCCACCTACTAACTCGGGGTGGGGATTAGGTATGAGCGTCGGGGGTTGGGGGCCACTTTCGCATTCCACATGAGACCTACGGACTGAACAGTGGTCTCTAGTGCAGATTTGCTGGCCGTCGGAGTGAGGACGCTCACTCCAAGCGGAGATTTGGCCAACATTCTCTCCACCTAGCATGTTGTTGCCCAGGTAGAGTGTCCATCAAGCTAGGTAGAGAGAACGTTGCCCAAACCACTTCTTGGAGTGAGCGTCCTCACTCCGACAGCCAGCAAATCTGCACTAGAGACCACTGTTCTGTCCGTAGGTCTCATGTGGAATGCGAAAGTGGCCCCAACCCCCGACGCTCATACCTAATCCCCACCCCGAGTTAGTAGGTGGCCCTCCCATAGGGGTTAAAATACCTATGTAGGGCATAGGCACTATAGTAAGGTTCTCTCTCTCTCTCTCTCTCTCTCTCTCTCTCTCTCTCTCTCTCTCTCTCTCTCTCTCTCTCTCTCTCTCTCTCTCTCTCTCTCTCTCTCTCTCTCTCTCAGCAGGTTGTCTGGGCCGATTGAAATATCGTGCACCGTGATAAAAGACTGAAAGAATCATCGTGCAGTGGGAAAACATCGCGTGCAGCGATGTTTTCGCCATTTGCAAAAACATTAGCACCGCACGCGATGTTTCCCCACTGCACGAAAGAAGCCTCATTTGCATTGGTAACGCCCCCTAATGTGTTACCAATGCGATATTGGAAAATAAGGCCCTTACCTGGCTAAATTCTAGCCAAATAATTCATTATCTGGCTAGAATTTAGCTGGATAAGCCTTTTAAATTTGCAGCTAAGCCATTTAGTTGGATAACTTTCTCGTTATCTGTTTAAATGTCTTTTGAATATCTGCCCCTAAAATGTTAAAACATCTTACAATGGTGACAGGAATTTCTTGCTGTTCAGATTGCAAAATAATAAAGGCCAAACTGTTCTCACAATAATAAGGGAAAGGTTGAGGTATTTTTGAAGAAATTGCATGTTAGACTTGATCAAAATAAGCTCAGACAAGGCCAAATATGATTAGTGATGGGATACAGAACGCTAAAACTTGCTGCTGATCTTTATTCCTGGCATAGCTTCTGTGTTCTTACCCACTGAAGTAATGACTGTATGATACATGCAAGTGATAATAGGATGTTTTCGCAATGTTTAGGGTTAATGCCCAGTAGTTATAAGGGTCCCAAAACCAGACAGTTGTTTAAATTGTACAGCATGGACTGCCAGTGGTCTTGAAGTTGACTTAATTTGGGCAATTCTTTATCTGGTTGCATCTAGGACACAACAGTTACTTTAAAAGAACCACGTAACTTGCCAGTATGGAGATAATGTGAAACAGATACTGCAGATATCATCTTCCATGTGTTCCTGTGAGGGAAAGAAAATGGTCCATAAAACTCCAGATGACCCTAAAGGAAGGAACATCTGCCATTATCATGCTGTTTGCTGACTGATTTCAGCAGCATCAAAGCCTGTGATTTATCCACAGTTTCTTGATGCCGTGGTTCCTGTCAGCCACTTGCTAGAGGCTGCTGGGGGGTTGTAAAGTTAGCTTTCTGCTCTTGCTTTTGTCGTCCCACATGCATCTCCCCAGTCATACTCTTGGGGAATTGTCAGGCACACAACAGCAGTCACTCTAAGCAAGTTTTGCTATCTCCTCCCATTTTCTTCTTCCCTGGCCTTTCTTTTTCTCTCTCTTTGCTTTCTTCACCTGCCTGCACCTTTTTCCCCCTCCCCATGTATTAACTCTACTTATTATTTTTTTTTTACTCTCTTGACCTTCTCTCATCTCTTTTTCAGCGTAAACCCCCTTTAATCCCTTTCTTCATAATGAATTTTCAAGCCTTTATACCTGTCACCTTTTTCCCTGTTTTCTCAATCTCTTCTTCCCTTCACTCCCTTTTTTTTTGTTACACTCCCATGTTTTCTTCCTTCTTCCCCTGAGCTCCTGTTTTTCTTTCTTTCCTTTCAAGTAGAGATGTGCATTCGTTTATCATGAATTAGGCAATTTCGACGAAATTACCTAATTCGTAACGGACTTTGGGGAAAATTCGTTTTTGGGTTAGTGCGGGGGGAGGGGCACATTTATGAAAAAAATAAAAATAAAAACCACCCTTGACTTGCCAAAAGTCCATGGTGGTCCAGTGGGGGTCCTGGAGCGATCTCTTGCACTCGGGCCGTTGGCTGCCAGTATTCAAAATGGCGCCAATAGCCTTTGTCCTTACTATGTCACAGGGGCTACCGGTACCATTGGTTGGTCCCTGTCACATGGTAGGAGCATAAGATGGCACTCGCCGTCCATTGCTCTTACCATGTGACAGGGACCGACCAATGGCACAAGTAGCTCCTTTGACATCGTAAGGGCAAAGGGCACTGGCACCATTTTAATTCATGGTAGGCCCGATAGCCCGAGAGGGAGACATCGCTTGTGGGACCCTGCTGGACCACCAGGGTTTTTAGTAAGTCTTGGGGAGGGATCGGGATGTTGGGGGGTTGTAAGAAAGTAGAATTGAAGGGTTGGGGTGTTTTTTTTCTGATTTTTTTTCCCCAATTCTTTTTTTCCCCAATTCTTTTTTTCCCCGATTCGTTTTCCGACTCGTTTTCCTGATCTGTGCCCACAAAAAACGATCCATGGGAAAACGAAAATTTCAACCAAGCGCCCGAACCAAAATCCAACCCGATACGATAAAATGAAGCTCATCTCTACTTTCAATATCCCATCCCTCACCAAGTCTGTCCTTTTCTTCTTTTTTCCCTCTACAATGTTTTATTGATCTTTTATCTACTGTTCTTAATTTCATTCTCAGTTTTCTTCACCCCCAGTTTTCTTCTTTTCTTTTATCCATCTTTCTAACTCTTCTTTGCCTTTTATTCTCCAATCTCTGTGCTATTTTTCAGAGCTGTAACCAGGCAATTTGGTGCCTATGGCCAGGTGAAAAGCAGCACCCTCACCAATGACACAAAACATGACGCTGAAAGTTAGGATACTCTGTTAAATCTTTATACAGCAATGCCCAAGGCAAGTGAAAGGGTATTAGTCACCCAGGCGAATCTTACAGCCGTGCACCTCCATCCCACCTCGTCACGCCATCCCTACACACAATTAAAAATTATGCACATATAATAACAGATTTTATATGAAAAAAGATATTCAAGATATAGTCTTCTGAGATAAAATATCGCTTACAATATGTATATTTATTTACATACAATGTTGTAGTGCCAACCAAAAAACCCTGCATAAAAGCAAAACAGACACTTGGATATGGGCTTGGCCCTTAGAAAGCCATAAGAAAACATAATTATAGTACAAAAAACTTTCTATATCAAAACAGCACTAACTGTCAGCACTCAAACAGCAACACTGTAAATATTACAACAGGCTCTAAAATACCAATACACTCCAGCCCCATTAGGAAAACAGAACAAGCCAAGCAATTATAGATTTCTACACAGAAACTACATACTAGTGGAATTCCTTACCTCAGTCACATATGAAGAACATAGCTAGACCCTCAAAAAAAAAAAAGAAACCATAAAATATAAATAGAAACATGCAGACAAATACTGGAAAAAGATATTAGCATTCCTCATAAAACAATAAAATCAAGAAATATAAATTTAATCAATAATAGTAAAAGCACACAAAACAAAGAGTACAATTCAAAACAGCTAATGAATAGAATAACATCCAATAATAAAAATATTATATAAATGTTTTCCAAACATGGATTAAATATTTTCAAAACAGACACATACACCATTCAATAATTAAAACTCATAAGGATTTTAAATAACCACATACTTTCCATGTCTCACACACACACACACACATGCTCTCTCTTTCTCTCTCTCACACACACACACACACACACACACACACACACAAACTCTCACTCACTCTTCCCCCACTTGAAATACCAGCTGCAGTCTCCTTCTTCAGTCCCCATGGCCAACAGCACTTCTTCTTGGGGTTGTGGGGGCTGACCCAGCTCTGTCCTAGTGTGCCATCCAGGACTGGATTTGGCAATATGCACACTAGGCTTGTGCCTAAGGTGGCAAAAATCAGGGGGCAGCAGACCAGTCAAAGATTTGCTGCCTTTCAACGGTGCTGAATCTCAATCAGTAAAGAAAAGCCTTTTGCTTCTTGCTCCAGCCCCTCCCTTCTCAGTGCAAAGAACAAGAGGGGAGGAGTAAGGCTGAAAGGGACAGAACAAAGAAAAACTATTCTGCTCTCTATTCCAGCTCCTCCTCTTCTGTTATTCACAGGAGAGAGGAAAGGTCAGAACACACAGCAGGGAGCAAAGAAAAGTCATTATGCTCCTTAATCCAGCCCTTCTGCTCTTGTCACTTACGGATATAAGGGGAGGAGGTAAGCTTTGAGCAGATAGAGCAGAGCAAAGAAGGCTGTGCCTTAGATCTTCTGCTCTATTATCCTTTATCTGGGAGGGAAAGTGGTGGTGGTGGTGGTGGTAGTGGGGGGGTGACAAAATCCTAAATCAATCATTAGATCGCTCCTACAGAGCCGGTTGCAACCCTCCTCCTCCTCCTCCTAAGATCTTCTGGTGATTCTGTCTGGGCCATGGCACTTCTCCTCCTAAAGCTCTGCTGGCGATTCAGGCAGGGCCATAGCCTTCTTCCTACCAAAGCCCCGCCAGTGATTCTGAAGGAGTCGCAGTGCTCCTCCTAATCAGACCCCGCCGGCCATACTGTCAATTCTAATGGGGCTACTACACTCTCCCTCCTACTCAGGTTGCATCGTTTCCAATGGCAACAATAAATGACATCAGCAGCAGCACTACGGTGCCCTTCAGGTAACGGTGCCTATGGCTGAGGCTATATTGGCCATAGGCACACTATAGCTCTGATTTAATTTCTTCCCTTGTATCCTCTCTCCCATCCTAACTCTTTCCTTCCTTTCTTTTCTCTTATTCCCTCAAAACATTTCCCATTCTGCCTTTACTAATTTCTGCTTGTTCTCTGTACCCTTTACCTATTTTTCCCTCCCTCCTTTTCCTTATGTAGTTCCCCTCCTCCTTACCTCCACTTCTCTATTTTTAGGCATTCTTTTCATTACATACTATAAGAACTAGAGATGTGCATTCGTTTATGACGAATATCGTTGAAATTTCATTGAAATTGCCTAATTCGTCATGGTTTGAGGACCCCGCCCCCCAAAACAGATTTTCCTCGAAATACGAGAAAAATTTGTTTTTTGGGTTTGTACGGGGGGAGGGGCACATTTTATTTTTTTAAATAAAAAACCACCCCAAGCATTAACATTTACAATAATACATTAAATACAACCCCTCCCCCACTATTCCGATCCCTCCCCAAGACTTACTAACATCCCTGGTGGTCCAGCGGGGTCCCACGAGCGATTTGTCCCTCCGTGCCATCGGGCTGTGTGGCCTGTCTCGTAAAATGGCGCCGATAGCCTTTGACCTACTATGTCACAAGTGCTACCGGTGCCATTGGTCAGCCCCTGTCACATGGCCATCAGCACCATCTTGTGCTCCTACCATGTGACAGGGGCTGACCAATGGCACTGGTAGCCCATGTGACATAGTATGGGCAAAGGCTATCGGTGCCATTTTGATTACTGGCAGCAGACGGCCCGAGTGCAGGAGATCACTCCCGGACCCCCACTGGACCCCCGTGGACCACCAGGGACATTTGGCAAGTCTTGTGGGAGACAGGAGGGTCCCCCAAGACTTGCCACAAGTCCCTGGTGGTCCAGCGGGGGTCCGGGAGCGATCTCCTGCACATCAGACAGGCGATCTCCTGCACTTCAGACAAGCAGAGTTTGTTGCAGTATAAACCTACCAAACAGGACCCACAGCTTGTTTGTGGATTAAAACAATCTGTTGCTACAAATGTGATTGCTTCATTAATACGCCGTCATTGGCATGTGTTAGCACTTCATGACATTTTTAAAGAGACACCCCTCATTGTCACAATCCATGCGGCTAATATCAAAGATAAACTTGTTCATGCTCAATCTTTGTCGCATTCCCAGGTTTTAATAGAAGGACATCATCAGTGTGGACAGTGTTCCCATTGTGTTAACAGCATAAACGGAAGTGTTTGGAAGGAACTAGGGATGTGCATCTGTTTTCCACGGATTTGTAATCCGCAACTTATTTTTTGCTATCTGTTAAATTCGTGGGGAGGCGAAATGCCTCCCCACGTATTAAACAGATTTCTTTTTTATTCGGCTTAAATACAAATTTAAACCCCCCACCCTCATGACTCCCCCAAGACTTACCAAAACTCCCTCGTGGTCCAGCGGTGGGGTCTGGGAACTCATTCACACCCTCGGTGCTAGTTTCATCATGGCGCCGATAGCCTTTGTCACAGGGGCTACCGGTGCCATTGGTCAGCCCCTGTCATATGGTCATTGGCGCCATCTTGTGCTCCTACCATGTGACAGGGGCTGACCAATGGCACCGGTAGCCCCGTGACATAGTATGGGCAAAGGCTATCGGCGCCATTTTGAGTCCTGGCATCGGACGGCAGGTCGTTCCGGGACCCCCGTTGGACCCACAGGGACTTTTGGCCAGCTTGGGGGGGCCTCCTGACCCCCACAAGACTTGCCAAAAGTCCAGCAGGGGTCCAGGAGCGACCTCCTTGAACGCCGGCCGTCCGATGCAAATACTCAAAATGGCGCCGATCGCAGTCATAGTGAGGGCAAAGGTGATCGGCGCCATTTTGAGTATTGGCATCGGACGGCGATTTTGAGTCTCAAAATGGCGCCGATCGCCTTTGCCCTCACTATGATGGCGATCGGTGCCATTTTGAGTATTTGCATCGGACAGACGGCATTCAAGGAGGTTGCTCCCGGACCCCCGCTGGACTTTTGGCAAGTCTTGTGGGGGTCAGGAGGCCCCCCCCAAGCTGGCCAAAAGTCCCTGTGGGTCCAACGGGGGTCCCGGAGCGACCTGCCGTCCGATGCCAGGACTCAAAATGGCGCCGATAGCCTTTGCCCATACTATGTCACAGGGGCTACCGGTGCCATTGGTCAGCCCCTGTCACATGGTAGGAGCACAAGATGGCGCCGATGACTATGTGACAGGGGCTGACCAATGGCACCGGTAGCCCCTGTGACAAAGGCTATCGGCGCCATGATGAAACTAGCACCGAGTGTGTGAATGAGTTCCCGGACCCCACCGCTGAACCACCAGGGAGTTTTGGTAAGTCTTGGGGGGGTCAGGAGGGTGGGGGGTTGTAGTTAATTTTAATTTTAGCTGGGACACTAATTTAACTCGCCGTAGTAACGTATTTACACATCGACAACTTATGCAATTCTCCATACTTCCGCATGAAATGGATGGAAATGGAAATTGAATCGATGTTAAAAAAACTAAACCTGGCACCGCATGCATCCGACACAATACCAACCACTGAAATAAAAAATTTAGCCAACACAGTATCACCAACATTAACAAAAATAGTGAACCTATCACTAGAGGAAGGAATCATGCCAGATAGTCTAAAAGGGGCAATTGTAAAACCGATCCTAAAGAAGAAAAACAGCGACCCACTTAACCTGAGCAATTACAGACCAGTTTCAAATCTACCACAATTGCAAAACTAATTGAAAAAACTATACAAAAGCAACTAGCGGAACACTTAGATAATAATAACATCTTGTATCCATCACAGCATGGCTTTAGAAAACACTATAGCACTGAAACACTCCTGCTAGCACTAACAGACAACATCATGAGAGGATTCGACAACAGCAAACATTATATCTTAGTAATGCTGGACCTCTCAGCAGCATTTGATACTGTAAATCATGAAATCCTTTTAAATAGACTAAATGAAATAGGTTTAAGTAACATAACTCTCAAATGGTTTAGATCATATCTAAGCGACAGATATTTCCAAGTTCAAATAAAAGACGCAATGTCAGAGAAAATACACTTGCAAACAGGGGTTCCACAGGGGTCAGCTCTTTCTGCTACCCTCTTCAACATATACCTACTACCATTGTGCCACCTGCTAGCCGGTCTAGGAATAACACACTATATATACGCTGACGACATTCAGCTACTACTACCCATAGATGAAACTATTGAAAAAACACTACACTTAGCCAATATGTAACTCGATATCATAAAACTACTAAACCAAATGGAGCTAGTTATCAATACTTGAAAAAACAGAATTCCTACACTTAGAACGCAAAAAGAATGAGATCATCCAAAAGACATTCACAATCAAAAACAACCAACAAATAGAACTAGCAGAGAAAGTACAGAACCTAGGAGTTATTATCGATTCTGAACTAAGCCTAAAACAACATATATCATTAAAAGTGAGAGAGGGATACTCCAAACTCATGGTTCTCAGAAGACTCAAACCGCTGCTAACAACTATAAACTTTCGTTCAGTGCTACAAGCATTGATTTTTGCAAGCACCGACTACTGCAATACCTTACTACTAGGTCTACCATACACATCACTTAGACCATTGCAAATTCTACAAAACACTGCGGCAAGAATTTTGACAGCAAAAAGTAAAAAAGAGCACATCACAGAAACCCTAGCCAAGTTACACTGGCTCCCAATTGAACAAAGAGTTCAATACAAAACACTTTGCACCATACATAAATTAATACACAATGAAAAAGCAGAGTGGCTCAACACAGCCCTCCGCGTTCACGTACCAAACAGAAATCTAAGATCAGCTAACAAAGCACTTCTTACAATTCCATCAATAAAAACAGCAAGACTCACACAAGTAAGAGAAAGAGCTCTATCGCTCTCAGGACCCATACTATGGAACACCATGCCTTTAGCATTAAGATTACAAAGCGACAACAAATCCTTTCAAAAAAACCTAAAAACCTGGTTATTTAAGAAGGCCTATCAAAGAGAGTAGGTGAATAATGAAGCCGGTGAAGTGCGAGATAGGAACAAAAGCAAGACGCGTGTAGCTGTATTTTATTTATTTTTTATATTACTTTGTCTGATCATCCATCACTATAAGGCAAAGTGACACTGATAAAATTAGCATTGCTTTTAATACCGAAAAAAAACAAAAACTGTACAGTATCTTATCACATTACATTTATCTTATGTTAAAAAACTATGTACTGGACCGATATGGCACTTGTGTAAAGTAACGTTTCAGCATCATTATTTGTTTGTGCCTATTTGTAAACCGTTGTGACGGAAACTACTAAACGACGGTATAGAAAAGACTTAAATAAATAAATAAATAAATTGACCCCCCCCCACGAATACGCATCATGTACGCAACGAAAACTTTTTGGCTGCACATCTCTAGAAGGAACCATCTACAGGATATCAAGTTTATCGTAAGCACAATACAACATGCAACTCAGATCATGTGATCTACGTCATTATTTGCCCTTGCCCTCGTGTATATGTTGGCAGGACCACCCGCAAGATTAGAATAAGATTGAATGAGCACAAATCCAAACTTAATACATCTACATTGACAGCACCGATAGTGACCCATTGTGTGCAGCAAGGGCACATTTACAGTGAATTGAAATGGACCGGGATTGATCACGTACCACTGTCAACAAGAGGGGGAGACTGGGAAGGTTTGCTTAATAGACGTGAGGCATTTTGGATATTTACTCTGAAGACGCAAGCTCCTCAGGGTTTGAATGAGGCGCTCGATTGGGTTTCATTAATTTGAACTGTACGTCATGACGTTACGGCAGCGAACGTTGGGATTGGTCCTTGAGCCATCCGTACACTAAGGTTAAAAGCAGGATCTGTTAGTTAGTAGCATTTAATGGCGGAGGAGCGCTAATCATGCCTTGAAGAAATTATATACATTTCGCTTGGATTACCCATAGCTATTTTGGTACACCGAAGGATTATTGAATAGAAGAACATCCCCTGAAGAAAGGTCCTGTTGTGGACCAGAAACGCAGCTGCGTCGGGTTTTTCAATCATACCAGATAAGTCGGGATATTGAATAAGCATGCTTTTTAAACAATTTTTGGCACATAAAATATTTAAAAGAAAAAATATGCAGTTTCACCTATGGTGTATGTGATAATTGATTAAAATATTGGATGGAGGAGGTTTGGTTAATGATTATGCACGGAATGAATTCACCCATGGGGGTCTAATACTCTAATATATGAAACCCTTCCTCTGTCCTTTCAAAAAAAATTTTTCTCGTTGAAAAGATGGGCATTAGGAGTCAGAAGAGACTCCAGAGCCTATGGTGAAATTATTCCGATCATTGTATGACTCATTGTTTTGAGCATACATAGTGAGTTTTGATTACGTGGATAAAAGATATCAATGGGGTATTGATTTTTGATTTGATAGGACAGGGCTACCGGTGCCATTGGACAGCCCTTGTCACATGGTAGGAGCACAAGATGGTGCCGATGGCCATGTGACAGGGCCCGCGTCCTTTTTTGGGCCCCGTTTAGTTTTTTTGTTTGTTTTTCCAAAAAACTAACCGAGGAAAAACGAACTTTACGCCCACGTAAAGCGTCCGACTCAAAAAATGACCTGGTAGAAAAAAACGAAGCTCATCTCTAATAAGAACACTTTATGGCCCTGATGATTTGTCTATCTGTGTGCAATCCTCTCTTTTGCAGGGGATCATCTTCAATCACTGAAGGGGTGGAAAACAACCAGTTAGCCCCAGATCAGGATTCATCCAATGGGAGATAGCAAAAGCTATAAGGTCCAAAAGGAATCACACAGTGCCAAAAGAAAATAGCAATTCACACTGAAGTTGTGTTCCAAAAGAAGAAAACAAGAATTTATTGAAAGCCCAAGAATCAAAATCCAGAAAATCTAAAACCCCCCCCCCCCCCCAAAAAACCTCCAACCTATCACAGTCCAAAGTACAAACACACACACACACACACAAAAAATTGAAAAACATACAGTTTCCTAGTTAGTTCACAAATTTCAGAGTGGTTACTCAGTCTTCTCTCATGCAGCTTGAGTCACCAGTTAGCAGAATTTTGTACCAATCCTACTTAGGATCTCATCCTTTCTCAGGCTGCAAAAGACAGGCAGGGAATTCTCTCTTTTTTCCAATTATTGGCAGCAGACTTCCCTAGGGAAAAGAATGATGCTCCCCGGACAAAGGGGATTGCTTCTTCCAGCTGGTCT
This sequence comes from Rhinatrema bivittatum, assembly GCF_901001135.1. Taxonomy (NCBI): domain Eukaryota; kingdom Metazoa; phylum Chordata; class Amphibia; order Gymnophiona; family Rhinatrematidae; genus Rhinatrema; species Rhinatrema bivittatum. The sequence continues at coordinate 573,993,159 of NC_042616.1, forward strand.
GTGCACCGTGTCAGAGAGATATATCAGATCTCTCCAGCAGATCCATAAAGTCCCATGGACAATCACCACACTGGGGATACCCTCCTCAAGCTCCATACAAGATGTCTTATTCTAATCAAACTCCTTCCAATGCCTTGTGGAAGCACCATATGTACTACCACAACTGTCCATCCCCTTTGGGGAAAGAACCCTCCTATCAATTAGAGATGTGAATCGGAACCGGAATCTGATCGGTTCCGATCCAAATCTTAAATTTTTATCGCCCAGCCCGATTTGAGTTCTGATTATCGGCTGCGCCCGATCCAATAATCAAAACACCCTCCCGAACCCCCAAAAAAGGTTTTAAAATTACCTGGTGGTCCAGCGGGAGCGTGGGGAGCGATCTCCCGCTCTCGGGCCATCGGCTGCATTAATAAAAATGGCGCCGATGGCCCTTTGCCCTTACCCTGTGACAGGGCAAAGGTAGCGCCGGCGCCATTTTGAATGGTGGCAATACGGCCTGAGTGCAGGAGATCACTCCCGGACCCCCGCTGGACCCCCAGGGACTTTTGGCCAGCTTGGGGGGGCCTCCTGACCCTCACAAGACTTGCCAATGTGTGGGTGTCTCCCTACTTACACACACACAAAAAGCATTGCATGGCCGACCCTGTGGGTTCTTACAGCCATTGCCAGCCCTCAGGGAACTCTGGGCCCATTTGTACATGGACTTTATCATGGATATCCCCATCTCTAACGGCACCACTGTAATATGTGTGGTGATTGATTCTTTCTCCAAGATGGCACACTATGTCCTAATTCCTGGCCTCTGCTCCAGAACTGGCTTGTCTCTATCCTCCACATTTTTGCCTACATGGACTACCGAAGCGCATACTCTTGGATAGAGGAGTGCAGTTCACTGCGTGGTACTGGCATTCCCTCTTAAGGTTTAAGGTTTATTATTTATATACCGTTGTCTCAGCAAGCCTTCACAACGGTTTACATTTCAATAAATATGCAGTGAGGAAATTACATTCAGTCATAAAAGGTAAAACAGCTAAAATTTATAAGAAAGAAATTACTAAAACATATTAGCTGTTAAAAGATATAAAGATATAAAATATAAAGTAAAACTATAAATATTAAACCAATAAAACCATTAAAAACACTAACAGATATATACAATTCAACATTGCCTATGGATTAATAGGAAGTGGCCTGTGCATAATGAACTTAAACGCATGTTTGTTGCTCATTTTCAATGTAAGCTGCGTTGAATAACCATGTTTTAAGTTCTGCTTTAAACTTGCTTTTTTCTCGCTGTATCCTTAATTGAACTGGTAATGAGTTCCACAGTTTCGAACCTGCAATGGATAATGCTCTTTCTCGAACTTGGCTAAGATGTGCTGATTTTATTGTAGGAATTGATAGAAGACCTTTGTCAGCCGATCTTAAGTGTCGTTGAGTAGTATGCAATCTCAATACTGCATTTAACCATTCTGTTCTTTCTCCATAAATTATATTATGAATTATACAGACAACTTTATATAGAATTCTAAAATGAATAGGCAGCCAATGCAAAGTTATCAATGTTGGGGTGATATGGTCAAACTTTTTCTTTCCCGTCAAAATTCGAGCTGCCATATTCTGAAATACCTGCAATGGTCTAATGGTAGATTGAGGTAGGCCTAGGAGGAGAGCGTTGCAATAATCTAGGGTAGAGAACAGTAAAGCTTGTAAAACAGATCTAAAATCAGAAGGTTCCAATAATGGCTTCTGTTTTCTTAAAGTTAATAATTTAAAATAGCCATCCTTTAACTTAGTTGCTATATGTTTTTTGATATTAAGCTCTGAGTCAATCACTACTCCCAAATCTCTAGCAAAAGGTGACGGCATCAAATCGGTATTTTCAAATCTAAAGGCTGGAATCTTTACTTGCGAGAGCTTTCTTTCTAACAATATTATTTCAGTTTTCTCAGTGTTTAATATTAATTTCATTTGGGATAGTAGTTTTTTTATAGCATCGAGATAGATTGTTATTAATTTATAAGTAAAACCAATATCGTTTTCTATGAGAACTAAAAACTGTATATCGTCTGCATAAACAAAAAACTTCAAGTCTAATCCTGTAAGAAGATGACAGATCGGTAATAAATAAATATTAAAAAGGGTTGCCGAAAGAGTCGAGCCCTGAGGTACACCTGTTTGGAGAGGGATTTTTTTTAGATAAGGAGTTCTTTATTTTAACTTGAAAGGAACGATTATTGAGAAAAGAGACAAACCATTGTAAAACGATGTTAGAAATTCCGATTTCTTGTAAACGAGTGATTAAAATATCATGTTGGATGGTATCGAAAGCTGCAGACAAGTCTAAAAGAATTAAAAAATATCTTTTACCAGTATCAAAACCTCTTAAAACTGTATCAGTCAATGATAATAAAGTTTCCGTGTTAAAATTCTTCCTAAAACCAAATTGACTAGAGAATAAAATATCATTTGATTCTAAAAACTGATCGAGCTGAGTTTGAACTACCTTTTCTAAAACTTTAGCAATAAAAGATAAATTTGAAATGGGTCTAAAATTATTTAGTTGGGAGTTGTCCAAGTTCGGTTTTTTAAGAATAGGTTTGATAATTGCATTTTTTAGAGTCTCTGGAACGATACCTTCTGTCAAAGATAAATCAACCATATTAGCGATAATTGGTGAGATTATATCTGAAACGGGCTTAAGTGTTTTTATTGGGATAGGGTCTATTGAATGTCTTGCTGGATTCATCTTTTTTATGAGATTTTCAATTTCAAACACAGAAGTAAGTTTGAACTCATGCCAATTTAGATCTATTTTGTTGGGCATCTTGATTTCTTGATTAGAGTTTAGTGTGATTTTAGCATTTAATAAATCAATTTTGTTTTTGAAAAATAAGGCTATTTCATTGGTTCTATCTTCTAACAGGTCAACGTCTTTTTCCTTAGGGTTTTTTGTTAAGTTTTTTACAATTGAGAACAGAATCCTAGGGTTATGGAGAAATTTTTCAATTTTATTTTTGAAAAATTCCTTTTTTGCCTTATCAATTGCTTTTTTATAGAAATGTAATGCTGTATGATATTTAGCTAAGGAGTTAGAATTTTTATTTTTTCTCCAATCAATTTCTAGTTTTTTTAATTGAATTTTTTTCTTTTTTAATTCATTATTATACCATGGGTTTTTTAGCACTTTTAGCATTAATAGTTTTACTTTTGATAGGACAGAGTTTATTCGCTATAAATTGAACTTCGGTTTCCCAAGAGGAGATGGACTCAATAGTGTTATTAAGCTTAATTCTATCACCTCTGCAAAACGTTTGTCATCACGCTCGACTACACAGTGGCCTACCACCCGCAAGGCAACGGGCAAGCAGAATGAACCAACTGGCCCTCAAAACCTTCCTTCGCTCATATGTTAATGAACACCAGGACAACTGGGCCATGCTTCAACCTTAGGCCAAGTTTTCCCATAATATCCACATCAACGCAGCCTCGGGCTCCTCACCCTTCCAATTGGTTTAGGGGAAACTGCCTCTACCTCCTGTACCATTGCCTATGACTGTTCCATCACTAATGGCTCAACTCTCCACCCAGTAATTGCATGAACTATGGGACCTGACTAATCAGCTAATTGTGGAAGCCACTGTCTGAGCTAAGAGAATGGTAGATGCCCAATTCAAGATAGGAGAGAAGATCTGGCTCAGTACCCACTATTTATGGCTATGACTTCCATTCATGTTCTTGGCACCACACTTTATTGGGCCTTTTTCTGTACTATGGCAAGTGGACCCTGTCACATATCGGCTAAGACTACTATCCACAAAATTCATAACATGTTCCACATTTCATTACTTAAGCCAGTGATGCTTTCATGTCCTTCCCGAGTACTACCTGAACCCCAAGAAGTGGTTGTTCTTGGAGATGATGTATATGAAATCTTGGATTCCTGCCAGAGGGGGAAAAAAGGTTGAGTACCTAATTTCTTGCAAAAATCATGGCCCCAAAGAAAATTCATGGGAGTCATTCTCCAACATCTTGGACACCAAGCTTCTGAAGGTCTTTCATCAACAATTCCCCAGGAAACCCAAAGCCTCAGGGAGGGGGCTTAAGAGGAGATACTGTTATATTTGGCAGTCCACGGGATGCTCCCATGGACCGCCAGACTCACCCTCTTGGCTGGGCCCTTGCTGGCTTCCAATGAGGCCCAACACCAGTAGCCCTCCATGTGACGAGATGCCACCTTCCAATGTGGCGAGACACCACAGGCCCAATCAGCCATACCTCCCCCTGGATGCCAACAACACGCGCAGCCAGATGCTGCTGGCCTTTGAGTGCTGCACTTCTCCCTAAGCAAGTGTGTGTGCCTCTTACCACAACTTAAAGGGATTGCGATGGGAAATACCCCGTGGCCTCTATTGATATCATCAGAAGCCAAACCCTATAAAAGGGCAATGATCCAAACACAACTTGCCTCGGCAACTTCCAATAGTGTGTGTTGGTTCTCAGCGTCCAATCTTCTTTCCACCTTATCTTCAGTCTTCGTTCCAGCCTTGCCTTCAGTCCATGTCCAACTGTCTTCAGTTTATCTTCTGTCTTCATTCCAGTCCATCCATGTTGCCCACTTGTTCTTGCCCTCGCCTGTCTTCCCTGTCTAGCTGACCCTGCTCTCCTTCCTTGGATGGATACCTGATTTGACCTAGGCCTGGGCCTCGGATATGACTGACCACTGCCTGCCTCTGACCACTGCCTGAACCTCGGATATGAATGACTGCTGCCTGCCTCTGTCCATTGCCCGGACAGCAAGTATACCTGAAGGAAGCCTGCCTATGACCCTAGCCGACCATGGATCTATCCTTTTGCCATCAACAGAGACGATACACAAGTCCTGCCAGCACCCAAAGGCTTAACTCAAGGGGAACAAGGGCTGGTATAGGTGAAAATCCTGATGGGTCTCTGCCTTGTCTGGGTCCACTTGCTGACGGTGGGAACCTGCAGGGTTCCTCCTTGCAGGTAATGTCAATCCTGTCTTGGCCCAAGGGTCCACAGATACATCAGGAATCAGACAAAAATATATCTCACTGCAACTAATTACAGGACAACCCGCTGGCAGGATTTGCACAGAATGTGACCTCTTAAAATATATGCAGATCCTGGTGAGGCCTTCCACTCTGGGAGGCCTCACCAGAGTGGAAAAGCTACATCCTCAGTGCGCTGAATCAAAATGACTCCAAATAACACTAAAATAGCTGCTCTAAATAGGATGAAGCCAGGCCTGGATTTGTCAATCGGCAATAAGCCTAGGGCAGCAGAAATCCTGGGGGGCAGCAGGCTAGCTGAATATTTGCTGCCTTCCAATCAAAGTAATATAAATTATACTAATAAATATAATGTAAAGCTACTTTAGTTTCCTAATCTAATATAAAAGATAGAAATGTTTGACAATTTGCTTCAAAATGTTTACATTTTTGACACAGGATCTGGGCCTTAGACCTTCTGCCCCCTGTTGTGCAACCTTTGGGGGGGCAGGGAAGAGGGGGATGACAGGGGGCGACAGCACCGATAGTGTCTAGGGGCACAAAAATCCTAAATCTGACACTTGATGATGCATCCAATCTAAACCCTCCATGTTGAGAGGGGCTGAAAAGGATGGAAGGCTCATAGATGGATGGTTCAGTGCAGGGACTTAGTGGCAACTAGTGGCCAGCTCGTAGAGGTGCCACACATACATAGCAAATTTGTTAAACCTTCTCTTCCTTTGGAAAGTAGGCTGAAAAAAAAGTTATTGAAGGGGAGGGGGAGACATATACACACAAATACAAGCACAGACAGACAACTTATAAAAGAAAACCATGTCATCATCTGCATAGATGATCTGACACCACCTCAAAATTTGGTGTGGCTAGGACACAAAGAGGGGGCACACACATACATACCGGTACCTAGTTATCTCAATAAGCCTTATTTCCTTTGGAAAACAGCCTAAAAATACCAGGGATGTTCACACAAACATTTGGTTTGGCTTGTTATTTTTGGGAGGAGAGATAGCTTTTTTCATGTCATTTTTTTCTTGTTTTCATTTCATTATGTGACCCTTTTCAGTGCTCGCTATTTCCACTATAGCATGAACTAACCCATTTTAAACAAGTAGAAGCAGCCAACCCCAGTTCCTCTCTCCACCATGAAAATCAGCTAAAATTTAAAAACAAAGCCCCTCCTGGGCCTGTTCCCATCCCCTTAAGGACTTCCTCTCGCCCCCCCCCCCCCCCCCCGCCCTGCCCAGCAGCCCCTCTGCCAGAACCTTACTCCATCAGTGGGTTTCTGAAGCAGAAGTGATCCCCAGTCGCTCTTGCTCCGCCAGGCTGTACTGTTTAAACCCAGTGTCACTGCACTGGTTCTTTACTGACCTGATGAAGGGAGGATAACCCATGAAAGCCTGTCCCAGATATATAAAGTTAGCCCAGCCAAAAGGTACCACCTGCAAGTTGTTCATTTCCCCTTAACTCCACTGATCCAAGCAGACTTGGCAACACAACCACAGTTATTTGAAATGAAGTGTGTGTGTGTGTGTGTGTGTGTGTGTGTTGGTGGTAGTGGTGGGGAGGTTCTTAAGCATCAGGATGCCAAAGCTTGGTAGCTCAAGGGCTATCACTGCATCTCATCAGCTAAAGCTAAAATTTACACCCATTGTAACTGCACTGTTTCTTTACTGACCTGATAGAAACAGGAAACTCTCGAAAACCAGTCCCAGATACATTAAATTAGTCCAATAAAAAGGTCTCACCTGCAACTTGTTTGTTGACCTTAATTCTACATTTCATTTTTACACGTATAGGCCGCCTTCTGCAAACTAATGCCCCAAAGCAGGTTACAACATTTACCTATAATACAATATCAATAAAGCACAATAAGATAACACAAAAAATATGAAAGAATAATAGCCCTAACATATATCACAGACTTAAACCCCCACTCTCACTAGGAGTGAGGTAGAGCTGCACAGCCAAATATAACATATCAAAATACAACAAACTAGCATAGCCAATAAACTAATCACATCCCTTCCCAAGCAAAAACTATCCAAACATTCCCCAGTCACCAGTTTCCAGACCTAGCCCTGTCTCTTTAAGTTGATGCCTAAGAAGGTACCCAAGAAGTAACCCCCATCAGTTTGCCCCTTGGGTGGCAATCCGCCACCTGTGGCAGGCTGTCTTTACTGGTGGCCTGTGATGATCTTATCCGGAGGTAATGAGGCCTCAGTAACATCAGGAAATGTTCAGTGCTAGGCTGGGGCATATTTATCTGCAAGGAAGGAAGATGGTAAAAGCCTCCTTTTTCCATAGGATGGCTTAGACAATTCTTTCTCTGGCATTGTTTCTTCCTCCCTAGGTGGGCCATCTTTAATGGTGGTCTGTGATGACTTCAGTCGGAGAGGGCAGGGTTTCAGCAACATCAGGCAGCATATTTATCCATGGGGAAGCAAGATGGAAAGTAGGACACTGCAGACACTCCTTTCTCCAATGCATCAGCAATGCTTTCTCTCTCCTTTCCTGGATCCCCACCAGTGTATAGAAAACACTTCCATCTTCAGCCTCCACACTGAATAGAAAATCTTCCCATACTTCTAGAGAGCCTCATGATGGTAAAAGGATGAAGGCTTACTTCTGCAGCTCCCTCACTGACTTAAAACTGGCTCAAGTTAATGACACAGCAGGATGTATTCTGCGTGTGTATTTAAATGTATTTTGAAGAGAGAAGGTGGTCTGTAATGGGGAAGGTTCACTATGCATTTGGGAGTGTCAGAAGGAAAAGGAAGAACTGGTTATGGATCAAACAGTGCCAACAAGGCAGAAGGTGCCATTGTGAGACAAGAAGTTGACTTAGAAGGAGTGAAGGGACTTTCTTCCTGATAGCTGGCCTTGGGGCATGTAGGGAATTGGTCAGGATGGGTTTGATTGGCTGGGGTAGAAGACTATGGAAAAGTCATACCAAAAGATTTTAGTTTCAGTGGAAGAGAGTGGAAGACCAGTTGGGATCTTGTCTTTAGGCAGAGAGAATAGGGAAATTGGAAAGGGATAGGCCTTTGGGAGAAAGAGATCATGAATAGCGGAGTTGTCTTCAGATGAGGGGGATTGGAAGGAAGAGGACTGGGAATAATCAATCCCTTTCTGGAGAGTGGGGTTTCCTTGTTCTAATTGGCCCTTTAACTTAGGTCCAGTTAGCATGGGGATGCTGAGCCTGCTATAGCATGCAGAGTATGACTGAACTATAATAATCATACTCACTTTAGCATGGCCACATTTTGCATATCATTATCTTTATACATAGGGGTCTATGCAAAACAGTGCACTCAGCTGAGCACACAGTTTAACCCACAGTTGGACGAGCGTTTTGGAGGCATGTCCAAAGCACCTTATACTGTAAGAGGATTAGCGCGTTCACAACACGCGTCCAATGTGCTACGAAACTAGTAGCACTCATCACATGCAAATGCATGTCAATGAGGCTATTAGTTATTCAACCCACATGCAAAAAAAAAAAAAAAAAGTGCACTAGACCCACACATTTTTATGCTCAGAAATGAATGCCTGCCCAGAGCAGGCGTTAATTTCTGAGTACCCCAAAAAGTGCTCCAACTAAATATTTGGCGATATTAAGTCGGAGTAACCAAAATGTTTAAAAAGTAAAAAAAAATTTTTTTTAAAAAGTGCTGGTGGTTAAGTTAGGGAAACAGACTTTCAGTTAACGAGCATCCATTATCCTAACGCATGACTGTGCACCGGTTAGAAAAACAGACACTCGTAAAATTGAGTGTCCGCTTTCCTAAACCATGGATAGCCGACCTCTGCTGGGCACCCGCTGCCAAGGAGATGCTAGGAGTGTGCAATCGACCCTAGCGCCTCTTGGCAGAATGACCCCTTATTTAAATATTGCGTCACGCACCCAGGAGAGGTGCCTGGGCACATATTAGGAAAGCGGATGCTCAACACTGAGCGTCTGCTTTTGGCTCACTTTTATTGCATCGGTGCCATAGTGAGGCCAATATTCAGTAGGCCATTTAGTGGACAAGATATTCGTATAAGTTTAGCCAGTTAACTTGTTCCGTATATTCAGCGGTATAAATGTCCCGCTGAATGTACTTGCTTAAAGTTATCTGGCTACATGCAGGGCCGGAGGAACCACTAGGCGAGCTAGGCCTATGTGTAGGGCGTCGAGGCAGGCAGCAGAATTTTGACAGGGCAAAAAAAAAAAAAGTATTCTTTCAAAATTCTGCCAGCCCCCGACTCGCCCTGCCTCCCCCCCAGTGCCACCCTCCTGATGCCCCCCTGGTGGTCCAGTGGAGGGCCCGGGAGCCACCTGCTGCTCCCGAGGCCTCGGCTGCCACTAAGCAAAATGGTGCCAGTGACCTTTAGCCCCCTACCATGTGACAGGGGCCAACCAATGGCACCAGTAGCCCCTGTCACATGGTAGGGGCTGAAGGCCACGGCGCCATTTTGGTTAGTGGCAGCTGAGGCCCCAAGAGTGGCAGATCACTCCCGAGCCCTCCGCTGGACCACCAGGGGGGTGTCGGGAGGGTGGCACTGGGGGGGAGGCAGGGCGAATCGGGGGCTGGCTGCCTGCCGCAGCACCCCCTAAGTCTCGGCACCTGGTCTCCGGCTCCGCCAATCTTCCTTTCTTCGGCCACGTGATCAGCTAGACCAGATGCGCCGATCTTCTTTCTGTGTGTGTATGTGAGAAAGGAATGGAGCTTCTGTGTGTATGTATATGGATGTGTATGTAAGAAAGAAATGGTGCTTCTGTGTGTGTCTTTGTGGTATTTATGTGAGAAAGGAATCTGCCAGTTTAAAAAAAAAATGAAATGTGATAATACATATACCTCAACTTTTGTGCTGGTAGCGCAACTTTTGAAAAGTTGGATGAAAGATGAAATTACTGAATTTTAAGCATCCCTCTTCTGGAAAATAAAATTTAACAAAGTGGGTAGAGACAAATACTAAAGCAAAAAAAAAAATAAAATTAAAGTATTTAAAATGTTCATCTCAGCAAAATCACAAATTTAAGATACTGATGCCAGGTGGGGTTTGGTTTTAATTTTGAAGCATAATTTAAGCATGAAGACTAGAATAGTTCCAATCTGAAACAGTTTTGCTCTTTTTTTTTTTTTTAAGTCTTTAGAAAATGTATGTTTTTAAATGACTAAGACTGGAATCTTCCCATTTAAAAGGGAAGCTGACTAAGGATGTCTTTCTGTTCCATATCTCCCACATGAATAATCATACGACTGATAGTTTGAAGAAAGACACTTGCTTTATTGCCTGAAAGCGTAAAACAAGAGAAGCTGTACGGTGTGGGTGGCTGTCCCTTGGGAGGTCAGAACCTGAAGGAAGGGTGTCATTTCACCTTCTGATAGGAATGTGGTTTTCTTATTTAATGGCTGGGAGCATCACTTCCACTTTTAGTAAAAGTGAAAAATGTTGCAAGTCTGAAAGCAAGGTGCTTCTGTAATGTGTATATGAGACAGGGAGGGTGCGTCTGTATGTATGTGGTGTATATGTGAGTCAGGGAGTGTGCGTCAATGTGTGTGTGCGAGAGAGATGGAGCATGTTTTTGGCTGGATTGTGGCTGTGAGAGAGGGTATATGTGTGATTGAGCCTGTTTGTAAGTGAGATAGAACATGTGTGTGATTGAGAGCTTGTGTGTAAGTAAGAGAGAGTGGGAGTGAGAGCATTGTGTGATTGAGAGAGACTGGCCAGAGAGGTGACGTGTGTATATGTGAGAAAGACTGATCAGGGAGATGACTGGAATGTGAGAGAGAGTGAGAGAGAGAGAGAGAGAGAGAGAGAGACTGGTTGGGGAGATGATTGGTGTGTGAGAGACAGAAACTAGTCCTGAGAGTTTGACTGGTGTGTGTGTGGTGAGAGAGAAGAGACTAGTTGTGGTCCCTAAGGAAGAGGACTGTGAGGAGCTTCAGTAGCTACTGCTGCTTCTGGTGTGGCCTGCAAGGGAAAGGAGTAGGAAAACTGCTGGAGAGGGTAAGTAAAGGTGGCTTTTTAAGTTCATTTTTCTTGATTGACTACCATTTTAATTATTGGGTAGTATGTGATGTGTCTGCTGTTTGAAATATTTTATTGGTGTTTGGTAAAGCTTTCAAAATTTGCATGAGTCTTTAATTATTGGATATTCTATTCATCAGCTGTTTTTAAATTATTTTATTTGCATGATTTTATAATTATGATTAATGATTTATATATCTTGATTTTATTGATTTGTTTCACAAGGAATGGCGAAATTTTTGTTTTTCTATTGTTACACTGTATAGAGTCTGGCATGATGCGTTTTACAGTTCAGTTTTTGTCTGCACATTTCTATTTACACTTTATGTGGCATTATTCTTTATTTGGTGAGGGTTTGTGTTCTGCATGCAAAGACTGAGCTGAAGCATTGTTTTAGCATGTGGTTTCTCTGTAGGGATCTGTAGTAGCTTGGCCTGTTCTGTTTTCCTGATAGGAGGTATATTGATATTTTAGATTCTGGTGTAATATTTGTGGTATTCTTTTTCATAGGTGGGGTTGTTATTCTTTGAGTGTTGGCAAATAGTACTGTGTTGATATGGGAGGACCATGCCAAAATATATCACAATAGGTATGATGCCATATGAATTCCAAGATGCAAAGTTTTCTTGTTGGCATCACAACAGTGCATGAAATTATCACAACAACTTGTATATTAATTTTACCTCAGAATGTCATTTTTCATGTAAAATATGTTATAAATGCATAATTTAAAATTGTGTATGGGGAGGGGGCACCAGACTGTAAGGTTTGCCTAGGGTGCCTAATACCCTTGCACCGGCCCTGGCTACATGTAGCTTCCAAGCAGGTCTACAGCTATCTGGGTAACTTAGTTGGATATATGCGATATTTAGCAAAGTTAACTGGATAACTGAACTCCTCCTCAGAACATCCCAGTAATGCCCCCTTTTTATCCAGCTAAATTATAGCTGGATAACTAATTATAATTTACATGGATACGAGACTGAATCTGCCACTTGTGCCATTTAGACGGATAACTTTCAAGTTATCCGTCTAAATGGCTTTTGAATATTGACCTCACTGTGTCAATAGGAGGTTTGACATATGCTTTAAACATGGCAGGTTACTGTTAGTTTTAACACTGGTTGGCACATAATCTCCATAGGACCTGATTCATCAAGGTCTTTTCTTATAGATACAGAATGCGAGAATCAGGCTCAGAATGGGAAATACACTTTAGTACATCTGGTCCTGAATGTATTCAAAGGTGAACTGAACATATTTCAGAAGAAGGTGATATTGGGGGTAAAATGAATTACCGTATTTTTCGGACTATAAGGCTCACATAAAAACCTACGATTTTCTCAGAAATCGGAAGTGCGCCTTATAATCCGGTGTGCCTTATATATGAATTTTTCTCAAGCACAGGCTCGCACTCACCTCTAGGCCTCCTCTTTGCGGGTCGCCGCAGGATGGGCTCTGCAGTGGCCCTGCTACCGGGCCTCTTCTTCTTCTCGGGCCGCTGCAACTTGAGATTCGCGGCGGTCCGTAAACGCAAGTGCTGCTCCACTTCTGCACTCGCTGATGCTTCCCCTCCTTCCTGCCCACGCGGCTCTGGCAACGTTTACTTCCGGGGACGCACAGGCAGGAAGGAGGAGGAGCATCAGTGCGTTTAAACGCGATCTTTTTCTTGGCCTTGCCGATCTGCCTGTCGCTGCGCCCGGGGGCATCTATGCAGATACTTGGAAAGCCCAGGGGCGCTTTAATCAGCGGACTTTGCACCAGTTCTCAAAGGGCAAGTATCTGCCTACTTTCCCTTTGGCGATTGCCCACAGAGATTTGCAGCTGCTTTTTCTGAAGATACATTTTCCCCTCCAAAAAGGTCCATGTAGTTTTGAAAATGCAACACTTCGCATGCTCTTGTCCTCCCCCCCCCCCAGCCTAACCCCGTCTCTGAGCCCGCCTGCTGGTCCTGTGCATGCTCTGACCGGGTACAAAGCAGTCAAATTTCAGTCAAGCTGTTAACCCAGGGAAATGCTTTTGTAAATCACCGCATCCTGTAATAATACTATCTGGTTTTAGTTGGGGGGATAATAAAAAGTACCGTAGTTTTAAAGGGTCGGCGCAACCGATTAAAAAAAAAAGGCTCTGAGCCGCGTCTTATAATCCGGTGCGCCTTATATATGAACCTGGACGCCTTAGCAGGCGCTCATTGATAATGCGCCTTATAATCCGGTGCGCCTTATAGTCCGAAAAATACGGTAGTTAAACTCTGCGTAAAAGTGATGAGCCAGGGACTAAAGCAGATTGTTATATTTTGGGTCAGAAGAGCATATTCTTTGATGGCCACAAGATTGACCAGAAACAGACAGTGGGTTTTTTGTTTTTTTTTACCCACCCATGCATTATCACATTGAGAGCTGTTATTTATTTAAAACATTTATATTCTGCTGTATCCAAAGTTCTACATAGCGTACAATAAAAAACAAATCATAATATATAAAACAACAGACTTAAACAAATATACTCAGATTGTTAGGCAATTAGAAGAAGGTTGAACTTGATGGACCTCTGGTGCTCTTTCAATTTAAATGGCTTAAGTAATATATCCAGATTACAGTAAAAGCTGAAGGCAATTCTCTTTTAACAAACTTTTGCTGCAGAAGTGTAATCCCATTGCTCATGAATGAAGAAAAGAATCCAGGAAAAGGCTTCCTCTACTTGAAAATGAATCAAAAGTGCTTTCATAAATTCCAGGCAAGGAAGACTGCCAAAAACAAATTGCAATAGAAGAAGGAGTAATAGAAAATATAATATGGAATTATAGTTTTAATGGATAAAGAAATTAGTAGCATGCTACACTTATGGATGTAAGATTATTTGGAATACAATAAGAAACGGAACATGCTTGAAAATGCAGCAAACAATCTTAATTGGTGTACTTTTGTTTTGCTAAAGTTACTGCTATTGGAAACCTCACACCCTGACAGTATTTCTAAACTTGGTATCCATGCTTGGTTCTTTTTCCCTGAATTATGTACTCCTTATGATACCTGTGTTTGTGCTTCTTTGTAAATAAAAAGAAATTGTTTATCTTTTGCTGTACCAATAAATTATCATGCTAAGCATAATCCACTTGCTGCATCCTCACTACAAAGGCGGGCACCAAGTGTGTTTCTATATGAAGCAGGGTAGGAAGATTTACTTTTAGGCCCTTGGGGTGCACTCACTTCAGTGCCAAAGAAACAGTACCCACGCTCCAACACTTCATTGCATTTTTATGTATGTTTGTGGATTTTTATTTTTGATGCAGATAATTGATAATTGATTCAGTTGGGAATGAATCAATAAATATCTATTTATTTATTTTATATACCGTTGCACGGATAAAATCCATCTCGACGGTATACAATATTTTCGTTATAAAATGAAATAAACTAAAAAAGGAACTTTTTTTTTTTTTGCATTCATTCATTCACAGTTCACAAGCAGTCAGGATCTCCCTCCTTTTTCTGTGGCAAGCTCTCCAACTGAATTCTTTCAGAGAAACTCTTCAGGATCTCTTGTACCTGAAATCAACTTTATCTGTAGTGTTCATCACCAGGGCAATCTCCTCTTCCTCTCCTTTGATGTACGACATTGGCACTGACTTCTTTTCTCTCCAGATGTGTAGCATGTACGGATATGCAAAGGCAAATTTTTCATTTTGGTTTATTCATTCATTTTGTAGGACTCTTCCATTTGTTTCATTAGTTTCAAATAAATACATTATTTTTTTAAATTAGGTTTTGTTTGTTTCAACTGTTACCCATTAAAATCAATGGGTAAGCAATTCAGCCTATTTTGAGCTTCAAAATTGTGGTTTACCAATCGATTCTAAGGAGAATAGAGGGTAGACAATATCAGAAGGGGGAAGAAAATTCCAAGTCTCCAAGACTGTGGCAAAATGTCACCAACAGTGGCATGAATAGCCTAACGCACCATAAAGAGGCAAAAAGATGCCCAGCAGTGATAGAATTTTTCCAACTACTGTTAGAGGAACAAAGAACACCAAGGGCTTCAAATGAGGGCACTAATAACAGTGCCATGTACTACCAAAGTTAACATGAAAGGGGCAAAGTGGCACCAAGAGTAGCATGAAGGTGTTGCGCTGGAGGTGGATTCTTGGGCTGAGGTGGGGTTGATGCTACCCGTAGGCAAGGGCCTACGGGTCCCCACCATCAGCAGGCGGAGTGGGCTGAAGCTGGAGGCCACTGGAGCTTCACCTATACCAGCCCATGTTCCCCTCGGTTTGAGCCTTTGGGTGCCGGGGCCGGCAGGACTTAGGCGGGCCTCAAGTTTGACCAATAATGACAGATAGTTCAGCCCAGAGACAGCAGCCAGCAGATGCCGTAGTTCTACCCCAGATGGGTTACGGAACTGAAACTCAACCACCAAGGAACAAGGAATGGCAGAGGGTGCCTGAGCAAGGAAAGGCCGAAGCCTTAAGAGTCCACGCCCAGAGGATCGAGACAGAGGAGTCCCTGTCGAGCATGAATGGAGGCTGGCGGCCAATGGCAGGTGTATCAAGCAACGTAGACCTCTGGATAGAAGAACGTCTATTACTGTCATCCATAGCAAATGATCAGGGCACGAAGAAGGCAGAGGTGGTCAGGCGTAGCAATGGTCAGAGCACAGAGAAGGCAGGCGTAGTTAGACGTAGCAATGGTCAAAGCTCAGAGAAGGCAAGCGTGGTCAGGCATAGCAGAGGTCAGGAACAGGCAAACCAAGGAGACCTGTTGCAAAGTCAAAGCTTCTGCGGAAAACCAGGGAATTAATACAATGCAGGATGTGACGTCATCATCCGGGTCCGCAGCCTGGTTCCCACAGCGGGCCCTTTAAAGGTTTCAAGGTGTCACGTGTGCGTGCCTAGAGGGAGGCACAGCGCCACTGGAGGAGTCTCTCCGCTGCCCATGTGGAGAGGCCCGGCAGACAGAGGTGTCCTAGCTGGAAGGCCTGGGAAGTGATGCAAGGCCGGAGGTGCTGGTGGATGCCAGAGGTCGGAGCCGGCGGCCCACCACTGCCAGGGAAGAAGAAGAACTGGATCCCACAGGCTGTGCAGCAAGGTACGAGGGCCACACCACGGGGTTGCAGCGGGTGATGAGCATAACAGTACCCCCCCTTTATGCCTCCCTCCTGGAGGTCAGGGCTTGCCCAGATGGGTACGGTGGAAGTTCTTGAGGAGAGACTTATCCAAGATGTTCTGGGCAGGCTCCCAAGAATTTTCCTCGGGTCCATAACCCTCCCATGAAAGGAGGTACTCCCATCGGCAGCGTCTATGGCGGACATCTAGGACTTCATGGACTTGATATGTTGTGTCAGTTTCTGCAACGACGCAGGTGGCTCAGGAATCTTCCGGGTAGGCCAGGACAACACTACTGGTTTAAGTAAGGAAACATGGAAGGTATTGTGTATACCCAAGGAAGGAGGCAACCGGAGCTAATATGTCACAGGTCCAATGGGTTGAGTAATTGGAAATGGGCTGATGAACCTTGGAGCAAATCTTTGTGAAGGAATTTGGAGTCTGATATATTTGGTGCTCAACCAGACTTTCTGGTCAGGAAGGAATTCAGGAGCTGTGCAGCAATGACTGTCGGCAGTCTTCTTGGCCCGGGAGGTGGTCTGGCGCAGGTGGAGATTAGTCTGTTCCCAAATTGTCTTAAGGGCATCCACAGTAGCCTGTGCCGCAGGGGACGGAACAGAGAGAGATATGGGTAATGGTGGTCGAGGTTGCTTTCCATAGACTATTGAAAATGGAGATGTTCCAGTAGCTGTGGCAATATGAGAGTTGTGGGAGAACTTTGTCCAGGATAAGAGGTCTGACCATTTGTCCTGTTGGTCGTTGATATAGGCCCGCAGGTACGCCTTTAAGGAGCAGTTCATCCGTTCAGCTTGCCCGTTGACTTGGGGATGATAGGCGGTGGTGAGGCTGATGTTGATACCGAATGTTCGGCAAAGGGACCTCCAGTACCTGGCAACAAATTGAGGACCTCAATCAGAAACAATATCTACTGGCAAGCCATGCAGCCTGAATATGTGATGAAAAAACAGTCGTGCTAGCTTGGGTGCAGATGGTAGGCCCGGGAGTGGCACAAAATGGGCCATTTTCGAAAAACGGTCTATGGTAACCCATATTACGGTAATACCCCTAGAGGGAGGTAGATCCACAATGAAATCTGTTGATAAGTGAGTCCATGGTTCTTCAGATGCTGGAAGCGGTTGTAAGAGTCCTCATGGTCATCTGACCGGGGGTTTTTGCTGTGCACACACAATACAGGACTCAACATACGCCTTTGCGTCAGAAACCAAGGTGGGCCACCAGGAAACCCGCTGGAGCAGTGCCACGGTTCGCACTTGTCCTGGGTGTCAGGTGATCTTTGAGTCGTGGGCCCAGTAGAGCACCCTTTCTCGGAGTCGCCGGGGCACCACAGTTTTCCCCGTAGGAACTGAATGGGTGGCAGACAAGAGTAATCCAAAGACAGTCCAGGGAGTAGGCAGGTGGCAGACAAGGGCAATCCAAAGACAATCCAGATAGTAGGCAGGCAGCAGACAAGAGAAATCAAAAGATAGTCCCAAACAGTGGCAAGACATGAACTCCGAAAACAGCACCAGCACAAGTGAGCCTGCAGCTGAGGCAAGGGACTCGCGCTGGACTGTCAGATTAAATACCTTAGCACGGGTGCTGCTGGGAGGGACATAGGTGAAAAGGGAGGAGCAACGCTCTGTCAGCCTGACACTGCGTCGTGGCACAGGACTGCGCTGGGAACGGCTGCGATTGCAGTAGACGGCCGGAAGCTGCATGGGAGCACAGGTTCGTTTCCTAACACTTATGGCCTTTCTGACACTCAGACATGCTGCCATACTACAGACTTTATACTTTGGGAGTCTGTTATTCTGCCCTGCTGCCATACCCAAGAATCTACATTCTATGGTGTTCTTGCCATTGTGTGTGGTGGCTTTGCACTTCTAATGGTGCTTTGGGGTCTTCATGCCACTCTGTACTGATTTGACCTTTGTCAGTGCCTGGGACCTTTTTCTGTAACTTTGCTGCTTTGTACCCCCTTCATTGTGCCTTACAATGTTCATGCCACTCTTGGTACCACTTTGCCCCTTTCGTGATGCATTTGGGGGTTCATGCCACTGTTATCACTGCCCTCTTTAGAAACCTTGGGGTGTTCTTGACAATCTTGCAGTGGCTTTGCTCCTCTGACAGTGCCATGGAGAACTCTTGCCATCCCTGGTATTCTTTTGCCCCTTTACAGTGCCTTAGGCTATTCATACCACTTTTGGTACCACTTTGCCATAGTCTTGATGCCTTGGAGTTCTTTTCCCCCTTCTGATATTATCTACCCACAATTTCTTGCTAATTGATTAGAAAACCACAGATTTGAAGCTCAAAATAGGGTGCATTGCTTCCCACATTGACTTTAATGGGAGACAAATGATACAAATAAATAAAAATCATTTTTATCATTTGAAACTAATGTAACAAATAGAGGTGATCTAAGAAATGAATGAATGAACCATGATTTAGATTTTAGATTTATTAAAATTGCCTACATGCATGCATCTTAACACATAAAACATCATAAAACACAAAATGGATTATAGATTCATCCACAAATAATCACAGACTGAATACCTATAAATGAATTCATTCCATTTAAATAGAAAAATATGCCTGTTTGAAAAGTACTGTTTTTAAAGAAGACTTGAAAGATTTTATACAGTTCAATGAGTTCAATATTAGGAGCAGCCACAGAGAAAGAACAGTCTCTAGTTTCAGTAAATCTGGCTCAGGGGCGGCTCAAGGCAATCTGCTGCCTGAAGCGAGGGATGAGTTGGCACCCCCTCACCCTGCCCCCTGCTCACCCCACCCACCTCGCTCCACCCCCCACCCCACCTCCCTTCAGCCACCACCGGCCAGGCTTTTGGCGTCATCATCATCGTCCCTCCTCTCTACCACTGGCCTGGCCTCCAGCATTGTCAACGTCATCCTTCCTTCATGTCGCTGGCCTGGCCTCCAGTGGTGGTGCTGGTGGCATCTCTCCTCCCTCCTCCACACTGCCGACCTGCCTCCGGAAGGGTCCACAGCAGCAACTCCCCTCTTTACTGCTGCCGAAAGTGTTATGAACCCTCCTGTAGTGGTGCTACGGGAGGCTCCTTACCTCTTCCTGGAGGCTGCTCCGAAGCCAGGGTCTCACCTACGAACTATCTAGGATTTGCTCCAGGGCCTGGGAGGCCTCGATGTCCTTGGGGGCCTACCTGAGGCTTGCTTGTGTCTGCATGGACTTCCTGGTTTGGGCCACGCCCTTCTCTTAGGGGCCGGCCTGCAGCACTCCTCCTTAGTTATAGGGCCAGCTAGGTGTGGGCCTTCCAAACTCCTCCCAGGGAGTCGCCGGTCTGCAGCCCTATAAAAGGACTTCAACTTTCAGTCAGCCTTGCCTTGCATTGGAGTTACTTCGTCTCTGGAAGCTTCTGCTGTCCAGCGTGCCAACAGGTCTTGTCTTCTTCGTGGAGCTCCTCGTCTCGTCTGTGTCTTGAATCATGTCTTCATTGCCCGAGGTCCCCGTCCAGGTGTCCTAGTGTTTCAGCTCCTGATGTCTCGCTTCCTGATGTCCTAGCCCGCCTTGGTGTTCGTACTTGCTCCGGAGCTTTCTGTTCTGCCGGCTGTGGATCTCCGGGTGACGCAGCTTCGTCATGGGAGATTCCGGCAGTGGACTGGTGTCCTGTGCTCCTGAGCTGTCTTGTCCTGCCAGCCTTTGCGGAGCTCTGTATGACTTATGGCTCCGTCGTCGAAGTTCTGCCTCGGCTGGATTCTTCCCTGCGCTCGTCCCGTTCTCAGCGTGGTCTGTGACCAGCCTCCTCGGGCTGTGTAGGACGTGCAGTGGGACAGGGTGGTTCGTGACCAGCTTCTCGTCTGGACTTCGTC
This sequence comes from Rhinatrema bivittatum, assembly GCF_901001135.1. Lineage (NCBI taxonomy): Eukaryota > Metazoa > Chordata > Amphibia > Gymnophiona > Rhinatrematidae > Rhinatrema > Rhinatrema bivittatum. Next base: position 574,013,160 of record NC_042616.1, read on the forward strand.
AAGTTTCTCATCTCGTCCTGGATGCCGTTGCATCAGTCTTGGTATCATGTCAATGTCTTGTTCCTGATGTTGTCGCATCGACCCTGGTCCGGGATGCCATCGCATCGACCATTGGTCCGTGATGTCTTCGCATCAGCCTTGGTGTCATGTCTTCAGCTACCTTGGTGTCACATCTTGTGCCAGCCCTCATCTCTGATGCTGTCCGCATCAGCCTTGGTGTCATGTCTTCAGCTACCTTGGTGTCACATCTTGTGCCAGCCCTCGTCTCTGATGCTGTCCGCATCAGCCTTGGTGTCATGTCTTCGTCTGCGATGCCGTTGCATCGACCCTGGTGTCATGTCTTCTTGTCAAGGCCCGTCTGCCCTCATCCTCAGGCCAGGCCTGCTGCTCCATGCCGATCCAAGCGGCAGGTCCGAAAGGGCTCGGAATGGTCGGAGGACCATTCACATTCCAACATCATCCTGTTGTTGGCCTTGGGAGCTTGCAGGCCTGGCAGAGGGTAAGACCGTGTTCTGCCATGCTGGGACATGCTGTCAACCCTCGGTTCGGCCCTGGATCCGTCTGGGGTCGGGCTGAGGCCCAAGGGCACACTAAACTCCCTGCTTTCTAACAGAAAGCCTGGGTCAGCAGCCGTGGCAGGGATAGGCAGGGTGAGGCGGACGCCACAGTGGCATTCTGAAAAGGTATTTTTTGCTGCCTGAAGTGTCCACCTCACCCTGCCTCATTATAGAACCACCCCTGGTCTGACTTGCTTTGTTGATGGAATGTCAAGTAAACTTTATTAGGATCTCCACATCCTCAATTGTTGGTAGAGGTGAACAAGTGCATCGGCTCAGGGACAATCACTGGAAGTAATCAATTTATGTGTGATTACTAGGGATGTGAATTGTGTGATTGATAGTCTTAACGATCGATTTTGGCTGGGGGGGAGGGAAATCTGATCGTCATGTTTTTTATTTGTTAAAAATCGTAAATCGGGGGAGGGCGGGAAAACCGGCACACCAAAACAACCCTAAAACCCACCCCGACCCTTTAAAACAAATCCCCCACCCTCCCGAACCCCCCCCAAAATGTTTTAAATTACCTGGGGTCCAGTGGGGGGGGGGGGGGGGGTGTGTCCCGGCGTGATCTCCCGCGATCTCCCGCTCTCGGGCCATGGCTGCATTAATAGAAATGGCGCCGGTGGCCCTTTGCCCTTACCATATGACAGGGCAAAGGTAGCGCCGGCGCCATTTTGGTTCCTGACACCCGATGTCACGAGTGCAGGAGATCGCTCCCGGACCCCCGCTGGACCCCCAGGGACTTTTGGCCAGTTTGGGGGGGCCTCCTGAACCCCACAAGACTTGCCAAAAGTCCAGCTGGGGTCCGGGAGCGAACTTCTGCACTCGCGCCGTATTGCCATATGACATAGTGAGGGCAAAGGTAGCGCCAGTGCCATTTTGAATATTGGCAATATGGCGCGAGTGCAGAAGGTCGCTCCCGGACCCCCGCTGGACTTTTGGCAAGTCTTGTGGGGGTCAGGAGGCCCCCCCAAGCTGGCCAAAAGTCCCTGGGGGTCCAGCGGGGGTCCAGGAGCAATCTCCTGCACTCATGACGTCGGGTGTCAGGAACCAAAATGGCGCCGGTGCTACCTTTGCCCTGTCATATGGTAAGGGCAAAGGGCCACCGGCGCCATTTCTATTAACGCAGCCGTGGCCCGAGAGCGGGAGATCACGCCAGGACCCCCCCACTGGACCCCAGGTAATTTAAAACATTTTGGGGGGGTTCGGGAGGGTGGGGGATTTGTTTTAAAGGGTCGGGGTGGGTTTTAGGGTTGTTTTGGTGTGCCAGTTTTCCCGCCCTCCCCCCTCCCCGATTTATGATTTTTTGACGATAAATCAGGGGAATTGTTATTGTATCGCGGCTCTAACGATTTTTGACGATTTAAAATATATCTGACGATTGTTTTAAATCGTCAAAAACGATTCACATCCCTACCCACTAGCACATCTCTGAGCTCCCTCAGTATCCTGGGATGAACCTCATCAGGCTCCATGGCTTTGTCCACTTTCAGTTTCCCCAGCTCTTCCCATACATTCTCTACTGTAAATGGAGTTACATCTACTCCATTCCCCTCCAGTTTCTTGTTAACTAGCGACGGTCCTTCTCCATGGTCCTCTTTAGTGGATCCTGGAGAAGGACTGAAGTATTTGTTTAATATTTCTGCCATTTCTTCATCTCTCTCCACAGATTGATCCTTTCCACCTTTCAATTTCACTATACCACTTTGAACTTTTCTCCTTTCACTGATGTATCTGAAAAATGTTAGAAAGAATACTGTGATGTTGACATTTCTGAGGTGACTTGCAAATACAAGTGAAGGCATGACACCATCTGATTCCCAATCCTGCCTTCACACAGTCTGACCAACAACCTTTGTTGCCCTCCTGTGAAGCTTACCTCATCAACATGATAGTCCAATGACCAAGGCTCTCACCATTTGGACATGATAGTTGACAATTTGCCTAGGTAGGTGTAGCACGGTGCATGTGTGTATGGGTGCATGCAAGCACAAAGGTATGCTAGCTTGTAAGAACCTGTGTGCATTGCGGGAATGCTACAATGTTGCACAAGCAATTTACCAAAGGCTGTAAGTGAAGGCCTGCTAGGTTAGCATTCTGATGTCAGCAGTGGCTCTGAAACAGTTGAGGCAGTGCTGTCAGCAGTGATTTTGCAAGCCCATGCAACAGAAAACATCCAAAAAACAGGTGTATAACTCCACATGCAGACGTTTGTCAGCTGTGGGATGAGGCAGTAAAATGGGAGCTCTGTGACTGATACCTTAAACTGTCTACCTGTAGCTTTAGGCTGTGCCTTTATGCTTCTGAGCTACTTGTGATTTATAGGATTTCTAGAGCTGTTGCTCTCCATGTTCAAGGCACAGCAGGATTCACATCACACTTATGCCACTATCTCACCCACATGAAAGGGCTAGGACAGGGACCTAGGGGGAGGCCCACCAAGCCAAATACCGCAAACTAGGCCAAACTATGTACACTGTATTGCCAGTCCTTCATGAACTCTTGCGACATTTGCCTCTTTTAGACTCCATATCAGTCAGAAAACATTAGGCCAGCCACATGTATTTGGTGTTATCTTTAATTTGTCTACAGTCTTTCAGGTACAGTCTACTGCTCTATTGTCAAGATAAAGCCTAAGTATGCATACGTGTTTTCTGTTACACACCTACTCAGAGGAGCAGTGAGTGAAAAAAAGATGATAGAAAGGAGAGCAGCTGCAAATACTTTACTGGGGAAGGGGTAGCTGAGGCCTAGCAGGCAAAGTAGCATTTTATGAGGCTTTGTTGAAGCTGGCTGCCACTCAGCGTGGTGCCCTCAGATTGTGCAGGTGCACATGGGGGATCTGGGGATAGATCCGGAAGTATCTCCATTGGTATCTCATGGTTTAGAGTGAGATTATGGAATACACAGCAGAGCAGCACTATATCTCCTACTTTGGGTGGGGAATATATTAAAGCTCTACCTGTTTTGTCCAAACAGTAAATCTACTTTTGAGCACACCGAAGGTGCATTCTGTGTCAAAGCGGGTAGAACATGAGACCTCGTATCTCATCTCTACTGGTGTGTTGGGAATAGCAACGGGGGTGAGAAGCCAGTTCCTACAACAGTATCCTGAATCTGCTGTGGCAAAGACAGAATGGGGGCATCAATCACACCACAGCCACTTTGAGATCTTGCTGCCAAAGCACAGCATGCTGTCAGACAATAGAAGCTAGCCTGTAGCTTAGCCTCAGCCTTAAAAGCCTATTTCTGTACCCTAAGTCCATGCCACCTTTTTCTGGAACATTATATGACAATATAGCATTAGCTGAATCTAGGTCACATCTTCCAGACTAATAACCTACATCTGGGGATTCCTTCAAAAGTATGCCAGCCTCTCACAATAGGGGTGTGCATTCGTTTCCTATGTATTGGTAATCTGCAATGTATAGGGCCATATTCGTTGTATTCGTGGGGAAGCGAAACGTATCGCGATTCCCCCGAATACAACGAATCTTCGCCGAATTATTCGGCCGTCTAAAGGAGCGAGTTTAAACAAATCCCCCACCGTCCTGACCCCCCCCCCCCCAAGACTTACCAAAACTCCCTGGTGGTCCAGCGGGAGGTCCGGGAGCCATCTCCTGCACTCACACCCTTGGCTGCCGGTATTCAAAATGGCGCCGATAGCTTTTGCCCTTACTATGTCACAGGGGCTACCGGTGCCATTGGTCAGCCCCTGTCACATGGTAGGAGCACAAGATGGCGCTGGTGGGGGTCCGGGAGCGATCTGCACTCGGACCGTTGGCTGCCAGTAATCAAAATGGCGCCGCTAACCTTTGCCCTTACTATGTAAATCTACTTTTGAGCACGCTGAAGGTGCATTCTGTGTCAAAGCGGGTAGAACATGAGACCTCGTATCTCATCTCTACTGGTGTGTTGGGAATAGCAACGGGAGTGAGAAGCCAGTTCTAGTAAGGGCAAAGGTTAGCGGCGCCATTTTGATTACTGGCAGCCAACGGTCCGAGTGCAGATCGCTCCCGGACCCCCGCTGGACCATCAGGGACTTTTTACAAGTTTTGGGGAACCCTCCTGACCCCCACAAGACTTGCCACTGGACCACCAGGGACTTTTGGCACTCCCTGTATGTCGCCCGCCATGCCCGCTTGCATGCCAAGTGCTGCCATGGCCCATGACCCTCTCCCTGCAGGGCTAGTGGCATGGCCTCAGGTGCAGGGACTTCCCTAGGAGGGGTTGGAACTTCCCTTGCCTGTTCTTGTGGTTGTTGTTCTTGTTGTCTGCGGCGAGCCTCCTGAAGCATCCTGTATCCTCCAAGTAAACTTGCCACAAACATTATGGGCTTAGGAAGACAGGCCAAGTAAGAACAGGTGTTTTTATTTGCCCAGGAGGGCCTGGTAGGTGTGTCTGATAGAATCCTTCTTTCTATCACACTTGGTAATTGCCGCGATAATAGCCACAATCTGCAATAACGGCCGTGGACATGCGATAAGACTTTTTTCCCCTGGTATCACAAATAAAAAAGATGCAGTTATTTCTGATGTTAAATCCTGCGTTAGTGTGCATTATTCTAGCGTAGAATGTGGTAGGACACTAATTTGTATTAATTCCTCCCACATGCATACTAAATTTAAAATCTGCATGCTAGCTTGTGTTGCACTATTTATTGCATGTCCAATGCAAGTTAGACCTCATTTAACGCACTTTGATGAATGACCAAGTAAGTTTGATTTTATCTGAAGAAAAGGTGCTGAATATCGGCCTCTTAATTTCTCTATCAATAAAAATTTGTAAACTATCATTAAAATCATCCATTGTACCTGAAGACTGGAGGGTGGCTAATGTAACCCCAATATTTAAAAAGGACTCCAGGGGCGATCCAGGAAACTACAGACCAGTTAGCCTAACTTTAGTGCCAGGAAAAATAGTGGAAAGTGTTCTAAATATCAAAATCACAGAACATATAGAAAGACATGGTTTAATGGAACAAAGTCATCATGGCTTTACCCAAGGCAAGTCTTGCCTCCCTAATCTGCTTCACTTTTTTGAAGGAGTTAATAAACATGTGGATAAAGGTGAACTGGTAGATGTAGTGTACTTGGGTTTTCAGAAGGCGTTTGACAAAGTTCCTCATGAGAGGCTTCTAGGAAAAGTAAAAAGTCATAGGATAGGTGGCGATGTGCTGCGACCGTCGCCGCTTAATGGCTTCACTCCGCCTAACTTTCCTTTTCTGCGACTCCTCCTACTCCTCATGGATGCCTGGCTTCCGCGGTCTGCCTGCCATCCTCTCTGGCGTCCCTGGACTGGCTTAGGCGCTGCCTCCCACCATGCTCTTCAGATGCCTTAGGGCACGCGCACCGTGTGGCGGCCCTCATTTTTATTTCCTCATTGGTGCGTTCCTCAGTGGCGTCCCCCTGTGATGATGTCACGCTGCCCGGATATTTAAGCCTACTGTTTATTGCTAGCTGTTGAGTTAGCAAGGGTGATCTTACGGATGGGATTCACTCTCCATACCCAGCTACTCTGCCTTCCTACTCCTATTGGACGCTTTCTGCTAACGGGGTACTCGCTCCTCGAGGGCCCATGTTCCCTGACTCGCTGCCTGTGTCCATCTCCTCTTCTATTTGGAAGAATTTGCTACAGACACCATCAGTGAGTACTATCATCTACTCCTCAGAGCTGTCTCCCTGGAACCAGGTACTCACTCCGAGGGCCTGCCTCCATTCCAGCACCAGTGCCATCTCCTACGTGGAACCGCTGTGTGAGTACTTTGCCAACAAGTCTTTCTACCTCCAGGAATCTGGTACTCGCTCCTTGAGGGCCAGCTCTCCCTATCTCGGGGGCTTCTCCATAATTAGGACTCTGTGATTGTTCTATTGTACTCACTTTCTCAGTTCTCTCCACTACAGCACTGCTACCGGAGAAACTGCTGTTCCAGCACCTTGGAGAATACTAGCCCAGCTGGGCTACAACATCTACTCACTACTGCCACTTCTGGTGGTTTCTCAAACTGTCTAGATAAAGAACTATCTGTGTTTGTGTGTCCAGAGCTGAGCCTGACCTGGGGCCCCTCACGGGACTTCCCCCCGTGGGTGTGGTCAGCTGCCACAGTGTCCAAGGGTCCACTCAAACCTCACTAACTATAACATGATGTTCTTTTGTGGATTACAAACTGGCTAAAAGACAGGAAACAGAGCATAGGATTAAATGGACAATTTTCTCAGTGGAAGGGAGTGGGCAGTGGAGTGCCTCAGGGATCTGTATTGGGACCTTTACTTTTCAATATATTTATAAATGATCTGGAAAGAAATACGACAAGTGAGGTAATCAAATTTACAGATGATACAAAATTATTCAGAGTAGTTAAATCACAAGCAGATTGTGATAAATTGCAGGAAGACCTTGTGAGACTGAAAAATTGGGCATCCAAATGGCAGATGAAATTTAATGTGGATAAGTGCAAGGTGATGAATATAGGGAAAAATAACCCATACTGTAGTTACACAATGTAAGGTTCCATATTAGGTGCTACCACCCAAGAAAGAGATCTAGGCATTATAGTGGATAACACATTGAAATCGGTTCAGTATGCTGCGGCAGTCAATAAAGCAAACAGAATGTTGGGAATTATTAGAAAGGGAATGGTGAATAAAACGGAAAATGTCATAATGCCTCTATATCGCTCCATGGTGAGACCGCATCTTGAATAATATGTACAATTCTGGTCGCCGCATCTCTAAAAAGATATAGTTGCAATGGAGAAGTACAGTGAAGGGTGGCCAAAATGATAAGGGGAATGGAACAGCTCCCCTATGGAGGAAAGACTAAAGAGGTTAGGACTTTTCAGCTTGGAGAAGAGACGGCTGAGGGGGGATATGATAAGAACATAGGAACATAAAATATTTCCATGCTGGGTCAGATCAAGGGTCCATCAAGCCCAGCATCCTGTTTCCAACAGAGGCCAAACCAGGCCACAAGAACCTGTGTTTAAAATCATGAGAGGTCTGGAACGGGTAGATGTGAATCCATTATTTAGTCTTTCAGATAATAGAAAGACTAGGGGGCACTCCATGAAGTTAGCATGTGGCACATTTAAAACTAATTGGAGAAAGTTATTTTTCACTCAACGCACAATTAAACTCTGGAATTTGTTGCCAGAGGATGTGGTTAGTGCAGTTAGTGTAGCTGTGTTTTATAAAGGATTGGATAAGTTCTTGGAGGAGACGTCCATTACGTGCTATTAATTAAGTTGACTTAGAAAATAGCCACTGCTATTACTAGCAACAGTAACATGGAATAGACTTAGTTTTTGGGTACTTGCCAGGTACTTATGGCCTGGATTGGCGACTGTTGGAAACAGGATACTGGGCTTGATGGACCCTTGGTCTGACCCAGTATGGCATGTTCTTATGTTCTTATACAGAACAGATTCTGTATTAAGTTTTAGGTTTGAATCAATCAATTGAAAATGACAATCAAGGCCTTTTTTCCCCTCAATATGTCAACAGCATTCAATAATTCTGCCAAACTGGGTTCAAAAATTGGAGGTACCTATTAAGAAGTCTATCAAAATCTATAGGGGAAACACTGGTTTGTGATAAACAACATTACAAGAATTCCAGTGTATATTTCAGAACTTGTTTCTACAAAAATATATCTTTAAACTACTGTTTATACTGTAATTTATATCGAGAGTAAAAGACCTCAGTACTAGAGGAAAACGCAGCTGCCTGAATCTCAAACCAGTTGGTGCAGTCATTGGTCTACAAAAACCTCTTCATTTTTTATTTTATTTTTATTTCATATTTATATTCCGTGAGTATTGCTGGCATAGCTGTAGGGAATCCATCAGAAAGAAGACATGGGTGTAGATAAAGAAAAGCACAAATCTTGAGCTTTGGCCCTAATGCAACAATTCTGCTCCAACTTTATCAACATTGTCACTTCTATGAATTAGATCAATATACGTTACGGCACGGAACACATTACATCATAAAGACTGATTTAAAGACAAGTAAATCTAAGCGATTGTTCAATATTTGAAGATGAGCTGCATTTTGATATTTACGAAGAAGCAAAATACAATGTGCTTCAAGGACATGCTACCAATTGGTTAATCCAGGAGGATAACATTAAGATTTTTTGCAATACTGGACATACTTCTACATTTTATATACAAGAATTAAAAAAATAAATTAAAAAGAAGAAGTTTGAATATGAAATAAAAAATGGAAATCCTGCATAGGCCACAGAAAACATTTTTCTGCATAGGCCCTAGACCCTGGAATTCTATAGACAATTTTTTTAGCTTTTCAAAAGATGTGTAAAGCATAAGTATTCAGATTAGCTTTTGATTGATCCATTTTATTTTCTGCTTTACTTTATATTAATTATGTTTTGCCTGGAATCCATTAGACCAACTTATAGCCTAGTTAGGGAGAGGCAGTCAACAAATTTGAAACTTTAACATGTAAGCTAGCAGAAGTAGCAGGTACAGTAACAAAAAAAACCTATGAGAAGAAACTGGGACCATGTCCATTGTTGTATCTTCAGAAAGACTTATCAGAGGGTCTACCAAACCAGAATTGCCAATAGATCCCCTGCAGTATGCTCCCAGGCTACTAAGCATTAGGGATGTGCATTCGTTTTGACCGCATATGTAAAACGCAACTTTTTTTTTTTTTAACTTAAAAAAGTGATGAGGCGAAAACGATCGCAATTTCCAACTTATTCAACATAGCTATGTTGAATAAGTTAGAAATCGCGATAGTTGATCCTAAATAAAAATGTAAACCCCTCACCCTCCTTAATCCCCCCCCCCCCAAGACTTACCAAAACTCCCGGGGAGTCAGGACGCCATTCCTGTATTCCTTTGCGAGGAGCACGTGACGTCGGTGTCACGTCGGAGTGACGCGGACGTCACGTGATTCACCGCGCATCCGCTCCGGGACCCTCGTTGGACCCAAATGGAACTTTTGGCCAGCTTGGGGGGGTCCTGACTCCCCGCTGGACCACCAGGGAGTTTTGGTAAGTCTTGGGGGGGGGCATAAAGGAGGGTGAGGGGTTTAAATTTTTATTTAGGGAATCGGTGCACGTATGGACAGACTCAACTTATGGAATTCTACATATGTCCATATTGACCGAAATTGACCCCCCCTTTCGACTTATGGACTTATGAACATAAACTTTTTGTTTGCACATCCCTACTAAGCATTGCAACCTAGCTGGGGGTTGTCTGCTCAGCTGGAGTGAACATAGACCTTCTAATATTTCATCTTCCTTCATGGGATATTATGGAGTATATGTAAGAATTCAGTCTCCCACAATCTTCTTCAGTCTTCTAAATCTCCATCAACCAACTATCAATCTAAACAAACTTCAAGTAGTTTCCACTCCAGTTGTTTAGCAAGTTTCTTCTCAGCCTTTCATCATAAAGAGACCAGCTAGGCCATGAATTCACTCAACATGGTTAGTAGTCACTGGTGTCATTATAGTGACTAAACTGGCTATACTACAAACCTTTTTTGCAGCAACCTGTGGCTCATAGCTATAATCTTAAACATTCATAAAAACATAACATAAAAACACAATAAAACACTGAGCTATGAGTAAATTAGCAATAATATTCATATGCCTATTTAAACACTTCGCAGATAAGTTGTTTGAATTCTTCCTGAAGCAGTTTACAAAGAGCATCAGCAGATGTCAGGGTTGCTTTAATTTCTCATAAGAGACTTCTTAGGAAATTAAATAATCATGAGATAGGAGGCCGTGTCCTATTGTGGATTGCCAACTGGTTAAAAGATAGAACACAGAGAGTAGGTCTAAATGGTAAATTTTCCCAATGGAGAAAGGTGAATAGTGAAGTGCCCCAGGGATCTGTTCTGGGACCACTGGTTTTTTTTTTTTTAATATATTTATAAATAAACTGGAAATGGGTCAACAAGTGAAGTGATAAAATTTGCCAATGACACAAAATTATTCAAAGTTGTTAAATCACAAGAGGATTGTGAGAAATTGCAAGAGGACAATGCAAAACTGGAAGACTGGGCATGCAAATGGAAAATGAAATTTAATGTGGATTTAGAGAAAAATAACCCAAATTATGGCTATACATTGCAAGGTTCTATATTAGGAGTCACCACTTGGGAAAAGGATCTAGATATCATCATTGAAAATATGTTGAAATATTCTGCTCAGTGTGCAGCAGCAGCCAAGAAAGCAAATAGAATGCCAGGGATTATTAGGAAAAGAATGAAGAATAAAACAGAGAATATCATAAAGCCTCTGTATCACTCCACTCAAAAACAATACAGCAGAATTAGAAATGGCACAGAGAAGGGCGACCAAAGTGATAAAGGGGATTGAACTATTCCCCTAAGAAGAAAGGTAAAGAGATTAGGACTATTCAGCTTGGAGAAGAGACGGCTGAGGGGAGATATGATAGAGGTCTATAAAATAATGAGTGGAATGGAACAAGTAAATGTTAATCAGTTGTTTACCCTTCCAAAAGGTACAAAGAGCAGGGGACACACAATGAAGTTACTTGGTGATACATTTAAAACCAGTCAGAGAAAATATTTTTTTGCTCAATGCATAATTAAGCTCTGGAATTCATTGCCAGAGGATGTGGTTAAAGCTATTAATGTAGCTCTGTTTAAAAAAGGTTTGGACAAGTTGCTAGAGAAAAAGTGCATTAACCTTTATTTAAATGGAGTTGCAGAAATCCACTTCTTATTCTTGTGATAAGCAGATTGGAATCTATCTTCTCCTTGGGATCCTTTCAGGTACTTGTAACCTGGATTGGCCACTGTTGGAAACAGGGTACTGGACTTGATGAACCTTTGGTCTGACCCAGTATGGCAAGTTTTTTGTTCTTATATTCTTACCATGTTTGGTGTTGAGATTACTATGACGTAATAGAATTTAAAAATAAAATAATTTAATACAAAGAAGGGTCAGCTAATTGTCATCTGAAGAACATTTAGACTGTGAAGTCCTTTGTGTCATTAGAGTGTTGACTGTAAAGTTTTGTGTCACTACAGTGATTTTTTACCTCAAGATGAATGATAGATTAATCTGGTGGTGGGCAGTTATTTTATCCACACACCAACTGGCTTGCTGGCATCTTTATTCTACTTCACTGTAGAACTTTGTTTATGTTCTATTTCTTGTCTCTATATATTTGTATTATTTGTGATTTAAACAAAAAGGCTTCCAGATGTTTCTTAAAGGTTTTTAAGCATGTCTCCTTTCATAGATGCTCTTGAAGTGAATTCCATAGCAAAGGATCAGCAGTGAAAAAGGTGCATTCTCTCGTCTCATTTCTCAGTCCGGCAAGCCAGTTTAAAAAATGCTACATCTAATAAATTCTAAAGCATGTCAAAACCCATTTGTGGGAAAAACTTGATGAGGATTGTTGTAGATGTCAAAATGTTGTAGTGTATCAGGATGATGGATTGCAACAACTGATACAGCTGTCTTATATTAGTTGTGGGTTAGGTGACTTTCCTGATCAAAAATGTGCATATGGGTGGCAGGACACAGGGATGATAACTTTCAAACAACTGCACGCGGCAGCATACACATGTGTCTATGGCCATGCTTAGATTTACAGTAGTATTTTATAACCCACACACATTATAAAATATGCATATCTCTACCCTGCAACATAGGCATGCATGTATGCTTATGCGTGAATACATGCAATGCATTGAAAGCGAGTATAAATACGTTTAATATCCCTTACACAAGACAATTAACAGGTGTAAAATTAAACGAGTAAGTTGGAAAATTTACATGCATAAATGTCTTTTAAAATAGCAATTTACGCACGTAAATATTGGCTCTGTCCCAGAATGCCTCTAGACTGACTTCATATATGCGCGCGCGAAAGCAAAAATACATGCATATGTTTGCCGATTATAACATAGCAAGTATGTGAGTAATTGCTACTTTTGCAAGAATATCCTAATTTTTAGGCGTGTAACTCTTTGAAAATTCACCCCAATGTTTTCTAGCATAAGGGTAGATTTTAAAAGGGTTACGCGCATACGGTACGTGCGTAACCCTTTTAAAACGCCCCTGCGTGCGCCGAGCCTATTTTGCATCGGCTCGGCAGCACGCGCAAGCCCCGGGACGCGTGTAAGTCCCGGGGCTTCGCTGGCGGGGCGTTCGGGGGCGTGTCGGGTGGGTGGCGCGACATTCGTGGAATTCCGGGGGGCGTGTCATGGGGGCGCGGCCGAGGCCTCCAGAACAGCCCCCAGGTCGGGAGATGGCGCGCCAGCAGCCCACTGGCATGTGCAAGTTACGCCTGCCAGAGGCAAGTGTAATTTTTGAAATAATGGTAAAGGGGGGAGGGGGGGTTTAGATAGGGCCGGGTGGGTGGAAGGAAAGTTCCCTCCGAGGCCGCTCCAATTTTGGCGCGGCCTCAGAGGGAACGGGCAGCGCGCGCAGGGCTCGGCTCCGCAAGGTGCACAAGGCGTATCTTATAAAATCCAGCGTACTTTTGTTTGCGCCTGGTGCATGAACAAAAGTACGCGCGCGCGCTGTTTTTTAAAATGTACCCCATAGTGTTTTTCAAGCTGGTCCTGAAATATCTCCCAGCCCGTCCGCTCTTCAGGATATCCACAATAAATATATTTGAGATAGATTTGCATGTTGTGGAGGCAGAGAATGCAGACCTATCTCATTTATATTAAGGTTGTGCACTTACATTTTATACACTCTTTTCTTTTGTTATTTTTGTTGAATTTCCAGTTTATTTTGTTTTGCTTATTTGAAACAAATAAAACAAATGAAAAAGACAAAAAATAAAGAGCAAAATGAAAGAAAGAGGCCAGAGTTCCCAATGCTATCCACATTTAAAAACTGAAGCTTCTCTCCCCAGGCCTTCTTCTGTCTATCCCTGCTCTTCCAGATCAATCTTATCCTGTTTGTGGAGTCCAGACATCCAAATGGGCAGTAGCAATTCTCAATCTCTTCTGCCACGCCGAGTCAGTATTTAAAGATTATGCTGGTGGGTCCTGAGTCCAGCATCATTTTTAAGCACCCACCCAGCAGGGTAGGAGTAAATGGAGATTGTTTCTCTCTCATTTGGATGTAATATAAACTCCCCTGGATGGGTAAGATGGGTCTGGGAAGGGTAGAGAGTGGGATAGGGGAAGGCTCGTGGGTGGGGTGGGGGGAGCATCTTCAGCTGGCACTGGAGTTCTTCAGGGTAGAGGTAGGGGGGGGGGGAGGGAGGTTGTGGTTGGTGCTGGTGGCTGCTGCTTTATTAAAAACACCACCAAATGAAAACTAAATGAAAAACTAAATGGAAAAAAAAAAGCATATCCCCAATGTATATTCATTGTGGATATCCTAAAAAAACAAGGCTAGCTAGGAGGTACTCCAGGACTGGCTTGAGAAAAACTGCTCAAAGGCATCTTGATTTTTTTTCCATAGCTTAGTCCTCACCAAGGCAAAACAAGTGATTTGATCATTTATTTTGTCTGAAGAAAAAATTGAAAGCACTCTATCTATTCAGGATTGTTGAGATACCTAACTGTGATGAGGCGGGGGTATCTTGGGGCCCGCCGTTCAGTGGGGAAGGATTGTAGCTTCCCTATGCTGGGGTGCTGGCTAATCTACGACCAGACAAACTCCCCCCTGAATTCCAATTTATTTATTGCTCAGCTCCAATTCAATGGTCCTAGTTCCCCATTTCAATTGGCTAGGGCAGGTCCCTTTGTGATATCACTCTGAACCCCCTTTTCAGTCAGGCACCTGGGACTATCACTTCTGAACCCCACCTTTAGTTCACTTTCCCCAATTAGATACTGAGGCTCTCAGGAGTGAAGGATCCTTCTCACTAGGGTTGCAGAATTGTCTCTCAATTGAAAAAAAAAAAAAGTCTATGGAGGAGAGGCCTTCCTTTAATTGTGTTTATTATCAAATTTCATTGGTACCATTTCTTGTCAGGTTCAATACATGGCTTTATTGTCCCTTCCCAGCAGAAATACCATTCTTCCACAACTAATTACAGTCAAAATTCTCAAGTTCATACAAAAAAAATCATCATTTCTTTTTTTTTTTTTTTCTTTTTATTGATTTCTACCAAATTTGCATTGAGACAATGTTTACAGCGAAACACAGAAAGGAAATTAATTCCAATATATATATATATCTCCTAACTACTGGCCAAAAACCAAGAATAACAAATCATCTGTATATTATAGGAAAAATGGGGAGCAAGTTACATTAAAGCAGATTATGCGGTAATCATTTTAAGTTAATAACTACAACATAGCTTCATGCACCTATTTATTAATGACCAAAACCTTCATGAGGTTTCTTAGGAGTGTGAATCTAAATACTGTCTTAACTGATCTGATTCTGAAAATACATCTCTATTATTTTGATACACAACTATGCATCTGCAGGGAAATCTCAAATAAAACTTGGCTCCTCTTGTAATTACTTCATTTTTCATTTGTAGAAAAAGCTTTCTCTTTTCTTGCATCATTTTAGGTATGTCAGGAAATATTCTAAATTTGTTTCCCATAAAATTGAAGTTGTTGTTTCCAGAAGTACAATTAGAGTATCAAGTCTTTATCAGAAACCTGAATAAATGACACTAACAATGCCGCTCTTGTTTCTATATTTGTTTCAAATGATTTTTCTATTATATCCGATAGGTTGTCAACTGACTTCTCATCCTGATCTTTAACGAGTAATTTTGATGGTAAATAAAGTATTTTTGACACCGCTGGAATCTTTGTTTCAGAGAGTCCCAATATATTTACTAGATAACTTTTTAACAGTTCTTTTGCAGGTATCCATTTCGTCTTTGGAAAATTAAGAAACCTTAAATTTGGTCTCCTTAATTCATTTTCAAAAAAGTCCAACTTCCTGGTCATAATAGTTTCAGACTTTATCAGTTCAGACTGGACTTCTTTAACTTTCTTCACCTCCAAGTCAATTTCTTTAACTTTCACATCAGTCTGTGCTATCATAATTTCCTGCTTTTGGACTTTATTAAATTTTCTTTAACAGTGTTTGTCAATTCAGTTACAGCCTTATACAGAGTCATTATTGCCTTCCAAATTACCTCCAAAGTTATTTTTGCAGGCATTTCCATGTACGAGGACAAAAGAACTTGTATTTCAGATTTCTCTCCTACCTCAGAAGGGCGTCTCTTCCCCTCCAAATGCACTTCCTCCTCACTCCGGCCCTTGGAGCCCTGTAAACATGGGCTCTCCGAAGCACTCAGCCCTATTGGCGTTGCTTCTCGGGGCTATCTGTCTTAACTGATCGTTCCATCCGCGCTCTCGACTGAATTTCCCCCATTCCCTCAGGGGGTCCTGTTGGGGGAGTTGGCGCTCCGGGGCTGAGAGATATTTCTATGGCCCTGGCGCCCAGCGGCTGCTCTCCGCTGGAATCACTCGCGGCCCCTCCTTTCGGTTCAGGTTGCATGGCTCTACCGAAGGCCTCCTCGATCCTGGGTACTCTCGCTGACATACTTAGAGTAGAGGTAATATTTTCCAGTATTCTGGCCTTGCGTTTTATATGCGGCATCTTTAAAGGCAATAATTCAAGTGGAAATAAGCAATTTTGAAAGAGACTTCCCGGGAGCTGAGCGACCTCCGTGCATGCTATGCGGCAACCATCTTGCTCCCCAAGAATTATCATTTCCATCAAATAGGCTAGAAGGCAGAGTTGATCAGGGTTTCACCCCCTCCTAGATTCCAGGGAGGGTTAGTTATCTAGAGAGGGCCTTTCCTTCTCGGAGGCTTAACCTTCTTGCTTGCTAATTAGAAGGTGGGGATTTACACCTTTGCAACTCATACATGCAGCTTACTAATCAAGGCAGGACTTTTACTTCCTGGCCTCTCCTTCATGCAGCTTTTTAATCTAGACAAAAGAAAAACTCCAAACCACTTTACTTCTGTGCCTTTCACAAGTGCATGTTATAAACTGGGGAGAAGCTTAATTCTGGGCACATTAAACTACGCTGTTGGTTTATACAGTGGCGTACCTAAAGTATTTGGCATCGGGGGCTGTATACTTCCTTTAACAACCCCCCCTCCCACTTCTCCGTCCCTCCTCCCTCCTGCCCAATGATCTCCGGTTCCCCTCTCCCTCACACAGGCTCTCTCTCATGCACACACTTTCACACACCCCTGCACACAGGCTCCCTCCATTTCTCTCTCATACACACACATAGACACAAAACACACTCTCTCTCACTTCCTACCCCGCTCCCCATCAGAAGCATAGCAGCAGTTTCCTCCTTCAGCCCCTGCGACAGACAGGGACTCTTCATTTTTCTTGAGGCGGCACAGGGGGCTAGTGCGGCTCTGCTTCCTGCATCTGCAGTGGGGAGGGGCAGCGCTGTGGCTCTTCCTTCTGCTTCGGGCCACGACTGCATGACCTTTCCTTCTTCCCACCTGTGTGGACTCACCCCTTCCTCTTCAGGGCCGCGGGAAGAAGAAAAGGCTATGCAGTTGCCGGCTCCAGACTCATGGCGCTCTAGGCGACTGCCCAGTGCTCTCACCGCTCTTGGCCTGGAGGCCTCCCTCTTCTTCTAGTGCCAGCGGGATGGGCTCCACTCGCGGCTGCCGATCTCCCAGCTATCACCTGGGGTGGACTGCCCCCCCCCCCCTTAGTACACCACTGGATTTATAAAAGTCCTTTGCACACTGCTGCCATTACACACATCCTTTTTACTCCTTTGAAATTCATCAGGGTCTCCTGGCACAGCAGCCCAGCCCAGCCAGTGCTCAACATAACAAACAAACCCAAACTCAGAACAGGATACCGCCTTACTCGGTTCTGCCTTGTTCATCACCTTTGTGTGATGTCTCTCATATGCTTCCGGCAACTTTTCCTTTCATTTTCTGATTAGTAACTTCTATCAGTCTCTTCCTAGCAAGTATAACAAAACAAAAATACCACTTAGCTTAGAAGCCATCTTGTGTGGAAGGTCCTGCCTCTGAGTCCTCCTCATCTGAATCTCCTTCCACAGTGAAAACAAAGTTGCTTTCTTTCACATGGTGGCTTGTACCCAGCTTGCTTCCTTCTCTCCCCTGCTCAGCTAACCTCTTATACCCCTTCCCCGAATCTGAGAGGTGTTAATCAATCCAATTAGTCCTGAGTCAGGTGTGATGGCCTCTGGCCCAGGAGACTAGGCAGAGGCACTATGGGGAATGTAGTTCCCTGCACAACTATTTTTGCTTTTCTCTTATTTTTACCTAATCTTGCACTGCTCCTATGGGTTTAACTGGGGATTCCTGCACAGGGACTAAGCATCACCACAATAACATTGCTTTTTCAGATCTAGTACTTAGATTTCTAATGTAGACCATTTTTAGAATAACTCAAGGGGCCATTAGATTGGCCAAAAGCTTTTAGTTTGCTTGTAAGAGATGAGTCTCCCTGGATAAAATGCAAGCAACTGTATTCAGCACATTAAGAATTGATACAGTCATTTTTCCATCAAGTCCACTGCCCTTACCATATTCCCTATCATCTTTAATGAATAAATAAATTAATAAATCAGGGATAAACCTTGAGCAGGGCACCTGGCATTAACACAGAGCAGTACAGTAAAGTAGATTGTTTTGGGGATGCTTAGTTCTGCTTCAATATTGTATATAAAAACATATATTATTAACTCAGCAACATATGATTTAGCCTTTCTCTGGGTAACTCAGCTATTTGCTCATGACAGATGTCTTTGTACAGATTTTTTTCCATGGATGAAGTTTCAAAGAAAAAGATGGGAGACATTGTCTGAAGGGACATAGGATAAAGAGGATAGTGATTTTATGGAGATATAAAAGGTGCAGTGGGTAGGATGATAGATAAGGCTAGCAGGTGCTCCTGATTACCTTTATTTATTTGCATTCTGCTTTTTGGCACTTCAAAATGTACATCAAGGTGGAATACATTCAGGTACCAGAAGTATTTCCTGGTCCCCACAGGGCTTACAATCTAATTTTGTACCTCAGGCAACAGAGGGTAAAGTGATTTGCCCAAGGTCACAAGGAGTGACAGTGGGATTTTAACCCTGGTTTCCCTGGGTTGTAGCCCATTGCTCTAACCACTAGGCTACTCCTCCACTCCTCCAGCATGAAAGACAAAGAGACAAGAGATGATCTACCCTTCTCTGCAGCTCCCTCTGAATGGAGCAGGCAGTGATTGTGTGCCACAGTCAGAAAGGGAAATGTCTTTCTCCCCTAATAATGATCAGAGGCGTTAGAAGGATGCATCATGGCAGTTTGGGTCCTGATTCTGTACCCTCCAGCACAGGGTTATATTCATGAAAGCAAGAAATGGAAAGAGTCCTCTGAAGTTAGAGTCTTCCCGATGTCTGTGAAGTTACAGAAATTAGGAGAAAAGTTATTTTTTAAAATATATTCCAGAGTTACTGTATCTCCCTGGGCACTAGATTTTTTTTCTTAAATATCTATGCAAATTTTTGGTTAAGTTTCAAAATATAATATGTATAGGAGCTGTTTTTGTGACTGGCAGAGTGTCCATATGTAACACCTGAGTTCTACAGAAAATGTGCAAAGTGTAATATAATGAGAAGGTGTTGTGGTAAGTGTTATGCTGGAGGTGGACCCTTGGCCTGGTGCAGAAATGGTACGGCCCTCTGGTCGGACCCAGAGAGCGCCTGCCACCAGGAAGCGGAGCACACGAGGAGACAGAGGCTAGCTGGAGTTTTGCCAATAACAGTCCTGGATTTCCACAGGTTGAGCCCTTGGGTACCTGGACCGCCTGGACTTAGGTGGGCCTCAGATGGTTTCCAGGAGAGGTAGCAGAGGGGTGTGCTCACCATGAGCAAGGGTGCGCAGCTGATGCAGAGTGGATGGACCAGACCCGAACTGGAAGCTCCGGAGACCTCAGGGAGGTAACAGTTCAGGAAGGGTCTCCTGGCGAGGTAGGCAGCGCCTGCAGGTCTAGTCGGGAGAAGGCCGCAGGTAGAATCCAAGTCGGTCGGTCTGATAGTCACGGAAGGCCAGAAGAGAGTGACGGAGTGAAGCACAAGGGTGAAAGCCAGAGTATCCATCCAGAAGTGGTCAGCCAAAGCAGGAGTCAATACCAAGGTCAGTCCGAGCATAGTCAAGGCAAGCGAGGGTCAGTTCCAGGCAGCAAAGAGAGAAGTCAGGCAGGCCGAGGTCAGTACCAGAGATCAGTCCGAGAAGGTACTACCTGAGTAAGGACACAGGAAGGAACACAGGGCACAGGAACACTGGAACACATGGAGATGCTGGAACAAGGAGACACTGGAACAATGAAACGTTGGAACACAGGATTAGGCAAACTAGAACACCACGGTGTTGACCTGATTGCCAAGGCAAGGTCCTGGGGACAGGGCCTCGCTATTTATAGGACTACTAAGTGATGTCATCATATTGCGTCGGAATCGGTCTTCCCATGCTTCGCCCTTTAAAGCTCAGGATGTCAGCCATGCGTGTGCCTAGGGGTGGGACCAAGGCGGCCGAAGACACGGAGCCCCGATGGGAGCTCCGCTGTGAGGCCTGCAGCATGGAGGAAGCCGGAGAGAGCCAAGGTGAGTGTCGAGGATGCTGGGAGCTGGCAGCAGTGGCAAGACCGGAGCTAGTGGAGGGCAGTGCAAGGTGAGCAGGCCCGGTCGTGGCTCCCATGCGGCTGGGAAGTGCAACAATACTCCCCCTCCTCCTTCTAGGCCTTCCCCTTACCGGTCTGGGTTTTTCTGGGCGTTGCTGATGGAACTCTTGCAGAAGATTTTTATCGAGAATGTGGTGAGAGGGCTCCCATGAATTCTCTTCTGGGCCGAAGCCCTCCCATGAAAGGAGGTATTCCCAGTGGCCCCAACGGCATCGGACGTCTAAGACTTCTCTAACTTGTAAGGTGTTTTCAGGATCCGCTGAGTGTTGCGTTGGAGGAGGAGGCCTTTGGGAAGGCCAGGAAAGGATCAAGGGTTTGAGTAGCGACACGTGGAATGTGTTGTGAATCCCCATGGAAGTTGGAAGTTTCAGCTGGTAGGTGACTGCTCCTATGCGTCAAAGACAGTGAATGTAGCAATAGATTTGGGAGCTAGCTGTTGGGAAGGCAACCATAGCCGGATGTGCTTAGTACTAAGCCAGACGTTTTGTCCAGGCAGGAACAGAGGTGCGGTCCGACGATGGGCGTCTGTGATGCATTTGGCCTGATGAGCTGTTTGGCAGAGCCACTCCCTTACTTGGTTCCAGAGCCGGCGAATGGTTTGTGCTGTAGATTGGGCTACAGGTGAGGGTACACTGAGTGGAACCGGCAGGGGTAGGTGAGGTTGACGGCCAAAGACTACAGCAAAGGGGGAAACTTCCATGGCAGAAGCGATATGGGTATTATGGGATAGTTATGCCCATAGCAGGAGGTCAGCCCAGTTATCTTGCTGGTCATTGATATACGATCGCAGGAAGGTTTTCAAAGACTGATTAGTCCTCTCGGCCTGGCCATTTGCTTGCGGATGATATGCTGACGTTAATGAGATATTGAACTTTTTACAGAGAGACCTTCCACACGGCCGGGACGCGCATCAGTAAGGTGGTGATTTTCCTCCTAAGGGAAATCCTATAGGGTTCAGTTAATAGAGCTGGGAAGGTTCCAGAGACTAATGGTCAACTTTTGGTCAGAGGGTGTTATTCATACTTTTGGACAGTTTGGTACTGCTCCTATGGAGTATATTCAGGAAAGGTGAATAAAGCCAGTGTATCTAGATGGGGGAGTAACCCATTGAGGATGGAGACAGAGGTGGGGAGAGGGGGAAACTGATAGAGGAAAGTATAGGTTTTGTTTTGCCCCGTCTCATTCTATCTTTATGTAATTCTCCTTCTAATGAGGCACACAAAATGATGAGAGGAATTCCCTATTTGTGGAAGGGTCTTTTTCCAATCTTTATTTTGTGGGTTCAAAATGTTGGTCAAGTTGCAATGCTCACTTCTCTAAAAATGCTACCCAGTGGTTATTTATTACTACATGTACCAACATCCAAACATTTTCCCAAAACGTCAACCAGGATAAATCCCAAGTCGCCCCCACCCAGAACATATTTTATAACTAGAAATCAAAAAGAGGGTGAAATTCAAGGGTTTCCCATTCATTTTTTGGGGATCTTGTGAAATTTTTTTTTAAATATACTGAATGATGTCTGAATATCCCCATTTATGCCAATAGATATTTGGAAAATCTGATATGCAGTTGCTATTTGCCTCTTGGAGTCAAAACTGCAGGAGATGAATTGACTCATAATTAAAAGATAATAGTGACAAATATTAGATGTCATGGGGCGTGGACTGATCTGCAAATTCTGAGATGGAATGGCAATAGAAGCCCTGACTGTATGCAAGAGGTTTATAAACACTGTGGGGTTTACTGAGGATGTTAAAGAGAAGAAGTGATATTGTAGGTGAGATTTCATAGTGGACAGGGATGGGGTTTAAAAGAGGGGAGAGAGGGCACAGATGAGCAATTCAAGAGAAGAAACAGACCACAAAGCTGTCACATCATATAGATGTATAATAGATAGAATAGGGAATTAAAGTAAAGATGCAAAATAAAGTTTGAGTTTAGTAATGAAGGGCTTTGGTGAATGTAAGGAGTTGGTGGTTGATGCAGAAGAAGTCAATGAAAGAAAAAGTGAAGGACGATGAAGGCTTATTTAAACAGAATAATTCAAGACCTGATAGATCTAAGAAGGTAAAGGAGAGAATGGTGGGAAGACAGCTTCAGTAACCACCATGGTAACATAGTAAATGTCTGCAGATGAAGACCAAAATGATCCATCCAGTCTGCCCAGCAAGGTGTTTAGGTTTGTAACTACAGCTCTGTTCAGGATGCCCTAAGGGTAAGGAGGCCCCATCCAAGCTGTAACAACAGGTGATGGCCAGACCTCCCCTTCCCAGCTTTATTTAATATAATAATCCCTTCTTGTGGCACACACAAGGCCTGCCCTGGCTTTAGAGGCACAAGAGTGGCCTTGATCAAACTTCGATAAAGTAATGTAAATCATATCTTAACTGTAAGATATACCTAGATGGATACCTTAAATGCACCACTGGTTGCTTGTAATGCTGCTCCATGCAGGTTACCCCCAAGCAGAAATATTTCACCAAAAGTTACCATCGGTTAGCCTGGTTCTTCATTTCTACCCTCTAGCCATTAGGGAACCTCTATGTTTTTCTCACTCCCTTTTAAATGCTGTTACCATTCTTGTCTTCATCACTTCTTCTAAGAGAGCATTCCAGGCATCCTGTCAGATGCTGCTGGTGGCTGCGGTCGGCCCCTCCTACCTCCTCCCCGGGCATCGGCAGTCGCCCGGTGGCGGAGAGTCACTCCTGCTGCAAGCCTCGGGCCTCCTCCACACCCACGGGTCCTGCTGAGGGATCGGTGCCACACTCCGCGGTGGCTGGAATGATTCCCGACCCTCCTCTTCGTGGCACCAGGCCGCAAGCCTCCGTTCTTACTGCCCACGTTGGGCAGGGCTCTCCCTAGATGCATGGCCGTGCCTCCAGAGCTGTCCTTAAAGGGCCAGCTCACCTTGTTGCAGCCCAGCCTCTTGGATGATGTCAGGAGACAGATACTATTTATGGGAACCTCCTTTTCCTGTTCCTCGACTTGGCAACGAGTCTGCTCACCTGATGAGGTCTTCTGTGCTTCTTGGTGCTCTGAGTCCTGTTCTTACCTTCCGAGTCCTTTTCCTGCCTTCTGAGCCTTATTCTGTTCCTGCTCCTTCCCTTGGTTCCCATGGATGGATCTTCTGGCTTCTGACTGGTTATCGGCAACTCTCTGGCTTCTGACTCTGGACTGGTTATCAGCGACTCCTGGCTTCTGACCTTGGACTGAACTTCGGCAATTCCAAGGGCCCACCTAAGACCAGCCAGTCCCACGCACCCAAAGGCTCAACCCGCGGGGAACGTGATTGGTATTGATAAAGCTCCTGCCGGCCCTTGCTTCAGTCCAGCCTCGCCTCCCGATGGTGGAGCCCTTGCAGGTAGTGCCAACTCCCCCTCGGGCAAGGGGTCCACATTCTCCTCCGTCTTCATAACTCATCCCCTCTCCATCATTAATGTAAGTCTACACTATCCCACTAATATTTGAAATTATAGACAGTACGGTGTGATGCAAATTCAGAAAATAGGAGGAGTGGAGAATGGGCCGGGTTAGCTTGTCTGTGAAGAGCTATTGCACAGCCATAATGCTGATTTTAACAACACCTCTTTGTGTGATAGGTTTGAGAGAGAGGGAGAGAGAGGGAGAGAGAGAGAGATGCCATAATATCATCCCCATAGGTAGGTATTTGTATCCCTATGGTAGGTCCACCTAGTAACTCGAGGTGGGGTTTAGGTATGAGTGTAGGGGGTTAGGAGCCACTTTGACATTCTACGTGAGACGTACGAACAGAACAATGGTCTCTTGTGAAGATTTGATGGTCTTCGGAGTGAGGAAACTCACTCCAAGATGAGATTTTGGCAATGTTCTCTCAACCTAGCTTGATGGACTCTCTACCTGGGCATAAGTAATTAGCGCAAATTGCGATAAACTGAATTTTTGCATAAACCACGCCCCTTTTGCAATTGCATGCGGTACTTACCGCATTTTGATAAATCCAGGCCTTAGATATTAGTATTAGCTTCTCATTTATCTCTTACCACACAAATTGCACCAAGTGGTTACCTTGATGGGCAAGGAATATTTTTGTTGGAAGTGATAAAGGTTTCCATCAATTATTTATTTATGATAAAATGTTGGTTATTTATAGCATATTCTTCTCGAATCCAATAAATTTATATTATATACTGGCTCAAAACCACAATTTTTATAACCCCAACAAATTTTTAATCACAACTTGAGGTAAACTGCAAACAAGCAGAATGTAACTTAACAATCACTATCAAAAAATCAGTTATAAAGACAACAACCAACAGAGAGTGGTATCAGAATATTGTAAAGTGTTTCCAGTCTCATGGGCTCTTGCCCTTACAGGGCTACAACCCCTCTCTTGTCTTCAACACCGTTTTTAATCACGTCATTTACCAACTCTCTGAAGGTTTATCAATTTACTTCTTTTTATTATTTAAAGTGCAAAAAAGCCTCACCTAAATTACCCGTATTTTTTTAAAACATACACCTAACGTTACCCACTATCTCTACTTCATTAAAACATAATGTTTCGCTTCAATTGTGCTTGTCTCTTTAAACTGTGTTTTTTTGACATTGACAATGTTTCGGTGCGCTCCTCGCGCCTGCTTCAGGGGCTATCGTTCCTTCACAACCACTTGGTTCAGCGTATCATAGTTCCTCCTGTATTCTCCTCATTCAAAGATGGCGCTCAAAAAAACACAGTTTAAAGAGACAAGCACAATTGAAGCGAAACATTATGTTTTAATGAAGTAAAGATAGTGGGTAACGTTAGGTGTATGTTTTAAAAAAATACGGGTAATTTAGGTGAGGCTTTTTTGCACTTTAAATAATAAAAAGAAGTAAATTGATAAACCTTCAGAGAGTTGGTAAATGACGTGATTAAAAACGGTGTTGAAGACAAGAGAGGGGTTGTAGCCCTGTAAGGGCAAGAGCCCATGAGACTGGAAACACTTTACAATATTCTGATACCACTCTCTGTTGGTTGTTGTCTTTATAACTGATTTTTTTATAGTGATTGTTAAGTTACATTCTGCTTGTTTGCAGTTTACCTCAAGTTGTGATAAAAATTTGTTGGGGTTATTTATAGCAGCCATGATTTCTAATAGAGACAAGAAGACTCTTTCATTTCACCTATGACATGAGTTTTCAATTGTGTTATTTTGATGTTTATTGTTCTGCTTGTTAGTTTTCTCAGAAGAGATAAAGGAGATTGGTACCAAAATTGAATGAAACAGGGTAGCTCTATAATATCTGTTAAATCCAGGTTGGTCATGATTTTAAAACCTGACTTAGGACAAATGACTCCAAAAGGCTCTAACACATTTTAAACATCCAAAATGTCAAGTGTTTTACCCTTTGGCACCTAAACATCTACAATTAATGCAATTAATAACTTGTTGAATTGGAAAACATCAGACGAGGTATTAGCAATTTAAAATAATTTACTGTTTTAGTCCAAATTCCAGGTTGTTGATAATCAGAAGAACATCAACAAAGAGCACATAAAAAATATCTCTACCAATATATTCTTAAACATTCATTTTACCAACAAGTTCTAAATTAGTGGTTAAAGAAGCCTCAAGAAAGAACAATTCCTCTTTGAATTGATTAAACCATTTAATAAAATGAAGGAGAGATCAGAGGTGCTGTACTAATGAGACATGGAAAGAGATTTCTCAGTTTCTGCTTTACAGCAGATATTCTCTTTGATGTTTAGAGTAATTAGTGACCTGCGGTTATTTGCCCTTTACAAATAGCATCAACAATGGTCATGCACTTAATAGTTCAAATTATTCATCAACAAATACCTTAATGTCTTTTGGGTGTTAAATCTTAAAGACTTAAAGCTCTTGTTTTATGACCTGGAAACTTCAGTTTGATATAAAAAAGATAATTTGCTGTATATATTGTGTGCCACTTTTTTATTTACTCTAATGTGTGCAAAATTATAAAGAATAGTTGTTTAAATGGTTACATAAAATCAAAGAGGGGATGAATCACTGATGCTTGGGACATAGAAGATATTTCAGCAAAAATGTATTTCCCAGCGCAGGTAAATAAAAATAATCATACTTTGATGTACGTATACAAATGAGTGGCTAAAGCCATGGGGCCTGATGATTTATATCCCCGTAAAATAAAAGTGTTCAAGGATGTGGTTACCACACCCCTCACAGTTCTGTTCTACTTGCCTTTGAAAACGGGGAAGGTTCTGAGGGACTGGAAAAGAGCAATTATGGTCCTGCTACACAAAAATGGGTCAGGGAGGAGGTATGCAACAACAGACCTCGTAATCTAACTTCAGTAATGGCCAAAATTATGGAAACACTACAACAGAAAGGAGAATGAAACACGTTGACCCAAGAAGAACCTACTAGGGATGTGAATCGTTTTAGGACGATTAAAATTATCGTCCGATAATTTTAATATCGTCTTAAACCGTTATGGAACACAATACAATAGAGATTCTAACGATTTATCGTTATAAATCGTTAGAATCGTGAGCCGGCACACTAAAACCCCCTAAAACCCACCCCGACCCTTTAAATTAAATCCCCCACCCTCCCGAACCCACCCCAAATGAGTTAAATAACCTGCGGGTCCAGCAGCGGTCCGGAACGGCAGCGGTCCGGAACGGGCTCCTGCTCCTCAATCTTGTTGTCTTCAGCCGGCGCCATTTTCCAAAATGGCGGCGAAAAATGGCGGCGGCCATAGACGAACACGATTGGACGGCAGGAGGTCCTTCTGGACCCCCGCTGGACTTTTGGCAAGTCTCGTGGGGGTCAGGAGGCCCCCCACAAGCTGGCCAAAAGTTCCTGGAGGTCCAGCGGGGGTCAGGGAGCAATTTCCCGCCGCGAATCGTTTTCGTACGGAAAATGGCGCCGGCCATACGCGTATGGACGGCGCCATTTTCCGTATGGAAAATGGCGCCGGCAGGAGATCGACTGCAGGAGGTCGTTCAGCGAGGGTTCCGGCGCCTCGCTGAATGACCTCCTGCAGTCGATCTCCTGCCGGCGCCATTTTCCGTACGAAAACGATTCGCGGCGGGAAATCGCTCCCTGACCCCCGCTGGACCTCCAGGAACTTTTGGCCAGCTTGTGGGGGGCCTCCTGACCCCCACGAGACTTGCCAAAAGTCCAGCGGGGGTCCGGAAGGATCTCCTGCCGTCCAATCGTGTTCGTCTATGGCCGCCGCCATTTTTCGCCGCCATTTTGGAAAATGGCGCCGGCTGAAGACAACAAGATTGAGGAGCAGGAGCCCGTTCCGGACCGCTGCCGTTCCGGACCGCTGCTGGACCCGCAGGTTATTTAACTCATTTGGGGTGGGTTCGGGAGGGTGGGGGATTTAATTTAAAGGGTCGGGGGTGGGTTTTAGGGGGTTTTAGTGTGCCGGCTCACGATTCTAACGATTTATAATGATAAATCGTTAGAATCTCTATTGTATTGTGTTCCATAACGGTTTAAGACGATATTAAAATTATCGGACGATAATTTTAATCGTCCTAAAACGATTCACATCCCTAGTAGGTTCTTCTTGGGTCAACGTGTTTCATTCTCCTTTCTGTTGTAGTGTTTCCATAATTTTGGCCATTACTGAAGTTAGATTACGAGGTCTGTTGTTGCATACCTCCTCCCTGACCCATTTTTGTGTAGCAGGACCATAATTGCTCTTTTCCAGTCCCAAACGGCAACAATACGATTCCCTCCCCCTCCCAGCCGAAATCGATCGTTAAGACGATCGAGGACACGATTCACATCCCTAGAACCTACAACACCAGACAATATTGGGCAGATTTTAAATGCCCTGTGCGCGTAAATTCCGGCCTTTACACTTGTGGCCAGGTCTTACACGTGCCGTGCGGATTTTCCAAGAGGCCCGGCCACGCGCATAAAGGCCAGTACATGCTCAAGTGCCTGGCCTCTTGGAAGAGGTGGGTCTGGGAAAGTGTTCTGTGTGGGAAGGGGTGGGGCGGGGCGGGCTGGGATAGTGCCATTGATCGCTGTCCCGGAGCCTCGTGTGCTGGCCGGCTGCTGACGGATGCAACTTACTTCAGGTCGGGCTTTGAAGTAAGTTGGAAGATAAAAAAAAAATGAAAAAAGGTAGGATTTAGGGGTTGGGGAGGAGAGGGGAAAGGGAGGGGGAAGGGAAGTTAGGGTCAGGGGTAGGGAACTGGGGAAAGCCAGGATGCGTTGATGAGTGAAATTTACTTGTCTACCCCACTTGCGCGCTGCCCACACATACGCACATGGATTACAAAATCTGGCATGCATGTGCACGCAGCCTGCCAATTTTATACCATGTGCATGCCGGGTAGCGCGCACACATGGATGCACTCACGCTTCTTAAAATATCTACCCCTATGGTTTCACAAAGGAAAGATCCTGTCAGAGCAACTTGATTGAGTGTTTTAATGAGGTGAAAAAAGTGATGGATCATGGAGGTAAAATAAATGCTACCTATTTGAACTTGAGTAAGACTTTTGGCGCTGTTGTACATAGGAGACTAGAAGGAAAACTGGACTATGTGAGAGTAGGACAAAAAAAATATAAACTATAAGCCTGATTTTTAAAAGCATGTATCTCAGAAAGGATAGAGATAGGCTAGAGGTGGTCTGGAGAAAAGAAAGAAAAATCTTGTGGGATTTGCATCAAAAGCCGTGTCAGATGGATGGTACTTGCCAGCAGGGGCGAAAGGTGACTGCTGAAGGTGGTGCACCAGAATATTTGCTGCTGCCAGGTGCCCTAGAACACAGTCCACCCTCCTACACTACCTTGGAGCACAACTCTCTTTGATACAAAAAGCCTATCAATTTTATGCTCACAGCAACCAATCCTTAGAAGGAAAATTAGCTAAATCTATCCCTTACAATAATTGCCTAATCTACTAACTGTTATGGAGAGAGTAATCAGTGAACCCTTGGGCCGGCTGAATAGAGGCAAAGTCTATTGGTTGTTAAGGAGCCGGGAGGCGGACTCAAGCTGCAGCAAGTCGACGAAGTCTTCACCCTGGAAACTCAAGATCCCCCCAGGAGGGATCTCGAGTTTCCAGTTTTCACCTCATCACTTTTTCACCCGGATCCCTACGGGCTCCAGGAGGAGCCCGTAGGGATCCGGGTCGCTGGGACTTAGGAGATCTGGTGGAGTCTGTAGGTCAAAGTTGCTGAAGATAGGAGAATTGTGAAGAAGTCCGTTGGTCGTGGCAGGCTGAAGACAAGGAGAATCGTGAGGCAGTCCGTAGGTCTTGGCTGGCTGAAGACAAGGAGAATCGTGAGGAAGTCCGTAGGTCGTGGCTGGCTGAAGACAAGGTAAACCTGGAACTGGAACTGGAATCAAGGCACAGCTGAAACAAGCAGGAACCAGAGCTGGAAGCAAGGCACGGCTGGAACAAGCAGGAACCGGAGCTGGAAGCAAGGCACGGCTGGAACAAGCAGGAACCGGAGCTGGAAGCAAGGCACGGCTGGAACAAGCAGGAACTGGAGCTGGAAGCAAGGCACGGCTGGAACAAGCAGAAACGGAGCTGGAAGCAAGGCACGGCTGGAACAAGCAGGAACCAGAGCTGGAAGCAAGGCACGGCTGGAACAAGCAGGAACCAGAGCTGGAAGCAACTAAGTACTCAGGAGAGCGACCTCGTTGCAAAGGCAAGGTAGGAGAGTCAGACGCCGGTTTAAATAGCTAGCCGGCGTCTGACGTCAGGAACGAGGCGGTTCAGCACTTCTGGGTGCTGGACCTTTAAGAGCCATCTCCTCGCGTGCGCGCATTCCCTGGCAGGGGGAGGAGTCAGGCTCGGCCTTTGGCGGCGTCTCCACGTGGGGAGAGCTGCTGCCACGCGGCCGGGTAGGCCCCAGGAGTAGCGGATCGTGGCGGACCCGGAGGAGTCGGTGGAGAGGTAAGGACCCGGTCGCTAGCCTAGTGACCGGGACCGCAACAGTACCCCCCCCTTTATGCCCCCTTTTCAAAGGACTTGGCCTGTCAGGATGGTCCAGATGGTACTGCTGCAGGAGAGTTTTGTCCAACATATTGCGAGCAGGTTCCCAAGTATTGTCCTCGTTCCCACAACCCTCCATGCCAGCAAGTACTCCCAATGCCTGTTGGCGAATCTAGCGTCCAGAACCTCCTGTACCTGAAAAGTGGGATCCTCAGCAGTGGGAGTGGCACCATCTTCGAGTGGTTTGTGATGAAACCTGGACAGAATCACTGGCTTTAACAGGGAGACGTGGAAGACATTATGAATACGTAGAGTGGTGGGAAGCCGTAGTCGATAGGAGACCAGACCTACCCTCTCTGCTACATGGAAGGGACCACAAAACTTGGGTGACAGCTTCTTTGAAGGATGTCTCAAATGAATGTTTTTTGTACTAAGCCAAACGCGATCGCCAGGGAGGAAGGAAAATGCTGGTTTCCGATGTTGATCGTAGTAGCGTTTAGCAGTACGTGCCGCTTTCTGCAGATGGCTTTGAGTAGAGGTCCAGAGTTTGTTCAGTTGCTCAGCGGTAAACTGGGCGGCTGGTGAGGACGTGGGTACCGGCAAAGGCAATGGTGGCCTGAGCTGTTTGCCATACACAACTTGGAAAGGCGACTTCCCTGTCGCTGTATGTATTTGATTATTGTAGGCAAATTCTGCCCAAGGTAGAAGATCCACCCAATTGTCCTGTTTGTGGTTGATGAACGCTCGCAAGAACAACTTCAAAGAGCGATTCATGCGCTCAGTTTGACCGTTACTTTGCGGGTGAAAGGCGGTAGAAAAGCTCAACTGGACCTTAAATGTCTTGCATAATGCCCTCCAGTATCTTGCCGTGAATTGAGGGCCTCTGTCAGATACGATATCTTGGGGTAGGCCATGGAGGCGAAGACGTGGTGTGTGAACAGCGTAGCTTTGCTGCACACCTACTTGATGGATGAGGCCCATACCTCAGCCAATATTTTGTCACCCATTAGAGAGATGCTGGAGGGCTGGCAGCTGGCAGCTAGACCAGAGAGCCAGGAATCTTCAGGCAGGGCTCTTTGTCACAGATAATGGCCAAAATATGATAAAGGCTATATTCCAAAGGCGCTTTCTGAGTATCTGATGTTTTGCACACACTCTGTACCTGGTAGTGAAGTATGCTCTGAGGCTGAAGTCCAAGCATCAAGAGAATGAATACCTACAGGAGTTAATACAGAAGTACAGGAATGGGACATTTCCTTTCTTACCTTACCAGGACCTGGAGGCTTTGTAAGACCTGAGCTGCAGGCATCTGGCTAGACGCCTGCACCTGATTTGAAGGACCCAAGGAACTTAAATTGCAGTGTGCAGTGGTTCTAGAGGGGACATTTCCTTTCCTTCCTTACTGGGACTTGGAGGCTTCATAAGATCTGATCCATGGGCACCTAGCTGGATGCCTGTGCCCAATTTGAAGGATCTGAGGACCTTAAATCGTGGCGTATAGTTGTTACAATGGTGGACCCTTGGCCTGAGGTGGTGTTAGTGCCAACTGTGGGGGAAACCCCCACAGGTCCCTACCATTGGGTGGCAAGGTTGGATGGGAAGCAGAGGCCAGCAGGAGCTTTGCCACTACCAGCCCACATTCCCTGCAGGTTGAGCCCTGGATGGCCGGCGCCATTTTTAAAGATGGCCAGCGCCATTTTTAAAGATGGCGCCGGCCATCCATTATGGCCGGCACCATCTTTAAAAATGGCGCGGGCCATCCAGTGCTCCTACCATGTGACAGGGGCCGGCCAATTGCACGGATACCCTGTCACATGGTAAGGGCAAAGGGTCATCGGCGCCATTTTTATTAGTGGCAGCCGATGGCCCGAGAGTGGGAGATCACTCCTGGGACCACCACTGGACCACCAGGTAATTTTAAAACATTTTGGGGGGGATCGGGAGGGTGGGGGAAGCTAAGGGGGCAGTTTTAAAGGGTCGAGGTGGGTTTAGGGGTTGTTTTAGTGTGCCGTTTTTCCCACCCTCCTCCCAAAACGATAAGAGAACCCCACAAACAATTTTGTGGGGTTTTCCTATCGGTTTCGGGGAGCCCCCGATTTCTGACAACTTTGAAAATATTGTACGATATTTTCAATCGTCAGAAACACAATTCACATCCCTGCTTGCTAGTAGCACTTTGCATATCTGCCAGCTCCTGATATACCATCTTGGCGGTCATGCTGTTGATATGCCTACCTGCCTTGCCTGTTATGCACCAGCATGGGAGTTTTGATGCCTTCATGTTGTTTGCTGTTTAGTTCTCAGCTTATTTTTCCCACCCTGTTTGTTTGCTTGTTGGTTCTTTTGAAGTGTTTGATCACCAGGGCAAAAAATGAAAAAAAGCAAAAAACTACAAATTGCTCCCCTACCCCATCTCGTTTTTGTTTTTTTTACATCTTGCTGTCAAGGTCTGTCTAGGGTTTTGTGCTGCTTGAGATTCACTGTACTCCTCACCTTGCAGTTCTCAAGCTTAAATACAGTTCTATGACCTTGCTTGCATATTTTGCCCATTTAAAAACGGTATTAAAAGAGCTCAGGATTAGAAATAATCTCAAATAAATTTAGCAGTCCCTAAGAATGCTAGATTTCCTGCTTGCAGAGGTATTTTTCCTAATGCTCCATGAAACTGAATCTACTATACAGCGTTGGTGCCATTTATTGGCACTTATAAAGCAACACTTACTAAAGCAGCTGTTCTAAGGAAAGTAGGTATGAAAATATAGGAATCCTAGTACATGATGGCAGATAAAGAAAAATTGGTCCACCCCAGTATGCCCTCTAATTTGCCTTTGGTAGTACCTGCCACTCCATGTAGAATTGCTACACCTAAAGTTAACATTGGTTCATTAACATCACGGAGCCTGTAGGAAGCCGCAGTGAGTGTATACCCATGCCCTTTTGAATTTCATAGCCATTCTCATCTTCACACCTCTTCTGGGAGGGTCTTCTATGTACCCATCACCCTGTCCAGGAAGACATATTTCCTAATGTTGGTTCTAAGTTGCCCCCCACATTTGATGTTTGATATCGTGACCCCTAGTTCTACAGTTTCCTCTCCACTGGAAAAGATGACATGTTTGTGCATTATTAATACATTTCAGGTGTCTGAAGGTTTGTATCATATCTCCCTTGCACCTCCTCTCCTTCAGTGTAAACATATCGAGGTCCTTCAGCCCCCTTCTGATATGACTTTTGTTGCAGACCACTTACCATTTTGGGCACCTCTTATTGGACCGCTTCCATCTCATTCTTATCTTTTTTTGTGATAAGGTCTTCAGAACTGAACACAGTACTCCAGGTGAGGCCTCACCAAAGACCTGTAGAAGGGGATTTTCATCTCCCTTTTCCACTCTGTGCAGCCCAGCATCTCTCTGGCTTTTACCACTGCCTTGTCACATTCTTTTGTTGTCTTAAGATCGCCAGATACAATCACCCTAAGGTCCCTCTCCTGGTCCATGCATTATTTTTTCAATATTTTTTTTTCACTGGAGCTCTGTGCAGAAGGTCTTATGATTTATTTGTTCAGTTTTTAATAATCAGCATCTCCACTGCTGCCACTGTCACTCCAAGCCAGTCCTGCTAGCTTAGGGAGCTTCTTCCGCTACTCCAGATGTCTATGAGGTTCATTCCATATTTGCAATCACAGACATTACAACATTTTTTAAAAATATTTTTTCATTAAAAACACCAATTTGGCTTATGTTGGATTTATTTTTGTCAATAATGATTAGATACTCCTATCTGCCCTTGTGACAGTGCTGCAACTTTAGAAATATTGTTGCACTTTGTGAGGCAACATTATAGCCTTGTGGCAGTGTTGCAACTTCTGAGACATTTTTTCATCTTGTGGGGTAGAGTTACAACTTTTTATAAACTTGCTTTTTCATCCAATTTTAAAGTTTCCTATATAAGAACATAGTAAAATTATCATTACTTTATGGGAAGGAATTATTTAGTGTTCTGTATTGATGTGTGACTATATATTTAAGTTTATATCTATCGTATCTATCTATCTATCTATCTATCTGTGATGCTGGGAACCATGAAGGGTCAAGAGTATATTGGAGCTGGGCAGAGGGTAGGGTGGAGAGAGAGAAGGGATGCTGGGCATAAGTGGGGGGAGAGATGAGGGGCACTGTGAATGGGGAAAAGGAAAGAGGGGTTAAGGGAGGATAATAGGGCTCGGCAGATTGTGGGGTAAAGAGAAGGATGCTGGAGAAAGAGGAGTCAAAGGAATAAGCTGCTGAGATGAGGGAAGAGAGGGAAGGAGATGCTGGTTACGGGGAGAGCAAGGAGAGAAAGCTAGAGGGAGAAAGAGAGATGGTTTGCTATGCAAGGGGTGAAGGGAGAGAGAAGGGGATGCTACTGGGCTAGAGGGGGATAGAGAGAAAGGGGATACTGAGAAAAAGGTGGAGAGAGAGATAATAATACTGGGAAGAGGGAGACACAGAGAGAGAGAGAGAGAGATGTTTTGCTTGAGCCACTGCCACCACTGAAGGAGGGTGCACTGCATTGGGGCTGCCATCCCTGAAAGCTTGGAGCACCAAGTTCAGTTTTTGCACATGGCACCAGTTAGCCCAGTAACTCCAGTTCTCGAGTGCTGCAAACTGGTCAGGTTTTCAGAATATCTCCATGAATATGCGCTTTGCTCATGCTATTTCTGCAGACCAGGGAATGGGACAAAACTATATCCATACTCTTGGAAATGCAATTAAATAAGTACAGTTTACTCTCTTGAGATGAAAATGCCCCAGGAATGGCTTTTTAATCCTGCCTGAAAGCAGGCATGCTGTGAAAGTACACATGTATTTTTAGCCCTATCTGGGGGTACAATTTTCAGCTCATGGGATCTAGTTAGATAACTGCTTAGTTACCCAGCTAGATCCATTTCAGAATTGTCCTCTATAAGATCTATAGGGACCCCTCAGATTCCCCACTAATACGTAACCCCTTTACAAGGGCATATTTTTGGATTATGGAATATATGGTCTAATCCATGTATATGAGCACCCTTTCAGGGAGTGTCACAATGGAATATGCCTACAGGGGGATAAATGCATCCCTAACATTTCTTTTCTATTGAGTTTAATGGATTCTCCCATTGTGGTTGCTGCAGACGCAGGAGCAGGAATCCTCCAGGGGATTAGAGAGGGGGAAGGCAAAGCAGAAGCTTTCCATTCCCAAAGTACTTGCAACTGCTTTTTTTTTCGGGGTGGGGGGAAGAGTACATGTACAAAGATTTGAAAATTACCATTTATGTGTTTTCTTCCCTCTACCTAAATATGCCTCTGAAGCAACCTCTTCTCATCATGCTAGAAATGCACGCACTGCTGTATAACACACAGATTTTTTGCCCCGATGAAAGAGGGCAATTTTCAGAAAGCTGAATAATACAGGTAAAACTTTTTTTTACCTATGCATATTGCTTTGAAAATTGTTCTCTTGCTGACCTGTCCGGACATTGTATCGAGGTGTCAACATAGTTCTTCCCGCTGGGAGAAGAGGAATCTGATTCTTCCTCAGCTCCCTATCTAATATCCTCCATTCCCCTGAAAACCTGCTTTCCTTATTCATATTTACATTTGTTAACAGGAGCCCTCAAGGAGCTTAAAGCCAGCAAGCCCAGCTCTGCTTATTGATCCAAGCAGGAGGTGAGTCAACGAAAGACTGATTTTTTTTTAAAGATAATTAATTATGAAAACTATGTGAATGGACAGTAACTGGGGGTCCAAGTATTGACAATTGGTGTTATTGCTCACCAGTTTCAAACTTGTACGAATTCAACCCCTTTTGAATGCAAGGAGTCAAGAAGAGAATGTGTGATGTGTGTTATGCGTCGATGAAAAAAATGCTCGCTATGGCCAGCCCTATGCACTCGTGGAAAAATCAGACCCCCTAACAACTTTATAAAGTTCCTTCATGTTGCCCTTGCAATAGCAGATGATGAGTCCAGTCTACAAACTTCCCTAACACAAGAGAAGAGTTATTTACAGCTACACCTCTTTGTGGCTAGATCAGTAGGGCTCCAAACAGTCTGAATGTTTAAGAAAAACACCATTAAGTAAATTGCTTTCTTCACACATCTTTGTGGCAGAAATACTTGGCGTTTTGTTTTTGAGCAGAAGCACTTTCAGAACCACACATAATATTGCCTTTTCTCCCTGGTGAAATTATTAGATTGAAACCGACTATGAAGCAACGGAATGGGAAAGTGAGTTGAAGATCCTTGGTGCCAGAGCATGTGCTCAGGCAGGAAATCTGTTTCAAATGCAGACATTCATCTAGGAAATAATTTCTCCTTTTAAATGATTAGGGATGAATCCTCATTACTGCTACTTATGGAGCTTTATATTACTACTGCTGTCCAAGACTGTATGCACAGACAAAAATCTAGCAACACCGGTGAACTGCAGGTCTCTAGAACTTGACCTGTGATTTTTAAACTTGATTGTTCCAACCACAGTGGCAGAACCCGCAAGTCCAAACCTTACAATTCACTTCTGAAAGTCCTGGAAAGCCTACAACATTTTGGATATGGATAATTCTTACATTGCTCCAGTAAAAGTTATTACTTGCAGGCCTATACAGTAAAGTACAGACGCGCGTCCAACCCCCCCCTCCCCGCCAAGCCGCACATTTTACTTTCAGAAATTAGCACCTACCCAAAGACAGGGGCTAATTTCTCCGGGCACTGGGAAAGTGCACAGAAAAGCAGTAAAAACTGCTTTTCTGTGCACCCTCCGACTTACTATCATAGCAATATTAAGTCGGAGGTCCCGAAAGTTTAAAAAAGTAAAAAAAAAAAATAAAATTTTTGAAATAGGCTCGCAGCTCACGGGTTGAAAACTGGATGCTCAATTTTGTGGCGTCCGGTTTCCGAGCCCATGGCTGTCAGCGGGCTCGAGATCCGACGCTGGCAAAATTGAGCGTCAGCTGTCAAACCCGCTGACAGCCGCCGCTCCTGTCCAAAAAGAGGCGCTAGTGACGTGCTAGTGTCCCTAGTGCCTCTTTTTACCGCCTGGCCTAATTTAAATAAAATTATTTACTGTATCGCGTGCACAGGAGAGTGTCCTGTGCATGCGCCGGGAGAGTGGGTGCTCGCCTGCTCTCCCGCATTTTTTACTGTATCGGCCCATTGGTTAGGCCTTAGATTTCTGCACCCCGAAATGTACGATTTAGATTTAGCATCTTTCTTAATTAATGCAACATTGCTAAACCTTAAATCAGTCTTCCATATTTTTTAAAATCACCTTTCAACTTAGTTAGTTTTGCATTTATGTGCAGCACATGTTTGCAGGTAACAATAATAGCTGCCACAGACATATGTGATAGTATTGGTCTCTTTCTGCTGACAGGTCACTTTCCACAGATAACACTATTTGTCAAGATCTTCAGGATTTGGAAAGCAGTCATCCAAATTAGACAGCATGCATCATCATCACTCAGGGTCTGCTGAGAGCCTCCCACTCTCATTATGAACATTTTATTGTTTAATCTTTGATAGTGAATAGCCATGTCAGTCAGGGAGTAAACCAAACTCTTTGCAAACTGTTACCTTCTATTGGACCAGTGTAAGAATTATTCAAAGATGTTGTACATGAGCTTCTAAAACCAGATACAAAACAGAAACCGAAGAGGCCTCAAAACGTCATCAACAGGGTAGGGAAGACAAGATGTGTGGGGAGCTGAGTTCTAATAATTGTATTAATTTTCTGGATTTAAAAAATAACAAATTCAATATATAAACAATAGTATATTAGAAAAAAACAAGAGAATGATACTCCCTCTTTATCTGCTGGTGGGGAATGGGGCCACCCTGTCAGGAATAGAGCCCTCCACTGCACCAGATGTCCTTTGCTGACACTGGCTGCGCATTTGCAGAGCCCTGTGTGGCTGCATCCAGTGTGTTTGTGCTTTTAATAGTCAGTAAGGCAGCGAATAAACAGAAGTTAGACTGGAAGGGGGACAGTAAGCAAATCTACGGATCTCGTGCTAAACTTTCAAAAGGGAAACTTTGATAAAATGAGAAAAATAGTTAGAAAAAAAACTGAAAGGAGCAGCTACAAAGGTAAAAGGTGTGCAAGAGGCATGGTCATTGTTAAAAAATACCATCCTAGATGCACAGACCAGATGTATTCCACACATTAAGAAAGATGGAAGGAAGGCAAAATGATTACTGGCATGGTTAAAAGGTGAGGTGAAAGAAGCTATTTTAGCCAAAAGATCTTCATTCAAAAATTGGAGGAAGGATCCGACAGAAGAAAATAGGATAATGCATAAGCATTGGCAAGTTAAATGTAAGACATTGATAAGACAGCCTAAGAGAGCATTTGAAAAGAAGTTGGCTATAGAAGCAAAAATTCACAGTAAAATATTTTATAATATATCTGAAGCAGAAAGCCTGTGAGGGAGTCAGTTGGACCATTAGATGATCGAGGGGTTAAAGGGGCACTTAGGGAAGATAAGGCCATCGTGGAAAGATTAAATGATTTCTTTGCTTCAGTGTTTACTGAAGAGGATGTTGGGGAGATACCCATTCCAGAGAAGGTTTTCATGGGTAATGATTCAGATGGACTGAACCAAATCACAGTGAACCTAGAAGATATAGTAGGCCTGATTGACAAACTGAAGGGTAGTAAATCTCCTGGACTGGATGGTATACACCCCCAGGGTTCTGAAATAACTAAAAAAATGAAATTTCAGACCTATTAGTAAAAGTTTATAACCTATCATTAAAATAATCCATTGTACCTGAAGTCTGGAGGATAGCTAATGTAATCACAATAATTAGAAAGGACTCCAGGGGCGATCCTGGAAACTACAGACCAGTTAGCCTGACTTCAGTGCCAAGAAAAATAGTGGAAAGTGTTCTAAATATCAAAATCACAGAACATATAGAAAGACATGGTTTAATGGAACAAACTGAGCATGGCTTTACCCAAGGCAAGTCTTGCCTCACAAATCTGCTTCACATTTTTGAAGGAGTTAATAAACATGTGGATAAAGGTGAACTGGTAGATGTAGTGTATATGGATTTTCAGAAGGCGTTTGACAAAGTTCCTCATGAGAGGCTTCTAGGAAAAGTAAAAAGTCATGGGATAGGTGGCAATGTCCTTTAGTGGATTACAAACTGGCTAAAAGACAGGAAACAGAGAGTAGGATTAAATGGACAATTATCTCAGTGGAAAGGATTGGGCAGTGGAGTGCCTCAGGGATCTGTATTGGGACTTGTACTTTTCAATATATTTATAAATGATCTGGAAAGAAATACAACGCATGAGGTAATCAAATTTGCAGATGATACAAAATTATTCAGACTAGTTAAATCACAAGCAGATTGTGATAAATTGCAGGAAGACCTTGTGAGACTGGAAAATTGGGTATGCAAATGGCAGATGAAATTTAATGTGGATAAGTGCAAGGTGAAAAAAAAAAACAGAGGGGACTACCTTACACCGTGGAAAGACTTTTATTAGAATTGCCCGACTTGCACTGCAACTAACTTAGTTGCAGTGCAAGTCTTTGCGAGATGTTTCATTGACTGACAAAGCTTTACTGCAACAACTAATGGTCAGATTGATATACTGATATATGTAGCTGTGAGTATACGGTTACAGCATAAAGCCCCTGATGCAGCCTTTTGGCGAAACTCAGCTTGTATTTTGAGTCGATGCAGCCTTTTGGCGAAACTCAGCTTGTATTTTGAGTCGGGCAATTCTAATAAAAGTCTTTCCACGGTGTAAGGTAGTCCCCTCTGTTTTTTTGCCTTGGCTACGTGGGACCACCTACCGGTTTGTTTCATTGGACCTTCCTAAGTGCAAGGTGATGCATATAGGGAAAAATAACCCATGGTATAGTTACTAGAGATGTGAATCGGGTGCCAGAATTGGTTCCGGGATCGTGGACCCGTGGGAAATTCCGTTTTCCACGGTCCGGATGGTTTTTGTTTTCGGCTGTTCTGAGCTGAAAAAAAACCCCCACCCTGACCCTTTAAATCTAATTATTTAGAATCCCCCACCTTCCCGACCCCCACAAAACTTTCCGAAAGTACCTGATGGTCCAGCAGGGGTCCCGGGAGTGATCTCCTGCTCTCGGGCCATCGGCTGCCAGTAAACAAAATGGCGCCGGTAGTGCTTTTGCTCTTATCATGTGTCAGGGGCTATCAGTGCCATTGGCTGGCCCCTGTCACATGGTAGGAGCAATGGATGGCCGGCGCCATCTTAAAAAAATGGTACAGGCCATCCATTGCTCCAGTCATGCACTGATAGCCCCTGTCACATGGTAAGGGCAAAGGGCCATTGGCACAATTTTGATTAGCGGCAGCCGATGGCCCGAGAGTGGGAGGTCACTCATGGGACCCCTGCTGGACCACCAGGTACTTTAGGATAGTTTTTGGGGGGTTGGGAGGGTGGGGGATTGTAAGTAGTTAGATCTAAAGGGTCGGGGTGGGTTTGGGGTTTTTATTTCTGTGTGTCCTTTCTTCCCTCCCCCCCAAAAAAAAGATAAGAAAACTACACGAAAATTTTGTGGGATTAGAAAATATCTACAATATTTATAATATATATAATTTCTAGAAAATATCTACGATATTTTCATCCATCAAAAAAACGATGCACATCCCTAATAGTTACACAATTGGGCGGATTTTAAAAGCCCTGCTCGCGTAAATCCGCCCGGATTTACGCGAGCAGGGCCGTGCGTGCTGGCGCGCCTATTTTCCATAGGCCGCTGGCACGTGCAGAACCCCGGGATGCGCTTAGGTCCCGGGGTTTTTGGACGGGGGCGTGTCGGGGGCGTATCGGGGGTGGGGCCAAACGATACGGCGTTTTGGGGGCGGGACGCGGCGTTTCGAGGGCGGGCCTGGGGGTGTGGTTTCGGGCCGGGGCGTTCCGGGGGCGTGGCCATGCCCTCCGGAACCGCCCCCGCATCGGGTCTCGGCGTGCCAGCAGCCCGCTGGCGCGCGTGGATTTACGTCTCCCTCTGGGAGGCGTAAATCCATGGATAAAGGTGGGGGGGGGGGGTGGGTTAGGTAGAGGAAGGGAGGGGAAGGTGAGGGGAGGGAACGGAGGCAGGCTGTGTGGCTCGGCGCGCGCTGGCTGCCCAAAATCGGCAGCCTTGTGCGCGCCGATCCAGGATTTTAGAGGATACGCGCGGCTATGCGCATATCTTATAAAATCCAGCGTACTTTTGTTTGCGCCTGCTGCGCAAACAAAAGTACGCGATCGCGCAGTTTTTAAAAATCTACCCCAAAGTTAGGTTCCATATTAGGAGCTATCACCAAAGAAAGAGATCTACGCGTCATAGTGGATAACACATTGAAATCATCGGTTCAGTGTGCTGCGGCAGTCAAAAAAGCAAACAGAATGTTGGGAATTATTAGAAAGTGAATGGTGAATAAAACGTAAAATGTCATAATGCCTCTGTATCACTCCATGGTGAGACCGCACCTTGAATACTGTGTACAATTCTGGTCGCCACAGCTCAAAAAAGATATAGTTGCAATGGAGAATGTACAAAGAAGGGCGACCAAAATGATAAAGGGGATGAAACAGCTCCCCTACGAGGAAAAGACTAAAGAAATTAGGACTTTTCATCTTGGAGTTATCTGGCAAAAAAAAAGCCCACATTTATTTAGACAAGAAAAGGGGATATGATAGAGGTGTTTAAAATCATGAGAGGTCTAGAATGGGTATCAGTTATTTAATCTTTCAGATAATAGAAGGACTAGGGGGCACTTCATGAAATTAGCATGTGGCACATTTAAAACTAATTGGAGAAAGTTTTTTTTCACTCAACGCACAATTAAACTCTGGAATTTGTTGCCAGGGGATGTGGTTAGTTCAGTTAGTGTAGCGGTGTTTAAAAAAGGATTGGATAAATTCTTGGAGGAGAAGTCCATTAACTGCTATTAATTAAGTTGACTTAGAAAATAGCCACTGCTATTACTAGCAACAGTAACATGGAATGTACTTAGTTTTTGGGTACTTGCCAGGTTCTTATGGCCTGGATTAGCCACTGTTGGAAACAGGATGCTGGGCTTGATGGACCCTTGGTCTGACCCAGTATGGCATGTTCTTATGTTCGTACATATCAGTCTGCACTCTGTGCGCTCTCTTAGATGTGCATTTGGAGCTAACACTGTGAACGACTGACTGACTTATTATAATAAGGATAGTTACAGCATTGTGCCTTATACACCAAGCAGTGTAGAACAATATTTGAAATACAACTGTCATCATTGAACCTTTGGTGTGAAACTATATTTTCTTGTCTTAATAAATGTGGGCTTTTTTTTAGTACTCATATTTGTTGGGGTCTTTCTTCCCTGCTTTTTCCTCTCACTCTTTCCATCTCCTCTGATCCACACTTTCCACAATATCTCCTCTTACAGTCCTATTTTCTCCATAAGTAACTCCCACCACCCCCTGTTAGTTCAGCCCTTGAATTATCGTATATACTAAACAGTTAACACCTGGGCAGAGGCCTTAGCATGCATGTACCAAATACATGGCAGACAGCATAACAAATTATTTAGCATGTACCCATTAAAACCTTACTTGCATCTAAAATGTCTTCATACATGCTAATTTTAGTGCTTCTATACTAACATTATTTTAGATCGGCTTAGCATTCATGTTAAGGCTTTCGTGCATTGCTGCTATTTTGTGTGCATGCTAAATTTTAGTGTGCACACTAAGTTTTATGCTTATAACTCCTTATTCTTTTCATTTCTTTGAAGGGAGAAGTATAAAGTTGGGCTGCATCCTTCCTAGTGACCATTTGCCTGAAGAGGTTGCAGCCCATTAGCATACTTCTTTCAGTTTCCTTGGTAGTGGATTCCCAAGTCCACCACAATTCACCTGGGCTTGGGCTGCTGACACCATGTGCTCCTTCTAGTCACTTGCTAGGTAACTGGGGAGAATGCTGATTATCTGTAAACTTCTCCCAGCTTCCTCATTAATGGACTCCTAAGACTACCACAATCCATCTGGACTTTGGATGCTGATACTCAGGGCTCCTTCCAGCTGCTTGCAAGATAACTAGGGAGGTTGCAACTCAGCTGCATACTGCCCCCAGCTTCCTTGGTGGTGGACTCCCAAGTCTACCACAATCTGATTGGGTTGGTTTCATTTTGTGTTTTTTTCTTGTGGTGCCTCAGCGTGCATAGCACACTATTACCTCAACTCAGTAGACATTTCTCTCTCTGTTTTCTATGGGTCCTCTACACCTTTTCTTGATGATGCTAATCCTCCCAATCTTATTCCCTTCTATGAACATCAAGTTCACGCTCCTCATTCTCTACATTCTTCACCTTATTAGCCATTCTGTCTTCTCCACTGACCACTGCTCTTGAGCTTCATAATTTTCTTATTCCCATTCAACTGTTTCCATTCTCCCTAACTGCATCCCATCCTCATCACTGTTGGCACACTTCCTCATCACCATATTCTCCTGCTTTTCTTTTTCCTCTCAGCTGTTCATATCACTCCCAATCTGGATCTTCTAAGGTGACTCTCATTCCTTTTGTGCACATCAAACTGTAACACATCCATTATCTCTAATCCCCTCCTTCCTCTCTCTTCTAGCTCTTTCTTATGCTCCCTATGGAATTCCTGCTTTTTTTTTTTTTTTCAATAAGATTTGTC
This sequence comes from Rhinatrema bivittatum, assembly GCF_901001135.1. Lineage (NCBI taxonomy): Eukaryota > Metazoa > Chordata > Amphibia > Gymnophiona > Rhinatrematidae > Rhinatrema > Rhinatrema bivittatum. The sequence goes on from NC_042616.1 coordinate 574,056,976, forward strand.
TGTAGTCATGATCTCTTTTTCTCTTATAGTCGCCATCTTCTCACTTTGACTGAGACTTGGCTTTCCTCAGAGGACTCTGCATCATTTGCTGCCCTCTGTCATAGAGGCCACCTTTTCTTCCTTTAGATTATGAGCCTTCTGGGGACAGGGAAATACCTGAATATAACCCACTTTGAAGTCCCTTCTACTGCAAAGAGTGCGGAGCCTCTGGAAGCTGGGGTATTCAATCCCTGGATCACTTGCGGTAACTTCTGGACTCCTCTCCCAGGGTATGCTGGGAGCAGCATGCAGATGAGCCTTCCGGTCCTCTTCTGCTGCAAAGGGTGCGGGGCCTCTGGAAGCTGGGGCTGCGGAATTCAATCCCTGGATTGCTTGCGGTGACCACTGGACTCCTCTCCCGGGAGATGCTGGGAGCAGCATGCAGATGAGCCTTCCGGTCATCTTTTACTGCAAAGGGTACGGGGCCTCTGGAAGCTGGGGCTGCGGAATTCAATCCCTGGATTGCTTGCGGTGACCTCTGGACTCCTCTCCCGGGGGATGCTGGGAGCAGTAAGAAGATGAGCCTTCCAGTCCTCTTCTACATCTTGGAACTCCTAGTAAATTCACTAGGGGTCTCCCTTCCCTTTTTAAGGAACATTCCACTGCTGCACACTCAGAAAGGGTTGCTCCATCTGATGGAATATACCAGGTCACTCCTTATTCTGCATAGTTCTTTGTACTAACATCACCTATATTAATAGAGAATTTAAGGGGTCCCTATATCCACTTTTGATTAATTTAGCACTAGAACTTCTGGAGGTCGACATTTAAAAGTCATTTAGACAGATAACTGAAAAGTTATCCAGCTAAATGGCTACCTGGCTATATTCAAAACTGTATGCATCTAAATTACACCCACATAATGACATATGCGGCTAGAATTTAGCCACATAAGTCAGGGGCATACCAGGGGCAAGTGGGAGGTGTTTCCAGGCAGAGCAGAGTTAGCTGCATAAGTTAAGTTGCCAGATATATTTATCCGGCTAACTTTAAGATAGCCAGGGATATTCAGCAGTGTGGCCGCACCATTGAACAGCCCAATTAAGTTATCCAGATAGCTAACTCTGGCCAACTTAACTAGCCTCTCTACAGCTGGTTATCTGCCCCTTTGCAATTCCAACAGACAAATTAAAAAATTGATTGATTCAGTGTAAATAACATTGGTTACACTGATTTCTCCTCTCTTTCATCTGTAGAGATATTTGTTGCAGTCAGAGCTTTTATAAACATCAGTCAATCTTAAACAACCTAAAAGATTGCCCAACAGGGTGTGTACAAAAGTGGCATCTTCTTTACTGGTTGACTGTGTCAATTACCTTGGGCATGACCCTTAGCCTTACAGTACAATTAGCAATTCAATACTATTCTCACTTGAAATTATCAGCATCACCCAGCTGAACTGTTTTTTTTAGCTGTGTTAACCTAACCTTTGCTACTCACTGCTGTGCAGTGCTCATTAGCAACAAAATCTATTTATCTGAGCCTCCTTTCACCTAATACAATTTTCATACATTTTTGTACAGACTACTACAATATTCCAGATTTCTTCAGAAATACTCAACTGTGGAGTTTCCTAGTCTTGTCTGCGAGGATGCAGGATCCAGATGAAACACCAGAATGTGCAGGACCCAAGAGTGAATCAACTTGTATAAGTTCCTTCCACCACCCCTTGGTGAAATCATCTCCCCACCCCCTCCCGGTCATATCTCTGCCCTTTCCCCCAACAATATCATTATCTAGATCATCCTGCATAATGATCAGGTTTCTCTCTCTGTTCCTCCCTGACCCCTCTGCACATTCATTCTTCTCCACGACCCCCAGCCTACTTCCTTCCTACTATCAGGAGGAGAGCAGTGCTTATTTTTCTGTCTGCTCCTCTCTCTGTTCGCTTCATTCTGAAGTCTGAACACTGCAGGACCAGCACATCCCACAAGACAATGGGGCTTTCTGAGGTTTAGCTAATGGATGGAAATCAGCAGAGGAGGAGGAAGCACTGACCTTAGACTACTCCTGCCAGAAGGGCGATCATGCTGGGAGTAGTGTGCCTCAGGAAGGGGAAGAGACAAAAGAAGCTGCTGGTGCTTACCACAGGCGGCCTGCACACTGGAAGTTGCTGGCATGCAGTGGTGCAGGAGGGTGCCCCTACCTCCCACTAAAACACGGAACCTGGGGCAGTTATCCTGATTTGCCCCCTTAAGGACAGCTCTGCCTGCCTATGAACTGATGGCAGAAACTTGGAACTTTTTAGGGGCCAGCACCGCACATCTTTTTTCTGTAAAAGTTTTTTTTTTCCAGGAAATGTACATATAATTGAAGGCATTTTTTTCATCATGTGATTGGGATATTCTATCATTTGTTGACTGGTTTATACATTGATAAACCATCTAAAATCATAAGTAGGACATCAAAATGCATTATTAATGCTGGACCAAATAGAATAACGAAAGGCTTTTGTGGTTTCTGCAGTAAACTATGAATTCTCCTGAGAACAGAAGATACTGTAGTAAATAATGGCTGATGATGTAGACAATAGTAATCATAAAACCACAGCAAAAAAGGAACAACAACAACAACAACAACCTGGAAAGCAAATGAAAAGAAGGGTGACAAAATGCACAGAAGTTTGGCAAACAGCATTTGTCAACTAAACAGTTAGAAAAGATGAAGATTGCATTATCCTTAGCTTTTACTGGTACCCCAACCTAGGCTCAATGAAACGAGGAATGTCTAACTGACACTCTTTCAACTAGGGACTTGAAGGTATTTACTTGGTCAGTGTTGATAACAGGGCTGTGGAGTATATTCTTTGTAGCCAAGCTTGGGATCTCTGAATAGTATCTACAAGTAGATAACTAAAAAAAAATGGTGCTTCCATGGTTTTGAGATAAATCTTGACAGAATCACATATTATTTATGTTAATCAACAGGCTTCTGAAATTGATGTTAGAGTCCATCAAGCTAGGTTGAGAGAACATTGCCCAAATCTCATCTTAGAGTGAGTTTCCTCACTCCAAAGGCCAGCAAATCTTCACAAGAGACCACTGTTCTGTTCGTAGGTATCACGTAGAATGTCAAAGTGGCCCCTAACCCCCTACACTCTTACTTAATCCCCACCTTGAGTTACTAGGTGGGCCTACCATAGGGATACAAATACCTACCTATGGGCCATGATACTATGGCCAGGCTTGCACTTGCACTCTCTCTCTCTCTCTGCACAGGTAATATTAACACGCCCCTTTTGCTATCGCATGCGGTACTTACCACATTTTGATAAATCCAGGCCTTAGTTTGTAAGCCCCCTGGGGATAGAGAAATACCTGCATGTAATCCACTTTGAAGTGCTAGAAAAGTGGAATATAAATCTAAATAAATAAGTATATAAGCTGGGATGTTTCCAAAAAATACAGACCTCAGGAGGTTATTTGCTTAATGAATGATATCATGGTGCCAGAAAATAATCATTTCCATTTTTGCCAATACTGGGAAAGCCTATGTAGTTGAAAAGCATGCCTGTACGTTTACCACATGTACTTCATATCTAATTTGAAAAGGGAAACTAAACGGGTACAGCAGTTCGTCTTAGCTCTCTGGTGGAAGAAACAGGATTTTCTTTTGAAAACAAAAAGTAGCTTCGCTCCACATAAATTGTTATTGTTTCCAAGGGCTTCACTGTATATTGAGGATGATGGTCATCATTTGCTGCACAATCTATTTACATCCATTCATAAAACAATTGTGTCAGTACTTTTGTTCTCACCTCCCTGCACCTCCTTAGAGGATTCTAAGTTTGGATGTAGAACAGCAGGTGCTAACCGAACAGAAAGGCTGCTTCTTCCTTTATACAAAATCTCCACCAATGTCTCACCTACAAAACTGCTTCTAACAGTGTGGCCTCTTCTTGACACCACTGAAAAACTCAAGGATGCTCTCTTCCATCCCATAAAAGCATTAACACTTCACTCTCTCACGTGGAGTTTATTACTGGACCTGTGCTGTTGGGGCAAGCCGGGATTTTAGTGAGTTCCATCCACAAATTGGTACGAGCTCCAACAGGCCTTCCGGATATAACCTCCCCCCTTAACCTTCCAGGGCTATCTTGAACTACCCAACACCCTCTGAAGCTTACTTCGTATCATTCCAGAGGGATGAATGGAAAGTCGGTACCTTTCCCTGATTTAATGAATGTTTTTGCGTTAGTACTGATCCTGCAGTGGTGGCGTTGGCAGCAACAGCAGCAGCGGCTCGGAGGAAGCTCAGCACGTGGCCCGCAGCCCGCAGATGCACACTCAAAGCCTTGCCTCTCTTGCAGGTTTCCATAGTAACAGGAAGCCAGTGTGGGAGGAGTGGGAAAGTGTTTGAATCTGTGGCCGCAGACAACAGGCTCCGCACTGAAGTTCTTCTAAATTGCTGCTGCTGCTGCTGCCATTGCCGCCACAGGATTGGGACAGTGTCGCTTTAGGTAAGCAGCCAGAAGTTGATCCTCTTCCACCCACTCACCCCCCCCCCCCCCCCCCCCCCCCCCCAATGTCTATGGGCACTGGCAATGGAAATCCAGCTCTGTCAGAAAGAGAGTAAAAATGTTAGTGGCCAATATTCAGTAGGCTATTTAGTGGACAAGTAATCTAGCTAAGGTTATCTGGATAACTTGTCTTGTATATTCAATGGGATAAACATCCTGTTGCTTAAAGTTTTATGGCTACATGTAACTAGCTTACTTTAAAACCTAATTGGTTATGTTTGAATATAACTGGTTAGTTTTAAAGTTATCCGGCCTTGTGTAGCCGGATAACTTTCTACTTAACCGGACATCTTCAAAGATATCCAAGTTAAGTAGCGCTGTCATCTACGTGCCCACAGCCCGATTGTCAACCTACCCACACATACCCCTGTTGGACCCAGTGCACCTCAGCCTCAAAAAATGCCCGATCTCTCTCCTCCACCACCCCACATCCCATGGCAAACCTTTTCCTGGTTTAATTTAAAGGGATCTAATAATAGACCCCCACCAGACTTTCAGATCCCTTCTGCTGCAGTCACAAAAGAAAGCGGATCACTCCTCCACCCCTGGATTGCCCCATTCCATCCCCCCCCCCCCCATGGCAAAAACCTTTCTTTGCCAGGACGAAGGGCACTAGAAGCATAAACTATGCTCAGTTTATGCTTCTAGTGCTGCCATACAAGGCCGGGAAACTTTAAGCCACCTCTGGAGCAGGTCTAAAGTTATTTGGCTAACATACAGGTCGATACTGTAACGTGCGGTTGAAGATTTCCCGTCTGTAACGTGCTGGGAGCGCACAATTCGGACGCATAAGGCGATTCAGCGATACAGTCTCCAGTTTCACGCGTCCTTAGCGCTTCTTAAAACAGACGCATAACCCTTTCCGCACGCAGCATGTATATGATATGTAAATGAACGAATTAGCTGTATAATGAAGGAATTAGCTATTCCCCTCCGATACTGTGACGCGCGCTCAGATTATCTCCTTTGTAACCCGCTATTTTGCAGCGTCCTTAACCTGTTAGTTTATCGCCTACCCTCTACTTGGTGTTAGTGTGGTGTTCTTAAATTAAAACGGGAATAAAGTGTAAAAAATGGGGGTAAAACCAAAGGGAGTAAAGTGTAAAAAACATTGCAGCATAAGTTGTTTATATATATGTATAAATACCTGTCACTTTCCTGTCACTTTCCGAATCCCCCAGGCGTGCGGTCATCGAGGCGGCGGCGGGAGCTGGGCGGATGGGCGCCTGTTCATCCAGGCGGCGGCGGCGGGAGCCGGCGAGCGGGTGGGCGCGCGTTGGATCCAGGCGGCGGTGGGAGCCGGCGCCGGCATTCATCCAGGCAGAGGGAGCCGGCGGCGAAAACGGCCTCCAGCTCCCTCTGCCTGGATGAATGCACGGCCCCCGCTGGCAGTGAATGAATGCCTGTGCGATTTCGGCGCTCAAGGCGGCCGGGTGGGCGTGCATTCATCCAGGCAGAGGGAGCCGGCGGCGAAAGCGGCCTCCGGCTCCCTCTGCCTGGATGAATGCACGGCCCCCGCCGGCAGTGAATGAATGCCCGTGCGATTTCGGCGCTCAAGGCGGCCGGGTGGGCGTGCATTCATCCAGGCAGAGGGAGCCGGCGGCGAAAGCGGCCTCCGGCTCCCTCTGCCTGGATGAATGCACGGCCCCCGCCGGCAGTGAATGAATGCCCGTGCGATTTCGGCGCTCAAGGCAGTCACATGCCGTGACGTCAAGCGTCGTGACGTCACACCTTGAGCGCCGAAATCGCACGGGCATTCATTCACTGCTGGCGGGGGCCATGCATTCATCCAGGCAGAGGGAGCCGGCGGCGAAAGCGGCCTCTGGCTCCCTCTGCCTGGATGAATGCACGCCCACCCGGCCGCCTTGAGCGCCGAAATCGGGAGGGGAGGAGAAGGGAGAAGGGAGAAGGGACTACCATAGCAGGCCCGAGCCTTGCTACTTTTTCGGTTTTTTTTTTTTTTTTTGCTTCGGGAGGAGGGGACAGGACTGGGGCTGCACCGGAGACCGGACGGGGCCAGGGCAGGTGAGCGGGGGCTGGGGGAAAGTTTGCCGAGCATCGGGGAACATAACTGTCCACTTCCTGGTACCTGTCATTTCAAATGTCATTTGAAATGACATTTGAAATGACAGATACCAGCGCGGCCGTGAAGCGTTAGGCCCACGAACCCAGGATACTGTATAGGCGCTCTATACAGTAAAATGGGTTGCGCGGGCCTAACGCTTGCCTAAGGCTTCGCAGCCGCGGCATGCATTTGCATGCAATTTGAAGAGAGTATCGAGCGGTAGGTAAAGAGAACTGTGCGTGCGGGGAACGAGGGTGCGCCTGACACTGCCGCACTGTTTCTACCACGGCCTTAGAGTATTGATCTGTTAGCCTGTTATACTTGATATTCAGCTATATTAATCGGATAACTCAATTCTCCCCGGAATGCCCGGGTACAATTTAGCCAGATAAAGAGGTGAATACAACAAAACTTGTGAGTTATCCATCTAAATTACTTTTGAATATTTACCTTCTTAATATTTAGGCAGGCATTCAGGAGTTGACTATTCAATCTGTTAAATTTAAGAGGGTAATTTAATTTAAGAATGTTTAATGAGGGAAGTTTTTAACAAAGAATGATTAGTATTGATGTTGGTGTGTTTGTATGATTGAGTATTTCAGTCTATAAGCTTTTATGAACATTGTTTTTTTTTTTGTATTCTGGCTAGAATGGTATGATGGAGCAGGTAATGAATGTTTTTACAAATAAATAAATGAATGAATGCATCTCACTCAACAGAGTTCAACCCTCTGCTTCCTGTTTCTGCCCCTCCTTTACCAGGCAACCTGCATGGAAAGGAGAGGAGGGGGTGAAGCAGAGGCTGAAGCAAACCCAGAGAAGAAAAGAGGCACTCTGTTCCCTAATCCAGCCCCTCCTTTCCTGTCTTGCAAGGAACTGGAGGGGAGGGCTGAATGTGGAGTAGAGAGATCAATACAGACCAAAGAAGAACTATTCTGCTCCCTAATCCAGTCCCTCTCCTCCCCCCTCCCCCCCCCCAATGTTGTTTTTCCTTCTCTGAGAAGGTACAGAGAAGGGCGACCAAAATTATAAGGGGAATGGAACAGCTCCCCTGTGAGGAAAGGCTAAAGAGGTTAGGACTTTTCAGCTTGGAGAAGAGATGGCTGAGGGGGGATATGATAGAGATGTTTAAAATCATGAGAGGTCTAGAACGGGTAGATGTGAATCGGTTATTTACTCTTTCGGATAATAGAAGGACTAGGGGGCACTCCATGAAGTTAGCATGGGGCACATTTAAAACTAATCGGAGAAAGTTCTTTTTCACTCAACGCACAATTAAACTCTGGAATTTGTTGCTAGAGGATGTGGTTAGTGCAGTTAGTGTTGCTGGGTTTAAAAAAAGGTTTGGATAAGTTCTTGGAGGAGAAGTCCATTAACTGCTTTTAATTAAGTTGACGTAGAAAATAGCCACTGCTATTATAGCAATGGTAACATGGAATAGACTTAGTTTTTGGGTACTTGCCAGGTTCTTATGGCCAAGGTTTGGCCACTGTTGGAAACAGGATGCTGGGCTTGATGGACCCTTGGTCTGACCCAGTATGGCATGTTCTTATGTTTGTATGAGGGAGTGAGTGGACATGTATGTGAAGCAGTAAGTTTGTGAATGAACATGTATGTGGGAGTGTGAAGGAGTGAGAAATTGTGTGTGTGTGTGTCTGTGGAAGACAGAAGTGAGTGTAGGCATGTGTGAGCAAGCAAGTGTATAAGAGTGTGTGTGTCAATGAGCATGTGAGAATGAACATACTCACTGTTGTGTGTGCATAACCCTGCTCCAACTTTCTCCCCAGCAACCCCTCCCCCCTCTGCTAATCCACAAGAATCTCAGGGTGACTTCAAGTTGAAAGTTCACAGGTATGACTGTATGTACCAGGGCATTTGGATAGGGCAAGCTGGGCTATCACCTGGGTGCCAGGAGACAAGGAGTGACTGGCATCAACTGTCACGTCTATTGACTTCATGATATAGTTTTAAATGGATGTGTTACGCGTGCTGTCCGTGGCAGACCCGAGGCATGGGCCCCTCACGTTCTTACAAGGACTCCAGCTTCTGGTTCCTCCTCGCTAGAGGCAGTGGGCCACCAGCTCTGACCTTGGGCCTCCCCTGGTGCCTTTGGCTCCGCCATAGGTCCCAGCATTTCAGGTCAGGATACCATTGCTCGTCGGGCCTCTCCACGTGGCTTGCGGAGAGATGCCACTACCCACACCATGTCCCTCCCTAGGTGTGCATGCACGCATCACTGATCCTTATGAAGGGCCCGCGGTGGGAACCTGGCCACGACCCTGGATGATGATGTCAAACTCTTCACTTACTTTAACTCAGGCCACACTCCATAGCGTTGCCTTTGCAACAGGTCAACTCGCTATTCGAGTACTCGTTGCTGCTAGAGATTTGTCTCTACTCTTCATTTCCGATTCTCGTTGTTCCTGGTTCCTGTTCTCTTCATTCCTGCCCTGCCTATGCTTTGGATTGATTGCACAGACTTCGACTTCGCTTTGCCTGACTACGCTACAACATATCTCCAGAACCAGACCTCTGCTACGCCCGACTATGCTAGAGCCTATCTCCAGACCCAGACCATTGCTTCGATTGACCAACGCTATTGACTTCTCTGTGATCAGACCACTGTTTCGATTGACTAACGCTATTGACTTCTCCATGATCAGATCTCGACAACACATGCCATGACCTTCGCCTTGCTGCTGGCCCTGATCCAAGCCTATCATTTGACGCCTCTCGAAGCCTACTCCCTGGACGTGGACTTAATAGGCTTTGGCCTACCTTTGCTCGAGTGCCCCCAGTCAGCCTTTGTTCCATTGGCACCTGAGTTCCAGTACCTGACCCAGTCCAGACTAGAACCACATCATCCATCACCTGCTGTCTTTGGTTTGAACCAATCTCTCTTGCTATTCAACCTCGACGCCCACCTAAGTCCTGCCGGCCCCAGCACCCAAAGGCTCAACCCGTGGGGACCGAGGGCTGGTATAGGTGAAGCTTCAGCGGCCTCTGCCTATAGGCCCACTCCACCTGCCAATGGTGGGGACCCGTAGGTCCTTGCCTACGGGTTGCATCAACCCCACCTCAGCCCAAGGGTCCACCTCCAACGCAACAGGATATTTTTTCCAGTGATGTTTACATAATTTCAATCTGCATATGGAGCAGTGATATAAAGTTTTATGATTGTGAGATAACTTCAGAGACAGTGGTATAAATTGGCTTTTTCATTCATATTAAGAAGGGGGGGGAGATCATTTTACTGAGTAGTTGGAGCTGAGAAAGATGTTTTCTGGAGATGGAGTTTCTGGTAGGCTTCACAGCTTACCAGTTGAAGAGTTTAGAGGACAGAATGAGAATTTTATAATCATGACCACTTCCAAACAGGAGGGACAATGCACCCTTTCTGGAAAGGCTGGATTCCCAAATAATTCACCCCTGTGACCAGTTAACAGCGAGGACAGAGCCTACCAGCTTAGAAGAAGTTTTGGTACCCAGTTTTGAAGTACGGAAGGTTTTTTCATTCTTCCTTCTTATGATTTTGAGAGAGGAGAATGTTCCCACACTTCAAGGGGAGGACATATTGGACATTGATTCAGATCAGAGGAAGAGTTAAGGGGAGGAGCACTATGGACAAAGAAACTGCAGCCATAGGAGTTGTTGTTCTTCTTTTTATGTTAATGATTTTTCAATTTTGGCATGCATTCTTTCTTTAAGTTGCATAAATCCATGTTTGTTCAACACCACCCTTGAACTTCTGGCTGTATTTCTCCAAGTGATTCAACTCATTGAGACCTCTTTCCTTTGTGAGTACCCTCTGAAGTGAGATTAGAAGGGTGTTTAAGAGTAGATTACAGTATACAGAATGCCCACCATGGCTCCTAAGGCCCTGGAAGCCATACCTCCTCCCCACCGGTGGAACCCCAGAACCCAGGGCTGGAAGTCTGATAAATGAGAAAAAGATAAGAGGTTTGAGATGGTGAACTTAAGATTTGGGACTTTGCTGTTTCCCATGCATTAGGACCAGTGAACCCAAGACAGGGTACCACATATATTTTTGTAACCCCCAACTCACACCAGGGCACATAAAATGATGAGAGGTGCTGACTTTGTGTGACAGAGGTCAGACACCAAAATTTATTTAGTGGGTTCATAATTTATGCAGATAGCAAAATGGACCCTGACAGAAACAGCAGGGGTAAGATCATGCTCACTTGACTGGTCAGAGAGAACACCCACTTTCTCTCCTCCATGAACCCTGGTCCCTGAACTATTGAAAGGAACTGAATTGAGATCTAGGGCAGGGTTAATAGTTTTCTGATATAACTAACAAAAAGCTAATTTTCTAATGCTTTTGTTTCCTATAGAGTTTAAGAATCTAAATGTGTTATGTATATATGCATGTACAGAGTTTGCTTATATTACTTGCAATAGTAACATTGTTTGTTTATTTTGTTTATTTTCTGCTCTAGTTATGCCTTCCCATTCTTGGTAGAACCATTAGTTGTGTAGGCATGTCACACTTACCTATTCTAATCACACAGCTGACAGGTGGACCTACTTTTTATTTATGTGGGTCCCTCCCATAGGTGGTAGTGGGTGCAGAATTACAAAACCAACAAAAATTGGTCAGATGGTGTAGTGGACCTGACCAAGAGGAAAGGACTGCATTTCTCAAGCTAGAGAGAGAAAGAAACACCAAAAGCACTTCTTTTTCCCTTATGACATAACTGACTGAACCCCGATAAATATGTTCTTTAACCTGACTCCTTTGAATGAATTGCTCAACTCATGAACCCACACCTTGGGATTAAGGATAGTCTCATTCAAAAGCCATTTTCAAATTAGAAACTTTTATTCTGGTTTGGACTTCCAGCAGTGAAAGAAAATAAATAAAATATTAAAGTCTCTAACATATATGGTATATGTTATATATGGTATACATATGGTATATATTCAGCAACAACAACAAAACACACTTCCTCTATATCTTTCCACTCTAAAATAGCATTACTTCCTGCACCTTCTGGGCCTTTACCATAGTGACAAAGATATTAGTCCTTCTTCATCAAAAGAGATGACATTCAGTACTCATATCCTTTCTCAGAAATCTTCCTAGATAACCATAGAAACATAGAAATGATAGCAGAAAAGGACCAAATGGTCCATCCAGTCTTCCCAGCAAGCTTCTTCAGGTAATAACTGCTGCTCTGTGATGTTACTCCCATGTTTCTCTTAAGAGTAGTAACTTCCGCTCCATGAGGTTATCCCTAAGACTTATGATAACCCATAAAAATTTCAGCTAGTAATAGTTTTAACTGGGTGATGAGCTTTCTTGAAAATTCATACAATGCTGTTTGACGTGCTTTGTTTATGGACTTGGCCATAGAAGCTAGGGATGTGAATCGGTACCGGACTCATTTCCGGTATCAAGTTCGGGTAAAAACCATGGGAAATCTTCATTCCCGTGGTTTTTACCCATTTAAATCGTCTTTGTCGTGCCGAAAAAAAATACCCCGACCATTTAAATTTCATTCTTTCTAATCCCCCACCCTCCTGACCCCCCTCAAAACTTTTTTTAAAGTACCTGGTGGTCCAGCGGGGGTCCCAGGAGTGATCTCCTACTCTCGGGCCGTCGGCTGCTAGTAAACAAAATGGCACCGACGGTCCTTTGCCCTTAGCATGTGACAGGGTATCCGTGCCATTGGCTGGCCCCTGTCACATGGTAGGAGTAATGGACAGCCAGCGCATCTTTAAAAATGGTGCGGGCCATCCAGTGCTCCTACCATGTGACAGGGGCCGGCCAATGGCACGGATACCCTGTCACATGCTAAGGGCAAAGGACCGTCGGTGCCATTTTGATTAGTGGCAGCCGATGGCCCGAGAGCAGGAGATTGCTCCCAGTACCTGCTGGATCACCAGTTACTTTAAAAAAGTTTTGGGGGGGTCGGGGATTAGAAAGAATTAAATTTAAAGGGTTGGGGTGGATTTGGGGGTTATTTTTAAGTGCCCTTTCTTCCCGCCCCCCCAAATGATAAGAGAACCCTACGAAAAATTTTGTGGGGTTTTCCTATCGGGTTTGGGGGCCCCTCGAATTCTGATGAGTTTGAAAATATCTTCTGATATTTTCAATTGTCAGAAAAACGATTCACATCCCTAATAGAAGCATTCTTGTGCTTTTCCCCTTATATCTGCGTATTAGTACCTGAGACTGTAGAAGTCGGCACCTTTTTGGTTGTTGTCTGAATCAGATTCCCCTTTTCTTCCAGCCATCGAAGTGAGGAACAATGTTGCAATTGCAATAAAAGCATCAAGGCATATTGGTTATGGGCTGTAATCTCCATGCCTTCTGCTAAGGATAGTAACCGCCACACCAGCAAGTTACCCCCCAGCATGCTTTTCTCATTTTTGGCCTCTAGCCTTTAGAGATCCATATCATTTATCCCATGCCACTTTGAATTCTATTTTTTGCAAAATCCTTTTTATGCAGCAGCCAAAAATAGAAACCAATACAAAAGTATCCTGAAAGACACTTCTTTGAATTCTTTGACGGCTTTCATCTTCACCACCTCTTCTGGAAGGGCATTCCACGTATTTACCACCCTTTTCATGAAGAAATATTTCTTCACATCGGTTCTGAGTCTTCCCCCCTGGAGTTTCATTTTATGACCCCCTAGTTCAAGAGGTTCATGGTGAAGCTGGTATCCATGATTTCCCTAAGTTGCCAAGTGGCAGTGCCTAGGAGCCTAGTCAGGAAATTCCAGAAACATTATCTCATGGGACTGTTTGCCAGATTGACTGTGGAGAAAGAAAGAGAGATTTCCTCCACCCTGGCACTATTCCAGCTTCCTCCATGAAAAGCTTTTTAACTTTGCCTAAATCTGAATGAGTATGAACTTGTATTAAGCCTGGGCACATTTCTCCTAGTAGTTCTCTCTCAAACATTCCTTTAAAGAAATATAACAATATTTATTTATTTATTTATTTATTTTGCACTTTTATATACCGATTTTCCAATAACAGAGCTACTGATCAATTCGGTTTACATTCTGAACAGAACAATGACAAGTTAATGTCTTACAATGAACAGGTAAAAGTAACTTGGATACAGCTATATGGGGTAATAACATAACATAACATAACGTAAATGCTACAGAGCCTAATGTAGGCTAAAACAAAGAAGCAAGGTATCAATCTGGGAATGGATTTAAGTCTGTTAAGGATTCAAAGAAGGCCTGAGAGTTCTGGATATGATCTATATAGTTCTCTGGGGGGGGTTACTAAAGAAGGGTCCTTGGCATGAATAGTTCGGCAGGCTGTTGCTTATGAGAACGCTTGATTGAATAACGCTTGATTGAGAACGCTTGATCCAAAATAAATCTCTGCAATAGTGATCATCAATAACCTAAAAGTAGAAATTAAGTGAAAAAATGCAAAGGGCACATTGCTAGTGGCAGGGACCTAATTTAGACCCTGTTTCACAATTATGTTAAAGCAAACTTGTTATGTTTAAATCTTATTTACTCTTTATGAAAATAGGAAAGTTAAGGGAATTAGATTGAGGAAGAGCACTCAATGTCATCTACTTGGATTTCAGCAAAGCTTTTGATACGGTTCTGCACAGGAGGCTTGTAAATAAAATGAGAAGCTTAGGAGATAGTGCAAGGTGGTGGCCTGGATTGCAAACTGGTTGACAGACAGAAGACAATGTGTGATGGTAAATGGAACTTACTCTGAAGAGAGAGTTGTGTTAAATGGAGAGCCGCAATGATCGATGTTGGGACCAGTCCTGTTCAATATCTTTGTGAGCGAAATTGCGGACAGGATAGAAGGTAAGGTTTGTCTATTTGCGGCTGATACTAAGATCTGCAACAGAGTGGACATGCCGGAAGGAGTGGAGAGAATGAGACAGCATTTAAGGAAGCTGGAAGAGTGGTCGAAGATATGGCAGCTGAGATTCAATGCCAAGAAGTGCAGATTCATGGGGTGTGGAAATCCGAAAGAACTGTATTTGATGGGGGTGAGGGGTTGATGTGCACAGAGCAGTGAGAGAGATCTTGGGGTGATAGTGTCTAACGATCTGAAGTCGGCAAAACAATGTGACAAGGCGATAGATAAAGCCAGAAGAATGCTGGGCTGCATAGAGAGAGGAATATCTAGTAAGAGAAAGGAAATGATGATCCCCTTGTACAGGGCCTTGGTGAGGCCTCACCTGTAGTACTGTATTCAGTCCAAAGGGACAGGGACAGGATGGAGGTGGTCCAGAGAAGAGCGACAAAAAAGGTGGATGGTCTTCATAAATTGACTTATGAGGAGAGATTGAAGAACCTAAATATGTATACTCTGGAGGAGAGGAGGAGCAGGGGTGATATGATACAGATTTTCAGATACTTGAAAGATTTTAATGATCCATGGCCAACAACAAACCTTTTACATTGCAAAAAAATCAGTAGAACTAGGGGTCACAACTAGAAGCTCCAGGGAGGAAGACTCAGAACCAATGTCAGGAAGTATTTCTTCACGGAGAGGGTGGTGGATGCCTGGAATGTTCTTCCGGAGGAAGTGGTGAAGACTAAAACTGTGAAGGATTTCAAAGGGACATGGGATAAACACTGTGGATCAAAAAATGCTAGAGGATGGGAATGAAGAGAAGAGCCATGGGGGTGGATTACTGGAGTGAAGGCTACTACCTGGTGATTACTACCCTTACTCAATAAGTTTTCGCAAGGTTAATGCAACTCCAATATTGCTCTCTGCTTCAACAGCAAGGGGAAATGTGGAAAAGAGGATTTGCATTCAGACAACAACCAACAAGGACTGAACTTCACAATCTGGTTAAACAAATAAGCATATAGGTAGCTTGCTTTTTATGGTGGTTACTACCCTAAACCAGTTAAGCCTGATACATGGTTTAATGGTTTATTAGATTTTTATATACCGATATATCGGACAGGCCTTCACATCGGTTTACAATACAATTCATAAATAGTAACAGCTAAAAACTATATAGAGTAAAAGAATAAATTAGCTGTTAAGAAAGATAAAAATCGTAAAAATAAACAATTAGACATAGTTATAAAAACATTGAAATAAAACTTATTATCACATTGAATGCATATACAGCATTGCTCTCTGCTTCAACGGAAGGGGGAAATGTGGAAAAGATGATTTGCATTCAGACAACAACCAACAAGGACTGAACTTCACAATCTGGATAAACAAATAAGCGTGGGGGTAGCTTGCTTATTACGGCAGTTGCTACCATAAACCAATTAAGCCTGATACATCACTTTGAATGCATATACAGCATTGCTCTCTGCTTCAACGGCAGGGGGAAATGTGGAAAACAGGATTTACATTCAGACAACATCCAACAAGGCAATGATCTGTGCAGTCTGGGTAAATAAGCATCGGGGTAACTTGCTTAATGCGGTGGTTACTACCTTTAACCATTAAGCCTTATGCTCACCTTTGATGCAACTCCAACATTACTCTCTGCATCAATGGCAGGGGATGGCAGGAAACTTGAATCAAACAGTTACCAACAAGGGCCCTGAAATTGGAGGTTCGTGAAACAGATACGTATGGGAAAATAAGTGTGGGAGCTTGCTGGGCAGAGTGGATGGGCCAATTGGTCTTTTTCTGCCATCATTTCTATGTTTCTATGTTTCTAACTGGAACAAACCATCTTCTTTTACTGTAATCAGATATTAAAACAAAACATTTTTTAAAAGCCTTCCATTTTTAAATACTGGTTAAGTTTTCCATATAATTCATTATTAAATGGTCAATGCTTCATTTCCTAGCAATGCTACCTCACTTACCTGTTTAAAAATGCTTTTCCCCACCTTACACATTCATTATTCTATACAAGTGACTCTATATCACTTATATTACCTTTTCATAAATAGCTTTACTCACTCTCTGACACACACATTTCATCACATCTAACTCACTCACACATATTCTACATACACTCAATATGCATGCCAGCTCTTTTACATGTATATATATCTCCTCTCTTCTATAAAGAACAGCAGGCATCCAAAGAACTATGGATCTTCAGGACTGCATGGGGAACACTGGACACATTTTATTGACATGCTACATTTGCAGGTAGGATTTATCTACACTGATTTTTCATAGAAGTGCTATACACAGTCAGTTCTCATACAGAAGCTGCTGAGGTCCCATTTCAAGGCACAGTTGGGGGGGGGGGGTGTCCAGTGATGTGGGGCAGATTATTGGGCCATCTCAAGGTGCGGAGTCAGCTGCTTGGGGAGAAGCACTTGGCCGGAGCACAGTGCCCTGGCCCCTTTTCCTTTCTGTCTGCAAGATAGAATTCATGTTAGCAATAGATTTCTATATATTTGGTGCAGCTGGAGCAGGTGTACCTGAGCCGGGAGGGGGCGGGGTTCTAGCTAGAGACAGTGCACAGCATATGCTAAATGACAGAGCGGCAGCAGACCGGATGCCCAGGCCCTTCAATGAGGCAGTCACTTTGCTTGGACGCGGCGGGTGACTGGAACACCCTATGATTACCTCTTTGGAGGCAAAGGGGCCTTGCTTGGTTGTGGCGGGCCTGGGCTGGAGGTGACATGCTGCCTGCACAGTAGAGGACGCTTGGATAGCTTACTTGTGTTATGGCTTGGGATTTGTAGTTTGTTAATATTGTTTATTGTAATAAAGCTGTGACCAATTTCACTCCACATCTGGTCTCCAGAGTATTTTGTATACGTGAGTGTGTAATAGGGATGTGCAGAGCAAAAGTTTAAGTTCATATGTCCATATGTCCAAAGGGGGTCCCATTTGCGGTCAATATGGACATAAACAGAATTCAATGAGTTGAGTATATGTCCATATGTGCAAATAAAAATTTAAACCCCTCACCCTCCTTAATCCCCCCCCCCCCAAGACTTACCACAACTCCCTGGTGGTTCAGCGGGGTCAGGATGCCATTTCTGAAAGCCTTTCCGAGGAGCACGTGACGTCGGCGCCACGTCGGAGTGACGCGGCGTTACGTGATTCCCCGCAGGTTCGCGCCGGAACGCTCGTTCGGCCCAAAAGGAACTTTTGGCCAGCTTGGGGGGGCCCCCCAAGCTGGCCAAAGTTCCTTTTGGGCCGAACGAGGGTGCCGGAGGGAACTCGCGGGGAATCACGTGATGCCGCGTCACGCCGACGTCACGTGATTCCCCGCGGGGTCGCTTCCGGGATCCTCGTTCGGCCCAAAAGGAACTTTTGGCCAGCTTGGGGGGGCCTCCTGACACCCCCAAGCTGGCCAAAAGTTCCTTTTGGGCCGAACGAGCGTTCCGGCGCGAACCCGCGGGGAATCACGTGACGCTGCATCACTCCGACGTGACGCCGACGTCACGTGCTCCTCGGAAAGGCTTTCAGAAATGGCGTCCTCACTCCTCGCTGGATCACCAGGGAGTTGTGGTAAGTCTTTGGGGGGGGATTAAGGAAGGTGAGGGGTTTAAATTTTTACTTTGGATCAACAATCGCGATTTCCAACTTATTCAACATAGCTATGTTGAATAAGTTGGAAATCCGATCGTTTATGTGTCATCACTTTTTTAAGTTAAAAAAAAAAAAAAAAGTAGCGTTTTACATTTATGTTCAATACGACTGCACACCCCTAGTGTGTAATACTGCATCTCCCCCCACCTTTCCCCAGCAATGGACAGTCGCGGCTGCCCGGGTTAATGAAAATGTAGTATTACAACAATCAGGTAGTCTCCCTTGTTTATTTGCTTTACAGATTATGTGATTGCTTTTCTCCAAGGGTTCCCCCTGAGGAAGCCAGTTTCAGTGAAACTGGGCCTTGTTGGGGACTCAACTCCTCTACCCTGGAAGTCTGATAATTATTGAAAGGAGATTAATATGTGCTCTATCTTCATAATAGTGAGCATCTCACATTCATAAGGGAGACTACTTGATTATATGTTTTCTTTGTATCAAGACTGTGATTTGTTTTATTTCACTTATACTAAGCTTGCAATACATAGAAACATAGAAACATAGAAATGACGGCAGAAGAAGACCAAACGGCCCATCCAGTCTGCCAAGCAAGCTTCACACATTTTTTTCTCTCATACTTATCTGTTTCTCTTAGCTCTTGGTTCTATTTCCCTTCCACCCCCACCATTGAAATATCTAGCTTGATTAGTTAGGGGTAGTAGGGGTAGTAACCGCCGCAATAAGCAAGCTACACCCATGCTTATTTGTTTTACCCAGACTATGTTATACAGTCCTTATTGGTTGTTTTTCTTCTCCCCTGCTGTTGAAGCAGGGAGCTATGCTGGAAATGCGTGATGTGTCAGTCTTCTCCCATGCCGTTGAAGCAGAGAGCCATGCTGGATATGCATCGAAAGTGAAGTATTAGACACATTTGGTTTGGGGTAGTAACCGCCGTAACAAGCCATCTACTCCCCGCTTTGTGAGTGCGAACCCTTTTTTCTTCTCCCCTGCCGTTGAAGCAGAGAACTATGCTGTATATGCATTGAAGGTGAAGCATCAGGCTTATTTGGTTTGGGGTAGTAACCGCCGTAACAAGCCAGCTACTCCCCTCTTTGTGAGTGTAAATCCATTTTTCCACATTTCCTCTTGCTGTTGAAGCTTAGAGCGATGTTGGAGTCACAGTAAGCATGTGTATGTTTATTGAATAAGGGTATTGTCTCCAGGCAGTAGCCGTCATTCTGGCGAGTCACCCACTCTTCATTGGCGGCCTCTTGACTTTATGGATCCACAGTGTTTATCCCACGCCCCTTTGAAGTCCTTCACAGTTCTGGTCTTCACCACATCCTCCGGAAGGGCATTTCAGGCGTCCACCACCCTCTCCGTGAAGAAATACTTCCTGACATTGGTTCTGAATCTTCCTCCCTGGAGCTTCAAATCGTGACCCCTGGTTCTGCTGATTTTTTTCCTACGGAACAGGTTTGTCGTTGTCTTTGGATCATTAAAACCTTTCAAGTATCTGAAAGTCTGTATCATATCACCTCTGCTCCTCCTTTCCTCCAGGGTGTACATATTTAGATTCTTCAATCTCTCCTCGTACGTCATGTGATAAAGATCCTCCACCTTCCTGGTCGCCCTTCTCTGTACCGCTTCCATCTTGTCTTTGTCTTTTTGTAGATACGGTCTCCAGAACTGAACACAGTACTCCAGGTGAGGCCTCACCAAGGACCTGTACAAGGGAATAATCACTTCCCTTTTCTTACTCGATATTCCTCTCTCTATGCAGCCCAGCATTCTTCTGGCTTTTGCTATCGCCTTGTTGCATTGTTTCGCAGACTTCATATCATTAGACACTATCACCCCAAGGTCCCTCTCCTGCTCCGTGCACATCAGCTTTTCCCCCCCCATCGAATACAGTTCATTCGGATTACCACTCCCCATATGCATGACTTTGCACTTCTTGGCATTGAATCTGAGCTGCCATATCTTCGACCACTCTTCCAGTTTCTTTAGATCCCGTCTCATTCTCTCCACTCCTTCCGGCGTGTCCACTCTGTTGCTGATCTTCGTGTCATCCGCAAAAAGACAAACCTTAGCTTCTATCCCGTCCGCAATACTTTTGTATCTTCTATTTAATTGATACATGCTGTGTGTAGTTGCTTTTTAGTGCATTGTGCAAGTATTACTTTTGTATCTTATTATTATTAATTGAGTAAAAATCTTTAGTTATTCTAGTCAGGGATTGTTTGTGTAATTGAACTCAATTTGATGTGTGCTAGCTTTTGCTTCACAAAACAACCTATTTATTTTATGTAATAGCATGTTTGCTGTCAATAAAGAATATTTTTAATTGTTCTAATACTCCATATTTTGTGTGAGCATTTTATATATCGATTCACATTGCCTATATTTTACATTCACACTAAACATAGTGCAACTGACATTGGAATACTCATCTCGTTTCCTGCAGACAAGAACTTGCAATGTACTCTAGAAATATCATGCCTGAGGGTTTTTTTTTTTACTACTTTTATTCCCTCACCCACCTTTCTCTGTAAACCAGTCATCATCACAATACTAGTTTTTAGTAGGCAGCGGAGAGCATATATTCCTTCAGAATCTGGTGTGTGCGCCTTGATTTCCACCCATAGATGTCACTATTGCGTGATATCTGGGGTTCTCTTTCCAGCATTCCTTACTCTTGCTGGCCCAATAAGTAATTTATTATTTAAACAATTTATAGATCTTAGGACAGGAAATGTTAAAAACAAGAAACAAATTAAGTAGTGTTAATTATTTATGCATTTACTGTACTAAGACAATCCTCTGGCATTATACACAATTACCATAGGAAATATTCAGAGCAATGATCTTGGAAAGATTTGTGGAAAATGTTGGAGAAGTCATTGCATTAACTATAAACATCAGATTTGTTCATTAGAGTTCCTAAGGAAGTCATAATTTCAAGTTGCACCACTGTTATTTAAATAAAATTATTTGGTTTTCTCCTTGAATTAATTTTTAAGCCATTCGACTGCTTCTAAGTTAAGCTTATCTTCTATAGAAAGCACTGAACTATTCCGCACAAGTTTATTGTGCTCCTTTGTGTTATTTGGGTCCATTGATACTTTCCTCACATTTTTATATCCAAGTAAAGGGCCTGATTCACTAAAGGTGAATTTTGAGAACCAGGTGAGCGCCAAAATTGGGAGATGCGCACGCATCTACAACCTGCGCATGTCCACCTGATTTTATAAGCCGTCCACATGCACGCAGAAGTCCCGATGTGCGAATATCTCATATCAGGAAAAAAAGAGGCAGAATGTGGTTGGGGGCATGGGCATTCTGGGACAAGGCCAAGAGAGATGCGCGCAAGCAGCTACACACACCTGAGTGCATGCGAGGGATATTTAAGCACAAATTTACTTCTGCGATGGAGGAGGTGTAAGTCTTTATAAAACGATTTCTAGGCATCTATGAAGTCTTTGAGGGGTCTGGGTTATCTGGGGGCGGGGGGGGGGGGGGGGGAGTGCTGGCTGAAGAACCAGCAGGGTTTGGAGGACCTAGTTCCAGACTGGGCAGACTGGTGGACGAATTGTTGAAACTGTTCATGGGCTGGATGCAGTCTGTTATAAAATTCTCTCACTTATGTATCTCAAAGCCAACATACGCTGCTATGTGCACACACGCTTAAAATTCAGAGCATAATTAGTCACGCCAGGTTTATTTTATTACAAGTCTGCGTATGCGTGCAAGATATAAAACTGCTGTGTATAGCCGCCCGCACGCACATTTCAAAGTTACTGTCTAAGGGGGTAATTTTCAAAAGGAGTTACATGCGTAAATGTAACTATTATTGCAGCAATTTTCAAAAGCTCACTTACTTGAGTAAAATGCATTTACTCGAATAAAACCTAATTTTACTTGACTAAATGCTTTTGAAACTCAAGCCCTAAGAGGTAGATTCTAAAAGCCTTGTGTGCGCAAAAATAGCCACATATGCACATGATTTGGGGCCGTACGGGAACTATGCGAATTTTAAATAGCTGGGAAAGTTGCGCATACATTAATCTATGTGCGCTTAAAAAAAGGAGGCAGAAAAGGGGCAGGGCACGGGTGCTCCAAAGGTGGGGCCAGAACTGACACATGTAACGCCTAATGCTTATGTTATGCTACAGGAGAGAGAGAGAGAGAGAGAGAGAGAGAGGGAGAGAACGAACAACAGCCTCCTTATGAGGCTCAGCCTGATACTCAATATATGGACCATTCAAAGGGGGCACTTTGATATGGGGTGTTTTGGGAGGTGGTGTTGTAAACTGTGAGGTTTGGGTGGACCCTTGGACACTGTGGCAGCTGACCACGCCCACAGGGGGAAGTCCCATGAGGGGCCACAGGTCAGGCTTAGCTCAGGACACACAAACACAGAGTTTGATCTTTTATTAGACAATGTGATGAAGCCACCAGAGGTGGCAGTAGTGAGCAGCTGGAATAGCCTGGCAGGGCTGGTATCCCTCAGGCGCTGGAACAGCGATACCTCCTGTAGCTGTGCTGTAGTGGAAAAAACTGAGAGAATCAGTACAGTGGAGAATATACAAGACCCCAGTATGGAGATCCCCAGGGTAGGGAGAGCAGACCCTCGAGGAGCGAGTATCTGAACCCTGAGAGCTGGGAGGCTTGCAGATGATGTACTCACACAGTGGTTCCACGGAGATGGCACTGGGGTTGGAACGGAGGCTGGCACTCGAGGAGCGAGTGCCTGGTTCCAGGGAACAGCTCTGAGGTGAAGATGGTAGTACTCACTGGGGTTGAAGTTTAGCGAATCCTTCCAGGCAGAAGAGAAGGTAGGAGCAGGCAGCGAGTCAGGGAACATGGGCCCTCGAGGAGCGAGTACCGGTTTCCTGATAGCGACCTGGAAAGCAAGTGAGGCCTCCGAGGAGCAGGTACCCCGTTAGCGTTAGAGAGTCCAATAGAAGATTGGAGAGGCAGAGTAGCTGGGTACGGAGAGCGAATCCCATCCGTAGGATTCCCATAGGATTACCCTTGCTAACTCAAAGGCTAGCAAACATTGTAGGCTTTAAATATCCGGGCTGTGTGATGTCATCACGGGGGGGATGCCCCGGAGGTTTGCGCCAAGTAGGAAATAAGAAGAAGGGCTGCGCGGTGCATGCGTCCTATGGTACAAGCAGAGCATGGTGGGAGGCAGTGCCCAAGCTGGTCCGGGGACGCTGGAGAGGATGGCAGGCAGACGCCGCGGTAGTCAGGCGTCCATCTGCAGCATGAGGAGGAGCAAACAAAGAGAGGTAGGAGGAGTGAAGCCGTCGGAAAGGGACGGTTGCAACAGGTGGTTTGGGGTTGGGGGGGGGGGGTGTTACAGACACATTCAGAGGTATTCATTGTAAAATTGACATCATTAAAGAATTTTAAACCTTATATGTGATGAAAATTCTAACAAGGGGAGTTGATTTGCACACTGCAGTCTCTGCTAGCTGCATTGAAAAAATCAGCTCCTTTTCATAAAAATAAAATAAAAATCAGCTCCTTTTCATCATTTATAAAGTCTAAAATTCAATAATGATGTCAATTTTACAACGAATACCTCTGAATGTGTCTATAAACTCCCCCTAATCCCAACCCACCTCCTGAAAACTCACCCCGAATCAAAGTGCCCCCTTACAATGGTCCATTTATAGCAGCTAGGTAGAGAGTGCATTAAGCTAGGGCAAGAGTACATTGTACAAATGTCATCTTTGTGTACCTTTCCTCATTCCAAATCACAACAAATCTTCACTGATGTGTACTGCACTGTTCATATCTCTGACTGTGCATGTAAGGCTGCCCGCCAAAACCTAGACCACCACCAAAAGCTCACCTCAGGTTACTAGTCAACCCTCCTGCAGTGGTATAAATAGATGACTAATACGTGTGCCTCCCCCAAGGCTCTCTCTCTTTCTAACAAAAGATGGAAATGCTTGTCTGGGCACTTTGGAAGCTGCAAAGTGAAAATATCATGGGTAGGATAAATGTAACACCCATTGCAGTAAAATACCTATGTGAAATGCTAAAATAGTGTACATTGTGCTAACTGAAAAATTAGCCTAACCATACCCTTTATTTATCACGGGCACTATTCTTCCAAAATTTATAGCAAAATGATGAATCTAGGTCTAAGTTAGATTTAGTACGCACTATGGGGTAGATTTTAAAAGATTGCGCATGCGCGTACACATGGACACTTGATTTTATAACATGTGCGCGCTGGCGCGTGCATGCTATATAATGCCGGGTCAGTGCACGCAAGGGGGGAAGGAATTTTGCCATTACACGTGGCCTTCCCCAGATCCCTCCCAGTCCACTCCAATTAAAGCGTGGACTGCGAGGTAACTTCCCAACCCCCTAGCCTGACCTCCCTTCCCCTCCCCCTATCCTAACCCCCCCCCCAAAAAATCTTTAATCTACCTTTAGCACCTGCTGGCTGCTGTGCCGTGAGCCTCTAGCCCCACCCTGCCCTACCTCTCAGACTGCCCCACCCCGCCCCCTGGACCGGCTCTTTCACAAACCCCGGGATATACATGTGTCCCGGGGGTTTACACATGTGGACAGGCCTTTGAAAATTGGCCCGGTGCATGTAATCTGGCCCTCACAGAGTTGTCAACTTTCAAACTTGCATCAGCCCGCACCATGAACGTGGCTATTTTATAACTTGCATGCATACATGCACACCTGTTATAAAATAGCCTGACTGTACTTACATGTGTGCAAATTTTAAATGGACGTGTGCATGGGCATGCCAATCCCACTTCTACCGCATAAATCGGGGAATTTTAAAAGAGGCGCTCCAAAGCCATTCCCAGTTTTACCAGTTTGTTCCCAATTCACCCATTTAAGAGATAGATCCCCCCCCAGTTTGATCGCCTTCACTCCCCCCAGTTAGCCCAGATCTGCCTATTTTCTGTATTTTTTTAACTTATAGGTCATCCATAGCAGAAGTAAAGTTACGTCGCAGGGGGCCTCAGTGTACACTGGATCTCAAAAGTATTTAAGCGACATCTCTAGTTCATGCCCCCAAATGCCCATGCCCCACCCAGGTCACACCCTTAGCCATCCCCTTTTTGAAAGCTTTCTAGATGTGCATTCTGCGGGAGATACGCGTGTATCTCTCCAGCTTTTAAAATCCACTCGGTGTGCGTGAGCCCAGCTTATTCATGCATCCCCTAATTAATGCGTGCGTCGAGCTTTTAAAATTCACCCTATAGTACAGATTAAATTAAGTACAGTGCACACTAAACCAAAAATTGTAAAGAATGAAAAAGACCCTATTGAAAAACAAAAAAGGGGGGAAAGCTATCAGTGTTTTCTGAGAGAGATCGTACCGCCTCATATTCTGCTCGCATTAGATTGAATAGTGATTTCACACGATTTTGCTCTATCAATATGAGATCATGTAACACCAGATCCATATATGTCTTTATATGTGGGTCCATCATCCCTGGTGGTATCCAATTGGACTTTGGGCTAACTACAGATATGTCAGGCCACGATGGGGTCATAGAAAAAATAACCAAAGTTGAAATTTCCTAAAGAATCAATGTAAATCTATCCCACAGCAGATTGGTTCATGAAATTGTGTAGGCACAATGATAGCCTCTTTTCCAGAACTTGCATTTGAACCTTTATAAGGGACTCACCAGAGATGTTTATAACTGTAGATTTCCCTGTATCTGAGAATGTGTCACCGGATGAGTTTCTGGGTCATTCCATAGCGGATCTTGAGATGTGCGATAGGGGTGACGTCCTTGATATCTCCTGCATTCACATTGGAATCCTCAATGATCTAAAAACAGGTGGAATCACATTATCATCATCATCTGAACTAAAGGACAATTCCTAAGACAACAGATCAAAAATCACATTTTTATTGATCTTGTTAGCCTTCTGTCTTTGCCAAGGATAAATATATCCTGAGTGTAATCTTTCTCATCTAGTCTAAACTTGCAGATTTTTTTCCTGATTCAATGTAATTCTAAACCCTTCAGTGGCTTGATTGTGCTCATGAAGTAATCTATCATAGTTCTCAAGACTCTCTTATGTGTGCATCTGTTGTTTAACTTCATCTACAGTTCTTAAAGTGTCCATATACATTTCAGTGGCCTCCTCTAACAAAAGCACGATGTCAAAAGAACATTTATTCAAGATTGCTAGCTATTTTTGATTCCAGATTTATCCTCAAGCCCCAAGGAATAATCTGTTGTTTTATATACTGTAGTATTGTAGCTGTGTGTAATTCTGAGCGGGTTAATTGTTTATGTGTTGCTAATAATTCCAACCAACTAACAATACTCTGTGACCCTGTCAAATCTTCTAAAAATAACATACCTAGAAGTGTTTATGCTTATATATACTTCCATATAGCTGAATACATTAGACCACATTGTAGGTCTCCCAGTGTCTTTTTTCATAGTATGAGACATATGGAAGTATAAATAACCATAATAAACAATCCCACTACTTCCTTATATTTTAAATGAGATGGGTAGATTCTTTCAATGTCTCATAGTACTTATTCCTTCCCAGCTCTATTTATATTTTCTTCATAAAATGAATCATTAAATGTGATCATACTAGGCATTATTGTGAATGGTTTTCATATATTTAAATCTCTGCCTTATATATAATCATTAGTCGCTGTATACTTATTCTTTAGAATTTTTTTTTTTTTTGCCAATAAAATGAAATGTCACTGGTACATTAATCCATACAAAACATCTTTTTTCTCATTGACTGCATTGTAATTGCCATTGTTTCACCACCAATTTTTGTCTTTATTATCCTTAACGTGCCCATTGAGCCTGGCATGGGTCTGTGTTTCGGACAGATAAGTACTTCATCAGAGTATGGTCACTGTAATTTTTCAATCCTTTGGCATGATGCTACAGGTAATAGACTGTGTTCCAGATAGATAAGTCCTATATCAAGGTATGGTCACTGTAATTTTTCTGTAAAAAAAAAGATATAATACATTAGTAAAAATGGCGTGAATTTAAAAGGCACAAGAAGGTAAGGAATGATAGATGACATCATTTCTGGTGCAGGGTCATGCTGAAGGACTGGTAACTTCCAAGATTAGGTCTTGTAGTTTATCCGTGGTATGCGGATGAATTAATGATATAATTTTACCAATGGATAATATATATGTATTATATATATATTTTTTTTTTTGCAGTATCTTATCTGAGAGGGCGGTGAGGTAGCAAGCCAGAACCTGACTCAGTCTTTTGCAAGACTTGTGCATTATTCTTTGGTGAAAGAACAAAATCGAATACAAGGACCCCGCAACCAGATATATAGTACCCCTTGTAAACTGACCTCACAGAGACTCCAAACTCTAAGGTATGCTACATGATCCACTTTCACACCACCAACAGCAATAACCCCTGCCATTAAGTATTGTCATACCCTGAAGAAAGGACTTATCTGTACAAAACATGGACCTATGTCGGGCTCAGCCGGCATATTAAGTATTATAAAGACAAAAATTGGTGGTGAAACAATGGTGATTACAATGCAGTCAATGAGATAAATACAAGTTTTGAATGGGTTAAGGTACCAGTGGCATTTCATTTTATCTGGAAAAAAAAAATTCTTTAAAATAAATATACAGCGACCGATGATTATATATGACAGAAATTTAAATATGTGAAAACATTCTTGATGATGCCTAGTATGATGGTCACATTTTACATTTAGGGGTAGATTTTAAAAGGTTGCGCGTGTGCGTCGATGTGCATGCGCTACCCGACGCGCGCCCATGGACGGCCGATTTTATAACATGCGCGCACAGGTGCACGCATATTATAAAATTGGGGGTCAGGGTGTGCAAGGGAGTGCACAATTGTGCAACTTGCACGTGCTGACGCCTGCTGCCTTCCCCCATTGCCTCACAGGCTGCTCTGATTTCAGAGCAGCCTCGGAGAGAACTTCCCAACCCCCTAACCTAACCTCCCTTCCTCTTCTCCTAACCCTCCCACCCCCAGCCCTATCCTAAACCCCCCCACCTTTATTTTACCTGTTGCGCCTGCTTCTGGGCAGGCGCAAGTGTGCCGGCAGCCTGCTGGCACGCGATCCTCCAATACAGCAGCAAACGGCCGCTGTGCCAGAGGCCTCTAGGCCACGCCCCTCACTACCCCGCCCTGCCTCCTCCCCTTTTTCAAAGCCCCAGGAGATACATGTGTCCCGGGGCTTTACGCGAATCGCCGGGCCTTTCTAAAATAGGCCCGGCGCACGTAGGCTTTTCATTTTAAGGTCCAATCAATGTGGGAGCCAAGATTCCACAAAATTATATAGTTCTGCTTCTTTTAGGATCTCCAGCAGCTCTATGATGTGAACATTATTGCGTCTGTTTTGATTTTTTGATTTTCAACCCTTTCCAGTAATGGAACATTTTTTTATTGTAATTTTGCAAGCTGCTGTTCCACCATGTTTGTTCTGTCTTCACATGCAGATATGTGATTTTCAGCCATTTCTAATTTTTTCTTTTGGCTTTCCAAACTATCCTTAACCTCCTCAATAGAGGCTTGCAGTTTAATAAGGTGGTCATCAAGTACCATTGCGATGCTTTTTGTTATCTGTTGCAATATTTCGTCAGAAAGATCTACCATGATGTTTTTGCCACTATCTATCACTGTCATTTCTGCTTCTCTGGCCTTCTTTTCCCAGGTACTCCTTTGCGGTTTACTGCTCATGACCACCACATTTTCTCGTTGGAATCACTACAAAGTTTGCAAGAGGGCTCAGAAAAGTAGCACACCGAGGATCACAGTGTTTGAGACAGGAACTCGATTATATTTTCAAGTTTTACGAGAGACCCCGCAGGAGCTTCAACACCCTCGCATCTGGCTCAGTGCAGAGCATCACCAGAAGTCAGTTATGGTGAAATTAAACTTACCTGTTACCAGTTTATTTTCTTTCCTTTAGTTCTGCCAGACCAGTCCAGACCAGAGGAATATGTTCTTCAGCCAGCAACAGAAAGTAGAGACAAAAGCAAAAAGCTTACTTCACTCCCTCTTTAAAGGGCTGGTGCTGTTCTCAGCTGTTTAGTATCTGATACGAAAGCTAAGGCAATCAAAAGCAATTGGTAGTTATGGTTTCCAAATCACTATTATAACCATAACCTGATACAACCACTGAGTTCACTCCATGGTTATTAAGTCAGGAACAATAATCTCTACATCAAGCTCACAATTAGGCCAATTCACTGCTAGATTTCTGAGCTCAGCAGACTATGAGCCCTTGATCCTGAGGCTTCCTTGGATGGGTTCTGGACTGGTCTGGCAGGATTAAAGGAATGGAAATTAAATGACAACAGATAAGTTTAAATTTCACCTTCCTTATCACCCATGCCCGACCAGTCCAAACAAATGGGATTTCCCAAAGCTCCCCTCAGTGTAGTCTTCCCCACTTGTACACCTCTACAGAGGTGCTCAAAGTAGGGATGCCATGGGGGCAAGGGCACTGTCCTGCCATTATCTTCTTGAAAGACAGATGTTGATTCTGCCTATGATGATTCCTTCCTCTCATTGAGTGGATTCCTTGAGTCATGCACACACTTGCTGGAATGCGCCTCCCCATCTCCTCTCCTTGATTAGTCCTGAAATTTATGGCTTAGAAGCCACTGTGCTTTAACAGGACACATTAAAAGACTAAAGACCTATCTGAGAAGAACCTGATCACCTACAAACATCCCAAAGGTGACATTCAACTGACTTGAAGTGGCTATCCCTATCCTGGCCTACATTGTCTGACTTTCTCACTCTCATAAGTGACAAAGCCCAATTCTGAAAGCAGTGAAATACTATCCTCAAGACAAAGGGAGTGTATTGGATACAGAGATTATCAGTGGCCACCACAGAGACGGATTCCCACCACAGAATTTCAAAAGAATCTACCGTACAAAGACTGAAAGGAAAGAATGGCAGATTCCTTCATATGCAAGTTCACTTCCAAGTTGAGGTGATTTCCCGCAGTGGAGAACTTGTGATCTTGATTTCTCGGAACAAAGTATTTTATCTGAGAGAGCAGTGAGATAGCAAGCCAGAACCTGACTCAGACTTTTGTGCATTATGCTTTCAATATAGTCTCTTTTGGTGAAAGAACAAAATCAAGTGCATTGACCCCCTCAACCGGAAATATAGTACCCCTTGTAAACTGATCTCACAGAGGCTCCAAATTCTAAGGTATGCTACATGATCCACTTTCGCACCACCACCAACAGCAACCCCTGCCATTAAATATTGTCATAGGGTGCCAGGCCGGAAATGGGATACACACCCACTGGTGCAGTCCAGGACTGCAAGTCTGGACAAAGGTCGGTCTTCTGCCTAGTCAGCCCCCTCCCCCGCAGGTTGCTCCCTTGGGTTCAGGGGACTGGTAGGGCTTGGCTGTGATGGCAATACATAATGGCTGAAAGCTGGTTTAATGCTGGGATGGCAAGGGCTGGATAAGCTGGACAAGGCTGGACTAGTTTGGATGAGGCTGGACAGGCTGGACAAGATGTACAGGCTTGACAGGCTGGACAATACTGAACCTGAGGCCTAGATACTGGAGCAGAAAGAAAGTGGGATACTGAGCAAGGGCTGGGGCTGAGGCTGGGTACAGACACAGACTGGGCAGGACACAGAATAGAGACTGGGATTAGATATAGACACAGACTGGGGCAGGCAAGGCAAGGCTAGGGAATGGATTCTAGGGACTAGACTAAGCAGGGCATGACAAGAACAGAGGAGGACAGGACTAGACAAAGCAGATAAAGATAGGAACGGCCAAGGACTAGGCAAGGACAATGCAGAAGAGAGATCACTGGGCCAGAAGGCAGCAATACAGAAGGCCCATAGGCTGTTAAGCATAAGGTTTGGAAGCTATTAGGTGAGGAAAGATATGGATAGGTCACTGGGGGGACCTGGAGGCCACAAAGCAAAGAAAGGCCTAAGTAGGCCCCAGAGCAAGGTATAAGGTAAGAGAAGGCTCAGAGGCCACAAGGCAAGGTAAGGCTTGAGTAGACCACAAAGCAAGGTGCAAGGTAAGAGCAGGCCCAGATACCACAAGGCAAGGTAAGGCCTGATTAGGCCACAGAGCAAGGTACAAGGTAACAGAAGGCCCAAAGGCCACAAGGCAAGGAGAAGCCTAGATAGGATGTAAGACAAAGTGCAAGGTACCAGAAGCCACAAGGCATGGAGCAAGATAAAATTGTCTAGGTCAGAGATCCAAGAGTGTCTCCATGAAGACCCCTGAGGTAATGGCAAGGTAGGGTTAAATGGGGCTGGAGCTTGGGTGTGGTGTGAGCAGTAAAGAGGATCTTGGCAAGGTTGGAGGTAAGGCTGCACACAGGCTGAACCAGGGCACGGAGAGCCTGTGAAACAGGTGAAGCCATGAAAAGTATCCTCACTATGTAGTAGGGATGTGCAGACCAAACGTTTATGTTCATAAGTCCATAAGTCGAAAGGGGGGGTCAATTTCGGTCAATATGGACATATGGAGAATTCCATAAGTTGAGTCTATGTCCATACGTGCAAATAAAAATTTAAACCCCTCACCCTCCTTAATCCCCCCCCCCCCCCAAGACTTACCAAAACTCCCTGGTGGTCCAGCGGGGAGTCAGGACGCCATTTCTGAACTCCTTTGCGAGGAGCACGTGACGCCGCGTCACTCCCACGTGACGCCGACGTCACGTGCTCCTCGCAAAGGAGTTCAGAAATGGCGTCCTGACTCCCCGCTGGACCACCAGGGAGTTTTGGTAAGTCTTGGGGGGGGGGGGATTAAGGAGGGTGAGGGGTTTAAATTTTTATTTAGGATCAACAATCGCGATTTCCAACGTATTCAACATAGCTATGTTGAATAAGTTGGAAATCCGATCGTTTTCGCCTCATCACTTTTTTAAGTTAAAAAAAAAAAAAAGTTGCGTTTTACATTTAAGTTCAAAACGAATGCACACCCCTACTATGTAGTGTGGTTCTCTTAACATCCAAGGCTGTAAAAGACAATAGCAGGGATCTTCTAGAGAAGAATTATTTAACTAAGGTAAAGGTGCACTCCTGCATGCAAATCTTGGATTCAGTCCAAGGAATGTATGGGAATCCAGACAATATACCTGCCATAGACTGGAAGCCAGCCATGGTCCTACTAAGATATCCAAACACCCTGGTTTCTGCTTCCCCTTTTTGGCCTAAGAACTTGTTAAGAACATAAGAAATTGCCATGCTGGGTCAGACCAAGGGTCCATCAAGCCCAACATCCTGTTTCCAACAGAGGCCAAACCAGGCCACAAAAACCTGGCAATTACCCAAACACCAAGAAGATCTCATGCTACTGATGCAATTAATAGCAGTGGCTAATACCTAAGTAAACTTGATTAATAGCAGTTAATGGACTTCTCCTCCAAGAACATATCCAAACCTTTTTTGAACCCAGCTACACTAACTGCACTAACTACCTCCTCTGGCAACAAATTCCAGAGCTTAATTGTGCATTGAGTGAAAAAGAATTTTCTCCGATTAGTCTTAAATGTGCTACTTGCTAACTTCATGGAATGTCCCCTAATCCTTCTATTATCCGAAAGTGTAAATACCCGATTCACATCTATTCGTTCAAGACCTCTCATGATCTTAAAGACCTCTATCATATTCCCCCTCAGCCGTCTCTTCTCCAAGCTGAACAGCCCTAACCTCTTCAGCCTTTCCTCAAAGGTGAGCTGTTCCATCTCCTTTATCATTTTGGTTGCCCTTCTCTGTACCTTCTCCATTCATTTAAGAACTTTATGGAGTTGACCTGAAAACTCTTCATGGAAGTGCAACATCTGACCTCTAGTAGGGCAACGGCCACTTCTGCCAGTCCTTACATTTCAGGGGCTTAAAAGTGACAGTTACAATCATTCATTGTTCAGATGATTGTGTTGGCCATGTGAGCTGCTGCTTGGACTTGTAGAGGAATTCCATCCTGGACCAAATTTGATTCACTTACCATTAGTTCTTTTAGTTTGTTCCTAAACACTCATTGTGAAACATTGACTTCTGCTTCTTGGACTGCCTTCTCTTGAGCTGGCAGCCAGCATTTCTGGAACTCTAGAATGAGAGGAAATAAATGGTCTTGCAATTCTGGTCTTCTGCATATCACCCTAGAGGAGTGCACACTGAGCAAAGTGCACAAAGGTCTTTACCTAAGGTACTGCTTTTGCGTCCATTACCCCAGAGCTTAGGATCTGGAGAACTGGCCATGCTGGAGCAGATGTGGGATGGAAAAATTGGACAGTGAGAGTGAGGCCCTGTGTCCATGACATCCAAAGCCCCAAGGTCCTCTTTCTCCTTTGGAAACATGTGGAGTTCCCTATACAGAAGCTGGGGAGGGCTGGTTACTATTTGAGATCAACATTAGCCAGCATAGAACT
The DNA here is from genome assembly GCF_901001135.1 of Rhinatrema bivittatum. Taxonomy (NCBI): domain Eukaryota; kingdom Metazoa; phylum Chordata; class Amphibia; order Gymnophiona; family Rhinatrematidae; genus Rhinatrema; species Rhinatrema bivittatum. Next base: position 574,090,477 of record NC_042616.1, read on the forward strand.
TTGTCTCAACCCTAAATAGTCTGAATTCTGATTAAAAGAGGAACTAGATTTCCCCCATGTTTATGGAAGTGTTTACTATTCCTTGACCAACAGGTATCCGAAGTCCCAGCTAGCACCAATGTTGCTGCCATTGAGGGTCCCAGGAGGTGTCTGAGAAATATCTGGTCATGACTTCTGGAGGGAATGAGCAGAAGAGCCCTTGTGGGCAACTACCTAACAAAAGGTTTGCCCTTCTTCACTGGGACCTCAAGGATAAGAGAATTCACCACCTTCACTAGAAGACATGGGAAAAACTGCGCTTATGATCTCATAGGCCAAAGAACTTGCAACTGGCCTAGCTACTTAATATCCTTGTCCCTGAGGCCTATGCTGGAGGACAGGTAATTCCCCCTATCTATGTTCCACTGCCCAGTGGGGAAGACTCCCTGAACGTCCATGAAGGAGCACACCAGAACCCTGGAGTATGTAACAAGAGGGTAACTGCCCCTGCCAAATCCTATGTCCTGGTTGGTGTTCCTTCTTCTTTCTCAGCTCTTGCTCTAACAGGGAAATCAATGCCCTTTTTCTGGCCTGTTGCCCTGGGAAGCTACTCTACTAGGGAAATCAGTAACACTTGTCTGGACTGTGTGCTTAGGAGCCTGAGTCACAACTCCTGTTGCTGAACCCACCAAGGGAAAGAAAACTACTGGGGAGATTCCCCTGGTCCTTGACCCCTTAGTGTAGAAACTCAGACCCCATGGAGATGGCTCCTAAGGGATGGAGGCGAGCCCATTCATTAGTACAGCTGCCCAGAGCACCCTCCAGGACTTAGTCTATGCTCCACCTGAAATCTGCGCCTACAGCCTTCCCAGAAATGGCCTACTCATAACTACAGCTCCAGTCTACATGTCTGCACATCTGCTAAGGCAGAGACAAATACTGAATAGCTGTGGGCAGCACAAGATCTTTATAGGGGGAGTGAAGTCAACGTTGAGTTTTTGTCTCTGTCTCTGCCTGCTAGCTGGAGGACATATCCTACTTGTCTGGAGTGGTCTGGCATGGACGATAAGGAACAGTGTTTACTACAACATGAACAAAAATGATATTCAGTAGAGCAATTTAAAAAAGGATATTGATTCCAAAATTAACATCTTTAAATAGTCTATGAATCATGATCAATTTGATCTGAAATTTGGGTTGTGTGGAATGATGGGTATGTTGAAGAATTCAGATGAAATTTGTGCAAAGACACTGCTGGGTCGTGCAATAGTAAATGTCCCTGAGGTTGCCACTATGGCGAAACATGTCTAGGGCTTTGGAATTTTGAAATGCTGATGTATGGATAAATGAAGAGCCTGTTGCTTGCAGTTATCATCATTTGTGATCCATTTTAAAGAAGTATCACACCTTATTCTTGTTGGGAAATGATTTATTCTCCCATTGTTTTTTGCCAGCTATCATTTATGAGTAAATAGGTGGCTTCCCCAATGTTATGTAGTAAGATGAATGGCAGTTGATTGATGTTTTGGGATATTTTTTGAATGATTTATCCTCCCATTAATCTTACCAGCCATTTGTTGAGGAAGAAGACAGGTGGCTATACCATTACCTTGTACTAAGGAGATCTACAACTGATTTATTGCATTGTTATTGAGATTTTTTGTTTTTTCATTGTTTTGAGACATTTTTGGGGAAAATACATTGTATAGTATATGATGAGCAGTTATGTTTGTATGTTTGATTTACTGACATAATTTTATATGTATTTCCTAGTTGGCTATGTACAGGATTATTGTGAAAGAATTATTATATGGTGATTTGGTTCCATGACTGTTGCCACATTGCACTGAAAAAGGAAGAAGGCCTTTGGTTTTAGTATTTCATATGTAAGTGTATTGTGTTTTGTGTTTATTATGGTGTTTTGTTGTTCTGTGTCCCAGTAGTGTCTTTTGGGTTTTATTTTTGTGTGTATGTCTGTTGTTTGACGTTTGAAGGGGTGTCTTCATGAAAGTTATATTTGAAATCTTGTGTTGAGGTATTATGAATAGCATTATTAAATGTTTTTACATTTATTTCTTTTTTTTCATCTATCTTGGTCTGAGTTGAGTTTTAGATTGGATGCAAGTTTTGTGAGCAGATTATTATTTCTTGACAAAAATGATATTTACCTGAAAAAATGGCTCATTTTTTTCACTGATTTTTTCCATTTTTGTTCTTGCTGTAATGAACACTGATAAATTCATAGGTGAAATAAAAACTGAAAATAAAGGTTTCTATACATTCCAAACTGGAGAAACCCAGTTCCAGAAACTGCCTTATAATTTCTTGAGAGAGCTTGAAGTTGGATATCCAGAGGGAAGATAGGTTTAAATGTTCATACTTTTGCCAGCCTGTTCTGTTAGCATATTCTGTTACCATATGCTTGTGAAAAAGAATGAGATGGAGCTAATATATTTAAAGAGATGATTTTTAGCCTCTTCGCAAAGATACGCATGCACAATATCAAGAATAATAACAGATACAAAAGCTAAAAATGGAGAGAAATGTAACAAATTGGCTCCAATTGAATTTGCCATCTTACAAAATCCTGGTGGTTTCCTGCATTGTAAACATTACACTACTCTTTTGGTTTAAGTTGGAATCATCTGCATTTCCTCTAATGATAACAACATTAGGAAAGAGTTCTTATAATGTATAAATGCAGTTAGCATTGACCTGTTTCCATCAAAAGTAGACACAGAGTAATATAGAGCTCCTATCAATCAGGAGTTAGTTAGTGATGCATTAGAGCAGTTATTGCTTGGCTGCTAAGGGAACTTCATCTCAATTTTTTTTCATGCTGGTCCTGAATTATTCTTATGATTACGATTTCCACATTTGCTGGATATATTTTTCTAAAGTGTTTTTTTTTTTTTTGTTGAGAAGCATATGATGCATTATCAGACATGACTGAAATAAAGGAAGAGAGAGTCTAGAAAGCGGTTGTACAAAGGTGAGATTTTAGCTGAATCTTGTAGTGCATGACAGAAGAGGAGGAGTGAATGTGGATGTAACCCCCTTCTCTGGTTTAGGGGCACCCAAGGGTCCCAGGGCCAATCCTTCACCTTTCTCCTACTCCAAAACAGGCCTAAAGGTGCCAGGACAGGGTTCCTTTTCCAATGGGGGGAGGACGAATTCTTCAGGGCCCAAGATGGCTGGGGTTACTCTGATTGCTCGGGGGTGGTGGGGATAACAGGTCTCTAATTACTTCAAGGGGTGCAGGTACCACTAAACACTCTGGAAACTCAGATCGAGCGTCCAAAATTAGAACTTTACAGTCTGAATTCTTAAATGGTAGAAATGGCACTTTCACAACAGTTCTTGTCTTGATAAGTTGAAATTGACAGTCCTCCAATTTATCTGTGCCAGCTTCTCTCAGTATTAGGCAGGGAAACTCTCACCCTCTATAGTTTAGACAAGCAAAGTTTTTTCCATTTGGGCAGGGTGTCCTAGGCTTCAATGGGATGGAAAACCCAGTCCAAAAATACTGATTGGCAAAAGGAATTACAGTCTCTGCACAGATTCCCTTAAGTGTCTCTCTCTCCCAGGGTGAAGACTCCATTGAGTGTTCTCAAAATAGAAATGTATGTTTTACTCACATTTCTCTTCTTCCGTTGCCTCAATAGGACTTTTCTTAGGAAAGGTTCAGTGGCAGGGAACATAGTATCTCAATACAGATGTCCTCCTCTTCAGGCAGGAAGAATGGCCAAATCTTCTTCCTGGGAACTCAGGAAAAATCTTCAGCCAAAGGTAGAAAAAACTACCTGTAATTCTCCTGCAGTGGGTCACCATTTGGCATTTCCCCTACTTCCTGATTTAACCTGGCTGGTGGGTGCCCTGAATTCCTCCAGGGCTCTCAAAGGAAAAAACCCTAAAAGGCAAAAACATCCACAAATCTAACCGAGTCATTCATCATAATGTGTTATGGCGTTAACGCATGCGATAACGCCATAACACATGGCACGAATACAATTTTTTGGAGAGGTGGAATCAGGGAGGAGTGTGGGCAGGATTTAGTTAAATGAGGGGTATTATCACACCGTGTGATAGCATAACAAATGCTATCAGATGGTTTTAACTCTGGAAATAACTACACCTTTTTTTTCTGGTGCTAGACTATGGGATCTGCCCGAAATGGCCACAATACAATTTGTGATAAATTTTTAGAATTGCATTTTATCCATTTCTAGTCTTGGGGAGGGAGAACGAGAGAAAAGAGAGTAGAAACTCTGAGGAGGGCCTCACTGTATGCACCTATTTATATCTCTATAGGAGGGCATCTAATAGGTCGAGGTGAGGTGTTGGTGGTGGTTTCGAGTTTAGGGGCCAGTTTTGCATATATAGTGAGATGTACGAACAACACAGTACACCTTGGTGAAGATTTGATGTCATTTGGAGTAAGGAAAGTCTCACAAAGATGAAATTTTGTACTATGTTATCTCACCCTAGCTTGATGGTACCCTGTTATAGAGTCCAATAAGCTAGGGTGAGATAACATAGAATAAATTTCATCTTTGTGAGACTTTCCTTTCTCCAAATGGCATCAAATCTTCACCAAGGTGTATTGTACTGTTCATATATTTCACTCTACTTGCGAAACTGGCCCCTAAATCCGAAAACACCACCAACATCTCACCTGGACCTATTAGACGGCCCTCCTATAGTGATATAAATAGGTGCACACAGTGAGGCCCCCCTCCTCAGAGGTGCTGTCTCTCACACTCTCACTCTTTCAACAGGGATTATTGCATGGTGTGCTATACTACTGATGTGAAGTGGTGTGTTTCCATAAGCATAGCCCTTTTTGTCATCAATGCATTAGTAACACTTTTTGATGAATCAGAAACAGCACCCAAGCAGCATTGATCCAGGCTGGGTAACCCAGTACCTTAAGCAGGGGAATAACTTAAAACATAACACTCCTACTTTCTCTAATTCTTTAACCGAAATACTCCTGAAGGAAATGTCTATAACACATTATTAGCTAAATAGACTATAGAAAATTATTGCTATCCCTGGGAGTGTGTAACAGGAGTTAGATCTACCTTATGGGATGTGCCTGGTTCTTGCAACCTGGAAGGGATACAGAGAAGAGAGGGCAAGAGAGAACAGGGGAGTGGAGCAGGGACAGAGCATGAAAGGAGGCAGTGACTAAGAAAAAGGGTGAAGGGGAGAAAAGAAGCAGAAAGATGACGCAGAGACTGCTAAAGGGGGGTGTAGAAACCCCATGAAGATCTCGACTAGTTGGTGGCCTAATGTTAGGACCCAACAGTGCAAATATAAGAGATCATCCCATTTTGCCACAGTACTGCCGTTGGGGGCTGCTGCAGTGGTAGGCTTCTGTCTATGAACAGGTGACTCCTGAGTTTAGTGTGGAATTCTTGTGTTGCAGTTTTGAAGACCAGTGTAGAGACCCTTTGAATCTCCACTAGATGGCCCTAGTTTTACCTTGGGGTAGAGAATTAGGAGAAGGGGGTGTACCATTTATAACAGCACCTCCTCTGCGGACGTCTGGAGCAGTGAGCTCCTGTACTATAAATCAGGAGGAGTTTAGGTAGTGTTGTGCAGTGTAGAGTTTCTTTTGAAAGGATCAGGAATATTTTTAGTGTTCTTTCCAAGTTTAGGCCAAAGCCTAGATTAGGAAGAGAGAGACACTGCCCTGCCAGCTCCCTTATAGGGCTGTAGGGAAGCATTGAAAGTTAGAGAGTTTTTTTTCCCTTTTTTGCTGAGTTTTTGAGAGTTTTCCCATTTATACCTGTGCCTTACTGGGAGGCTAAGGGTCCTGCATACCTCTTCACTCAGACAAAGAGGAGGCTACAGAGATCAAGCATATTTTTCTCAAGTACAGGGCTGGTTTGCTAGTGACCTAGGCAACGACGTCACTGTGTCATGTGGTTGTTTACTATTTAAATCTCTCTTTCTCTCTCAATCCGCCACGCACTCACAACAGACACAAACCGAAAATAAAAGGCCACAAATCACCCAACACAACATTATGTTTCGAGTAAGATTCTGCATTAGGGGGAGAACATTACAGCGATACTGATGTTTCTATTTTTTTACTTTGTACACTCACCAAAAACCGCCATGTCATTGTTCGGACGCCACTCGAAATATAATGCTGTGTTAGGTGATTTGTGATTTACAGTGCTGCCTTCCCGCCACCTTGGATAAAGAGAAGTAACAACCTTGTTTTAATTGCAAATATTTAAAACACATTTTAAAAAAAGGGACAATTAATCAGTAGCTATGATTAAGCATGACCTATTAAATATGCCCATACACAAATGTATTATGTGCACGCGGGTGTTATGATGGCCCTTAGCAGCATTATTCAAGCTTTGTCATGATTACAAGAGATGTAATTACAAAATTTCATTTGTTGGTGAATGCTTGTTTCTAATTGTTTTTTCAGTATTTGCATTCTACAAACTGACTATCTATTTTGTGATTTAGAACTCAAATTGGAGCAGGTCTGGGTGTTAAAATAAAATTTACTGTCCATTATTCAGAGGTGTGAGATCACATCTGACTGATTGTACATTATTACTGATTTTCCTCTGTAGGTGGATGTTCTTAATCCAGACCTCTGGGTAAAGCCCCATGGTGATTTTAAATGTGCATATCTCCTCCAGTGGCTGTGCGGGAATCCTATTGCAGGTGTCCCCAACTTTACTGAAAAATCCTGTCTTTAGTCATCTTTATCCTGGACACCGAGCCTGTCCTGGTCCCTCAGATGGAAATCCGGATGGGATCTCCTCATCTTGTTCTTCCTTCCTTTAGTTTAGTGGTTTTTTTTCATCCTTTAATTTCTGTTGTTTCTGGGAGACGTTTCTAAAAGAAAAGTCAGTGGGATCAGGCTATTACTCCTACACTGAAATCTCAGAGGGGAGGGAGTATCCAAAATCCTCCTCACACAATTTAAGTTCAAAACATACTTTAAAAGTCAAACTGGATGTCTTCTCTGCCTTTACTGTGTCTCCCAGCAGGATCCATCACTGGTGCTTGCCCACCCAGGGTTTAGAATAGTCTCTCAGGGCTTTGGTCTCCTGATGAGAGCCCTTTTGCACCTAAAGAGTATCAGGTTTAAAATCTCTCTGTAAAATAGAAGAAGGACCCTTAGGGCAGGGAGTGCACTAGGAGGTGTCACTTCTAAAAGAAACTCCTTTGAGTGAAGCATGTATGGCCCACCAGAGTTGAAAAAATATACATTGTGCTCTCTGACTTCTCTCTAACTGAATCCCACTCTGTAATAAAATGCCCTGGGACCTTCTCCATCACAAATATATCTTTTTTGAGATGTGGGGACCAGAATTGTACACAGTATTCAAGGTGCGGTATTCAAGGTGCGGTCTCACCATGGAGTTTTATTAACCATTCCCTTCCTAATAATTCCCAACATTCTGTTTGCTTTTTTGACTGCTGCAGCACACTGAGCCAACGATTTCAATGTGTTATCCACTAGGATGCCTAGATCTTTTGCCTGTGTCTTTGTCTTCAGTTCTCGTGGTCAGTCCTTCAGCTCTTCAGTGGTCTACGACTCCTCGTCTGCTCATCTGTTCTGCTCCTCGCCTTCTAGACCTGCCTATCCGTCTCGCCTTCCCTTTGGATGGATACCCAGAATTGACCTCAGCTTACCTCTTGGACCTCCCTGTACGCCGCCTGCCACTGATCACAGCCTGCTTCTGTATTCACCTCTGCCATATCTGCTCCACCCTCGATGGATCTCCACCTCATCAGCAGAGGCCCCCACCTAAGATCTGTTGGTCTCAGCACTCAAAGGCTCAATCTGAGGGGAACATGGGATGGAATAAGCAATAGGGATGTGCATTCGTTTGTGACAAAATAGGAAATATAGACAATATTTCCTATTTCGTCGCAGTTTGGGGGGTCCCCGAAATGATAGGAAAACCCACGACATTTTGTGTGGTTTTCTTATCATTTTTTGGGGGGGGAGGGGAGAAAGGACACATTAAAAAAAACTCCAAACCCACCCCAACCCTTCAGATTTAATTAATTGCAATCCCCCACCCTCCCGACCCCCCCAAAACTTGCCTAAAGTCCCTGGTGGTCCAGCAGGGGTCCCGGGAACGCCGACCATCCATTGCTCCTACCATGTGATGGAGGCCAGCCAATGGCACCAATAGCCCCTGTCACATGGTAAGGGCAAAGAGCCACAAGCAGCATTTTTTTTACTGGCAGCTGACGGCCCAAGAGCAGGAGATCGCTCCCGGGACCCCCGCTGGCTCACCAGGGACTTTAGGCAAGTTTTGGGGGGGTCAGGTGGGTGGGGGATTGTAATTAATGAAATCTGAAGGGTTGGGGTGGGGGTTTTTTTGGTTCAGGATAGCCAAAAAAAAAATCAGCCCAAACCGCGGGAAACAAAATTTCCCGTGGCGGGCTGATAATGAAAGCTGAACCGAAAGGTTCGGCTGAATCACATCTCTAATAAGCAAAGCTCCTGTTGGGCTTCTGCCTCATCCGGATTAGTCTGCTTACGGTGGAGACTTGCAGGACTTCTCCCTGCAAATTACGCCAACTTCACCTTGGGCCATGGGTTCATGAATCCAACCAGAGGTGAATGTTACATGGCAGCCACAAGAACTTTGTGCCAATGAAAAGTCCTTGTTACACTGAAAATAATGACTGATTTGTTTAGGTAAACCTGAGTAATAAATAAATTATTGTGATTTGAAAATGTAATTGAAAACAAAAAATTCCTTTGATCATATAATTGTCAAACATGTTGGTGATAAAGAGATTCAACAAATCCATCTATTGCATGCTATGAAAGGAAAAGATCACAAGACCTCTGTTATGAAGAAAATATGGATACAATTTCTTTTAACAGCAAAAGTCAGTTTTAAAGAGATAGAGAGGCAGTACCACAATCTCTGAGGCACATCACAACACTCATCTTTTTAAAAGCTGAGTCTCATGTACATTGTAATGAAGCAAACAAAGTAAGTCCTGGACAGCAAGATCAGGCCTATAACCCTATGTTAAAGAGATTTGTTTGGGATTTTCTCACTGCAGCCTCCAAGCAACCTTTTAAAAATAATTATTTACACTTACTCGTGTCTTTATTTCTAAAGCAGAGGTTAAACATCCCTAATATATACTGAGATGCAGGTGCAGATACGTAACGTATGCTGTAAGTGCATATGGTAATATCTGTCTTGGGTATGTCAACAGGAGGATTCTTAAAACCTTGCCTTTCTGAGTATCTCTTGGGGTTTCCACTACCTTTCCTTTCTGCGCTATGGAAGCAGTGTAAAAGTTCAGCGATAATTGAAGGGTCTTCCTTTGTACAGTGGTTCAGAGGTCATTGCACTGCAACTTGGTGTTGGCTCTGAGTCAAGCCGTTTCCTGTTCTGTAAAACTTCCCACATAGGCTGAGGTCACCAAACTAATCTTCTGCTATCCCATTACACAGTAAAATAAGGAACTTGCAGGGCTCAAAACATCTGTACTGAAATCCCCCTCCCACAGGCTTTTGCCAGCAGATTTTGCATCCTTCTCTGTTCTAGCAGGCAGAAAATGCCTTGCATGGAGGAACAGTACTTAAAGGGAAACTGCTTTTTAATTAGGATGTAAGCATGAGCACTGTGCAAAACTGCAGCCATGAAACTGCAATCATACTGAAAAAAAATGTCCATTCTCAAGTTCTGATGTAATGCTTTCATATAAAATCCAACAGACATGGCAGGAGCCTCTTATTTACCACTGATGATGTCACTGTATAACTTTCTTGTATAACTCCAGTGAAAAGGTAGTGGTTTGCTTCCATTTAATTGTGGCTATGCAGCAGACATGTACCAATGTGGGAAAATACAATGGGATCAGTTCACCTCCACCATTTTCATCCTCCTTTGGGAAAATAGCAGTAGATATTCAAGAATTTCTGTATAGCATATGCAGTAAATAAGTCTGTTCCGGAGGTATTCGGGGCTGACCAAATCATATTTGCTATGCCTGGAGAAAGAGATATTCTTCCGGTACCCAGGAGGAGAAGCCAAAATAAGTGCTTCATTAATACTCAGTTCCACCTCCTCACCCCTCAAATCAGGCCACAAGAGGTTGATCATCATGGATGTGTCTTTTATTGACCTTTCAGATACAAGAAAGATACAAAACTTGTACACATTTTATTGAAACAGCAGCATCATCTTACACAAATAACACTATCTCAATTATCTCATTCATACATTAAAAATCATCACACAAATTGTGTTTCATTATATAAAATAAAATTCACATATATGTTTAACAAAAATTATCTGTCAATATTACAAATTTTACACACACTATATTATAAACAGAATAGCTTTCAACAGTATCAAAATCCTCTCATATTCAATACAGTATACAGTCATTCAACTATCCCAAGACTATCACGCCAGAAAACACATGATAGAGGCAAAGAATGGTCAGCAAAGAATGGTCAGCACCATTTTTCTCAATGGTGGCCGCTGAGTTTGGGAGTGGAGGGGTCACCTTGGGCCCCCACTAGACCACCAGGCTGTATTTGGTGAGTCTGAGGGTAGGTTAGGGTTAGTGGTGGAGGCTCCAGCTCTCAGGGAGTATTTTTTAACAAAGGGAAAGGGCTGAGATTTGGGGGTGGAACCTGTGACTGGGATTTCTGGGGAAATGGCCACCTCCAGGGGTGGTGGAAGGGTGTGATAGGGGGTCTCCAGAGACCCCAGGAATGCACTGTTTGTTAAGGTACCAGTGTACAGTATTTGCAAATAGTGGGGCAGATTTTTAAAAAATACGCGAGCGTGTACTTTTGTTCGTGCACCTGGCGCAAACAAGAGTACGCCGGATATTAATAAATATGCATGTAGTTGCACATATCTTTTAAAATCCGGGGTCAGCGCGCGCAAGGGGGTGAACATTTGTGCACCTTGCACCCCGAGCCCTGCACGCGCTGCCCGTTCCCTCCGAGGCCGCTCCGGGAGCGGCCTCGGAGGGAACTTTCCTTCCGCCTCCCCCCACCTTCCCCTCCCTTTCCCTACCTAACCCACCCCCCAGCCCTATCTAAACCCCCCTTACCTTTATTATAAAAGTTACGCCTGCCCGAGGCAGGTGTAATTCACATGCGCCGGCCGGGAAGCAGTTTCGGAGGCCTCGGCCATGCCCCCGAAATGCCCCTGGGCTGGAACCACGCCCACGGCCCCGCCCCCAGATGACACACCGTTGCGACATGACCCGACACGCCCCCCCCCCCAGGAAAGCCCCGGGACTTATGCGTGTCCCGGGGCTTGCACGCGCTGCCAAGCCTATGCAACATAGGCTCAGCGAGCGCAGGGGGTGGAAGGGGCAGCTTTTCAGGGGTTACGCGCATACCCTACACGCGTACCCCTTTGAAAATCTGCCCCAGTGTGCACAAAAAATGATAGAAAAAGAAAATGAAATTTTGTGGTTTTTTTCATGAAACAACAGTACTTCCCCATCTATAACATGACAGAAGGTGTCCTGTTCTCACCTCTAAACCAGCAAGATTATGAAGACCAGGTCTAGGTCAATGTGAAAAACACAACAGAGGAAACATTAATTAGTTCAAAGGCTAGACAAAAGCACTATTATGATCACTTTCACCTTGATAGTACAACACATTGGATCCATGGATAAGCATGATAGTCCTCATCTTCATCCACACAGAGATAAGGTAGAAAAAAAGGATACTTACCAGACCTGACAGAAAGTTTCAATATCTGAGTGCTGGTCTGGAAAGACCAACTGGAAAAATGCTGAAATGCTCGAAGGGGCAGCAGTGCGGCTACTGACTATATTGACTATATTGACTGTAAGTCTGGCAATGAGCATCGGCATGTCATCCCTGAAGTTTTATAGTGTGTAGCACCACCACTAGGGTGGAACATGAGAGCAATTTAAAGGGACCTCATCTGCTTGTGATCACTTGGCACAGCTAAAACATATCTTCTGCCTCTTTCCTATAATGACCAGCAGCCTCTAGGATAGGAGCAATCAGAGTGAGTGGCAGCACTCTCTACTTTATCTGCAGATGGGCCAATTTATTTGGATCTTACATGATAATATACAGAATACCTATAGAGAACTAAGAAGTCAGGATTGGGAGCTTATAGGGATGGTCTTGGGGTGAGCAGAGGCGTCAGTGCTATAAGGCGGCTAATATGTTTTGGATAGGCAGATAGCAGGGAGATGCATGGTGTTAGAGGCATCATGTTTTTATAAGATGGGGTAGGTGGGAGAGATGGGGTCGATATCTGGGGTAACTTGTTCTACTAAAAGCAGGTAGATGGGATGGGGGTGGGACCAATGTCCAGGGCAACTTTTTTGGTTGAGTGAGAGGGGGAATAGCCAGCTTCGGGTTGTGTGTGTGTGGGGGGGGGGGGGGGGGTTGTTGCAGGTTTTTTAAAGGAGAGGACTTAGAGGATTTATATGAATTTAGGCTGAAGTATGTGCGTACATTCTGCATCTGGACTACAGCTATATGTGGGCTGCAATAAAATTATTCTCTCTGTGTACATCCCCTCTGCACTTGATTTGAAGGTATACTCCCAATGCTCACAATCATAATTACTGTAATACATTACAGGTCAGGCATGTTGCGTCTCGGATATAAGTGAATGGATGTACTACATCAAAGCATCACAGCATGTGCATTTGACCAGAAGAGCCCCTAGAAAAGCAATTCTAGCAATCTAAATATTTATATGGTGCAAGTCTTGATGGTAAGGGACACCAGAAACAATATTTGTCATCTAACAACTAAACAGTTTACATTTTTTTTAGATACTTTATAATTATTTTGGGGGAGGGCATTTTTCAGTTTTAACAAGTGCTGCAGGGAAAATCCTTCCTCCCCACTACCGTCCTAGACTTGCAGTTTATCGGCCTAGCTGCATTCCTCTGTGCACGATGATACCATATGGGATTCAGAGGTAGGGGGCATGCCAACCAGTTTTGAGCAATGTGATTGACTAAATAGCCTTTGGTGCTTTATAATAAGGTTTTACAGTAATCTCACCATAATAGCAGGAGTCAGCACTTTCAGCTCTCTGTCTACTGGCACTTACACTCAGAATCCCTATCTCAGCACAACCTCAACACAGAGTGGAGAAAAACTGAAGAAAACCTAAAAGAAAAAAAGATTAATTTTACCACATGAATGTTTATATTTTAAATGTAGATGGTTTACAGGACTTTAGTTCTGAAAAATTGCACTATAAATATTGATTCATCATACTGTAATTATTTTCACTGGCTAGATCCATTGTGATACTTTTTACCCTTCCTATAATACATTTTCTGGCTCCCTGTCTCGGTTTATGGTTCCCTTTCTCAGCCTTGCTAAGAGTGAGCTGCAGAAGCCCAACCTACAGATCTATTGCACATATAATGTAAAAAAATATCCAAACTGCTGCTACAATACAAACTTGGGCACAGGTCACTGTGTGTTAGGGCATAGAGTGGATCTATATGTGACAGGGCTTTGCCAGTCACTGATATCATCTCTAAGTGATTGTTGATATTCAGGAGCAATGGGGCAAGGTAGGACATTTTTGATTCCTCCCATTGTTGTAACCCCTCCTTTTAGGGGGTATGGAATTTGGGGTATATAATCCCAAGGAGCATGCTCAGTGCTTTAGTGGGTGAGGAGTGTAGGATGAGAAAGGAGTGGGAGATTCCCATGGGATCTCAAGCCAGTGGCTGGAGGAGTAAGGGGTCCCTTCAGGATTTCAGGTATTTTTGAGAGGTTTTGGTCCCCTCCAGGACCTTAAGGAGGAGAGTGGAGTTGAGATTTTTCACAGGGCCTGAAGAGAAGATTGCTTCGTTTCTTTTGGATGGGCCTCTGCTCATCACTTTTTGCAGTTGGTCACTGATGGGTTACTGAATAAGAGTTTTGGGTTTGGAACTTGACCAGTCTGTAGGGAAAGCCATACCACCAGTATCCCAGAGGATAATGGTGCAAGAGAAGTGAAAAGGGAGATATCAGCCAAGATGGACAAACTGACAATCATCTCCATTGCCATTATATTTTTTATGTTGTTTTTGATTTTCAGAATTGTGGCTTGCACCATCCTTTTTAAGTTACAGTAAAGATTTTCATTTGAACACCATCCCTGTCCTCCAAGTGAATTCTTCTCTATTGGTTATTTCCCTAGTGAGTGAACTGGACATTGGTGTGAATCAATCTGTCCACCTTTGCTGTTGTTAGCGTTGTCTTTGCTCTTTCTCTGGACAGTTTGGCACCTCTTGGAGGTTCCTCACCTCAACTGTAAGTTTGGAGTGTGAAGCATGGTTTGAAACATCAAGGGGCCCTGGAAAATAATTCTTCCGCCCCGTCTGGACTTGAACCTGGACCTGCAGTACTCCTAATCTAGGAGAAAGCACCAAAACAGGGGAACAGCCACATATAATTTAAACTAAGGGGCTCATTCATGGTATGATTTACTGTATGTGCTTCAGTAGGACTGTAACCTAAAAAATGTGATGAGATATTGTGTCAGCAATTACGAATGTCATAAAAATAGTCTTGTCTCCCACAAAGAAGTTTTCTCTCAATCGTCCCAAAGTAGTGTTTTATTAAAGAAAGGTCTGCTCCAAACTCTCTGGAGATTTTCTTTATTAAACACTTGCCAAAACATAGCACTGATGTACTTAAATGTGTTAACCTGGAAAGGAAGTTAAGACAAAGTGTATGCACAGAAAAACACTTTACTTTCCACCAGACATAGGAAGAGTATGGATACTTTGTTTCCCTCCCATGATGACTTTTGAGCTGATCTTAGGAATACATAATGGAAAAGGACAGTACTTGCAAGGACAGAGTTCTCCCATTGGAGGTGGAAAATGAACTCTGGAAACTGGTTGCCCTCTTGAATTCTTTCTTTCAAAATCAGTCTCATTCTTCCACAACTCAAAAAAAAGAGTTCCATGGCAGTTAACTCTTGCTCTTGTTGATTTGTAGCCGAAGTAGAATCTCCAAACTTTGTATTTGGAAAGTGTGGTTACATAACTGATGACATTTGTGCAGCATTAAGCAAAGTGTAGTAGATACTGAGTGGGAAGGGAGCTGTCAATCAAGGCAGGCAGGGAGAAGCCCAAGGAAAAGATGGCAGAGGCATCCTTTGATTTAATCCGTGTGTAAAGGTGCTGTAACCCAATAACTCTTCTGGAGGAAAGACAGCTGTTGACGATGAGGTCCCAAGATTGTTACTAATGGGTTCCACTTAAGGCTATTCAAAGGAGGGGTCCATTGCAGTCTTTCAGGACTAGATAGGAATACCATTCATTAAGTCCATTGGGTGTTGATGGATAGAGCAATAGGAGCTGACAAGATAGCAGAATTGGAATGCTGACCATGCAGCCAAACCAGGTCACTTTAATCACCCTGCCTCAAGGAGTGTTCTAGGGAGATGACATTGGAGAGTAGTAACTTCAAGATAACAATGGTAGAAATTCTTTAGAGTTAGAAATAGCTCCTTCACATGCAGGAGCTAAGAACTGGACAAGGGCAAGACTGCTGGCTTGCATGATACAGAAGCATAACTGAAAGCTTGGAACAAGACTGATGGTTTGGAACACACTGAAGCTGGAACCAAGGCTGATGGCTTGAACCAAGGTTGTGTGAAGCTGAAGGAGAATAGCTAAACAGAACCAGAAGACTTGGACAAGCTGAAGATCTTAAGCAAGAATTTGGATGCAGGTGCCTCCTGCGAGTCGTAAAAAACAAAATAATTCAGAAGCATATTGTTATATTGTTAATCAAAAAATGAGAGTGGTGGATCTCCACTTATCCTCATTGTGAGGACCCTATAAGAGGTAGTTTTCACGGTGTTCTTTATGTGAAGGGTTCATCCCAAGGAAGCCAGCATCAGCAGAACGAGGGCCTTTTCGGGGATTTGACATCGTGCCCAGGATATACACTACACTGCTTCAGTTTTCAATGTAATTCACTTTAGAGTTAGAATACATAAAATAATAGGTTGTATCTTACATGTATAGCAGCAGTAGGTATCAGTGAGGTGGTAGGCATTGCACATCTCAAAGGATCTTCAATACCCCCTTTTTAATTGTTAAAGGGTATTGACCTGTTAGTTAGACAATTGATTTACTGCTTATTGTGTGTTGGGAGGCATTCATAGCCAATATGGGATGCAAATAATTCACTATTATTTGTAATCATGAATATGTTCAAGAGTATATTCAATGAATTTGTGTGGTTAATATGTTAAATATTGAATCATTGTGCAGGATATACTGTAAGTGGAGATACACTACTCTGATTTTTTCAGTAGCAATATAACAATATGATTCAATTTGTTTTGGTATATGTGTAGGTAGCAATCAGTTTTCATGCATGTAACTACATGGTCCTACACTTATGAATGTACTTGAGTCGTACTAGAGATTTAGCTGTACAAGTTCTTATTCGTTTTATTTTTGAAGAAAATATTAATAAAGATTTGATTTTATATAATAATGCACATTGAACATTAGTGCTTTTTCTCTCATCCCTTTGGGATTTTCTTTTCTGCTCATTGGCTGAGCACTTCATACAACATACATATTCACTGATTTCTGGTAGACTAGCACTGCGCTTACATTTCCTGGGTTTGTTCGGGTCTTGTTTATCTATTTCACTATTGGCTATGGTGCATGCATGGCCTGCATATAGTGCTGCACGCCACATGGAGTCCAGCATTGAAAGACTGCAACCCAGGAAATTTAAGCAGTGCTAGGGAGTGTGGAGGACTGGCGGGTGTTCTGGGCCCAGCAGATTGCAGCGCTGGAACATTCAGAGGTCTGATATAAAGTCTGGGATCCAGCAGTTAGTGGCACGGGGATGTTAGGCAGCCTAGCTGGTGGGTTGCCTGGGCCCTAGCAAAAATGCAACTTTCCAGCTATGTATGGCATAGGAAAACTCATGCACTGGATGAGGTATAGGAGGGGAAACAGCAGGCATCAGGGCTTCCGCGTATATTTATTTATTTAATGTTTTTCTTAACCGACATTCATCAGAGATATCAAACCGGTTTACATGTAACAGGGGAAAACGAAATAGGAAAAGAGCAGTTACAAAAAACAGGGTAAAGAAGAGCTGGGAGTGCATAAAAGGAATGCAGGGTAGACGCGCGCAAAAGGCATGTAAGAAAAAAACTAGAGAACTTATATACACATGTGTCCCAAACTTAAATTGGGATGTACAAGAACAAGTAGCCAGGGGCATGTACAAGGTCTAGAAAAATTATATACACAATATGTTTCCTAAGTTTAGATTGGAGAGAAGCACTGGCAGGTTAAAGTATGCCGGGTTTAAGGGTAGGCTTGCTTAAATAGCCAAGTCTTGAGTTTTATTTTGAATTTTTGCATACTCTGCTCTAGTCTGAGTTCGGGTAGCATAGTGTTTCAAGCATACGGGTGGATTTTAAAAGCCCTGCTGGCGTAAATCCGCCCGGATTTACGCCAGCAGGGCCTTGCGTGCCGGCGCACCTATTTTGCATAGGCCGCCGGCGCGCACAGAGCCCCGGGACGCGCGTAGGTCCCGGGGTTTTTCGAAGGGGGCGTGTCGGGGGCGGGACCGGATGACGCGGCGTTTCGGTGGCGGTACCGGGGGCGTGGCGCCGGCCTGGGGGCGTGGTCCAGGCCTCTGGACCAGCCCCCGGGTCAGAAGGGCAGGCGTAAATCTAGGGACAAAGGTAAGGGGGGGGGGTTTAGATAGGGCCGGGGGGGTGGGTTAGGTAGGGGAAGGGAGGGGAAGGGGAGGGGAGGGCGAAAGGAAGTTCCCTCCGAGGCCGCTCCGATTTCGGAGCGGCCTCGGAGGGAATGGAGGCAGGCTGCGTGGCTCGGCGCGCGCAGGCTGCCCAAAATCGGCAGCCATGCGCGCGCCGATCCAGGATTTTAGAGGATACGTGCGGCTATGCGCGTATCTTATAAAATCCAGCATACTTTTGTTTGCGCCTGCTGCGCAAACAAAAGTACGCGATCACGCTTTTTAAAAAAAATCTACCCCATAGGGTCCGGCGATGAAAATGGCACGCTCTTTTGTAGATTTGAGGTGTATATGTTTTGGGGCGGGAGTGTGGAGGGTACCTTTGTAATCTGGTGGGTCTGTTAGAGGCGTGGAGGAGTATTGTGTCTTTCATCCAGTGCATGTTTTGGTTGTGGAGGGTTTTGTGTATTTTAGTGTATATACAAGCAAAACTCATATCTTCCCATCATTTGTGACTGGCTCATTCAGCTAGCTCCTTTATTGTTTCCTCTGCACACTTATTTTCTATTGGCTTTTTGTAAAATAATATGCACATGACTATTTTTCAAATATTTTTTTTTCAAAACTTCTTACTTTTTCTCAAATGGCTTGGTAGTGAATGAATGAAGGTCAATGTTTTCTTAAAGCCTTTGTTTTCTTTACTTATTTTAGGGGATGTGTGTCTGTAGGGTTTCCCATGATCTTCAGTCTAAAGTTCAGATGTTTCGGAGGCTACTGCTGTGGCAAAAGGCTAGATGTGACTGATTTGGTGCTTGATCTTTCTGCTGGGAAAAAACAGTCCTATGTGCTCCTTTCACTAATGAAGCCCACAGCATGGTCAGTATTGTTCACGTATCAAAAGCTAGAGTGATCTTTGTTTAGATTTTATTATTTCCTGCAGTATAGTGAGTTGAAAACTGATCCACCTGTGTGCTACTAGTAATAGTTTTAGTTGGCAGCACTGATATTTTTATAACAGTGCATTAATTCCATGTGGTACAGTAGATGAAATGAAGTGTACTTTCCTCCGTGAAGAAATTCAGGGTAACAATTTTGAAAAGCAAACTACTATATCTCCAGCAGCTCTTCAAAACTGTCTCACAAATATAAATGTAAAATACACAGAAAAACAAAAATACTGAAATATTAGCAGCATCTTTAAATTGGCTAACTGATTTGTAATTTCCAAGTTACAATAGGAAATCACAGCCTAGCCTCTTAGCATTTGTAACAATCCCTATCTTACCCTTAGATTAATCAGTTTGCTCTAAAATTGGGAAAACTGGTGCTTCTATGAGAGAGTGTGAGAGAGAGTGAGAGAACCTCTTTATAAAGGTCTCCTATAAATAAACTATATATACCACTGTAAGAGGGGCAACTAGTAACTCAGGGTGAGTTTTGGTGGTTGGCTAGATTTTGGGGGTCAGTTTTTGTTGGGTTTGTGGCATATTTGTGGACTTCTGGTCAAAGTGGCGATGACTCCTCCCACGGGGAGGGGCCCCGTGGGGAACCACAATGACTGGCTAGACTGTTAGTAAGCAGACACTAAGAAAAGAAGGCTTTATTATACTGCTGTTGATAAAGTTGAATCTTGCCCAAGGAACGGACAGTACTGTAGTCCAGCAATATCACAGTAAGCTCAGATAGTCTCTGTAGTAGATGGTCTCACCCAGATGTAGCAAAGGTCCGGTAGTGTTCCGCAGTGCGGGATAGGCCATGAACCTGAAGGGTGGAATAGGAAGAGCAGGAGCGTAGTGATACTCACAGAGTGGCAGTGCTGATAAACCTCCTTTGGTAGTAGAAAGAGAGAAGGACCCATGGTCCGAGGTGCAGGAAACCCTGAGCAGAATAGGCCCTCGAGGAGCGAGTACCTAGGAGCGCTGAGGGTTCCTGAAAGAAAGCAGAGAGGATCCCCAAGGAGCGGGTGTCCTTAAGGTTAGGCAGTTGAACCCCGAAGGGCAGGTAGAAGCGAGAGGCCCCCGAGGAGCAGGTATCCAGAGCTTCCATAGGAGCGAGATACCCCGGAGGATAGTGAGGAATCCAAGCAAGCAGCTTAGAAGCAGTCAGAGTAGCAAAAACGAAGTCCTTGCTAACTCATTGTATTGGAGCAGAGCGGAGCTTTAAATACCCGGAGGTACTGATGTCATGCGGTGGGGCCACCCCCGAGGTTCCCGCCATGACGTATTCAAAAACATAGGCAGCATGCGCACGCATGCCCTAGGAGGTCTCGGGAAGAAGCATGGCGGATGGGGACGCCCATGCTGTCTTGGAGATGCCGAGGGTTTTGGCAACCAGCAGCAGAGGCAGCCATCCTTCCAAGGGAGGAGGAAAAGGGTAGAAGAGAGGTAAGGCAGAGCGGTCGCAGCCATCTGTGACCGAAGGACGCAACAGTTTTACATGCACAGTAAATGGCATGAACAGCACAGTAGACATCAGTGAAGATTTTATGTGATTTGGAGCAATGAAAGGTACACAAAGATGAGATTTGTACATTGTACTGTAGACCTAACTTGATAGCAGCTAGGTAGAAAGTGCATCAAGCTAGGTCAAGAGTACATTTTATTTTATTTTTTTTATATACTGACATTTGATCTGAGATATCACATTGGTTTACATTCAGGTACTGTAGGTATTTCCCTATCCCCAGTGGGCTTACAATCTAAGTTTGCACCTGAGGCAATGAAGGGTAAAGTGACTTGCCCAAGATCACAAGGAGTGACAGCAGAACTTGAACCCTGGTCTATAGCCCACTGCTCTAACCACTAGGCTATTCCTCCTCCCAAATTGTATAAATCTCATCTTTTTATACCTTTCATCACTCCAAGAACATAAGAACATTCCATACTGGGTCAGACCAAGGGTTCATCAAGCCCAGCATCCTGTTTCCAACAGTGGCCAATCCAGGCTATAAGAACCAGGCAAGTACCCAAAAACTAAGTCTATTCCATGCTACTGTTGCTAGTAATAGCAGTGACTATTCTCTAAGTCAACTTAATTAATAGCAGGTAATGGACTTCTCCTCCAAGAACTTATCCAATCCTTTTTTTTAAACACAGCTACACTAACTGCATTAACCACATCCTCTGGCAACAAATTCCAGAGTTTAATTGTGCGTTGAGTGAAAAAGAACTTTATCCGATTAGTTTTAAATGTGCCACATGCTAACTTCATGGAGTGCCCCCTAGACTTTCTATTATCCGAAAGAGTAAATAACTGATTCACATTAACCCATTCTAGACCTCTCATTATTTTAAACACCTCTATCATATCCCCCCTCAGCCATCTCTTCTCCAAGCTGAAAAGTCCTAACCTCTTTAGTCTTTCCTTATAGGAGAGCTGTTCCATTCCCTTTATCATTTTGGTCGCCCTTCTTTGTACCTTCTCCATCGCAACTATATCTTTTTTGAGATGCGGGGACCAGAATTGTACACAGTATTCAAGGTGTGGTCTCACCATGGAGCGATACAGAGGCATTATGACATTTTCCGTTTTATTCACCATTTCCTTTCTAATAATTCCCAACATTCTGTTTGCTTTTTTGACTGCCACAGCACACTGAACCGATGATTTCAATGTGTTATCCACTATGACGCCTAGATCTCTTTCTTGGGTGGTAGCTCTTAATATGGAACCTGACATTGTGTAACTATAGCATGGTTATTTTTCCCTGTATACATCACATTGCACGGTAGACTGTGCTTCTAGGATGGTATTTTTTAACAATGACCATGCCTCTTGCACACTTTTTACCTTTGTAGCTGCTCCTTTCAGTTTTTTTCTAACAATTTTTCTCATTTTATCAAAGTTTCCCTTTTGAACGTTTAGCACGAGAGCCATGGATTTGCTTACTGTCCCCCTTCTAGTCATTAATTCAAATTTGATCATATTATAAGCACTACTGTCAAGCGGCCCCACCACCATTACCTCTCTCGCCAAATCCTGTGCTCCTCTGAGAATTAGATCTAAATTGCTCCATCTCTTGTCAGTTCCTGGACCAATTGCTCCATAAAGCTGTCATTTATTCCATCCAGGAACGTTATCTCTCTAGCATGTCCCGATGATACATTTACCCAGTCAATATTGGGGTAAGAACATAACATAAGAAGATAAGAAATTGCCACGCTGGGTCAGACCAAGGATCCATCAAGCCCAGCATCCTGTTTCCAACAGAGGCCAAACCATGCCACAGTAACCTGGCAATTACCCAATCACTAAGAAGATCCCATGCTACTGATGCAATTAATAGCAGTGGCTATTTCCTAAGTAAACTTGATTAATAGCCATTAATGGACTTCTCCTCCAAGAACTTATCCAAGTTTTTTGAACCCAGCTACACTAACTACACTAACCACATCCTCTGGCAACAAATTCCAGAGCTTTATTGTGCGTTGAGTGAAAATGAGTTTTCTCCGATTAGTCTTAAATGTGCTACTTGCTAACTTCATGGAATGCCCCCTAGTCCTTCTATTATTCGAAAGTGTAAATAACTGAGTCACATCTACTCGTTCAAGACCTCTCATGATCTTAAAGACCTCTATCATATCCCTCCTCAGCCGTCTCTTCTCCAAGCTGAACAGCTCTAACCTCTTCAGCCTTTCCTCATAGGGGAGCTGTTCCATCCCCTTTATCATTTTGGTTGCCCTTCTCTGTACCTTCTCCATCGCAACTATATCTTTTTAGAGATGCGGTGATCAGAATTGTACACAATATTTAAGGTCCGGTCTCACCATGGAGCGATATAGAGGCATTATGACATTTTCCATTCTATTAACCATTCCCTTCCTAATAATTCCTAACATTCTGTTTGCTTTTTTGACTGCTGCAGCACACTGAGCCGACGATTTTAAAGTATGATGCCTAGATCTTTTTCCTGGGTGGTAGCTCCTAATATTGAACCTAACATCGTGTAACTTCAGCAAGGGTTATTTTTCCTATTTGCAAACCTTGCACTTGTCCACATTAAATTTCATCTGCCATTTGGATGCCCAATCTTCCAGTCTTGCAAGGTCCTTCTGTAATGTATCACAGTCTGCTTGTGATTTAACTACTCTGAATAATTTTGTATCATCCGCAAATTTGATAACCTCACTCGTCGTATTCCTTTCCAGATCATTTATATATATATATTGAAAAGCACTGGTCCAAGTACAGATCCATGAGGCAGTCCACTGTTTACCCTTTTCCATTGAGAAAATTGACCATTTAATCCTACTTCTGTTTCCTGTCTTTTAACCAGTTTGTAATCCACGAAAGGACATCGCCTCCTATCCCATGACTTTTTACTTTTCGTAGAAGCCTCTTATGAGGGACTTTGTCAAATGCCTTCTGAAAATCCAAATACACTACATCTACCGGTTCACCTTTATCCACATGTTTATTAACCTCTTCAAAAAAATGAAGCAGATTTGTTAGGCAAGACTTCCCTTGGGTAAATCCATATTGGCTGTGTTCCATTAAATCATGCTTTTCTATATGCTCTACGATTTTGATCTTGAGAATAGTTTCCACTATTTTTCCTGGCACTGAAGTCAGGCTCACTGGTCAATAGATACCCGGATCGCCCCTGGAGCCTTTTTTAAATATTGGGATTAGATTGGCCACCCTCCAATCTTCAGGTACAATGGATGATTTTAATGATAGGCTACAAATTTTAACTAATAGATCCGAAATTTCATTTTTTAGTTCCTTCAGTACCCTAGGGTGCATACCATCCAGTCCAGGTGATTTGCTACTCTTTAGTTTGTCAATCTGGCCTACTACATCTTCCAGGTTCACAGTGATTTCGTTCAGTTCGTCCTACTCATCACCCCTGAAAACCATCTCTGGAACTGGTATCTCCCCAACATCCTCATTAGTAAACACGGAAGCAAAAAATTCATTTAGTCTTTCTGCAATGGCCTTATCTTCCCTAAAAGCCCCTTTAATCCCTCAGTCATCTAATGGTCCAACCGACTCCCTCACAGGTTTCTTGCTTTGGATATATTTAAAAAAACATTTTTATTAAGAGTTTTTGCCTCTATGGCCAACTTCATTTCAAATTCTCTCTTCACCTATCTTATCAATGTTTTACACTTAACTTGATAATGCTTATGTTTTATCCTATTTTCTTCAGATGGATCCTTCTTCCAATTTTTGAAGGATGTTTTTTTGGCTAAAATAACCTCTTTCACCTCACCTTTTAACCATAACGGTGATCCTTTTGCCTTCCTTCCACCATTCTTAATGCGTGGAATACATATGGACTGTGCCTCTAGGATTGTATTTTTAAACAATGTCCAAGCCTGTTGAGCACTTTTAACCTTTGCATCTGCAACTTTCAGTTTTTTTCTATTTTCCTCATTTTATCAAAGTTTTCCTTTTGAAATGTTAGTGTTAGAGCTGCAGATTTATTTATTGTCCCCCTTCCAGTTATTAGTAATTGAAATCTCCCATTATTACCGCACTACAAATTTGGTTAGCTTCCCTAATTTCTCTTAGCATTTTACTGTCCATCTCCCATATTGACCAGTGGATGGTAGAATACTCCTATCACTATAGTCTTCCCTGACACACAAGGGATTCCTACCCATAAAGATTCAATTGTGCATTTAGTCTCATGCAGGATGTTTATCCTGTTGGACTCTAGGCCATCCCGGACATAAAGCGCCATACCACTTCCCAGGTACACCCCTGTGTCATTGCAATATAATTTGTACCCTGGTATAGCACTGTCCCATTGGTTATTAGGGATGTGAATCGGGCTTCGGACGATTGAAAATATCATCGATATTTTCAAAATCGTCTGAAATCGGGAGCTCCCTCGAAACGATAGGAAAACCCCACGATATTGTTCATGGGGGTTCTCGTATCGTTTTGGGGGAGGGCGGGAAAAACGGCACACAAAAATAACTCTAAACCCACCCCGACCCTTTAAAATTAATTCCTTTGTTTCCCCCACCCTCCCAACCCCCCCAAAAACATTTTACAGGTACCTGGTGGTCCAATGGGGGTCCCGGAAGTGATCTCCTGCTCCCTGGCCGTCGCCTGCCACTAATCAAAATGGCACCGATGGCCCTTTGCCCTTACCATGTGACAGGGTATCCGTACCATTGGCCGGCCCCTGTCACATGGTAGGAGTACAGGATAGCCGGCGCCATTTTTAAAGATGGCACCGGCCATCCAGTACTCCCTCCATGTGATAGGGGCTGGCCAATGGCACGGATACCCTGCCATATGGTAAGGGCAAAGGCCATCGGCGCCATTTTTATTAGTGGCAGCCGACGGCCCGAGAGCAGGAGATCGCTTCCAGGACCCCCACTGGACCACCAGTTACCTATAAAATGTTTTTTGGGGGGTCAGGAAGGTGGGGGAAGCAAAGGGATTAGTATTAAAGGGTCGGGGTGGGTTTTTTGTTTATCGGCTCGGGCGCAGCTGATAAACAAAACTGCGATCGGGCCCGATGAAAAAAAAACCCACATGTGAATCGGAACCGGAATCGGAACCGATTCCGGTTCCGATTCACATGTCTATTGGTTATCCTCCTTTCACCATGTCTCTGAGATGCCAATTAAGTCTATGTCATCATTCACTGCTATACATTCTAATTCTCCCATCTTACTTCTTAGACTTCTGGCACTAGATTACAAACATTTCAAAGTTTGTTTTTTGTTTGTATTTTCATTCTACTTTTTAATTGATATGGATAAGTTAGAATTTTTTAGCTCAGGTGAGTTTTTAGTTACAGGCACTTGGACTACTTTTCTTATTATTGGAACTTCACTGTTGGGATGACCTAATTCTAATGCATCATTAGTATCCTTTGAAGATACCTCCCTCCAAACCATGTGCTGCTGAGTGACTGTCGGCTTTCCCCTTTGTTCTAGTTTAAAAGCTGCTCTATCTCCTTTTTAAAGGTTAGTGCCAGCAGTCTGGTTCCACACTGGTTAAGGTGGAGTCCATCCCTTCAGAAGAGACTCCCCCTTCTCCAAAAGGTTCCCCAGTTCCTTACAAAACTGAATCCCTCTTCCCTGCACCATCGTCTCATCCACGCATTGAGACTCCGGAGCGCTGCCTGCCTCTGGGGACCTGCGCGTGGAACAGGGAGCATTTCAGAGAATGCTACCCTGGAGGTTCTAAATTTGGCTTCCAGAACCTCCCTCCCACATTTTCCTATGTCGTTGGTGCCCACATGTACCATGACAGGAGGCTCCTCCCCAGCACTGTCTAAAATCCTATCTAGGTCTTATCCAAATCACATTAAATCTTTGCTGATGGTAACTGTGCCATTTGTACCTCTGACTGTGCATGTAAAGTTCAGGATGGCTCCTCTTACAGTGGTATGAAAAGTTGCCTAATATGTATTCCTCCCCAGAGGTAAATTCTTGCTCTATCTTTCTCTCTCTCTCTTTTCCCAAGCATAATGCACAGAAAAAAGTTGTAGTTATTTTCCAGCATTAAATCCCAGAAATACTGTGTGTTATGAAACGATAAGCAACCCTCATTTTCATAAACTGCTCCTACTTGACTAAATTTTTCAAATTTGCATACGCATCTCGCGATGCATTATTTATTGTGATAATGCCCTAACGTGATTTGAAAAATGACCCTCATAAGGATTATAATGTTTTAGCCTGGTGTGAAGTTTCTATACATGCTGTGCACTCTGAAATGGGACTTGGTGTCTTGGGCACAAGGTAGACTTTTTAGATTCAAGTTACAGCCTTTTCATTCTCTTGACCAGGAAGACACTAGTCTTCTCCTGGCCAAGAGTCAAATAGACCACAAAGGATGGAGAAACATCTAGAGCAGTATTTCCCAAACCTGTCCTGGAGGATCCCCAGGCAGTTGGGTTTTCAGGAAAACCACCATGAATATGCAAGAGTTAGATTTGCATGATCTGCCTCCTTAGCATGAACATTTTATCTCATGCATCTCATGCATATTCATAGTGGATATCCTGAAAATCCAACTGGCTGGGGGTCCCTAGCACAGGCTTGGAAAACTCTTGGTCTAGAGATTTAGAGGGCAGAAGGTCTCTGGACTTGAAAGGAGTGAAGATCCTTGCCCAGGGTAGCAGGAGGAGGGGTACTAACCCAGAAATAGGAGTAGTTTCTGAGGATTTGTCTCTGGACAAATATAACAACTCACTGGGAGTCAGAGGAGAAAGGAAACACTGAATAACCAAGTCAGAGAGTTATGTGCCAGCATGGTAGTGAAGTGAGGAGTCTTGCCTGCAGACTAAGAGGAGTGAGAGTGAAGATCTCCACCTGCTGGGATCATTGGAAGAGTATTTTAGGGAGAAACTAGCAGTATGAATGTAACTGCATGGAAAATAAATCAAAGGTAAAATCCCAGAGAAAGACTTCCAGTATCTTACTGAGTACTTTGAGTCTTTCTCAATGACAAAGTGACTGTATCCACCTGCTTACAGTCAGCAGTGGGGACAAAGAAGGAGTATTTCAGAATAGTTTTTAAAGATTATAATGTTGTATTTTGTGAAGCGTGGATGCAAAAGAGCAAAATGCACTTATCAGATTATCTTATGTTTGTCTTTATTTTAAGTAAAACGTTTCTTTGGAAACTTGTGAACTCATGCCTGCACTAGTAGGGCCCTGGGGCAATAGCTTCTCCACTATGGAGACGATTCTTACTATCCATCTAGTATCCATGAGAGCTAAAACATTGTATAGGAATGTGGTTCTCATATTAGAATGTAGTGGGGAATTTCTTTCCTTCGGATGTCGTGGTCTCTCGCCTAGTATTACTCTTTTCATTGTAATTTTTTAGTGAGTTTCCCTTTTTATGGATGAATTTATCTACTTTATAGATTTCAGTTCTGCATTTTGCCACAAGTGGCACTCTCTTCACATTCATACAAAAGTCAAGGTTTTCAGGTGCAGATTATATATGAAAATTAAGGGAGCATGAAATACCTATATTGAATTTTACGAAGTTGATGCCAAAGAAAAAAAAAAGCACAAACATAAAAGAAATGTATTTGTTACTAAAAAAAAAAAAAGAAGAAGAAGAAGCAAGCAAGGGAAGGCTTTTAAAGAATGTGCTCTTAATTTGGCCTTTGGTTTACATTGGTAGCAAAATTGTAGCATAAAAACAGCCTCCCTGCAAGTTGCAATGAGATGGTAAATCTCATCATGCTATTTTTTTTGTGATTTTTACATCTCCTTTGCATTCATATCAATGTTATTTAAAGTTGCTCTGACTTGATCTGAATATTTTAATGAAGATTTGGGGTAATCCACTGCCAACTGAACGCAATTTGTGACTGGTAAAGACTACTGGGCAAGCATTCAGGCCAATGCAGATAGCTGAGAGTGCACAAGTTTCCTAATGCACAAGCTACTTTATGTTTTTAAATTCCCGATGCAGTAAGCTAATGACATGCTAATGCATCGGAAGTTAAAAAGTGCACAGACCAAGTTAAATTGTGCATTCATCCTATTAATTAACTGAAGATAAGGCAGGTCAATTGTCTTTTGAATCTTAATAGATTGTGAAACCTTTTATTGAAACCAACAGAAAAAGATGTTGTAGTGCATGGAGCGCATGTAAAAAAAAAAATTTGTTCTGTATCCTTATACGCAACCTAAATGGATACAAAGGACACATTGTTTTGTTTCTCAATCTCTATCATTTCTTCCATTTTTAGAATGCACTTTTTTTTTTACAACACACATATATTTTTTACATAGATTTGCTTACAGTTTCACAACATGTAAACTTTGAGTTGAAACACTTCAGCTTGCGCTGAAAGAACATAAATGACAAAAATGGTATTTTATTATATTTTTTTTAATGTCATGGCAGCTGGGTGTGGCGCCGGAGGTGGACCCTTGAGCCAAGGTGGGGTTGACGCTATCCGTAGGAGGGATCCTACGGGTGCCTACCGTCGGCAGGCAGAGAGGGCTGTTGGACGGAGGCCGGCTGGCGCTTCACCAATACCAGCCCTTGTTCCCCACGGATTGAGCCTCTGGGTGCCGGGGCCGGCTGGACTTAGGTGGCCTCTGTCAGTGGTCGTCGATGGGTGGATCGAGGTCAGCCCAAAGGCAGCAACTAGTGTAGGTATCAGTCTGTACTGGATGAGGCAGAGTCCCGGAGACCTGGGTGCCAATAGGAACACAGTCTGACAGAGGGTGCCTGAGCAAGAGCAGGCCGAAGCCTGAATGAACCACGTCCAGAACAAAGGCTGAAGAGGCGTCTTTAAGCAAACTGGGTTCTGGGCCAGCTGCAGTCTGGAAGCAGTGGCAAGCAAGGCTGAGGTCTAGACGAGAAGAAAGTCAAAGGATGGTCAGGCGAAGCAGAAGTCCAGGACTGGAGAGAAGCAGTGGCGAGGTCAGGCAATGCAGAAGTCTGGGGCTGGAGAGAGGCAAAGGAGTAGTCAGGCGATGCAGGGTCAAACCAGGCAGCAATCCGAAGGAGAGATGAAGGAACAGGAACACAGGAGCAAGGAAACAGGAATGAAGGCAATCAGGATCGGGAACCAGGAACAGAAGAAGCAACGAGTACTCGACTAGCGAAGGGCCCATTTGCAAAGGCAATTTGAGAGAGCAGAGCCCGGCCTTATATACCGGAGCTTAGCTGACATCATCATCCGGGGCTGCGGCCAGGTTCCCGCCGTGGGCCTTATTAAAGGATCATCTGTGCAGGCATGCACGCACCTATGGAGGAGCAAAGCGTTGGTTGGGATGGCGTCTCTCCGCGGGCCACGCTGAGAGGCCCAACGCGGAGCATCAGGAATTGTAGCAGAGCCGGAGGCCCCAGGGGTGGCCCGAGGACGGAGCCGGTGGCCCTCAGCCGCTAGAGATGAGGGACCAGGTGCTGGATCACTTTGAAAGAGGTGAGGGGGCCAAGCTGCAGGTCTGCCGCGGCCGGCGCACGTGACACTGGGAAACAACACAAAACGATAGAACAAATATCAATGATGTTTTCATGTCATATTAAAGTGACAGCACATCCCTAATGCATGAGCTTTCCAGACCACATAAATCTTGAGTTCAGGGATACCCAGAATCATGTGACTGGCGTTCCCTTTCGTCTCCAGTAACTACAGGCATGCCCAGTTAGTGGCTGTAAGTTAACAGCTGGTAGAAGTTAGAGACACAATAAAGCTAGAGGGACAAGCCCTATAATTTAGAAGAAAGGATATAATCACCCCATCAATAGACCTTTTAGTTATGCGGAGCTTTGCTTTTATAATAATTTATTCTCATGCCAATTCAGACTGAAAGTAAAACAGTATACAAGGAAATTCATCTCTACAAAGATTTAAGGAATTGAGTAAAATCTTCATCGGTTATACAGTCGCTCATCAGCTTTTAATATTTTTTAAAATTTCATCACCAATCCCATCACAAAATTATCAGGTACACAATAATACAAGGTAAACAAAATATATTATAGAATACCCTTAACCCTCACCAGACCATACTCCCTCCCACTGATCTGTCATTGTTTTCATTTCAAAATCATTGTAATTTTGTATCATAGCCTTTGCCAAAAATTATGATTTTTTTTCCCTAAACTTGTGATTTTCAGTGTCTTGCTTGAAGAAAATAGCAGGAGAAAGATTACCAAATGTTGAAGCAGTCTAGAGGACAATACATAATAAAGAAGTGGAAGGTCAGTTTATTAGCTCCCACAGGGCACAATTTTTAAAGCCTTTTACCCAGGTCAATGGCACTTTATCCAGGTAGATTGCCCTCCCTTGCCCAACTAAAAGTGTGCGCGGTCTTCCACAGCACACGTGCTTTTAGCCAGATTGCAAAGAAGGCATTCCTGGGGGTGAATTTAGGCCATGGGAGTAAAACAGCATACATGCAGAGGATTTCCAATGGTCAGCATTCTGTTTTATCCTCCCTCAGCTACCTGCACACAGCACAGGCACAACGTGCGTAGGCACTTTTGGTGTGTGTACTTTACATGAGCTAATTTTCAGAAATTAGCTGCGAGCATGCATGGTAAAAGGACTCACGTGCTTTACTACCATGCAGGCTATATGAAAATTGCACCCAATGAGGTGAATTTTTAAAAGTGGCACATGGGCGTACATTCATCAGCCCGCACCCAGGGACGCATGTTATAAAATAGCCTGGCCGTGCGCACAAGAGCCGCTTCTACTGCGTAAGTGGAGAAATTTTAAAAGGGATGCCCCGATGCCATTGTCTGTTTTACCAGTTCCTCCCCTGTTCACCCAGTTACCAGCTAGGTCCTCCAGACTCCCCTGGATTGATAGCCTGTGCATCCCCCCAGTTACCCCAGGCCCTTTAAGCCCCTCCAAAATGGCTCTTTTTTTGGTACTTACAGGTCATCCATAGCAGAAGTAAAGTTATGTAGCGGGGTGGGGGGGGAGGGGCCTCGGTGCACACTGGATCGTGTAAGTATTTATGCAAAAATTTCTGGAGAAAGCCCTGACATGCCCATGTACCACCTATACCCCACACCTTTTTGAGAAGTTCCGAGATGTGCGCGCAGCACTATTTACGCACATATCTGAGTGGCTTTTAAAATCCACTCGGCGCGCACGAGCCCAACATGTTTGCACATCCCTTAATTGCAGTGTGCATCGGATTTTTAAAATTCACACTAATGTTTTCAGACAGGGCAGTAAAATAAACTGAAAGAGCACTCATCAGAAGCTTTCCATAATCCATATTGGGGTAGATTTTATAAATGTACGCACGGGCATACTTTTGTTCGTGCACCAGGCGCGAACAAGAGTACGCTGGATTTTATAAGATACGCGTGTATCTTATAAAATCTGGGGTCGGCACGCGCAAGGGGGTGCACATTTGTGCAACCTGCGTGCGCCGAGCCCAGCGCGCGCTGCCTGATCCCTCCACCTCCCCTCACCTTCCCCTCCCTTCCCCTACCTAACCCCCCCCCCCCCCTGGTCCTATCTAAACCCCCCTTACCTTTGTTGGCAGATTTACGCCTGCGGAAAGCAGGTGTAAATCTGCGCGCGCCAGCGGGCTGCTGGCGTGCCATCACCTGATCCGGGGGCTGGTCTGGAGGCCTCGACCACGCCCCCGGGCTGGTGCCACACCCCCGGGCCCACCCCCGAAATGCCGCGTCACTCGCGTCACGCCCCCGACACCCCCCCGACACGCCCCTTCATGCAAGCCCCGGGACTTACGCGCGTCCCGGGGCTTGCGCGTGCCACCGAGCCTATGCAAAATAGGCTTGGCACGAACAGGGGGGGTTTGGGGTAGGTTTTCGGGGGATACGCGCGTATTGTACGCTCGTACCCCTTTGAAAATCTACCCCATAGTGATTATTGTCATATTATATGATATAAATAATATATATTTCAAGTAATATGATATAAAGAACACACACCAAGACATATATATACACACAGACACATTTTCCAAAACTATTGCTTAAATTGCATTTCCATTTATATATTTATATGGACTGAATCAGACAATTAAATAAATTGTTACATGATAATGTGCATTCTCAGACCAAAAAAAAAACCAAAACACTGGTAAAACATATTCAGAAAATCTCTGATATTTATTCTAGGGCTTTATTTCTTTAACCTTCACATGGCATTGAGTGAACTACATTTCGAATTCCTTGCTGGTTTCAGTGCTCTCTGAAGACTAAAGGTTAACACATGTTTTCTGTAAATGTTCACAGAACTCTGTGCTGCAATAAAAGAAAAGCTTATAAGCCAGATAGTAACACAAGTGAGTATCTGAAAGAGGAAATTGAGAAAATAAGAGGAAAGGGACTTTTTAGATACATGGTATCAAATATCCTGAACCACGAAAAGTTTAACTGCCTTAAGAAAACATAGTGTTCTCAGTATGAAAACATGTAACAGAGGACTTATTTAGTTAGTCCCCAACTTGGGCAGATTATTAAAACAGTTAAAAGTCTGTGTGGTTCTAGAAGAAACCAGGATATGAAACTAACAGGCTCTCATAATCGACAGTACCTGCTTAACTCTTTTTTTGGAGCCAGTTAAGTAATGCTTAAAATTCAGTTATTAAAACCATCTTGTGGCGAAAATCAAGTAGTTTGTGAAAGCCATTTTATAAAATTAATCTCTTAATTTTGTCTATGCATGGAGCAGAATGTTTCCTGATGTTGGTTTTCAATTAATGCATATATTCTACCAAAATGACACATGATTGAGCAAATTTGAAGGTTTATTATAATCCTGATGACAGTGAAGCTGTATGGTCTGCAAGACTAAAATATGCAACCGAAAAATCCATAGTAAAATATCAAAGCTCTTAGAGGTAGATTCACTAAAGCTGCACAAGTCCCCATGTATCTTTTTTTAGTTTTAGTATTATATACAAAAGTAGGCAATCTCTAGTCTTCATGGATACCAATCTGCTCAGGCTTTCAGGATATCGTTAAAGAATATGCATGTGAGATTTACATGGAGGAGAAGCCTAGCGGATAGAATAGAAGGCTGAGAACCAGGGAAGCCTGGTTTAAATCTCACTGCCGCCCCTTGGGATCTGGAGCTTCCTCCTTCTTTTCTGGGCATCTTTGTTCCTTCCTGAGCTTAGGCTTTTATTCCTTGCCCTACATAAGAATTGCCATACTGGGTCTGACTAATGGTCCATGAAGCCCAGCATCTGTCTCAAGCAGTGTTCAATCCAGGTCACTGGATATGGAACCCCCACAGGAAGGGGCTATACTGGACCTGTTGCTTACTAACTAGGACAGTATTTCCGATGTTGCAGTGGATAAACAACTGGGAACCACTGAGCACTGGATGGTGTGGTTCAATATCAGGGTACAAGACATGAAGGTTCATTCTAAGGCGAGGGTCCTAGACTTCAGGAAAACTAACTTTCTCAAAATTGGGGGAGTACCTCAAGGAGTTGTTAGCTGAATGGGAAAATCTAGGGGAAGTAGAAGGATAGTAGGAAAAACTAAAAGGAGATATCATAAGGGCAACTAATCTTTTTGTTAGGAAAGTAAATAAAGGGAAGAGGAAAAACAGGCCATTGTGGTTTTCTAAAGAAGTAGATAA
Organism: Rhinatrema bivittatum; assembly: GCF_901001135.1. NCBI lineage: Eukaryota > Metazoa > Chordata > Amphibia > Gymnophiona > Rhinatrematidae > Rhinatrema > Rhinatrema bivittatum. The sequence continues at coordinate 574,124,232 of NC_042616.1, forward strand.
AAATGTAAGGAGGAAAAGTTAGCATTCATAAACTACAAGAGATCGCAGAAAGAGGAAGACAGGCGAAAATCTGGTAAATCAGGGGGGCATTTTTACAGATATGTTAGTGATAAAAGGAAGTGCAAACGTGGCATTGTGAGACTCAAAGGTGAAGGGGAGGAATATGTTGAGGCTGACGAGGATAAAACAAAATTGCTTAACAAATATTTCTCTTCGGTGTTCATTGTGGAAGGGCTTGGAGCAGGACTACATAAAACAAACACAGTTAAAATTGGAAGAGAGGTAAACCTCAGTCAATTTTCAGAACAGTGTGTTCATGAGGAGCTAACTACACTTAGGGGCGGATTTTAAGAGCCCTGCTCGCCTAAATCCGCCCAAAACTGGGCGGATTTAGGCGAGCAGGGCCCTGCGCGCCGGGAAGCCTATTTTACATAGGCCTACCGGCGCGCGCAGAGCCCCGGGACTCGCGTAAGTCCCGGGGTTCTCCGAGGGGGGCTTGTCGGGGGCGTGTCGGGGGGGCGGGCCCGGTCGCCGCGGCGTTTCGGGGGCGTGTCGGCAGCGTTTTGGGGCGGGTACGGGGGCGTGGCTAAGGCCCGGGGCGGTCCGGGGGCGTGGCCGCGCCCTCCGTACCCGCCCCCAGGTCTCTGCCCGGCGCGCAGGAGGCCCGCTCGCGTGCGGGGATTTACGCCTCCCGGAGGGAGGCGTAAATCCCCGGAGAAAGGTAAGGGGGAGGTGTAGACAGGGCCGGGCGGGTGGGTTAGGTAGAGGAAGGGAGGGGAAGGTGAGGGGAGGGCGTTAGAGGATTCCCTCCAAGGCCGCTCCGACTTCGGAGCGGCCTTGGAGGGAACGGGGGTAGGCTGCGCGGCTCAGCGCGCGCCGGCTATACAAAATCCATAGCCTTGCGCGCGCCGATCCAGGTTTTTAGCAGATACGCGCGGCTCCGCGCGTATCTACTAAAATCCAGCGTACTTTTGTTTGCGCCTGGAGCGCAAAGAAAAGTAGGCTATTCGCGCTCCTTTTAAAATCCGCCCCTTAAAGTAGATAAGGCAATGGCACCAAAAGGGATACATCCAAGGGTACTAAGGGAACTTAGAGATGTCCTGGTATCTCCTCTGGCTGATCTTTTCAATGCTTCCTTGGAGTCTGGAGAAGTTCTGGAGAATTGGAAAAGGGTAGATGTGGTTCCTATTCATAAAAATGGAAGAAAGGAGGAGGCTGGGAACTACAGGCCAGTTAGCCTGAACTCTGTATTGAGCAAACTAATGGAATCATTGCTAAAACAGAGGATAGTAGAGATGTGAATCGTGTCCTCGATTGTCTTAACGATCGATTTCGGCTGGGAGGGGGAGGGAATCGTATTGTTGCCGTTTGGGTGTGTAAAATATCGTGAAAATCGTTAAAATCGTGAGCTGGCACACTAAAACCCCCTAAAACCCACCCCCGACCCTTTAAATTAAATCCCCCACCCTCCCGAACCCCCCCCAAATGCCTTAAATTACCTGGGGGTCCAGCGGCACACTAAAACATGGCACACTAAAACCCCCTAAAACCCACCCCGACCCTTTAAATTAAATCCCCCACCCTCCCGAATGCCTTAAAATTCTTGGGGGTCCGTAGCGGCGGTCCGTAGCTTAAATTACCTCCTTAGCCTTAAATTACCTCTGTAGCGGTGGTCCGTAGCTAAATCGGGGGAAGGGGAGAGCAGGAAACCGGCACACTAAATCGTGTAGTCTTCAGCCGGCGCCATTTTGCAAAATGGCCGCCGCAAAATGGCGGCGGCCATAGACCAAAACGATTCGACGCAGGAGGTCGTTCTGGACCCCCACTGGACTTTTGGCAAGTCTTGTGGGGGTCAGGAGGCCCCCCCAAGCTGGCCAAAAGTTCCTGGGGGTCCAGCGGGGGTCCGGGAGCGATCTCCTGGCGCGAATCGTTTTCCGCAAATTAAGTGCCTCCTATGCAGTATTGCTCACGTAACAAATTTATATTAATGAAGTCCATTCGATTTCTTCACTCAACCCCAGGGGTGTTACAGTTTTAAGTTTAAAGATCCAATGCTGTTCATGGTAGTTTAAATTTTTCTTCAAATCTCCTCCTCGCACATTTTCATCCACCTTATCGATGATCATCCATCGGAGCTGCTCAAAAAGATGATTTTGATTTATGCAGTGATCAACAATCGGGACCTTCATTGTTCTAGTATTAAGCCTCGATCTGTGCTCAATTAATCTAGTTTTGATAGCCCTTGATGTCCGCCCTAGATAATTCTTTGGACATGGATATTGTCTGATGTATACCACGTTCTTAGAGGAACAATTGGAATCCCTCTTTCTTTTCACATGATATCCCATGATGGGATCCTGCCACTCTGCTCCCTCTGTCATGGTTGCACACATGTCACATCGTTTACATGGTCTATGTTGGCCCTGCTGTGGTTCATTCATGATTCCACTCAAAGTATCTGCATGTACCACCATATCCCTAATGTTTTGTCCCCTGGTTGTAGTAATAAGGGGCTTTTCTTCAAATTACTTATACATTGACAAAATATGCCAATGCTTCCATATCGAGGTGATGATGGATGCTGTGGCTGTACTTTGTGGCAATATACATGTTAGTCTACCTTGATCTTTCTTACTGATCTTATGCTGCTGATAATCAATCGTGTCCAACTTATATACCTGGAAAAGCTCACAAGAAGGCAATCAACAGAAACGTGTGAAGTTTAATTTTTCTTCAGGAGACAGCTCCAGCAGGTCGGCGGAGGGAGACGTTGAAGAAGAACATCGTGATTACAATCGGGGGTCCATTAGAGGACAGAAGTCAATAGAATCAGAATCAAGTTCAAATAATTTTTTAGGCAATACAAATAGAAACAGGAATCAAGGCACCCATTGAAAATACAAGACAAGGGACGATTTTCAACCAATAGGGGGCAGGATGACAAGACAACAACATTACAAGAATCAAACATTTGTCAAAAATCTACAGCAATAATTAATTTGTCAGAATTAACATTAACTAGAGATCAAATACATGTCCTAGAGAATGGACTATCTTTTGTCCTGACACAATTTCATAAGCCATTCGATATGAGAATCTGGATACATTGCTTTATTAGGAAGTTGTAAATAAAATTGTTTTTTAGTTCTCAGTCAGAAGGGACAGATATTTCCATAGTATGACCAAAATCATTGTGGATTCCACAAGGACCAGTAGATCCTCACATTATCACTTTTAAGCATCTAATTTTGCAGGATTTGGAACGCAATGAATCACAGGATACCACAATTTATCTAAAGAGTCAAGAGAGGCTCTTATATCATTGTCAAAGGAGAAAAAGGTAGTCATCAAACCTGTGGATAAGGGGGGGGGTGTGCTATAGTGGTCCAAGACACTAAGATATATCAAACCACTATGTTGCATGCTGCAAAATACTATCAAGAATTAACACATGATACTACTAGGAATGTGAAATCGGGCTTCGGACGATTGAAAATATCATCGATATTTTCAAAATCGTCAGAAATCGGGGGCTCCACCAAAACAATAGGAAAACCCCACAATATTGATCGTGGTGGTTCCCTTATAATTTTGGGGGAGGGCGGGAAAAGCGGCACACAAAAATAACCCCTAAACCCACCCCAACCCTTTAAAACTAACCCCTTAGCTTCCCCCACCCTCCCGACGCCCCCAAAAACTTTGTACAGGTACCTGGTGGTACAGTGGGGGTCCTGGGAGCGATCTCCCGCTCTGGGCTGTCCTCCCGCTCCCGGGTCGTCGGCTGCCACTAATCAAAATGGCGCCGATGGCCCTTTGCCCTTACCATGTGACAGGGTATCCGTGCCATTGGCCAGACCCTGTCACATGGTAGGAGCACTGGATGGCCCACCAAATACCTGTAAAACGTTTTTTTGGGGGGGGAGTCGGGAGGGTGGGGGAAGCTAAGGGGTTAGTTTTAAAGGGTCGGGCGTGGGTTTTTTGTTTATCGGCTCGGGCGCAGCCAATAAACAAAACCGCGATCAGGCCCCTTGCAAAAAAACCCACATGTGAATTGGAACAGGAATCCGAACCGATTCCGGTTCCGATTCACATCTCTAGATACTACTGAGGAGTTAATAAAAAACAGTACAGCAATTGACAAAAGTTGCCCCTTTTCTAACCCCTAAAGAGAAGAGATATTTACAGAGGAAACAACCGAGTATACCTCTCATATACTCGGTTCCCAAGGTCCACAAGAATGTCACTCCTCCACCTATAAGACCAATAGTTTCCTTACGAGACTCAGTTTTGGATCCCCAGGCAGTTTTATTATTATTTTATTTAATTGTTTTTATATACTGACATTCATTGGAGTATATCACATCGGTTCACATTAGAACTTTGTAATAGTAAGAGAAGGGTCTTACTATTTATACATTAAACACTGAACATTGATACATTAGAAAGTAGAACTAAAGGCTAGGAAGTGATAAAAATATAACCGTTGAAACATAATTAATACATTTATTTATTTAAAGTCTTTTCTATACCGTCGCTAAGTTATATACCATCACAACAGTTTACAAGTAGGCACATAAGTAAGTTTGGAGTAAGCGTACTATAGTACATTCCAACAGGTGCCATTAAGTTTTGGTTACATTAAATTATAAAAATACGTACAAATGTTTAGTGATGTAGGTTCTGGCCAGGTGTACCTAGAAGGTACTTTTACAGGTCAAAGAAATCACATTTACTGTGTTATATTATTACATTCATTGTGTACTCAATTTGTTAAAATATTGTAATGCACATTTATGAGAATAGTGCTGTGTGCCGGTGCTCTTCTGTTTATTCCAGTGTATTTTCTATTCTCCGGTCTCTTTATAAAAGGCTTGTTTAAAAAGCTATATCTTTAGACTTCTCTTGAATGTTTTGGGGTCTCTCTGTAATCTGGTCTCCAAAGGCATTGTGTTCCAGAGTGTGGGTCCTGCTAAAGACAATGCCCTTTCTCTTACCTGGGTTAGTCTCGCTGTCTTGATATCCATTTATACATTACAGGTTAGAACTATAGGCTAGGGAGTTTTATAATTAGAACATTATAGTATATAACCAATATAATTTGAGGATGATTAGCCTTATTGTTGATACATGGTAACATTAGGATGATCGAAAACAGTGGTAAAGCGGTGGAACATTGTGAAGGCGAAACATGGACAGAGTATGAGTGGGAAGCTTTGATTGCTGAGGGGGGAGTGGGGGGTTGGACTGATAGGGGGGCAGGGGTGGGATAGTTTGGAGGGTCTGCTGGGGGGGGGTGGGGGAAGGGGAGTAGGGGGCATAAGAGGGGGGGGGGGGGTAGGGGGGAGAATTAGTCTGCGTGTTGGTAGGCTTTTTGGAATAGCCAGGTTTTCTAGTATTTTTTGAATGTTTGTGTGGAGGGTTCCAGTCTTATTTTGGGGGGTAGTTTGTTCCAGAGGGAGGGCTTGCTACTGAGATGGTGCGATGTCTGGTGGAGGTGAGGCGAGTTAGTTTTGTGTGAGGGATGGCAAGTAGGCCAGTGTTTTGGGACCACAGGTTTCTTTGGTAGTCAGGATGGTGTGGAGAGTCCTTTAGCCATTTGATTTTGTCGTTGTTGATGGTTTTGTGCAGGAGGGTGAGGATTTTGTATTGAGACCTGTATGCTATGGGGAGCCAATGGGGTTCTTTTAGTATAGGGGTGATGTGTGAGGAGCACTTGCAGTTTGTAAGGGATCTGGCTGCTGCGTTTTGCAGAAGTTGAAGGGGTTTGGTGGTGGATGTAGGGAGTCCGAGGAGGAGGGTGTTACAATAGTCCAGCTTGGAGAAGATCAGGGATTGTAGTACTGTGCGGTATTCGTGGTTGAATAGCAGGGGTTTGAGCTTTTTGACGACATGAAGTTTGTAGTAGCCCTCTTTGATTATTGAGTTGATGTGTTTTTTCATGTTGAGTTCGGAGTCCAGAGTGATACCAAGGTCTTTTACTTCATTGGTGAGATTGATGTTTGGTTATGTGGAAGTGTTGTCATAGGTGATCTTTGTGGCGGATTTGTTAGAGATGTGTAGTATTTCTGTTTTTTTGTGGTTAAGAGTGAGTGATATCTGAGTGAGAAGTTTATTTATTTGGACGTAGATGGATTCCCATAGTGAGATGGTGTTTGGTATGTTTTCTTTGATGGGGAGTAGAATCTGGACATCATCTGCATAGATGTAATATGGGAGGTCCAGGCTGGAGAGGAGTTTGCAGAGGGGGAGCATGTATATATTGAAAAGGGTGGAGGAGAGTGAGAATCCTTGAGGTATGTTGTGTTGGAGTGGGAATTGTTTTGATTCACAGTTGCTGAGGTGAACTTTGAAGGATCTGTTAGATAGGTAGGAGCAAAACCATTTAATGGTGTTTACACCTAGCCCAATCTCGGTCATTCAGGATAGTAGTATGTCGTGGTTTACGGTGTTGAATGCAGCAGAGATGTCCAGTAGTATAAGAAGGTAGGAGTGACCGGTGTCGAGGCCTCTTAGAGCTGTGTCTGAGAGGGATAGGAGGAGAGTCTCGGTGCTGAGGGATTTCCTGAATCCGTGTTGGGTGGGGTACAATATATTATGATTTTCTAGGTGTTCCAAGAGTTGGAGATTTACATGCTTCTCTAAGATCTTGGATATGAATGGCAGGTTTGAGATGGGTCAGTAGTTGGCAAGGTCGGAGGGGTTCAGTTGTAGTTTTTTGAGAATGGGTTTGATTATAGCACATTTCAAGGCTTCAGGGAAGATGCCTTGTTCAAGTGAGGTATTTATTATGTCAGCAATGGGTTTGGCGATGAGGTCTGGTATGAGTTTGAGAGTCTTGAGAGGGATGGAGTCCAGGGGGTGGATGGCAGGGTTTATTTTCTGAATGATTTTCTTGACTTCGGTTGAGGCGATGAGTTCGAAGTTGGACCAGTGGGGAGTGCTGTGTTGAGTGGTGTTGGGATTCCTTGTTTATGTAGGGGACAGGGTTGGAGGCGATCAGCTTCATAGTTTTCTCCGAGAAGAAGAGGGCAAGTTCTTTGCAGGTCTTTGTGTTACTACTTTTGGTAGTGAAGTGGTGGGTGGGGTTGCGTCAGTTTAGAGACAAGGTCAAACAGGGCTCTGGGGTTGTATTGGTGTTGATAGATTTTCTTTCCGTAGAATTCTTGCTTGGCTTTGTCGGTGTCGATTCTGTAGATGTAGAGTAGTGTTCTGTATCTGTGAAGGTGGGGTGGGGTAAGATGTCTTCTCCATATTTTTTCTGCTTTCCTGAGTAGCCTTTTGGTGTTTTTTAGCTCTGGGTTGTAGCACGGAGTTTTGTGGGGGTTGTTGTTGGTGATTGCTTTGGAGATGATGGGCCATTTGGTTTTGGCAATTTCAGTGTTAATGTTGATCCAGGAATTGATGGCTGTGTTCGGGTTGTTGAGGTCTAAGGCTGTTAGTGCATTGGGGAGGGCTTTGGTTAGATCTTCGCTGGAGCAAGGTTTGTGGAATTTGATGTACTTTTTGGAGTTGATGCATTCTGTGTAGTTGGTTTTCAGTTGTAGCGTGGTCTGATTGAGTTTGTGGTCAGACCACTGGATGCTGGTGGTGGTGGGGGGGGCTGTTTGAGGTAGAGATTTTGTCATTAATGAATATTAAATCAAGGGTGTGTCCAGATTTTTGGGTTGAGGAATACATTATTTTTTGAAGCCCATGGCGGTCATGGTGTCATGGAGGAGTTTGCATTGAGGTGGGAGGGGGGTGGTGTCCTTTTGGAGGTTGAAATCTCCTAATATGATTGCAGTTAGGTCCATGTTGATCTGGGAGGAGATGGTTTCAATGAGGATGGATAGGTTGTGATCAAGGCATTTGGGGGTGGGGGGCATATAGCAGGAGAATTTGGAGGTTTTTGGATTTAAAAAGGCCTATTTCTAGGGGAGGTGATATGTTGATGGGGATTCTTGTGAGGTTAAGTTTTTTAAGGGCCAGAAAGAGGAGACCACCTCCTTTTTTTTTGGTCTGGGTAGGGAGAAGATGTTATATGTTGTGTGAGGAAGTTGGTTAATTAAGGCTGTGTCTGAATTTTTGAGCCATGATTCAGTGGCAGGTCATGTATAATGGGAATTTTTTTGGAGATGGATTGGGCATTAATGAGAAGCAGGGTTAATATTGAGGGGCTGTTAGGCGAGTGGAGTGGGTGGTATGGTGGTGGGGATGTTGGTGAGGCATCTTGGGCGCATTGTGGTGTGGTGTCTTATGAGTAGGGTGCAGTTGCAGTTGTGGGAGGGGGGTAGTTTGGGGTATGTATGCATGGTGTTGCTTGGGGGAGAGGGCAATGTGGGGGTAGATGGATTTGGTGTGTAGGTTCATGTGAGGAGTGACCCCTAGTGTTGGTCTTGGTGTGGTGGTGGGGCTGGTTCAGGGGTTTGGGTAGTAGGTTTGGGAGAGGGTGGGTCTGGGATTTGGGAGAGAGGGTGTCCTTTGAATTGGCTGGGGAATGGTGGGGGGTGGTGGATTTCGTGGACGAGGGGGGTGGCAGATGGTGATCGTGTTTTCGAAGCACACAAAGGGGCGCACAAAGGGGGAGGCTCCTTTGTCGCGCTCCTTCATGCGTGTGACACCGGGCAAGCAATGCCCGGGTGGTTGCCGTGATTTAAAGGGGCACCCACCGTTGCCTTGATGACATCGCCGTCGCGCCAATGGATGTCACCGCGAGGTAGGCCCAGAAGGAAACTGGGGGATGGAGTGGCTGGAGTCCTGGTCAGAGGGCCGGCTGGACAGCAGGGCTTCAGGCCCCTACAACCTCTAGTGGCGAAAGCCCATTCGTATTTGAAAGACACGATACAGTTTTTGAAGGAAATCAAGAATATTCATTTGGACAACAATGAATGTTGGCTGGTGACAATGGATATTCAGTCTTTGTATATGCAGATACCACAAGATGAGGCAATTAAAGTGGTGACAGATAGGCTGGTGAAAGAAAGAGGTGTACATCGGATTCCCATACCTTTTCTCATTCAAATGCTGCAGTTGGTATTGACCAACAATTATTTCAGGTTTGGTGAAAAGGTTTACCACCAAGTGCATGGAATAGCAATGGGGTCATCATTGGTCCCATCTGTGGCAAATATCTATGTGGCCGAGTTTGAGCAACATCACATTTATCCATCTAAGTGGTGGTCAAAAATTGTGTATTGGCGTTGTTACATTGACAAAATCTTTATGATATGGAATGGATATCGTCAGAAAAGGAGTTAAAAATCTTTCTTCAGTGGTTCAATACAGTAGACCCCAATCTACAGTTCACTTCCACCAATGATCAGAAGAAAATTAATTATTTGGATGTAGAAATTTGGAGAACAGGATCTCAGCTAAATTCAACAGTATACCATAAGCCAATAGAGAGAAACACTCTCTTATGATACCACAGTCACCATGCACTTTCCTTAAAACAAGGATTGCCGGTAAGTCAGTTTTTCCAGTATCGAAGAATATGCTCTACCAAAGAAGAATTTGAGAAGCAAGCAGAGTGGCTTAGCGCAAAGCCATTTGGGTTGGCACATAAAACTGAGAGAATTTGATAGTTAAGCGCTTTTGGGACATCTAAAGTGAATAAGGAATCTAAGCGGCATGCACAGCTGGTTTGAGAGACATTTAAAGCACGTAAGAAGTTGAAGCAGTGCTGAGCGCAAAGCCAGTTAAATTGGTGTTAAATACACAAAACGTTTCTTCAGAAACACCATTGTTTTTATATAAAAATTCATTAAGAAAAATTTAAAAATATTTAATAAAATTTTCAACTGAGAGTGGGAGGGAGGTAGGTTCATGATTACAATTGAAAAATTGCTGTAACAAGGCCATGGAGGCATGCAACAGATAGTGTATGAAACCTACCTCATCCTATATTAAAATGTACTACATCAACAGTGGGTGGGATATTGTGGAGTAACATATTGGATACAATATTTTGATCTCACCACGAGCGGAGATTTTTTTGAAAGAGCATTCATCATATGCAACTGTATCTCATGCATATTCATTGAGGATATCCTGAAATCCTTTCCCCAGGACAGGATTAGGAAGCCCTATGGTAGAGAGAGTGCCATGCTCCTGCATCATGTGACTCAGCTAGGTAAGGCCTGGATTTTCTAACGTCGCACGGCTTTCTGAATCATGCGGTAATGGGGGGGCGGGGGGCGAAGTGGAGGGGCAGGCCTGCGAAACCGGCAGCGATCGCACCACCACGGTGTTATCGCTGCCTGTTTTTGCACCCAATAGCGCCACCGTGAAAGGTGGTGCTATTGGGTGCACTACTGGCGCCGATAACAGGTCTTACCTTATCGCCATCAGCAAAGTTTCCACTGCGTCCGCCGCGACACCATCCCGACTCCTCCTCTTCCAGTCCCGACTCCGCCGCCGACTCTGCGTGCGATATTGATAGTAAGTTTGGTCTACATTGCTCGTTAGCACCTGAGCAGTGCTTGTGAGGCACCACAGGAACTGCATTAATCCTCTGAAAATGGCATGGCTGAAACTCCATAAAGTGAGCTGTGAAGTAGTTTTCCTCCCATGCAAATGAGCTGCATGTGAACTTGAGCTCCTGGGGTCAGTAGAGAAAAAGATAATTACATCTTACTGAGGTGTAGTTATCTTTATGGCTTGTGAAGATGTTTCCACAAACTGGTTTTCATGTTTTTGCATCCCAGCAGCTCATTATTCAAGAATGCAACTAACTTTTGTACATAGCTGGAGGATCAGAACAGGGATAATTTTATAAGTCATAGGTCATTTTAAAGTCATGCAGGAAGTGTCTCAAATACAAAAAAAGAACGTCCTTTATCCTAGATTTTGTAATAAATTGAACTTTCTTTTTGGATTTGCAAGAATTGTATTTCTGATGTTTTCAGTGGAGAAGTAATTTTGTTGTTTTCACATTATTTTTTATCCTTCCATGGTCAGTATAACAGCATTTTCTATGACCCTTATATTTGAAAAAACTTAAACAAAGCTAGGAGTACAAATTGCCCAAAAACCAATGATTGATTTGCAGTACAAATGTGTGGAAAATCTTGGCAGCAGATTTCTCAAAAAACATTAAAACATTTAAAAGGTGATTATTCCAGATGACTGTTGGGGATGTGCAGAAGGAAAATTTCATTTCAGTTCTTTTATTCATTTTGTAGATCACCAAAATTTGTTTGGTTTATTTCAGATGAAAAACCGTGGTTTTTTTGTTGCATTTATCCATTCATTTCCCATTAAAGTCAATAGGGGAAGCAGAGCAGCCTATTTTGGGCTCCAAAATTGAGGTTTGTTAATCATTCTAATGAAATTTGTGGGTAGTCATTAAGAGAAGGGAAAGAGCACTCCATACCATTCTTGGTGCCTTGAACAGCCCAAGACACTGTAAAGGGGCAACATGGACCAGCAATAGCAGGAGTTCTCCAAGGTACCGTGAGAAGAGCAAATCAGAAACCAGAGTGGCAAAAGAGGAGCAAAGGGTACCAACAGTGGCATGAATACCCCAAGATAGCACAAGAGAAGCAAAGCAACACCAAAAGTGGAATGAATAGCCCAAGGTACCATGAAGGGGGAGCAATGCAGCAAAGGTAGCAGGAAAAACCCCAAGGATCCAAGAGGGTCAAAGCAGAAGAAAGAGTGGCATGAAGACCCCCAAAGCACCATGAGAGCTGCAGAGCAGCTGCCCACAGGGGCAAGAATTCCCCAAGGCTCCAAATAAGAGGCATAGGGCACCAACCAAATTGGTCTGAAGCCAATCTCTGGAAGAGGCCTGTATTGCTCTAGATATGCTAATCAGCCCTCATACCTGCATCTATATAGGGCAAAAGACTAATCAAACCATCTAAAAGCCAGAAGATGGATAACTTACCATCCCTGGGCAGGGAAAAGCCAGAAGAAATCCTTAGAGGAGGCCTGGTGTTGTTTCCCTATGTAGGGACGGCTCAGGGAAATCTGCTGCCTGAGGCACAGGATGAGATGGCACTCCTTCCTCCCCCTGCCCCCTAACCATGGCACGGTACACCAATGGGGTCCTCTTGGAGTCTGGGCCTATCAGTGATATGAAATGCTGGAGAAGGGGGGGAGGCAAGGGCCACGGATCCTAGAGGAGTGGTAAGTAGATTGTCAGTGATAATATTTTTAGGAAGCAGGCAACCCTGCCATACTTCACCATTCCCCAACATTTGTGCCCTGGGGAAGTGGGAGACAAGTGAAAGAATAGGATCTGTGCAATGCAATATCTCAGGGCCAGTGCAAGGTTATTAGGTACCCTCGGCGAACCTTACAATCTTGTGCCCCCCACCACACACAATTAAAAATTATGCATTTATGGTAACAGATTTTACATGAAAAAGGACATTAAAAATACAGTCTTCTGAGGTAAAAAATATCATTTACAACAAATTGTATATCATATTTACATGCATTGCTGTGGTGCCAATGAGGAAACATTGCAAAAAAGAAACTTGGAACCCATATAGTATTAGGCCTATTCTAATGTGTGTTGGGTTTAGCATAGTCCTCAGAATGTAATGAGTAAACTGAACTACAATATAGTAGATCTTCTGTACCAAAACAGCACTTAAACAGTAAGAACTCTAACAATGAAAATGCAGCATTATAAATATTACCAGGCCTTAAAACATCAGTATATCAACTATAAAAACCCCCAAAACAAACCAGACAGATTCTCACCAAATGCAGTATGATAGAAACATAAAGTATATTAGAAACATGAAGACAAAGACCGAACTGGAAACTGCAACAATGGAAAAACAGAATCATAATTTCTTATAAAACAGCAATAAAGTCATAATAGTAAAACCATACTAATAAAAATAATAAATATTTCAAAACTGCTGATGAATCGAATATGATTCAATAATTAAACTCATATAAACATTTTTAAAAAGTTACCAAAAAATATTTCAAAACAGCAGACATACTAAATAACAACCAATAATAATTAAAACTAATAAAGATATAATAAATTCCCTGCTCTCCATATCTGGAGTCTTGATTTCCAGTCACCCTGAGATTGTCCTGGATTATTGAAGGAGATGGGCTGAACAAAAACTTTGTCCACCCTCTCTGATATGCACACACTCTCTTACACATATGTTCATTCTCTCACTTACGTGCTCGTTCACTCTCACATACTTGCTCACAAACATGCATTCACTCAAACATTCTCATTCATTCATTTACTTCCTCATTTACTTGCTCACATAAGCTCACACTTCTCCCCTCTCCAGAACACACAAGTGGCAGCAGACTCCACTTTCAGCCTACGCAGCCAATGGGATTCTCTCTCTTTTGTCCTGGGGTGCAAGCCAAAACTGCTTCTTTTCTTTCTTCTGACCATGCAGGCTGGTTCTGTTCTTGCTCCTGCTGGCCACAGCAACTGCACTTCCTTCTTCCCATCCATGTAGGCCCACATGACACTTCCCACTTCCACCTTACCACCATCCTTTTCATTCATAGCCACTTCCCTTCCCTCTCTTACCTACTCTTCCCTCCCCTCTGACTCACTCACCCAACTTCTCTTCTCACTCATCCAATCCCTTCTCTCCCACCCCTCTTATTCACTCACTCCAGTTCTTCCCTTTCTTTCCCACTCAACTAGCCCCACCCTTCCATTCCTTCTCACTCACTCTTTCTTTCTTTTTCCAATCTTTCACCCCCTCATTCTCACTCACTCTTTCACTTTCCTCCTATCCCCTCTCACTCATTCCCCACTTCTCTTCTCTTTCCTCCCATTCACTCCTCTTTTTTCTTCTTCCCTCATATTCATACCCTCCCTCCCCACTGGGTCTGTCTTCTGGCCAGCAGAGTGTGGGAACTCCATGGGCATGACATCTACTTAAGCCACTGTGAGTCTTTTTCCTGTGTACAGGGCTTGGGATCCCCATGAGCATGTCATCTTCCAGTGCCACTGGGGTCTTCTACCTGTCCATGGGGGCATCATCATTTAGTGGTGATGCCACTGCTGAGATCATATTTCTGCTCATGGGGTGTGGGAACCCTGTGGGACATCATCATCCCGTGCGGCCCACATCTTAGATTTGAATGCAAGGTAATGCAGCCTCCTCGGTGGTATTCTGAGGTGCATTTGCTGCCACCCCAAAATTCTCCCACCTGAGGTAGCCACCTCACCCTGCCTAAAGATAGAACCATCTGTACCCCTATGGCATCATTTAGGGAAGACACTGGGGATTCAGGCTTGTAGTTGGTCTTCCCTTAGCTATGATTTATTGAAGGCTAAATAGCAAACAAGACTAATCTGTAAGAACCATAAGAGAAAAGAGTTTGAAGGAAAAGTCCAAGAGGGCATGAAACCATGAAAGATAACTGGGTAAGGTCTGTGTAAAGCATCGGATTGCCATGGCAAGAGCAAGAATCGGCAACTACCATAAGGGAAGGGTATTTGAAAAGAACCTTGAAGCCAGCTGGAGCAGAGGAGGAACAACCCAAAGGTACCAAGAGTGGCTTAGAGCAACAGAGTACTGGCATTTAAAAATCACAAATGGTAGGTTAAGAGCAATGCAGCAAGAAGAGTGGAATCAATGCTCTAAAATATACAGCAAGGATGGAGGCAGGAAGAAGAATGGCATAAAAACTCAAGGCACAAAAAGAGGAGCAAAGCATGAAGAGTCCAAGGGTCTATAAGTGGTGCAGCAAGTGTTCAAAGCATCAGATTCCTATGGCAAGATCAAGAGCTGGCAAGTACTGTAAGGGAAGGGAATTTGGAAAGATCATCAAAGACAACTGAAGCAGAAGCAGAACCACCCAAAAGTTCCAAGGGAGGTTCGGAGCAGCAGAGCCACTGGTGTTTAAAATCACAAATGATATGTACAGAGCAATGCAGAAAGAAGAATGGCACTGCTTAGCAAGCAGAGTTAGAATTTTAGGCTGCAGCGCACACTGTCTACCGCTGGCTATGCCTATATACGGGTAGATTTTCAAAGGGGTACGCGTGTAGGATATGCGCGTACCCCCCAAAAACCTATCCCAAACCCCCCCTGCGCACGCCGAGCCTATTTTGCATAGGCTCGGCGGCGCGCGCAAGCCCCGGGACGCGCGTAAGTCCCAGGGCTTGCATGGAGGGGCGTGTCGGGGGCGTGCCCGGAGTGACTCAGCATTTTGGGGGCGTGTCACGCATGACGCGACGTTTAGGGGGAGGCGCCGCGGGGTGTGGTTTCGGCCCAGGGGCGTTCTGGGGCGTGGCCGCGGCCTCCGGACCAGCCCCCAGGACCGGAACATGGAGTGGGGCAGCTGGCCTGCTTCCAGCAGGCGTAACTTTGCCGACAAAGGTAGGGGGGGTTTAGATAGGGCCAGGGGGGTGGGTTAGGTAGGGGAAGGGAAGGGAAGGTGCAGGGGGTGGGGTGGAAGGAAAGTTCCCTCCGAGGCCGCTCCAATTTCGATTTCACATATTTAATTAATTAATTAATTAATTAATTAATTAAGGCATTTTATATACCATCGTTCCAGCCAGAATAAGATCACAATGGTTTACAAAATCAGCGTTCATATTCTTGGATGACAATCACATTATGTGCCAGCATTCAAAATTTGGGTATACATCACAGCAGTTTTATGTTCTTATTCATATTCATACATATTCTTGGTCAACATGACAGCAGATTTATAGACTTCATATTCATGCCTATTAATTATCATTATTAATAATCATTACAGCAAATGCAGATTCTAATTCTACCACCTATGCACTTTACATCATTCATTATTTATTGCTCACTTCACTGCCATTGTCTCTTTTACTGACATTGAGGTTATTATATTGGTATTTTATGTTAAATCATAAGCGTTTCTAAAGAGCCATGTTTGAAATTCTTTCTATCTGTTAACTGGTGTAATGATTCTGGAAGGGAGTTCCACAACTTAGGGCCTGCTATGGAAAACATTCGGTCCCTTATTTGCGTTAGGTGTGTGTTCCAAGTCGAAGGCACTGTTAGAAGTCCTTTGTTTTGTGATCTTAGGATTCTCTGTGGTGAGTAGTGTTGAAGTGTCTCTCCTAATAAGCATTGGTCAGTATTGTTGACGATATTGAAGATTAGGGTTAATGCTTTTAATGAATTCTGACTTGTTCAGGAAGGCACTGCTGTGGAGTTAAGGCTGGAAGCTGCCCAGTTGCTGTGCACAGAGGAAAGAGAGGGAGTTAGGTGATTCTGATGCTGTGGTCAGGGAAGCAAAGTACAAAAGAGATGAGGGCACAGGAAGTGTTATATTGGGGCCACCAAGATCTTGTTGTTGTGGGTGGTAGGTGTGAATGTTATTTAACAAAACATCCCCCATTCGGTATCTGTTCCCCAGTGCTGTCAGTGCAAAACTGCTTGATATCATTCTGAAGTCACACTGTTCTTAAAACTGAGGTTGATCCCTTCTGTTGGTATGTACATCTCATTTTCTACTTTATATGTGTTGTAGGTAGCCTTTTATCTGTCTGGTTCCTTCTATGCTTATTTCTTGTTTACAGTTTGTTCATGCCCCTCCTGTTGCAGTCGCACGGTGAAACACGGCACGTGTTGAGTGACTCCTCATCTGCACTGCCATTAGCAATGGTTACATGGAATAGACTTAGTTTTTGGGTACTTGCCAGGTTCTTATGGCCTGAATTGGCCACTGTTGGAAACAGGATGCTGGGCTTGATGGACCCTTGGTCTGACCCAGTATGGCATTTTCTTATGTTCTTATGTTCTTATATGCCACTCAATTAAATTGACTTATACACAGATTAAATTGACTTGTATACAACCTACTTTGTATGCTTGATTGACTGAAAGGACAGAGCAAGAGTCTGGCGATATATTTCTTTCTTCCATTAATATGTACAGGCAACATATCAAGGTGAGCTTGGAAGTTTTTTAATCAGGTGAGTGGTGCCCAAACAATTAGAATTGTTTCTGAATTTTTAGGCCACATTTGCTTGGTTTCTGATTATACCTCTTGGTAGTTGATAATCTTCTTTCATTCCATACATAGTATTGATACTTATTAGAAATGCTGTTTTTGTCATTTTCTTCTTTACCTCTATGTCTGGTTTTCTAGTATCAAGCTTGTTATTGGTTGGTCTGGGAATGAATAATTATATTCTATGAATGTATGTAAGAAAAAATGGCATTAACTGTAAATATAAAGTAAAATATTAGCAGTGAGAGCTGGAAGTACAGTTTGGTTGCCCCCCAACTAAAAAGGCAGTCTGCTGCCCCCGCACTGTTGCACTATTTTGCTATTTTGAGACATCAGATATGATCACCCTGAGATATCATTACTGTCTGGTGCATATCAGTATTTTGTCCTTCATTAATTACTATTCTCTTGGATTTCTGTGTTTCCAATACTTATTTTCCATTAACTTTTAACTGCCAAATTCTTGACCACTACTTGAGCTTTCGTAGATCATTCTTCAATTTTTCTGCACAGTCTGAAATGGCTGTGCCATTACAAATGTTTCTATCATCTGCAAAAAGACCACCTCTGCAATCACCACCTCTGCTGTATCATGCGTAACCCCTGTGATGCTTGAACCCGGATAACAGTCCAGAGGCCTTATCTCACACTTCTGTTTAGATGGACACTCTTTTTCTTCCAGAAAACACAAAGGTAGGCGATCTACAAATCTCGTCAGGATTGTAAAAAAATAGATGCCAAGGTCTTTCTCAAAGAAAATATTAATAGTATTAAAAATATTAATAAAACATGTTTATAAGATTAATATTTTTATTAATATATGATTTTTATAACTGTTTATATATGTCACCATTACTACATGTCTTCGTAATTTCATTTTAATTTTGATGGCAATTTTATAGAATAATATGGATGATTTTTTATGTTAATTTATCAATTATGTATTAGTTATTTATTGTCTTGCACAATTTATCCGTAGCCCCTGAGGCAGCCGTTTTGAAGGCGGCGAAACTCGGCCAGAGTCAGGCTGATTTTAAGACATCTCCACTTCAATAAAGTGTTCTTTGAGAAAGACCATGGCATCTATTTTTTTGCAATCCACTCTTCTTCTTCCACATGATATATATCCAGGATTTTCTGCTTGGGAAGGAAAGCTTCCTTTCAAGGCCCTCATGCTCCTAATGTTTCCCTCTTTTTATGTATTTGCACTTAGCACGGATAATCACAGCTCAAAAACCAATAAAGTCAATCCTCAACAATTCACAAAGAGAATCGTATGATGGTTCCCAATGTTTCTCTTTTACTGACAGGGTGCAAATGATGATTTAAAGTTTTTACAGCCATATGTACGTCATTTTCAAGTTGTTACAAATGTTTTTAGTAAGTTTGTGATTTCTTAGTCTCTTTTTACCTCAGATGTTATAGCAGATTAAATCAATTCTTTTAATTAGTTGATATCTTCCCTCCTATTAGATTCTGGGCAAAGCTTTTGTGTTTCCCTCCCATTGTAGTTTGAAGTATTAAAGATATGCATTAAAGTGTTTATCTCCTACCTCCTCTTGTAGTATCAAGGGTGATACTGTTCTTTCCTCATCTCCCAATCTTCAGTAGATATTCATGGGCTATTGAAGAAGTCCATCTCCTCTCCTTGCCTCTCCTTGCCTCCCCCTTTTTTTCTTTTTCCTCTCTTGAATCTTGGTGATCTCAGATTCTTCTTGCTAGAAGGGAACCTCTTCCATTTGATTGAAAAGCACAATCAAGTAAGCTTAACTGAGTCCAAAATAATTTGGCTCTCCAAACTTAAATTCTTAATCAAAGATTAAAGAATGGAATGAGAGTGTTGAAAGAAACTCTCATCCAAAATAAAAGTCTTCATGGAGCTTAAAGTTAAGAATTAGAAAAATTAGAGCACTGCAAAAAAGGGAATCCACAAGGGAAGATGGTGACTTAGCTATAATGCCAGAAGGACATACCATTCACCAGCTTCCATAGTGGAAGCTGAAAACACTTCGGGACAGATTTTAAAAGCCCTACGCGCGTAAATCCAGCTGGATTTACGCACGCAGGGGGGTTACGCACGCCAAGCCTATTTTGCGTAGGCCTGGCGATACACGCAAGCCCCAGGATGCACATATGTTCCGGGGCTTGAAAAAAGGGGCGGGATGTGGGCGGTCCAGGGTGGGGTGGGAGCGTGGCCGGAGGCCTTCGTAGGGCTGCTAGGCCGGGGGATCGTGTGCCGGCACTCGGCCGGCACACACAACCTACGCCTGCCTAGAGGCAGGTGCAACTTGTAAAGCAAAGGTGAGGGGGGGTTTAGGTAGGGCTGGGGGGCGGGTTAGGTAGGGGAAGGGAGGGGAAGGTGGGGGGGGGGGGGGTGGAGGGAACGGGGAAAGCCACCGGGGCTCCTCTAGGGCTCGGCACGCACAAGGTGCACTAGTGTGCACCCCCTTGCGCGCGCTGACCCTGGATTTTATAACATGCGTGCGGCTGCACGCGCGCATGTTATAAAATCGGGTGTACATTTGTGTGCGTCGGGTTGCACGCACAAATGTACACCTGTGCATACCTCTTAAAATCCGGCCCTTCATCCCTAAACTGTCTCTCCTCACACCAAATAGTATATTTCTG
Organism: Rhinatrema bivittatum; assembly: GCF_901001135.1. NCBI lineage: Eukaryota > Metazoa > Chordata > Amphibia > Gymnophiona > Rhinatrematidae > Rhinatrema > Rhinatrema bivittatum. The sequence goes on from NC_042616.1 coordinate 574,143,789, forward strand.
ACTAACTCTAGGGGATTAAGAGGATCCCTACACAAGTTTAAAAATATAGAACAGAACCAGCCCTAGAACTGATCCTGAAGCACTAAACTAAACTTTCCCTGCTTATCATTCAACCAGCTTCTAACCCTGCCAACCACCTTGGGACCATCCCTAGGCTGCTCAGTCTTTATAATTGAGCTTCCTAAGTCAAAATGTTGCTGAATCCTAAGTATAACTCATTCAGTGCCCACCCCTTACCTAATTCTTTGGGCATCCATTTAAATATTTTGATCAGCTTCGTTAACACGATCTCCCACTGGTAATATATTACCTTGGATCCTGTATCCCACTGGATTCAATTTTTGCCCAATTCTGAAACCTGCCTGCAATATATACACATCTTCCCCATAACATTTGCTTTTTTCCAGTTGTGAGAATTTTATCTTCCTCTACTAACTTTTGTTCTCAATCATAAAGCTAATAAGACTGTGATAATTGCTTTCAATAATGTCCTCTACCTTTGTGTTTTCAATTATGCTCTCTGTATTACATAATACCAAGTCTAGCCTTGGTTTCCTATCATATTGAATTATAAGGCAATCCTATACTACCAGCTTTATTTCCTGCACTTAAATGTATAATCTCATCATTGCTCAGACAATTAAAGTTTCCCATTACCATCACGCTAGCTTTTTTACATATTTTTTGTTGTTTGTTTGTGCATTTATTTTTCAATCAGATTTTCTTTCTGGTCATGGGAGTCATAACATTCTTATTAGCTTAGTCAACAAAACGTCTTCAGCGTCTCCCTTCATTAGACTGTTTGCCAACAGTAAGAGAGTTCAAAAGGCTGTTTCACCTCTAGTGTTGTAATGCAAGTAATTATATGTGGTGACATTGTAATTATAGTAGTTTTAAAAGAGCAGCTAGATTCCTCAAAACATCAATTTACTTGGTTCTGGAGTCCACTGTTCATACTTTTCTTGTCCTAACATATTTTATTTCTTATATTTTTACATTTCTACCCCTTTTATTATGGTAAAACTATTTTCTTAAAAATCCCTTAGAGTTCACGTTTGATCCCTCCAGCCTTTTATTCGTACTCTGTATGTAAGTGTGACACCTGCAAGAAGTGTCTGATAGGGATCAACACAGCAGCACCCCAAATCACTTAGATTCAGAATGGAGGGGTGGCTGAATAAGAGGAGCTTTCAAAATTGTTATAAAATAATGTTCCCCTAAGAACAGAAATAAAGAGCAGAATAGAAAGATGGTATTTTAATGAAGATATTTTATCAACTAAATTATCTAAATTAAAAAAAAATGTAATGTACCCCTCTTCTTGTATAGTGCTAAGAAGTGCAGGGGTTACATTCAGTCCAGGACTAAATCATTGCATAGTCCCAACAACTTCAGGGTATGGATTCTCCAAAAGGAGGGGATGATAGACTTGCAGGCCATATGTTGAAAAAACTAAAACCACTACTTTTTCCAACCGACTTTCGATCAGTAGTTCAAGCATTAGTCCTGACAAGCTTAGACTACTATAATGTGTTATATTTAGGTCTTCCCAATATCACAATATGTGTTACGAGTGCGTCCTTCACGCTGCTGAAGATCCGAGGGTTTGGAGTCCTCGGGTTCTGTTGCGGGCGCAAGGAGTGCGGTCCCTCTAGAGCAGGTGGTGTGAGCCCTTGGACCACGGCGAGACTCAGGGAGGAGCCCCAAGCCACACCGTGGGAGGTGAGCCGGTGCAAGCATGGAGAGCTAGGCGAGGCAAAGTTGAAACAAGGACTAGAGGACAGGGTCTGACCCTCAGCCGGACCTGCACGCCCACGGCAACCAACAACGCAATGTTGATTGATGAACGGTCCTCCGACTGTTCCAAGCCCTTTCGGACCTGCCGCTGGGTAACGGCATTGGGGAGCAGGCCGGACAGAGGACGAGGGCAGACAGAGTCCTTGGAACACAGAAGACATCTTAGATGAGGGCTGAAGCGGAGACAACATAGTCAAGGGCTGAAGCGAAGACATCATAGACGAAGGCTGAAGCGAAGACATCATAGAGGAGGGCTGAAGCGAAGACATCATAGACGAGGGCTGAAGCAGAGACATCATAGATGCTGAAACAAGCAGGAATGTGGAGGGATGCGACAATGGCACTGTCCCTCAGGGCGCCCTACGCTGCCAGTACAAATGGTCAGGTCACGGACCACCTTGTCCTACACCCGCAGGAGTGGGACCAGCGCAGGAAAGGTAAAGCTCTGCACAAGCAGTCTGAAGAGGGATTCTGCACTCCTGGCAGTCTGAAGCGGGTTACTGCACTCCTGGCAGTCTGAAGCAAGTAGAAACATCAGGAACTGGATCAGGAACAAACATCTAGGAACATCTGGAACCAACATCAAGGAAACAGGCAGAGACACAGGACAGGGAGCCGTCAAGACAAGTGAGACCACGGAGGACCTGGACTGGTCTGAAGACACAGGCAACTGTGAAACCCAATCCAAAGGCAAACAGGAACTGAGCACTCCTGGCAGTCTGAGGCAAGCTGGAACATCAGGATCTGGATCAGGAACAAACATCTAGGAACATCTGAAACCAACATCAAGGAAACAGGAAGAGACACAGGACAGGGAGCCATCAAGACAAGCGAGACCATGGAGGACCTGGATCGAGGAGAGGCACAGACGACTGTGAGACTCAATCCAAAGGCAAACAGGAACTGAAGTGAAGATCCTTTTATACTGCTGTATGCAGGCAACTCCCTGGGAGGAGTTCACCAGGAATGCCCCTCACCGGCCCTATAACTGAGGTGGAGTGCTGCAGGCCGGCTCCTAGGGAGAAGGGCGTGGCCGAACCAGGAATTCCAAGCAGAGCCAAGCAAGCCACAGGCAGGCCTCAAGAACAGCAAGGCCTCCCAGGCCCTGGAGCAAATCCTGGATAGTTCGCAGGCGAGGCCCTGGCTTCGGAGCGGCCTCCAGAAGAGAAGGTAAGATGCCACCTGTGGCGCAGCACAGGAGGGATTGCAACAATACTTCCATTACAACTTATTCAAAATTCCGCCGCTCGCACTCTATATAATTTATCACGCAAAGACCATATAACTCCAACATTACAACATCTTCATTGGCTTCCTATACCTTAACGAATGTCCTACAAAATCTTGACAATAATACATAATTTACTATACAATCATAACTCTGAATGGCTTTGTTCTCTTCTCAGGATTTACAAACCAACTAGACAATTAAGATCAATGGATAAATGCATTCGTGAGTTTCCAACAATAAAAATGGCAAGACTTGATATGACACATGAACGAGCATTTTCAGTTGCAGGTCCCCGACTCTGGAACTCTATCCCTGAAGAAATTAGATTAACTCAAAATATAAAATAATTCAAAAAACATTTGAAAACATATCTGTTTATTGAATCCTATAATATCATTTAACTGATTATAATCCATATAGAATGAAGATTTAAAAACTGTAGTTCACTACCTATTTTATACCGTATAAATTAGAATGAATGAGTAGTATTGTTTTAATTATGTATATTTTTATTTTGTAAACCGCTTAGACGGTCACCCCCTGACTATTTTGCGGTATATAAAAACTTTTAAATAAATAAATAAGAGTGGCCAACTCCTGAATTCGAGAGCCACAAACAGGCCAGGTTTTCATGAAATCCACAATGAATGTACATGAGATAGATTTGCATACAATGTATGCAGTGCATGCAAATCAATGACATGCAAATTTATTGTGGAAACCAGGCCTGTTTGTGGCTCTCGCAGACCTGAGTTAGCCATCCCTGATACAGGGGATGACACTTGCTGTGCTATGGATGCTATATCAATAGGTGTATGCTTTGGGTAGGTGTAGGTACCAGAACTCTGAATACTCTGAATGAGTGTTACAGAAATTAAACTTTACTGATGAAGGGCCTGGGCTGCTGGTAGATCCCAACCAAAGAAGAGCTGGAGACGCATGTGGGTTTGTCTGAGAGGGATCATATGTGTGTATGAGCTTGTGTGTGTGTGTGTGTGTGTGTATACAAAAGAGACGAGAATGTGCATCCCATTCCCACTATGCCATGACAATCCCAGGATGACTAGAAACCAAAGGTTCCCAGGTATGGAGAGCATTAATTTTTGAAATTGCTTTTAGTTTTATTTTTTTGGTGTTATTTGCTGCGTCTGCTGTTTGAAATATTTTATTGGCGTTTGGGACATTTAAAAAAACTTGTAGGCCTGCAGCTGGGGTCCGGGTCGAGTGGCGCGGTGGCAGCGATCGCGGCGAGAGAGGTGGACGGAGGAGCGGCAGGGATTTAAATCCCCCGCTTACCTCGTCTGGTGACGTCCTTTCCGGCCTATCCCCGATAGGCTGCTTAGTTGGGGGAGGTGCGCCGGGACGAGGTGCCTCGTGGCCGGGACGAGGTGCGCCTGGACGAGCCGCGTGGCCGGGACGAGCCGCGTGGCCGGAGCTGGAGCCCCGGAGGTGAGTGCTGTGATTTTAAGTCGGCCTTGCCCCGACGGGCTTCAGTGCCGGCTGCGCAGGCCTGCAGCTGGGGTCCGGGTCGAGTGGCGCGGTGGCAGCGATCGCGGCGAGAGAGGAATTGGGAGAAGGAATTGGGAGAAGAAAACAACAAAGTCAAGCAGTTCAGAATAGCAGAAAAGATGACTAAGAAGAGCAGCAATGCTAAGGAGACAAGTTGGAAAGCTATGACCACAAATGATCGCAGTCTAAGCAATAAAATCCCAGACCTGCGGGCCTTAATGGTGGAACCAGACATGGACATAGTTGCTGTTACAGAGACCTAGTTCACTGAGTCTCATGATTGGAATATGGTCATACTGGGCTATAACTTGTTAAGGAAGGACAGAGAGGACAGAAAAGGGGAAGGAGTAGCTCTTTATATCAAAAACAGTAGCCAAGCAACTGAACTACAAAGAATGTGAGGTAAAGAAGAAGCAATATGGGCCATCCTAAAAAAAGATGATGGTGCATCCATTTTTACAGGGGTGATTTACAGGCCTCTGACTCAAACGGAAGAACTAGACAGAGATCTGGTCAAAGACATTCAAAAGGTAGGAAAGAAGGGAGAAGTGTTGATTGTTGGAGATTTGAATCTCCCAGACGTAGACTGGAGAATCGCTTTGTTACCCCCCATCGGTCGCAGACGGCTGCAACCACTGTTGCTCCCCTCTTGCTTGACTACACTGAGTCCTCTGGGTCAACTTGCAGCCTCTGCCAGCTATCGCCGGCCTACACGCCCTGGTTCCCGGGCCCCCCTGAATGGCGTGGACGCTGCAACCGCCATCTTGCCCTTGGAGTCCCTTAGGCTCACGCGCGCACAACCTGGCCAGTCTTATGTATGTCATGGCGGGAACCTCGGGGGTGTCCCCCTCGGATGATGTCATTCTTCAAGGACTCTTAAGCTGGCTGGCCCTGCCTACCAATGACTTGGCAACGAGTTCCCTCATTGCTGAATCCACTTCGCTCACTACAGATTCTTGTTCCTGCTCCTGCTTCTGTGGCGTGAGACTTACCTGGTACCTGCTCCTCGGGGACCCTTCCTGTCTCTGGATATCCACTCCTTGGAGGGCCTTCATTTTTCTTGATTGACTACCATTTTAATTATTAGGTAGTATGTAATGTGTCTGCTGTTTGAAATATTTTATTGGTGTTTGGTAAAGCTTTCAAAATTTGCATGAATCTTTAATTTCAGATAGTAGAAGGACTAGGGGACACTCCATGAAGTTAGCATGGGGCACATTTAAAACTAATCGGAGAAAGTTCTTTTTTACTCAACGCACAATTAAACTCTGGAATTTGTTGCCAGAGAATGTGGTTCGTGCAGGTAGTATAGCTGTGTTTAAAAAAGGATTGGATAAGTTCTTGGAGGAGAAGTCCATTACCTGCTATTAGGTTCACTTAGAGAATAGCCACTGCCATTAGCAATGGTTACATGGAATAGACTTAGTTTTTGGGTACTTGCCAGGTTCTTATGGCCTGGATTGGCCACTGTTGGAAACAGGATGCTGGGCTTGATGGACCCTTGGTCTGACCCAGTATGGCATTTTCTTATGTTCTTATGTTCTTATGTTCTTAATTATTGGATATTCTATTCATCAGCTGTTTTGAAATTATTTTATTTGTATGGTTTTATAATTATGATTAATGATTTATATATCTTGATTTGTTTCACGAGGAATGATGAAATGTTTGTTTTTCCATTGTTACACTGTATAGAGTCTGGCATGATGCGTTTTACAGTTCAGTTTTTGTCTGCACATTTCTATTTATACTTTATGTGGCTTTATTCTGTATTTGGTGAGAGTCTGCTAGCATATAGTATCTGTATAGGGATCGATAGCAATCAGGCTTGTTTTGTTTCCTCAGTAGGTGGTGTATTGGTATTCTAGAACCCAGTGTAATATTTACCCTTGCTTTTTCAAAGGTAGGGTTATTGTTGTTTGAGTCCTTGGTGTTATTACTGTTATGTTAAGAACATAAGAACATGCCATACTGGGTCAGACCAAGGGTCCATCAAGCCCAGCATCCTGTTTCCAACAGTGGCCAATCCAGGCTATAAGTACCTGGCAAGTACCCAAAAACTAAGTCTATCCCATGCTACTGATGCTTAAGTCTCAGCGCCTGGTTTCCGGCTGCACCAATCTTCCTTTCTTTGGCTACGTGATCAGCTAGACCGGCTGTGCCAATCTTTCTGTGTGTGTGTGTGTATGTGATGTGATGTGATGTATATGTGAGAAAGGAATGGAGCTTCTGTGTGTGTGTGTATGTGATGCGTATGTGAGAAAGAAATGGTGCTTCTTGTGTGTGTATGTGATGTGTATGTGAGAAAGGAATCTGCCAGTTTAAAAAAATTAAATGTGATAATACATATATCTCAACTTTTGTGCTGGTTTTGTTGAAAAGTTGGATGAAAGATGAAATTACTGAATTTTAAGCATCCCTCTTCTGGAAAATACAATTTTACAAAGTGGGTAGAGACAAATACTAAAGTAAAAAAAAATTAAAGTATTTAAAATGTTCATCTCAGCAAAATCACAAATTTAAGATACTGATGCCAGGTGGGGTTTGTTTTTTTTAAGCATAATTTAAGAATGAAGACTAGAATAGTTCCAATCTGAAACGGTTTTGCTTTTTTTTTTTTTTAAAGCCTTTAGAAAATGAATATTTTTAAATGACTAAGACTGGAATCTTCCCATTTAAAAGGGAAGCTGACTAAGGATGTCTTTCTGTTCCATATCTCCCACAAGAATAATCATCTAGAAACAAACTACATTCTATACCCAACTCAACACGGATTCTGTCAACACTTCACCCCTGAGATTCTACTCACTGCCCTTTCAGATACAATTATAAGGGGCTTCGACAAAGGACAATGCTTCATCCTCATCCTCCTCGACCTGTCAGCATCCTTCGACACAGTCGATCATAATAGCTTAATACATAGATTATCTGAAATCGGTCTCACTGAAATGCCCTTGAATTGGTTCAAATCCTTCCTAAGCAACATATCCTATCAGGTAAACATCAACAACACCAAATCTGATCCAACCATCCTGGAGAGGGGAGTCCCTCAAGGATCTGCCTTGTCAGTCATACTGTTCAACATCTACCTCCTACCTCTATGTTAACTACTTTCTAGTCTCAGCATCACCTACTTCATGTATGCTGACGACATACAACTTCTAATCCCTATCTCCGACACATTAGAAAATACCCTCAAACAATCAACCAATTACCTAAACTCCATTAAACAACTACTAAATAATATGAAACTATGCCTAAACATGGATAAGATGGAATACATTGTACTAGAACAAAAATCCACGACAAACAAAACCATCATCTCTTACACCATCAACACGTCAACCCACAAACTCAGTAATACAGTAAGAGACCTCGGGATCTGGATCGACCCAGAACTAAACTTCAAAAAACACATTTCCACGAAAATAAAAGAAGGTTTCTATAAACTTCTAACCTTAAAACACCTTAAACCTCTCCTAAACCCACAGGACTTCAGAACCATCCTTCAAACACTGATTTTCTCATGTTTCGACTACTGCAACTCCCTCCTCCTTGGACTCCCCAAATCAGTCATACATCCACTCCAAATACTGCAGAATGTAGCGGCAAGAATTCTATCCGGACGGAAAAAAACTGAGCACATCACTCCAACACTAAAAGCCCTACACTGGCTTCCCATCGAAAAACAAATTGAGTTCAAAGTGCTTACCCTACTACACAAATCAGTTTACGGAAAAGAAATTGAATGGTTAAATGATGTAATACACCTATTCACCCCACAATGCAATACAAGATCAACCAACAAAGCACTTCTGTCAATTCCCACAATCACCTCCGCCAATTTCACATCTGTTTTGGAAAGAGCATTTTCACTAGCAGGACCCCGCCTGTGGAACACCATGCCAGAAAACTTACGAAAACAAAACAACATAAAACTCTTCAGAAAACAACTAAAGACATGGATTTTTGAATAAACATATAGAGAAGGTACAGATTAATACATATTCCCCCTACACAATATTAAGTCCCCCTCAATCCCCTGTTTTCTTGATACTATGAACACAATTATTACATGCCCAACACAAACAGTATTAATCCCATGACCAATTGTTTTTCCCCCTCATCTCCCCACTTTAATTTATTACCATAATGCCATTCACTTAACATGCTCTGTTTAATATTCTGTTTATTACTCTACCTCCTGCTATTACCCGTTATAATGAAATCAGTTAATTTGAACTATCATTCTCGTTATAATCAGCCCGATACTGTAAAACCACGGGAGAGCGGACGAACGCCCGCTATCCCGGCGCACGCACCGGCCCTTCGCCAGTGCGAGCTATCCAGTATGCAAATTAGGCGACGCGGTGCAAACGAGGGAAAGGAGGCGCTAGGGACACTAGCGCGTCCCTAGCGCCTCCTTTTGGCCTGGAGCGGCGGCTGTCAGCGGGTTTGACAGCTGACGCTCAATTTTGCCGGCGTCGGTTCTCGAGCCCGCTGACAGCCACGGGCTCGGAAACCGGATGCCGGCAAAATTGAGCGTCCGGTTTTCGGCCCGACAGCCGCGGGCCGAATTCAAATTTTTTTTTTTTTTTACTTTTTTTTACTTTTGGGGACCTCCGACTTAATATCGCTATGATATTAAGTCGGAGGGTGCACAGAAAAGCAGTTTTTACTGCTTTTCTGTGCACTTTCCTGGCGCCGGAAGAAATTAGCACCGACCCAAAGGTCGGCGCTAATTTCTTAGAGTAAAATGTGCGGCTTGGCTGCACATTTTACTTACTGGATCCCGCGCGCATACCTAATAGGGCCATCAACATGCATTTGCATGTTGAGGGCGCTATTAGGTGCCGCGGGTGGACCGCGTGTTTTCCTCCCCTTACTGAATAAGGGGTAAGGGAAAACACGCGTCCAGAGCAGGCTGACAGTGCGCTCCGACGGAGCACACTTTACTGTATCGACCTGAATGTAATCAGTTATTCTCGTTATATAGTAATCAGTTAATTTGCTCAGTTCAATGTATTCTGTTATTTTCACTGTAAACCGTGGTGAAGGCTTGCTCCAAACTACGGTATGTAAAAACCGTCAAATAAATAAATAAATAAATACATTTTGGTCAAATCATCCAGAAACAATGGTGCTTGTAGGAAAAAGTGCATGAGCACTGATTCGAAAATCCCTGACATTTCTGGGGGGTCTGAAGCAAACTGGGGTGGAACCGGTAACTGTGATATGGGCTGATTGGTTACTCGGTACGGCATTGGTACTGCTATTTGCTGGGATGGAACAATGGATGCATTCAGGGCATCCATTCGCTTAGCAAGACAATCGATAGCTGTGGCCATGAGTTCCAAGTCCACCTGTCACTCCTGGAGTTTATGAGCCATATCAGGATTAGCCTGCAGCGTGGTCAGATCCGCTATATCCTTGGCCTCGGCAATCTCTTGAATTCATGGACCCTTAAGCTGGGGTTTGACACAACCTGCAGAGAGGAGCCCTGCAGGTCCCCACCATCAGCAGGCAATCCAGAAGAGGCAGAAGCCCAACAGGATCTTTGCCTTTGCCAGCCCATGTTCCCCTTGGGTTAAGACTTTGGGTTCTGGGGCTGGCAGGTCTTAGGAGGGGGCCTCTGCTGATGATCGGGAGATCTGTCAAGGTCGCTGGGTCAGAGTAATGTAATACAGGCAAGTCTGGAAGCTGACTCAGGTCAGTGGTAGGCATCGTTCAAGAATGTCCAGGAGGCAGGTGGTGGTCAGTGGTTGGTGGCATTCACGAATGTTCAAAAGGTAGGCGATGGTCAGTGGCAGGCCATGTTCAAGAGTTTGGAGGTAGGCCACGGTCAAAACCGGGTATCCATCTGAATGGAAAGGCGGGGCAGATAGGCAGGGTAGGAATGCAAGGAGCAGAAAGGTGTTCAGATAAGGAGACATAGATGAACTGAAGAGTTCAGCATGGACCATGGAACTGAAGAACTGAAGGCAAGGTCCACAGGAACGGAAAATAGTAGGGAGATCTGTTGCCTAGGTGTTTCGCTATTGGAAGTCTGTTCTTTTATTGGGCAGCATTGTCGACGTCATCTATAAAGGCCACAGAGATCTTTCCCGCCGCAGTCCCTTTAAGAGGGAGGGCACACTGCACAGGAATCATTGGCGGTGTATCGCCCTGTCACAGAATGGGCAGTCAGCTCGGCAGAAGTTGGCGTCGGCATCCTGCCACATGTGCTGGCTACATCCTGCTGCAAATCAGGCGAGCCCGGATGTGACAGCAACAGCCATCAGGACAGCTGCACAGCATTTGAAGAATTGGGTGTATATTGTCTAGAGCAGTGGTTCTCAACCTTTTTTTGGCCGGGACACACCTGACAAATGGTTCTCATATGCGTGACACACTGAACATGTGACCATCACGGGGCTAAGTGTAAACATGCACTCTGCATCCACAGGACTCCCCTCAACCCTCAGCAATGAGTGCAGAGCAGATCTAGGGCATAACCCGTACAACTCACCATACAAAAAAAAGATATTCTGGTTCTGATGACATCTCAGTAAAAGCAAAACAAACTCCCTTTACTACCAGGCACAATAGCCTTCCTTATGAAAAGACAGTAATTTACCACTAATGCATATCCTATTGAGAAAACACATCAAATAAGATTGATACAAATGCCTACATGCTAGTAAAACACCTCACTTTGGTCACACACCCAGAACTGACCTTCACCAAATACAGAAAAAACACAAATTATAAATATGGAGACAGAAACTGGAACGGAAAACCAAAAAAGCCACTCTGCATACAGTGCGAACCTGGAGAAATGGAAAGAGAAATATAGCACCTAACAGACTCAGGATTTGCAATAATGCACACAAACTAACCTGCACAAAGTTACACCTGTATTACGGAACACATGCAAACAGTAACAACCCTATCTAAGAAATACAACTATTAAACCAGGCCCTAAACACTAAAACATTTCCTATTGGGAAAACAGAATAAGCCAAGCTGCTACAGAGCCCCACACAGAAATCATTGTAAAGTTATAACAAAAATGTTACAAAGCAGCTGCTGAACAGAATAATATTCAATTAAATACTCATAAAAATTATTAAAACATGTCCAAATATCAATAAAATATTTCAAAACAGCAGACATCGCATAATACCCAATAATTAAAATGGCAGTCAATCAAGAAAAATAAATTTAAAAAGCCACCTTTACTTACCTTTCCAGCAACTCTCCTACTCCTTTCCCTTCCAGGCCAATAGCACTAACCAGAAGCAGCAAGGGCTGCTGAAGCTCTGTCCTCAATCTTCTTCCTTAGCACCCACAACCAGTCACTCACACACACACCCCCAAATAGACCCCACGACCAGTCTCGGTCTCTTTCACACCAGTCATCTTCCTGACCAGTTTCTCTCTCTCACACAGAAACACATCACCTCCCTGACCAGTCTCGCTCTCTCAATCACACTCATGTTCTCTTATATACAAGCTCTCAATCACACACAAAAGCTCTTACACCCATTCACACCAGCTCTCACCCAGGCTTCCATTCACACCCCTACACACAAGCTGTCACCCAAGCACCCATTCACACCCAATGACACAAGCTCTCACCCAGGTACCCATTCACACCCACAGACACAAGCTCTCCCCCAAGTACCCATTCACACCCTCCGACACAAGCTCTCCCCCAGGCACCCATTCACACCCTCAGACACAAGCTCTCACCCAGACATCCATTCACACCCACAGACACAAGCTCTCACCCAGACATCCATTCACACCCACAGACACAAGCTCTCACCCAGACATCCATTCACACCCACAGACACAAGCTCTCACCCAGACATCCATTCACACCCACAGACACAAGCTCTCACCCAGACATCCATTCACACCCACAGACACAAGCTCTCACCCAGGCATCCATTCACACCCACAGACACAAGCTCTCACCCAGGCATCCATTCACACCCACAGACACAAGCTCTCACCCAGGCATCCATTCACACCCATAGACACAAGCTCTCACCCAGGCACCCATTCACACCCACAGACACAAGCTCTCACCCAGGCCCCCATTCACACACAGACACACCAGCTCTCACCAAAAATAACTTCTTCCTTCATTGCAGGGATAGGCTCCGGTTCCGCCGTGGCTTTAATCCGGCGGGCCTTCTTTTTTCGGCGCCACGGGGATGGGCGCCTCAGTCAGAGGTCGGGTTTCCTCTTCGTCGCTAGGGGTCGGGTTTTCCTCTTCACCGCTACGGGGCTGGGCTCCCGTAGCGGCCTTGCACCGTCGGGGTTGGGTTTTCTCTTCACCGCTACGGGGCTGGGCTCCCGTAGCGGCCTTGCACCGTCGGGGTTGGGTTTTCTCTTCACCGCTACGGGGCTGGGCTCCCGTAGCGGCCTTGCACCGTCGGGGTTGGGTTTTCTCTTCACCGCTACGGGGCTGGGCTCCCGTAGCGGCCTTGCACCGTCGGGGTTGGGTTTTCTCTTCACCGCTACGGGGCTGGGCTCCCGTAGCGGCCTTGCACCGTCGGGGTTGGGTTTTCTCTTCACCGCTACGGGGCTGGGCTCCCGTAGCGGCCTTGCACCGTCGGGGTTGGGTTTTCTCTTCACCGCTACGGGGCTGGGCTCCCGTAGCGGCCTTGCACCGTCGGGGGTCGGGTTTTCTCTTCACCGCTACGGGGATGGGCTCCCGTAGCGGCCTTGCTTCGTCGGGGTCCTACACTGCTATTCCTCCCACCCCACTCCCGGACAGTGCCATGCCTGCCTCACCGGCCAATCAAAGTCTTCCTCCCTTCTTCCTACTACCACTGGCAGGTGGCAGGGAGGAGGCTTCCGATTGGCCTGCGCGGGGGAAGGCAAAATGAAGGAGGCTTCCCATTGGGCAGTGGGGGTAGGAAGAAAGGAAGCTTTCAATTGGACCGCGGGGGCTGGAAAAAGGGAGAAGGAAAGTACAATGGGGCAGTGGGACACCGGGAGACGCGACACACCTGGCGGTGTTTGGCGACACACTAGTGTGTCGCGACACACCGGTTGAGAAGCGCTGGTCTAGAGAAAGATGTGATGTAAGAAAATGATAGGTAAGACTGATGAATTTTGGTCAGGGTGACAATATTATCGATGAAAGGATGGCAGACTAGTCATAAAGCACCTGTACATTCATGAAGTAATTTTGATTACAGTCTAAAAGTAGTCAATAAAAACAAAAGAAAAAGTTAGATAATCTAGGAATAGATCTCAAAACAAACAATTATGCATTACATGCTTGTCCATGAATTGTTCATTTCATATAAAATACATCATCCTCAGGAGATACTCACTTCTAAGGGCTTTCATTTCCCATAACACTTTTTTTTTCAGTTCTGAATAATGAATGCCCATAATTTTGTGAACAAAATTTTCTAACACCATTTGAAAAGGATTCTGTCCCCTTAGCAATCAATTTGCTCAATTGATCTGGAGCTCTTCTTTAGTTCCCTGAAGCACATTTTCTTTCATTTCTGCATCTGATTATGCATTTCTGTACCTTTAGTAAGAAGAATATTGGGTGACGTCTAAGTTCACACATAACCTGTTTCAAATGCACTTCCTCTAAGTATCAGTTACTTAGCATGGCTGGAGACAGGATGCTGAGCTAGATGAACCTTTGGTCTGACCCAGTATAGTAGTTCTTATGTTTATATTCTCTTAAAAGTAAACAAACACATTAATCAATAGTGTTGAACATAGATTTTTCTAACATTTAACTTCAAATAACATTTAGTTGCCTAGCAATACACTGGTCTTTATAATGTAAACTTTCAGGGGAAGACACTTTATCAATACAGCAAGTACAATGGTATAGTGAATGCATGCACAGAATGGAATGAACACACAGGGCTACAGTATCACATACTTCCAGTTGTATGCTGACCTTTGAGAGTAGTTATGCAAAAATTGGTGGAGAAAAAGAATTGAGAGCTCAGATCACCCAAATTTATTCTTGCTTCTGGAAGCAATTAGTGGAAAATATTTGCGTCTGACCAGCAATTCTTATAAAAGCAGATATTTGACAAAAATAAAATATTTGTCACAGATCGAACAAAGATATTTGGAGCAAGCAGAAGGAGAACCCTCCATAGACTATCCATTAATACTCTCCACTTCACCTACAAAAATACTCCTTTACCAAATACATATGCATTTTTTTATTCACTTTCTAGATTTCTCAGACCTAAATATATTTACTTTTGCTATAAATTGGCATCAGTCCAAACCAGAGAGCTGCTGCAACTATGGAACTCCCAATCATATCTATGGGAGAGAAGTTGACAATTTTTAAACTTGTTTACACTCTGGGGGGGGGGGGGGGGGGGGAATAGAAAAAGGAGTTGGAACAAAGTTTCATCTTATGCTTTACTACATAACACTACCCAAACATTTAGAAAATGTTTCCTTACTTTGAAAGATTGAATAAAGTTTTCTGTGTAAAAGTCACTTTTAAAGGGCCAGAAATGGTATTTAACAGGCTTTTTCTTTAGTTAATTAATATTATTTATTTATTTATTTATTTATTTATTTGTACAGTTTTTCTATACCGTTGCACAGTAAAATTCCATCACTACGGTTTACAGAAAGTAAGCTTAAATTATTACATAAAAATTGCTAAAATCTCATATCATATTATTAAAATTAACAATACAGACAATGCTAAAATCTTAATATTACCCCTAAAACAAGATAAGCTGAAAGTAAAAATAAACAAGTTAAAAATAACAAATAAATACAGAATACATGGATTTCAGCTTCCTTTTTTAGCTGTCACTCTCATATGCCTGACAGAAAAGCCACATTTTTAATTCTTTCCTGAACCTCTTTCTATCATGCTGTTGCCTCAGCTCTGATGGTAATTGATTCCATAATCTTGGCCCTGCGATCAATAAGGACTGATCCCTCACCTCACTCAAGTGTGCTGATCTTATATTAGGTACTACTAACAAGGCTTTATTTGCTGACCTTAGTTCTCGTTGTGGCACATGCAGTCTAATTGTTGTATTTAGACATTCCGTCATTTCACCATATAGGATTTTATGAATAATACTGTTGCAACCATCCCTTCCCGACGGCTTCACTCCGCCTACCTTTCTTTCTTTGCACCTACTCTCGCAATGGATGGACGCCTGGCAACCGCTCCGGCATCCCCGGACTGGCTTGGGCACTGCCTCTCGCCATGCTCTGTTGGTACCTTAGGGTGCGTGCACCACGCGGCCCTCACTTTTATTTCCTACTTGGCACGAACCTCAGGGGCATCCCCTTGTGATGAAGTCATGCTGCCTGGATATTTAAAGCCTACGATGTTTGCTAGCCTTTAAGTTAGCAAGGGGAATCTTACGGATGGGATTCGCTCATCCTGGGCAACGCTGTACCCTGCTGAAGCTACAGAAATATTATTGGTGGCCAACTATCAAGGAAGATACACTCTCCTATGTGGCATCTTGTGCCAACTGTGCCAAGCACAAAGCTACTTCTGGCCAAACGTGGGGATTGCTGCAACCACTTCCAGTTCTGGAACAGCCCTGGATGCACATCGCTACTGATTTTGTAGTCGTTCTACCTCTTTCTGGAGGTATAAATACCATCTGGGTCACAGTCGACCGCTTCAGCAAGATGCCTGGCTTACCCTCAGCCTTGGAACTTGCGAAGCTCTTCATAGTCCATATCTTTCGCCTCCTGCTGCCTCAATACGCATCATTCAGTGATGTGTTTTCCAAAGAAGCTGCTGACATCCTCCCTCCACACAGATCTTATGACTGTGCCATTCAGCTGAAACTGAACACTGAACCTCCTAAAGGACGTGTCTATCCACTCTCTGCAATAGAGAATAAGGCTATGTCCAAGTACATCGAGGAGAATTTACAGAAAGGTTTCATTAGACCTTCAAAGTCACCAGCCGGCGCAGGATTCTTCTTTGTGGGGAAGAAGGTCGGAACCTTACGTCCTTGTATCGACTATCGAGGTCTGAACGAGATTACGATTAAAGACTATTACCCCTGCCTTTAATCTCAGAGCTATTTGACCGGCTTCAGTGGGCCAAGATATTTTCGAAGCTTGACCTGAAGAGGGCTTACAATTTAGTCTGGATTCGCAGTGGTGATGAGTGGAAAATGGCTTTCAACACTCAAGACAGTCATTTTGAGTACTTAGTAATGCCCTTCGGTCTGTGCTACGCACCTGCTGTGTTCCAGAACATGATGAATGACATTCTGCGGGATTTGTTGTACAAGAATGTCGTAGTATACCTAGATGACATCCTGATATTTTCTCAGAATCTGTCTACTCATCTAGAAGATGTCAAGCAAGTTCTACTAAGAATCCGAGAACATCGACTCTATGCCAAGCTATCCAAGTGCGAATTCCATAAAGACTCCATGCCTTTTCTTGGCTACATTATGTCTAAAGATGGCTTCCAGATGGATCCCCAAAAATTAGAAAGTATCAAGAATTGGTCCCAACCTATCAGCCTGAAGGCCCTGAGATGATTTTTGGGGTTCACCAATTACTATAGAAGTTTTATAAAGCACTATTCTTCTTTAACTGTGCCCTTAACTGCTATGACCCGGAAAGGGGCCAATGCTTCTAAATGGTCTGCGGAGCCCATTTCCACATTCGAAGATATAAAGACTGCCTTTTCCACGGAACCATGCCTACGTCATCCGGACCCCAACAAGCCATTCATCATAGAGGTCAAAGCCTCTGACGTCGGTGTGGGGGCTGTTCTGAGCCAGACTGGAGATTCCAAGTACTTACGTCTCTGCTTCTATCCGATGTTTCTATCCGGCAGAGAAGAATTATGGCTATTAAGTTGGCATTCGAGGAATGGCGGCCTTGGCTAGAAGGCGCTCAACATCAAATTACCGTGTTTACGGACCATAAGAATCTAGAGTATCTCCGCCATGCACAACGTCTTAGCCATAGACAAACTAGATGGTCCTTATTTTTCAACCGCTTTGACTTCGTGCTCAAATATCACCCTGGAGACAAGAATACCAGAGCTGATGTCCTATCACGCTCCTTTCTCTTGGAGGATATTCCGGAAGAGCCGCAGCACATAATCGACCCGAAGAAAGTCGTCTTAGCGGCTACTCATTCTGTGCCCGCTGGTAAGACTATCGTGCCAGAGCACCTCAGAAAGAAAGTGCTCTATTGGGCACACGATTCCAAGCTAGCTGGCCATCCTGGTCAATGCCATATCCTGCTGAAGCTACAGAAGTATTATTGGTGGCCAACTATCAAGGAGGATACACTCTCCTATGTGGCATCTTGTGCCAACTGTGCCATGCACAAACCTACTTCTGGCCAACCGTGGTAATTGCTGCAACCACATCCAGATCCAGAACAGCACTGGATGCACATCGCTATTGATTTTGTAGTCGATCTACCTCTTTCTGGAGGTATGAATACCATCTGGGTCACAGTCGACTGCTTCAGCAAGATGACCCACTTTGTGGCACTGCCTGGCTTAACCTCAGCCTTGGAACTTGCAAAGCTCTTCATAGTCCATATCTTTCGCCTCCATGGCCTACCAAAGCACATAGTCTTGGATCGAGGATCACAGTTCACGGCAAGACTCTGGAAGGCCCTGTGCAAACTCTTTGACATCTCCCTAGATTATACATCTTGCCTATCATCCTCAATCTAATAGCCAAACAGAACAGATGAATAGGACCCTGAAACTGTTCATTCGGGCCTATGTGAGTTGCCGTCAGAATAACTGGGCTGAACTGTTACCATGGGCTGAATTTGCCATTAATTCTCATCCAGCAACATCAACTGGATCAACATCATTTGAAGTGGTATCTGGACTTTCCCCATCACCGCCACTTCCACTTAAGCTCTCAGTGACGTCCCCAGCAGCCCAATCCACTGCTGAGGAAATCCATCAATTATGGACTCAGAAAAAAGCAATGCTACTCAAAGCGAGTGATCGAGCCAAAATGTTTTATGACGCTCATCATTCCAAAGCGCCTGTCTTTTAACCTGGTGACAAAGTCTGGCTATCCACTAAGCTCCTTAGACTGAAGTTACCCTCCTCTCGATTTGCTCCTCGCAACGTTGGACCATTTCCAATCCTCCGACGTCTTGGCAATGTTACCTACAGTCTGAAGTTACCACCTGGATTGAACATCCATAACGCTTTTCATGTTTCACTTCTGAAACCACTCATCATCAGTGAATTCTCTTCCAAATCTCAGGAATCATCTCCTATCAATGCAGAAGATGACCTAGAATACAAGGTTGAAGCCATTCTTGATGTTCACAAACGAGGCAAAACCTGGGAATACTTTCTCTCATGGGAAGGTTTTGGCCCCTAAGAAAATTCTTGGGAGCCTCTGGCTAATATCATTGACAAAGAGATGCTCCATCAGTTTCATCTCTCACATCCTTGGAAACCAAAACCTGGTACCCACAGAGGAGATCGCCTTTTGAAGGGGGGTACTGTTGCAACGTCCCTTCCCGACGGCTTCACTCTGCCTACCTTTCTTTCAGTGCACCTCCTCTCGCTATGGATGGATGCTTGGCTGCCGCAGCATCTGCCTGCCATCCTCTCCGGCGTCCCCAGACCGGCTTGGGCACTGCCTCCCGCCATGCTCCGCTGGTACCTTAGGGCGTGTGTATTTAGGTTTGCGCCAAGTATTTCCTACTTGGCGCAAACCTCAGGGACGTCCCCCTGTGATGATGTCATGCTGCCCGGATATTTAAAGCCTACGATGTTTGCTAGCCTTTGAGTTAGCAAGGGGAATCTTACGGATGGGATTCGCTCTCTGTACCCAGCTACTCTGCTTCTCTAATTTTCCATTGGAATCTTAACGCTAATGGGGTACCCGGTCCTCAGGGGCCTCACTTGCTTTTCAGGTCATTATCAGGAAACCGGTACTCTCTCCTCAAGGGCCCATGCTCCCTGACTCGATGCCTGCTCCTACTTTCTCTTCTGCCTGGAAGGATTCGCTATCTTCAACACCAGTGAGTACTACCATCTTCAGCTCAGAGCTGTTCCCTGGAACCATATACTCACTCCTCGAGGGCCTGCCTCTGTTCCAGCCCTAGTGCCATCTCCTACGTGGAACCACTGTGTGAGTACATTACTTTCAAGCCTCTCAGCTCTCAAGGATCAGGTACTTGCTCCTCGAGGGCCTGCTCTCCCTATCCTGGGGTTCTCTATACTGGGGCTTTGTGCATATTCCACTGTACTCATTATTTTCAGTTCTTTCCACTACAGCACTACTACCGGAGGAGTCGCTGTTCCAGCGCCTGAGGGATACTAGCTCAGCCGGGCTACTTCTGCTGCTCACCACTGCCACCTCTGGTGGCTTCACCACATTGTTTAATAAAAGATCAATCTCTGTGTTTGTGTGTCCTAAGCTGAGCCTGACCTGTGGCCCCTCATGGGACTTCCCCCTGTGGGCGTGGTCAGCTGCCACAGTGTCCATCCAAGGGTCCACCCAAACCTCACTAATTATAACAAATACATAATGTCTTGTATATTATTCGTTGCTCAGTAGGTAACCAATGTAACTCTTTTAATACAGGGGTAATGTGATCTCTTTTCTTGTGTTCGTTAAAATACGTGCCACCATATTTTGTAAAACTTAAAGAGGGCACAGTGTTGAATTTGGTAGACCTAACAATGTAGAGTTACAGTAATCCAAGCTAGTAAATATCATGTCTTATAATACAGCTCTAATGTTTTCCCTGGATATGAGCGGCCTTAGCCGCCTTAGCATCATTAATTTTGCAAATCTTTCTTTTACTTTCTTTGTAATATGTGATTGATTTTATGTTTAGCTTGGTATCTATAAACAGTAGGGATGTGAATCGTTTTTGAACGATTAAAATTATCGTCAGATAATTTTAAAATCATCCAAAATCGTTAGAGTGCACGATACAATACAAATGCCCCTGATTTATTGTCAGGGGCATTTGTATTGTATCGTTAAATAGGGCGCGAGAAAACCGGCACACCAAAAAAACCCTAAAACCCACCCCGAACCTTTAAAAGAAATCCCCCACCCTCCCGAACCCCTCCAAAATGTTTTAAATTACCTGGGGTCCAGTGGGGGGGGTCTCGACGCGATCTCCCTCTCTCTCTAGCCACGACTGCGTTGAGAAATGGCGCCGGTGGCCCTTTGCCCTTATCATGTGACAGGGCAAAGGTAGCGCCGGCGCCATTTTGTTTCCTGGCTCCCGACGTCACGCCTGCTGGAGATCGCCCCCGGACCCCCGCTGGACCTCCAGGAACTTTTGGCCAGCTTGAGGGGCCTCCTGACCCCCACAAGACTTGCCAAAAGTCCAGCGGGGGTCCGGGAGTGACCTCCTGCACACGGGCCGTATTGCCAATCTTCAAAATGGCGCCGGCGCTACCTTTGCCCTCACTATGTCACGATGGGCGCCGGCGCTACCTTTGCCCTCACTATGTCACGATGTCATCGTGACATAGTGAGGGCAATGGTAGCGCCGGCGCCATTTTGAAGATTGGCAATATGGCCCGCGTGCAGGAGGTCACTCCCGGACCCCCGCTGGACTTTTGGCAAGTCTTGTGGGGGTCAGGAGGCCCCTCAAGCTGGCCAAAAGTTCCTGGAGGTCCAGCGGGGGTCCGGGGGCGATCTCCAGCAGGCGTGACGTCGGGAGCCAGGAAACAAAATGGCGCCGGCGCTACCTTTGCCCTGTCACATGATAAGGGCAAAGGGCCACCGGCGCCATTTCTCAACGCAGTCGTGGCTAGAGAGAGAGGGAGATCGCGTCGAGACCCCCCCACTGGACCCCAGGTAATTTAAAACATTTTGGAGGGTTCGGGGTGTGTTTTCGGGTTTTTTTGGTGTGCCGGTTTTCTCGCGCCCTATTTAACGATACAATACAAATGCCCCTGACGATAAATTGGGGGCATTTGTATTGTATCGTGCACTCTAACGATTTTGGCCGATTTTAAAATTATCTGACAATAATTTTAATCGTTCAAAAACGATTCACATCCCTAATACAAATTGTGCTGCAATAGTCAAGATGATCAAATTCAAGAGACTGTAAAACAGTACAAAACGTATCTGTTGGAAGCAATAGCTTAAGTATTTTCAACTTATAAAAGGTTATCTTTGCTATATACCTAATATGAGTGTTTATACTGAGCTGTCACTCTATATATACCCCAAAACTTTTTATCTCAAATAAAATTGGCTACATCATTCCTTCAAAGTTTATAGTTAAAGGATTTCCTTCCAAAGATGTTCTTCCTACCCACAATAGTCTTGTCTTTAAAACATTTAATACTAAACCATTCCACCTAACCAATTTTTAATGTCATACATACACTTATTAAATGTTTTTATGGGAATGATTCCAATCACTTCACTTGGAATATATATCTGAAGATCATCAGCATATAAATAATATATTACTCCTAGAGTCTGCAAAATGGGGCACAAAGGAGCAATATACAAATTAAAGAGAACTGAAGATGGGGCCGAGCCCTGAGGGACTCCATTAGATAACTTCCGCCATGATGAACTTTGGTTCTTTACTTGTATAGACTATTTTCTATTGTCAAGAAATGACGCAAACCAGTTATATACTGTTCCTGCAATCCCAATGGCTCGTAACTGGGACAGTAATATACTATGACTCACAGTATCAAATTCACTAGAGATGTCCAACTACACAAGAATTCCAGTTACTCCATGCTCCAAATTATACAATAATATATTATCAAATAAAGATATCATCAAAACCAGAGTATCTATGCCTAGGCCTGAAGCCTAGGGCTGGGCCCTGGCATTTGGCCTGGGCTTGGGCTAAGGCCCATGCGACAGACTGGGCCTGGAAACGGTGTCAAATTCCTGATCAATAAGGTAAGTGGGGGTTGGGAAATTTCTTGGGCCTGGGCTTTTGTCCGGGTCTTGGCCTAGGCCTTGGTTTTAGGCCAGGGCCTAGGCCAAGACCTCAGCATTCTGTTCAGGCATGGGCCGCAGCCCCTGTGTTGGCCCTTGGCCTATGCCTAGTTAAGGCCATGTATTCGGGCCTAGGCAGGCCTAAGCAGAGGTGCTGGCGTCACACTCAGGCATAGGCTGGGGCTCCTGCTTTGGGTCTTACCCTATTCCCTATTTAAGGCCGAGGCTTCAGGCCTAGGCATAGACCTGATATGTGACTGTTTGTTTTTTTTCCCCGATTTTCAAAATGGGACGAAATTCCACTGGAATTTCATTAGAATTGAAATTGTTCTGTTTTGAAAATAACCCAAAATAAAATGGGAAAATTTGTCTTATTTCCTATTTTTGTTTTTCCCAAATGCCCATCCTTACTACTTTGGGTTTAATAACGCATTATCTTCCAAATAGTCACATAGTTGTTGATGCACTACTTTTTCAACTATTTTGGCTAAGAAAGGCAAAGTTTTCTATTAATCTATAACTGGCTAATTCATGTGTGTTAGCGGAAGAATTTTTCAAAATTGGCTCAATTATCGATAGTTTTAATGGGTCAGGGAGTGACAAAGACAAATTGACTATTTTGATGATATCCTGTAAAATTATTTCTCAAATCATATGCTGGATGATTTGGGCACAACCTGGATAGAATTCAATAGGCAAAAGGTTGGATTTACCTTTGCAATAATTTGTTGCATCTCTAATTCAGAGACAGTGGTAAATGAGTTCCAGCATGATTCAACTATAGTAGCAGGGGTCACAAGGCTTACTGATGGAGTAGGGAACATACTGCTCTGATTTTCCACTTTTTGATGAAAAAATGATGCAAATGTGACACTATCATATGGTAAAGACCAACAGTGTGGGCAGAATAAATTACTATTGCCTGGGCCAGTGTTGGCAAATTCCAGTCCTCGAGTGCCATAAACAGACCAGGTTTTCAGGATATCTACAATGAATATGCATGAGAACGATTTGCATAGTTTGTGGCATTCAAAGACTGGAGTTCGCCATCACTGGTCTGGGCTGATTAGATTTTTTAGCATTGAAAACAGAAATTTCAAGTCAGACCCCATGACATAGATTTTTTGATATATATATATATATTTTTAGCATCTTCTTCCATTTGTCTGTAGGCTATTAATTGAGCCTTATACACCTCAAAGTTAGCAATAAATTTGTTTGAACACCATAATCATTCCAACTGCCTTAGTTTCTTTTTTTCCTCTCTAAGAAACTGAGAATACTGTCATGATCAGGCAGGTTGGAGTCAGGGAGCACCCCCGCAGAAGCAATGCATGACCACAGGGCTGTACTTAAAGCTGGTCTTCTGCCTAACCAAATTTGACCCCCACAGGTTGAGCCCTTGGTTTCTGGGGGCCAGTAGGAATTGTCTCTGGCAGAACATCATGGTGCAAGCTGGTAGCTGAGATCAGACACTGGCTGGTCATTGAGATCAGGCACTGGCTAGAAGCTGAGGGCAGGTACTAGCTGGGAGCTGGATACAGGTACTGGCTGAGAGCTGGATACAGAGCATAGACTGGTGGCTTGGCACATATTGAGGCTGGATTCAGAGCACAGGCTGGGGGCTAGAAGGGCAGGCAGAGACTAGATGCAGACAGAGCTGAACCAGGGACAAGGACAAGGATTGGGAAACAGACTAGGAACTGGACAGGGAGGCGCAAGACAGAACAAGGACTAGACAAGGACAGGACTTAGACAAAGACTGGACTAGACAGAACAGGCAACCATAAACAGGGAAGCCCAACAGGGCACAAGGCTGGCTAGGGGAACCTAGTGGGCCCAGTGACTGTAAGCTAAGGCAGAGAGACCCAGAGGGCCACAGATCAAGGCAAAGAGGCCCGGGAGGCCACAGGGCATGGCAAGGAAACCTGGGAGATCACAGAGCCAGGCAATGAGGCCTGGGTAAGCTGTAAGGCAAGGCAGGAGACCTGAGTAGGCCTCAAGGCAAGATAGGGTAGCGAGAAGGTGGCCAAGTCAAGGAGTTGAGGTGACTCAATGAAGAGACATTTAGGCATTGGCCAGGCTGAGTTAAGTAGGGCTGAGGCTTGGGGCTCAGGTGACCGGGAAAGTAGTGACTTGTGCAGCTGGGGCCCCTGGTGGAGGGAAGGCTGCGCAGCAGGCAAATCTATGACAAATACCAAGGTTCATTTTTCCTGTGTCTATGGTCAGCTTTGAAAAGGAAACAGGGAATTAACTCATAAGCTATTATTGTAGTTGCTTTCTCCCAGTTGGCCACCATCTTGAAAATTGGGTTATATTTCAAGTTATCTAGTATTAAAGGAAATACTTTATAAAATGTATCTGTATCCATACATCTCCTTCTTAATATAGACTCAGATTCAGACAGAGGAAGAGAGGAGTTACGAGTTATTAACTCAAAAGAGATCAATCTATGATCTGACCAGGGAATTGGTCAGATGAATTTTCAGTCGATCTTGTTTTACATTAATTCTACTCTGATTGATAAACAGAAAATCCAGCATATGCCCGGCCTTATGGGTAGGGCCATGCATATTCTGAACCTACCCTAATGCTTCCAAAGAGTTTAAAAAAAGTATCAAATGGGATTGATAATGGTGACATATCAATATGGAGATTAAAGTCACCTAATGTAGTAGAAGGAAATACATCAAGATCAGCTAAAAGTTCTGTAAGAGGAGACATATTATAGGCTATGATTACAGGAGGGCAATACACCAAACAGATGTTAAAAGCCATTAACAACACTTCAAAAGGGGGCACAACAGAGAGTGACACCTTTGAAAAATGTAAGGATTTTTTACATAGTATCATCAAACCACCACCTTTATGACCAGGTCTTGGTTGCGATATCACTGAATAATCAGTTGTGCCCAGACGATGTCAGAAGAGGAAGACACAACAACTGAGATGGTGGGACAGCTTTACCGGAGGCAAGATCTGGAGAGGCAGCTCACACAACCATGGTTGGTGTCGAATAACTATCTTTCTGTAATGCAGAGACAGGAGAGTTTTACTTTATTGATCAGATCAGTGATAACAGGAATCTTTTCACTAATTGATTGTGCATTAATCAGCAGAATAAGTATTACCATGGCAGAAGATACAGTTACAAGAAGCAATAACTTAATGGGTAGTAATACTGAAAGTCTGTTAGTGGAATTTTGTGTCCTGGAAGGACCGATCAGGCCGTATCTTCTTGGCCCAAAGACTACAGGGATGCATTATTCCTCTGAAGACAATCTAGAATCAGGAAAGGTTCCAACCTTTCTAGTCCTGCAGAATCTTACTGGCACAATGGGAAGCATTCCGAATGCACATAAAGGGGCGCACAAAATGGCCTGCTCCTTTTGCATGCTCGCACCATGGTACATGTCACCTTCAGCCTCATAGCCTCTCCTATATCCCAGCGCCCAGACGATGTCAGAAGAGGAAGACACAACAACTGAGATGGCGGGACAGCTTTACCGGAGGCAAGATCCCGAGAGGCAGCTCACACAATGGTCGGGAAGTGGTAAATCTTGTTGCTCCTTCAGCGTCATACCCTCTCCTATATCCTGGCACCTAGGTGATGTCAGATGGGGGCTTTTTCCTCCTCCATTGCTCTTCTCATCCTTTTTCATATTCTCTGTGGAATTCCCACTGTTTCCAACAAGCTTGCCTACATTCATGAAGTCTTTTATTTCTGTTACTCTTCATCTTCTTGCCTTGGCTGAAACTTGGCTTTCCCCTGGGGAATCTGCTTCAGTTGCTGCTGCTCTCTGTCATGGAAGTTATCTTTTCTTCCATACACCTTGGACAGTAGGCATAGTGATTGTGTTGGACTTCTGCTCTCCCCTTCCTGTAGGTTTCAACCCCTTATTCCTTCTCTATCCCATTCCTTTTCTTCCTTTGAGTCTCACTCCAACTGCCTATTCACCCTACTACCTCTCTGGGTAGCTGTCATTTATTGATCCCCCTGATAAATCCATCTCCTCTTCTCACTGACCTTTCCTGGTATAACCTCCCCCATTACTGGAAAATTCTTAATGTTAGACATAGCTCACCATCCACCTGATAGTAAGACCTAAGCTGTATTACTCTGGGGTTTTTTTCCTTTCTTGAATCATCTTCCCCTTCTCTTATTGATGGGGACTTGAACTCCACACTGATAATACCTTTGACTTTTATGCCTCAAAACTCCTTGGCTTATCCTTCTCATTTAACCTCCAACTTTGCTCCACTACCCATACTAATCAGCATGGTCACTGGCTTGTCCGAGACCTTTTTTTCTACTGCTGTCTCTCTAACTTCCCCATCTCATTTCTTTCTATCTCAGATAATCATTTGATAACTTTCACAATAAACCATCCTCCCCATAGCCTCATCAAATCGCAACTAACTCCTTCAGGAAACTCCGGCTATTGACCCATGTATCCTCTTCACTACTGTGAAGAGGATACACACACACTAGGATAATTGTGTGTGTGGGCCCTGGGCTGAGGTGAGAGATGGTACCGCCCACGGTGAGGAGCCCCATGGGCCTCACCATCGGGAGGCAAGGTCTCAGCTAGGGGTGCGCAGAGCAACAGGTGCTGGAGAGAGAGAGAAGAGGAGATGGCAGGAGAGATAGAAAAGGTGACCCCCAAGGGGTGGAGCCACGGAGCATCAGCACGGGAAGCTGATGTCAGGTCTAGCTAGAATGTCCTTAAGTCTTTATTAACGGAACAGAGTGACACTGCCCGTGGAGTGGGGAGTGAAGTAGAAAGTCTTCCAGATGTTGGGGTGCCACAGGTCTGTGCAGTGGGGTATGCCCATGGAGTAGTCCTCTGTAGAGATGAATAGTTATGGCCTGTAGAGCAGGGTCCACTGGTGAGGGTTCGTTAGTAGGGTAGGCACGGCAATGGTCTGCAGGGCGAGGTACACCGATGGGGGTCCTCAGTAGCATTGATATAGCAATGGTTCATAGAGCGGGGTACACCGATGAGGGTCCCAGTAGCATTGGTATGGCAAGGGTCCACAGAGTGGGGTACTCACTGTAGTAGATTGAAGTTCCAGAGGAAGCCCCAGGGAGTGGGGCATGAAGCAGTTCATGAGGCAAGGCCATCCGAGGAGCGGATAGCTAGAGACAAACTAGGGCCCCCAACGAGTGGGTACCCAGAATGTCTCTCGTCACGGAAGCTGGAGCTGGAATTCAGGTCCGAAGTGAGCAGATTCAGCAATGAGGGAATTCTTTGTCAAGTCATAGGCAGGCAGGGCCAGCTGGCTTAAATGTCCATGAGCAATGACATCATCCTGGGGGAACGCCCCTGAGGTTCCCGTCATGATGTAGATAAGGCTGGCCCAAGAGCGCTCGCGCGTGCCTAAGGAACTCCCAGGGCAACATGGCGGTTGGCAGAGTCCATGCCATGTGGAAAAGCCTGGGAACTAGGGCATGCAATAGCTTGCGGAGGCCGCCAATCTCCCCAGAGGAGTCGATGCAGAAAGGCATAAGATGAGCAACAGTGATCACAGCCGTCTGTGACCGATGGGTGTAACAGTACCCCCCTTCTTAGGGCCCCTCCTCAGGGGTTTCAGTTTTCTTGGGTGAGAAGCATGAAGCTGTTTGATCAGATGTTTGCCAAGGATGTTGACCGCAGGCTCCCAACTGTTTTCTTCAAGGCCAAATCCTTCCCAAGATATCAGATATTCCCATCGCCTTCCGTGCTACCTCACGTCCAAGATGTCCTGTACCTGATACGTAATGTCCTCTTCATAAACCAGAGGTTGGGGCTCAGGCAGTTTCTTGGAGAACTCCGACAAGATGAGAACCTTTAAAAGTGAGATGTGGAAGGCGTTATGAATCTTGAGTGATGAGAGTAGGCGAAGACTGTATGTGATTAGTCCCAGCTGGCAAAGGACGGGAAACGGTCTAATGTATCAGGTAGCGAAGCGAGCTGAAGTCAGTTTCAAGCGAATAAAACGAATGCTGAGCCACACCTTGTCTCCAGGGTTGAACTGTGGAGCTGCCCAATGATGGGCATCGTAGAACTTCTTTGCCTTCTGAGCAGCTTGCTGAAGAAGTTGCTTGGTATGGTGCCAAAGTTGGTGTAATTCTTGTGCTGTAGCCTGCGCCACTGGAGAAGATACAGACAGAGGTAGTGGAAGAGGAGGCAGAGGCTGGTGTCCATACACTTCTTGGAAGGGGGAAGACCCCGTGGATGCCAACTGGTGGGAGTTTAAGGTGAACTCAGCCCAGGGAGGCAAGTCGGACCAGTCATTCTGCCGAGAGTTTACATACGCCCAAAGCAATTGCTTCAGGGTTCAGTTTGTCCTCTCTGTCTGCCCGTTAGCCTGTGGGTGATAGGCTGATGTGAGATCCAGGGCGATATCAATTTTTTTACACAGTGATCTCCAAAATCTTGCTGTAAATTGTACACCCCGATCTGAGAGGATGTGTCTCGGATGTCCGTGGAGGTGAAAGATGTGGCGAATGAACAATTTTGCCAACTCCAGGGCTGAGGGAAGACATGGAAGTGCCACAAAGTGAGCCATCTTTGAAAACTGGTCCAGCATAACCCAAATGGTGTTGTTGCCAGAAGAAGGAGTGAGTCCACAATGAAATATGTGGCTATATGGGTCCATGGCTCACTGGGTGCAGAAAGGAGTTGTAAGAGACCCCAAGGATGACCCACCGGAGGTTTCTGACGAGCGCAAGTGGGACATGATTCTACATGTGCTTTAGCATCTTTCTTCATGGTTGGCCATCAGTAGAATCTTTGAAGAGTGGAAAGAGTTATAGCTTGTCCGGGGTGATCTGCCAACAAGGAATCATGTGCCCAGCAGAGGATTTTCTTTTGAAGTGGTCGGGGAACCACCGTCTTTCCAGATGGCACTGTGAGCATGGTGGACAGGAGAATTTTATTTGGGTCAATGATGTGTCTCGGCAGTTCCGGAACATCTTCTGTGGTGAGCGAACGAGAGAGTGCATCAGCTCGAGCATTCTTGTTGGCTGGCCGGTATCATAGTAGGAAATTGAACCAAGTAAAAAAGAGAGACCAGAGGGCTTGCCTGTGATTGAGGCATTGTGTATGGTGGAGGTACTCGAGGTTCTTGTGGTCAGTATATACCGTGATCTGGTGCTGCGCTCTCTCGAGCCAGGGACGCCACTCCTCATAAGCCAGTTTAATTGCCAGCAATTCCTTGTCCCCGATCCCATAATTATGCTCAGCCGGGGAAAAGCATCGGGAGAAGAATGAGCATGGGTGCAAGGTGTGATTGGCTGAATGTTGGCTGAGTACTGAGCCGACACAGACATCAGAAGCGTCAACTTCGACGATGAAGGGTCATCGGGGGTTGGGATGATGCAAACATGGCTCTTGTAAGAATGCTTTCTTGAGCTCCTGGAAGGTGGTCATGACTTCAGGAGACCACTGAGATGGGTTTGCCCTCTTATGAGTCATGGCTGTGAGTGGGACGGTCAGTGTTGAATAGTGTTGGCTGAACGACCTGTAATAGTTCATAAAACCAAGAAATCTTCGGAGTGCCTTAAGGCCCATGGGTTGAGACCAGTCGTGAATGCTCTTGGTCTTCTGTGGATCCATTTGACACCCCTGGCTTGAGACCACATAGCCAAGAAACGGGACATACTCCTGGTCGAAAGAGCATTTCTCCAGCTTGGCGTATAGCTGGTTGTCCCTTAGGCATTGCAGGACATTGGTGACATGCTGGTTGTGGCTGTGGAGGTCTTGAGAGAATACCTGGATGTACAGGTAGACCATGACGCAGTTATAGAGCATGTCTCTGAAGATCTCATTCATCATATTCTGAAACACTGCCAGAGTGTTGCAGAGGCCAAATGGCATTACCAGATATTCAAAATGGCTGTCATGGGTGTTAAATGCGGTTTTCCATTCATCACCTTGACAGATCCTGACCAAATTGTAAGCTCCCCTGAGGTCCAACTTAGTAAATATTTTGGCCCCCTGGAGTCTGTTGAAGAATTCATAGATTAACGGCAAGGGGTAACGGTCCTTCAGGGTAATCCCGGTTAAGCCGTGGTAATCTATACATGGCCAGAGGGAGCCGTCCTTTTTCCCCATAAAAAAGAACCCTGCTCCAGCAAGTGATTTGGAGGGCCGAATGAAGCCCCTTGCCAGGTTCTCTTGTATATATTCGGACATAGCCTTTGTCACAGTAAACGAAAGTGGGTAAACCCTTCCATGAGGAGGCTCAATGCCAGGCAATAAGTTTATAGCACAATCGAATGAGAGGTGAGAAGGTGGGGTGTCTGCTGCCTTCTTGGAGAACACATCGATAAAAGAGGAGTACTGTGGGGGAAGACCCGGAAGCGATGTCATGGTAACCATGCACAGCATCAGGGACACGACCTCCAAGCATCTTCTATGACAGGAGTTGCCCCATTCGGACAATTGTAGAGTGCTCCATTTGAATTGTGGAGTATGTAGTTTTAACCATGGTAATCCAAGGACCACATGGTGTATAGCCTTGTCCAGTACCAAAAAGGAGATAGTCTCAGTGTGTAGCGATCACGTGCATAGTCGAATGGGAACCGTGGAGAAAGTAACTTTGCCTGGTAGGGGCTCACCATGAATGGAGGAGAGCAGTAATGGCATGGGGGTATGGACAGTGGGGATCCGAAGGTGTTCCACGAGTTGTCTTAGGATAAAATTCCCATTGGCTCCAGAGTTTACCAACACCAATGTGTGGAATTCTTGAGTGACTGAATGAATAGAAACAGGCAGTGTTAATGGAGGAAAGGGTGATGTCAGGCCTAGGAGATGTCCTCCGGCAGAACCTAGGCCTGGGAGTTTCCCGAACAGTGTGGGCAGGAGGGTACTGCATGACCCGGTTGGCCACAAATCATGCAGAGGCCCGATCTTTGACGTCTACGCCTTTCCTTGGCAGATAGATGACCATGGCCCATTTGCATTGGTTCTTCCTCCTTGGTGCCTTGTGTAGTAGCAGTCTGGGCGGACGATGTGGGTTGGATGCGTGGAGCACCTGAAGCTGTCCTCTTGGATCCTCTGGTCTCAAGCGAACGATCACAAAGACAGTGGTCGATATGATCGGCGAGGTCAATAAGGGAATCCAAAGCCTCAGGAAGTTCTCTGGCTGCTAATTCGTCCTTGATCCACGGGCTCAGGCCTTCAAGGAATATAGCACATAAACAACCCAGGTCCCAGTGCAATTCAGACGAGAGATTCCTAAACTTGATAACGTAATTGGTCAAAGGTCTGGAACCTTGTTGCAGATGCAGAAGCATAGACCTGGAGATGTCCTTTCGACCAGGGTTGTCGAACACAACCTCTGACCAATTACGTTATCAAGTTTAGGACTCTCTTGTCTGAATTGCACTGGGACCTGGGCGAGAAAGTCCAGCAGGTCCTAAAGGATCGGGTCCGTTCGCTCCCAAAGGGGTGATGCCCAGGACAATGCTTTCCCATCCAGGAGGGATAAGATGTAGGTTGTTTTGGAAATTATGTCAGGAAAATATGCAGGCTCTAAAGAAAAGTGCATGTTGCACTGGTTCAAGAAGTCCCTATATGATAGGGGGTAACCTGCGAAACGAGGAGGTGCCGGCAAAGGCACCATAGACCGGAAGGGTAACACAGGCGAAGCTGGGGTTGACTTGACAGGTGTCGAGGTGGAATCCAGCAGTTTATTCAATTGGTTTATGGCATAAGCCAAAGTCTCCAGAATGTTTTGTTGTTCTGTGATTCGCTGGGCCAGGCCAGGTATGGCCTGGAGCGCTGAGACCTGTGCCGGGTCCATGGACTTGGCAATCTGTTAGGATATGTGTGTATGTGGGTCCTGGGCCGAGGTGAGAGATGGGTATCACCCACGGGGAGGAGCCCCGTGGGCCTCACCATCAGGAGGCGAGATCTCAGCTAGGGGTGTGCAGAGCAACAGGTGCTGGAGAGAGAGAGAGAAGAGGAGAGGGCAGGAGAGATAGAGATGGTGACCCCAAGGGGTGAAGCCACGGAGCGTCAGCATGGGAAGCTGATGTCAGGTCTAGCTAGAATGTCCTTAAGTCTTCATTAATGGAACAGAGTGACACTGCTCACAGAGCGGAGAGTGAAGTAGAAAGTCTCACAGACATTGGGATGCCACAGGTTTATGCAGTGGGGTATGCCCATGGAGTAGTCCTCTATAGAAACAGTGATGGCCCATAGAACGGGGTACACTGGTGAGGGTTCCTCAGTAGCGTAGACACGGCAATGGTCCACAGAGCGGGGTACACCGATGAGGGTCCTCAATAGCGTTGGTATGGCAATGATCCGCAGAGCGGGATACCCTGATGAGGGTCCCAGTAGCGTTGGTACGGCAAGGGTCCGCAGAGCGGGGTACTCACTGTAGTAGAGCAAAGTTCCAGAGGAAGCCCTGGGGAATGGGGCAAGTAGCAGTACAAGAGGCAAGGCTCTCCGAGGAACGGATAGCCAGAGACAAAGTAGGGCCCCCACGGAGCAGGTACCCGGAATCTCTCTCATCAAGGAAGCTGGAGCTGGAACCCAGGTCTGACGTGAGCAGATTCAGCAATGAGGGAACTCGTTGCCAAGTCGTAGGCAGGCAGGGCCAACCAGCTTAAATCTCCATAAGCAATTACATAATCCGGAAGGAACACCCCCGAAGTTCCCGCCATGACGTGGTTGACTGGCCCAAGAGTGCACGAGCATGCCTAAGGAACTCCCAGGGCAAGATGGCGGTCGGCAGCGTTCATACCATGTGGGAAGGCCCAGGAACTAGGGCGTGCAGGCTGGCGATAGCTGGCAGAGGCCGCCAATCTCCCCAGAGGAGTCGATGCAGGGAGGCATAAGGTGAGCAACAGTGGTCACAGCCATCTGCGACCAACGGGCGTAACAACTACTGTCTCATCTCTCCTCTCCTCCACTACATTGTATGAGTCAGTTGATGATACATTCTCTTCTTACAATACCATACTCTTCTTCACTACTTAAGACACTCTTGCCCCTCTCCTTTCCCCTCTTCTAGGCTGCACCAATCCCCAGAATTAATTTCCTACATTCTTGTGCCCACTCTGAAGAGCATCTCTGGTTAAAGTCCCATACCCATTCTGTCTTCATACATTTCAGATTCATGCTGTCCTCCTTCTAGACTGCCATTGCAATTGCCAAGCAAAACTACAATGTTCATCTGACAACCTCTCTTGCCTCCAACCCTCACTGCCTCTTTTCCATGTTCAGTT
This sequence comes from Rhinatrema bivittatum, assembly GCF_901001135.1. Classification (NCBI taxonomy): domain Eukaryota; kingdom Metazoa; phylum Chordata; class Amphibia; order Gymnophiona; family Rhinatrematidae; genus Rhinatrema; species Rhinatrema bivittatum. The sequence goes on from NC_042616.1 coordinate 574,177,483, forward strand.
CCCAGACTTTGCCTCCCACTCTCCTATCACTCTCTGCACAGACTATGGTTAACTATTTCCATGAAAAGTTCACAAAATTAGTATTGAGTTCTTAACTAGGTCACCTCTACCTCCCTCTCCCCTACTTCATTCTTCTCCCCTTCTTCTGGCCCCTGCCATCTTCTCCTTTTCTGAAATCACAGTGGGGGAACTGCCCATCTTCTCTACACCTCCAAACTTACTACTTGTTCCTCTTGCCCCATTCCCACCCAGTTCCTCAGCTCTATTTTCCCTGCAATTATTCCTTCGATTGGTTACTTTCTTAATCTACCACTTTCCACTGCAACTGTTCCTGCTGCCTGCAAACACACTGTGGTCACTCCATTCCTCAAATACCTGCCTTGTGTGAGTATACCTGTATGCAGTGCTGTCCTCCCACCAGCATGGGCCTTCGGTAGGCCATATAACCTGTTGCCTTAGGCTGGAGGATCTGTTGGTGACCATGATGCCATCTGCTGGCGACCATGATGCCAACTGACTCAGCACTTCCACAGGATATAAGCCCGTCTCTCTGTAAGTACCCTGGCTCAGCATAGAGTTCTTTTATTCTGTGTGTGATCCATGTTCTGATTCCTAGCCTTATTTATTTATAAAATTTCTATCCTGCTGATCCACAAATCTCACAAGTAACATAAAATACCCACATAAATACAATCAAACAGCAATAAACAACTAAAATTATCAGCATACAATACAGTAAAATAAAGCCAAAATGAAACATAAAGTGACTGCGTAACCAACTTAGAGGGTCCTAGACTGCAATGTTGTCTTTCAACAAAAGCAATGGCAGACTGATGATTTTTAAGTTGCTTCCTAAAGCAAAGCAGGTCATTTTCAACTCTAAGCTCCTCTTTTCATCCGCAGTTCATTCCATAGGATTGGACCAGCTATATTAAACATACATTCTCTGGTAGAAGCCAGGTGAGTATGTTTCATCGTAAGCACTTCAAGGAGGTACTGAGTCAAGGAGCAGAGGGAGTGCATGGGAGCATATCAGCAGATGGCAAGTTGGAGACAAGCGGTAGTTAAGCTGAGCAAAGTCTTATGGACAGTAATGAGAACCTTAAATTTGATCCTCCACTCCACAGGAATCCAGTGTAAGGACATCAGCTCAGGTGAGATATATTCACATGAGGAAGTGCCAGAAATCAGCCATGCAGCAGCGTTCTGAATTAGTTGCAGAACTTCCAGATGTGAATGTGGGAGGCCTAGAAACAAGGCATTACAGTAATCCAGTGTAGAGAGAACCAAAGATGGGTGACTAACCGGAAATCAGAGAATTCAAGGACATTTTTAAGAGAGCATAGCAGCTGCAGTTTGAAATAAGAGAATTGAACCAGAGAGTTAATCTGTGGGTGGAAGGACAAAGCAGAGTCCAATAGGATGCCCAGATAGCATGCTTGCTGTTTAATAGGAATGGGATGATTGTTAAACATGAAAGTAGGAGGAAAGGTCCTTGGATGCGCCCTTGCCAAAAATACCATGTCATTCTTGTTGATGTTTAAAGCAAGCCTCTTGTCAGACAACCAACTCTGAAATTTTGAGAGACAACGTGAACTTTTGTAAAGCAGTTCTGAAGGCCAGGGAGATGGGAAAGAAAAACTGAATGTCATCATCATATAATTTAAAAGAGACCTCAAGAGAAAAAAAATGCATAATGGTGCCAAGTATATATTGAGTAGTAATGGGAAGAGAATAAATCCTTATGGCACCCCAGTGGGAAGTGAATGAAAATCAGAAAGACTGTTTCCAAATGTCTAAAAGCACTACCAGAAAAAAAGACCCGCTATTGAATCCAAGTCAAATGGTATCAAAGCTGTCCAATAGCAATGATTTTTCGTTACAGAATGGGTGGAAGCAAAACTAAGATTGGTGAAGCATGTGATTGCCCTTCACATAATCTTGAAGTTGCGAATGAATTATCTTTTCAGTAACTTTGGACAAAAGTGGCATGGAAGACATTGGCCAACAGCTATGTAGGTTGAGAACATCTAGGTTAGGTTTTTCCATGAGTGGGCTCAGAAAAGCAGATTTGAGAGTGGATGGGTATCATTCTTCAGATAGATAAGCATTCACAAAGTCTGCAAGGAAACTGGCCACATCTGAATGCAGAACTTTTATAAGGGCGGTGCAACAGGAATTAAATAAGCAGTATTTATCTTTCAGTGCAGCCAAGATAGAAAGCTGAGTAGATAGGAGAGAATTGGGTCCAAAATGTAGACACTATACTCAAGTTAGATATGAGAAGATGTACTGGATCCAAGGATAGTGAAAGGGCATTAGCAGGCACAGTGGGGAGAGAAGAGGAGCTGGCAAGTCCAGCAATGACTTGTAATGTCTTAACCTGGAAAAAAGTTAGCCATTCTTTCACAAAAGTCTACAGAGGCTGAGAACGAATTGCATTCAGGGGTAGAAATCAGAGAATGGACTATTCTAAATAGTTCCCTTGGCTGTGAAGCAACAGCAGCTACTCGTTCCATGTAGCAGGCCTTCTTAGCCTTATCTATGACAGATATATAGCGAGATAATGGTGTGCAATAATCAGCAAGCATACCCTTATATTTGTATTTATGCCATCAATAAGCAGTAATTATCTTTCAGCCCAGCCAAGATAGAAATAATCTCTAACTTTTGTAGTTCATTTTTTATGATCTTTAATGAAGAAGAAAACCATAGGGCACAGTGATGATGCTCCATGTTTTTCGGGACTCTGTCTTGTCTTATTTTGCATGTTTGGTCTAAGTATAGTGGCCTTCAGTTTTCACTCTCTACATTCCACAGTAATATCCCTTGCCAAAATCTCCAATGACCTGCTTATGGCTAAAACCAAAGGCCTTTTCTCAATCCTTATCCTCCTTGCTGGTTGTGACAGTGTTGATCACCCCCCACTCCTTGATACTCTGTCCTCACTTGGATTTCAGGACTCTGTCTTGTCTTGCCTTATTCTGCATGTTTGGCTCAGGTATCGTGGCCTCCTGTTCTGTGTGCTTGCCCTGACCTGTTTGATTGTTCCTGTTCTACTTGACCCTGCATTCTGGCCCAAGAAATGTGACCTTCTGTTTTTTTGCATGTCTTGTCTAAGACCTTCTGGTATCTGTTCATTGTTCTATCTTAGTCTGTCTTGTTTAGTAGGGCCCGTTTAGTTCTTGTCTCAGCTCCAGTTCTGTCCCATTTTAGTGGATGCCTTTTAGTTACCTGTGTGAGCCTTAAGTCCTCCAACCCACCAGAACCAGAAGGTTCAACCTGAGGAGGAGCTGGCCAGTACAAGCCGAAGATCCCTCGTGCTAGGACAGTCCTGTTTCTGTTCGAGACTGCTGTCCCTGAGTCCTGCCTGCTCCTGTCCTGGGGGTTAATGAACACTGGCGATTGCTGTGATACCCTACTAATTATTGTCCTTTCTCCCTCCTCTTTTTTGCATCCAAACTACTCAAATGTGCTGTTCACTTCCTCTCTCTTTCTTCTCAGCCCATTCCAAATCCACTCTAGTTTGATTTTCACTCTCTACATTGCACAGAAACAACCTTTGCCAAAATCTCCAATGACCTTTTTATGTTTAAAACCAAATGCCTTTACTTCATCCTTATCCTCCTTGACTTATCTGCTGCTTTTGACACTGTTGATCACCTCCTCCCTTGATACTTTGTCCTCACTTAGATTTCAGGACTCTGTCTTGTCTTGATTCTCTTCTTACCTCTCCCATTGCACTTTTAGTGTGTCTTCTGGTGGCTCCTTCTCTATTGCTATTCCCACTATCAATTGTGGTGCCTTAGGACTCTGACATGGGCCCTCTTTTCTTCTCTTTCTATATAAATTCCCCTGGTGCTCTAATCTCCTCCCATGGTGTTGAATACCATCTTTATGCTGATTATTTCCAGTTTTTTGTTACCTCTCTATTTCAGAAATTTCATCATGAATCCAATCCCAAATCTCAGCCTGCATGTCTGACATTGCTGCCTGGATATTCCACCACCATTCAACATGGCCAAGACAGAACTTATCTTTCCCCCAAACCCATTTTTCCCTTTTACCTCTTTCTCTGTTTCTGTGGATAACACTGTCACCCTCCCAGTCCCCACAGCCTGTAAGCTTGGGTTCATCTTTGACTCCTCTCTCACTCTCCTGTATACATATCAAAAGCTCAGCTAAAATGTGTTGTTTCTTTCTCTATGATAAAAAAAACAAAAACAAAACACCCCACCTCTAATCACAAAGAATTAAAGACACAGAAATCAATAGTGAAACCACTTTACTGCTCTGCCTTATTTTTAATCATAGGTCATTCGAGAAACAAAAGTGTCCCACATAGGACATTCAGATAATGAAAATGTCTGACATTGAACTAATACATAAATATTTTTTAGATTTTTCTATTGCAAATAAAAATTGGCATTTTTATTATTACAAAATGTAACGGAGAATAAGTGCATCACATTGAAAACTTATCTGAAGAGTCATTATATATCCAATCTCATATGTTGTTCTGCAAAGTATTTCATAATTTTCCTCAGAGAGTTAAGACAAGAGGATTTTTTTTTGTTTCCATTTGAGTAGACCTTGTAGTTAAATATGGTCTTGTATTTTCCTATTTGAGAAGATTTCAGCTGTAGAATACTGAACTGGTTTAACTTTGCCTACTTGGACTGAATCCAGCTATTGCTACTTTTGCTTTTGAGACTTGGAAATTCTTGGAACTTAAAAAATAAATTCTTTTTCCTTTTTAGAGCCAACCAAAATGGGTGGACTTGGATTTATTTTTTTTTAGTAAGTCCCCCCTTGGGCATCCCAGAAATTTTCTGGAACCTATTTGGTGATCTCTGGAGGACTCAGACTGCTCCCAAGTCTGCAGCAGTGTTACTCATCACCACCTCTGCAGCAATTGTAGGTGGCCTCGAGAAAAGAGGTTTACACACAGATCCAAGGGAACCCTGAAGCACAGTGCAGCCCCTTTGATGCCTCTCCTCCCTCTCTGATATCTTTCTACGTCCAGATTTTCTATTTAATTATTTATTTATTTATTTAGTGTTTTTCTATACCGGCATTCGAGATAAGAATCACATCATGCTGGTTTACATTTAACAGGGGGTGTAAAATGAAAATAAAGTAAAAACTGTAACAAGTGAAGAGAAACTCTGAAGTTCTTTACTCTCCTCCTAGTGCTTCATGGAAGCATCATATAAACACAAACCTACCCATCTCTTTTGGGGGAAAAACCCTCTTATCACTCATCATCACAATACACACTTTCTGAATCTCTCTTTGCTGGAACATTCTCCATTTAGAAGTATAGTGAAACCCAGACAGGGGTCACACTAGCTCTATATGTTCAACTTCCCTTGCCCTGGCTCGAAACAGGTCCATCAACAGAAAAGTAGAGCCAGTGAGTCATTTTGGGAACTGGAGCATAAGAAGGATCTGGTACTCTCTCCCTCAGTCCCTGCCCAGTTGTCCTCCATAGCATGGTCCCCATCTAACCGCCTCCTGATGGGGACTGTGTCTGACCTAATACTGAGGCTTTTGGTAGGGAGAAGGGAGGAGGAGCAGGGAGGGGGCCTTTTGGGCTTATAAGCCCACTATGGAACTTACATTTTTGAGGGACTCAGGAAATGGTGAGGTCAGCTGGCTAGGCCTGCCTTGTTTTCGCTGGGATGGGGTGTGGGGGATTAGGCCACGAAGCCCACTCAACTGTGTGTTTTTCAGACTAGCACATCTTAATCAGCTATATCCTTTGATTATATTAGGTTAAGTTAAAATCATCCAGCAACACATTCCCAAATAACTTTAACCCTCCTCCTGCAGATATCTAGATATAGGCAAATATCGGAGATAGCTGAAAAGTTTATTTAGGTATCTCAGCTCTACCCTGGAATGCCCCCAAAATGCCTACCATTTATTCAGTTAATTTTTTTCAACCCCTATATATAAATAATTAAATAAGAGACAGCTAACACTGAAAGGCCAGTCTATTATAGTGTACCAAAATTCACACAGAAATTGTGAATTTACACATATAAGTTTTCTACAGAGACTCCTATGGAAATAAGCCTGGTAGAAAACTTAGGCATTGAAGTTAATTATGGACAGGTTTGCAAACAAGATAACTACACTTCATTGAGTTATCTTTGTTATGGAAAACCAGCCTGCAAAAGGCCTTTTTGTGCATAATTTAACGCTGCAAACACATTTAATGAGCTGCTTTGCATGATTTTCCATTGCAACAGTTCTTTAATTTATAATGTGCATAAAAGTTTGCAAGCATAAACTTAAATACTTAAGTTTACTACATACAAAGACAAAAAATGTAGTATTGTCTGCTTTGTGCGTAAAAAAGGAAACGTGTATCTAAGCCTAATTTAGTTGCACAAGGTGCTGTTTTTACATGCAAAACAGACTTTGCAAAATTTGGCATACTTTAGTAAACAACCTGAAGAGTTTGAAATTTAAGTATCAGGTTAGGAATCTTTCTCCAAGATATAACATATATCATACAAGTTATAATTGCTTTACAAAGAGGGGTGGTATTGTACCTTCAAATATGAATCAAATAAATATAAATAACCCCTCACCCCCCAAAAAAATGTGGTTCAAAGTCCAAGTATTGCTTGATTCTCTTTGGTATATGGTGTAATATATTCCACTTACGGTATATTACTTACTGGTGGTGGCTCTATCTTTGCTTCCTCACTTTTGATCTCACTCACAGCATATAATTATATATCAGCCTGTTCAGTGAAAACACCTCCAGTACACACTGAATTTACTGTGTAAAACATCTATAAGATTCCAAGGATTTCTCGGTAGAGCCTATTTATCTGAAGACCCCTGCTAAAGACAGATATCCATTCTACTTCAAGATGAGAAGAGTTTTGCATCTCTTAGAATTTATTGAAGCATTCTGATAAATCATAAGCGGCTTCCTTTCAGGAAATGAAATGATATATAGCTTTCATGTCACAGAGCTGCAACATCCTTATAAAACTAACTTAACAATTTAGCTACTAAATAAATCAATACTTTTTTTTTTTATTTGGAGGTTTTAACCAGCATGAATATATTGACTTGAGTTTCTATAATCTGATGGTACTTTTCAAAGCTTTTTATGTGGGTGAACAGCTGTTTACCTGCATGAAAAGCCATGCTGAAAACTGACAAACGGAACAATGCTTAGTAAATGAGGTTCTCAGTTTTTCTTGTGTAAGAACATGTTTTATAACAGTTTTATATTCCCTAGATGCCTTTTTTGGATCCTAAACCCAATTGAAGATCTCAAAAGATGCTGTGCTCTTCATCAATTGCTGCCAGTGCTCTCCAAGGGGTAGATTTTAAAAAACGGCGCGTTCGTGTACTTTTGTTGGCGCTCCAGGCGCAAACAAAAGTACGCGGGATTTTAGTAGATACGCGCGTAGCCGTGCGTATCCGCTAAAATCCTGGATCGGCGCGCGCAAGGCTGCCTATTCTGTGTAGCCGGCGCGCGCCGAGCCGCGCAGCCTGCCGCCATTCCCTCCAAGGCCGCTCCGAAATCGGAGCGGCCTCGGAGGGACTTCGCTAACGCCCTCCCCTCACCTTCCCCTTCCTTCCTCTACCTAACCCACCCCCACGACCCTGTCTAAAACCCCCCCCCCTACCTTTGTTGGGGGATTTACGCCTCCCAGAGGGAGAAGTAAATCCCCGCGCGCCAGCGGGCCGCTGGCGCACCTAGACGCAACCCGGGGGCGGTTCCGGAGGGCGCGGCCATGCCCCCGGACCGCCCCAGGCCGAAACCACGCCCCCGGGCTCGCCCCCGAAACGCCGCATCCCGCTCCGAAAACGGCGCGCCGCTTGGCCCCGCCCCCGACACGCCCCCGACACCCCCCTCTCGGAAAACCCCGGGACTTACACGAGTCCTGGGGCTCTGCGCGCGCCGGTAGGCCTATTGAACATAGGCGCACCGGCGCGCAGGGCCCTGCTCACGTAAATCCGGGCGGATTTACGCGAGCAGGGCTCTTAAAATCCGCCCCCAAGTGTTTTTTTCTCATCTAACTGGGGCGAGCAAACTGGAGGGCCCTGGGAGGGGAGGCTTAAATAGTCCTTAAGGGGGGTCATACTGGCTGCCCAATCAAGGAAGAAAAAGCAGTTACATTGTCAAGTCTCGATGCCATGGAGGCACTGCAAGCTCAGGAGGGAGGGAGTTGCCAGAACATAGTGACATCATTGTAAGCATATATAATAATATATAATAATTGTAACTCCTCTTGAAGAATGTACCTAATTAATGGTTCCACTTATAAAACTTATGAGACATACCTCACAAAATGAACATGAAAATGAAGTGTGTATACACAATTGGAGTCAATAATTGAGGATATTAGTGAGACTTCATAGCTTAGGGCTAATATGCATCACAAGTAGCTCACCAGCAACTTACATTGCATGCCTGCAAATATAGTCATAGGTCCGCTATGTCATATATGTTTTTTTTTAAACTTGTCTATATGCAATTAAAAAATAGAAATGGGACACTTATCTCAATTGAAATGTGTCTTTGTCTTTGTGCTGTCAATCTCTTAAGAATTCAAATGTTCTGAAAGTCAAGATGTTCTCTAAAGGAGCAGAATATTCTAAAAGTCAAGATGTTTCCAAATATTCACAATTCCAGATGTTCCCAATGTTCTTATAAGGAGCAAAATCTTTTAAAAGTGTTGCGGAGGTGGACCCTTGGCCTAAGGTGGTGTTGGCGCCACCCGTAGGGGAAATCCCCATGGGTCCCCACCGTTGGGAGGCAAGGCCAAGTGGGAAGCGGAGGCCAACTGGAGCTTCGCCAATACCAGCCCTCGTTCCCCCACAGGTTGAGCCCTTGGGTACTGGGGCCGGCTGGACTTAGGCAGGCCTCCGCGTGGTTGATCCCGGAGAGAGTGCCCAGAAGCAGGATGCCAGGAAGCAGCGGAGACGGGGGGTACCCATGGGAGAGGCAAGATCCGAAGTCTGGAACAGACAAGAGTCGAGGCAGGCGGATGAAAACAGAGTCAGGTCCAAGCAGAGAGTCAGGGCAGGTGGCTGGAGACAAGGTCAGATCCAAGCAAGAGGTCAAAGCCAAGGGGGTCTGTCCGAAGGGAAGGAGGAACAGGAACTGGAACTGGAGCAGGTACTTGGAACAGGAGCTGGAACTGGAGAAGCAATGAAGTGCATGACAGGAAAGCATGGAGACCTGTTGCCAAGGTCGGCTCTGAACACCTGAGCCTGCCTTATATAGGGAAGCTGGTTGACATCATCATCCGGGGCTGCTGGAGGCTTTCCTGCCATGGCCCCTTTAAAGTCCAGAGAGGCATGCACGCACGCGCCTAGGGTAAACAGGCTGAAGACGAGGAAGTGGTGTCGTCTCTCCGTGGCGCACGTGGGGAGACCCGACCAGGCCCGGAGGAGGCCACAGCAGCACCGGAAAGACCTAGGAACATGGAGGAGACACGAGTGCGTAGGCAGCTGCCTACTGCTGCCAGAGAGGATGGGCCAAGTCCGGGGCCCCGGCATCAGGGGAGAGTAGGGCCAGCCGCGGGCCTGCCGTGGCTGGGAAGCCTAACAAAAAGTAAAGATGTTTCCAAATATTCGCAAATCGCAGATGTACCTGACACAGACTGCCTTTCAGAAGAAATACTTCCTGCTTCAGGGGGACTGAATAATGGCTTATGTGGTCTGTGCCGGGAACAACCGGACTTTGTGATCATTTGGAAACATCTTGAATTTTTAAAAATTTTGCTCCTTAAGAGAACATCAGGAACATCTTGACTTTTACATATGTTTATATGGGCTTTGTGTATATACTGTATCTATACCTAATTATCTATATAAATATATAGGAATGAATGAATGAATGAATGAATGAATGAAAGGACACCATCATAATAGGCTTCCTCGTTAGGGCTTCCGCCTATTCAACTCAGCCTTATGTATAATCATAGGTCATAGTTGTAGAAACATTTTTTTAAGGAGATTTTTTCTTTGCAAATAAAATTGATAAAGTCATTGACTCTTTCAGCCTCTAACTAATATTATTCCTTATGCGCAATCCATCTTTAGAACAGTTCAACTTATCTTGAAATGCTTCGATATTTCAATGGTTCAGTCAAAAGCCATAACAGTGTTCACAGTGCTGACCCGACACTTTGGTTCCTGTCACCCGATGTCACGAGTGCAGGAGATCGCTCCCGGACCCCCGCTGGACCCCCAGGGACTTTTGGCCAGCTTGGGGGGGCCTCCTGACCCCCACAAGACTTGCCAAAAGTCCAGTGGGGGTCCAGGAGGGACCTCCTGCACGCGGGCCGTATTGCCAATATTCAAAATGGCGCTGGCGCTACTTTTGCCCTCACTATGTCAGTGAGGGCAAAAGTAGCACCGGCGCCATTTTGACTTTTGCCCTGTCATATGGTAAGGGCAAAGGGCCACCGGCGCCATTTCTTTTAACGCAGCCGTGGCCCGAGAGCGGGAGATCGCGCCGGGACCCCCCACTGGACCCCAGGTAATTTAAAACATTTTGGGGGGCTTCGGGAGGGTGGGGGATTTATTTTAAAGGGTTGGGGTGGGTTTTAGGGTGCAGGTTTTTCCGCCCTCCCCCGATTTACGATTTTTTACGATTTAAAAAAAACAAAAACCATGACGATCAGATTTCCCTCCCCCCCCAGCCAAAATTGATCGTTAAGACGATCGATCACCCGATTCACATCCCTACCCTATAGCTTGTCAAAGACAAAACACTGTCCCCACCACCTGGATAAAGTCCATATTGCTAATGATATGATCATTGAAACATTATACTTTTCCTTCCTGATCTTTCCCACCATTTCCAAGCCACCTGTAAAGGCTTCAAGAAAACTCTATGTTATAAGGCAGAAAAACTGCAAATTTGTCTGGAGTGTAGGGAGGTAAGAAAGGAGTATGGTCGGCACACATCATCGCAGAAAACCAGAGGTACAAATTTAAAATCCTCTGTATAAGCAACATGTAGCCACCTTATCAGAGCTGCTTCACTGTACAATCTCAAATCCAAAAGAGCAACTCCTTCCAAAGGCAACCTTGAATCATTTGATTTCCAAATAAACTTACTTCAGATTTGAGGAACTCAATCTCTCTCTTTTTTTCTCTTCATAAAGGGATCATCTGAAGTGGATACAAGATCTTTGGAAGCAGGATCATTTTTTACAGGAGCACATCTACCCATCAGTGAAACAAGAAAGTCCTTCCATCTGTTTAGAGTTGTACTCAGTTTCTCGAGTACATCAATAATGTTCAACCTGTAAACCATGGAAATATCACTTGCTATATATATATTAAAACTCCTAGTGCCCATTTAAATGGGAACTCACCCACTTAATTGCTTTGTAATGAGCCATCCAAGGGAAGTACTTCTGATATATATATTAAACTGAGCACAAGAGAATTAGCCAAAAATTCAAATCAGTGTCATTATTTCTGGGAATAGCTGGTTAACATTTTTAACAAACAAAGCAGGTCATCTACAAACAAACTGATCTTATATTCAGCCTTTACAAATCTTACAGCCTGGATTACTATTGAGTTTCTAATCTTCATTGCCAAGGGTTATAAGGAGATGAAAAATTAAATGATGAGACAACAGGCAACCTTGTCTTGTTCCTCTGAAGAATGGAATTGTTTTGGTCAGCAGTCCAGTAACCAAAATATTTGCTCTCGGGTTAGAAAACCACAATTTTACCCAGGTCAAAAAGTTTCCACATAAACTAAATTTATTCAGCACCCAAAACAAATATATCCTTATATTTATTTATTTATTTATTTAACAGTTTTTTATACCGACCTTCATAGTAAATTACCATATCGGATCGGTTTACAGATTAACAAAAGGGAAAAACAACAAGAGTAACAAATCCACGTAAACGAAAGATAACAATAAGTAGGAATAAGTCAAAAATTACAATCAACAAGGGGAGAGAACTTGGAAGCTTGCAACAAGCTGGAAGGAAGATAGGCCGGTAAAAGAAATTTTACCATAGAAAGTACAAGTTAAAAACTTAGACGGTGTTTTAACCTTATAACGCATATAATTTTATCATATGCGTTCTCATCATCAAGACTAACCAGAGCGTCAACTAGTGGTAACTTTTGCCTTGTTTGAAGTACAGTCAAGGTTTTCAATAAATTTTGTTGAAGCATATTGTCCTTTGAGAAAGCCTGACTGATCAACATGAACAGGCTCTGAAGCAACCAAATTAAGCTTATGGGCCACCACTGCTGCTAAGATTGTAATGTCATAGGTTAGCAATGATAGTGGATGAAAAGAAGTTGTTAAAGTTGGATCTGTTCCTGGTTTAGGTATTAAAAACATAGGAGTAGATTTTAAAAGGGTTATGCACATAAGGTACGCGCGTAACCCTTTTAAAATGCTCCTGCGTGCGCCGAGCCTATTTTGCATAGGCTCGGTGTGCGTAAGTCCTGGGGCTTCGCTAGGGGGGCATGTCGGGGGCGTGTTGGGTGGGCGGCGCGACGTTCGGGGCATTCCGGGGAGCATGTCTGGGGGCACGGCCAAGGCCTCCAGAACAGCCCCTGGGTCAGGAGATGGCGCGCCAGCAGCCCGCTCACACAAGCGAGTTACACCTGCCAGAGGCAGGCATAACTTTTACAATAACGGTAAGGGGGGGTTTAGATAGAGCCGGGGGGGTGGGTTAGGTAGGGGAAGGGAGTGGAAGGTGCGAGGGGGGGGGGGGTGGTGGAAGGAAAATTCCCTCCGCGGCCGCTCTGATTTCGGAGCGGCCTCGGAGGGAACGGGCAGCGTGCGCACAAATGTGCACCTCCTTGCAATCACTTCATCTACAAGCATACCAGAAGAAGGAAGAAGAGGAGTCTGCCAGCATGGCCTAAATAGAAGCAAAAACTGCATCCAGAAGGAAGGGCAGGAGTCCCTTCAGAAGCATGGGCCCAAAGGAGGAGATTGCTGCTGTTGCTTTGGGTTCCAGAGGGAGAAATTATGTGAGTGTGTTAAAGAGAAAGTCAAAGTATGTGTATGTGTGTGAGTAAAAGTCAGTATGGGAGTGTGTTAGAGAATAGAGAAGAGTGTGTGCGGGAGAGAATAGTGAGACATGCGAGTGTGTGTGTAAGTGAGGGTGAGCATGCGTGAGTGACTGTGAGAATGAACATGTGTAGCGGAGAATAAGAGGTGTGAGTGAGCATATATATATGTATGTGTGTGTGTGTGTGTGACAGAAAGTGCAACAGTGAGCATGTGATCATGTTAGTGTGTGCATGAAAGAGAAGAGAAAGTTGTGTGCAACACTGCCCTCTCCCCCAGCCCGCTAATCCACGATAATCTTAAAATAATAGGAAATCAAAAGTTCCCAAATATGGTTGTGAGCAATATCATTTTTTGCCTGGAGCTTTCGTATTATGGAATATGCATTATATGTAATCGGATTTGCTGAATGACCTAAAATAACTCATTTTACCAGCCTTGATCTTCTGTAGTGTGCCTCCAGACCATAGCATTCCAGATCCCATTTTTTGTATGAATTTGCAAGCAGTGTGAGATTATTTGCACTGCTAGCAGAAGTCACATTCTGTGGCTCTTAAGCTTTTGAAGATCTTCACCTCTCAGAAGTTTGATTCTTAGAAGGAAAATCAGGCAAGCTTTTTTGCCCACTTTCCAAGCACTCTGCAAGCTTGTGGCTTGCATGCTTTACCACCACATGGATCAAATCTGCACTGTTCCACACCACCCTAAGCTAAAGACATTCTTAAAGCGCAAACTACTTTACTATAATCTTTCTACCAGAAAATAAAAAAGATTAATAATTGATAAAAGGCAAATGGTATTTTTAAACCATATGTCAAAGCTTGTATAATGTGTCTCTGATTTGAAAATGATGCAAGAGAAAAATCAATGACTAACATTTTCCTCCTTATTGATTTCTTTGATGCCGGTTGGAACTCTGTAATGGCATTTTACCTTGTAACTATATATCATATCTCTTCGTGTTTTTACCAGGTATTATAAAGCAGCAACGAGAAAGGATCTGGCACAAATAACCTATCATTTAGTACAAAGGTTGACTCAGTTTAACAATCCGTACCGTAGCACAGCAGAATACAGTTCATACAATACTGTTACTAAGATTAATTTCTATATTTAAAGAAAACAATAAGATGTAAAAATTGCATTAAATAATGTTTATATGTTAGGGTTCCCTACAACAAATTAAAAAGGGTAGGAGAAACAAAGGTGAATGGAGAGCGACAATGAAGAAGAACAGGAGGGGAAATAAACACAGTTTAACACATCCATGTAGGCTAAAGACACACATTCACCAGAAATCTGCTGCAGGGTTAGCAACTTTGCTTACAAACATGGAAAATTCTGCCCTGATTTTACTGCTGCTACGAAACGTTGGGGCGCATTTATCTAGCTAACTCTATGCTAGCACTAGTGCTAAAATATAAGCCTGTGCTGTGACCGACAGGATTCATTTTGCACCAGAAGAATTCATCATCCAATGCCAGATTAATAGCAAGGGTTTGGATTTATTTTTTCTTTAAGCTTTTACAGCCATTGTGCATTCTGCTCTGAAAAGCACACTCTCTGCATTGATGGTGTTTTAGCATTTTTTTTTTCAAACTCTCAAAGCCCTTGCAGTCAGATTGTAAAAAGATTTTTATCATTCATCCTGCAAATATCCCATATTCTGCACTGGGTTATATGATTAAAATACAAAGAACAGTGAATGTATTCAGAAAACTGGACTTTGTAGAAGATTGCCATGTTCTATTGTCTGACTTCAGCTGTGGATTTCCAGGGAGTAGTCTGCAGGATGCCTCAAGTTTTGTGTTTGAAATCACAAAGCAGCTGTGAAAGATTTCCTTTCCAAACAGTTCTTCAGAAAAGAGAAAGGAATGGTAGGAAGGCTGAGCCATTAGACCAAAAAAATAGCTTTAGATCCCCCCCCCCCACCCCGATAAAAATGACTTATTTCTGATTAAAGACAGATCTTGAACTGTTTAATTAGTACATCAAATTACTGCTTGCCTCTGTTTAACTTGTTATTATAGATAAGTGGAAAAAAATACACACTTGCTTTATTCAAAATACTCTAATGCATTATAGAATGTCATTCATAATAGGCATCTTTGGTATATGTTTTCATATTTATTACTCGGCCTTATAAATAATCATTGGTCATATGTCCATATGTTCTGTACATTTTTTATATTTTCATTTGCAGATAAAACAATGTTTGAGCTACTGAATTCATTTATCTTTTTTTGGGCTTGAAAAACACAGAATATCTGCCATAAGTGAAATAGTCTTAGTCTGACACTGGACTTCTTCAGGGTACACTTTTTATGCTTGAATTTGTCCAAACACTGAAACAATAATGACATCTGGCCAGATCTGATGTCAGTACATCATATTGTAACACAGATAAGGAGGATCATTTGCAAGTATCTGTTTAAGTAGTACCGATTCCATTTAAGACTTGAAGATAGAAACTAGCAGTGGATAGAGACTGGGGGCATGTTATTGAAGTAGCACAAAAGCAGGAATATATACCATTAGAAAATATATTTAATGCAGACAAGCAAGATAGCAGGAGGTTGAAAAGATATACAATAAAGTATTGTTTAAAGATCTATTCATATTCGGGCGGATTTTTAAAGCCCTGCTCGCGTAAATCCGCCCGGATTTACGCGAGCAGGGCCTTGCGCGCTGGCGTGCCTATTTTCCATAGGCCGCCGACGCGCACAGAGCCCCGGGACACGCGTAGGTCCCGGGGTTTTTCGAAGGGGGCGTGTCGGGGGGTGTCAGGGGCGGGGCCGAACGACGTGACGTTTTGGGGGCAGGACGCGGAGTTTCGGGGGAGGGCCCGGGGGCGTGGTTTCGGGCCGGGGCATTCCGGGGGCGTGGCCGCGCCCTCCGGAACCGTCCCTGGGTCAAGTCTCGGCGTGCCAGCAGCCCGCTGGCGCGTGTGGATTTACGTCTCCCTCCGGGAGGCGTAAATCCGTGGATAAAGGTAGGGGGGGGGGTTTAGATAGGGCCGGGGGGGGTGGGTTAGGTAGGGGAAGGGAGGGGATGGTGAGGGGAGGGCGAAAGAGAGTTCCCTCCGAGGCCGCTCCGATTTCGGAGCGGCCTTGGAGGGATCGGAGACAGGCTGCGCGGCTCGGCGCGCGCCGGCTGCCCAAAATCGGCAGCCTTGCATGCGCCTATCGAGGATTTTAGAAGATACGCAAGGCTACGCGCGTATCTTCTAAAATCCAGCGTACTTTTGTTTGCGCCTGGTGCGCGAACAAAAGTACACGAATGCGCTTTTTTAAAAAATCTATCCCATTATCGGGGAAAAAAAGTCCTTTAGTCCCGGAGCACTGATCCATTACTCAAAAAAGCTTCTATTATCTGAAAATTGGTTGATTTCATATGATCCATTATTTAGAAAAAAAAATTCCATTATCCAAAATTCTTTCATAAGAAAACACCCATTATCAGGAACTTCCATTATCCAGAAAATTCCATTTTCCTCAATGTTCTTGACCATTCCAGATAAAAATGCTCTACTATAGTTGCTTTACTGCACTGCTAATCACTTACGTACAGAAATACTAATCTGAAATTTGCAAAGCATATCAGCAGGAAGACAAAGCAAGCAGAAGACCACAGTTTCTAAATCAGGTTGCAGCTTAATTTAATTTCCTTTGTGGAAATTTGTACTGTCCTGATTTTAAAAAGTTCACTGATAACTACATGGAAACTATTCACTTTAGTAAGTCAACTCAGAAGAGCATCATATCTTTCTGATTTTCCAGGAAAGTTAACAATAAATTATTGGGATGAAATCCATCATTATCATCATTATTATTGTTTATTTATTTCACACTTTTCCAGCAGCTAAAGTAAAGGAAGACTTAAAAAAAAATTCCTTTCCTAAATTTGCCCCAGGTTTGGATCAGCATTAATTTAGACAATTGTGGAGAGTGGTAGAAAAGTAGAGAGGAGAGAACAGGTATGGGGGGGGGGGGGGGGGGGGCCATGGGGAGGGAAGATGGTGTTGATGTGAGCTGAGCAGTGGGAATTTGCCAGCTCATCTATCCAAGGTGACCGAGTACCAGAGAGGGAGAGTGTCAGTCCCAGCCCCTGGATGGGCCAATTGGTCTTTCTTTGCTGTCAATTATTATGCTAACAGATGCTGTTGCAGCCCTTCTAGGTTGAGAAAAATCATTATGCAGTTTTTTGTGACCTATCCAGGTCTTCTCATTCTTTTCCACATGATTATTGCTTGATTCGCTTTCTTTACCATATTGGAATCCAGGCAAAAGGCAAACCAGTGTCAATGGCCTGCAATTTGCACTTTTAAAGAAATGAAGTACTAACACCAGGGATAACACATAAGAACATAAGAAATTGCCATGCTGTATCAGACCAAGGGTCCATCAAGCCCAGCATCCTGTTTCCAACAGAGGCCAAAACCAGGCCACAAGAACCTGGCAATTACCCAAACACTAAGAAGATCCCATGCTACTGATGCAATTAATAGCAGTGGCTATTCCCTAACAGGCCGATTCAGTAAAGTCCGCGGGAGAGCGGACGAATGCCCGCTCTCCCGGCGTGCGCACCGGCCCCTTGCCGGTGTGCGCGATTCAGTATTCAAATTAGGTGGTGCGGTAGAAACGGGGAAAAGGAGGCGCTAGGGACACTAGCGCATCCATAGCGCCTCCTTTTAGCCCGGAGTGGTGGCTGTCAACAGGTTTGACAGCCGACGCTCAATTTTGCCGGCGTCGGTTCTCGAGCCCGCTGACAGCCACTCGGAAACCGGACGCCAGCAAAATTGAGCATCCGGTTTTTGGCCCAACAGCCGTGGGCCAAATTCAATTTTTTATTTTTTAAACTTTTTTTTACTCTTCGGGACCTCCTACTTAATATCGCCATGATATTAAGTCGGAGGGTGCACAGAAAAGCAGTTTTTACTGCTTTTCTGTGCACTTTCCTGGTGCCGGAAGAAATAAGCGCCTACCTTTGGGTAGGCGCTAATTTCTGAAAGTAAAATGTGCGGCTTGGCTGCACATTTTACTTTCTGTATCCCGCGCGCATACTTAATAGGGCCATCAACATGCATTTGCATGTTGAGGGCGCTATTAGGTGCCGCGGGTTGGACGGGCGTTTTCCTCCCCTTAGTGAATAAGGGGTAAGGGAAAACGCACGTCCAAGAGCAGGCTAACAGTGCACTCCGTCGGAGCGCACTACTGTATTGGCCTGTAAGTAAACTTGATTAATACCAGTTAATGGACTTCTCCTTCAAGAACGTTTCCAATCCTTTTTTGAACCCAGCTACACTAACTGCACTAACCACATCCTCTGGCAACAAACTCCAGAGCTTTATTGTGCCTTCCAGTCTATTAAAGAGCATATTTTCCTCATCTGCTCCGTGTCCACTAAAGTTACATGTGCTTCCCTGCAGAGTGCGTACGGCTGCATATACACACATGACTGCCTAAGGGGTTCCTCTGGAGATACTTACTGCTGAGCTGCCAGAACGCAGACTGTGCATATGGTGAACGGTCTCCTGTATTTCCCTTCATATAGGGGAATTCCTATACATGCACCCATGCCTGCTATAAGGATGGTCCACACACTCCCTCACATTAAATAAGCCAGGATGTACTACCTATTCTCACCAACGATTAAGCACCCCTCACATCCTCCTTCCAAAACATTTCAAATATCAGCCATCACAGGAGCCATGACATAGGGCCACAGTCAGCCCAGATTCTTAAATGGATGAATAAATAAATAATGCTGGTGGCAATGCTTGATAAATGAGTCACGTTGATTTTTATTTCTTCATGTCAGGATGTATTGGGATTCCTTGCTGTTTGGGGTTATGAAAACTTGACTTTACCACACACACAGATCATTCAAAGTTGAGCTACCTACTGTGTTATATTTGTGTAAAGAAATCATTGTTCCCCAAAAGTCTGAGAGCTCTGGATGCCTCCAGGTTGAGGAGCTGTTTACTTTCAGTTTCCATGATCTAAGAAAGTTGTCAGGCTCCATGCAGCCACCCCTCATAATCCTTTTGCACCTGCTTTGCTGAATGCAGCCCTGCTCTGCTGAACTTGTCTTTAATGACTAAAACAGTACACCTCATTTCTAACAAATTTCTATTCCTCACTCCCGGTCAACCAAAAATGCAGATCCAGTCCTGATTTTGCCCCACTGCAGGAGTGGATTTCTAATTCTCATTTTCTTAGGGCAGTCGGTGAGAAAATCTGAATTGCAAAGCCCACTACATGCAGGGATTTGACCTGGGATGAGCGGACAACTCTACCTATACCCTTTAAGGACAATTTCAAAGCCATTTACCTGGGTATATTGGTCTAGATGAAAATTGCTCTCTCAGCCCAGCAAACATACGTTTCTTCCATAGGGTGTGTACTTCGTGCTGAACTGAGAAGAGGCATTTCTGTGGGCCTCTATAGGTCAGAGGAGGAGAACAGCATGCATATATAGCATTTTCCCATGTACGCATTCAATTTTATTCCTGTAAGCTACCCGCACCAACAAGAGGGTGCAAAGCATGCGAAAACATTTAACGCGTGTGCTGTACATTAACTTTCCAAAAGAAACTGCATTGTTTGCCTGTGAAAATTAACCAAAAGGCATGCTGAAAGCATTTTACAAGTGTGTGGGCTAATTTGAAAACAGCTCCCATATAACCTCCAGCAGCTGTGTATCAAGCTAAGAATTGACTTTGGAATCTTATTTTATTGGTCAATGACAAATGCCATTTGACCAAGACAGTTGCCCAGTTGCCCCACCTCACCCTCAGCTGTGTCACTGCAGACTTAATTCTGTCTCCAGTCATCTATCTCCCTTATTTTCATTTTTGCTTTTAAGCAGAAGTATGGAAGATTTTGTTCCTCCTTACCTTTCAGAATAAATTCATTTCTATTATTTATCTGGGTCTGGAAGGGCTTTGAATTTAATCCTTGGACTGTCACAAATCTATGCCATATGTCATACTGAATAACACTTTAAGAGTCATTGGTAGAGTGTTAAGTCATGTTTTCCAGTGCCATAATTATTAGTGATTGTTGCACTGGAGGGGGACCCTTGGCCTGGCACAGGATTGGTACGGTCCTTTGAAGGATCCCACAGGACGCCTGCCGCCAGGAGGCGGAGCACACAAGGAGACAGAGGCAAGCTGGAGCTTCACCAATAACAGCCCGGGGGCTCTGCAGGTTGAGCCCTTGCAGTCCCAGGCTGCCTGGGCTTAGGTAGGCCTCTGGGGATCTCCCGGAGAGATGGTGGAGAGGTGTTCCCACATGGAGGAGAGGTGCACGGCTGACAGGGAACAGACGAGCTAGACTGGAACAGAAAGTACCGGAGACCACGGGCACAAGGCAGAAACTGAAGGTCCTCCGGGCAGGGTAGGCAGCGCCTAGTGGTCTAGTTTGAGGAAGGCCACAGACAGCGTCAAGGCAAGTGGACCTGGTGGTCTCAGGAGAAGCAAAGAGAGTGTCCAAATGGAGCGCAAGGGTCAAAGCCAGGGTATCCGTCCGAGGATGGTCAGCCAAAGCAAGGGTCAGTTCCTGGTATCAGTCCAAGCGTGGTCAGAGGCAAGCAGAGGTCAGTTCCTGGCATCGGTCCATGCATGGTCAAAGGCAAGCAAAGTTCAGTACCAGGTATCAGTCCAGAAAGTACAACCTGGGTTGTGGAACGTAGAGAGGCACTTGGGAACGAAGGAACACAGGATCAGGCACTGGAACACAGGAAGGACCACGGGAACGCAGGAGCAGACTCAGAACACTGGAACAAGCACAGGAACACAGGAACGGACGCAGGAACACTGGAACAGGCACAGGAACACAGGAACGGACGCAGGAACACTGGAACAGGCACAGGAACACAGGAACGGACGCAGGAACACTGGAACAGGCACAGGAACGGACGCAGGAACACTGGAACAGGCACAGGAACACAGGAACGGACGCAGGAACACTGGAACAAGCACAGGAACACAGGAACGGACGCAGGAACACTGGAACAGGCACAGGAACACTAGAACTGAACAGGAACAAGGACGGCAAGCTAGCTCACACGATGTGTGACGACCCATTTGCCAAGACAAGGAATGAGAGGCTGAGTCCTGCCTTTTATGCAGGGCTCAGGTGACGTCATCGCTGGGTGCCGCGGAGCGGTTTCCTGCCGCGGCACCTTTAGAGGTCGGCCTTCTGCGCACGCATGTGCCTAGGGGTGGAGTTGAGGAGGCTGAGGCCATGGAGCCCCGACGCGAACCACGCCGAGAGGCCTGGGAGCTGGAAGGGGCCGGAGACATGGGCGCCGGGCATCTGGGGCACAGGTGACTCGCCACGGCAGCCGGAGAGGAGGGACCGGGACCCACGGAGGGGAGAGAGAGGTGAGCAGCCCGGCAGTGGCCTTAGCGCGGCAGGGATGCGCAACAGTGATCTCATATTGATTTCTAAAATCAGTTGTACTGGTACTCAGCTGACCATGGATGTTGGAGGGAGGGGAGAAAGAGGGAGTAGCGAAAGCTGGCGGCAGAGGTTTGGGAGGCTGGTTGGGCCAGAAAAGAAAACAAGGCAGAAGAAAGAGAAATGAAAGAAAAAGAAGGACATGAAAAGCAAGTGAGGGAGAGGAGACTGAGAGGAGCTATGAAGGAGGGGGGGTGATGTTAAGAATTGAGAAACATAGGACAGAGAAGAGAGGGGCAGGGCCAGTGCAAGGGTATTAGGCACCCTAGGAAAACCTTCAGCCCTCAGGCCATCCCCAACCAAGAATTAAACTCATCAATCATGATGACCCCCCCCCCTTCCCAGCCTAATTCTGTAAAACCACAATTGGAGACAGGAGGGTATAGTAAAATAACCATTTCTATGGGTAAATACCAATTTATTCAGTAAAAAGACTTTGTGAAAACTGCCCTCCCTAAAAGTGCTTAAATCTATGCACAGTTCAGAGGGAAAGGTTGCTCATACTCTTCTTTGGAGCAATGATGCAAAACCTGCCAGTAAAAGTCCCCATGCACTTTGTACCAAAATGTACAGGTTTGAAAGATGTCCTCCATACTTTGATATTTTGTTTCGTGTATATGTACACATACATAAACATTTCAGAAATCATATCACAGGGTCTGATGAATACATCTTCTGTGATTTTTGAGGGTAGACAGCAAAACATAAAATCAAGAACCAGATAAAATGTATAAATTAAAAGAAATCCATACAGCATTGGCTGAAGGTGGTCTCTGAAATGATTGACTGGCTGGGCTGAACTAGGGGTGCTTCTCCTTACTAATCCCCATAAAAAACTATTTCAAATTTGTGTTTCACCTCAGTAACTGTGACACAAAGATCCTCTATTACCAGGTACACTGTGAAGTACACAATATCCTGCAAGGAAAATCACTCAGAACCTATATCACAAACCTGTCATACCAAAACAGCACTAATTCCCAGAAGTCAAACAGCAATAACACTACCTATGAAAAGGCAGCACTGCAAATATTACAGCAGACCCTAGAAGAGCATCACTATTGTTCCTAGCAAAGGAAAGGAGTGGCTTAATGGCTAGAACCGTACTTCCCAAAGCTATCCTGGGGACCCCACAGCCAGTCAGGTTCTCAGGATATCCACAATGGAATATTCAAGAAATAAATTTACATATACTGTATTTTCATGGTATGCTAATTTATCTCATATATATTTCTTGGGAGTAATCCTGAAAATCTGACTGGCTGTGGGGTCAAGACAGGTTTGGGAAGCCCTGGGCTAGAGCAATGGTCTGAGAACCAAGGAAATATCTTCACCCAACTAAAACGTCCTGTGACCTTGATCAAACTGCTTTATTTCCCATTGATTCAGGCACCTACTTAGACTGTAAGCTCACTTGGGAAGGGACTTACTGTACCCTGAATTCTAAAAGTTCTGAAAACCACCTAAAACATTATTTGAAACTTTAAAATCCACATTTATTATTAGCAATATATAGACAAAAATTGAATTGTCCACACCAGCCACACCACCCTCTCCTCCTGATTCCTGCAGGACAGAAGATAAGGAGGAAATAACAGGAGGGGGAGGGGGAGGGGGGAGGTTAAGAAAAGAGTGACTACGTTTTGCTCTAGAATATTTGCTCCATGTTCACCCCCCCTCTCCTCCTGTTCCTTCCCTGTTGCCTTGGAGAGGAGGAGACTGGAGCAGGAAGCACAGGGCTGTTTTCTGCTGCTTCCAATTAAAGCAGTGGCAAATAGAATCATCAGGGCAGTGCCTTGTCTGCTTATGAATTGCAAAGACCTTAGTGCCAACCCTAAAATTACAGTGCTCTAGATCAGGGTTGCACAAACTGGGGGCAAGCTTCCCCCCCAGAGCCCCCCCTGGGGGGCCACAATCGAGCTTCCAGGGGGCTGTAAATGTCATACTGTGGGGGAAGGTGCATGTGGCTGCCAGTGGACCTCACCCCACCCCTTCTGTGCTGGCTCACGGCATTAGAATTCACGAGAGTAGCACTTTCTCTATGCTGATCTCATGATGCACCGAGAATCAGTGTAATATTTCCAGTGCTGCTTTTTCACAGGTAGGTTCTTGTTTGAGTTCTTGGTGTTACTACTGTTATGTTATGATAAGTTTGCAGTATAGATTTTGATTGCCTTTTGTACATGTGTCTGGCAATGGAAAGAGTTTGTGCTGCCGTTACTTGGAGATGCCTGTCTGGATGTGGCGTGGTATCTGCCTCTCTTTGTGTTCATGCATGTCTGATTGCTCCTATCAGCACCATGAAGAGAATCAAAATGGGAATTTTGAGCTTCTGGCTGACAGCGTGATTGCCTGCTATTTGGCAAACGGTTCAACAGCTGATTGGTTGGTGAGAAACTTTGGCATATATATATATATATATATATATATATATATATATATATATATATATAAAATATATATTATTATATACATGATGTAACCCAGCTTTGGTGGGTGGAGGGCTCAACAATTTGTATGGATAGAAGGAGGGCCAAGGATCAAAATGTTTGCTCACCCGTGCTCTAGGTGATTGCCTAGTCTGACTAAAGGAAAGGTCGGTACTGAAGAAGGGGCATAGGAAAGATCTGAAGGAAACAAGTATGAAAAGGGGGGGGGGGGGGGGGGGCTCCGAGCCAGAGGAGGGGAAGGAAAATGAGAAGAAAGAAGATCAAAGAGAAAAATGAGCTAGACAGGGAGGAAGACTTCAGGGTAGTAAGTATATTTTTATATAACCTGCAGAAGGAAAGTCATAATAAAAATGTCTTATGAAAATTGTATTAATCAACATACAATATATACTGGCAAAGTATAATTTTTCCTATTATTTCAACAACATGGCCCTGGGTTCTTGATATTTTTCTCTCTATTTAGCATATAATAGGATGTGGGAAGAACGGGTCAGGTTCAACTGCAATATTAGTGAACCTAGCCAAATGATTCTTCACCCGATTATTTTATACATTTTTGGAGGAGAAAAAGACCTCAGAATGCTGATGCCATGGTTATCAAAGTTCAATATAAGCATCCAATCATAGGTCAAAAAACCTCCATTTTAAATTTTATAATTTAAAGGCTTTTTGTAAGGTTGCATTAATTTAGAAAGCGCTTTGAAATTGTATAGTCACTCTTTCCAATTACAATCATTGTTTAAACACAACAGTTTTGTGATTTCTCCAAAATCTTTTGGGTATTTATCACATACACTTTAAAACTACTCCCTTACATTGTAATCATGATTAAACCCACAAAGTTCTTATTCCTCTAATATTTCTTTTAGATGAATTCAAAATAAATTTAGCGCTGTGGTTTTCTTTTAGTGTTGCAGTCAAAACTCTGTTCATGATGTGATCGCAATATGAAGAACCAGAGCCAACAGTGGCCAGCGTTGTGCAAGAAAGCTGTGTCAGGAAGATTCTCTGCAGCACATAATTTTAGTTAAAATTTGAAATTCTAGCATTCCTTCCACCCAAAAAGTTCTTGCAGAATTACTAACATACTTACGTATTCCTTTTTGATCATGTGCTCTTTCATTTTCTCCAACCAGCATACTGGAGCTTCTAAATGGAGAATGAATCTCTCACCAACCTTAGAAAACGCTCACTCCTGGGCAGTAGTAACCAAAACCTTTAAAAGTACTTACAGTTAATCAGCTTACTCACAATCCTAATGCTCCTTCCTCTTTGGTTCATATGCAGTCCTCTGCCGATTCAGTATGTGGAATAATAAAAACATCCATGCTCCCAATGTGTTGATTTTATTGTTTATAACATTGATATATACACTAATAAAAAAACTGACCATACTATAGATGAATGAAGATCTCTTGGTTCCAAAGATTTAAGTCTATATATCCATTTCTGTTTGAGTTGCAACATGTTTTTGTTTCTGTCACCCCCTCTGATGTCTTGTTTAATATGGTCAATAGCAAGACATTTTAATGACAAAAAATCATGTTCTATTTTCACACAGTGTGAGATCATGGATGCTTCTATTCTGCGATTTGTTTTAAACAACTCTTGTGTTCTAAAATATGAACACACAGAGGTCTTTTGCTTTTCCCCACATAAGACAAAGAGCACGTTCAGGTCACTACATAAACCTCAAAATCAGTAACAGAAATAGTGAAATATCTTAAAGAATATTTTCTCCTATCCACTGGATAGACAAAATCCTTAGTTTGTTCTGTAAACCCCTATATTGAACACTTCCCACACTTGAAGTGGCTGCTTTCATTTTGCCTAGTCAGTGTTCTCGCTTGAAGTTTTACTGGTAAAGTAGATGGTGAAATTAATTCATTCAAATTTTTTGATCGAGTATATGCCATTCTGATATATTTATCAGCAAATACAAGGTGCAAGTCCAAAACTGCTTTATGTTTCCTGATGACACTGGTTATTTTTTTAATTTTTTGGTTATATCCAGAGTGTCTTAAAATACAGTTCAGTGTATCTTTTTTCACTTCCAACAGATGTTCTGTATTGCAATACAAAGCTTTCTTAAAATAATGTGTGACTAAACTTTGTTATGAAATGCTTTATAATTCATAATTCCCCTCAAAATTGAAATTATGTACGTGTATTTTACTACATTTAATGATGATGCTCCATTTAAAGTGGGGTTGTAGGCAATGATGCCACTTTTGGCATGGCTGGTCTGAAGAACACCAAGCCTTTGGAGAGTCTGCTGCATGTTCTTGGTAGTGATGGGAAAAGAGAAGCGGGGAAAAATTCAGACACAATGGGATTACAGTTACAAATAAACCCAAACAAAGAATGGAAAGATGAGGGAAGATATGGGGGGGGGGGGGGGGGGGTGGGGGTCAAAGGAATCCCCCTGAGTGAAAATTGTCTCCTTTTTACAATGCACATTCCTTTAGCTGGATTAGGCAGTACTTGAGAAACACAAAAACAGTATGTGCCTTTCCACTGCATACAACAGAGGACTGCACCCAAAGTATAGAAAGGAAATGCCACAGAGTTTATATATATACACACAAGCTCAACAGAAAGGGGCAGAAGGAGGGTGCAGGTGCTATGTTAAGGGTGGACCAAACAACACACACAAACAAAAGAGGAGAATTCAGCAAGGGCCACATAAAGACTGACACCACATGAAAGACACTTGCAGATCAGATACACATAGACTCCAGGATGGACAAAGACAGACATGTGCAGGGATGCACTCAATGGGATGGATCAACTCTACTGGCGGCCACAGCTAGTCATCCAGGCTCTTGTATCCTTGAAAGTCCTCCATTAGCCACCAGCATACCCCCTTCATTTCTGCTTCCTGGCACCTGACACAAGATCTGGGTTGGTCTGAAAAACATTAAAAAGTTGACGCTCATTAGTGGATTCAGCAAGTGAATTCAGCAAGTGTAATGCAAAGTATTAGCCTAGAGAAAAGACTGACTTTCATTCTAGCAACATACATTGTACCCATCGGTATTTGTGACAGGAGACAATATGTGTCTGACTTACTAAAGCTTGAGAAAAGGTCCCACTTGGGTTAATCTTCCTCATTTTAGTATTAGTCCCAGATGACTAGCTGCAGGGATATGGAAGGGTAACACCTGGAGATAGAAGAAGTGCTGACCATAGCTGCCATCCTCTCATTCGGGCAATGAGCATGAGCATGTGACTCCTGCACTTTTATATTGTGCCCAGCACCACCACTAAAGCTGCACATTGCTAGCATTTAAAGGGCCCTTGTCCTGCTTATGCTCTCTATTATTCCTTTTAAAAGAGCCAAAAATGTATGACAATGTTGAACTGGAAAACTGATATTTCCTGGAGAGAGGGAACTATTGTTTTTAACCCATGGTTTGCATTTTCACAAAACAGTATGTAAAAACTTTATAGCTGGAACTAACTAAAGAGTATATATATAATCAAAGAATTTCACAAACCCCACCCCCAAACACTTACTACTTGTCCTTGCAAGACTAGCAATGCAGATATAAGATAATCATTCTATAAGTCAAACAGTATGCAAATTAGGCTTCATTAATTTTTATTGAGAGTGGAATTGCCAGGTTCTGCTGTGTGGACATTTTTAAGGTGTAAAAATTAAACAATAGAATGCAATAAACTTCTTTTAAGTTTTATTTTTGCACATTCAACATATCATTGCTTTGATGGATATTTAAACTCACTGGTAGAAGGAAAGAAATTTTTCCCAAAACAATACACGTATATTGCTATGATAGAAAAAATTTAAGTGAGGAACCGTGGAGAATTGCAGAACCAGAAGAATAAATTTGATTGGAATATTGGGTTTTATACAAGTTAATTTCTTATGAGAAACCCATTCAGATGAGGGTACAGCCAGTTTAGATCCAACCAGTTTTTCAAGTGAAGACATTTTTTAATACTGAAATGAAACTTCATGGTATCGTGTAGAGTAGGTCTCAAGTAGGTCTCTTTAAAAATGGCCGGCGCCATTTTTAAAGATGGCGCCGGCCATCCAGTGTTCCCTCCATGTGTCAGGGGCCGGCCAATGGCACAGATACCCTGTCACATGGTAAGGGCAAAGGCCATCGGCGCCATTTTGATTAGTGGCAGCCGACGGCCCGGGAGTGGGAGATCGCTCCCGGGACCCCCCACTGGACCACCAGGTACCTGTAAAATGTTTTTGGGGGGGTCGGGAGGGTGGGGGAAGCTAAGGGATTAGTTTTAAAGGGTCGGGATGGGTTTTTTGTTTATCAGCTCGGGTGCAGCCGATAAACAAAACCGCGATCGGGCTGGACGAAAAAAAACCCAGATGTGAATCGGAACCCTAATCTGAACCGATTCCGGTTCCGATTCACATCTCTAGATTTGATGACCTTCGGAGTGAGGAAACTCACCCAAAGATGAGATTTGTGCAATGTTCTCTCAACCTAGCTTGATGTTACCCTGGTAGAGAGTCCATCAAGCTAGGTTGAGAGAACATTGCACAAATCTCATTTTTGGGTGAGTGTACTTAATCCGAAGGTCATCAAATGTTCACAAGAGAGCACTGTTCTATTCATAGGTCTCACTTTGAATGTCAAAGTGGCCCCTATTGTTACAACTGCCCCTTCGCGACGGATTCACTCCACCTATCTTTCCTTCTTTGCTCCTCCTCTTGCTGTGGATGGACGCCTGGCTGCTGTGGCATCTGCCTGCCGTCCTCTCCGGCGTCCCCGGACCGGCTTGGGCGCTGCCTCCCGCCATGCTCCATGCGCCATGCGGCCCTAACTCTTAATTCCTACTTGGCGCAAACCTTAGGGGCGTCCCCCTGTGATGACGTCACGCTGCCTGGATATTTAAGCCTACATTGTTTGCTAGCCTTTGAGTTAGCAAGGGGATTCTTACGGATGGGATTCACTCTCCGTACCCAGCTACTCTGCCTCCATTCTCTATTGGACTCGTAACGCTAATGGGGTACCCACTCCTCGGGGGCCTCACTTGCTTTTCAGGTCGCTATCAGGAAACCAGTACTCGCTCCTTGAGGGCCCATGTTCCCTGACTTGCTGCCTGCTCTTACCTTCTCTTCTGCCTGGAAGGATTCGCTATCTTC
This sequence comes from Rhinatrema bivittatum, assembly GCF_901001135.1. Taxonomy (NCBI): domain Eukaryota; kingdom Metazoa; phylum Chordata; class Amphibia; order Gymnophiona; family Rhinatrematidae; genus Rhinatrema; species Rhinatrema bivittatum. The sequence goes on from NC_042616.1 coordinate 574,206,580, forward strand.
AAAACCAATGAGTACTACCATCTTTACCTCAGAGCCGTTCCCTGGAAACAGGTACTCGCTGCTTGAGGGCCTGCCTCCGTTCCAGCCCTAGTGCCATCTCCTATGTGGAACCGCTGAGTGAGTACATCACCTTCAAGCGTCTTAGCTCTCAGCTCTCAGGGATCAGGTACTCGCTCCTCGATGGCCTGCTCTCCCTATCCTGGGGTTCTCCATACTGGGGCTTTGGGCATATTCCACTGTACTCATTATTCTCAGTTCTTTCCACTACAGCACTGCTACCAGAGGAGTCAATGTTCCAGCGCCTGAGGAATACTAGCCCAGCCGGGCTACTTCTACTGCTCACCACTGCCACCTCTGGTGGCTTCATCACATTGTCTAATAAAAGATCAAGCTCTGTGTTTGTGTGTCCTAAGCTGAGCCTGACCTGTGGCCCCTCACAGGACTTCCCCCGTGGGCATAGTCAGCTGCCACAGTGTCCAAGGGTCCATTCAAACCTCACTAATTATAACAGATTGCTAACTCCATGGATCCGGCACAGCTCAATGCCTTGCAGGCCATTCCAGGCCTGGCCCTACGCACTGCTGAACTTCAAGACGCATTGAAGAAACTCACTTCAGCGTTTCATCAGCTACAAGCACAGAAGACGCAAGGCGCTACTTCCAGTAATGAAGGTCAGTTACCTGAAGTAACTATAAAGACTATGGTACCTCTGGCTGCTCCAGTTCGTTTCTCTGGAGAGATTCAAAGAACTAGAGGTTTCCTAAACCAATGCTGCATGCATTTCGCATTGCAGCCTGCACACTTCCCCACAGCCTATGCCAAGACTACTTATATTCTATCTTATCTTGATGGAAGGGCCTCGTCTTGGGCTTCTACGATGTGGGAACGTAAGGATCCAATTCTGCAGGATATTGACGGATTTCTAGAATTATTTAAATCTGTTTTTGATAATCCTGCTCGAGTGACTGTTGCTGGTTCTGACCTGGTGGACCTGAAGCAAGGCAACCGACCACTGGCAGATTTTGCAATAGAGTTCAAGACTCTTGCTACAGAATTATGCTGGGAACCTAGATGCCTGAAAAATCTCTTCAGAGGTCTGAATACCCGCTTGAAGGACGAGCTTGCTGCTCGTGAGACACCTGACTCGCTGGATGAACTAGTGGCTTTGGCTACTAGAATTGACCACCGGCTTCATGATAAGGTGAAAGAACTCAAGCCTACTAAAGGACTGGTTCAGAAGGAGACTTGTGCTAAACTTGCACCTCGGGTGGTTCCAGCAGTACCTGTTGCCAGTGGAGAAGAACCGATGCAACTTGGTCGCAGTCATTTGACTTCAAAAGAGAGAAGGCTTCGGAAGAGGCATGGGTTATGTATGTACTGTGTACAAGCTGGTCACAATGTCCCAACATGCCCTAGTCATCTGGAAAACGGACGGGCCTAAGTCCTGCAGGAGGATTGTTCTTAGGCCTTACCTCGCCTTCTCCTCCGCTCTCTCTACCAGTCTCCCTGACTTGCGGACCATCTACAATCCAAACTCTTGCCCTTGTGGATTTGGGAGCATGAGGCAACTTTATACTTCAATGCCTAGTGGAACATTTGAGGATTCCCATCGTTACTTTAAAGGCTCAACTACTCTTGTCATCCATCCATGGAGAGCCTTTGCCCAGTGATATGACTCTTTGCACCGAACCAGTGACTCTTCGCACCGGAGCCCTCCATATGGAGACAATTCCCTTCTTTGTATTAGAGAAGGCCATGCACCCTATCATTCTGGGATTACCCTGGTTGCAGTTGCATCAGCCTCAATTCAACTGGTCCTCCTTGGAACTCTCCCGCTGGGGCCCAGGTTGTCATGGCAGTTGCCTCAAGGAAGTTTCTCCTGTTCTCTCCATGCTTACAACTCCAGTGATGGCAGGACTGCCGCCTCAACACGCATCATTCAGTGATGTATTTTCCAAAGAAGCTGCTGACATCCTTCCTCCACACAGATCTTATGACTGTGCCATTCGGCTGAAACGAAACACTGAACCTCCGAAAAGACGTGTCTATCCACTCTCTGCAATACAGAATAAGGCTATGTCCGAGTAGATCGAGAAGAATTTACAGAAAGGTTTCATTAAACCTTCAAAGTCGCCAGCCGGCGCAGGATTCTTCTTTGTGGGGAAGAAGGACGGAACCTTACGTCCTTGTATCGACTATTGAGGTCTGTACGAGATTACGATTAAAGACCGTTACCCCCTGCTGTTAATCTCAGAGCTGTTTGACCGGCTTCAGGGGGCCAAGATATTTTCGAAACTTGATCTGAAGGGGGCCTACAACTTAGTCCGGATTCGCAGTGGTGATGAGTGGAAAACGGCTTTCAACACTCGAGACGGTCACTTTGAGTACTTAGTAATGCCATTTGGCCTGTGCAATGCACCCGCTGTGTTCCAGAACATGATGAATGACATTCTGCAGGATTTGTTGGACAAGAGTGTCGTAGTGTACATAGATGACATCCTGATATATTCTCAGAATCTGTCTACTCATCTAGAAGACGTCAAGCAAGTTCTACTAAGACTCCGAGAACACCGACTTTACGCCAAGCTATCCAAGTGCGAATTCCATAAAGACTCCGTGCCTTTTCTTGGCTACATAGTGTCTAAAGATGGCTTCCAGATGGATCCCCAAAAATTAGAAAGTATCAAGAATTGGTCCCAATCTACCAGCCTGAAGGCCCTGAGATGATTTTTGGGGTTCACCAATTACTATAGAAGCTTTATAAAGAACTATTCTTCTTTAATGGTGCCCTTGACTGCTATGACCTGGAAAGGGGCCAATGCTTCTAAATGGTCTGCGGAGGCCATTTCCGCGTTCGAAGATTTAAAGACTGCCTTTTCCATGGAACCATGCCTAAGTCATCCGGACCCCAACAAGCCATTCATCATAGAGGTCGATGCCTCTGATGTCGGTGGGGGGCTGTTCTGAGCCAGACTGGAGATTCCAAGTCCTTACATCCTTGCTCTTTCTTCTCATGACTTTTCTCTCCGGCAGAGAAGAATTATGGGATCGGTGACAAAGAGCTCCTGGCTATTAAATTGGCATTCAAGGAATGGCGGCTTTGGCTCGAAGGCGCTCAACATCAAATTACCGTGTTTACAGACCATAAGAATCTAGAGTATCTCCACCATGCACAACGACTTAACCATAGACAAGCTAGATGGTCCTTCTTTTTCAACCGCTTTCACTTCGTGCTCAAATATCGCCCCGGAGACAAGAATACCAGAGCTGATGCCCTATCAGGCTCCTTTCTCTAGGAGGATATTCTGGAAGAGCCGCAGCACATAATCGACCTGAAGAAAGTCGTCTTAGCGGCTACTCATTCTGTGCCCGCTGCTAAAACCATCGTGCCTAAACATCTCAGAAAGAAAGTGCTCTATTGGGTGCACAATTCCAAGCTGGCTGGCCATCCTGGTCAACGCCATACCCTGCTGAAGCTACAGAAGTATTATTGGTGTCCAACGATCAAGGAAGATACACTCTCCTATGTGGCATTTTGTGCCAATTGTGCCAAGCACAAACCTACTTCTGGCCAACCGTGGGCATTGCTGCAACCACTTCCAGCTCCGGAACAGCCCTGGACGCATATTGCCACTGATTTTGTAGTTGATCTATCCCTTTCTGGAGGTATGAATACCATCTGGGTCACAGTTGACCACTTCAGCAAGATGGCCCACTTCGTGTCACTACCTGGCTTACCCTCAGCCTCGGAACTTGTGAAGCTCTTCATAAGCCATATCTTTCACCTCCACAGCCTACCAAAGCACATAGTCTCGGATCGAGGATCACAGTTCACAGCAAGATTCTGGAAGGCCCTGTACAAATTCTTCAACATCTCTCTAGATTATACATCTGCCTATCATACTCAATCTAATGGCCAAACAGAACGGATGAATAGGACCCTGAAACAGTTCATTTGGGCCTATGTGTGTTGCCGCCAGAATAACTGGGCCGAATGTTACTAGGGGTGTGTATTCATTCCCTACGAATTGGTAATCTGCAACGTATAGGGCCATATTTGTTGTATTCATGGGGAAGCGAAACGTATCGCGATTCCCCATGAATACAATGAATCTTCACCAAATTATTCGGTCGTCTAAAGGAGCCAATTTAAACAAATCCCCCCACCCTCCTGACCCACCCAAGACTTACCAAAACTCCCTGGTGGTCCAGGGGGGGTATGGGAGCCATCTCCTGCACTCACACCCTCGGCTGCCGGTATTCAAAATGGCGCCGATAGCCTTTGACCTACTATGTCACAGGGGCTACCAGTGCCATTGGACAGCCCCTGTCACATGGTAGGAGCAATGGATGGCCGGCGCCATCTTGTGCAAGACTTTTGGCAAGTCTTGGGGAACTGGCGCCATCTTATGCTCCTACCATGTGACAGGGGCTGACCAATGGCACCGGTAGCCCCTGTGACATAGTAGGGCAAAGGCTATCGGTGCCATTTTGAATACCAGCAGCCGAGGGTATGAGTGCAGGAGATGGCTCCCAGACCCCCTGCTGGACCACCAGGGAGTTTTGGTAAGTCTTGGGGGGGTCAGGAGGGTGGGGGGGTTGTAGTTAATTTAATTTTAGCCAGGAAACAAATAAGAATTAACATATAAACATATCGGGGGGGGCCCCCTTGCCGAATGCAATGTAGCTGCCCCCCGACGAATACAAATCCCGAAGGCAATGTATGGTGTCCCTCTGCACATCCCTAACTGTTACCATGGGCTGAATTCGCCATTAATTCTCATCCAGCAACATCAACTGGATCAACTCCATTTGAAGTAGTATATGGACGTTCACCATCACCGCCACTTCCACTGAAGCTCTCAGTGACATCCCCAGCAGCTCAATCCATTGCTGAAGAAATCCATAAATTATGGACTCAGACAAAAGCAATGCTACTCAAAGCGAGTGATCGAGCCAAAAGGTTTTATGACGCTCATCTTTCCAAAGCTCCTGTCTTTCAACCTGGTGACAAAGTCTGGCTATCCACTAAGCACCTTAGACTGAAGTTACCCTCCTCTCGATTTTCTCCTCGCTACGTTGGACCATTTCCAATCCTCTGACGACTTGGCAATGTTACCTACAGTCTGAAGTTACCACATGGATTGAACATCCATAACACTTTTCATGTTTCACTTCTGAAACCACTCATCATCAGTGAATTCTCTTCCAAATCTCAGGAACCATCTCCTATCAATGCAGAAGATGACCTAGAATACAAGGTCAAAGCCATTCTTGATGTCTGCAAATGAGGCAAAACCTGGGAATACCTTCTCTCTTGGGAAGGTTTTGGCTCCGAAGAAAATTCTTGGGAGCCTCTGGCTAATATCCTTGACAAAGAGATGCTCCATCAGTTTCATCTCTCGCATCCTTGGAAACCAAAACCTGGTACCCGCAGAGGAGATCGCCCCTTGAAGGGGGGTACTGTTGCAACCGTCCCTTCCCGACGGCTTCACTCCGCCTACCTTTCTATCTTTGTACCTCCTCTCGCTGTGGATGGATGCCTGGCTGCCACGGCGTCTGCCTGCCGTCCTCTTCAGCATCCCCGGATCGGCTTGGGCACTGCCTCCCACCATACTCTGCTGGTACCTTAGGGCACGCGCGCCGCACGGCCCTCACTCTTATTTCCTACTTGGCACGAAGCTCAGGGGTGTCCCCCTGTGATGACGTCATGCTGCCCACATATTTCAAGCCTATGATGTTTGCTAGCCTTTGAGTTAGCAAAGGTGATCTTATGGATGGGATTCGCTCTCCGTACCCAGCTACTCTGCGTCTCCAATTTTCCATTGGACTCTTAACACTAATGGGGTACCCACTCCTCAGGGGCCTCTCTTGCCTTTCAGGTCGCTATCAGGAAACCGGTACTCGCTCCTCGAGGGCCCTTGTTCCCTGACTCGCTGCCTGCTCCTACCTTCTCTTCTGCCTGGAACGATTCGCTATCTTCAACACCAGTGAGTACTACCATCTTCACCTCAGAGCTGTTCCTTGGAACCAGGTACTAGCTCCTCGGAGGCCTGCCTCCGTTCCAGCCAGAGTTCCATCTCCTACGTGGAACTGCTGCATGAGTACATCACCTTCAAGCTTCTCAGCTCTCAGGGATCAGGTACTCGCTCCTTGAGGGCCTGCTCTCCCTATCCTGGGGTTCTCCATACTGGGGCTTTGTGCATACTCCACTGTACTCATTATTCTCAGTTCTTTCCACTACAGCACTGCTACCGGAGGAGTCGCTGTTCCAGCGCCTGAGGAATACTAGCCCAGCCGGGCTACTTCTACTGCTCACCACTGCCACCTCTGGTGGCTTCATCACATTTTCTAATAAAAGATCAAGCTCTGTGTTTGTATGTCCTAAGCTGAGCCTGACCTGTGGCCCCTCACGGGACTTCCCCCCATGGGCATGGTCAGCTGCCACAGTGTCCAAGGGTCCACCCAAACCTCACTAATTATAACAGTATGAGAGAAAGAGAGACAGAGGAATGGGTGTGCAGGAGAGAGAGAGAGCCAGGAATGGGTGTGTATGAGAGAGAGGAAAGGGTGTGTATGAGAGAGAGAGAGAGAGAAATAAATGTGTGTTTGATAGTGAATAGTGAATCCAGTGGGAGCACTGAGAGGAGAGGATCACCTTGCTGGTGGCTGAAAGCAATCAGTAAGTTTTGTTTTGGAAATTTTTTAAAAAGTATTGGGGAGAAGTAAACTTTTGGGGTATATTATTTAGTATATTTGTGTGTTTGTGCTTTTAATAGTCAGTAAGGCAGCTAATAAACAGAAGTTAGTGTGTTTGATTTCCCAATCCTCCCACCCACCCCCTAGCATCCTTTAATTTATAGACAGGTGCCACTTTCACACTATTAAAAAAAAAAATCTGCCTTTTAATTTCACTTCACGAATTTCCCACACCTTATTCAGAGATTGATCATTCTCCTGTAGGCCACTACCAGACAAATAGTGAATACACTAATACATTTAAAGGACACTAATTAGACACATTCCTACTCCCATAGCAACCTAAAACTTAACTAGGAACTGAAGAAATTTGAGATGAAGGCAGCAGTCCAGCAGCAAGAGGAGGGCCTCCCAGTCTTTTGCATCGAGTGTCACATGTATGATTTTTTTTACCCACTGGTGAGAACTTGAAGTTGTAAATGTGATTCCGATGCAAAGAGCTCCTGTCTCTCAGAGAACAATTCTGATCTCTGGAGGCTAGAGTGGCAGACCTGGAGGAGCTGAGGCAGACAGAGAGGTATATAGATGAGGCTTTCAGGGATATAGTAGCCAAGTCCCAACTTCAGACTGGCAGCCCTGGTGCTGCCTTGGAGGAAGAAGGTCTCATGATTGGAGAACATCAACCAGGTGCAGCAGGAAAGGATCCTGTAGCAAGGACCTGCTCTCCAGGTGGTGTATTGTCCTTTCGCACCGAGGATGCGTCTCTCAGAGCTACTGCCTAGGAGGGAAGGGTTAGGTCAGTCGTCATAGTTGGTGATTCAATTATTAGGAATGTAGACAGCCAGGTGGCTGGTGGGCATGAGGATTGCATGGTAACATGCCTACCTGGTGCAAAGGTGGCGGATCTCACCCGTCACCTAGATAGGATTTTAGATAGTGCTGGGAAGGAGCAGGCTGTTATGGTACATGTGGGCACAAATGATATAGGAAGATGTGTAGGGAGGTTCTGGAAGACAAATTTAGGCTCTTAGGAGAAAGCTGAAACCAGAACCTCCAGGGTAGCATTCTCCGAAATTCTCCCCGTTCCACACGCAGGTTCCCAGAGGCAGGCAGAGCTCCGGAGTCTCAATACATGGATGAGACGATGGTGCAACGAAGAGGGATTAAGTTTTGTAAGGAAATGCGGAACCTTTTGGGTAAGGGGGAGTCTTTTCCAAAGGGATGGGTTCCACTTTAACCAGGGTGGAACCAGACTGCTGGCGCTAACCTTTAAAAAGGAGATAGAGCAGCTTTTAAACTAGAACAAAGGGAAAAGCTGATAGTCGCTCAGCAGCACATGGTTTGGAGGGAGGTATCTTCAAAGGATACTAATGATGCATTAGAATGAGGGCATCTCAAAAGTGAGGTTCCAATAATAAGAAAGGTAGTCCAAAACCTGTAATTAAAAACTCATCTGAGCTAAAAATTTCCAATTTATCCCTATCAATTAAAAAACAGAATGAAAATACAAACAAAAAACTCACTTTGAAATGTTTGTATGCTAGTGCCAGAAGTCTGAGAAGTAAGATGGGAGAATTAGAATATATAACAGTGAATGATAACAGACCTAATTGGCATCTCAGAGACATGGTAGAAGAAGGATAACCAATGGGACAGTGCTATACCGGGGTACAAATGATATCGCAATGAAAGAGAGGAGCATCTGGGAGGCGGGATGGCGCTTTATATCCAGGATGGCATAGAATCCAGCATGAGACTAAATGCACAATCAAATCTTTATGGGTAGAAATCCCTTGTGTGTTAGGGAAGAGTATAGTGATAGGAATATACTACCGTCCACCTGGCCAAGATGATGAGACGGACAGTGAAATGCTAAGAGAAATTAGGGAAGCTAACCAAATTGGTAGTGCAGTAATAATGGGAGATTTCAATTACCAAATTCCAAAAAATCTCTTAATGAATAACCCCACGAGGGCAATACATTAAATTGAGATACGTGGTGTTTTTAAATTATTAGAAAAAACTTTTACGCTGTGCATATCAAAATTTACTTTGGAAATTTAAGGACCATCATACCACCCAGTGCTCACAAGTCAGACTTGCATTTCATGCACTTCATATGGGTCACTTTTAATCAACTGGTCCATGTACTTCCACTCAATTTTTATGAATTTTTTAAATATTTTTCAAGTAATGAATTTTAAAAAGAAGAAAAACTTCCCTTATTCATCCGTTGTCGGGGTCATTTTTCCATAGCTGTCGGAGGTACTCGTCCGACGCGCGCGTTTCGCCAAAGTAGCTGCTTCAGAGACGTATATTCAGACTCTCCTGATCCAGCACTCCCCTTGTTTCAACGGGGGATATAAACAGATCTTTAAGCATTAGTAAATTCTTGCAAAAAAGAACTTCAGTGGTGTTAAGGGTCCATCAAATTTTTCTAAAAAACATTAAAAGCCTAAATCAAATTCAGCGATATTACTTTTTTGCAACAGAATGTCTTGACGATGTATACATTACAGAGGGAAATAAAAGGTAAACTTACCGAACCCAACGCCGTCTCTCCGCTCAGAGTTCTTGGCGGTAGAGCGGCTTGGGTCGATCTGAATTTAAATACCATTGCGTCTGATATCCACCTGACAGTCAGATGATTCCTAATTCTGGCGGGCAATCACCAGAAATGGAACCATTCGATGTCCTTATTCAAGCCACCAGGGGTTACTGATTTTAATTGAAAGATCCACTTCTGTTCGCATTGTCTCAAAGTCTGTACACGATTGCCACCTCTCCAGTGCTGATTGATGATTTCTAGCACGGTCCATTTGATATCATCAAACTCATGATTGAATTCTTTGAAATGAGCAACTAAGGGTCCCCCCAGACTCAAATTGTCACGGCATCGGGGAAAACTATTCTTCTGCCCGAATTTTCTTGTCACTCAACCCATGCAGTTTATGCCATCTTTTGTCCGTGCCCATTAACTTATGTAGGCATGACAAAAAGGAAGGTTAAGATTCGTCTTACTGAACACAAATGCTGCATCAATACCAATTGAGTTGAGGAACCCTTAGTTGCTCATTTCAAAGAATTCAATCATGAGTTTGATGATATCAAATGGACCGTGCTAGAAATCATCAATCAGCACTGGAGAGGTGGCAATCGTGTACAGACTTTGAGACAATGCGAACAGAAGTGGATCTTTCAATTAAAATCAGTAACCCCTGGTGGCTTGAATAAGGGCATCGAATGGTTCCATTTCTGGTGATTGCCCGCCAGAATTAGGAATCATCTGACTGTCAGGTGGATATCAGACGCAATGGTATTTAAATTCAGACCGACCCAAGCCGCTCTACTGCCAAGAACTCTGAGCGGAGAGACGGCGTTGGGTTCGGTAAGTTTACCTTTTATTTCCCTCTGTAATGTATACATCGTCAAGACATTCTGTTGCAAAAAAGTAATATCGCTGAATTTGATTTAGGCTTTTAATGTTTTTTAGAAAAATTTGATGGACCCTTAACACCACTGAAGTTCTTTTTTGCAAGAATTTACTAATGCTTAAAGATCTGTTTATATCCCCCGTTGAAACAAGGGGAGTGCTGGATCAGGAGAGTCTGAATATACGTCTCTGAAGCAGCTACTTTGGCGAAACGCGCGCGTCAGACGAGTACCTCCGACAGCTATGGAAAAATGACCCCGACAACGGATGAATAAGGGAAGTTTTTCTTCTTTTTAAAATTCATTACTTGAAAAATATTTAAAAAATTCATAAAAATTGAGTGGAACTACATGGACCAGTTGATTAAAAGTGACCCATATGAAGTGCATGAAATGCAAGTCTGACTTGTGAGCACTGGGTGGTATGATGGTCCTTAAATTTCCAAAGTAAATTTTGATATGCACAGCGTAAAAGTTTTTTCTAATAATTTAAAAACACCACAGATTTCAATTACCCCAATATTGACTGGGTAAATGTAACAACAGGACAAGCTAGAGAGATAAAGTTCCTGGATGGAATAAATGACAATTTTATGGAGCAATTGGTTCAGGAACCGATGAGAGAGGAAGCAGTTTTAGATCTAATTCTCAGTGGAGCACAGGATTTGGTGAGAGAGGTAATGGTGGTGGGACCACTTGGCAATATTGATCACAATATGATCAAATTTGAATTAATGACTGGAAGGGGGACAGTAAGCAAATCCATGGCTCTAGTGCTAAACTTTATAAAGGGAAACTTTGATAAAATGAGGAAAAATTGTTAGAAAATAACTGAAAGGAGCAGCCACAAAGGTAAAAAAATGGCATGGACATTGTTAACAAATACCATCCTAGAAGCACAGTCCAGATATATTCCACACATTAATAAAAATGGAGGAAAGGCAAAACAATTACCAGCATGGTTAAAAGGTGAGATGAAAGAGGTTATTTTAGCCAAAAGATTTCATTGAAAAATTGGAAGAAGGATCCAACAGATGAAAATAATATATAGCATAAGCGTTGGCAAGTTAAATGTAAGACATTGATAAGACAGACTAAGAGAGAATTTGAAAGGAGTTTGGTAGTAGATGCAAAAACTCACAGTAAAAACTTTTTAAAATATATCCAAAGCAGAAAGCCTGCGAGGGAGTCAGTTGGACAGTTAGATGATTAAGAGGTTAAAGGGGCACTTAGAGAAGATAAGGCCATCATGGAAAGATTAAACTATTTTGTTGCTTCGGTGTTTACTGAAGAGAATTATGGGGAGATACCTGTTCTGGAGAAGGTTTTCATGGGTAATGTTTCAGATGGACTGAACCAAATCATGGTAAACCTAGAAGATGTGGTAGGACTGATTTACAAACTGAAGAGTAGTAAATCACCTGGACTGGATGGTATACACCCCAGGGTTCTGAAGGAACTAAAAAAAGGAAATTTCAGATTTATTAGTAAAAATTTGAAAACTATCATTAAAATCATCTATTGTACCTGAAGACTGCAGGATGGCTAATGTAACTTCAATATTTAAAAAGGGCTCCAGGGGCAATCTGGGAAACTACAGTCCAGTTAGCCTGACTTCAGTTGCAGGAGAAATAGTGGAAAGTGTTCTATAGATCAAAATCACAGAACATATAGAAAGGCATGATTTAATAGAACAAACAAACTCAGCATGGCTTTACCCAAGGCAAGTCTTGCCTCACAAATCTGCTTCAGTTTTTTGAAGGGGTTAATAAGCATGTAGATAAAGGTGAACAGGTAGATGTAGTGTATTTGGATTTTCAGAAGGCATTTGACAAAGTTCCTCATGAGAGGCTTCTAGGAAAAGTAAAAAGTCATGGGAAAGGTGGCGATGTTCTTTCGTGGACTACAAACTAGTTAAAAGACAGGAAACAGAGAGTAGGATTAAATGAACAGTTTTCTCAGTGGAGGTGGGTGGGCAGTGGTGTCCTCAGGGATCTGTACTGGGACCCATGTTTTTTTAATATATTTATAAATGATCTGGAAAGGAATACGACGAGTGAGGTAATAAAATTTGCAGATACAAAATTATTCAGAGTAGTTAAATCACAAGCGGATTGTGATACATTACAGGAGGACCTTACAAGACTGGAAAATTGGGTATCCAAATGGCAGATGAAATATTGATATGGATAAGTGCAAGGTGATGCATTTAGGGAAAAATAACCCATGTTATAGTTACACAATGTTAGGTTCCATATTTGGTGCTATCACCCAGGAAAGAGATCTAGGCATCATAGTGAATAATACATTGAAATCGTCAGCTCAGTGACCTGTGGCAGTCAAAAAAGCAAACAGAATGTTAGGAATTATTAGGAAGGGAATGATGAATAAAATAGAAAATGTCAAAATGCCCTCTGTATCACTCCATGGTGAGACCACATCTTGAATAGTGTGTACAATTCTGGTCTCTGCATCTCAAAAATGATATAGTTGCGATGGAGAAAGTACAGAGAAGGGCAACCAAAATGATAAAGGGGTTGGAACAGCTCCCCTATGAGGAAAGACTAAAGAGGTTAGGAATGTTCAGCATGGAGAAGAGCGGCTGAAGGGGGATATGATAGAGGTATTTAAAATCATGAGAGGTCTAGAACGGATAAATGTGAATCGGTTATTTACTTTTTTGGATAATAGAAGGACTAGGGGGCACTCCATGAAATTAGCATGTAGCACATTTAAAAATAATTGGAGAAAGTTTTTTTTTCACTCAATCCACAATTAAACTCTGGAATTTGTTGCCAGGGGTTGTAGTTAGTGCAGTTAGTATAGCTGAGTTTAAAAATGGTTTGAATAAGTTCTTGGAGGAGAAGTCCATTACCTGCTATTCATCAAGTTGACTTAGAAAATAGCCACTGCTATTACTAGCATCAGTAGCATGGGATAGGCTTAGTTTTTGGGTACTTGCCAGGTACTTATAGCCTGGATTGGCCACTGTTGGAAACAGGATGCTGAGCTTGATGGACCCTTAGTCTGACTCAATATGGCATGTTCTTATGGGCATGTATGAGAGAAAAGAATGTGTGTATGTGTGCGTCTATGTAAGAGAGAGAGGGGAAGCTGGTTTTGTGTGCGTGAAAGACAAAGAGAGGGAAAGCATGGGTGTGTCTGTGCGTGTGTCAGGTGGTGTGTATGAGAGAGATAGCCTCTGTTGGTGCATGTGTTTGTATTTATGAGAGAGAGATAGGAAGCCTGTGTGTGTGTGAGATAGCCTCTGTTGGTGCATGTGTGTGTGTATTTATGAGAGAGAGATAGGAAGCCTGAGGGTGTGTGTGCGTGTGAGATAGCCTCTGTTGATGCATGTGTGTGTGTATTTATGAGAGAGAGAGATGGGAAACCTGTATGTGTGTTATGGGAGAGAGAGAGAGAGAGAGGGGAATTGTGGGTCATTGTATGTGTGTATGAGAGAGAGTGTGACAGAGACAGAGGAATACGTGTGTGTGTGTGTGTGTGTGTGAGAGAGAGAGACAGAGAGGAATGGGTATGTATGTGAGGCTGAACGGAAAGGGTGTATATGAGAGAGAGGGATAGAGGAATGAGTGTGTATGAGAGGAGAGAGCGAGGAAAGGGTTTATGAGAGAGAGAGAGAGAAATGAATGTGTGTGTTTGAAAGTGAGAGAGAAATAGGCATGTATGAGGGAAAGGAATGTGTATGTGTGTGTGTGTATGTGTAAGAGAGAAAAAGGGGAAGCCTGGTTCTGTGTGTGTGCAAGACAAAGAGAAGGAAAGGCTGGGTGGGTGAGTGTTTGTGTGTGTGAGAGGAATGGGTGTGTATGAGAGAGAGGAGTGGTTGTGTATGAGAGAGAGAGGAAGCCTCTCTGTGTGCATGTGTGAGTGTTTATGAGAAAGAGAGAGAGGAAGCCTGATGTGTGTGTTATGGGAGATAGAAATAGGAATCCTGTGTCTATGTGTGTGTGTATGAGAGAGAAAAAAATGGGTGTGAGTGTTTCTGTATGTGTCTGCGAGACAGAGAGAGGGGAAGCCTGGGCACTTGTGTGTGTGTGAGAGAGGGAGAGAGAGGAATGGGTATGTATGAGTGAGAAAGAGGAATGGGTGGGTATGAGTGAAATAGAGGAATGTGTGGGTATGAGAAAGAGAGGAATGTGTGTGTATGCAAGAGGGTGAGAGGAAGGAGTGTGTAAGAGAGATGGAGAGAATGAGGAATAGCTGTTAGAGAGAGTGAGGAATGGGTGTGTATGAGAGAGAGAGAAAGAGCATGAGGAATGGCTGTTTATGAGAGAGAGAAAGCATGAGGAATGGGTGTGCATGAGAGAGTGAGTGTGAGGAATGGGTGTGCATGAGAGAGAAAGAGCAAGGAATGGGTGTATGAGAGAGAGAGAGAGAGGAATAGGTGTGTATGAGAGAGAGAAGCAAGGAATGGGTGTCTATGAGAGAGATATAGTGAGAAAGTGAGGAATGGCTGTGTATGAGAGATAGAGGGAAATAGGTGTGCATGAGAGTGAGGGAGGAATGGGTATGTATGAAAGAGAGAAGAAGGCTGTGCATGAGAGACAAGAATGGGTGTGTATGAGGGAGAGAGAGGAAAAGGTGTGTATGCAAGAGAGAGAGAGAGGAATGGATGTGCAATAGAGTGAGAAAGGAATGGGTATGTACAAGAGAGAGAGGGGAATGGGTGTGTATGAGAGAGAGAAGAATGGGTGTTTATGAGAGAGGCAGAGGAATGGGTGTTATGAGAGAGAAGAATGTGTGTGTGTGTGTGTGTGTGTGTATGAGAGAGAGGAATGTGTGTGAGTATGAGAAAGGCAGAGGAATGTGTGTGTATGAGAGACAGGAATGTCTGTGTATGAAGGAGAGAGAAAGCCTCCGTGTATGTTGGTGTTTATGTGTGTGTGTATATATGAAGGAGAGAAAGCCTGTGTGTGTGTTTGAGAGAGAGGTGAAGCCTCTGTGTGTGTATGTGTGTTTATATGAGAGAGAGATGAAGCCTGTGTGAGAGAGAGAGAGAGCGAGAGGAAGCTTGTGTGTGTATGTGTGAGAGAGAGAAAGAGAGAGAGAGGAAGAGAGAGAAAGCCTCGATATATGTGTGTGTGTGAATCAGAGGGAAAGCCTGGGTGTGAGCATGTGTGTGAGACAGAGAGAGGAATGGGTATTTATGAGAGAGAGTGGAATGGGTGTGTGTGAGACAGAGAGGAATGGCTGTGAGTGTGTGTATATGATAGAGAGAATGGAATCCCGGATCTGTGAGTATGTGAGACAGAGAGAGGGGAAGCCTGGGTGTGTGTGTGTGTGTGCATAAGAGAGAGAAAGGAAGTCTTTGTGTGTGAGAAAGAGGAAACAAATGTGTGTGTGTGTGTGTGTTTTAATGAAAGCACAAGAGGAAAGCTGTGTGTGTGTGTGAGTATGTGTGTGTGTTTATGTGTGTGAAAGAGTGGGAGGACGCCTGGGTAGAGAGACTATGCCTGGGTGTGGGTGTGTGTATGAATTCAAGAGGAAGCCTGGGTATACGTTAGTGTGTGTGTGTGTGTGTGTGTGTGTGTATGAAAGAGAGAAAGCCTATGTGTGTGTGTGTGTGTTTGTATGAGAGAGAGGTGAAGCCTGTGTATGTGTGTGTGTGTGTGTGTTTGTATGAGAGAGAGAAGTGAAGCCTCTGTGTGTATGGTTGGGTATGGGTATGGGTGTTTGTATGAGAGAGATGAAGTCTGTATGTGTGTGAAAGAGAGTGAGAGAAAGCTTGTGTGTGTATGTGTGTGTGAGAGAGAGGAAGCCTGTGTGTTTGTGAGAGAGAGAGAAAAATCCTGTGTGTATGCATGTGTGTGTGTGTGAGTGAGAGAGAGAGAGAGATAAAGCCTCAGTATATGTGTATGTGTGTGTGTGTGTGTGTGTGTGTGTGTGAGTCAGAGGGGACATCTGGGTGTGAATGTGTGTGTGTGTGAGAGAGAGGATTCCTGGTTGTGTGTGTTTGTGTGTGTATAAGAGAGATAGGAATCCTCAATATATGTATGTATGTGTGTGTGTGTGTCAGAGACAGAAAGTGGAGGCCTTTGGGATTTTAGAGAGAGAAAGAGGAAGCCTATGTGTGTTTGTGTGTGTGTGTGTGAGAGAGGAAGTCTGTGTTTGTATGTGTGTGTGTTTGTGAGGTAGTGAAAGTTATGTGTAGGAGAGAAGAAGCCTTGGTGTGGTATGAGAGACAGCCTGTGTGTCTGTGTGAGAGAGAGGAAGCCTATATGTCTGTGTCTGTGTGAGAGAGAGGGAGTGAGAAAGGAAGCCTGAGTGTATATGTGAAAGAGAGAGAGAGGAAGCCTGTGACAGTGTATGTGTAGGAGAGATGAATAATTGATGTGTGCATGAGAGTGAGGTAGTGTGTGTTTGTGTATGTGAGAGAGAGATGGAATGATGGTATGTATATGAGGGTGAAAGAGAGAGGGATCCAGTGTGAGTGAGGATATGTGAGTGACTGATTAAGTGTTTGAGTGAGAGGGATGGATCCTGTATGTTTGATTGAGTAAGAGAGAGAATGTGTGTGTGTTGGGGTCTGTGTGTGTGTGTGAGAGAGAGAGAGAGAGAAAGAGAGAGAGATGGAGCCCTTGTGAGAGACAAAAATTGAGAGAGAGTGTATATGTGTGTGTGTGTGTGTGTCAATATGAAAATGAGAGGAAAAAGTGTGTGCACAATCCCCCGACGTCCATTGGTAGGACCAGTGCTAGCATTTTTGTTGCCCTGTGTGAACAATTACTTATTTTTTAAACACAGAATGTTGTTTTTCCCGGTAACTAAACACAGTAGAAATTCTCAGTCTCACACTGTCACAGAACCCCTTCCCCACAAAAAAAAACAACATGCTCCCTCTGGCAATCTAAACTTTTAAAATTGGCACTCCCCCTGAACCTCAGTGTCAAAATTGGGCAGGAGTCATCCACCAATCGTTACGTAAAAACATAGCTGGAACCATTTTGTTGTATAGAAATGCATGCACTGCTATGGTGCCACCTAGTAAACCCATTGTAACATGTTGGGTGTGGGTTTAGCCCTCAGAAAGTCTTGAGTAAACTAAAAGCCAATAATGATATAGTAAACTTCCCATACTAAAATAGTACTAACTGCCAATACTCAAACAGGAACAACCCTCTCTATGAAAAGGCAACACTGCAAATATTACACCAAGACTTAAAACACCAATATATGTCTTCTGGGAAAAACAGGACAAACCAGACTGCTATAAATCCTTACACAGAAACTGAAAGTTAGGAGATCCAAGATGGCGCGCTAGAGTGAGGGTGTGCGGCGTCTCTGTCCTCACTTACCTCGTAAATTTTGCCTATGCCTCATTCGGGGCGAAGACGGAGGGCCCGTGAGAGGCTGAATTTGGAAGCCTCATCGCCGGGCATGATTCGAGGGCCGATGGAGGTCCACATTCGCAGAGGAAATGGTGTGCCGGGTGAAGAGTCGCAGGAGAAACGCCAAGGAGATGCTCAGACATCAGGCGTCCTCCATGACTCGCTGACATGGTTATCCCCGGCTGAGAGAACTGCCCCCGAAAACCCGGCAGTGAGTCGGACAGCTAACCTGAACTTGCTAGAGATACTTCCGGGTGACGTCAGGGAGGGGCCCCGCGAGGAGCAGAGAAAGCTCCGATCAGCACGGTGCTGCCAGAAAGCTCCAGGTTGGAAGGTGGAGACCCCCGCAGAGGAGAAATACGGGCTCTGGAAGAGCTGGTATCCTGGCAAAGTGGAGGAGAATTCGAAGAAGAAACGTTACAAGAATTGGAACAGGTACTGACTCCAATGGTAAGACCAGATATTTTTTCTCTGGAAACGATATGGATGGCAATAGAAGCGCTGAATAAGAATGTGAGAATGTGACTATACAAATTAGTCCTATTGTGAAAAAAGTGGGACAAATAGAGATACAATTACAAAAACTGAAGGAGAATCAAACAGAAAGCAAATGGGAAGTGGATATATTAAAAACAGATATTGGGGAGATGAAAAAGCAGAGTCAAGGAATGGTTAAGGACAATTTATACTTTCTAAGGAAACTGGAAAATTTGGACAATCAACAGAGAAGTAAAAATTTGAGATTAATTAATTTCCCCAAGAAGACTAGTGTTTCCCAGACCGAGATGTGGACTAAGTTCACATTAGAAGTCTTGAAAATTCCTCTCTACCCCCATGGTCGAAGATTTTTTTATCTTCCTACAAGAAAAAAGTTGCCGCTTTAAAGAGATGCAGCAATTGTCACCATTAAATTTGTCAAAGAGATATTAGAATCGTCCATTGAGGAAGAGGCCCAGCCAGCAACATTGATAATTTCTTTTCTATTAGACTCTGATAGAGACTGGGTTCTCAGATTCTATTTCCGAAATCAACGTGAGTTATTTTTTGGGAATGAAGATACAAATCTATCCAGATTTGGCTAAAGAGACGCAATTAAGGAGTAAGCAGTTGTACAATTGGGAGCGTTTTTCTTCCTGAAATTCCCGTGCAAGTGTCTTCTCAAGTTTAAAGATTTAACCTATACTTTCTTTCAACCTTTTCAGTTGGAAAAATTTTATAAGAGGTAGATCTATTTCTATGCCAGAGAGTAGTCCAGTTCTAAAGCCTGTATAACCTCAATATGTGGGTTATAGTTCTGTGATTGTATAACCATTTCAGCCTAGTGCTTTCAATTAATTCTGGTTGTTGTTTTTTTTTCTTTCTTGTTAAATTAGTCATCTCTTGTGGTGGATCTCCTACATTGTATTGAGGGCTATGGAGATATGTATGACAGAATTATATTTCTTGTTAAATGAGTGATGAAGAATATGTATTGCACTGTCATAACTATTTTCCTTTCAAATGTATACCAATGTATCATTGAAAAAGAAGTAATAAACAGAAAATTAAAAAAAAACCTGAAAGCTAAACATGCAGAATACAGACTCACCCTCACCAAATACAGAATAAAGAGACCATAAAATATAAATAGAAACATATAGTCAGAATATGTATGTAATGCAGCAATGGAGAAACAAACATCACCAGTCCTCATAAATAATCAAACAATAAAATCAAGGAATATAAATCAATCCTATTAGTAAAAGCATACTAATAAAAAAAAAATGTCTCCAAAAAGCTAAGGAACAGAATAGCATCCAATAATTAAGAGCTCATACAAAATTTAAAAAGTTTTCCAAACAGCAATAAAATATTTCAAAATGGCAGATACAGATACCCAATAATTAAAATTAATAAGGTTGGAAAATTCACAGCACTACATACCTGAAAACTTCATTTCCAGTCACCCTGAGCATGTCGTGGATTAGTGGGGCAGCACAAACTTTCTTCACACACACAGAGGCAGGCTCACATTCACAAACACATACTCCCTAGTCAGGTTGCCATTCACACATATATACACACACACAATCAGGTTCCCATTCTCACACACACACACACACACACACACACACACATCCAGGCAGGTTCCCATTGACACGCGCACACACACACACACACACACACACACACACACACATACACACACACCCTGGCATGTTCCCATTCACTCATACACACACACCCAGGCAGGTTCCCATGCGCACGCAAACACCCACACCCAGGCAGGTTTCCATCACTCACTCACTCACACACACAGGTACACACACACACACACACACACCCAGGCAGGTTCCCATTCACACACACACATCTAGTCAGGTTCTCATTTGCTCATGCATTCATTCACACACACACACATACCATCGGAAGCAGACAGGGGAGCCCATTCTGCTGCTCCTCTTTGTGTGCTGACCTCTGCGCTAGTCTAATCTCTTGATGCTAGCACTTACTCTATGCTGATTTCATGCATTGTGAGATCAGCATAGAGAAGTGCTAGCTGCACGTGATTTGAATACCGAACACTGGCACAGAGGAACTGAAGATTGAGTTCCCTTCTTGCGGGCATCCTCTTCATTTCAGCCACCGATGGGATGGGATCCATCAGCGGCCCCGCTGATCTGTTCATTTTGGCTGCCAATGAGATGGGGTCCATTGGCGGCCTTGCAGCCCTCCTCCTCTTCTTGGCTGCCATCGTCCCCTCCGGGTGTGCACACCCAGTAGCGCCAGGCCTGACCGTGGGCCTCTTCCACTTCTTCTGCCAGGTGGCTGTGGGATATTTTCTTGGCTGGGGAGGACAGGTTTCCCCTGCCACAGGGGCCTTGGCCTCCCTCTCTACTGGCAACCAGAGTTTCTGGATGTTGGCCTGGAGACCTGGCAATTCTTGGCTATGACCTGCTCAGTAGCAGGTCTAAAGTTATCCATCTAACCTAGCTGGATATACCTTATTTTTGGCTAGCTTAGCCAGATAACTCAACCCCTCCCAAGAACATTCCTTTTTTATCCAGCTAAATTATAGCCAGATAACTACTTATCCATCTATAATTTAACCAGATAAATGGCTGAATATGCCACTTTGTGGGTTTTCTATCTAACATGTTAGGTACACATCTAAATGGCTTTTGAATATCTACCTCATGTATTTCCAGGGAAGAGCCATTTCTAAATCTGTCAGAAAAACAAAAACAAAGTACAGTCAGATAGGCTGGAGCTATTTGAAGTACACTGTACCAGGAATTTTGGACTATATTTATATATATTTATCTATTTATTTATTTATTTTAGAGCGCAAACAATTTGTAATAAGAATGGTCAGGAATAGACTGAGTGTTGGAGTTTCCTACACTGTTTTTCTATTTTGTTTCTGGATTCAAATGAAAAGCACATTTGAAATTCCAAAGAACTGAGTATACTTCTAGATCAGCACCAATGTGATGAATGAGAAAAGTTTGAATTTCACCCAGAAAAAAGCTTGAGTCAGAAAACCCTTTAGGAGATTCATAAATAACCATAGGCTAGGACCATGCATGCATTTTGTAATTTTGCCTTGCTAGTTATACATTTTTTTTGAGTATTTCTTTTTTTTAGTGGTAAGAGTCATCTTGTCTCTTTTTAAATTCTATTCCAGGCCAGGTGTTTTATTGTTTTAATGTTTTTTTTTTCAGTGCTTCTCCTCATGACCCATATTAACAGTGTTAGAAAATCTGTAGCAGAACTATAGAACCTCATGCAATATTACACTGTTATATGTAAAGCCTAAGTACACCATGAACAGTGTAAGAATGGACCTTAGAAATGGGATTAATATAAAAATAAATAACAAAACCATAGAGAGAATGCAACCTGAATAAAACATGCACACATTTTAGAATGGAATATGTTGGGACACAAAAGGAAATAGTCATAGACTAGGATCTAAATAGATTGTACAGAAGTTGGCAGCTACACGCCCAAATAGAGCACCCTACTGAACTGGTGAAGTACTCAGTGTGGTATTCCTCAACATGGATATGGCCATACAAGAAAATGGCACTGGCTGGCCCTGGCTGGCCCTGGCACTGGCACCATTTTGATATCATACTCGGCATTGGTCTCAGGGCCGGCCAGTGTCCTTTGTTAAAGGATTCTGGTGGAGCAGTAGTGAATGGGGGTTGCTCCTGCACCCTCCTTATGCCTGGATGCCCATGGAAGAAGTAACTGGGGGCTGGAAAAGTCCCTGGCCCCAGGAGATTTCTTGGGAAGGGGACAGGGTTTAAGGTAGGAGGAGAGTTGGAGATACCCTTGGAGGCCCTAGTGAGTAGCAGTGAGGGATCAGGAAGGCTCTGTTCCAATTTTTCTCTTTTTTTTTTTAATTTGGAGGGGGTGTTTTATGTTTATTTTGATTTGGCAAATGAAGCAAAGTGAAATAAACATAAAAACAAAACAAATAAAACCCCCCAAACAAATAAAACCAAACCAAACAAAAAAAAAGTTTGGCTATACATCAATAATACATATTATTTTTTCACATGATCACACTTTTTTTTGGAAAAAAAGATGTCTATCATTTATTATGGCAAAGCTCCTTCCACCCTTTTCCTTCCTTCCTACAAAAAGAACAAATCTACTTTTTGGAGTCCCTTCATAGCAATTCATGCTATATTTGTTTTTAGGGTAAGGTAAGATTAAGAAATGTGACAAAAATCCCACTAAAATAGTGATTCTGGATTTCTATCTCCTCCTGCCCCATTTTGAATATACAGTAGTATAACCAGCAATGAAATATAACTTTCAGATCTATTGTACACTAATATTGAGAGAGGTCAGGATTTCCCCAGTAATGAAAAGACAGTGTTAGAATGTACAGTAAACTGGCAAACAGATAATTATTTTGGAGTTGATTGGAGGATGAAATATTTTTAAAATATTTACTTATTTATGCCAAAAATTGTTGAATGCGTATATCAGGAATGATTTTAGCGGAACCAGCTTTATAAACTAAAATATGGCTGTTGGAATGGATATCTTTTTCTCTTAATAGTCTGACTTTGCAAGAAATGCATTGTTTTCTTGTATATGGTAACTGCATAAACCAGCATCCCTCATACCCATCCATTGAGCCACATTGGCAGTGAGCCAGGTCCCAAAAAGCCACATCACAATGCTGTCTTTGTTTAACTCTAATGTGTAACTGTTCATTTTATTTTATTCAGATTTTCTTTTTCTCTTAAAAAAAAAAATTACTTATGTGAAAATCAGTCACAGTCGGTCACAGTGAGCCATAAAGAGCCACATGTAATACCTAAACGTCAGTATCAGTAATGCTCATGTGACTGTGAACCCTGCTGTTTCTCAGTGTGGACTTTTGGTGGGCGTTTTTCAGAAAAGGAGCTGATGCAGTGCGCTATAAAGAGTTTTCTTTGGGGTTAATTGGAAAAATCATAAGCTCAGAAGAAGCAGAGTCTCACCATACAGAGCCAAGAAAGTGGCAAGTCAAATTATTTGAGCCAGATGTGAAAATATAAGTCCAGATAGTAATCGCCAATGAAGCCAGACTGTTTGCAACTTCTGGGTAAAAGTTCTTTGTTGGACCAATTGTTGTTTTTGAGTTAATATAACGTATTTTATTCTTCAAATGTACTGAAAGATTTGAAAATGTAATTTGAGGATAAGAACATTCCTGAATAAAGGTCATCATTTTTTACCCAGGCAAACATGCTTGCTCTTATTTCCCCCTGTTGTTCAATTCATTTTTCTTAAGGAAGGGCAAAAGAATAACACAGAGAATTCCTATCATGTCAAATAAATAAATAACTTCTTTCTGTTTATTTAGGTGTCTCTGCACTCCCGAATTGTGCAATTGGCTGCTTAGAATGTTGTTTTGCCCTATATTAGACTGACTAAGAAGCATTCTGCAACATATGCCAGAGAATCTCAAAGAATCATGCATGGAAGACCATCCAGGAACAGACGTGCTATGTGTGTTTCTGCTCCACCGTAGAAGCATAGGATGAAATCTTAAATCAACTTCCACCTGTGGAAGTTGATTTACCTCACACTTTCTTCCTTTTCAAACAATACTTGTATCATATTTAAATACAATTTCAAAAGAAAAGAGAGTTGTATGGGAAGTCCTGGACATTTTCTGTCCAGTGAATGTCGTATCACGCATTTCTGTAGATGTTACTTATTTGTTTTATTTTTTTTTATACATATTTGATATCCCACTTTTTACCTCACACTTTCTTCCTTTTCAAACAATACTTGTATCATATTTAAATACAATTTCAAAAGAAAAGAGAGTTGTATGGGAAGTCCTGGACATTTTCTGTCCAGTGAATGTCGTATCACGCATTTCTGTAGATGTTACTTATTTGTTTTATTTTTTTTTATACATATTTGATATCCCACTTTTTTCCCAAAGTTGATCTCATAGTGGATTTACAACAAGATTAAATGAACAGAGACATTTGAACAGCTTACAATCAGAATCAGAAATTAGAGTAACATTGGAATCCAGCATAGGAAATCGGTGTGTATAATTTGGAGGCCCTGTTGTCTATAGCACAGTCCCTAGTAGTTGGGAGTTCAGGTAGTTAGGTCGGGAGGTTGAGGGTTTCTGAGGTGGAAGGCCTGGCTGACAAGCCATGCCTTAGCTTTTTTCCTGAATTTAAGGTAACATAGCTCCAGGCACAGGGTTAGTGACACTTTGTTCCAAATTTTTGGTGTGTAACAGCTGAAAGTGCGAAGTTTTAGGCAGGACAATCTGGCAGAGGTCAAAGGAGGAGAGGAAAAAAGAGCCATTTGGGCGGACTGGAGTTCCCTTGAGGGCATGTAAGGGGAAAGAATTTGGGAGAGGTACTCAGGAGCTGTTTATTCAAGTACTAGCAACTGTACCCGTTCTATGCCCGGGCGGTGAGCCTTTTTATTGGCACATCTGCTCTTGTTTTGAGCAGAATTTCCCTAGAAATTCACTGTAAGAGTGTCCCTTCCACATACACACACCCTCATACAGGCTCCCTCACTCTCTCTCACACACACACATCCCCTTATTTAGGCTCCCTCTCTGAAACCCACACTCAAGCATCCTGCGACTCCCCCTCTTACCAACCAAGATGTCTCTCGCACTCCCTCACACCCCCTCTCCTCTCTCTCACACACATTCTCTCTTACTGGCATCCCCCTCCCCTCATATAGGCTCCCCCTCTCTGAAACCCACACTCAAGTATCCCCCCACCCACCCTCTCTTACCTCCCATGCTCTCCTTCACACCCTCCCCACCCCCCTATCACTAACCATGCTCTCTGTTACCCCCCCCCTCTCAAACACACATTCTCTCTCACCAGCATCCCTCCCCCATGCTCTCCCTCACACCCTCCCCACCCCTCTCTGACCAACCATGCTCTCTGTCACATCCCCTCTCTCACATACACACACATCTCCCCTCATATAGGCTCCCTATCTCTGAAACCCACTCTCAAGCATCCCCCCACCCACCCTCTCTTACCTCCCATGATCTCCCTCACACCCTCCCCACCCCCTCTCACTAACCATGCTCTCTGTCACACCCTCCCCTCTCACACACACATTGTCTCTCACCGGCATTCCCCCCCCCCTCCCCCAATGCTCTCTCTCACACCCTCCCATCCCCGACACACATTCTCTCTCACCGGCATGCCGCGGGACCAAAAGAAATATAAAAAAGACATGAAAAACAAAAGAAAATTAAAAACAAATATTGGGCTACCCCCAGTGCAACTCCACCCCCACCCCCCCAAAAAAAAATAAACTCCTCAAACCTCAGACTGCTCCAGGGCCAAGTCTTCCTTCCTCATAGGGTAGGAGCGATCCCTGGCTGCTCCTGCTCTGCCAGTGTTCCAGATGTAAATGGAAAAAGTAAAATGAGGCTGCTGCCATTATCATCATTATCAATTTCTTCCATGCAAGGAAATGGCGCTGGCCCATGAAGAAAGAAGAGATGGGGTAAGAAGATCCAGGGAAGTTGGCCGGGAGGGGGAGGGGGTATCAACCGAGGTCCAGGAGGAGTTGGGGGTTGTTTTGGCTGCAGGGTGCCCTTTTTATTTTCAAACAAAATTTTGTTTATCTTTCGTTATGTTTTAAAAACGAAAATGTTATTAAACCTCCTGTTTCATTTCCAGCAAATGCACACCCCCCTAAACCCCATCAAGTCTATACCAAAACCGAGTGGTAATAAGTAATAACGATCACAGTGCTACAGCCAACTTCCCCAGCCTGCATCACGGCAATTTTCTACCACTGAATACACTGTGATAGCTTATCAAGATTCAAGGTTTACCTAATCTACCTATTTCCCTGCCTGCTGACAAATCACAGACCCTACTTCATCTGCAGCTTCACTCTTTGCCACCTCTGTCAACAGGGATCCCCCTCCCCACCCCCCTCTCACCAGCCATGCTCTCTGTCACCCCCTCTCTCACACACACATTCTCTCTCACCAGCATCACGCCCCATGCTCTCTTTCACACCTTCTTGCTCTCTCTCACCCTCCCCTCCCCGACACACATTCTCTCTCACCGGCATGCCACGGGACCTGCGCTGTTCGTGGCGAAGATGAAAGTCTGGCGCGCCATTCGCGGCAAAGATGAAGGCGCGGTGCGCTGTTCACGGCACACGGGGGCCTTCCATTTTTTGCCTTGAGCAGAAAATAGCAGCAGAGACCCGGCATGCTGTGAACAGAGCATGTCTCGCGGCACACGCTCCGTTCGCGATGAAGATGAAGGCCCAGGCGCGCCAATCGTGGCACACGGGGGCTTTCCCTTTTCGCCGTGAATGGTGTGCCGGGCCTTCATCCTCTCCACGAACGGAGCATGTGCCGTGGGACGCGCTCCTTTCGCAGCATGCCAGGGCATCCTCTGCTATATTCTGCCTGTTCTGCGATGGCCGCTGTCCTTCGTACCTGTGGCGTGTTTGAGCCTCCAAGGTGGCCAGAGAGCTGCCTGCGCCATCTATCGGCAGGCTGGGGAACATGTGCGAGCACTGATGGATACACTACCAAGCCTGAAATATTATGGATTTGAAGACAAGAAGATAATATTTTTAATTTTATCTTGCTTTTCACTGAAAGCCAGTGCAGTTGATATAAAATGTTTAGTGTGGTAAGTTGCTTTGTCACCTATCAAAGTTCTTTGTACAAAATGGAGGTACTTTGCACTGTATTGAGAGATGCCATTGAATAGGGAATTACAGTAGTTGATTTGGCTGTAGTAAGACTGTGTTTATCAAGGAAATTGTGGAATTGATGGATCTGACACAGATACATAAAGGAGGATCTTACCACTTCAGAGATGCGAGGTTCCATTGTGAGGTTTTGGTCAAGTTTTGAACACTTATGTTTCATACTGATTCCATAGCATGTACGGGGTTACCTGCTAGTGAAGGAAGTGATTGTAGGAGATGACCTTAGCAGCTGAACTAATGGAGTTCAAATATTGAGGGTATAGTCTGAGTTAGTGTGTACTATGCCATTTGGCTATCACTGTAAGACAATTATAGATGATTACTGGATGAAGATTGGTCAGATCCCATTTTGATGCAGAGTTGGATGTTCCCCACAAGTAGATGGTATTCAATGTTGAAGAACTGAATGAGGTCACAGATCAGATACATGCAGATGTTGAACACTACTAGGGAGAGGATTGAGCCCTGAGGCACTCCGCAGGTAAGCTCTTTGGGGTAGGAGAATTTGTTGGCCCATGTAACTGATTGTGTTCTGTTGGAAAGGAATGATTCAAATCACTTTAGTTCAGTGCATTGATGCCAGTGTCAGTTACTTTTAAGCATTGAATCAGGAGTATGTGATCAACAGTAGTGAAGGCAGATCAAGTAGATCAAAGAAGGAGTTACTACCTTGGTTGAATGAAGGTGATGGTCAGCAGGACAGATTCTAGTCTATGGCCTTTCCTGAAGCTGAATTGGTAATAGTGTAGGATATTGTACTCATCTAGGAAATCTAATAGTTGGAGGTAAACCAATTTTTACACCACCTTGGACAAGAAGGGGAGGCTGGAGACTGGATGATAGTTGTCAATTATTTTAGGATCAATGACAGGTTTCTTTAGGATAGATTTGATAACAGCATTTTCGAGCAAGCAGGGTAGAATGGGATAGAATGACATTTATTGTATTGGTTAGCCACAGGGCTAGGTTGTGTTTCAGATTACAGATGAATCTGGGAGAGATAGGATCTAACGGGCTCATGGACTGCCTGAATCTCTGGACAATCTTTCCCACCTCTTGTGGAGAAATTGTCTTGATGTATGACAAAGGGATAATGTTTGAAGGGAGCTGAATAAAATTTTTCTGGGTAGGAGGAGGGGAAGTTGTATTCCTCTGGTGATTGGGGTAGGGGTGAGTGAGGTGGGAGAAGTGGAGGAATCAAAGGAGAAATGAATAGCTTGTATTTTGTCTGTGAATAATTTGTCAATCTTCATGGCAAGCATGTCGTGCTTGAATTCTTCAGCTAGGTCAAGAATATGGTGGGATTTACTATATGATGTGTGTGAGTTGAGAAGGCCAAGTTGTAAGGGGGGAGTATGGCTTGATTAGGTTGGCTGAAAATTTTTGTGCTGAAAGGGGAAATGTCTGGCATGAGCTTATTTTGATGGTTGGGGCGCTCTCCTGCCCCAGATCACCTGAACTGGCAGGGTGGTATTGTTGAAGCACTTTGTAGTGCTATGCTGTAGGTTTGCTCTTTTCTTCTTTTTTTTAATGAATGGTTTGCTTGTTGTTTTATCACATTTGAGCCTATTAAAGGATAATGTGATTTGTTAGGATACATTTAAATAGGCTTGCAAAGGAAGAGGGAGATGATGGAATCTATTACCCTTGTGAAGAAGTTGGGTTTTTTAAAAATTATTTATAAACTTTATGGAATCCACAAATAATTGTTTTGGGTTCATGGTCTCCATGAAAGGAAGTCCCATTTTTCTGACCATTAATAGGTTTTCTAGAAGTAATAAAAAGCAAAGGTCTTCATAATTTGCAAACCATGTGATTGCAGTGAAATACTGCAGAAAACAAATACTAGGGTTACATGTATAGAATGACTTCTCTGTCTGAGAACATCTACTTGAGAATATGTGTGGGAGAATGACTTTTGTGGTGACTTACTAGATGTGGTTAGATGGAAATCTTTGCTTCCCTTTGTGAATGGTTCCCACTGTTTAAAAAAAAAAAAAAAAACCATTAAAATCAAATTTCCTCTGAAATAATGTTTGCACTGGATGACTTTCAATGCCTTACCCTCTTTCATAATATGCATTGAAATACAACTTACATATTTGTTTATTTTTTATTTGCAAGCCCTTTTAAGGGGCTCTGCTGTTTGTCCCTCTACGTGTGCCTATGCCTTAAAAAGTGCAAAGAAGAGTTCAGAAAAGGGCTGCATTTTCCACCAAACAAAGCCTGCCAAAATATGTAACCTTTTTTTTTTTCAACTCTATGAAATATACTTATGCTAGCACTAGCGGACAGTGAATTTCAGCTGGTTGTTGGCATCAGAGAGGACTCGATACACACCACTATATCAACTGCAGCACTCTCTCCATGATCTCAGTTATTAGCAGGTCAGCTGATGTAATGCTTTGCATTTCAAAAGCATAATCCTTTCTGAATGTTGTCAGATCACACTCATTATACAGTCCTTTGATACATAAAGACACTTCTTTAGTTTAGTTTAGTTTATTGGCATTTGTATACCGATGTATCAGACGAACCTTCACATTGGTTTACAAAAGTTACAGCATATTTGGAAATACAATAATTGATAAAATAGTAACAGCTAAAAACTACACAAGGTAAAAGAAATAAATTAGCTGTTTAAAAGAAATAATCTAAGAACCAAAATAAAAACTCATAAAAAAACAGGAGTCAAATTAAAATAAACATAATAATAAAACAATAAAATAGAACATATAGTAAAACAACAATAAATACAGATAAAGATAATATAATAGTAGCCCGTCAAGGAAGTTAAGAACAATGTGAATACTCATCGTTTGCTGCTCATTTGTAACATTTCAAGCTCTTATTAGTGTTCTGATCTATGGTTTCGTACTCTATGAAAGCACATTTAAAAAGCCAGGTCTTTAATTCGGATTTAAATTGCTTTTTATCTGCAGTCAGTCTCAATGAAGTTGGTAAAGAGTTCCAAAGTTTTGTTCTGGCAATAGATACAACCCGCTCCCTTACGTGGCTAAGCCTAGCAGATCTAATGGTGGGAACTGATAGAAGACCTTTATCAGCAGATTGCAAGTCCCTCTGTGGTACATGAAGGTGCATAGATGTATTAAGCCATTCGGTATGATCTCCATAAATGACATTGTGAATTAGGGAGGCAACTTTAAATTGAATGCGGTATTGAATTGGAAGCCAATGCAGTTTAATTAGTGTTGGGGTAATGTGATCACATTTTCTCTGACCTGTCAAAATTCGTGTCGCAGCATTCTGCAAAACCTGAAGAGGGCGAATGCTAGACACTGGTAAACCAAGAAGCAAGGAATTACAGTAGTCTAAATTTGCAAAAATAAGAGACTGTAAAACGGATATAAAATCTGTAAGTTCCAAAAGAGGTTTTAGCCTACGCAAAGTTAACAATTTGTAATAGCCATCTTTCAACTTTGTAGAAATATGTTTTTAAAGAGAAAACTCAGTATCGATAATAACACCTAAATCACGGGTATTAAAACAAGGGTTTATTTTTATATTATCGGTGAAAGTCAAAGTAGGAATACTGCTAAGATGGCATTTGCATTCAAGTAACAGAATTTCTGTTTTATTCGTATTTAAAATTAGACGTAGGTGCTGAAGTAATTTTTTTAGTGAAGAAATATAAATTTTGATAAGTTCTAACGTATCTTCAATAGAAGTTTCTATAGGAACTAAAAATTGAATGTCATCTGCATACAAATAAAATTTCAAACCTAATCCATGGACTTAGGCACGTCTGTGCCTAAGTCCACGTCTATGCATCCTGCACCTGGTTCCTGAGTCCATGTCTATGCCTGAGTCTACGTCGTTCCTGAGTCTCGTCTGAATCCATGTTCCAGTCTTCGCTGCCCTGGCCTCCGTCCGGCCTGCCGCTTCATGCCGTACCCTGCGGCAGGTCCGAAAGGGCTGGGAACGGTCGGAGGACTGTTCACAAGACCAACATTGCATTGTTGGGTCTTCCGAAGCATGCAGGTCCGGAGGAGGGCCTGTCTTCCAGTCATCACTCCAGCCTTGCTCCCGTCCAGCCCATGCTCGGGCATGCCACGCCTCCCGCGGTACTAGGGGTGTGCATTCGGATTGACCGCATTAGTAAAACGCAACTCATTTTTTTTTTTTACTTAAAAAATTGATTCGACATAAACGATCGGATTTCCCACATATCGAACATAGATATGTTCGATATGTGGGAAATCGCGATTGTTGAGCCAAAATAAAAATATAAACCCCCTCACCCTCCTTAACCCCCCCCCCCCCCCCGACTTACCACAACTCCCTGGTGATGGAGCGAGGAGTGAGGACGCCATTTCTGCAATCCTTGGCGAGAAGCATGTGACGTCGGCGGCACGTCGAGTGACGCCAGCGTCACGTGATTCCCGGCTCGTTCGCGCCGGACGGCTCGTTCGGCCCAAAAAGAACTTTTGGCCAGCTTGAGGGGGTCAGGAGGCCCCCCCAAGCTGGCCAAAAGTTCTTTTTGGGCCGAACGAGCCGTCCGGCGCGAACTTGCCGGGAATCACGTGACGTCGGCGTCACGTGATTCCCGGCTCGTTCGCGCCGGACGGCTCGTTCGGCCCAAAAAGAACTTTTGGCCAGCTTGGGGGGGTCAGGAGGACCCCCCAAGCTGGCCAAAAGTTCTTTTTGGGCCGAACGAGCCGTCCGGCGCGAACTTGCCGGGAATCACGTGACGCCGCGCCACGTGATTCCCGGCAAGTTCGCGCCGGACGGCTCGTTCGGCCCAAAAAGAACTTTTGGCCAGCTTGAGGGGGTCAGGAGGCCCCCCCAAGCTGGCCAAAAGTTCTTTTTGGGCCGAACGAGCCGTCCGGCGCGAACTCGCCGGGAATCACGTGACGCCGCGTCACTCGACGTGCCACCAACGTCACATGCTTCTCGCCAAGGATTGCAGAAATGACGTCCTCACTCCTCGCTCGATCACCAGGGAGTTGTGGTAAGTCTGGGGGGGGGATTAAGGAGGGTGAGGGGGTTTAAATTTTTTTTTTGCACATATGTACATATACCCAACTCATTGGATTTTTTTTATGTCCATATTGGCCGCAAGTGGGACCCCCTTTCGGACATAAAAAATATGAACATAAAATTTTGCTCTGCACATCCCTACGCGGTACCTCTTCAGAGTTCCTCTGGGGTCGAGCCGTGGCCCAAGGACACACATCTCTCAGGAAGTAGGATCGCTCTCCTAGCGCTCTACAACAGGTTACATCAGGCCCATGTAAAAATTGAAAGCAAGATGACCAAAATAGTTGCCAACACTTCACTCACTAGCCTACTTCATCTGAATACTCTCTACAATACTTATAGTCTCGCTGATAGAGCAAGTCCCATTCTGTCAAGAACTATGTGGAAGCGGGTGAACTGTAGCTTTTTCACAAAAAACCAGAAGATACATGCAGACATCTTTCATATAAACAATAGTTTCCAGCACATTCTTCAAACAATTTAATGACCAGCTAGTAATAATTGCAGCAGGGTTGTGAGATCTGAAAACACATTTTTTAAAACTTATTTTAAAGTTTAATATTCAAGCTTTATTCAGGTAATGATATGATTATGCAGTAATTGTTCTCTGAAAAAGTCTGTGTAAGGTTCTAGACCCATGTTGCTATGGGGAGGTTGGCTCAATCTTCAGGGAAGGCCAACCCGGGCAACTGGTTGATTAGAGAATGGACTGGAGCTTCACCTATACCAGCCCCTTTCCCCTTTGGTTGAGCCCTCAGGTTCCAGGGGCCAGCAAGACTTAGGCGTGAGTCTTGTGGGAGTTGGTAATGACATAAGTCCTAGTCGTGGCTAGGGTCAGAGGCAAACGGCAGACAAAGGTAGTCAGGATCCAAGCTGAGATCAGAGGCAGGTGGGGAGAATATTCAAAGTTCAGGATGAAGTCAATGGCAGGCATCTGGCAAGTATGGTCAGAGTTCAGGCTGTGGCCAGATCAAATAGTCAGTCCAAGGTTAGGTATAGAAGACACTAGGAAGAATAAAGACAAAGGGCAGGCATGGCTTGGAGAAATGATGCAGGCACGGCTTGGAACACAGGATCAGGCAGGCAGGATCAGGAACTTAGAATCAGGAACAAATGAACAGGAACTCTGGAGTAGCAACTATCACTGCATGGATGCAGGTGTCCCCACCGTGAAGCATAAAGGCCATCGGCAGCCTGAAGTGAGTGTGCCAGCAGCCCAAGAACCAGCAAATATAACAAGTCCCCATCTCTTAAGCCCCCTCCTCAAGGTCTGAGGCTTCGGTTTTGGAGGGGAACTGCAGGTGGAAGTCTTTGACCAGAAGGGGGGGCCTGGAGATTACTTGCCAGCTCCCAGGAATTCTCTTCCAATCCATGTTTCCAGGTGATGAGATACTCTAGTCTTTGTGTCATCTGCTTGAATCCAATATTTCCTGTACCTCATATTGTGAATCCTCTTTGACAGAGATTTCTGTGGGCTAGGGAGGTCATCGAGAGAGCTTCAGTAGAGACACATGGAAGACATTATGGATTCAGCCTTATTTGTTGTATTTTCTCAATATTATATTGCACTGGTGGTGAACTGATGCCTTTTCATGGGTAGGACTATAGCTGTTTCATTTTTTGGAGTTAGTACTGCTGGGCAGGAAGGCATGGGGAGATAGGGAGTCAGGAGTCAGGAGTCTGGAGGAAAGGAGGTTCGGGTTGATGGGTAGGGAGAGGTGGAGGAGGGAAGGGAAAAGAGATGGGAGAGATAGATGAAAGTGTGGGACTGCTGGGTTGGGGGAGAGGAGAGTGGAGTGGAGGATGCTGAAGAGGAAGGGGTAGGAAAGAGGTGGTCAGAAATATTCTGGGTAGAGAAGGGGAGAGGGAAGGGCAAAAAGAGTTGAGCATGGGAGAGAGAATAAACATGTACAGAGTGGGGTTTGTTTGATTTATTTTATAATGCATCTGTAATAGAGGAAGTTTGTGATGCTGTTATTAAGATGACACCAGAATCAGAATATCTTTTTGCATAGTGAAATGTCTTAGTTCTGCTTTGCACCATTATTAGGAAGCGGAGACCCTTGTGGATGCAAAGCATATGTTTATATTTAGTCCCATGATGATCATGTGTTCAGTGTGTCACGGATGTGAGCATCATCTCTCAGGTGTGTCCTGATAGAATAAAGGTAGAGAACCACTGCTCTAGGAGATGTCACGATTCCTCCACAGCCAATTTTACTGCCTGGAGTTAAGATCTCTAGTCGTATAGTTTCTCTCCACCAGGAAAAACTTCCTGGAGAAAAACAAGCAAGGTAGGAGAGTCCCTTCAGTATTGTATTGACTAAGGACAGCCCCTGTGTCAAGGGTAGAGGCATCTACCTCCACAATGATGTTCAGAGTCCAGATGTCTCAGACAGGGCCTTAAGTGAAGGTGTATTTTAGCACTTGAAAGGCATCAATGGCTTCCTGAGACCAGTTCCAGATGTCTTCCCCTTCTCTGGTCAAGGCTATAAGCAAGGTTGCTAGGGTAGAATAGCCAGGAATGAACTGGTGGTATAAATTGACAAATCCTAGGAAACATTGTAAGGTCTGAAGGCCAACCAGCCAGGGCCAATCCAAGATGGCTTTCTGTTTAACTGGGTCCATTAGGAAGCCAGGACGAGAAATGAATTAGCCCAAGAAGGGAAGTTGTTTTTGTTAAAAGAGGCACTTCTTGAGTTTTGCGTAGAGATGATGTTTCTGTAGTCAGTGAAGCACCTGCCTCACATTTCTAGGTGAGAAGCCAAGGACTGGGAGTAGATGAGAGTATAATCTAAGTAGACTACAACATAGGAGTAAAGAAGATCCTGGAAGGTTTCGTTGACCATGTTTTGAAAAACAGCTGGAGCATTGCAAAGCCCAAAGGGCATAACGAGGTACTCATGTCCAGACCATCATGAGTATTGTAGGCTGTTATCCACTCATCCCCTTGTTTGATGCAAATGAGGTTATAAGATCCTCTTCAATCTAGTTTGGTAAATATTTTAGTGCCCTGCAAGTGATCCAACAGTTCTGAGATGAGTGGCAATGGGTAACGATTATTTTTGGATAATGGCATTAAGGCACCTGTAGTCAAAGCCTGGGTCTCCCCTGTGGAGATCATGATAGGGACAAGAAGTAGAGGGGAGGAAGATATAAAGCCTAGGGTTGCCTCCTTGGCCAACACTAGGCATGCAAGTTTCCCTGCTTCTCTGGGCAATTGGAGACCATGTGCCCCTGCCTGCACAGTTGAGACATAGCCAAAGTTCTTTCAATGGCACCGAGAACATATTTTGGCTCTATTTGAAGGTGGAGGGTGGCCAATGTAACCCCAATATTTAAAAAAGGCTCCAGGGGCGATCCGGGTAACTATAGACCAGTGAGCCTGACTTCAGTGCCGGGAAAAATAGTGGAAAATATTCTCAAGATCAAAATCGTAGAGCATATAGAAAAACATGGTTTAATGGAACACAGTCAACATGGATTTACCCAAGGGAAGTCTTGCCTAACAAATATGCTTCATTTATTTGAAGGGGTTAATAAACATGTGGATAAAGGTAAACCGGTAGATGTAGTGTATTTGGATTTTCAGAAGGCGTTTGACAAAGTCCCTCATGAGAGGCTTCTAAGAAAACTAAAAAGTCATGGGATAGGAGGCCATGTCCTTTCGTGGATTACAAACTGGTTAAAAGAAAGGAAACAGAGTAGGATTAAATGGTCAATTTTCTCAGTGGAAAAGGCTAAACAGTGGAGTGCCTCAGGGATCTGTTCTTGGAACAGTGCTTTTCAATATATATATAAATGATCTGGAAAGGAATACGATGAGTGAGGTTATCAAATTTGCAGATGATACAAAATTATTCAGAGTGGTTAAATCACTGTTACGAGCGCAACCTCCATCGTCCCTCACTCTCCGAGGCATGGAGGCACGGTTGTCTCTAAACAGGGTTGTGAGCCCTTGGGCCACGGCATGACCCAGGGAGGAGCCCCAAGCCAAACCGTGGGAGGTGAGCTGGTGCGAGCATGGGTACGTGGCAAGACATGGCGGACGCAAGGACTGGGCACAAGGTTTGACCCTCAACCGGAGCTGCACACCCTGGACAACCAACAATGCAATGTTGATTGATGAACAGTCCTCCGACCGTTCCAAGCCCTTTCAGACCTGCCGCTGGGTACGGCAATGGGCGGCAGGCCAGAACAAAGATGAGGGCAGACGGAGTCTTTGGCACATAGAAGACTTGAGACTATGACTGATGCGAAGACATCACAGACGAGGAACTGATGCGGAGATATCACAGACGAGGAACAGATGCGGAGACATCACAGACGAGGAACTGATGCGACGGCATCATGGACAAGGGACTGATGCGAAGACATCACTGACGAGAGGCTGATGTAATGGCATCACTGACAAGGGACTGATGCGACGCCATCACTGACGAGGGACTGATGCGTAGACATCGACGAAGGACTGATGCGACGGCATCACTGACGAAGGACTGATGCAACGGCATCACAGATGAAGACATCACAGGCAAGGGCTTAATTCAGCGGCATCCCAAACAAGATGAGGAGCTAGGAGGGTAGACATTGGCACTGTCTCTCAGGGTGCCCTACACAACCCACCTTCATGGGAGGACCCAATGGGCTGGCCATGGACCACCCTGTCCTACTGTGTGGCCTACACAGTCCGAAGAAGCTGGTCATGTACCACGCGGGGAGCGGGACGAGCGCAGGGAAGAATCCAGCTGAGGCAGAACTTCGGCGACGGAGCCAGATGTCATCCGGAGCTCCACAAAGGCTGGCAGGTCATGAAGCTCAGGAGCGCAGGGACCGGAGTCCACTGCCGGCATCTCCCAAGACAAAGAAGCGTCACCTGGAGATCCTACGGCCGGCAGGACAGAAGGCTCAAGAGCACAGGGACAAGACAACCGGAAAGACTGGAACATCAGGAAAGCTGAGGCATAAGGAAGCCTGGACGAGGGACCTCTGGAACACGAAGACAAGGAACATCAGGTACCAGGAACTTGAAGACATCTGAAGACAGGGACAGGAAACATCAGGAACCTGAAGACACTGAAGAGCTGGACAAGGAACATCAGAAACATGGAAACAGCTGAAGACACGGACATCCGGTTCGAGCAACACCAGGACTGGAAACAAGGAACAAGAAGACACTGAACATGAAGCCATCAAAGCAAGGAGACCATGGAGGACCTGGACCGGTCTGAAGACACAAGCAACTGTGGAACCCGATCCGAAGGCAACGAGAGACTGACGAAGAATCCCTTCTATAGGGCAGAAGCAGGAAGTCATCATGAGGTGGAGCCAGCAACACTTCCTGTGGCTGGCCCTTTAAATACAGTGAAGATGCGCGCGCCAGCGCCTAAAGGAAGGCTGAAGCAAGAAGCAGGACCACGGACAGCAGCTCTCTCCTGCCCTCGCCGCGGAGACTGAGGAAACCAGCAGGCAGGCATGACGACTCGGCTCCCTGCCACGTAGGCCAACCCGGGGCGGCACTAGGCCGCAAAGAGGAGGTGGACAGGCATGGCCTCCACACCGCGGGTCTCGGCGGCGGCACAGGCTGCAGCAAGATGGCATCGGCGGTGGTCCTGCCGCGAGGGACCCGGCGTGGGCGTCGGCGGAGATGGCTGCTCGGCGGGGCCGGTCCTGTCGAACAGGGCAGGAACCGCTGTGGCCTCCGAGCCACATGAAACGGGGTCGGGGCGCCCGACTGCGCCAGCAACATCAGGTGGGTGCAGAGGCCTGTTCGGGAGAGTAGCTCCACGGGCAGGAATCATAACAATCACAAGCGGATTGTGATACATTACAGGAGGACCTTGCAAGACTGGAAGATTGGGTATCCAAATGGCAGATTAAATTTAATGTGGACAAGTGCAAGGTGTTGCATATAGGGAAAAATATCCTTTGCTGTAGTTACATGATGTTAGATTCCATATTAGGAGCTACCAACCAGGAAAAAGACCTAGGCATCATAGTGGATAATACTTTAAAATCGTTGGCTCAGTGTGCTGCAGCAGTCAAAAAAGCAAACAATTATTAGGAAAGGAATGGTTAATAAAACAGAAAATGTCAAAATGCCTCTATATCGCTCCATGGTGAGCTCGCTCCTGGAATACTGTGTACAATTCTGGTCACCGCATCTCAAAAAAGATATAGTTGCGATGGAGAGGGTACAGAGAAGGGCAACCAAAATGATAAAGTGGATGGAACTGCTCCCCTATGTTCAGGTCGGAGTTAACAGTCTGCTTGGAGTTAGCAATCTGTTCAATTCGGAGTTAACAGTCTGCTTGGAGTTAGCAATCTGTTGTTATTTAGGAGAGTTGTGGATGGATCCTTAGACCGGTGGCTGATGACCACGCCCCCAAGGGAAGATCCCAAGAGGGACCACCAGTCAGGCTCAGAGTATGGAGACAGACACACACTAGTTCTTTTATTAGACAGTATACTGAACCACAGAGATGGCAGTAGTGAGCTGGAATACCTGGCTGGGCTGTAGTCCCTCAGATACTGGAACAGCGATCCCTGGAGGCTGAGCTGTAGAGTAACTGAAATATAGTGAGTAGGCTGGGTATGCAGAGTTCATGTACTGAACCAGATGGCAACACTCACACAATGTCTCATAGAAGCCCAGGAGCTGGAATGTATATGCCCTCGAGGAGCGAGTACCTGGTTTCAGGGAAAACTCTGAGAGAGCGATGGTAACTCACTGGTGTAGTTGGCAGTGATGACCTCCAAGGCAGAAGAGAGCACCGAGCAAGTCTGGGAACGAGGGCCCTTGAGGAGTGAGCACTGGTTCCAGACTGTCACCCAAAAAACAAAGGAGAGAGCGAGGCCCCCGAGCAGCAGGTACCCCTAATAAGTCCGAGGAGACAGAGTAGCTTAGGTAGAGTAACCCTTGCTAACTCGATGTGTTAGCAAATTCTAAGACCTTTTATGTCCGTTGCAGGCAACGTCATCTTCGGGGGATGCCCCCGATGTTCGCACCATCGCCAGTACTTCAGTCAGGGCCGTGCCACACTCGTGCCCCTAGGCCTCCAGGAAACATGGCGGTTTGCAGCATCCAGCCGGTCCGGGGCGCCGGAGGACTTCTGCAGAAGAATGCCGCGGCAGCCAATCTTCCCACAGACAAAGAGGGAGGCGCCAAAGAGGTAAGGAGGGCGGAGAGAGGGCGTCAGGAACCGACGGACACAACACCCTAATGAGGAAAGGCTGAAGAGTTTATGGCTGTTCAGCTTGGAGAAGAGACGGCTGAGGGGGGATATGATAGAGGTCTTTAAGATCATGAGAGGTCTTGAATGAGTAGATGTGAATCAGTTATTTACTCTTTCGAATAATAGGACTAGGGGGTATTCCATGAAGTTAGCAAGTAGGACATTTAAGACTAATCGGAGAAAATTCTTTTTCACTCAACGCACAATAAAGCTCTGGAATTTGTTGCCAGAGGATATGGTTAGTGCAGTTAGTGTAGCTGGGTTCAAAAAAGGTTTGGATAAGTTCTTGGAGGAGAAGTCCATTAACGGCTATTAATCAAA
Organism: Rhinatrema bivittatum; assembly: GCF_901001135.1. NCBI lineage: Eukaryota > Metazoa > Chordata > Amphibia > Gymnophiona > Rhinatrematidae > Rhinatrema > Rhinatrema bivittatum. Next base: position 574,245,854 of record NC_042616.1, read on the forward strand.
TTTACTTAGGAAATAGCCACTGCTATTAATTGCATCAGTAGCATGGGATTTTCTTAGTGTTTGGGTAATTGCCAGGTTCTTGTGGCCTAGTTTTGGCCTCTGTTGGAAACAGGGCGCTGGGCTTGATGGACCTTTGGTCTGACCCAGCATGGCAATTTCTTATGTTCTTATAAAGCAGACAATTTTTATCAAAACACAGCTTATGTTGTCCGGATTTTAATAAGCTTCCCCTAAATCATGCCAAAGAGGCTGTAATAGGCTGTCAGTCAACTAGTGCCTGTACCATCCCCTGCCCTTTAGTTGAACCTCACTGCAGTGGCATAGCCAGAACTGAATTTTTTGGGGGGGCTGCCCAAGGTTAACATGGGTGGGCAATAGACATGCAGGTCTAGGCCCTATTAGTTGTACTCTTATTGATAAATAATGACTTAGCAGGCATCCTAAAACTGATTTCAAAGAAGTCTGCAACAGCCGTAATGCATCATGAGTGATATTTTAAAAAATTTTAATTATATTATTTCAAGCACTTACCAACATTAAAAATGCCTTATTAATCTGGATTAAATTTGTTGTATTTATTGTAGTTTATAAATATATAATATCATGTAAAAAGTAATCAAAGAACATTTAACAGAAACATCAGATCCAATCACATAATAAATCACAGATATCAATGTATTCTTTTATTAATCCTCATTCCAAAAATGCAGGTTATATCATAACTACAATAAACACCAATAACCATAATAACCATAAAAAATTACGATTTGCAGTGGGTGTAGAACAGAATTAGGGCATACAAAAAAAAAATATTCAAATTCTGGTGTCACCTCAGTGACAGCACAACAAACTCTCTCCACTGCCAAGCAATTTGTGAAGTAATACAAACTCCTACAGAAAAAAACAAAACAAAACACCTAGAGCTTTACCATACCATACCATACCATACCATACCATAACAGCAGTAACTCCCAGGACTCAAACAGCAACCTTATCTGCAAAAAGGCAGCAAGGCAAGCATTACACCAGTCCCTAAAACACTAATACATCACCTACTGGGCAAACAGAACAAGCCGGACTGCTACAAATCCCTACAGAGAAAAAATACGCTAGACAAAACACTTCATCTCTGTCTTACATGCACATCACAGATAGACACTTACCTAATACAGAAAAAGGGACTACAAATTAAAAAAAGAAACATGCAGACAAAACTGAAATGGAAAGCCAGAGAAACCAGACTCTGCGAACTCTGGAATACTGAAGAAAAAGCAAAATACAAATATACAAGAAATGCATGTTCCCAAAGATGGCATATTCCAGTCGCTAAAAGGCAAAATATTTTTTTTTACCTTTGGTGTCTGATCTTATTTTTCTAATAAGCTGGTCTCGGTCTCTTTTTTTCTCCCTTGTCTGTCTTTTCCTTATTCCTTTTTCATGTTTTTTTTTTATCCTTTCTGTTTCTTCTCTTTCCTTCTGTCTTCTTTACTTCCTCTTTCATACACACACACAGGTTCTTTCACATGCACTCTCTCACACACAAGCTTTCTCTCACATAGGATACCAATCTTCCATGCTCTCTCTCACATATACAAAGGTTCCCATTCCCACACACAGAATCCCACTCTCATATGTTCTCTCTCAAATGCAGGATGTCACTCTCACAGGCAGGCACCCATTCTCAAAAACACACACATACAGGCTCTTGCTCTCACTCTCACTTGCTCTCACATGCAAACTCTCAATTCCACACATATAACTAACTCCTGTTAGTTCACGCTAACTAAAAATGTTAGCGTGAACTTACAGGATTTATGTGCACTAACACAAAATTTGTGAAATACGAAAAAAAAACCCCCGAAACGTTGAAAAAATGAGGTTAACCGTGAGAAAAATGAAGTACAAACCAATACAATATATAAAAATGATACACATCATCACACACACACACACACACACAGAAGTAGACTTCCATTCACACACACATACACACACACACTCACACAGGCAGGCTCCCATTCACACAAACATCCACCCCCAGTCAGGCTCCCATTCACTCACACAAACAAAACATAGGCAGAATCCCCATTGGGAGCAGAAGGGGAAGCCTGTTCTGCTGCTGCTCCTCACGTGCCTGCCTCATGGTATTCAAAACTTATGGGGCTAGCACTTCCTCTATGCTGGTCTTGCGATGCACGTTATCTGTTTAAAAGAAGTCCACACCAAAAAAAGTCCCTTCCTGAGTCCTGATCCTTTTGGGGTGGAGTTCCAATTGGGAATCTCTCAAGGCTTGATGTTACAACCTTGGATGACCTCTCTGGGAGAGAAGCCTGATGTTCCAGTCTTGATCAAAGCTCTTTATCTCTTTCCACAAGGGTATAGAGGGGTGGGAAAAAACCTCCACACTAACAAAAAGGGGAAAATCCAAATGTCTCTATCCAAAATATATTTCATGCTGGGTAGTGTGCTGTCACTGGTCTTGATTCCTCTAAAGAATAGAGGGGTTGCTCAGAGGTCTCCAGCCCCTGCTGTCAGGACTGGGGGATTGCCCTTCTCCAAAGCAGAGAATATTTCCTAGAATAAGAAAAAGTAATCCAAAAGTTGACCAAAATCTACAAAAACCTCTCTCTTTAAAAAAAAAAAAAAAAAAAGGGGGGGTGGGGGAAGCAGACCCTCTCAAACAGGGAGTGTACTGATGAGGAATCTCCTCTAACACAAGAAACACACCAAGTTGGGTTAGTGGGCCCAACTCAGCAGGGGGGAAGTAAAATAGCTCCTTAATCCTCAAAACCTAACTCAAAATGACCACACTCTCTCTATCTCTAGCTCCACCTGTTGCCCTTGGGATAACCAATCACAGTCAGCTTGGTAGAGAGACTGAAAGAGAATGGAAAATGCCAATGTTGTTTCTAGTCCTGATGCTAAGGGACTTAGGGCTATCTAATGGCTGACTGAAGGGCCAGCCACATTTCTCTCGAGTCTCCCTTCCTTTTTAGTCTCATACCATAGTCCTTTGTTCTAAAGCTTCCTTTCTACTGAAAAATGTTTGCATCTTGTTCATTATTTATAATTCTGAGAAATCTGGATATCCTACTCATACCTCTCCTCTCCTTCCTTTCTTCAGCTGAACACATATTTAGATAGATTCCTAATTCTCATCTTCATAGGTCTTATGGTAAAAGCCTTGCACTATTTTGGTAGGTCGATTGACCTGGATTAACTTTACTCAAATGGTTCTCAAACCTGTTCTATTATCCCCACAATTAAGTTTTTAGAGTATCAACCATGAATATGTATGATATATATATTTGTAAACATTGGAGATCCAGTATATGCAACTTTATTTCATGAGTATTGGTGTCCAGAAAAGCTGACTGACTGTAAAATCAATAAAACAGGTAGGGAGCCACTATTTCTGTTAGTACCTGGAGTGTGGACCCTTGTTCTGAGGTAGAGTCGGTACTGCCGTCAAGGGGCGAACTCCTCGTCGGTCTCTACCGTCAGATGGCGAGGCCTGTTGCAGATGTAGATCGGACTTCACCCTGGAAGCACGTGGCCCCCCAGGAGGAGCCCATAGGGACACGGCCGCTGGGACTTAGGCGACTCCCTGAAGATAGAAGATGGTCTGGATGCAGGCGCCTCCTGCAAGTCATGGGTTCCAGACGGCTGGCACCTCCAGCAGGTCGTAAGTATTTCTTAAAGAGAAGTTGAAGAAAGTCCAGAAGTCGTCCAAGACTCGGAGTCCAACAAGCGGTCCAAGGGTCGAAGTCCAAAGCACGATCCGAAGCCGGTCCAGGGGTCGAAGTCCAAAGCGCGGTCCAAAGCCAGTCCAGAGGTCGAAATCCAAAGTGAGATCCGAAGCCGGTCCAGGGGTTGAAATCCAAAGCGAGATCCGAAGCCGGTCCAGGGGTCGAAATCCAAAAGCAGCAATCCAACGAGGAGGGCAGAGCAGAAGCGGGACGAAGAATCAGGATACCAGGAACACAGGAACCAAGCAAGACCAAGCGGGAGCCTCTATGGAGCCCCGACGCCACAGGTGAGTGTCTGGTCCCGGCCGCGGACTGCCGTGGCCTGCTGCGGCCGGCGGCCATAACAATTTCGCTTTGTCTGTATGCTTTTGGAAATGTGGCCTCCTGAATTGGATACAATATTCCAGATAACACCAACAATTTGTACAGAGGTATTATTACCATGTCTTTTTCTGCAGTCTGTAACTGTGCACTCTAGCAATCCTCTGGATCTCCTCATTGCCTTGTCACACTGACTATCTTGGAATCATCAGATATGATCACGCCAAAATCCCTGTCATGTTTGGTGCACATTAGTACATTTTCAATGGGTTTCTGTACCCCAAGGGCCTGACTGACCATGCCTCAAACACTCTTAGATGACTTCTAATTTTTTTCTGCTTCATCTGCAATGCCTCCCCAGTTTCAGGTTTTAGTGCCTGCTGCAAGAAGTTCAACCTTTCCGGTATTCTAAGGACATTAATTTTCATTGCTTGCTTTAAATTCTTCAAGTCAGCATTTTTTGAAGGACCGGGTCATCATTTTAAACCCCCATTAGAAAAAGTAAACTGACCGCAGAACACAAACCTACTTTTAAGTTTTTCAGTGTGCAGTAGTTTATAAAGATTTCTGTAATGCTCAGTGTAAATTGAATTACGTGGAAGTCAATGCATGCAAAAATGTCTGTGCTTAGTAAGAAGATTTTTGTTTAATGCTGTACCAGTTTGTTAACAATGAACACAGCAGAGTCAGCAAAATAAGGGTCTCATTTACTAAGTGTTTTTCGCGTAGACATAGAATGGAAGAAAAGCCTTAGTAAATCAGGCCTCAATAAAGAACCTAGGCTTGCTAGAGCCTTGGATCCAGTGCTGTAGTAGAAACACTTGTGTTTCTAAATATTCTTTTTGGATTCTAAAAGGTGAATAGTGAAAAAGCCCATATTGCAAATGTTGTAAAATTAAATATTTCATAAAAAATATAAAAAGAGTTTTATCATATCCTGAAAACAAGAAATTCTATCCAGAACTAAAGGAGCTTACTTTTCAGGTTGCAGGAATATGCAATTAACGCATATGCCTGTATTTGAAAAAAAAAAACACCTCTGTCATGTTCCCCTTGACACGCCCTGAAAATCTGGAGTGGAGAGGACGCCAAACAAATAGGGTCATTTATCAAAACGCGATGCGGTAGTTATCGGGTGCGTTAGAGCACTATTGTGGCAGTAAAATGTAAATGAGGGAAAGGGGAGGGGTTGGGGGGAAATACCTTTTTCAGTGGTGCTATGGGGGTGATAGTGTGCACCACATCGCAACTGCAGCAGGCGAAAACGCACCGCCGCGATGTGGCCGGGCGCACACTATCGCCCCGCCCCTTTTTCCTTCGCAGCTTATCATTCTGCTGTAAACATCGCGGAATGATGAATCCCCCTAAAAGTTATTAGGGACACCTAGAGACATACAATCTTAGAAGCCTTCTTTTGTTTTGCAAAGTAGGCAAACATTTTTGACCAGTGCAGGAGGAAGAGGCTTCACATATACTCCATTAACACCCTTCAATCTGTCCACAGACCTGTCTGCAAACATCTATTTACCCACATACATATACACAGTCTATTTGTCTTTGGGAGCCCTTAGCCCTGAATATATTTGCATGAGGCTGCTATAAATCTGGGCTGGAACACTGCTGGAGTTGTGCTTCTATTACTTCTAATGTGGTAATGTTGATGATTTTTTTTTTTAATTTATATGCTTGTTGAAAAATAGGAAATCTATCCACTTCATCCTATTTTTAAATACTGTTGTGCTTAAGTTTCCATATGCAAAAGTTGATTTTGACGGGCCAGTGCTGCTTTTCCATGGGGGATTATGCTGCTCATTTGGGGCAGATTTTAAAAGCCCTGCACGTGTAAATCCAGCCAGATTTATGCGCGCAGGGGACTTGCACGCCGGCGCACCTATGTTGCATAGGTGCCGGCGCGCGCAAAGCCCCGGGACGCACATAAGTCCCAGGGCTTTGCTTGGGGGGCGTGTCGGGGGCGTGAGTCGGGGCGACGCGACATTCGGGGGTGTTTCGGGGGCGGGGCCGTGGGCATGGTGCTGACCCAGGGGCGTAGATTTGTTCGCGCCGGGTTGCGCGAACAAATCTACACCCGCGCATAACTTTAAAAAATCTACCCCTTTATTATTATCTGCTTTTGTTCTATTTATTTATTATGTTCCAATGCATCAAAATTCTTCCAATGCATCAACATTTCTCATGCATATTCATTGTGGATATCTTGAAATCCTGACTGTTGGGGGGGGGGGGCAACCAGGACAGGTTTGGGAACCACTGGTCTATGGCACTGTAAAAGGGTAAAGGAATACCAGCAGTGGCAGGATTGCTTCAAAGCACCGTCAGAGGAGCAAAGAAGCATCAAGAGTGTGAAGATTATCCCAAGGCTTCAAAAGAGGGTACCGCAATAACAGTGCCATCAACCTTCAAAGGCAGCCTGAGAGGGAAAGTGGTACCAAAAGTGATATCAACATCATAAGACACCAAGAGGGAACAAAGCTGAAAAGATGGCAGGAAAAACCCCAAGCCACTGATAAAGGGACAAAGCAGCACAAAGAGTGGTATCAACACACCAAGGCTCCAAGAGAGGTACAAAGCAGCCCCCCACAGTGGCAAGCACACACCAAGTATAGAGTTTGGGGTATGACAGCAAGACCCTAAAGGTGCAAATGTGCACATTGCAGTAATGCTGTGTGGAAGAAAGACTCCTAAGGTGTAAGATAAGGGTATAGCAGCAAGGCAGTATGACATGGGGGATATCTGCCTTACTAACAGAACACTTGACACTTACCAGGTTTAGTATAAGAGAATGATCTGTCATCAGTATCATATTTATGACATAAGCTTTGATTACATTCCCTACTTAAATTGTTCTTGCTGCAGGGTAGCATTTTGGGTTGCTTGTGAAATTTGCTTTTTGGTTGAAACTTTTGTTACAATTAGAACAAAGGGGCGTGGGATAAATACTGTGGATCCATAAAGTCTAAAGGATGTGAATGAAGAGAAGAGGCATGGGGTAGTTTAGTTTGCGGGAATTATGGCTACTGCCTGGAGATTAATACCCTTATTCAGTAAACATACTCACTGTCAATGCAACTCCAGCATTGCTCTATGCTTCAACAGCAAGAGGAAATGTGGAAAAAAAAGGATTTGCATTCACAAGAAAACCAGGGAGTAGCTTGCTTGTTGCGGTGGTTACTACCCCAAACCAAATAAGTCTGATACTTCACTTCAATGTATATCCAGCATAGCTCTCTGCTTCAACGGCAGGGGGGAAAGAGGAAAAGAGGATTTATATTCAGGCAACAACCAACAAGGAATGAACTCCATAGTCTGGGCAAACAAATAATTATGGGAGTAGCTTGCTTGTTACGGCGGTTACTACCCTGAATCAATTAAGCCTGATACTTCACTGGGAATACATATCCAGCGCAACACACTGCTTCAATGGCAGGGGGAATAAAGAAAAGAGGAATTGTATTCAGTCAACAACTAACAAGGACTGAATGGCACAGGCTGGGTAAACAAATAAGCATGGGAGTAATTTGCTTATTGCAGCAGTTGCTACCCCTGACCAATTGAGCTGGATGCTTCGCTTGGATGCAGCTCCAGCACTGCTCTCTACATCGATAGCAGGGGTGGAAGGAAACTGGAACCAGGGGGTTGCTGATGGGGGCCACAAGTAACAGATAAGTATGAGGAAAAAAAAGTGTGAAAACTTGCTGGGCAGACTAGATGGGCCGTTTGGTCTTCTTCTGCCATCATTTCTATGTTTCTATACAATGCTCTTTCATCAGTATGACTTTTCTGGCAATTTGTGAGATTTGCTTTATTAAGAAAGCTTTTCCTATGTTCTGTAGTTAAACACAGTCTCTTCCCTTTGATTCTTTTGGCTTTGCATTAGTTCTTTCTTCCTACTGAAATCCTTATCTCATTCAGAACATGAAAAAGTTCTCTCCTGTACATATTTTCTGTTGTGCCTGCATTTCTTCCTTTTGACTGAGGGTTTTCCTATACTCTCTGTATATGTACATTGTCTGTCTTCAGTATCATTTCTCTCAATGGCTAGTGCTCCAATGATGAGGCCACAGAATGGTTTAAAATAAGTCAGTCTCAGACCAAGTGCTAGCCTGGAGCCTGGTAATGCTACTAAGTATCTGGATTAGTCCTCTGGAGGCTTCAAAGGGATTGCTGGGAAAGCCCAGTGTTTAGACAGATGGCTGAAGTCATCAGAGTGGAGGAAGGTCCCCAAGGTGGTACATCAGGGGTATGGCAATAAGGCACATTGGCAGCAAAACCTCCAAGGTATAGCGTGTGGGGAATCCCAAACAGCACAAAGGTGTCTAAACCACCAATGTGTACAATGTGGGGGAATTCAAAACAGCACAAAGGTCAAGCCTTGACAGCAAGACAGAAAACCATAGAAGATCTGAGGTGGGAGGAGAAACTTGTATTTTTTTTCTTTTTTCATAGTTTTTTTCTGGGGACAAAACACCCTAGTATAACCAATAAACAAGCAAACAGAGAGGGAGGACTAAACCCAAATCCAAACAGCAAAGTCAGGAGCACCAAAACTCCCATGTTAGTACATCATAGGCATAGCAGATAGGCATATTCACAGCATAATCCCCAAGGTAGTATATCAGGAGCATGGCAGGTAGGCAGAGCGGTAGCAGCAAGAACCCTAAGGTGGTATCTCAGGGGCATAGCTATTGCTATTTCATTTTTAGTTTGAGCATTTTTTTAGGGCTTTTACTGTTCTGTTTTTATGATTAATTTTGGTTACTTCTGTTTTAGCTCTGGCACTTGGATCAGACCTTCCCAGTATAAATTATCTTGATTTCAGTGATTGCTCTCTGAACTATTTCTTTCTAAGCACTACTTGTTCATTCTTTGACTTTTCTGTTTTATTATTAAGTTTTGTTATGTTAGTACAACTTATGTGTTATGTTTTTTGCCAGTTTGGTTATTACCATTTCATTTTACATGACATTTTTAGTAGCATTAGGGCCAGATTTTAAATCTTATGCGCGGGTGTAGATTTGTTCGCGCAACCCGGCGTGAACAAATCTACACTCAATTTTATAACATGCACCCGCTGCTGCACGCATGTTATAAAATTTGGGGTTGGTACGCATAAGGGGGTGCACAGATGTGCACCTTGCATGCACCGAGCCCGAGGGGAGCACCGATGTCTTTCACCGTTCCCTCCAAGGCCGCTCAGAAATCGGAGCAGCCTTGGAGGGAACTTTTTTCCGGCACCTCCCAACTTCCCCTCCCTTCCCCTATCTAACCCCCCCATCCCTATCTAAATCCCCCCACCTTTGCAGCAAAAGTTACGCCTGCCCAAGGCAGGCGTAACCAGCGCACGCCAGCCAGATGCCGGCGTGCAATGCCCCGGCACAGGCCACTGTGCCGGAGCACTTGACCCTGCCCCTGGACCACCGGCTCGCCCCAGCCACGCCCCCATGCCGTTGCCGTACCCCTGGCCACACCCTGAGCCACCGTCATGCTCCCAGCCATGCCCCCAGACCACCCCTTTTTGCAAGCCCCGGGACATACGCGCGTCCTGGGGCTTGCGCGTGCCACCAAGCCTATGTGAGGGAAAGTGTGCCCTTGGGCTTCGGTGAACTAAGAGAGGAGCTCCAAAGCAGCGCCAAGGCAGGTGAGACAGGTCCTCCTCTGGGTGGAGACTGGATGCCCACGCCCCCGCCGACCTGCAGGGCCTCGGTGAGTCCAACCATGCAAGGTTGGTCTCTGAGTAGTCCTCCAACCACTCCAAGCCCTTTCGGACCTGCGGCTGGGTAACGGCAGAGGCAGCAGGCCGGACATAAGGCAAGGGCAAACGACGACACAGGAAGAAGATGAAGACTCTGGTGATGATGAAGATAGGACTCAGACGATGATGAAGACAGGACTCAGACGATGATGATGGCCAGACTCAAACAAAATGAGGAAAGGACTCAGATGATAACAAAGTTCAGACTCAGATGAAATGAGGATGAAACAAGCTAAAATCATGATAAAACTCAGGATGGAATGGAATCTGGATATCAGACTAACACCATCAGCCGGAAGGGAGGCTGCAGTGGCCAGAACGGCCCTCAAGCTATCCACTGGAGTGCCGACTGCCAGAGGTTAGACGTAGCCGGAGTCCAAGACATCGGAGGAGTGTTTAAAAGTCAGGTCCTCCAAATTGATGATCCAGGACATCCAGGACGGACTCCCAGGACACCAAACGAAGGGCAGCCGGGATGAGCAAAGCAGGACATCGATGACTCCAGACCCTGGAGGTGTCAGGAAGGTACATAGATGATCCTCGGCCCTGACAGATGGAAAGACCCACCAGCGCCCTACACATCCCAGCGGGGGTGGTCGCGGACTACTGGGCTGCTATACGCCCTAATCAACCCAGCCGGGCTGGTCGCAGACCACGAGGGATAGGTCAGAGCTGAGCTTGTGAAGACATCTGGACAGGACGGACATCAGGACATCAAGTCTGGATGCGGAACATCAGGACAGACGAGACATCAGCAGAGACCAGGAACAGACAACGACAAGGGATCCCATGAAGAACACAGGAAAGTCAAGCAGGAGCGAAGATGCAGAGAAGTCCTAGGAAGGACTAGCCCTTTGCGAAGGCAAAGCTGGAATGGCAACTGAGCCATTTTGTAGGGCTGAACAGGAAACACCCATGTGATGTCATCCAGGTGGAGCCAGAGGGACACTCCCTTGCTGGCCCATTAAAACAAGAAGAGAGGCACAGGCCTGCCAGAAGACAGTGTGGGTGGCGGCTCTGTGCTGCAGAAGAGCAGGCTGAAGTCCACGGCTCCTTGCCGCGGTGAAGATGGTAGGTGGTGACTCCCTGCCACGAGGGACGTTGGCAGTGGTAACGGGAATCAGGCCGGCTGGCTGAAGATAGGTGAGAGGCTGCCCTGGCTGTGGGCAGGATCGCAACAGTAGGCATGTGGCAGTAAGACCCTTAAGGTAGTACATATGGAGCATTGCAGCTAGGCAGAGTGGCAGCAGGCCCCTCATGGTGTTTTCAGTCATCTTGCCATTCACATGGAAATTCTGAAAATCCAAACAATGGCAGATTGATTTTCAAAAAGACCAGCTCTTACATAAGCTGTGGCACCAGCCTTGAGCAATGAGGGCTCACGATGTCCCCTGTCATTGAGAAGACACATTCACTGTGCACGCTGGATGGTGGACAGGAAAAATAATAGTGAACCACCTTGACTAGGTCTCTCCAGACTGCCAAGTTATATTCCAAATATGCCAGTGCATCTGTGTCCATGGTCTTAATGCACTCTGCAAGATGGCATTTCATAGACATTTCTACTGTGTTCTTTGCTGGGGTGAACTGAGGATCTCTTTTGCCAGGTGCTTTAGCTATGGCTTGTGTCAGGAGAGATGGTTTTTGCAGGCAATGAGGTTTGGTATATTGAGGTTGGGGAGGAAGTGGTAGCTCTCAGGGTGCTGCTCCTGCTTGCATGACTCTGAGGTGGCCACTTTTTCTTGTGCTACTTCTCCATTGTGTCTCTGCCTCTGGCACTCATGTTCATACACATCCTAGCTGCCTACCAGCATCTCCTTCGTGAATGTGAGATGCTGGGACTGGAGGGTAAGATTCCCTTGTACCTGTGGATCACAAAGTGCAGCAAGCATGTATGTATTGTTTTCTGTGAGAGATTTCAGTCACTTTTACACCTACTGCTACAAGGAGTTCAGAAACTAAAACACACCTCATTCCATTCCCTCTTGCTCATGGAAGCCCTCTAACTTTTCCTCCAGAATATTTTACTATAGGCATGTTCCCCCCCCCCCCCCCCCCCACCCTCAAGGATGGCACTTCTGGAACTCAGATATTTCATAGAATCCTTTAAGGGCCTCAGGTTTTATACCAGTTGCCTCATCACTTCCCAATCATGATATACCAGGGGGACAAGCCACAATTCTCTCTGTTTCCAGAGACAGATCATTAAGGGATGTCTGCTTCTCCACTATCCTCTGCAGCATCATATAGGTGGAATTTTAGTGAGTGCCAACATCTTGAATCAGATACTTGTGAGGCATCCTGAATTCTTCCCACTTCGCATGGAGAAGCTCCCCCACCTTCATGCTTTGTGGGTAATTCCTTATTTTCCTGCACTTCTCTATCAGATCCTGCAGGAATACATTCTTATCATCATTGGGTTCCAGCCCCAGCGCACTCCTCACTGCCAAGTGCAGCAGGTGTGCAAATCTACAGTTATCCTGAAAGTCCCCATCTTCTGTTCACTTTATCATATTTGCACCATAGTCTGTCATTAAGAAACCAGCCTGAAGACCTCTACTGCTGTAGGCTTGGTCTAGCTGCCAACCCTCCAGCATCTTTCTTATGGCTATTAGAATATTGCATGAGGTATGTTGGCTCTACATTAACTGGGTGTGTAGGAAAGCCCACCTGCACCCTGATGCTCTGTCCCCAATAGAACTGCTGCCAACTCCAGGCTCCACCAGGTCCCACTATTGTGCTGTCAGTGAGAGGTAAGCTTACACGGTGTGCGCTGGTCCAGATATTGCTGGTGAAATGCATGCTATTCCCCTCTGACTTAGCTAGCTGTGCCTGCATGCAACTATGGTACTGGTTGTATGCGCTCTTGGCTGGAATCTTTCCAGATTCATTGTGCCATTAAAACAAAGATGCCCTTTATGTGAAGACCACAATTCTTTTAGGGTTTTATGGCCAGTATAAAACAAGTTATTCATAATGAAGAGGCCTATATAAGCCTTCAGTGCAGTATCATCAAGATGCTTCCATGGTTTTATATTATCAGGATCACTTTTGTTCTACTTCCTGAACTTATGTTCTTCTTCCCTGTTTGTTTGTCTCACAATTATTGACCTCCAAAAGGAAGGTCAATAATTGTGATATATCAGCAAATAATAGAATGTGGTATGCAAAACTTAGAAGAATCAAAATCCATATGCTGGGAGTAGCCAAAGGATAATCATCCTTTTATTCACACTCTCATCCATTATACTTCTACTACGTGGCTTTGTACGACACTACATATTTATAAACCAGCTAGGCAACTGCGATCTTTATCAAAAAATCTCTTAGATGCCCCTACTGTCAAATTAGCAAGACTTGAATTTACTCAAAAAGAGCTTTCTCTGTTGCAGGCCCCTATCTTTGGAACTCTCTACCGGACTCCTTGTGACTTATACCATCATTGCAACAATTTATGAAAGCCTTAAAAACATATTTGTTCCAAAAAACTTTTAGTATTTCCTCTTCAAAATAATCATTCAATACACTCATTTATAATTATTATCACAACTTTTTCCCATTAATTCATACCAATATTTCATTACGGAAGTGTCTTTTTGTTTGTTTTGTCTGCTTAAGAAAAAGGATGTGTTTAAGATTTTTGTTTGATTATTGTTTTTAGTGACAATTTTATTTAAATTATGTATGTTTTAAATATGTAAATCGTTTTGACTAAATCTCTATTTGTAAAGGCGGTATACAAACATTTTTAAATAAATAAATAAATAAATAAATATTCAAAGTTTGGCATGCAGCAATCTAATCGTAAACAGTTCTTTTCAATAAGAATCAGTCCCTGTCATGATCATGTTTCGCAATCAGACTTCATCAAGAGGGACAAGGTACTGTATAGAGAGAATTCAACATGGCAGGGACTGCTGGCAAAAACAGGTCAAAATTTTCTGAAATACTCTTCCTCCAGCTTGCTTATGTTGATCCATCTCATTCATGCCCAATGTCTTTGGCCTCTGTTTTGCTACACCTCTACTGTGCAGCTTTTTGCTAAAACCTGCCATTTCTATCTTTTATAGTGGCAGCATCTGGAATGTTCTCAGGGGGTGATGGTTTTTGTTCCCTTGACTGTGAAACTCTAGGTCTACCTCTACAATGTAGGCCATAGGATGTTCCACTTGCCTATACACCCAGAGGACTTGACATTTTGGCTGCTGGCACCACTAACACCTCCCAGCACTGCTGGATTAACTTTCATGAAAATATGATCTTCAGGTACAAAGCAGTCATTGCCCCTGAAGAAAGTCTGAATCATCATCATTGGAATAGCCCTAAAATGATGAATCACTGCTATCATCTGTGGAAAACTGTCTGATTATATTATTTCTTCAGATATGCAGCTCAATTTCCTTGACTCTCTGGACTGTAGAAATAAGTAACGCAATGGCACAATGAAATGAAGGAATAGGATACCATTACCCCTCCTGGCCCCACATGAAAAAATGCAGGCATGGCACAGTTTTGCCAACCCAGAAATATAACAGGATTCCCATCCACCCCCCTGAACGTGCAAGTAGGAATAGATTACAACATTATCCCCTTCAACTATGGCAGAGAAACAATCAGAAGTATTTACTGTTGAGTCAATCTATTATTATTCTAAAGGTCTATCCTCTTGCTGCATAGATTCCTCCTTTCTTGTTTCTCCACCCTTGCATGTATGAATGAGGCAAAGAAGGCCATATTATTATGCAGAGGAAAGAATGTACCTCACTTTTTTTTAGGGTTGGGGGTGTCAAAGAATTGATGACTAGGCTTTTTGGAATCAGGAAGGTCATCATGAGGCTGCTGTTGATGTCTTCTAATGTATTCAAACACTCATGGAGAGGTGATAATGAACATTTCTGAAACCAGAGGTGACAGAGTTCAGATGAAATCATTAACTGATTTAGAGACAGAAAAGCATAATAATGTTATACTTTTGGGTTTCTTCTCCCCTTCCTGAGGACCTGAGTTTGGTGGTGGTGTGTAACAAAGGAAAGTTCATTCAGGAAGAGTCAAACACACTTTATTTTGTATATACAAATTAGCAACAGCAGTATAGCAGGCAGAGACTGCTTACTCATGGATTCTTGGTTTCACTGTTTCCCAGACAAGAGGTGTTTTAGTTCTTTGTGCTAAACTGCTGCCAGCCCTGGGGATCCTTTGCTTTGCCCAAACAGTGGCTGCTCCACAGCAAACTGGCTGACTTATGGCGGTGCTTAGGCATAGGTACTGGCAGGCACAGTCAGATACCACTCGCCCTACCTGGTTGCAGCTGCCCCTTCTGACCCTGTCACTGGCTGGACCTCTCCGCCTCTTCACCGGAGGATCTCCCCACAGCACGGGTTTCCTTCTCTAGGTGTGGGAACTTCTTCTCTAAAGAGTCTCAACCACCTTCCTATAGAGCTTCAGGCCTCTAATATTGACAGTTCCTGTCTCTAAATCCACACTAAACTAACACTATAGCACTGTTAATGACCACATTTGGTTTCAAGTCTTTCTCTCTTGGTTTCTTGGGTTTCTCTATGGGTCCTCATGAAATTACCTGATATTCACACCCTCCTAGCAGGCCCTCCTCTCCTCCCATTGGCTCTTTCCCCTGGCCACAAGCAAGGAGCTAAAGGACAGACTGTAGGAGATAGGGGCTTTGCTCTGTGCTGGTGGCATGGGAAGCAACTGGAAGTGGTGGAGAAGTGAAACAGCACAGAAGTGGCTGCAGAGTATCAGAGGCATATGTGTGCTACTACCCAGGTTTACAATAAAACAGAGGTTATGGTAAGATTTGAATACACACTGGCCGATAAGTCACCTACAAAAATACATTCTAAGTCATCTTCAGAACCAGAAGCATAAGTTTGTTTGGAATGCTGGTGTTTTGCAAATTAACCCTTTCTGGGAAAGCCCATTCAGGTGCAGGTACAGCCAATTTTTCAAGTGCAGAAGCAAAACATTTGCAGCAATTAATTGAGACTGTGTGTTATTGTGCACTGGGAAGTCAGTGATAAATACCTACAAGAATACAATTTTAGAAACAAAACCAAGTAATTTATTAAATCTTTTAGGCCTATGTTGGATCTGAATGTCCCCCATAACCTTTTCTTATTGAGTTAGACCACATAAGTGGTTCTGAGCATATTTAATAAGTAAGTGTTTTTGGCTTCTTGCACTTAGTTCAAGTTGACATCATGGTAACAGCATGCTCAGTGTGAATTCTCTGTCTCATTCCAGATGTTTGTGATGTCTGTTATATTGTGTGGTGTTTGTTTATTTGTATTGTTGGATTTTAATTATTTGTGCATCACTTTGGGTGTCTAATGTTGGTCAGGAAAGCAGTATAAAAGTATTTTAACTACATAAATAAAATATCAGGAAACTGACTATATTTAGAAAGAGGATAATAAGGCTCATGCATATTATAATGAAATTGATAATTTATTATAAGAATCTAAGCTGTGACTAATCTACAAACCTGCATGAAGGATTTTTTTTTTTTTTGCTTTTTTTCTGACATACACAAGGTCAGAAACAAACAGGATGTGATTATTATATTTACCAAACTAGAATAGCATTAGAATACTAAATTAAGTAAAAGCAAACATTAGGCTAAGAAAACCATTACCACATGTTTAAAATCTTTCCTGACTTTGTAGAATGGACTTCTTTACATAAATCAAGAACTGCCAGGGAGGCAGGACCACATTGTGTCACTGATTTTTCAACAGTATTTGTGGTTAATGGAGAAGGTTAAAAGCATTACTCTAGTGGTTAAATATTTTAAGAAAATGAATGTTAAAGTAAACTTTTGTTATATATAATTACAATGCATGACTAATACACAAATATATGACTATCTTAGCTATGGCTTCTCACCTCACTTTCTCCAGACAAATTTTGGGGGGATAAATTTGAGTTGTTTTTCAGCCAAATGTAAGGGGGTTATTTTCTAAACGTTTATCGCGTGCGTTAGGGCCCTAACGCACGCGATAAACCCCTATCGCACGCGAAAAGGGCCTTTTTGCTTGCGATAGGATGCAAATAAGCTGGAGGAGAAGAGTCGGGGCGGGGAGGGGAGGAGTCGGCCGCGGCATCGCTGCCGGTGATAATGTGAGGAACATTATCGCTGGCAGTAGCGGGCGAATAGCACCACCTTTTACGGTGGCGCTATTTGCATGAAAGGCTGCAGCTGGCCGCACCACGGCCGGTGAAATTGCACCGCCGCAGTGCGAACGGCTGCGGCCTTTAGCAGGCCCGCCCCGCTTCGCCCCCCTGCCCCCTTTTTCGCAGGATTGATCATTCCATGAGGAATGATGAATCCAGCCCATAGCTGGCTAGATATTCAGCAGAAAATCATCCAAAATCTAACTGGTTAAAATCAAGCTACCTAGATCTAGGCCACTAACTCTTCTTGCATGCATTATCTTTTGCATCACGCGTATGCATCAAGCTAGGACGACAGTGCATTATAGAAATCTCATCTTTGGGTGTTTTTCCTCATTCCATTGCAGGGTTGGAACATTCTTTGACATCTAAAATTTCTTTGGCATTTCTTTGAAAATGGCTTCTCATTCTCAAAGATTGAGTGAATATGATTTGAAGCTTCAAAAAACTGATTGTTAATGTCTCTGAACTAAAAAAGTGTAATGCAGCTTTAATTAAGGCTAAAGAATATTCCCATCGTAGGATGGAGAATTATGAGAATGCAATGAGAAGATTTAACCTTTGTTTTATTAATTTCCACAAATCTTCTTTAATATCCTCAATGGATTTACTTAAATATTTCTTTCAAGATATTTTGTTAATCACACCTGAGTCTTTTCTCCCTATTTCCAATAATTTTTATTTACCATCTCAAAGTCAGGATTTACTGGTAAGAGATATGAATGGTTAAGAGAACGCAAGTGATAATTTGGATCTGTCCAACTTTTTACATGACTCTAGCATAGACTCTAGAGCTTCCTTGTTCGTGGTGTATGTTTTGGAGTCAGATAAGGAGTGGACACTTAAAAGACATTTTGCTGTTCCCTCAAAGGAATTCATGGGACATAAAGTAGCTATTTTTCCAGATATATCCAAGGTATCTCAAGCCCAGTGAGAAAACTTTTCTGTCTCTTAAAAAGAAAGCTGTTGCCTTAGGTTTTTCTTTTCCATTCAAGTGCTTGTTAAGATTGGGTGATATCAGAGATGTTTGCTACCACTCTAAGCAAATTGAAGTTCTTCTTGTTACCAGAACTAATGTCCCTGTTGGAATGCCATAAGGTCAGGGTATTGTCAGAGTTCAAAATAGATCATCTGTAATTGATTTTCTTTTTGGTGGTTCTCTCTTTTTTTCTCTCCATATTGTGGACCAACATAGTCATTTGTTTCCTTCTATGATTTTCTGTTTGATTACTTTTATTGCTTTCTTTTTGTTATCAAGTATTTATATTCTTGATTGAAAATGTTAAATAAAATACATTTAATAAATCGTAATTAAAAAAAAATGTTAGATGAATAAAATAAATAAAGCCACGTTTTTATAGTGCTGCTTAATGAATGTTTTTATAACTCTTTATTCACCAGAACAGTATACTAAATCTATATTGCCAGAAACAGAAAGAAGATGTCAATCTTCACAGCAGTTGAAACAAGATATGTAGATTGATTACATCTAAACCCATTTATACAGTTACAGGTATCTCTTTTCCCGTTTCTCTATATCAATGTCATAACAAATTAGTGAAAATCAGTGCTAGCTGGCTAAGCCCTCTCAAGGAACTCTCTGCCCCCCCCCCCCCCCCCCCCCCCCCCACCAGCCAGCAATCTGTCTTCCCATCTGCCCTATTTAAAAGAAAGTCTTACACACGAGCCTCCTCCCCCCTCCCTTTCACCCAATCTCTTTCAATAAAATCCTCCCAAATGCTCCCCAAGTCAAGCCAAGCTTACCTTCTCACGGCTTGGGATCCCTCGTTGCTCTCACAATGCTTAACAGCAGAGCAAAGCTGAGTATTAATAAAATGAAAACCCAGAAACAGAGAATACGACGACAGGTAGAGACAATAAGATCCATTGCGTCTGCCTATTTTTTTTCCTTCTTGTTACAGCAATGCAGGCTCTCCTTAACATCTTACTTAGATTCTCTGTATTTATCCCATACTTTCATGAATTCTGATTTTCGCACCCACCACATCCTTTGGGAGGCTATTTGATGCATCTATCACCCTTTCCAAGATGAAATTCTTCCGTATGTTACTCCTGAATCTACTTCTTCTTAGCCTTGTTCCGTTTGAGGGGCTTTGGGGGGGGGGTCAGTTTTTAAACGTAAGATTGCTGGAGGGAGCTGGGCTTTTTTTTTTTTGATGGGCACGGGACAGAGACTGAATGATGCGGGGCAGGGCAAGTGGGGGGGGGAGGGGGGGGCAGAACAGTAACTGTTCCCACAGGGCAACAAAAAAGCTAGCATGGTCCTGCCTACCCCATCCCACTGCAATTCGGATCCCTCCTTCTTTGATCTCAGATTCTATCTTACAGACCTTGAAACTTCCCTTCCGTCCTACCTCTCCCTTCTTTCCAGATCCTGAAATGCACCATCTCCAACACCTGATCTCGTATCCTACTGCCTCTGATGATTCTATTAAACACTCTTCCCCCTTCCTCAGTCCTAGAAACTCCCTCCCTCTAATACCTCCTCTTCTCTCATCTCCCATCCTTGGTCCTCTTTCCCTCTCCTCTCCCTAATCCCTGATTCGCGCTCTCCCTCTCCTTTTCCCTCCTCTCCTCATCCCTAATCCTATCACCCTCTTCTTCACCTCTCCCTGTCCCCAAGATTGCCTCTCTGTGCTGATACTCGAGATCCCTTTTCTTCTCTCAATAAAAACAAAATAAATTGTTGGAAGGTTGGAAAATTATTTCTATAACAATAATATAAAAGATGGAAATGTTTGTCAATGTGCTTCAGAATTGTCTAATTTCTTTACACAGAATCTATCCCCGAGCAGCCGCAGAAAGCCCTGGGCTGTGCCTTAGACCTTCTACTTCATGTTGTATGATCTTCCAGTGATGATGGATGCTTGGGGAGCGACAGCACCAACAGTGCCTAGGCATGGAGAAACCTAAATCAGTCACTGCTGTTCTGGATTGCCTCTGCTCTATATAATCCTTTTGATGATGCAACTTCCTGTTCGCAAGAGAAGCAGGCACTGACATCAATCAGCCGACCACCAAAACATGTGGTAAAATAGAAATGAGCCTAGTATGATCTTTTGACAGAGGGAAGTATTTAAATTGCTATGCAATAAATCTGATTACTTATAGTAGGATTATTGGAGCACAGTACTATGCATTTTAGACTTAGTAAAAATAATTGGGATGGTTGTATTTACTTTGGACTAGTATTAAAATGTAGTGGTAAAATATGCTTGGATTCAAAATATTGCTATTTGTAATACACCCAAACATAGCTAATTCTAAGAATAGGAAAAGGCTACTAAGGGAGCAAGTTAAGTAGCCTGCATAGTTGCAAAGTACATAGGTAATTTTACTATGCCTACATTTGTAGCTATTAGTTTCACTTTTAAAGATTCTCCAGTGTAAAGTATGTACACTAAAAGCACCTGCATACTGTGCACCTCCTATTTGTGTAGCTGGGCAAGAAAGGAGGTAAAATAACACGTGTATATTAAAATTAAAAAAAAACAACAACCCTGCATTTTATTATAAAGAATCTGTAGCCCCTGTCCCAACTTCTACCAGGTCTCCTCCTCTTCTCGGGCCACCGCAATGTGGGATCCATGGTGGACCTGCTACTAGGCTTCCTCTTCTCTGGCTGCTGCGACGTGGGATCCGTGGCGGCCCTACTACCTGGTAACAGGGCCACCGCGGATCCCATGTCGTGGTGGCCCGAGAAGAGGAGGAGACCTGGTAACAAGGCCACCGCGGATCCCATGTCGCAGCAGCCAGAGAAGAGGAGGAGGCCTAGTAGCAGGGCTGCCACGGATCCCACATTGCAGTGGCTCAAGAAGAGGAGGAGACCTGGTAGCAGGGGCGCCTCGGATCCCACGTCGCAGTGGCCCGAGAAGAGGAGGAGGCCTAGTAGAGGGCTGCTGCGGATCCCATGGCAACCCACGAAGAGGAGGCCCAGAGGTGAGAAAGAGCCTGAGGGCCTGTAGAGTGTGTGTGTGTGAGAGAGAGTGAGTTGAGAGACTGTGTGTGGGAGTGAGGACCTGAATGTTTGGAGAGACAGCATGTGAGAACCTCTGTGTATATGACAGGGACAGCATGTGACAGTGAGAGCCTGTGCTTGAACTTGGCAGCATGTGGGAGTGAGAGAGACTGTGTGTGTGAGAGTGAGACAGCACGTGCACGAGAGACACAGTGTGTATGTATATATAAAAGAGACAGCATGGAGAGAAAACAAGATGGCGCCCTGAGCGGGTGAATCTCCGTTTGCTCCGGCTCTCAGATTTCAAAAATTAAGCTTTACAGCGATATTTCTTTCAAATATGCCCCACAAGAGAAAAGGCAAAGTCTGGGTCTTCCCACCCGACCAGGACAATGCACCCGGACAGCGATTAATATCTGAGTTTACCGTCAACACACCGGAATTGAGGGTGGTCAGCCCTGTTGGAGAGAAGGCGAGAGGAGAGCCATACTCTCCTGGGGAACTTTCACTGAGCCCTCCAGACCCTAGAACGCCGGTAAGAGCTTTGCCCCCAACGGTCGACGGAGGAGCTGAGACACATACCGATGAGGTTGGGCGGACTCAGCTGGGTGGCCCAAAAACCGACCTGCCGGCAGGAGAGCCAGGAGGAAACCTGCAACCCCGTTTGTCTGAAACGCCAAAAGGAGGAGGAGAGATGGCTGCAGACACTCCCAGAACAACGGGAGCGCTTGGTGAAGGCACTGGATGCGGGGTAAGAATATCTCTCTCCCAGCAATTTGTTAAACCAGCGAATATAACCCTTGAAAATATCTGGGACTTCATGATGAGGATGTCTTCCAAGTTAGACAATCAAACCCTTAAACTTGATGATATTGCCGCTAAAGTTGGGACACTAGAGCGAGGCACACATCAGAAATGTATTGAACAAGATAATTCTTTAAAACAAATGAATGAAGAAATAAAAAGTCTCCAGAATGCAAACGCTGTAATTGTTTCAGAAAGAATTTCATCATTAAGGAGACTTGAGTCTATTGAAAACCATATGAGACACTTAAATTTGAGATTTTTGAATTTCCCAATTGTAATTGGGGAAATCCCACTGCTATCTTTTAAGAAATATGTAATGGAGGCCTTAAAGATCCCACAAGAAGAGATACCACCAGTTAAGAAACTTTTCTTTTTGCCAAAAAGAACCAGCACTCCTTCAATATTTCCCACTCAAGGGTCAGACTTTCAAAATCTGACCGATTACCTTGAAAATTCTAATGTAGAAATCATAGATCGTGCTGTGCTCTTTGTTTCCTTTTTTGATGAAACTGCTGTATCTACGATTATGAAGAATTACTTTAAAAATATAACTGAATTATTTTGTGGGGGTCTCATTCGAGTGTATCCTGACCTGGCCAAATCTACGCAGCAACGTAGAAAAGAATTCTTACAGTTGAGGCCTGAGACCTTAGCACTGGGGGGTAGTTTTAAATTACGCTACCCCTGTAAATGCATTATCAAACTGGCCAGGAATACCTATGTTTTCTTTTTACCTGATCAGTTAAGGGCTTTTTTGACTGGCAGGAGACTATCTGATGAGACTTAAGGGTTCAAATTAATAAGGTGTGATTTAAGGGCAGTAATCGGTATTGTATTTCCTTATGTACTCCTCTTAAGGTTTCCTTTCTCTCCTGATTTCCTATGTAACAAGAGAATTTCTAGAATTGAATGTAATGTTGTTAAGAGTCACAAAAGTTTTGTGATCCTTGAGATTTTTTTTGTTTACTTTTGTATCTCTGAATTTTCTGATACAAATTTCATTTGTATATTATTAAAAGATGATAAATAAAAAATTAAAAAAAAAAAAAGAGACAGCATGTGAGAGTGAGAGCTGTGGATGCGTGAGACTGCATGTGCATGTGAGAGCCTGTGCGTATCTGTGTATGTGTGAGATAGACAGCATGTGAGAATGTGTGTTTGAGGGAAGAAGATAGATGGAGAGAAAAGAAATTTAAAAAAAGACCCATAGAAAGAAATTGGCAAAAAATACAAGAAAGGGAAAGTGGTAAAAAAGCCTGTGACCAACTGAATAGAAAACTAAGATCAGACAGCAAAGGTAAAATAAAAAATTACTTTTTAGTGATTGCCATATGTTATCTTTTGGAATGGTCAGACATGGGAATTGCAGTCATGAGTCACTATCTGGTTACTCAGAAGCTGGGTCAAGGGGGTTTGGATTGTATTCAGACCTCCAGGAGTCACAGTCAGGGAACGCTGTATCCTGCTGCTGGGACTAACTTTGAGAAAATATTTTCATTGCATCTGACTTTAAAAACCTTTTTTTTTTTTCAGTCACAAAATGGAAATAATGTCCCCTGAGGTTAAATATTTCTAAACACACTTGCCATGTTCATGTTCATTTTTCTTGTATTTGCCATGAAATAAAATGTTGCATCTTCTCTCACCTTTTCTTTCTGTATATAAAAGCACTGATCAAACACAGGGCTGTAAATTGCAAATCAGAAACAGAGTGGCTAATTTGTTTCAGCAGATACGATTCAGGATAAAAATATTTCTGTCCAAATTAGTTTGCTATAGGCAAAAATCAGTGATCACTAAAACCGAGTATAATTACCGTATATTTTCTTATGGTAAGAGGGGAGTGGGTTTGGCAAAGTACAGTGAAAAAATAATAATGATTACTTCCCTGACTGATCATTTTTAAGCAGGGGTTACTAAGTCAGTAAGCTACTGTATAGGAAAATTTACCTCATGAAAGTAAGTGTGTTGGGGTTCACGAGCATGAGGGCTTGCAGAACTGCATGAGGAAGTGCAGAACTGCCATAATTTAGGAGTCGCTGGGAGCAAGCAAGCAAGCATTCATACTTGGAGAGGGGAATACAGTCTGTTATTAACAGGTAGCGGATTGACTATATGTCTTGGGTCAGGTCATTCCTGAATGGGGAAGGGATTGATCTTCCCATTCCTGCAACAGGGGAGCGGAAGAGCAAACCATCTATCATGCGAAGGGAAGGGATGAGAGGCTGGGGAGGTGCGGATCTGACATCTCAGAACAGATGCGGTCAGAAAGTATTTTCTCTCTAACTCCCTTGCAATAAACGTTTTTAAAACAGAATAACGTTAAATATGTTAAGAATAAAGGAGAAGGGCATTTAAAGGTTGACCTTTAAGACCTAGCTTGTTGCTAGTGGTAGTGACTCTGAGGGACAAAAACCAAATAAGTCAAATCCCCTCATTATGCCAAAATTCAGGATTGCAGGCGAGCGCATGTATGCCTGCACTTCACATTTCTCAGTTGAAATGACACAGGGTTTACAGCACATTGTATACATAGTAACATAGTAATGACGGCAGAAAAAGACCAAATGGTCCGTCTAGCCTGCCTAGCAATTTTTTTTATGATTGTAACTGCTGTTCCATGCAGGTTACCCCCATGTTTCTGTTAAGAGTAGTAAATGCCTCTCTGTGCCAGTTACCCCAAGTCTTATGTTAAGATTAGTACTATTTACAATCAAAACGAAGCAATTGTCAAACCTATAACAAAATTATTGCTAGCATCATTTTTGCTGGGTGAGCAGCTTCTTGATAATTCAGACAATGCTGCTTGAATGTGCTTTGTATTTGGATTTGACTGTAGAAGCTGTCCTGTGCTTTTTCCATAATGTCAGGGTATCAGTACTCTGGACTGTAAAATTCAGTACTCAGCATTGACTATCATCTATATCCAATTTCCCTTTTCACCACCGCAGTCAAAGCAGAGAGCGATGTTGCAATTATATAAAAAATATCAAGGCTAATTGGTTAAGAATGGTGGTCCCCATGCCTACTGTTAGGGTAATAACTGTCGCTCTGTACAGGTTACCCCCATGCACTCTTTTCTTAATTTACAACCTCTAGCCTTTAGAGCACCACATTGTTTATCCCATGCTCTTTTGAATTTGTTTACTGTTTTCGTCCTCGCCATCTCTTCTGGAAGGGCATTCTAGTCATCCACCACTTTCCATGAAGAAATGTTGATTCTGAGTCGTTCTCTCTGGAGTTTCATTTCGTAACATTGTAATTTCATCAGGTAATTTTAGGTTATTAGGCCTTTGGTGCTGCTCATATTAGGGACTAATTAGCCAGATAAGTCTTTCATAGTTTAAGAATCCTTATGAGAGGCCTTTGTGACCAGTGCTACTTTCACCACATTCTCAAACAAATTTACTGATAAGGATTCTTGGAATTCAAATTGGACACCTATGGTTGCCAACTGGCTCCATATTTTATGAACAGACTGATTCAGTACTGATTTAATCCCCTTGGTATGCATGAACTTGCAGTCCTGCTTTTCTGAGATAAATTGAAACTATGACCTAATATTCAGCATTATCCAGATATCTAAAATTTATCCAGCTAATTTATATGGGATATTCAGCAGCACGGCTCTGCTCATATTAGGGACTAATTAGCCAGATAAGTGTTACATAGTTGGATACCTTAGACCTGCTTTATTGCAGCTCTAACTTATCCGAGTAACTTAACCAGATAAGTCTGAATATTGGCACTTATCCAGTTAAGTTATCCAGCTAAGAAGTGCTGCCTTGTTACAACCATTGTCTTCCCACTGGATATCCGGCTATCTATTTAGCCAGATAAGTGGCTTTTCCAGCTATATGGTGGCTGCTGAACATAGCTGGATATATTCAGCAGCTGCCACTTAGCTGGATAAATTGCTACTTATCCAACTTAAGTAGCGCTGATGAATATTCGCCTCAGGATGTCCATGTATACAATATTATAAACCAGGATTGGATTAGCCTGATGGAAAAAAAAGTGGAGCTAACTAGCAATCCTATGGACACCTTCTAATCCATGCCCAATCAGGGTCAAGTTATTAAAAAAGGCAGGCACAGATTTTGCAGGGCCTCAATACAATCTTATAACTTGGTACTCAAAGTCCCCAGTTAAGTCCCCTACTTACTTTCCAACACAGGTTTGATTCTTCTGATTTGGGCTTCAGAGGTTGAGATGCCAGAAAAATGCTGTCCTCCATCTAGCCACAGCACTGGAGCTTTTTGTTGATAGGTTTGGTCATTTATGAGGTTTTATTAGTTAGTGCTGGCTCTAGCTTACTTTCTATCTGAAAAAATTTCCCCAGTGAATTAGTAAAGGTGGGGCTGATATTGAGTCTGCTTACTGGAGAGGCCTTAATAGGGCTTCACTGTTCCTGGATCCTTGTTGGCTAACAGGATTGATTTACTGAGATTCTTCTCCCAAATATTTGATGACCAGCATCAGGCTTATACTGATGAGATGGGATTATAGTGACTAAAGCAACGGAGCAGTAAGCAACAAAGCAAAAAAAGGGAAAGATAGGATAAAGGGTTTAGGGGGTGGGGGTGGGGGTGGGGAGGAGAGAAGAGAAGAGGAGAGGAGAGGAGGGAGTATGGGTAGGGGGGAGGGAACTCAGGGAGGCCTGATTGCATCGCTGCGTGTAATCTTAGAAAGTAGGCCCACCTTGAGCGCACTACCTGCACATGCGAGTGTGAATTATAAAATCCTGCATGCATGGCCTTGGGATTTTATAACATGCGCGTGCTAGCGCGGCATGTTATAAAGTCGGTGCATCCATGTGCACACACACACACACACACACCTTTTAAAATCTACCCCATTAGGTGTATTATGAATTAGCAGCATGGTCTTTCTTTTCACATTTTCCTTAGAGCAGAATAAGCCAATGAGGAGACCAAATTCTCAGCAACAGTTATGGATTACATAACCCAAGGGTACTGTAATATTTTGGCCAGCCGCAGGAAGATCCTCAATTGGCTGCACTTATCCCCGAATGCTGCCAACGTGACCGAGACACCACCATGCCCCTGGGTCTCCCTAGGTACAAGCATGCACAGTGCATCAACACTTGAAGGCGCTGTGGTGGGAAACAGAACCATCAACACTCAGTGATGATGTCACATGGTTGGGTATTTAAACCCCAGCCACACTCCAAGCTTTGCCTCAGCAACAGGTCCTCCTGCCTTGCAGTGCATGTTGCTTGCAGGTTCTGTGCTTTACCTTGCCTTGTGTCTTGCCTCATTGTTGCCTTGTCTTACCCTGCCTGGGGCTGCCTGTGTCTTGGTCCCCAGTGCCTTGTCTTCGTCTTGTCTGTCCATCTTTGCCTGATTCCTGGTTTTGACCCTTGATATGGACTTGACTACTCTTCTGCCTGCTTCCTGCCCCAACCTTGGCCGGAACCCAGACATTGTTTGCTCACTGTCTGACCCAACCTTGGCCTAGAACCAGTCACCATTTGCTGGCTGCCTGCTCTGACCTTGGCCAGGACCCAGACACTGCTTGCTCACTGCCAGCCCTGACCTCTGCCCACTACTTGACTTCATCTGACTACTCCTTAAAGGACTTTTGCCTAAGTCCTGCTGGCCCCTGGAACCCAAGGGTCAACCTGCAGGGAACGGGGCTGGTATAGGTGAAGCCCTAGAACCAGTCCCTGTAAAAGTGAGTCCACCTGTTGACAGTGTTAGCCTAGTAGGTTCGTTTGATAGGCTGTAACAACCTTGCAACAACCTAAAGACTCTCATCTGTGACAGATAGTAGTTCTTACACAATAGCAAGTCTCTTCCTTCTCTTCAGTTCTTCTCCCCCAACTCATCCACATCAATTACCATAACAGTTTTCAACTCACTCAGTCTTTTATATAGCATGTCTAAAGCAATCTCCAAGAAGCCCAGGAAAATCACTCAGATAGTGTTTTGCTAGATCAGAACCTAAGAGCTGATAAGTAGATGAAAACTCTCCATGCTGGAAAAAACAAATTGCACAGCAACAGAGGTGCTGGCTCTTCAGCTTCCTTCTCCATAATTATCTAGCCAAAAAATGTTATAACTCCTAGAAGTTTCACCTCACACTTACCTGTCAGGGGTCACCAGGCTTAATAGCAAGGGCTTAATAGCATATACCACTTTAGGAGCATTTGGCAGTTGTGGCCTGAAACAAGACTGCACAATGGTATCAATTCCTTATGGGGCTGGGGGAATGAACACAAAGATAATTTAGCTCTACATCACTCCCCACCCCTTGAAGCAATATATATTTTTATTGACCACGCAAAAAAAAATTGAAATGCACCTGAACAAGCAACACTGAAAGAAAATAGAAAACCTGAGTTACTCTCAATGTCCCTCCTATAGTGGTGAGTAAGCATGCCCAGGAACTGATACTGTGGATGTCTGCCACCCTTGACTATTCACAGAAAAATAAGGAATGCTGGAGGTGCTCTAACTTGTTCCTGTAGTCTCACATGTTTTCTTGATTTCTGATTAAGTCTTAGTTGCCATCACCTCTACAGGAAGGCTGTTCCATGCATCTACCACTCTTTCTGCAAAGAAATATTTCCTTAGATTACTCCTGAGTCTACGCCTGTTCACTCTCATCCCATGAGGGTATTCAGGAAAGTTCATTCAAAGAGGCCCCGCCTCCTGTGCATTTATTCCATGGAGGTATTTAAATGTCTCTCTTAAATCTCTCCTTTCCATCCTTTCCTCTTTGTCCCCAGTGTAGACCATTGAACATTTTAGTAGCTGCCCTCTGGGCTGACTAGATTCGATTTACAGTATATCCTTTTGAAATTTTGGTCTCCAGAAATGTACACAACACTCCAAATGAGGACTCACTAGAGATTTATTTAGAGGCAGTATTAACTCCTTTTCTCCTGCTGGCTATTCCTCTCCCTATGCACCCAAGTGTCCTCCTGGCTTTTGCCCTCACCTTCTTTATCTGTTTGGCCATCTTAGTTCCACAGATATAATCACCCTCAGAACCCGTTCTTGTTCGGTGCACAGAATAACTTCATCCCCCATACTGTATCTCTTCCTTGGCTTTTTCCAATGCAAATACATAACTCTGCATGTTTTAGCATTAAGGTTTAGCTGACAAATTCTAGACCATTTCTTAAGCTTCATTAGATTCCTCTTCATTTTCCACACTTCCCTGGATGACATGTCTACTCTGTTGTAGATTTTGTTGTCATGAACAAAAAGGCAAACCTTTCCCAATAACCCTTTTGTAATATCACTGACAAAAATTTGGAAGAAAACCTGATCAAAGACCAATCCCTGTGGCACCCAAGGGTAAGCCCCCTTTCCTTGGAGTGAATTCCCTTTACCACTACCCTTTGTTGCCTCCCACTTAAGCAGTTTCTAACCGATTCAGTTACTTTAGGGCCTATACCTAGGATGCTCAGTTGTTTATAAGTTACTTATGTGGAACAGTGTCAAAGGTCTTGCTGAAATCCAAATATACTATATTTAGCTCTCTCCTCCTGAGATCTAACTCTCTGGTCATCCATTCAAAGAAATTGATTAGATTCCTCTAACAAGACCTACCTCTGATTTCCCTCCCTGGTGAGGACTCTCTGCCTCAAATCCTGTAATCCACTGGATTGCAGGAACTGCAATATTCTCTGTTGTAGCAATGATTCTATTTATTTGCTTATCAGCGAGGTCAGACAAACCAGCCTGTAGTTTTCAGACTCCTTCTTATTTCTACTTTTAAAGATATTATAATGGCCATCAATTCTCGAGTAGAACTGATAAAACTCTTGAGCTGGTAGAAATCATCGATGGAAGCTTGCAATAGGGACCAGTGTCAAAAATCATCCCCTTATAGCAAAATGGTGCCCTCCACTGAGGAGGATGCTCCAGAGCTAATTTACTCCAGTGCATCCCCAAAGGATGGCATCATTTCAAGAAGATGGAAGATGGAAGACTCCAAATCCTGGGCTTCAACTTCCAGGCCTGGGCCTATTCCTGAGCCTATTCCCTGGACCAGGCTACTATTGTCAGGCCTGGACCTGGCCTCTGGCTAAGGCTCAGGCTCGGGAACCTGCCGAGGCCAATGCCTTAACATTCAGCCTTTGCCTCGGCATCAGGACCAGGACTCAAAGTCTTGGCCTTGCATAGGTCTTAGGCTGAAGTCATGGCAACCTACTGTGGCCCTTGCCTATGCAAGGCCAAGGCTTCAGTCTGGCCTAGGCCTCAACAGCAATCCTCCTGGACTGGGTAAGTGGGGGCTGGGGAGGATCCTGGCCCCAGCATTTTTCAGGTGGGTAGGATGGGGGGGCCTTGGGAGACCCTGTTTCTTTTTAATTTTTTTTCCTCTTTTTAATGTTTTTTTAAACTAAAGAAATGAAATAAACATTAAACAATATGAAATTTGTGGGGAAACAAATCCCCAAAAATGAAAGAAATATTTTCTTCTTGCACAGCCCTACTATTTGGACAATGGGGCAGACCCTACAGACAGAAGTGTGGCCAGCCGTCGCACCTGAACAGGCCCGACACATCAGTCAGAGGGCTGCTGCCAGCAGCTGCTCCAGGCTTCCCTAGGTGCACACGCATCAAACTTGCTGCCTCTTAAACGGCCACGGAGGGAAATTCCCCATGGCGTCTTCTGATGATGTCAGGGTCCATTCTGTATTTAAGGCTCCCTCTAGTGCTCCTCAGATGCCTTGGCAATAGATTTACTCTGTTGCAGTAGTGGTTTGCCTCTGTGTTCCTGGTTCCTGATCCTTGCCTCCTGGTTTCTGTTTCCACTGTGTCTATTTGATTTCCTGTGTCCTGTTCTTGATTCCCTCTCAAGACTGGTTTTCTCCTGAGTTGTTGTCTTCGTGGTCTGCCTCCCCTCATCTGTTTTCAGCGTCTCGTCTGTCCTGCTGTTCCTCCTCTCCTTGCCCCCTTGGATTGGACTTCTGGCTTTGACTTCGGATTGTACCTTGACGCTGCTTGACCTCCACCTGCTTTTGACCACTGCCTACTCATCGACTTGCTTGAATTCTGCCTGAACCACAACACTGAACAAACTCTGCCTGACTCTGACCACAGCCTGAACTGTCTCTGCTGCCTGCTGCCTGCCCGACCACTGATCATACTGATTTCACTTCTCACCGTACTGGCCTGTTACATCCTACGTCATAGTATACATCTCCACAGAGGCCTGCGCCTAAGTACAGTCAACCCCAGCACCCGAATGCTCAACCGAAGGGGAATGAGGGCTGGTATTGGTGAAGCTCCTATTAAGAACATAAGAACATAAGAAATTGCCATGCTGGGTCAGACCAAGGGTCCATCAAGCCCAGCATCCTGTTTCCAACAGAGGCCAAACCAGGTCAAGTTGCGACCATCAGTCTTCGACGGCTTCGCCCCGCCTACCTCTCACTACTTGCAGCTCCTCCCGCTCCCCTTGGACTACTGGCTGCCACGGCGTCTGATTTCCGTCCACTCCAGCGTCCCCGGACCGGCTTTGGTGCTGCCTCCCGCCATGTTCCTTCAAGGTACCTTAGGGCGCGCACTCCGCCCTCATCTTTATTTCCACATTGGCGCGAATCTCAGGGGCGTCCCCCTGATATGACATCACGCTGCCTGGATATTTAAGCCTACAGTATTTGCTAGCTAATCGAGTTAGCAACAGTAACTCTACGGATGGGATTCGCTCTCCGTACTGAAACTGCTCTGCCACTCCAGCGCTATCTGGAACTCTTACGCCCTTCGGGGTTGCTAATGGGGTACCCACTCCTCGGGGATAGCACTTCAGGTGCTATCAGGAAACTGATATTTGCTCCTCGAGGGCCCATGTTCCCTGAGTCGCTGCCTGCATCTTCAAACCTTTCTACTTGGAAGACTTCGCTAACAGCTTCCATCTGTGAGTACAACTACCATCTATTCCACAGTACTGCTTCACTGGAATCAGGTACTCGCTCCTCGAGGGCCTTCCATCTGTTCTGGTGCCAGACCTCTCGTCTAGTGGAATCTCTGTTACTACTACTACATGAGTACAATACAACTGAGCTCCCTGCTCTAAGGGATCAGGTACTCGCTCCTCGAGGGCCTGTTCTCCCTGTCTCGAAGCTTCTCCTAATTCTACCGGGAACTCTGAATGCTTCTTATTGTGTACTCATAACTCTCAGTCTCTTTCCACTACAGCACTGCCTAGCAGAGGACTCGCTGTTCCAGCGTTCTGTGGGTGACCTCAACATGCCTCTCAACTAGGCTTCACCCAACTGACTAGAAGCCCTGCCTAGTCTCATTACACATATATTTATCCTCTAGTTTTGCTATCCTACTACTTCCCGGCTACTCTAGCCTCCAAGTTCGATTTCCCTGTTATATGTAACTTTGCCTTTTGCCATCTTCTTAATGGTTATTTAGTTAGCCCCTAAGTTCCTTGTAAACCGATTTGATATGAATCTTTTTCATGAAGGTCAGTATAGAAAAATGGCAAATAAATAAATAAATAAACATCCACTACTCACTACTGCCACCTCTGGTGGCTTCCAAAACAGTTTAATAAAAGATTCAAATCTGTGTTTGTGTGTCCAGAGTCTAGACTGACACTGTGGTCCCTCATGGGACTGCCCCCCGTGGGCGTGGTCAGCTGCCACAGTGTCCAAGGATCCACCCAAACATCAATAACCATAACAGTGTGTTGGGTAAGAGTATATTGATAGGAGTATACTATCGTCCACCTGGCCAAAATGATCAGATAGATGATGAAGTGCTAAAAGAGATCAGAGAAGCTAACCAATTTAGCAGTGCAGTAATAATGGGAGATTTCAATTACCCAAATAAAGAAGAAGCAAAACCTTGCACATCCACAAGTCAAGGAGACACTGGTGCAGGACAAATCTTATAACCACCAAAAGTTTCAATATGTATTTTATTATGGTTCCAAAAAGAGAAGTGTATCAAATTTATAGAGGCAACTCCGTGACTCATATACAATAAATTGTGACAGTCCCCCGACACGGTCCCGTGTTTCGCTAGGCTGCATCGGGAGGGACCATGGGTACAATGATTCTATAATATAAGAGAAATATAAGTCAAATATAGAAAAATATGGTGGAAAAGACTACTTATCAAAATCCACAGAGCAATACACATACCTTTAAAAGTGATACCCGGAGCGCGAACGCCCTCACCGGTGAAAGCCATTTAAAGAGGGAAAAAGGCGCGAAAACGGTAACTCTCGCGAGAGCTGTCAGCGCCAGCAGGCCCCAGCGGATCCATTCACTCAGTGAACAAGATTGACTCAGTAAAAAAGATTCCACTCAATCTCTTTGTTAAGACCATTAGGGGAAACTGTGTCCAAAGTAAAGATCCATCTCTGTTCCCTCCGACCAAGGATCTCGGGGAAATCACCCCCCCGGGGGGGCGGTGCACCACCTCGATGACTGTGAAGGAGAGATCAGAGATGGTATGACCACATTCAGACCAGTGAGAAACCAGGGGCTCATCCTCTCTGTGCAGGCGGATGTTGGAGCAATGTTCTGTCATGCGGGTCTTTAACATTCACGTTGTCTTGCCCACATAGAGCAGTGGACAAGGGCATTTAACAATGTATACAACCCCTTTCGTCAAGCAGTCAGAATCTGATCGAAGTTTAAAAGACCGACCAGTTGAGGGATGTATAAAGACCGAGGATGTCTCCGTGTGGCTGCACATGGTGCAGTGACCACACGGTCTGTGGGTCACATCAGTATTAAGGGAGCTGTCAGATACCCGTGAAGCCGTATGAACCAAGCGGTCCCGCAGATTTTTACCGCGCCGGAAAGTGAAGCGCAGCGAGCTGTGCAGGAGATCCGTGAGTGCCAGAGCAGACCAGTGTCGCCGAATCATTGTGGCAATGGTTCTCCCTACGATAGAGAAAGGTAAAATACAATTATTCATCTCATCCTCTGAGCTGGTGGATGGGAGAAAAAGCCATTCCCTATTGGTATATAAGGCTCTTTTATATGCTTTTTTGACCACCCTTTGTGGGTAGCCATGCTCCAAAAAACAGTTAAACATGCTACGTGCTTATATCAGAGCTGTCACCCCCGTGCCTTACGGGATAATATACCGACCGGACAGTTTCTACAATTGCGCCGTCTCTGCTTCTCTCGGGCAGAATTTTTGGTACAAGCACGTAGCATGTTTAACCGTTTTTTGGAACATGGCTACCCACAAAGGGTGGTCAAAAAAGCATATAAAAGAGCCTTATATACCAATAGGGAATGGCTTTTTCTCCCATCCACCAGCTCAGAGGATGAGATGAATAATTGTATTTTACCTTTCTCTATCGTAGGGAGAACCATTGCCACAATGATTCGGCGACACTGGTCTGCTCTGGCACTCCTGGATCTCCTGCACAGCTCGCTGCGCTTCACTTTCCGGCGCGGTAAAAATCTGCGGGACCGCTTGGTTCATACGGCTTCACGGGTATCTGACAGCTCCCTTAATACTGATGTGACCCACAGACCGTGTGGTCACTGCACCATGTGCAGCCACACGGAGACATCCTCGGTCTTTATACATCCCTCAACTGGTCGGTCTTTTAAACTTCGATCAGATTCTGACTGCTTGACGAAAGGGGTTGTATACATTGTTAAATGCCCTTGTCCACTGCTCTATGTGGGCAAGACAACGTGAATGTTAAAGACCCGCATGACAGAACATTGCTCCAACATTCGCCTGCACAGAGAGGATGAGCCCCTGGTTTCTCACTGGTCTGAATGTGGTCATACCATCTCTGATCTCTCCTTCAAGGTCATCGAGGTGGTGCACCGCCCCCCCGGGGGGGGTGATTTCCCCGAGATCCTTGGTCGGAGGGAACAGAGATGGATCTTTACTTTGGACACAGTTTCCCCTAATGGTCTTAACAAAGAGATTGAGTGGAATCTTTTTTACTGAGTCAATCTTGTTCACTGAGTGAATGGATCCGCCGGGGCCTGCTGGCTCTGACAGCTCTCGCGAGAGTTACCGTTTTCGCGCCTTTTTCCCTCTTTAAATGGCTTTCACCGGTGAGGGCGTTCGCGCTCCGGGTATCACTTTTAAAGGTATGTGTATTGCTCTGTGGATTTTGATAAGCAGCCTGTTCCACCATATTTTTCTATATTTGACTTATATTTCTCTTATATTATAGAATCATTGTACCCATGGTCCCTCCCGATGCAGCCTAGTGAAACACGGGACCGTGTCGGGGGACTATCACAATTTATTGTATATGAGTCACGGAGTTGCCTCTATAAATTTGATACACTTCTCTTTTTGGAACCATAATAAACTACATATTGAAACTTTTGGTGGTTATAAGATTTCAATTACCCCAATATTGATTGGATAAATGTAACATCAAGACATGCTAGAGACATAAAATTCCTGGATGGAATAAATGACTGCTTCATGGAGCAATTGGTTCAGAAACCAGCAAGAGAGGGAACTATTTTAGATTTAATTCTTAGTGGAACACAGGATTTGGTGAGAGAGGTAATGGTGGTGGGGCCACTTGGCAATAGTGATCATAACATGATGAAATTTGAACTAATGACTGGAAGGGGAACAATATGTAAATCTACAGCTCTAACACTAAACATTTAAAAGGGAACTGATAAAATGAAGAAAATAGTTATAAAAAAACCTGAAAGGTGCAGCTGCAAAGGTTAAAATTGTACAACAGGCATGGACATTGTTTAAAAATACAATCTTGGAAGCACAGTCCAGATGTATTCCATGCATTAACAAGGGTGGGAGGAAGACAAAACGATTACTGGCATGGTTAAAAGGTGAGATGAAAGAGGATATTTTAGCCAAAAAAATCCTTCAAAAATTGGAAGAAGGATCCATCTGAAGAAAATAGGAATAAGTATAAGCATTGTGAAGTTAAGTGTAAAACATTGATAATTCAGGCTAAGAAAGAATTTGAAATGAAGTTGTCTGTAGAGGCAAAGCAAGAAACCTGAGAGGGAGTTGGTTGGACCGTTAGAAGATTAAGGGGTTGAAGGGGCTTTTAGGGAAGATAAGGCCATTACAAAAAGACTAAATGAATTTAATGAGGATGTTGGGGAAATACCAGTTCCAGAGATGGTTTTCAAGGGTGATGATTCAGATGAACTGAGCCAAATCACTATGAACCTGGAAGATGCAGTAGGCCAGATTGTCAAACTAAAGAGTAGCAAATCACCTGGACCAGAAGGTATGTACCTCAGGGTTCTGAAGGAACTAAAAAATGAAATTGCAGGTCTATTAGTTAAAATTTGTAACCTATAATTAAAATCATCCATTTTTTCCAAAAACTGGAGGGTAGCCAATGTAACCCCAATATTTAAAAAGAGTTCAAGGGGCAATCCAGGAAACTGTAGAACAGTGAGCCTGATTTCAGTGCTGGGAAAATAGTGGAAACTATTATAAAAATCAAAATCACAGAGCATATAGAAAGACATGGTTTAATGGAACACAGTCAGCATGGATTTCCCCAAGGGAAGTCTTGCCTCACAAATCTGATTCATGTTTTTGAAGGTGTTAATAAACATGTTGATAAAGGTGAGCCAGTAAATGTAGTGTATTTGGATTTTCAAAAGCGTTTGATAAAACCCTCATGAGAGGCTTCTAAGGAAACTAAAATCATAGGATAGGAGGCGGTGTCCTTTCATGAATTATAAAGAAGCAGAGAGTAGGATTAAATGGTCAATTTTATCAGTGAAAAATGATAAACGTGGTGTGCCTCAGGGATCTGTACTTGGACCAGTGCTTTTCAATATATATATATAAATGATCTGGAAAGGAATACAACGAGTGAGGTAATCAAATTTGCAGATAATTCAAAATTATTCAGAGTAGTTAAATCACAAGTGGATTGTGATAAATTGCAGGAGGACCTTGCAAGACTGGAAGATTGGGCATCCAAATGGCAGATGAAATTTAGTGTGGACAAGTGCATGGAGATGCATATAGGGAAAAATAATCCATTCTCTAGTTACACGATGTTAGATTCCATATTAGGAGCTACCATCCAGGAAAAAGATCTAGACTTCATAGTGGATAATACATTGAAATAGTCAACTCAGGGTGCTGCAGCAGTCAAAAAAGCAAACAGGAATTATTAGGAAGGGAATGGTGAATAAAATGGAAAATGTCATAATGCGTCTGTATCGCTCCATGGTGAGACCACATCTTGAGTACTGTGTACAATTCTGGTCACCACATCTCAAAAAAGATATAGTTAGTTACGATGGAGAAGGTACAGAGAAGGGCAACCAAAATGATAAAGGGGATGGAACAGCTCCCCTATGAGGAAAGACTAAAGAGGTTAGGACTGTTCAGCTTGGAGAAGAGACGGCTGAGAAGGGATATGATAGAAGTGTTTAAAATCATGAGAGGTCTAGAACAGGTAAATGTGAATCAGTTATTTACTCTTTTAGATAATAGAAGGACTAGGGGCATTCCATGAAGTTAGCAAGTAGCAAATTTAAAACTAATCGGAGAAAATTCTTTTTCACTCAATGCACAATTAAGCTCTGGAATTTGTTACCAGAGGATATGGTTAGTGCAGTTAGTGTAGCTGGGTTTAAAAAAGGTTTGGATACGTTCTTGGAGAAGTCCATTAACTGCTATTAATCAAGTTGTCTTAGAGAATGGCCACTGGGCACTTGCCAGGTACTTGTAGATTGGATTGGCTACTGTTAGAAACAGGATGCTGGGCTTGATGGACCCTTGGTCTGACCCTGTATGGCAATTTCTTATGTTCTTCTTATGTTTTCTCTCTCATACACACACATATACACACTGGCTCCCTTGTTCTCTCTCTCTGGGCCTCTCATCTTACTTTGGCTGTGGGCTGGATGTATTCTGCCCACATATCTTCTGATCCTCTCTCCTGTCTTAGCTGCAGGTGGGTGGGCTTCCTGGCAGCAGCCCTTCAAAGGCCTCTCTGCATCTTCTGCCGCCAGCAGATTCTACTCCACCCATGGCCCTCCCGGCTTCTCTTTTTCACTTCTGTGGCTGCAGGCAGGATAGGCTCTGCCCGCAGCCCTCCCAGTCTCTCTTTTTTGTGTCTTCAGCTGTTGTGATCTGCCTATGGCCTTCCCGGCCTCTCTTTTTCACGTCTGCAGTTGTGGTCGGTATGGGCTCCACCTGTGGCCCTCCTGGGTCTTTTTAGTTTCTTTAGTTGTGGGCAGGTTGGGCTCTGCCTAAGGCCCTCCCAACCTCTCTCTTTTCCTTCTTCAGCCATGGGTGGGATGAGCTCTGCCCATTGATCTCCTGGACCTCTCTTATTCACTTCTTCAGTCGTGAGCATGGGCCACTCTCCTTGTCTTACCCCTCCAGCAGAATGGGTTCCGCAGGTGGTCTCTCTCTATCTTCATCAGCAAGGTTTGTGCTACCAATTTTGGTGCCTCCTATGGTCTGGTACTCTAGGCAACCACCTAGTTCATCTAGAGCAGGGATGGGCAATTCCGGTTCTCGAGGGCTGCAAACCAGTCAGGTTTTCAGGATATCTTTAATGAATATGCATGAGAGAGACCTGCATACACACTGCCTCAGTTGTATGCAAAGCTATGTCATGCATATTCATTAGGGGTATCCTGAAAACCCGACTGGTTTGCAGCCCTCGAGGAACGGACTTGCCCACCCCTGATCTAGAGGAAGTACTAGCCCTGGTTCTAATTTATTATGCAACCTCTTATCTTGAATTAAAGCTGCATCCAATCCATAAATTTCAGTTCTTGAATCTCCTTATCAAATGTCTCAAGTTTCTCTTTATGTTCCACAGCCTTACTAGTTTGCCCATGCGTCAATTCAGTCACTGCTTTAGCCAGAAATCCCATGTCTGAAGCACAGTCTGACACAGACATATCCACTCTCACAAGAAATTGATCCTATTGCTTCCAATGTGATCTCAGGTGACTTAAAAAGGAAGTATAGAGGAGCACTGAACAGGTTGAGGCTTCTCTCCACTACATTCACACAGGAGGAATTGCACTGTCCCATTGCCGATTCCTGAGCCTTTTTCCAGCTCCACCACCAATATGAGTGCAACAAATGTCCTTGGTAGAGAGAAACTACTTACCTCTTCCACCCCACCCAAGCGAAGAAAACTTTCCTTTGAATGAACCTCTCCCACGGGCTGCAGGACAGCACCATCAGCAAACAGCCTCTGAGCCCGCACACTTTCCAAAGGCAGCTCCAGTTATGCAGGGGGGTACTTGATCTGGGGGGAGGGGAAAGGTAAGTGAAACGTCATTTCCCAGTGGCATATCTTCTTCTCCGGATAAATCAGACACAGAACCCCCATCCCCTAGTAGTAAACTCAGTCGTCCAGCAGGGAAACCCTTCCAATTGACCCTGACCCGGAGGCAAGGGAGAGGACTCCGAGGGGTAAGCCCTCAACCTTCCTTTTTTTTTTGGAAGGGCATAGTGTGAAAGATAAGGAAACAACAAAGGTTTCAAGAGCTGAGGAAAAACACTGCCTGTCATGCTCCTCCCCTTCTCTCTGTACTATTTAAACCAAGTGTAATTATGCTGTTTCTTCATTGACCTGCTGAAGAGAGGATCAATCCTGAAAGCTATCATCTATAACTTGTTTGTTGACCCTCAGTTCTACAATAACCTATTGATATATTTACATACTAGAGAAAATATGTCCATAATAGATCAATCAAATAATGTTTGTACACAGATCGCTAGCTATCAGCAATACTATGAATATTTCAGATCACATGTGACAGATAAAAGTTGCTCAGTTGAGGAAAGAGGCTCTGCTGTTTAGCGCAATCAGTGCTGATCAGCCAGAGATAACATATCTTCAACTGGGAGGAAAGGGGAGGGGGTGTTGTCTCCTAATTTGCTTTTGTCTGGGGTAATATCCAACTCTTTATTGTACTTGCTGAAATAGTAAACCATTTGGTCACTTAGAAAATATTTTAAAAGCATACATCCCATTGAGATTTTTTGTTTAACTGCACTTCACTTCTCATTCCCAATGTGAACATTTGAGTTAACTCTTGCGTTGGCAAAAAAATAAAAAATCGGTATTTATGCCGAATGATTTCAGAGCTAGTTACTCAACGGGGAAAATGTTAATGCATACGTGTTCATTCTAAGAAAGCTGCCACCTTAATGGTCACTAAGCTTTCGAGCTTCCTTG
Source organism: Rhinatrema bivittatum (assembly GCF_901001135.1). Classification (NCBI taxonomy): domain Eukaryota; kingdom Metazoa; phylum Chordata; class Amphibia; order Gymnophiona; family Rhinatrematidae; genus Rhinatrema; species Rhinatrema bivittatum. Next base: position 574,285,824 of record NC_042616.1, read on the forward strand.
GTGTGGATAGCAGTGCATGGCGAGAAAAGGCTAAGCCATAGATGGCGCTGCAGCTGCACGGATCACAAGGTCTAAACCAGGATCAAGAAATACAACGTGCCAGGGGCCGGCAAAAGTGTTAGCCGTACAAAACTCATACAAGCCATGAGCTGCCATGTGCAGGGAATCAAAACAATGGTTCAGAAAGGTCTGATAACCTGGAGCTAGAAGTCCACTGAAATGCAGAAATAAGTTTAGACAAGACTGAGAAAAGCACAAATGTAGCAGGAAATATCAAGAGTTAATTCAGGACCCCCCCCCGAAATAAAACAGAGAAATGCAGATTCTGTAAAACAGAACTGGACATGGTCATTCCATAATTTTGATGTTTGCCTTTTCCATCTTCTCCTGGTTAGCTATTCTGCTTTTCACTTGTGCTCTATGGGATCCTCATATAGCCAGGATTAAAGCCTTGATGACTGGCACTCTGCTGATAAGTTTCAAAATTGTGCTAATTCAACCCCCTTAGTGCCTTTGACACGATTGCACTAATTGTTGTAAATGATTTGGATCGATGATGCTTTTTTTTTTTTCTTTTAGTTTCTCAAAGTTTTCTTTTTTTCATTTTCATTAGCAAAAGTTTTCCTGAAACAGCTAGAAGAAAACCTGACACTGCGTGCTGCTTTTAATTCGTGTTATTTCATCATACATCTGTCTGCAAATCAGCTAACCGTGATGGCTAATGCAGGATAATGAAGGCATTGTCTTTTCTTTTTCCCTTGCCGGTGCAAATTGCACAGCTGAAACCACCTTGAACAAAGTAGAACTGGTGGCACTTGGAGTGGGAGAAATGAAGGCAAACAGACACATTGCAGGCAGTGGTTTACTGTGGGTCTCCAGCATCCAGGGGCCAATGACCACTGTCCTTCTTGTGGCAATACTTAGTCACAGAAAATTGCAATCATACAAACATCATTGGAAACTTCAAGCATATTTCGGGGACTTTCATTTTCCCTTTTTATTTTCCCTTAGAATGTATCAGTGTTTATTACAACAACTGACAAAAACAGGAGGAAATCATTCAGGAGAGAAAGTCATTTTATTCCCACTGATTTTCTGCCATTTGCTTGGTTAAAATAAACACTGAAATTCCCATGGGAAATAAAATAAAAACTGAAAACAAAGGTTCCTAGGTATATTCCACATCTGTCCTTTTGGAAAAAAAAAATAGGAGGGGAAAAACATTTTATATCTGAATTTTTCCATTTTTCCTCCCAGGTCAATTTCATTGTGCTGCCCACCCCCTCATGTGGCGGGGAAGTGTTGATGTATGGAGGCCATGCAGCTGCAGTGTGTCTGCAAGGCACACACTGAAGGTCAGATATTCAGGAGAACAGGGTCCCATTTTTGGGGGGCGGCTGCTGGAGGAGGGAAAGGTGGCAGTGCTGAAAGTCCTGAACGGTGAGCTGCAGCGTGCAAGGGACCCAGGGAAGGTGGTGGAGGTGGGTGGAGAATGACAGAGGAAGGCTCAGCAGAAAACTATTATCAGCTCGCAAAAAGGCGGCAATGAGGGCTGCATGGGTGAGGGGAGCAATATCTGGTAGGCACACGCTTTCCTCAGCTTTCCTCTCCCTCTCTCTCTCTATCACACACACACACACACACACACACAAGATTCCCTCTCTGTAAATGACATACACATTTTGTCTCTCTCATTCACACACACACACACACACACACACACACACATACACAAGATTCCCTCTCTGTAACTGACATACACATTTTGTCTCTCTCATTCACACACACACACACACACACACACACAAGATTCCCTCTCTGTAACTGACATACACATTTTGTCTCTCTCATTCACACACACACACACACACACACACACACACACATACACAAGATTCCCTCTCTGTAACTGACATACACATTTTGTCTCTCTCATTCACATACACACAGAAACACACACACACACACACACACACACACACAAGATTCCCTCTCTGTAACTGACATACACATTTTGTCTCTCTCATTCACACACACACACACACACACACACACACACACACACATACACAAGATTCCCTCTCTGTAACTGACATACACATTTTGTCTCTCTCATTCACATACACACAGAAACACACACATACACACAGAGAAACGCACGCTTCCTCTGTCACCCACAAAAACATGCACAGACACAGACTCAAATGACCATATCAAGAGAGAAACACACATGCAAATACACAGGTAAAGACCCCCTTGGCCTTCCACTAGCCAGTTTTCCCTAGCTGAGCTTGGGTTAGGATTTTCGTAGGCAGAGGTGAGTTTGCAGACCGTTCCTGCAGGCATCTACACACCAGGCACGTCTGAACTGGTCAGGGGTTTCCCATAAAGTCAGGATGTGCAGGAGAAAAATAAATGTGGCTTTTGTTATTTTGAGTTGTAGTTTTCAGTAGCAGGGGAGCTTGTTGCAGTGCTCCCCATCTGTTGGGCCCCACAGCTTCATGCAGAGCATGCTGCATTTTTTGTTAGCGTTTTGGAATAGGAGGAGAGTAGCTGGAGAGATTTCCCATACTGGGCCCTTAGCCTAAAACCAGGGGAGGACACTCTGCCCTTGCCAGTACCCAGGATCTGGAAGGGATTTTCTCGGAGGTGTGGAAGAGGAGGTTTTTTTTTGAGAGAGCAGTTTATTTTCCTGAGAGATTGTTTTAGCATTTTTCTTTTGAGCCTGCTCCTGCCTAAGGACGATTGCCATCCCTCGCCTTGGTAGGTCAAGATAAGGTGCTGCGATTCATTCTGTCCAGCATTGGAGGGACAGCAGTGACCTGACAGAGAAGAGCAGACACAAACTCTCTGCAAAATACTTGTTCTGTTGTTTTGGGAGGAAATTTTTGCCACCAGTTACTGCCCACTGAGGAGGAGGACAAGAGATTTAATTTTTGGGATTTTCTACCACCAGAAGTCCAGATTTAACCCCCAGAGAGATAAAGAGATCCCAGCACCACTAGGCATCCACTCTCTATCACTTAGGAGTGTTGGGTCTTTACCTAGTTCTTGCCATCCTAAAGGACACCGACTTAGTTTATAAACCTGAGGAATGATGAATGGTTGGACTGCTTATTTTTGTGTGAAGGTAAATTGGAGAATTTTAGTTGTGGTTTGGACTTCAAGTATTTTTGTTTGCAGTAAATATTTTGTTGAATAGTGAACACCCCACCAGTGTCCAATGTCTTTCTTCTGATTCAGGTGTCCTAAAGCAAGGACATCGGAATAGCAAGTACCCCTGAGAGAGCAATGAAAGACAGACTGAAAGACACCTGTGAGCCTAGGGCCCCAGAGGTTAATCCTCCTCCCTGCTTGAATGAACCCTGACACCCCAGGGCAAGTGGACTGCATTTGTATGACAAGAAAGAGACCTGTGATTAACTGTGGCCCATGGAACAACATTTGGCCCCTGCATTCCACGAGGTCTCTGACGAGGGAGTTACACACTAGGGATTTGCAAACGTTTTTCCTGAATTAGGCAATTTCAATTAATTTAATTTTAGTGGGGAAACGAATAGAAATCGACATATTAACGTATCAGGGCGCCATACGGCCGATAGTCTTTGCCCACACTATGTCACAAGGCCGACCGTTGGCCCCTGTGACATAGTGAGGGCAAAAGCTATCGGCACCATTTTGAATACTGGCAGTCAATAGCCTTTGCCCTCACTTTGTCACAGGGGCTGACGGTCGGCCCTGTGACATAGTGTGGGCAAAGATTATTGGCGCCATTTTGAATAATGGCAGATGACGGCCCGAGTGCAGGAGGTCACTCCCGGACCCCCGCTGGAATTTTGGCAAGTCTTGTGGGGGTCAGCAGGGTCCCCCAAGAATTGCCAAAAATCCCTGGTGGTCCAGCGGGGGTCCGGGAGTGACCTCCTGCACTCGGGCCATCGGCTGCCAGTAATCAAAATGCTGCCGATAGTCTTTGCCCTTACTATGTCGCAAGGGCTACTGGTGCCATTGGTCAGCCCCTGTCACATGGTAGGAGCACAAGATGACACTGGCCATCCATGTGACAGGGGCTGACCAATGGCACCAGTAGCCCCTGTGGCATGGTAGGTCAAAGGCTATCGGTGCCATTTTGAAACCGGCAGCCCAGGGTGTGAGTGCAGGAGATGGCTTCCGGACCCCCCACTGGACCACCAGGGAGTTTTGGTAAGTTCTTGGGGGGTCAGGAGGGTGGGGGGGGGGGGTTGTTTAAATTGGCTTCTTTAGGTGGCCGAATTATTCGGTGAAGATTCGTGTATTCATGGGGAATCACGATACGTTTCGCTTCCCCACGAATACAACGAATATGGCCACATCTGTTGCGGATTGCCAATACGTAGGGACCGAATACACACCCCTACTGTCTACCCAAAGGCTGGGATCTAGGTCCATCTAACGGAGACCTCATAGTCTCTACGCACTAGTGCAATTAAAATTGTGCAAGAATATAATGTGCATGTCAATGTTAACAGAGAACTGCACAATCATCTGTTTTTCCCCTTCTCTGCCATCATCCCTCCTATCAGCAGGGGGACAGCAGCATTCCATACCCAAGTCCGCCTCCTCCTCCTTCACCAATTTCACTCTGAAGTTTGAACTGCGCAGGGCCTGCAGGATCTGTCAGACTGTGGGCCTTGGCACAGTTCACTCCTACCAAAGGAAGCTGGCAGAGGAAGAGAAAGATGTAAGTAAGAAGCGCTGCTGTCACCCTGCTGGCACAAATGATTTTGTCAGGATGTGGGGGGGGGGGGGGGGTGTCTACAAAATCATGAAAGAACTTGAACAGGTTAATGTAAATCAGTAATTTACTCTCTCAGATAATAGAAGGACTAGGGAGCACTCCATGAAATTAGCAAGTAGCTCATTTAAAACAAATCAAAGAAAATTATTTTTCACTCAGCGCATAGTTAAACTCTGGATTTCATTACCAGAAGATGTTATTATAACAGTTAGTGTATTTGGGTTTAAAAAAGGTTTGGATAAATTCTTAGAGGAAAAATCCATAAACTGCTAATAATTAATAAGCAATAGTAGCTTGAGATCTATTTAATATTTGGGTACATGTACTTGGATTGGCCACTGTTGAAATCAGAATGCTGGGCTTAATGGAACCTTGGTCTGACCCAATGTGGCATATATTATTTTCTTATGGATCATAATTTGAAGATCCAAGGAGGTCGAGTCAATTTTGGAAGGACAGACAAGATGAGAAGTGGCATGGGTGAGGCAAGGAGCTGGAGGTAATTTTCCGGTTTTGGGTATATATTTCTTTGAGGAGCTGGGGATGTTTATCATGTGCGATTTGAGAGAGATGGAGAGAGAGAGATCACATGACATCACCTCCTAGGGCGGCTGGTCACCTTTCCACTGCAGTGCATGCACACCAAGAGAGTATGGGGGCGCAGCTACATAAGTAACTCCCTTTCCACGCTAGGCAGATACAAAGGGGTGCATTAGGTCAGTTTACTGCAGCTCCTGGAGCTCTTCTAGTGAGGAGTATCAATAGCTTTGGGGCACACAGGGTAAGGACAAATACATCACACAGGAAAATCTGGATGTATAATGATCACTTTACAGAAAGTTCCTGCATGCTACATCCAGAACAGAAATCCAAACAGTCAGTCACACATACAGTTCATCAGCCAGTAAGGCTTCCTCCAAACCCTAGGGATTTCTAGGTATAAAGACAACACTTTCTGGTTCCTGAATCAGTCTAATAATTTCTTCTCCACTAAACACACAAGGCTGATTCCCTGCTGAAAAATGAAAATGAGCTACTTCTCACTCCATGAAGATCTTCTCTTGCCATGCACTTTAGAAGAAATCCCTGCTGCCACTCTCTTGAGTGCAGGACCTCTTCAGCTGCAGAACATACAGTCCCTGAAGCTTGGACTACTCTTGAGTGTATTTTCACATCTCCACAAATTCAGACATGGTGACTGCCAAAGAGCAAGAAATCTGGGGGTAGGTTCCTCCCCCAAAGGAAACGTTTCAAGATTCTGGCTTAGAACCCCCTCACAGACGCGCCAAGCGCTCACTCCCCCTCCTGCAGCTCCAGCGACTCTGCTTTTGAATCAGCTGCTTCAAAAGAAAAAAGCCCAAAAACTGCTCAGTTCCTTCGTGATATTCTTTTATTTCTACTTTTCAACTCACCAAACCTTAAGACACCTGCCAAAGGTAAGAGTGTCAGAACTCTTACCATATCTCCTCTCTGACCTCATAGCTAAGAATCTATGTTGAGACCCTTGCATTACCACCAGTAAGCAACAAATTAAGGACCCCCTTACAATTAGAACTATCAAAAGCCACCCATGTAGTTTAAAACTTAGAGTTAATCTATTTGGTACTAAAAACATACACAAGCACCCCCCTCTCCCAGCTGTCCACATGCATATATACAATACAAGGAGCTCAGTGGCCCTAGCAGTCTCCTCCTCACACACCAATCATTGGGGTTTGGAAGCCTCAACATAAACCCCTCCAAAAAAGAGGTGAAGGGAGGGTCAACAACCCCAACAGAACACCTCCCACCCAACCCCTTGTTGTACTTTGCCACACCTCTGTCTTCCCAGCACCAGGATACCCCCAATACTCAACGCTGCCCCCAAAACCCTTCCTCTCTCTCTCGTCTCCCCATCCTCTAGAAAGGGAAGTTTGGATTTTTAATCCTGCCTTTGTAAAGAGTGCTTAAAATAGCTTACAGTAACTTTTAAAACTTTATATATTTATTAAATATCAAAAAATTCCACAAGACAAACTTCTTAAACAGAAAAACAAAGATTTCACAATATAAGTTACTAAGAAATTCAAAAGGGAAATAAAAAAGAGATCCCAATATTATAGCAAGGGGGGGGGGCAGGACAAAGAAAAGGATTTTAAAAGGAGAAAATATTAAAGGAAATAAATTAAAAAAAAAGGTAATTGGCTTAATGGAAAACTTGGGCCAACCAAATATAAGACTTAACCATTACCATCCCCCTCTATAAAGACCAATATGCAACTTTACTATATATCTATACTCAATACTCAAACACACCTGAGGACTACCATACTTATCATTCTATTTTAACCTAACACATTTCAAAACCCAGGGAATTAGTATCAGAATATTCGTGCTCAATCGTTTAGGCTCTTGCCCTTACAGGGCTACAACCCTTATCATGACAACAATAGCACTTGATTTTTCACCTCATTTACCAATTCCCACTAAAAACAATTTTTATTTCTCCACTCTTTTAAAATTGCATATTGATTTAATGTCACTTATCTTTTTCTTTTCTTTTTCAAAAGCATTCCGTTTTTTCAAAAGCACTCCGTGAAACCTCCTTCCAACACCTCCTCTCGTGACTCGAAGTTAACTCTGCTTTTAAGGCTATTCAGCCTCCCGCTATTTTTTGTGACTGTTAAAATTTGTAACCTCCCGACATGGCAATGTTTCGGCGGCTCGTCTCACCTGCTTCAGGGGATTCTTCCTAATAATGAAAATAACAAAAGGAAAAACACACCCACTAACACACTATTCCCTTTCAACAAAAAATCTTTCTATTTTACAATTTTCTGGCATTTCAACACAACGGAACTCACTCATTTAGTTGGCCTGAACGGCTCCTCCCTGCAGCACAAAAAACAAACGGCGTCTCCGCGCTCAGAAAAATCTCATCAGGACTTCCTGATATTTAAACACCCCTCCTCCCCTCAAGCTCTCACCAATCAAATCATTCAGCCACCGTCTCAACCAATCACATCACCTTCTACATAAACACCGACCAGTCAACCTCCTTGTTCAGGTTGCAGACCAGCAGGATGCGTGGTCTGCAATTTAAAAATCCATTTCTGTTCTTTCTGCATCATTTCTGTTCTTTCTGCATCAATCTTAAATTTAAATTGCCTCCACCTTCATCCCCTTTTAGAACTTCCAACACTGTGCATTTCATGCTACTAAATGCATGGCCCTTCTCCAAACAATGTTGCACCATCGGTGCTTCTAGTCTCATGCGCTTCAGTGCACTCCTGTGCTCAATGAGCCGAGTTTTTAAACTTCTCACGGTCTTGCCAATGTACACTAATGCACATGGACACCAGATTGCATACACCACTCCTTGGGTGGTGCAAGTTGATCTTACCCGAGGTCTATAAAATTGTAATCTCTCTATTGGGATATCTCTATTGGAACATGCATTCTCACATACAGTGCAAGCATTACATGGGAAGTGGCCTGCTACTTCAAAGATCTTATCTTCAGGTGTTTTAAACGTAGAATGAACTACTAAATCCTTAATGTTACTTCCTCTTTTGAAAGCCATCCATGGGCACTCTGCAAATACTTGATGCACTTGCAGGATATGCCAGTGCATTTTAATATGGTTACTACTTTTCCTATGCCAGCTGAATAAGGTAACACACAAGTCAGTTTGTTCTTCTTCACTTTTGGTTGAGGGGTTAACAATAAATCCCTATTATTCCACCGGGCCCGTTTCAACGCTTTCCGGACTACCTTTTCAGGATATCCCCTGCTTAAGAATTTTTCTTTCATTTCTTTAGAGCGTTCCTTAAATTCATCTGTGGTCGAACATAACCTCCTCAACCTTAGGAACTGTCCAAAAGGTATACTATGGATCAGCTGTTGAGGATGATGGCTTGAATATTCCAACAGTGTATTCCTATCCGTTGGCTTTTTGTATATTGAAAAGAAGAATTCATTAGATCTAATAGAATCTGAAATATCTAGAAATGGAACCTCTTTATTGCCAAAAGTATAAGGCAATTGGAGAGAGGGGTCACAAGAATTTAACCACCTTATAAATTGTTCAAACAGCACTTGCTCTCCAGACCACACTATAATAATGTCATCAATGAAACGCCGGCAGAACAAGATGTAATTCTTATATGGACAAACTTTTAACCATTGCTCCTCGAACCACCCTACATATAAACTGGCCACACTCGGGGCCATGGTTGCCCCCATGGCTGTCCCCCCTGTTTGTTGATAATATACTCCATCAAAGATGAAGACATTTTCTTTTAAAGCTAATCTAGCTAACTGGATTACAAAAGAAACAGGGGTGCGGGCTCTGATCCCGTATTGGTTTAGAATCTTCTCCAGCACTTCCAGTGCCATGTCCTGAGGTATATTAGTGTACAACGACACTATATCAATTGTTGCTAGAGACACTTCTTCCAATCGAATATCTGTGTTTTCTAAAGTATTCATTAGATCTCCTGAATAACGGATATAAGAAGGGAACTTCGGGACCAATAGCCTTAAAAAAGTGTCAATGAATTGGGACAAGGGTTCCAATAAAGACCCTCGCGCCGATATTATATTGCTTTTCATTCTTGAAACTTTACTATATATACCACTGTAAGATGGGGCACTTTTAACTTGGGGTGGGGTTTAGGAAACAGTTTTACATACCCACTCAGAAGTATGAACAGCAAAGTTGACATCATTGATGATTTTATGTCATTTGGAGCTATGAAAGGTAAAAGAGGAGTTGATTTGTACAATGTACTCTCTACCTAGCTTGAAATACTCTCGTCCTAGCTTCAATCAAGCTAAGTAGAGAGTACATTGTACAAATCAACTCCTCTTTTACCTTTCATTGCTCCAAATGACCTAAAATCTTCAGTGATGTCAACTTTGCTGTTCATACCTCTGTGTATGTAAAACTGCCCCCTAAACCCCACGCCGAGTTAAAAGTGCTCCCTGTTACAGTAGTATAAATAGTAAAGTTGCATATTGATCTCTCTCTCCCTCTCCCTCTCTCCCTGAAATGGTCAGTAATGCACAGCTCACAGCTAATGTGGGCACAACGCACAGAAAAAGGTGTAGTTATTTCTGGCGTTAAAACATGAAATAATAAATTATCCTGTTGGTATGTGGACTTTCTTTTTTGGAGTGACTGCGTGTGATCTTCTGGATGTTGTTTTATCCAAGGTTCTGAGTGGCTGCCAACAGGTCAGGTTTTTGGTATATCCCTAATAGGGATGTGAATTCATGGGGGCCCCCAAACCCGATAGGAAAACCCCACAAAATGTTTAGTGGGGTTCTCTTATTGTTTTGGGGGGGTGGGGGGTGGGAAGAAAGGGCACACAAAAACAACCCCCAAATCCACCCTGACCCTTTAAATGTAATTAGTTCGAATCTCCCACCCTCCCGACCCCCTCCAAAAAAAATGTTTTTAAGGTACCTGGTGGTCCAGCAGGGGTACCAGGAGCGATCTCCCGCTCTCGGGCCATCAGCTGCCACTAATAAAAATGGCGCCAATGGCCCTTTGCTCTTACCATGTTACAGGGGCTATCTGTGCCATTGGCCGGCCCCTGTCACATGGTAGGAGCAATGGATGGCCCGCAGCTTTTTTAAATTTCCTGATGGTCCCCGAAACCGAAACCAGAACTGATTCCAGTTACAATTCACATCTCTAACCCCTAATGAATATGCATAAGATAGATTTGCATACAATGGAGGCAGGTGAATGCAAATCTATTACATGCATTTTCATTAGGGTTATCCCAAAACCTTGACCTGCTGGCAGTCCTTGAGTGATGGGAGTGAACACCACTAGTCTAAGGCAGCGGCGGATTCCTGATGATGACTGGCCTTGGGATTTGCTGCCCAGGCCGGCCCAGGAGATACCACATGGTCTGCCGAGCGCAGCTCTGTCACGGCCGTGCTCGGCAGACCACGTGACTAGAGCGACCAGCCCATTGGGGGATGCCCGATCCCCCAATAGGCCAATCTGCCCCTGGTCTAAGGGATTGAGACGTGCATTCTTGAGACTAAGACATCCACTAGGTAGTGTGCTACCATTTCTAAGTAGAAAGAGAGGATTTTCTTGTCTCCCAGTGCAAAAGCCCTTAAACTCTGTCCAGTTGAGGTTTCAGGATTTCTACTAGGAATATGCATCAAATCTATTTGCATACAATGGAGGCAGTGCATGCAAATAGGTCTCATGTAGGGGCAATCTTGAAAAACCGACTGGGTTGCAGTTTGAGGAATGAGTTTTGGAACCCCTGTCCTAGTGGGCAGGGGTTAGAGCAGGGTTAGGCATCTCCAGTCCTCATGTGCCACAAGCACTTTCAGGATATCTATAATTTTCAATGGAGATTATGCATGCAAATGCATCTCATGAATATTCATTGTGGATATCTTGAAAAACAGACCAGTTTACTTGGTTATTCTAATCAACTTATACAACAAGCTGATGTTTTGGATGTATTCCCACCCAGGACTGTGTAGTTATAAATCCCCTACTCTGTGAATAGACTTCCGAGAGGAACCTTCCCTGTGAACCAACAAACACATTGAAATAAAACAACTCTGCTTTTATTGTTGCAGGAACCAGGACTGCATTAAGACGCTGTGCACAAAAAGGTTAAACACTATACAAGTGCAAACATCCTTAATCAGTAACATTCTGTCTTTAAAATAATTAACCATAGATATTGTCGATCTGTCTTTTAAGGTAGTGGCGAATGTCATGGTAGTGAAATAGCAGCTCAGAAATCAGCACAGAGCCAGGACCCGAAGTCTAACACCCTGTGAGTGTGTCACAGAAAAGTTCTCACTCATGCTCCCACGGACTACTAGACAGCATTCTTTTCTTCACTCCAGGAGACTTTTTCTCAGCCCTTCTGTCCAGAAATGCAGCAATCAATTAGCAGCATCCAACATAACACAGCAGGGACACTGCAATTCCTATATGAGTTGAATCAGAGCCAACATATCTGCCCTACACATACACACTCACACACACACTCTCTCTCTCTCTCTCTAAGAACATAGGAACATAAGAACATGCCATACTGGGTCAGACCAAGGGTCCATCAAGCCCAGCATCCTGTTTCCAACAGTGACCAATCCAGGCTATAAGTACCTGGCAAGTACCCAAAAACTAAGTCTATCCCATGCTACTGATGCTAGTAATAGCAGTGGATATTTTCTAGGGATGTGAATCGTTTTTTGACGATTTAAAATATCGTCCGATATATTTTAAATCGTCAAAAATCGTTAGAGCCGCGATACAATAACAATTCCCCTGATTTATCGTCAAAAAATCGTAAATCGGGGGAAGGGGGAGGGGAAAGGGGAGGGCAGGAAAAACGGCACACTAAAAAAACCCTAAAACCCACCCCGACCCTTTAAAATAAATCCCCCACCCTCCCGAACCCCCTCAAAATGCCTTAAATTACCTGGGGTCCAGAGGAAGGGTCCCGCTGTGATCTTCCACTTTCGGACCTCCGGTGCTTGTAGAAATGGCGCCGGCGCTACCTTTGGTTTTTCCGAACGGAAAATGGCGCCGGCCATACAGCGTACGGAAAAACGATTCGCAGCAGGAGATCGCTCCCGGACCCCCGCTGGACCCCCAGGGACTTTTGGCCAGCTTGGGGGGGCCTCCTGACCCCCACAAGACTTGCCAAAAGTCCAGCGGGGGTCCAGAACGACCTCCTGCAGTCGAATCGTGTTGTCTACGGCCGGCGCCATTTTGCGCAAAATGGCGGTGCAAAATGGCGCCGGCCATAGACAACACGATTCGACTGCAGGAGGTCGTTCCGGACCCCCGCTGGACTTTTGGCAAGTCTTGTGGGGGTCAAGAGGCCCCCCCAAGCTGGCCAAAAGTCCCTGGGGGTCCAGCGGGGGTCCGGGAGCGATCTCCTGCCGCGAATCATTTTTCCGTACGGAAAAACCAAAGGTAGCGCCGGCGCCATTTCTACAAGCACCGGAGGTCCGAGAGTGGAAGATCACAGCGGGACCCTTCCTCTGGACCCCAGGTAATTTAAGGCATTTTGGGGGGGTTCGGGAGGGTGGGGGATTTATTTTAAAGGGTCGGGGTGGGTTTTAGGGTTTTTTTAGTGTGCCGGTTTTCCCGCCCTCCCCTTTCCCCTCCCCCTTCCCCCGATTTACGATTTTTTGATGATAAATCGGGGGAATTGTTATTGTATCGCGGCTCTAACGATTTTTGACGATTTAAAATATATCGGACGATATTTTAAATCGTCAAAAAACGATTCACATCCCTACTGAAGCCTGACATGAGTGGGGTGCGAGTGCTGGTTGGGGAGGGATGCCTGGTGCCAGCACTATGTACGTGTTTTTTTGCAGTGTAAACCACTTGGTTGTGATTTGCATAAGCAGTATATCGAATATTATGATAAATGATAATAATGCAGTGCTCCTTCAGGCATAGCTTTGAGCTTCCTGTAAACTTTAGAGTTGTGGCCACTTTGAGATTCAGTGTGAATTAACGGGAAAGGATTGTGTGCCCGCGCATCATCTTTCTCTCTTCCGCTACCCTCACTACTCTCTCGTTATCATCCCTCTTCCAGTGATAACCCCGGCAAGGCTGACCCCAGCACACTTCTCCTTCCCCCTTCTCCCTGATCCCAGAGCTCTTCCCCTGGCTATGCATGGGCCGGGTGAGCCCACCGAGCTAGTGTAAGAAATCTCACTCAACAAAGAACAACCCTCTGTTTTCTCCTCCGGCCCCTCCCCTCCCAGCGTGTAGAGAACAGGAGGGGAGGGGGTGAAGCTGAAGTTGGAGCAGACTGAACAGACAAAAGAAGAAGGACTCTGCTCCCTAATCCTGCCCCTCCCCTCCTTTTTCTCCCCCTCCCATGAAGCCTACTGAGAACAGGAGGGAAGGGGTCACACACTCCGAGGAGGAGCGCTGGTTACTGGTGATGACACCCGAGCAGGTTAGTGCTTTCACAGTATTACACTTTGCCACTGCACTTCCCTGTTCCCCACACTACTTAATTTGTAGGTGATTCCTTTATCTTCCTCCTCTTTCATGCAAGAGGGAAAGCCTCAGGAATGGGGGGTAAGAGGAGACTGGGGTTGGAGGGGGTGGCCTGATGGGTCCGGAAGGGGTGCCCCTTCCTTCTCTGGCTTGTCGGGGACCACCACATTGGAGGTCAGAAGGGTGCACCCCTATTAAGCAGACCCGCATTTGCCATGTTCCCCTCAATTCTCATTCTCTCCCCTCTGTCTTCATACCTTCAGTCCCTCTTTCCCCTTTTTTCCCCTGGCCGGGGAAAGGGGAGCATGGTTGGGGTTGAACCGCTGCGCTCTGTGGCCCCTGCATTCCTTCCTGGCCTGCTTTTGTCATTTGACGACCGTGGCTGTGGCATCTCCACAGAGAGATTCCAAGGGAGGGGGCTCTGATGGTCCTCACACTCTCAGGAGCCTTCTTCTGGGTCAGGCCAGGTGGCATATCTCCCCGATTGGCTGCTGCTCCATGGCCATCTGGCATGTCTTGGGGAGTAGGCTGAGGGTCATGGGGTCAGGCAGGGGGCCTTGCTCCTGGAGGGGCAGCTGAGCTGCTCTTGTTGCCTGGGGCTTTGCCAATGCCTGGGGGCATCCCTTGTGGATGTGCCCCAATTGGTGACAAAGAAAACAGTGAGCCTCCTTTATGGCATTAAAAAAAACCCTCTAAAGGTGCAGCCCTCAAATGGTACATTCACCCATCCCCTCGCCTCTTCTTGGTCCCCCAGTAGGAGGATCCAGGCCCGCCTGCGAAAAGATGTGACAGGCCACAGATGTGCATTCACATGCCCCAGGGGAATAGCTGACACGGGCAACTTAACCTCCCCGAGCACGGTTAGGTAGCACTGGAGCAGCGTGTTAGGGAGGATGGGTGGTGCATTGGAGAGCATCACCTACATGTCTAGCTCACCTACATGTCTAGCTGATGGCAGAGTCCCCTCACCTCCAAGCCCTCCACCACAGCCTTTTCAACAGTTGCTATGGAGCACAGAAAAATGACTCCTTTTCCATTTATTTTGGATGCCAACATGAAATTATTTGGTTCCACCACCCTAGTGATGGATTCCACATAAGGATGGACATCTGGGGCTGCTAGGAGGGTGCCCCAGACCCTGAGTATCATGCTGAGGTTGGTCACTCCCACGGCGGCCGAGGGCATCTTGTCATATGTCCAGATACTGCCACTACTGGCTGTGTTCAGAGGCAGGGTTTCAGCGAGTGCTGCCACGTATGACTTCCCCAGTTCCACGTGCTTCAAAGGGGGAGGGGGAAGGAGATGAGGGTTCCAACCCTGTGCCCTATTGCAGTGCCCACCTCCTTTATCTGTGCTACCTTTATAGCAGGAGGCGGTGATCTTTTAAGCCTGCATGCCTCCTGGTTTCTCTGCTTCCTTTGGAGGTCCTCCTCCCCGTGGCAGTTTTATAAAGAGGGCTGTGGCTTGAACCCCCATTTTCTGGCATTTTAGACTGTGTCTTTTGGAGCCAGCTGTGGCTATTTTTGGGGGAGGGTGTGACAACGGTCAGCTGACCCTGCACTAGGGGAAGGGGAAGCGTATGCCTGCTCCGCCCACCTTGCAACGTTTAGTCTTTGAAAGTAAGGGAGTCAACTATTTTTGAGTGGTGGGTTCTTAACTCTCGCCCACCTGCACGCACACCCTTTCCCTCCTCAGCTATGGGATGACTGGGGGCAGCTGGGGCCCCCACCCATGCTCCCACCCTTTATAGCATAGGGCTTATTGGCAGTGATAGTTGGGACAGAACGTGGTATGGGGGACACAGGGAATTTGCCAGGCGGCCGATGCATACCTCCATGGAATTTTGCTGCACCCATCACATGAAGGCGCAGCTTGTGTCAGGAATGGTAGCCTGGTCTTGGGAGGCTTCCGGGATGCCTTCAGGCTCCTGGCCATTGGAGAGGTTCAAGGCCAGAAAGGATGAACAAGATGCTTCAGCTTGTTTTAATAAAAAGGGGGAGGGGAGCAAATTCCTGGAGGACAGGAACAAGTATAAATGGGAAAGGTGGGAGGGACAGAGAGGAGGTCAATGCCCATGGACAGGCTGATGCAGAAAAGTGTGTCCAGCTGAAAGCACCTTTCTGCCTGCACTTTAATACACATTTTCCGTGCACAAAACTTACTGTCAATGCAGCTAGGAGTTTTGTGTGGAGAAAATGAGCATTTCTAAATGGGGAGTACTGCTTAGCGTCCTCACATAGAAATCACACGCAAATGAGGGCATTAAGCAGTACTCTCCGATGCAGAGTCTGCATTGGGCCAGCACACCTTTTTTAGCGCTGGAAACTTAACTCCAGCTCTGACCTGGAATTGAGTTTCTAGCAGTACTGCACTAGCACTTAAAATTCCTTAAAAAAAAAAAAAAAAAAAAGGGCCACCACTTTCCCAGGCAAGTTTGTACTTATCCAGCTGGGTAGTGGATGTGGATGATGCCACTTACCCAGATAAGTACTGACTTATCCGGCCAGAACTTATCCGACTATCTGGCGTGGGTGACCGCTACCAAGTAGCTGTAAACTGTACCAGATAGCCAGATAAGTACCTACTGCCAGACAGCAAGATAAATTAGTATTTATCCAACTAAGTGGTAGCGGCTGCTATCACTTATGGCCTGTTATGGATGCATCTCTCTCTCCCCCCCCCCCCCCCCTTTTTTTTCCCCGGAGTTAAAATATGTGTTGGACCTGTGCCAAATGCACAATTTACTCTTAAACATACTTTTTTAAAACTCCCAATGTATTTGCATTTCATTAGCTTAGTTCATCTGGAGTTAAAAAAATAAATAAATGCGGGCTTTAGAAATGAGTCCTATAAACCTCTTTTAACACTCAGATTACTGCATCAGACAATAGGGATTAGAAAAATAAAATGAGACATAAAAAAAAACTTAAAGTAAGGACCAATGTTGTCAGAAATGCTACTTAGCAGGATGAATTAAGCAAACACCCAGACCCTACAGGATACTCTCTTGCTTGCCCCCTTACTGTTCAAGGAAGTTTTTCGAGGTAGGGTTAAGCCATTAGATTTCAGGACTTGACTCGATAAGAAGAGCAACCAAACTGTCCTGCAATTTTCCCTTCACTGCAGGGAAGGTGGGAAGGGAGAAGAAACAAAGCCAAGGGAAAAACTCAGATACGGAGTTCTTAGCAAATAGGGCCACCAGGGTGTGGACCACTAACTGAAGCTTGACTGTAAAGAAGAAGGAACGGCAAGTAAAAAAAACCAACCCAAAACAAAACAAACTCAGCAGTCTCTAAGAGAAGTACAAGGGATGGGAGGAAAAAGCTACCCGACTGAAACGTCCACCTTTGTACCGAAGTAAAGAAAGTAGCGACCAAGCTCCCTACTGCCAACGACTCGAGAACCCTTGAAACTGAGATAACAGGATTAATAGGCAAGCGAGCCTGCGGGACTTGCAGTCAGGCAAGAAGGTAGCGATGCTTCTGAATCCTCCCCGCGTCCTCCTCTCAGGAGCAGCGGTTGCTTTGGAGAAACAGAGTGAAAGTGTCCAGTGTGTGTGTGTGTGTGTGTGTTTAGTAGGAGGGAACTGTCTGGATGTCAAAGAGCACACCCTCTTTGTTCCCAGCAGAAAAACAGTGAAGCAGGGTCTCACAGCTGGGAGACAGCCGCCCAGCTGCCTCGGCCGCCTTTCCTGCTTTGCGATTGGCGGAGAGCGTGCTCCTGGCGCTAGCTGGTTGATTGGCTCACTTGCCCATCACAGGGCGGGGTCTGCAAAGTTTCATTGAAGGTGGAGAAGTGTGGTGGCAGAAAGCGAGAGCCGCAGCTGGATGGCTTCGGTGCCTCCCTGCTGACTCTGTTGTTTTTTGTTGTTTTTTTTTTTTTTTATTGTTGTTGTTGTTGTTGTTGCTTTTAGCTGTCTAGCCACTCTGAGCATTCCCCGAAGACTGAGATCTGATGCCTCACAATTTCAGGATCAGGATGCAAACCCGCGGCATGTAGGCATGAGTTTTTGCAGCTTGACACGCTCGAGGTCCTTCTGGGCAGAAACCAGGAGGAAAGCGGCTGAAGCTCGCGGGCTGTCTGGGATCTGCAAACCGTGACTCATTCTGTCCGTAGGATATAGCAACAGATGATTTTTATACACTTCAATAACGAAACCAGTTAGTGGGAATTTTGTTTTTTAAATTATTACCATTGCACTCCCCTTTTTCGTTGTTGTGGGAGAGATCTGTGGTCTTCACGTAATTGCCTTCTGAAAGAAACTATGCATCTTGCATCTGCTTGAGGGAGTTGCAAGGAATTCAGAGTTGCTGCGGATGCAATTTATGGGCTGCTCTGAAGATGTTCGGTGGCTTGTAAGCATTCTACCGCAGGCAAAAGGAAACCTGATGAAAGACAATGTTAAACTGGATCAGAGCTGGACCTAAAAGTTATGGGACAGTGACGGCTGCGGTAAAGATCAGATATTCTTTTTCTGCATTTTAATCGAGAGTCGACCTTATCAAAAAGATACTGAAGTAATGGCATCAGAAGTGGTATGTGGGCTGATCTTCAGATTGCTTCTTCCAATCTGTCTTGTAGCTGGTAAGTAATTTTATTTCTGAGATGAAAATGTGTCAGGAGCAAATATTGGCTGAATTAATGCAATTTTGCTATTAGTAGCACTTTTCAAAAGTGGGTTCGTTTATTGGAAGGAGAAAAAAAAATCCTATTTTTAGATTGCAAGACAGTTAATCTTTTATTTGTGTTGTAATATGAAAACGAATGATGCAAAAACATTTCATATGGATTCCCAAAATATTTTCATATTGAACATATTGGTTGGGGTCGAATAAATTGTTTTTTGTAAATTTTTCCTCTGTCGGCAGTCACTAACGCTAAGAGGCATATTTTGTAATGTGATGTAGTATAATTGTAGTTTTGTACATATATTTGATCTTGAATGATAAGTTACTATCAATAAACTAAGCTAATTATTAACTATTTACCTAATATGTCAAATTTCCAGTTTTGGTATAATAGTACAGAAAGGGAGACATAAAACTCTTTCAAGCTTCATTATTTCACCTCATATCTGCAATTATATTTTCTTTAAATCTCAAAAACCTATATCTTTCATTCAAGAAACATATAGCTATTTTATATTGGGTGTTTTCCGAGTAATGAGTTTACAAGTTTATTGCATGTTGGATTTTAATGTGAAATGATATTGCTTTTCGAATATTTTAAACAGAAATGCCCAACTGTTTAAATGTTATTTTATTTTTCTAAGAGCAAAATCAAAAAGGGTTAGTTAAATAACCCAGATGTCTCATTTGGGGGGAAAGGAATGTATGCAATTCTAGTTTATAATGGCAATACTTGGTACGCAATTACTGTTTCTCCCAATTTATCGCAGCAGAAATCAGTGATGTAGCGCAAATATGACAGGAATATGGTCCTTGATCGTTTGGAATTCTATCCGTATGAAGAAAACGAGTTTGAAATTAAACTGGTTATCGGAAATCATGTATTTTTTCATCTAGAGCAGAAAGGAATACTCGAGTTGAGAGGCACTGGTGGAGCGTGCTTTAGAATGGGGTGTAGAACACTAGGCTAAACCCGAAACGTCATGCCATTTTTTTTCTTTTTCTGAATTCTCGACTTTTTTTTTTTTTTTCTTCTTAAAACCTCCCGGTTAAAACTTTAGTTATCCATTGTGAATTGTTCTCAATGTCAAGCTGTCACAGGAGGAACGGGCTTGGTAAAGCCCCCGAAGCTTGTCCCCCTACCTCTCCGGTTGTAAGGAAGGTCGCTCGATTAATCGGAAGGTTTTGCGGGGACCAGTTCAGGTTTACCCGGGTCCTGTTTTTACCATGTGCACCCGTCGCAGCGTAGCACCAAACGAAATTGACCATGCAGTTTCTCCGAGTACTACAAAAAGCATAATTATCCTTACAGTTATTTTTAAAGACTGTGAAAAAGGAACTTTTGAAAAAAATACTTTTCATTATGGGGGGGGGAGGGGGGAACTAAGCAATTATTTGTTGTCGAAATCTGTGAGAGTGAGTGCGCGAAGGGAGGGGGGGGGGGGGGCGCGAAGGAGCGAAAAAAAAAAACAAAAACCGAGTTTGCTGATGGTGGGGTTGCTCTTCTGGCCCATTCCTACTGCCTACCCGGATCCCAGGATATAAGAGCTTCACCGAAGAAAACACGAATTGCCAAAACAAAAGGCAGGTAATTAGAAACGATCGGAAATGAGACCCAGGGCATAACCAATCGATAAAGTAGTGATTAAACAATAATGATCCTGTGCATATAAAGAGGAACTAAAAGCCGAGGCCGGAGCTGCTGACAGACTACACGGACCAAAACGCCGCAGAAACCAAAAAGCAGGCGCACTTATTGATGCCCCGGGACGGGAGCTGAGTGCTCTGCCCGGGGTTAGGGCCAGGAGTCAGTAGTGCCTCTGCTAGACGCAGGTCTGCTGCCCTGGCGGCTCGTTGTGGTACAAATGTTGAGCGTGAACGGGGTGGGGAGGACCAGTGCCTCCCCAGCCGCTGCTGCAGCTGCCTTGAGCGCGTGGCTGTGTCTCTTCGGTATTGGGACGCTCGCGCCAGGCGCGCGCCCCTGCCAGCGCTCTATGCAGCTTGCGCGCTCCCCTTCCCTCCCCCCCCCCCCCCCCCCCCCCCTTTCACAGTTTCCCGCCCTCGGCCTCCTCCTCTGTCTTGCTTTAGGCACCGTTCCCTCTCTGCCTTACACGGGAGTGGGGTAGAACAAAAAACTAGGTGTGCATATCGCGCACAGATGTTAACGGACAAAAGGTGTTGCATGAGCACGAGTTTGAAATCAGTGGAGCTATTGGTCCACAGGTATCAAACTTGTATTTATTAAACGGGCGTTCGTCACAGACACTGAGCCATGCCACTCTGGTGGATTGGGGATGGATTGGGGGGGGGGGGGGGGGGGCTCTGATCGGGCAGTAGCCCAGTGCCAAGCCTGAAGTAGACCCATATAGGAACAGATTAAGGGTAAACAGTAATAGCGTGAGGGTAGGGGCCAGAAAGGGGTACGGCTGGGGTACTGCTGAGGTCCAAGGCGCCCTTAATCCATCCCTGTTGTGAAATGCCCACTTCCAGTACTGGAACTGCAGGAGAACTGAACCAGCATCCCCCACCCCCAGAATCCCAAATGCCAAACTTAACTCAGTAGGTTAATTTGTAGAGGTCAGTAATAACTGGGAGCTCGACTTTTCTTCTCACTCTTACTACTTTTCTGCTTTATCTTTATAGTTTGTAGCAGCAGTGTGTTAATTTTTTTTTTTTTTAATTCCGCTTTTTGGCATTTCAAAGCAGATTATGCTCGCTTGGGTTCTGTAGGTATGCAGTGCGAGAAGACTTGCTGAATAGTCTTACTATAATGTTTTCTTATCAGGCAAAGTTTAGTGTCCTTGGGGTGTAAACATGCTCCCCTTTGGATCTGACCCGGGTGCTGGCTGTCTTTACCTTTATCTGCTGTACCTGCACATGGCCTTGCCCCAGGCTGCTACTGCTTTGTTGAATTGCTGAAGCTCAGAAGGAAGTACTGAAGAGTTCCTGCTGTGTCCTTGGAAGATTAAGCAGCAAACCCTACTCTTTCATGAATTTTGTTTATCCTTGCTCTCAAGACATGACTTTCACACTGATAAATCCTCTAGGACTGTGTACTTTTTGCCTGTGGTTTAGGGTATAAAAAAAAATAAAATAAAAGCCCTCTTTTGCATGTCAAACTTTATTTTAAAACACCAAATATATGATGATAAAGAATACCATTACACAAGAGATTGGAAATGCTATTAAGTTTTCCATTATTAGTTATGAAGATCATGGTGAAATAATGCCATTTTTATTGAAAGGTGCACAAGGAGAGTAAGTCCACCATAATTTATATTGTTCAATTTTAATATTAAAATGCACAAGCCAGAGCATAGAATCAGCTTGACCTTGGCAATTCAGTTTCCTTTACTAGTTGAGGGACTGGAAGGATACGCTCTTCTGAGGTTGAACCCTCAGAGGCCATTTGTATGCCACAAGCCTTATCTTCCCTCTGCAGTGGCTGTTTCCCTCATCACAGGCACGTTGTGAGTTACTTCCTTGTCATGCACTTGCCTTGTCATTTCTGATCAACCGGAGACCCAGATCTGTGTCTCCTGTGCTTGTGGCATGCAGCCTTGCTTCCAAGCCACAGGGCTGGACAGATAAGTTGTCGTTCCTCCTCCCCCCACCCCCCTTTGAAAAAGATGGTTGCCTGAAATTGTGATGGAAATGCATTGGAGTAGCTGTACTTATTTATTTAAGATAGCTTATATTCTGCCCATCCCACGTAGTTTTTCAGTGCGGAGAACAAAATAAAACATTCATATCTATCTATCTATCTATCTATCTATCTATCTATCTATCTATCTATCTATCTATATATATAGACATAATAACAGAATGTATGAAACAGATGTCATAAAAGCTTAATTTTAAAAACCAGTGCCTTAACACCCTTTCTAAACCGTTTCACATTAAGCTCCTCACTGAGGTTAATTGGCAGCTGATTCTAAATAGAGG
This sequence comes from Rhinatrema bivittatum, assembly GCF_901001135.1. NCBI lineage: Eukaryota > Metazoa > Chordata > Amphibia > Gymnophiona > Rhinatrematidae > Rhinatrema > Rhinatrema bivittatum. Next base: position 574,308,169 of record NC_042616.1, read on the forward strand.
AGGCAGAATAGGCTCTAACCTTGGTCAATTGGTGTTTGTAGTCCCTAGCTGGGGTCCACACTAACAGAATGTGTTTCCGCAGATCATAAGACCTGTATAGAGATTTTACCAGTTCAACCTATGAACGACTGAACAATGGCAATTTTAGTGTAGCCGTTTGTGGGCAATCACGGTTTGAACTGTTCGTGTTGACCAACGAATGGGTAACCCGTAGAGCTCTCTCAGTACTGGAGAGCTGTGCTCACGCAGAGCAGCCTTCTTTAATAGTGTCATAGTGGCATAGTGAACTAATAGTAGCACTCCTAGCAAATTATTTGGAAGACCAACCCATTAACTATTATAGTAGTCTAGGTGACCTACGATTAGAAACTGTAGAATTGTTCTAAATAAGTTAATTCATGGTCGTGCTGATCTGGCATTCCAAGGGAGAGCTCTATATTGGTGTCATGCAGTCTGTAATTAACACTATTGTATCAATTATATTTGTAAGTTAATTTGCTTATATTCACTTCTAAACAAACTTGTTCTAATTGTTTACATTCTTTTTATTTTTAAAGAACTGTTTCTTAAAGCAGCAGTAACAGAAGAAATTCAGATGTTGGGTGCAACAAATACAGTTGTTAAGATGCCCCTCTTTAAATTCAGATTTTTATATCCTTCTTGAGGAAATATTAGTGTTCAGAGTATTTTTTTTCTTTTTTAAAGTGTTTTCTGTTCATTTCCACCAGTACAAATCTAAAAAAGCTCAAGGTAATGCTGTAGTGGACCTTATTAGAACTTCATGCAAGCATAATAAGCAAAGCTTGAATAACGTATTCTAAGGTATGACTAAAATTAAAAACTACACAACTTTGATGCCAAGAATACGCAAAACTATAAGAGGAAATATTTCAGGATAAAAAGCAAAGGAGCTCTGGGAGTAAGAGCAAACACACAAAGAAGGGAAATGATTGTCCTTAGAAATAAGCAGATGGGGGCTTGCCTGGTAGTTCAGCGGCAGGGCTGTGTGGAAGACCTGCATTTAATTTCTAGGCTAGGGTTTGGTTTTTTTGTTTTTTTTTCTGTGGGACAACATGGATAAGAGGATGCCATGGAGGCTGTGTTCAGTTGCTCAATGGCAGGGAGTCTCCACCATTGCTAAATGGTGATGGCTAGTGCTTGCACATAAGGTACACATCTACTACGTTTAGGAGAAGGCCATGGTCTCTTCCCCTGGCCAAGTGCTGCTGCTACAAAGGCTAGTCCACTGGGGGAAGGGGCGCTAGCCAATAGGGGGAGAAATCAAGCAACTGCAAGTGAAGGTTTGTGCTTCATATTCCTACGGAGGTTGGTTACAATTGAACTGGAAGCCCAAAGGAGCTGTAAGAAACAGCAGAGCCAAAAATAAAAAATATACTTCAAAATATCAACTTGACTGCTTTAATGTTTTGACTTTTTTTCTGTTTGTATTCATTTCCTTCCCATCTCTCTATAATAGAAAACACACACATGTGGGTAATGCATCTTTTATAATGAGTCGTTTGCATGTGTGCCCTTGTGAAAAACTGGATCCCTGGTAGGCTATGATGCCTTTTATTGGAACAGAGTAATAATAATCTAACAATGTTCTAGCACATGAGCTTTTGGGTAATGCAGATACGATCTGCAAATTGAAGGACATCCTCATGTAAGTAACCTCAAGGTCTTATTTTTCCAGATCTTTATCTCTAGCGATCTTGTTCATGGAAGGGGTGTGTGTGTCGTCGTCCCCCCCCAGAGGATTAGAATGGAGGAAAGTCAGGTCTGATTTTCTAAGCATGTTCCCCAGAATGGGGAGAAAAGGTTTAGTAAATCATCCTTCTGGGAAAATCTCTTTAGTGCATCTCCCCCTTATAGGTTCACTTCATGTTATACAGCAGCTTTGGGTTTATGTAACCCATGAGTAGAGATGATTCATTTCAATCACTGATGAGTTTTTGCAGAATTTTTAAAAGAAACAGTTACTTAATGACGTTGCATGGAGACCGCACATGAGTTGTAACTATGATGATATTTGCAACATTTCGAGAGCACAGTTCTTCACACAGCAAACCAGTAAAATAAAATGTTTCTAGTTCAAGGAAGCATAGAGTTAAAGAGAACAGAGATGCATTGTAGGAGAGTCCCAAAATGCCAGTCGTGCAGACTGGAGAAAGCTCTACTCCCCTCTTCCCCTCTGTAAGATTAATAGCTACGTGTTAACTGAAGAATGTGGAGGATTACTTTTGAAAGGTGGAGCCCGGGAGCCTGTCAGCCTTTAACAACCCTGTTCCAGAGCCAGTCCTATGGCTCAAGCCATAGCATTGTGTGCTGCAGTGCAGGAGACTGGAAATGTAGCCCACCTGTCCAGGGTAAAACAGGGGTAATTTGCACCAGGGCCAGAGAGAGTTCTTTCATCTGCATTTATATAGTTGTAAACAAAACACCACTATGTATTTGCCTCCAATGACCAAAGAGAGAGCTCTAAAAAGAACAAGAAGTTCCCTCACCATAACTTACTAAATCAGTGAGAGAGGTTGATTATAACATTTCTTTTTTTTTTTTTTTCAACTACTATCTCTTTCAATGTTCTTTTGAAACATTTATATTGAGATTTTGAATACATAGCCAAACAAAGAACTCTTGTACAGTCAACTGCATCAAATGAAACAGAAATATGCGAAGGGACAAAATAACATTGTCAATGTGACCAGCCCACCAATACAAGAAGGAAGGCCTGCACTATTCCAGGCAAAGCAGATCATCAAATATGCTCCAAAAGAAAGATAAAGAAGGAAAAAAATCCTGCTAGGACAACATCATATTTTTACTTAAGGGCTTTACAGAAGCTTAAGTGGGGACAAGTATGGGCAGGAGAGGAAGTAGCAATAGGTTCCTGAAACACTCAAAGCTGTGAGCTGGAATGGTTCATAAAAAAATATCCTTACAGATAAATATTTGATAACACACTTATATGGAACGTTAAGCCAAAAAAGGCCCCTAATCTGAAGAACTATTGGTCTTAATAACAAATTGACCATTTTTCTTCTACATAACTTTTGCCATGTCGGAAACACTCTGATCATATAGATTAATGACTGTGTATCCCTATGCTAAAAAACACTAAACAAAACAAATAGCGAGCCCTGTCCTTATCTGGATCCATGACAAAGTTGACTGTCAGTTTATCTGGAATAAGTTTTTCTTCATCACCCTCCAAAACTTAATGTTCGGTTAAAAAAGAAACCCTTGGACTCTGAGATTGAGCCATTTCCTCTCCCTGCTTAACAAAATAGGGGAATATAATATGCTGTAAGCCCTGGAGGGAGAGGCTGCTTTGGGTATATTCCAAATTTCAAGCATGTATCTTTTAAGCAATTCTACCCATGTGGGTAAAATTTATAAACCTCAACATGTGGTGTACAGTTCCCAATCTCAGTTTTTATCATGGAAAAGATTGTTTTCATCAGTCTACAGTCTTCTATTTCTTAATGTTCTCTTCTGTCTACTTCAGGTGCTTAGAAATTTCATCCACCTTGGCTTCCATATCAGACATTTTGAGCTTAGGGCTTTGAAATTGGGCTGAAAGATTATTAAATTGTTATAAAAGAATTCTCAAGGTCAGAGATAGCATCCTAGATATTATCCAAAGTCATAATTGGAGGTTTTCCCATAATTAATTCAGGAACAGCAAGTAGCATTAAACTTGCATCTCCACCAGCCAGATTACTAAGGATCATCTGCCATGTTGCAGCTTGCATTCTGCAACACTCAGGAAGTTGAAGAGGGATCTAGGGATGCTTGAGGAATGGTTTAGAGACTGACAGCTAATATTTAATGATGATAAATGTAAAGACAGGCATTTGGGCTGCAACAACCCAAAGGCACGGTATGTCTAGGAGATGAAATTCTTTTAAGCATAAATAAGAGTGGGATCTAGGGGAGATCATATTTGGCCACCTTAAAATCATCAATCAAATGGATAAGGTGATGGCAAAAGCCAAAAAGATGCTTGGCTGTATAGAGAGCAGATTGGTCAGTAGGAGAAAGGTGATATTGCCCTTGTATAAATCCCTTGTGTGACCTCATTTGGAATAATGTATACAATTCTGGAGACTGCATCTTCCAAAGGATATGAACCAGATGGAGCTGGTCCAGAGGGTTTCTACTAAAATGAACTGTGGTCTTTGTTCTAAACTATATGGGGACAGAATTAAAGAACTAAACCTGTATACCCTAGAGGAAAGGGGAAATATGATAGAGACATTTAAGTACCTCCAAGGTATTGATCCACAGGAAGCAGATCTCTTTCAATGGAAAGGAGTCTCTGGAATTAAGGGTCATGAGATGAAGGGGAAAGGGGATAGATTTCACCATCTAAGGAAACATTTCTTTGCAGAAAGGGTGATGGATGCATGGAACAGTCTTCCAGTGAAGGTGGTGGAGACAGTGACAATTATGTGAATTCAAGAAAGCATGAGACAAGCACAGGGGATCTCTGAGAAAATGGTTGGGATTGCAGATTTGAGTAGTTGTGAATGGGAAGACTAGATAGGCCCTATGGTCTTTTTCTGCCATCACTTTTCTATATTTCATTCTGCCATCCAAAGTATCTGCTCTTGCCACTTTTGCACTAGCTGGCATGTGCTCCATCAGCTTCTCCTGCTCTTCTATGGAAGGGCCCACCAAACTTGATTGTCTTTGTGTGGTTGTTGCTGGTGCAGTTGGCATTTTGGGCCCTGTAAAGAAAAGCCCTCGGAACAAAACCTTGGGGGACTCATTGGCTTGCTGCCTCACCAGATCGTTTGGGACATTTCTCTCAGTAGTCATAAGTGTCTTCAGCTCCAGGGATAGAGATGACTTTCCTTCCCTTGCCAGGTTCTGCACCCCCGCCCCACCCCCATTGGAACACTTAGAGAGTGGATTTCAAAGCTGCAGTCTATAATCCCTGTTCACATTCATGCTGAAGGCTTGACAGGGAAGACGCAAGCCTTCCCTTTCTACATAATCATTAAGAAATGAAGCAGAGGACATTTTTAAACACAAAAGAGAGGCAATGGGAATTGCTTCAGCAGGCAGGCACCCACCATTTTGCACCACTCTCACACAGCCCCCCCCCCCATCTTACCATTTAATTTTTAATACTTTTAAATGATTTTCATTTCTTTGGCATCTCATCAGTTGTGTCTGGTACTTGTTTGCATGCTCCAGGATTTTATGTGCATAACATTGCTTTAGAATTTGCATAATTTAGATAGATATCTGGTGGGAACCAATTTGAGTAGTAGAATCCAGTGAGTCAGGCACTTCCCAGACACACATTGACCAAGTAGAGGGATAAAGGAGCCTGAGGGAAAACTGAGAAGTAGGACTGAATTGACTGCAGTAATAGATTTTTATTTTCCTTAATTGTTGCAACAAAGGGCTTACCAATTGGATTACACATACGTGTATGTAAAAATAAATATTTAGATCTTCTACACACACAAAGAAATTGAATACTTTCAGATATTCAAGGAAACAGTTGTAGGAGAATTTAGTGTAGAGAGAGAGAGAAAATCCTTTTAGAAAATGGGCAGGCAAAATGGAAATGGTCCCTTGGGTTAAACTTGCATCTTTTCAGGAGGCAGGAAAGGTTCTGCCTTTGAGCATTAGGAACATCCTTTTGGTTGCACTCGACTCTTCTGAGGTAACCTTGGATGCTGCGGTTGTTGCCAGAATTCTCCTGTCTAGTCTGTATCTGCAAACTACTCACATTGGTGCATGAATAATGTCAGTTTCACCCATGGCTATAGAGCAAAAGTGCTGCTGATAGTAAATAGGAAAGCCCTAAGACGTGCGGGTGGCACTTGTCTGCCGCGGTTTCAACTGAGTGAGCTAACCCTGCCTTGCCTGTGGTGCACAGGAAATGTCTTAAGCTAAGGGATAGGGCATCTAACATAAGGCAATGGCAGTTTGGCTGCAAGAGTAGAATTGAAGAATTTTAGACAACATGATGCATGCACTTTAAAGCTATTTTTAATTTGCTGCACAATTGGGATTCAGCAAGGCTTAAATCCTGCCTTCCCTGCCCCTACCCCACTCCCCCACCCTTTCAAAGCATTTATGTAACAGCATTATCAGCTGGCTTCTACTCTCAGCTAAGGTACTCTGACATGCTTCGGATAAAGACCATATGCTGTGAATACACTGATTTAACACTTGTGCCGTGGACTGTTTCTTCATAGTAAATGTCTGATAAGATTTAAAAAACATTTTCATGATTAATGATTCAACCCTGTATATCAAAATAATGAACACTGCCTATTTTTCACTCCTAGTGTTGGAAAGAACAAGGGCCATCCACCTGTTCACAATACTTATTGACTGATTTATCAAAATGTTTTCTCCCGTTCATCATTGCTGTCAAAAATAAATATATTGATAGATGATGCTTGCTGTCCTTCCTCTCACAAGAATGGTGCAATGGAACACTTAACATTTGGAGACACAATACGTGCAGGGTTTGTGCATCAGATTGTGTAGGGGCCCTGTTCATTCAGTTAGTTGCTTTTGTAGTAGATCATTGGACAACTTGCAAAACCATGTATTCGTCACATAACTGGGATAGAACAAATATATTTATTTTCTGATATGATTTGTTTGTTTTTTTGTAAAATAGTAAATGATGGCAGAAAAAGATCCAATGAGTCCATCCAGTCTGCCCAGCGAGTTTATTTTTATTTATTTATTTTTTTTTATGGGTAGTGATTGTCAATGTGTGCAGTTACCTAGATAACACGGGTTACCTCCTTTCTTCATTTTCATCCTTTTTACCATTCCCTCTTTTGAATTTCATTACCGTTTCATTTATCACCTTTAAAGGGATTTCTGCCGGTTAAACAGTGCAACTGGAAGTATCTGATCACAAATGAAAGGGTGCGTGACATGATAGGAAACCTTAGTAGAAGTCCTTGCCAAAAGGGAAGTGAGATTTAGAGGCTCTGCTGGCTTTCTAAGCAGCAGAGGGCATAAGAAATGGAGAAAAGCAGAGAGCAATCTGAGGCAATGATATTAAGGAATGTTCGAGATCTGGAAACCTGGGAAAATGAAAGTGGAGAGCTGAGCACTGACAGGCCAATGCAAAAAGGTACACACGGGTTTACATGTGGGTGGGTGTTCATTTCGGGTGTGCAATAATAGCATCTCATGCAGCAAGGAGATTAGCGCTTCTAAAATGCGCGCCCTAACAAGAGCATATCGGATAGTGCCCATTGCATTTAAATTCCATGTAAATGAAGACATTAGCTATTACCACCTGATGCAGGAAAATGCACCCAAAGCACTATTTTTTTACCTTGAAAAATGAACTCCAGGTCTGGAGGTGGAGTAAAGTTTACTCGCAGTCAAGGATACATGAGAAATTATAAAAAAAAAATATGGTCCTTTGTGTTGTAATAAACGTGCCCTTGTAGGGTAGGGTTGTTTAGAGATTAGTATAAGAATTAGTTAATTGAGGTTAAAATAAAAAAACATTTGTAGGGAGTGGTGGATCAGAGCATGATGATAAGCTAAAGGGCATCTTAAAAAATTGTGGGTAATTCCTTTCCATTTGATAAACACATAGGCCAGATTTTAAAACTTACGCCTGATTTTATAACGTGCGTGCGCAGCCGTGCGCACGTTATAAAATCCAGGATTGGCGCGCGTAAGGGGGTGCACACTTGTGCACCTTGCGCGCGCCGAGCCCTAGGGGAGCTCTGATGGCTTCCCCTGTTCCCTCCGAGGCCGCTCCGAAATCGGAGCGGCCTCAGAGGGAACTTTCCTTCCACCCCTCTCCACCTTCCTCCTCTCTTCCCCTACTTAACCCACCCCCCAGCCCTACCTAACCCCCCCAACCTTTGTCTTGTAAGTTGAGCCTGCCTCCGGGCAGTCTTAGGTTGCGCGCGCCGGCCAACGGCCGGCCCGCGATCCCGTACACAGCAGCAAATGGCCGCTGTGCCTGGAGGCCCCTGCCCGCCCCTTTTTTCATATATCCCGGGGCTTGTGTGCGTCGCCGGGCCTATTCAAAATAGGCTCAGCACGCGCAGGAGTGGATTCTCGGGGTTACGCTCGTAACTTACGCACCTAACCCTTTGAAAATCCGCCCCCATATTGCAGATTTCTGTAATTTTATATAAACGATGCACTTTTGTTAGGCATGCATAATTTAGATGTCTGTATGCTCGATGCAAAAATCTTTTGAGTGCCAGAAATGCACAATTCTCCTTCGTGTGCCTTTTTTGGATGCTGCTCCACTTTCTCATTTAAATAGTGCATCGGGCCACAGGGGATGTGGATGCGTGCGCGTTAGGTAAACAGGCGCTCAGTATGATCCTCCACTTTTTGCGCACCTCTTATTGCATTGGCCCATGAGAGAGGTAGCTCACCATAGTTGCCACCCTTGTATCGAAGATAGCACCCATTGATGATGCTGCTGATGGAAATATTGTTTATTTCCACCCACTGGCTTCTTCATGGATCACATTTATACTGGGACTTAATTAAATACATATAATGTTGATATAATTTGCATAAATGCTCCACATATCTGATGTGCAAAATGAACAAAGATGTACTTTGGGGAAGGAGGAAGCTACATTACCTTTTAGCATGTCTGTGGTAGACCAAAATAAAGTCACAAATGACTTACAAGAAGCCAGTGGGTGGAAATAAGCAATATATCCAGCAGCAGGGAAGTCTCAATGTATCTGAGAAACTAGCTGGGTTAGTCCAGGGTACAACTTCTTGTTTAGAGACTGTATCTTTTTACTATGTTGTTTATAGTCATGATCTAGATGTAGAACTTTATCTCGTGTATCTATTAGATGTTTCTGTGATATGAAAAAGAAAAATGTAGTGGTGCACTAATATCTGAACTAGAGCTTGTTTACACTAGATTACTTCACATTTATCTATTTACTCATTTGATTGATTATTATCTGTAATGCCTGTGTGTACTATGCCACCAACACCCCGACATAGCTTCCAAGTTTTGTGTCAACAGGACACCAAACAGAGATGGGAAACATTTTGCAGGGATAGAACTGAGGGGGCCACACAGAAATGGAGATCTCATAAGCCTTCTTTTCCTTCAGAGAATGTAGGTTGAAAAGTGTCATTTTGTATTGATTTTAATTATGTTGTCATTTGAGGCCAGTCATCTGAGAAAATTATTTAGTCTAGAAACAGCTATGCAACATTTAGAGACATGAAAATGAGAGCTTTTTTTTTGTCTATTGACTGGATATCTCGTAAGCATAACATGAATATTGTGTTGTATGCAACATTTCCTTTATTGAACCATGAATTCTAATGCAAAATAAAGTAAGAAACCATTATTTGTTCACTGTCTACTTTCACTTCCAGATGAAATTGTAATATTCTCCATAATATTTTTGCATTAATATTGATTTTTGTTACTCTGCTTTAATGGAGCTTGTAATAAAATTTGGCATTTAAGATTTTTATTTCAGGCTTAACCCAACAGCATATCCTCAAAGTTTGATTATATATTTTATACTCCTTTTCTTTTGTTTTTTATACAACTTATATGGAGATACTGTCCCTTCCACTCTTGGTACTGCAAAAGTCCTCAGTCTATCTACAACACAGCAAATGTACATTTAGGTAGGATAGAAATATCACATTGTGGTACTCTAATACCACCATAAATGAGTATCACCTCAATTCTGCTAAATTTGTGAGCTGTGTAAATGGTCAGATATCTGAAACCATTGAGTTGTTGCATTTCTTTCTTATGCTGCGTAAAAGAGATTTAGGATAGGTCAGATATTTGGCTTTGTCCCATGAAAACTTGCTCCTTTGCATCCAATTGTGCACACCTCCTTTGGTAAAACTGAGATCTAACACTGTCAGTGATACTATTGTTGCATGCAGAAGATACATTAGCAGAGACTCATACAATATTCTAGAAAGAGATGTGGACAGTCTTTTATGAGTTACATCAATATACGGCAATGAAAAGCGATAGACCAACTAGAGTGAAAAGGATCCATGAAACAAGTCATATTCTCTTAAAATCAAGTGACATTTTTCTATTCTTTTGTTTTTTGTTTAAAATTTTTTAAAGGGAATCACCAGATACACTTAGCATCAACAAATGTTCTCTGAAAATTTAGTTAATGGTAGAAACTAATTTTCCTGATCCCTAATTGTGCAGTATGAAATAGACTCCCAGAAAATATAAGGCAGTAACTAATACATTGTAATAGATAATGCAAGCATTTATTTTTCTCTACTCTGTAATCAGTAGAGTATGGTGATTTAAAAGAATATCCAATACAGAAGATTAGAATTAGGCTGATGAACATCTCTTGTGGGATGAGAATAATGCCGATTTGTCACAAAGTTTGTGCAACATAAGTCAAGAGAGATCACAAAAAATGCTCAGTCCGATTTTATACATGATTACTGTACATAACATACTTCTTTATAGGAGGTGTTAATATTGATGCATATGATTCTTGATGAATGTGGATCTAATAAGTGATCAGGAAAGTCTCACCAGTGTGTGGAAATAAATGATCCAGGGATGTTGGGTTTTTTCCCACCCCGGATGCCTGTACAGTTTGCCAACAGTTGCATTGACTACACAAGCCAAGAGTGCTTATTCACTGCAGCTTCCACCATTTCAAACCTTTATAAGCTAGACCTCTGCTGTTTGCTTATGGGGATATCTGTATGACCGTCCAGTAACATCATAAAATTCATTTTGCAAGATTACTTTTAATCAGCAGTAACAGGGATACAAATACGATTTTTGTTGCTGCAGGCAGCAATATTCAGTGTGTGTTTGTTTATTTTGAGGTTCATATGAATGAAATAATATGAAAAATATCTGTGTAACTTTTTTTTTTCCCCACAGTTGTAACATGGATGGTTTTTTGTTTTTATATATCCTGCCTCGATAGCACTCTCTTGTAATCCCTTCTTAGTATGTACCTGCACAATATGGGCACCAGAAACTCTCTCTCCTTTTTGCATTTGGCCTGTGCCTCTCTGACTCATTCCAGTGGCATGTCACAGTCTAGTGTGTAGGACTCCTTGATTATTCCTGCCTTAATGGATTCCGCCATGAAGGACACTGGAGTCTGACAATCCCCAAAGAGCTACGCAGAAGTATAGTGCTTGCAAAGGAGAGAGTTTCTGGTGCACTCAAAAAAACTCTTCTATAGTCAACAGCTGGAAGAGAAACAAAAAAGCAGCAGATTAATGGCAGATTAATTGGCGTTTGTTAAATATATTGCATTTCTAACATCTGCCTAAGGGTCAGTTATTCTAAGCACATTCCCTGTAAACTTAAAACCAGGAAAGACCCGTTAGTACCTCTGGCCCATTTGGTCTGGTAGCTTAAATTTGCATTTGCAATCATACAGATAAAAAAAAGTTGGCCCCCCCCATCCTCAGTCTGTCTTCATTTTTCTCTTCCTCCACAATTTTTCTCTGCTTTTCCCCCAGAACTTCATCTTTTTTCCTTCTGTCTCCCTCCCTCCCTCCACTGCTTCATCTTTGCTACCCTTCTTTACCTCCACAACCTTCTCCATGCCTTTCCATTCCTCTCTTCCTCCACAATCTTTTTATTTACTTTTATGTTCCTGCATTTATCTGCTCTTTTTTTGCAGTAGTAGCAGCACCTGCCTTCTGGAACTTATTACTGGAAGGGCTATGGCTATTGAATTGTATGAAATCATTCAAAATGGCACTTAAAACATTTCTTTTTTTTCAACGAGCTTATTTCTTCATTTAAGAATGACTGAAATACAGCATGAGTTCAATTAAGTCCTATCAGAATATACTGACAACAAAATATACCGATCTTGAAAAACTTTGTTTTTGATTAAACGTTTGTATGTCTTTTATTTTATGCATGTTGAAAATGTACATTGCCTAGTCCACTGCCTATAGGTAACTTATAAATCTTAATAAACATAAATATAAACAAACATGAATATTTTGTTCCATCTTTCCCCTCATCCCATAGGTAAGGATGGGGTGCAATGTCCACCCTTCCACCCTTCTCTCCTTCTGTCACCTTTCTAGTCTCCTGGGTGTACCTTGATCTTTCTGTCCTTTTATTCTCTGTCCACTTCTCTTCCTTCTTCCTACCTCTACAGCATTCCTCTTCCTCCTTTTTAAAGGTTCTTTTCTCTCATCGCTTTCCTCTTTTCAGGTTCTCTCTGCTTGTGTTAGGATTTGTGGGTTTGTGGTCCCTGGGCCGAGGTGAGAGATGGTACCGCCCATGGGGAGGAGCCCTGTGAGCCTCACTGTCAGGAGGCGAGATCTCAGCTGCTGGGTGTGCAGAACAGCAGGTACTGGAGAGAGAGCAGAGAGAGAGAGAGAGAGGCACTGCCCACAGAGCGGGAAGTGTAGCAAGAAAGTCACACAGACACAGAGGTGCCACAGGGTCTGTGAAGTGGGGTATACCCAGGAGAGAGGATTCCTCTATAGAGCTGATATGGCAATGGTTCACAGAGCGGGGTACACCGATGAGGGTTCCTCAGTAGAGATGATACGGTAGTGATCCGCAGAATGGGGTACACCGATGAGGGTTCCTCAGTAGAGATGATACGGTAGTGATCCGCAGAATGGGGTACACCGATGAGGGTTCCTCAGTAGAGATGATACGGTAGTGGTCTGCAGAGTGGGGTACACCAATGAGGGTTCCTCCGTAGAGATGATATGGTAGTGGTCCGCAGCGTGGGGTACACTGATGAGGGTTCCTCAGTTGAGATGATACGGTAGTGGTCCGCAAGTGAAGTACTCACAGTAGAAGTAGAGAAGGTTCTAGAGGAAGCCCCGGGGAATGGGGCAGGCAGCGGTCCTAGGCGAAAGGCCCTCCGAGGAGTGGATAGCCAAAGACGAGGAAAGGGCCCTCGAGGAGCGGGTACCCACACCGAGGAAGCAGGAGTTGGAACGGGAAGTCCATAGTGAGCGAAGCGGATTCAGCAAAGAGGGAACTTGTTGCCAAGTCGTAGGCAGACAGGGCCAGCCGGCTTAAGAGTTCATGGAGAATGACATCATCCGGGGGAGGGGGGGGGGATGCCCCCGAGGTTCCAGCCATGATGTGCATAAGACTGGCCTGGAAGCTCGTGCACGCGCCTAAGGAGCTCTAAGAGCAAGATGGAGGTTGGCAGCATCCACGCCGTCCAGGGATGCCGGGAACAAGGACGGGCAGGCCGGCGATAGCTGGCAGAGACCGCAAGTCTTCCAAATGGAGTCAGTGCAGTGAGGCAAGAGGTGAGCAACAGCGGTCGCAACCATCTGTGACCGGGCATAACAGCTTTCCCTTTCAGGACCTTTCCCTCAGCTCGGCTCAAACCTCCCTTCCTTTCAGGATCCACTCCCCCACTCCACTTCCCCTCCTTCACCCCCCAACATGCATTTTCAGGGTTCTTCCTACCTTCTGGACCCATATCCAATCTAATGCTTGCCCTGCCCACCCCTTAATCAGGGTATTCCTGCCATCATGCTGGGCCGATAGCAGTATAGGGAATCTGAGCTGCATTCCTAATCCCCATGGCGGCTCCTACCACTTATGCCCTTGTTCTATTCAGGAAGAAAATAGATGAAAGTGCTTGGAACAGCTGTGGGACTTGGAGCACGTCTTGGTCCCCGCACTGCTGTGGTAGTGGCAGGAGGCAGGTGAGAGTAAGAGGCGACTGTGCTATTTAGATTGGAAAGAAGGCTGGCTCCTATAGGGAGATACCTGAAATTTCACTGCTATGCAGCAAAATATGGATTCTGACTTTACAAGGAACGCTTGACCTCTATTTCAGAAGAGAAGTACAGAGATGATGAATTTTGGCCAAAACATCAATATATGACTGAGTTATCTGCCAGCACAAACTGTTTAACCAGGCGTCTGTTAAAGAACTGGAGCTTTCTCCATAAACAGAACTGACCTGAAATAATATAGGCCAGGTGTGTGTGTGTATTCAGCAAACCCCAGTTCTGCATAGAAATAGGATCCTCCAATCCTCAAATAACGACCAATCAGACAGGTCAGGTCGCAGGTGGACTTTGTCAAGTGGCTAGTTAGCAGCTGTCATGTGCTGGCAGATGACCAGCTTAAGGAAAATGGGGTCCAGCAGTCCAAAATGAAGAAAAGACCCCATTTTATATCCCAGTTGTACTGTATATGAGTTCCTGAATATGCATATCCAGGCTCTTAAAAACAGTATGGGAGAGGGGCTCAGGAGGGTGGCAGTGAAGAAGATCCATTAACACTATCAAAAGAAGACACCTGAGCCATCACTCTCTGCCCCTCCCTGCAGTTAAGTGGATGAGCTTCAGTATCTTGGAGGGACTGCACTTAAGAGAAATCTCCTGCCTGCTACCTAGCAGTCTGAGTCAAACCTGTCTTTTTCTTCTCCAGGGATCAAACAAGTCCTCTTAGTCCAGCAGGTGAATGGAGCCACTAATGCATACTCCCGTCGGCAGGGACAGCTTCTTAGAAAGGAAGCTTTTGTCCTGGCTTAGCACAGAGACATCATCAGTTGTGAGACTAAGGCTAACCTTCTAAAGTTATGAATATTTTGCTTAGGTTATTAATAAACACTCTAAGCTTGATTTGAGTTCACCTATAATATGCTAAGCTTTAATCATTATAAGTATATATGCTGTGTTAAGGGTTGTGGTATAAGTTTCTTCCCTAAGAGGCATACATTGTTTCTATTCTGAGTAGTAAGTCTGAAATTTCCTGAAAATAAAGGTCTGATTCTGAGATCAACTCTTGTTTATTCATGGGCTCTTCAGAATGTGTACAAGGTAATAAGTGGTAAGGTTCTCTAGCCTTGCCAGTATGCCACAGAGGGGAGGGGAGGGGGATTTCTAGGAGTGCACTACAGTGCACTCCTAGAAATCCCTTATACCCTTTCAACCCCTCTTTCATCTAGCATTCTAATTCACTCCCTCATGGGCTTCCTGCTTCAAATATATTTTTAAAAGGTTTTATCATGAGTTTTTGTCTCTGTGGTCAGCTTCTGTTCAAATTCTCTTTTAGCTTGCCCTATCAATTTTTAACATCTAACTTGCCAGTGCTATGCTCTTTCCTATTTTCTTCAGATGGATCCTACTTCAACATTTGAAAGATTCGGTTTTGGCTAAAATAGCCTCTTTCATCTCATCTTTTAACCATGCCAGCAGTAGTTTGGCCTTCCTTCCACAATTTTTAATGCATGAAATACATCTAGACTGGACTTCCAAAATGGTATTTTTAAGCAATGACTATGCTAGACCATTTTTAAGCAATAGCCATTCAACATTTTTTAGCTGCACCTTTCAGGTTTTTTTCTATTTTTTTATTTTATCAATTTCCTTTTTGAAAGTTAAATAATAGAGCTGTAGATTTACTTAACATCCTCTTTCCAATCATTAAGTATAATTTGATTGCACCATGATCACTGTTGCTGAGTGTCCCCCTACTACGTGACTTCTCTTACCGAATCTTGCATTCCACTAAGAATTAGGTCTAAAATGGCTCTCCCTCTCCTCCAATTCCTGGACTAATTGCTCCATGTAGCAGTCAGTCATTTATTTCATCTATAAACTTTACCTCCTTAGCATGTCCTGATGTTACATTTACCCAGTCAATACTGGGAGGAATTGAAATCTCCCACTGTTACTGTGCTGCTAAATTTTGTTAGCTTACCTAATCTTAACTCCCCTTTTCTTGCAGTCCTTCCTCTTTATCTTCAATCTTTCTGAAGAAATCCTTCTTAGAGTATGGAGCTTATCTCCTTTCTTTTTGGAGACGACTTCTTTTTAATCTTCGGAATATCTCAGGGATCCATTCTAGGACCTCTTGACAAGACCTTCCCAGTAGGGCTGGGAGCCCTGAACTTGGGCTCCAGCCACCTTCCCAGTATAAGAGGCAAGGCTGGTAATCCTCTCCCTTTGGAAAGACCACCCTACCAGCATCCCTTTAAGCCAGAGAGATATCCCGAAGAACAAATTTTCCTTTTGGAGGGAGAGACCAGAAGAAGAACCCAAAATCAGGAGGGCACCGAAGTTTTGTCAATCTCATGATACCTTCCCCTGGAGAGTGTCTGACTCTCTCTTCCATTCCTGCTCTACTGTGACATCTCATACGTCATACAGTGTCTGAGGAGGACTTGTTAGCATTTGTATTAGAGAATTCATGGTAGGCTAACTTGTGTTTTTGGCACATGGAGCAAGTTACATCCTTTGGCTTCTTTTTCTGCATGAAACACCTTTGCCACCTATCTCTAATTCAGCAACTTTTCTTATCACAGACTCTTACTTAAAGATTGACTATCTCACATAAATAAACATACAGTTGATATTTGGGAAGAAATATATAGAGGATTTTCTTTTTTTTTTTTTTTTAAACTCAAAAGTTGTTTGAAGTTAATCCACACTAATAAAAGTACACTGTTCAACAACAGATCTGTGAGGACAGCAGGGAGTAAGCTGATAGATGTTTGTTTTTTCTAGTTGTCACTGTACAGGCATTAGAAGTACTGCTGTTGCTTGCCCAGTCTGCTTTTTGTAAAGTGGTGGTAATAAAACAAAGTCAGTTAGAGCAATCTTTAGTGATGGAATATCATAAACCATATTTCAGTCACTGTTTTACTTTTTTTTTGTTTATAGTAGTGTATGTATATGTATATGAATGTATATATTAGATAAAAAATATAAAATTCAAAGGTAAACCTGCACTCATGTATTATTTAAAATGTAAAAAAATCTTTAACAAATCAATCATCCAAAAATGCTTACAAAATTAGAAAAATTACTTACAATATATTTGTTTAATAGTAAATATTAAACAATAATTTGCATTGTAATTGACATAGTTAAATGCATACAATTAAAAAATGTATCCTGTAACCACTGCTAGAACCTTGCAACCATGTGCATAATCATGCCATGGATAATCAGGCATATACTAATACATCCATACATAAACTAATAATGACACTGGTGCAAATCTTTGAATTCAACTGTGAAGAACCACAACAAGGATCTTGGTTTCGCCAACAGGCTTCTTCGGGGGGAGTTTAAATGTTGCCAAGCACCGTACATTATTGTGTAAAAGTCAAATTTGTATGTGTCTGCTTTTGAAAACTGCCAAGGTTGTTTAAGCAACAATGAAAGCACTTCGAACTGCGCTGAGACTTCTAAGACGTAGCCATGAAATGCTGAGGTCTCCTCATTACTGCCATGAATGCCAAAATCTTCAATTGATTCAGGATTCTTTTCATATTCTAAATGATCTTGGTGTTATTTTTGTAGAAACAGTAGTTCTGTTGACTAGTCAGGAATGTATGCTAACTATCACAGTGAGCTAGAAAGGTGACCCTATGATATCAAAAAACATGATCAAGGCAAGTCAGCGGAGCACTGCTACATTTATTTAAAGATGACAAAATTATTTTAGGGCAAGTCTATGGAGAGCTTTTTTTAAAAAATAAAAAGAACAGATTATGCTGTTAAGCATTAATCTTATGGCAGAACTACAAATCCTTTTCCAAAAAGAAAAAAGCAGGCACACGAAACATTGCCCGAAAATAACATTACGGTTCAGGTAATAAAATTTAAGCAAGCAGTAATAAAATGGCATAAAGCAGTAATATAATGCCAACAAAATGAAAACAACAATTATCTGTGAAACTTTCCACTGCATTACTCTATTTTCTAAAGTAATCAAGAAGATAGTGGGCACTTTGGATCTAGTGTGTCTAATTAAAGCAGGGCATGTTGGTTAAAATAAATTACTCTGGTTCCCATAAAGATACATCTGTGTGCATATGTTGTCAGTGTCTAGTGCTGTCTAGTTAAAACCTTTCTATAAAAAAAGAAAACACTGTAGCTCACTGAGGTTCTGTACTAGCTTAAGTCCAGACAGGAAGAGTGGGGCTCTACTCGATCATCTCCGAGCTTGGGAACAGATATCTATATCTATATCTATATCTCAACATTGAAAAGTACAAATGCATTTTTTTTCTTGGTTCAAAAATTACTCTGGTAATGATTTCATGTATTTTTTTTTTCCCTGTTACAAACAATGGGGATACTTTCATTGATAAATCTGGAACTGCTTTTCCACTAGAGCAAACCAGATTGATGAAACTGTTCCAAAATCGTTTAAGGGTAGATTGGCGCAAGGAAGGAGGACTGTGTTAGAGCAAGAGGGAATTATTTTATTTTATTTTATTTTTTGGCTTGGCAGTTTCTGCTTGCTGCTTTGGGCTTCCAATTGGAGTCCATCTGAACCATGGTTATGATGCCAGAAGACTTCATTTGCACAGCATAAGTTTCCCCCTGACCTCCAGTTTTAAACCATCTCCTGATGCAGTGACAGTCATACCATTTCAATTCATTGATTAAGGGGATCATTTTCTATCGATATCGCATAGCTTGATAGGGGCGGAGTTGGGGCGGAGTCGGGACTGGAAGAGGAAGAGTCGGGGTGGACGCTGCGGTAACTTCGCTGGTGGCGATAAGGTAAGACCCGTTATCGCCACCAGTAGCGCGCCCAATAACACCACCTTTCACGGTGGCGCTATTGGGTGCGAAAGCTGGCAGCGATAACACCGCGGTGGTGCGATCGCTGCCGGCTTTCGCAGGCCCGCCCCCTGCTTGGCCCCCCCTCCAGCCCCCCATCACCATGGGATTCACAAACCACTGCGATCTTACAAAATCCAGCCCTAAGTTTCTTACCCCATCCTTCTGTGGAAGCCTTCAAACTTCAGCATATGCGCATCTTGAGTATGGTCAGTAGGTGTCACTGTCGAGCAATGGCTGGTACTTTCTGCCCTGGGAGTTGTGTATGCTGCCTCCACAGCATCCCCCACCCTCAGCCCCAGCCTGTGCAGGAAAGAAGCCAGGCTTGGAAATCAGACCTAGATCTTCTGCATGGAAACGTGCAGCACTGCCAGTGAATCGCAGGGCCATCCCCGAGTAATGGAGTTTTTGAGAGCGCAAGGGAATTGTAGCTTTTTTTTTTTTTTTTTAATTTTGACCTTTTTGAAAAAGGGTGGGCAGGCACCTCTTCAAATCGCAATTGAAAGGGGAGAGGAAAATCCAAACATTTCCATAGCTGCATTTCCTTGTTACATTACAATTTATTGCTGTCACCTCAAACCTGATCCAGTCCTGGTTTTGTCTCATTTCATGCATGTAGGACTATATCTCCACACATACAATGGGACAAAACCAGGAACGGCTCAGCCTCTTCGGGTTTATCTGGGCAATCCTAATCATATTAATGGGGCAAACAGGGTTTTCTTTTCTCTTTTTACATCCAAGTGTATTTGGATACTTTGAGTTGCTGATATGTTCTGTCAAACACCCAACATCTAGCATCTAAATCTGTAACTAATGCATTAATCGGATATTCCACATGCAAAAAAACAACCCAAAACTGAAAAGAATGAAACATGCATAGGGATTGAATAAAGCAAAACATGCCCAAGTGACAGAACAGAAGTTAAATGGTCAAAACCAACTACTTCCCTGCTCTGTAGATTTGGAGTGATCAGTGTGCCATTAATAAATACTTCATATGTTTACAACCCTTGTGTTTTTGTCATTTCCTGTTCACTGGCAAATAGATTTTTCAAAGGCACAGAAAGTCAGATCACAAGATAAGTCCATGGGCTGGCAGGGACACAGCTAGATCTTCTTCACTGTACTCAGTCATGTACAGGCCGACACTAGCAAAACTCAGCTCTCCAAGGTGGCTGCACTGTGAGAGGGTTTATAAAGAATGTCATCAGCAGAAAAGACTTCATCTGAGATTTTCAGCAGCAGGTCATCTTCTGAGCCAAAACATTTTTCTGGTTAGCAGATCTGTCAGCTGTGCTTTTTATGCAGCCACTGAAAAACTACAATTATATTTTACTAAAAATGTTAAAGGATGATTATGAAGCAGATTTATTTATTTTTTTAAATTTCTTCTGCTTTCTTCCTTTTTTTGTGATGTCAGCCTGTTTTATTTGCCTTCCCTCTTCCCTCACAGATCCAATAAGGGCTCAAAGGACATTTCTTGACTTTTTGACAATCTCTGGCAACAAACAGGGTTGAATTAATCCATAACACATGTGTGACATAATCTGACAGCACCAAACGGACCTAGCTCTCGTAGATCAGAGATTTTGCTCTCCTGAGCATGTATGAGAGTTCTTATGTGCACACTGCCTTATGTGCCCCTCAGTCTTTTTGTGTCCAAGCTTCCCCGTGAATGTGTATCCTCTCTATCTGTTTCTGGCACTTTGTAGTATTCTTACCTTTTTGCTTCAAATTTGCTTTGAGCTGCCTCAGCAGCTCCTCAAAAGCACTTTTCAGTGATATCCGAAAAAGTGTAATACAAAGAAGTATTAAAAAATATCTGACTCCAAGAAGGACCCCTCTAGTGACTTCAAGGACTGTGTGTGGCCAAAAGATATTCATTACCGAGGGTCACAATATTTGTTACAAATGCCTAGGGCCAGATCATGAAACAGCCAACTGCTATGACTGTGGCTGGATGTCACCAAGGGCTCAGAGGAACAGGGCCTAGAAGATGGAACAACTCTGCAAGTAAGTGAAAAGTCAGTCATTCCTCCTCTTAAAATGGAGCCTCCTCTGGCTTCCTCCATGCCAAGTTGAGCAAGAGTCCTTGAACAAAGCTCCCCCATCTGTGACGCCTGTTCCTGAATCCATTGCAGTGTTGGGTTCAAGCAAGATGTGAACGCGTTGTGAACAGGCATCTGTGTGCCCTTTGCATGCCTTGAGGGTTGGTGCACATGAAGAAAAAGCACCATGCATTAGAGCTGTCAAAAGCAGTCCTGTTGATGCAACAGGCCTTAGTGCCATTGATGCATCGGACCTCAGTTCAGCTAATGCAGCTATTTGTTTTGTAGACTCATTCAGCCTTGGAACCATTGAAACTCTGCACCCCAGCACAATTGGTGCACCAGTCCCCGGCCAATTGGTGCATTCAAGGCAGGAACAATCTTCAAGAGCTCTGAAGGTGATTCACTGCACAAAGCTCAAGTTGATGTTTTTAGCTTTCTCCCACCTCCTTGACTGAGCACTTTGGAAATTCTGGATTTGATATGCTCTATTGTGCCTCTAATCCCTATGCAACTACCAGTGCACCAGTAGCTTAACAGGAGATTGACCTCATACTGGTATCAGTGGAGGATGTCTCTTCTCCAACTCTGGGTCAGAGAGCACATCAGCCCAGAGACCAGTTAGCTGAATTGGTGAAGACTTTCTTTGCTTTGCTGGTAGAAACTGTTCAAAATGGTGGATTTGTTCCTTCAAGAGGGAGTTCCTCTTATCTCCATGCTTTGTCAAATTCTTGTACAAGCTGAGCAAGGTGATGAGTAAGTCAAAGACCCCCACACCAAGGCCTTCAGGCTTAAGTCTGCAGCAATTCTGGCTCATTCGATCCTGTGGGATTTACAAACAAGAATGTGGGAGAGTTTGACCTCCTGTCTCTAGAAAATTAGACCTGGAAAGCATGGTGAGGGTCATATTAGAGTGCAGAATTTAGTTATTTCTTCAGTAGTCCCAGTATGGTGGACTGTGATGCTTATTGAAATTGGGGAAGAGAAAGAACTCATGACATTTTGTAGGAAATTAAAAAACCTGGTTGATTTCTGGGGTGTAGGAGGATAGTGGATAAGATAATTGGATGACCGGAGATTGTTTTTTAATGATGATAGCTGAATGGTCCAGTTGTATCAATAAGAACATAAGAAATTGCTATACTGGGTCAGACCAAGGGTCCATCAAGCCCAGCATCTTTTTCCAACAGTGGCCAATCCAGGCTACAAGTACCTGGCAGGTACCCAAATACTAAGTAGATCCCATGATACTTGATGCTAGTAATAGCAGTGGCTAGCTATTCCCTAAGTCAACTTGATTAAAAGCAGTTAATGGACTTCTCCTCCAAAAAGTTATCCAGACCTTTTTTAAACCCAGCTACACTAACTGCACTAACCATATCCTTTAGCATCAAATTCCAGAGTTTAATTGTGCATTGAGTGAAAAAGAATTTTCTCAGATTAGTTTTAAACATGCTACTTGCTTACTTCATGGAGTGCCCCTTAGTCTAATGTCCGAGAGAGTAAATAACTGCTTCACGTATACCTGTTCTAGAACTCTCGTGATTTTAAAGACCTCTAACATATCTCCCTTCAGCCATCTCTTCTCCAAGCTGAACAGCCCTAACTTATTTAGCTTTTTCTCATAGGGGAGCTGTTCCATCCCCTTTATCATTTTGGGTGCCCTTCTCTGTACCTTCTCCACTGCCACTATATATTTTTTGAGATGCAGTGACCAAAATTGTACACAGTACTCAAGGTGCGGACTCACCATGGAGCAATACAGAAGCATTATGACATTTTCCGTTTTATTCACCATTCCCTTCCTAATAATTCCTAACATTCTGTTTGCTTTTTTGATTGCCGCAGCACACTGAGCCGTTAATTTCAATGTATTGTCCACTATGAGGTTGTAGAATTGTTTTAGTTTTGCTTAGATTTTATGTATTGTAATTTGAAAATTTAATGTTGTATATTGCTTTGGATGATTTATTGAAATCTGTAAAATGATTAACAAATATTTTTAAATAAATACAGAGTGAAATAGACCACTGGGTTTGGAGTAGACCAGCTACCACATCAGTAAGAAGGGGTACAGCTATTACTAAAACAGGCTAAAAAGTCTAGAATCTTCTCCAACATTTTACTGGGTAAGAACCCTTGATTATTGGACAGTTTTGGGAAGGTGGTCTTCCAGAGCTGGATGCTCAGTGCCTGCATTGTGGCCCACAATTCTGTATGGTACAATACTTAATTCAAATTGTATTAACAAGCTGAAATCTCTGGTAGTCACTGGATGGAGAGCAAGAAGGCTGAACGCAGAAGAATGCAAATGGCCTCTTCTCCCATCAGCATATGAATCTATTATACAATATCATGAACTTCTGCAGTGGTAATCTGAGCACGCTGGATGACCTGTTTGAGAGCCAGCAGCTTGTGTGAAGATGTTCCTGACTAGAAGGCTGATGTCTCTTGATTAGGGGAGGTCTGGGAAACAGTCACCTGGATGAAGAAGCAACATGCTGCTTTTCAGTCCCTATTGACTGGAACCAAACAACTGTCTTTCTCTAGGTGTCAATTTGCTTTTAAATGCTTCTCCTTCCAGAGAAACCCCTTCCGCCAATATCAGTGGTATTGTACACCACAACAGCAGCTTCTGGCACACAGATGGTGCAAGAGACATAAACGAAAGGCACCACAACAGACTCATCCTAAACATGAGCCTAGTATTTGATGGAAGTTGACCCTCAGGTTGTGACCCCTCTGGTAGCAGGCAAGATTAATCTTTTCCTAGATGAGTGGTAGAAGATCACCAGGGACCATTGGGTCACCAGCATTGTGGAATATGATTACCGTTTGCACTGTTCCCATCATCCAGTGTAGCACTAACATTTGGCCTTCAGTCTTGATCTGTCTCACTTGAACCAGGTTTGTCTTGAGGTGGAGTCTCTTCTTAATCAACAGGTGATAGAACTTGTACCTACTAAAGAACTTGGCAAGGGGTTCTACTCCCACTATTTCGTTATTCCCAAGATATCGGGAACTGGGACTCATTCTGGACTTTACAAAAATGGAACAAGCACCTGTAATGGGAGAAGTTTAAAATCAACTCTCTCCAAACCATCCTATCCTTCATTCAAATGGGAGATTGGATGTGCACCCTGGATCTGAAAGATGCACATGCACATATATCCATCCATTATGGCCATTGGAAATATCTCAGATTTGTGGTGAATTCCTCTCACTACTAATACAAGATTCTTCCCTTTGGACTCTTGGCAGCCCTGAGGGTCTTCACAAAATGCCTAGTGGTAGCAGTAGTGCACCTTTGTCACCAGGTAATTTGTCTTTCCTTACTTGGATGACTCACTATTGAGGGGGCCTTCCTAAGCAGGGATGTTGGACTACCTGCAGAAGACAATCCAGTTCCTTAATTCAAACCTTGTTCCTACTGAAAGAATAAGTTCATTGGGGCATGGATAGATTCTCTGAAGGAGAAAGTATTCCTCCCATCAGAATGGGCATTCTGTCTTTGAACCATGATCCTGAACTTACTATAGCAGGATCAAGCTCTAGCCCAAGAAGTCCTATTTGTCCTGAGGCATATGGCATCAGTGTTGTATATAGTCTTCATGTTCTGCCTCAATATAAGAATTCTCCAGTGGGGCCTCTGCATGCAAAGGGATCAATTGCTTCAATGCTTGTCTCTCCTTGATGGTTAGACCCAAAGGTCATGAAGATAAGTGTTCCTCTTCACTTCTACTGCATCAGGTTCTGCTAGCAATGGACATATCCACCAGGAGAGGAAGTACACACTCGGGTTCCTTCTGAATCCAAGGGATCTGGTTGGTGACAGAATTACCTGTTTCAGATTTGCTACCTGGAGTTACAAGCCATCAGACATTCATTGAGGTTTTTTTTGTTTTGTGCATCTCTGTTGAGGAAAGAGAATTATGATCCAAACTGACAATAAAGTAACAATGTTTTAAGTGAACAAGAAGGGGATACTGGATCATGTCAAGAATCTCTAAGAATTTGAGAGTGGGCTTGCAGCTACAGAGCCTTCCTATAAGCAAATTTCCTGGGATCTGCAACACACTAGTGGAGCCCTCAGCAGAGAATTTTGCCCCAGGGGTGGTCTCTAAACCAAAGAATAGTAAACAGGTTATTTGACCTCTGGGATCACCCATCAATCAAATTGTTTGCATCAGATAACAACAGGAAAGTAAAAAAAAAAAAGTGCTCCCTTCTTCAAAGCAAGTGAAGATCTGCTCTGCATGCTTATCTGCTTAAGTGGGATGCGCTTTTCCTCCAGTCCTGCTGGTAGTAAGGATGGTGCAAAAGGAACCCAAAGACCGGGCGCACCTTATCCTGATTGCTCTAGCATGGCCCAGGCAAATGTGGTTCCAGGGCTTAATTTGTAGACAAAAAGGAAGTGGAATGATGCGGGAAACCTAGCTTGATGGACTCTCTACCTAGGTAATATCAAGCGAGGTTGAGAGAACATTGCACAGATCTCATCTTTGAGTGAGTTTCCTCACTCCGAGGGTCATCAAATCTTCACAAGAGAGCACTGTTCTGTTCATATGTCTCACTTTGAATGTCAAAGTGGCCCCTAACCCCTACACTACTATCTAAATCTCACCTCGAGTTACTAGGTGGGCCTCCCATAGAGATATAAATACCTATCTAGTGTGAGGACCTTATGGCTAGGTTCTCTCTCTCTCTCTCTCTCTCTCTCTCTCTCTCTCTCTCTCTCTCTCTCTCTCTCTCTCTCTCTCTCTCTCTCTCTCTCCCTCCCTCCAACATGGTCCCCTCAGTGGTTGTACATAGGAAATACCACAATTCTGGCACTTATCTCAAAGTGCAAAAAAGTTATCACAACTTAGTGCTTTGCATAGGTATTAGCATAAACTGCCTATTACCATAAAATATGCCCCTTTTTCTAACACATGCAATATTTAGTGCATTTTGATAAATCCAGGCCTTAGTTTCAAAGCAGCACATAGCAAAAACTCTCTCTCAAAGCAACTCGTGAGGAAAAAAGATGCTGGATGCAGTATATCGTAGACACCAGGGACTGCATTCCTAAGTCCCCAGAAGGAGAACTTGCTGGTGTTTCAGCAGAATACTGTGCTTTCTTCGGGGGGGGGGGGGGGGGGGTGTTAAAAAACATTTAAACTGTACTCTATAAAAAATCAGTCACTGCACTTTTCTCAAGCATATCCTAAAAATACCATTATAAGAACAAAACTTTACTTCATCGAAATGGACACGATGTCTCCTTCCATTTTGAAAGGAGATGTCATGTCTGTTTCAATGAAGTAAAGATTTGTTCTTCTAAATGTATTTTTAGGATATATTTTGGTAGCATGCAGCATTTTTTTTAAACATTATTTTTAAATGCTTTCTATACCACTCTTGGTGCCACTTTGCCCCACTATTGGCATTCTGTTCTGCTGCTGCTTATGCCTGCCAGCAAATTTTATTAAATTGAATTGAATACCCAAATGTTAGAGCCTTAAATAGGATGCACTGCTTCCTCTATTGACTTTAATGGAAAATGACACCAAGAAATAAAGAAAAAAATAATTTTGAAAGTAAGAAAAACAATCATGGAGGCAAATGAACTGAAATGATGAACCAAACAGAAAAAAAGTTTTGCCGCATATTCCTAGATCCTGGCATAAAAAGGCCCCAAATACCATTTTTTTTAAGGATAGAATTTGATGGACGTGTCAGGGTGAGTCCACCATCCAAGAACATGCTTTCTTCAGAGCGAGGTTTTGAACATCAAGTCCAGGAACGAGAGCACTATGCAAGAAAAGGAAAAGGTAAGTACTATGTCTTCAGCAGAAAGTGAAGCTGCTCACCAATCTTGATCCCAGAGTAAGCATTACTAAACTCCAGCAAGAATATGGTGTTGGTCAAATGAGTCTGTGATCTGCAGACACAGAAAAGCAAGGCTCTATAAAGTTTTATGCTTAAGTTTTATGATTACGTTGCATAGCTCCAGACCTCAGTGAGCATGATGTTTGAAAATTGGATTGAGTATGACAATAATGGCCTGTGTCTCAAAGTCTCACCAACTCTGAAATGTATCACATTGTTTTGAACTCTGAGACAACAGAAAACAAATGAAAGTAAAGATGAGGATGTCCAAGCTGATCTGTAAGAACAAAAGGCAATGGATAAAGCTACATCTGCTAGGAACTGACTGATGAGTTTCCTGGAGCAAAAATCTTTTGTTACTCTGCAGGAAATCATGCAGATGTACAGGCTATAGAAGAAGCTTATAAAGGAGAAGCCTAATTGTTTATGGCAGATGCCACTGATGGAATTATTTAGGAAGGCTTCAAGTAAACGTGCGCAGCAGTTTACTACTATTGAGTGCAAGTTGAACTTAAGTTGTTTATGGTTTAAATTTGTAAAAATTGCTTAGCCATTAAAAGGCTCCAGCTGAGTACAGTACATACAATGATAAATATAAACCTCGTTCACATACTCCAAACTAGTAAACAACAACCATGGTCTAAACTAAATAGGAACTGTTTGTTATATAGTAAGTGAAACCCCTCCCCCCTTTGTGGAGTGCTGTGAATTTCGGGGGTCATAAAGTTCTCCAGGCAGTCGTTCTATGTCCCGGACCTCTCCTTTTTCCCCGCATGCTTCACAAGAGCCCCTGGCGACACCAGGGTCCTTCTGGCGGTGGTGGGGGGGAGAGGGGGGAGGGGGGGGGAAGTGTAACCTCCTAGGTTCCTGGTGCAGTCATGGATACAGTCCGTAAAAAATCGCTCTCCCCACTCTCCTGGTTTATTGGTTAATAATGTTCTCAGGTGGGCATTGTTTCTACTGGGGAGTCAAATAGTAAAGAACCACAGAGTCCATGGTATTAAAAAAAATGTACTTCAAATTAGTAAATAAGAATCCAGGCCAGTTTGGAGAAAATTAAAATTAGCATCAGGAAAATCATAGTCAAAAAGGCAATAGCCCCTTTGCCCATGGTAAATCCCCAAGTTGTTCTTCCAGCTCCGGCATGAAGGAAGGGCTGGAAAGATGACAAATATAAGTCAAAAATAGATCTTCCAAAATAGATTTATTCCAACAGTCTCTGCAAGAATTTCAAAGTCTCAAAAACTCCCACAATCTCCAACCTCTGATGTTGTCTGGTCACAAAGGTAAAAGATCCAGAACCCAGCCCTTTAAGATACTGGGGGCTTGTCCTTCTCTCAAGAAACTGGTTCAAACTCCAAAACCTCACAAATCTTCCAAAACTCCAATCTCCCAACACGCTACTCTCAAAATCTCCATGCTTCTTGGACACCATCTACCAGGGAAGCAGACAGATCCCTCTCTAATCACTCTTCTGGTTGGGAGGAAAAGACACTGATCACATGCTCGGGGGGGGGGGGGGGGGGGAATTATATCCCTGAGACACATCCCACATAAATGAGAAATATAGCAGGGGGAGGACCCCAAAGTTGGAAAACCTTTAGATGAATACAGGGGAAAATAATATTAGTGACAGGCAAAGCATGGTCACATAAGTAACAAAGATTTGCACTTTTGAACAGTTATTGTTTCTCTGTTTGTTTATTTTTTAACATATAGGGAGGCTAATGGTTATTTCTGGATAATTTATCTGGAACAAACCTGGCCCTATCTCCTTCAAATACTAGATGCTTTACAGTAATACTAATTTAATTGAATAATCTAATTGCTAGTAGAGCTTCAGTTCTGCAGCCACATATGCAGTATATGCTAGCTTTCTTTCTTACTTAGAGAGAGATGCCTTTCTTTTTTTCTGACCCAGCAGTTTCCTCCCACTGCTTTTGGCTTCCCACTCATTCAGAACAGGAGCTGGGATCCATCGCCATGAGCAGTCATTCATAACTATCCAAGGATTGTTGCCCTGTTGTATATCTCTTCCCAATTTTCTTTAGTCCTGTCCTTGCTGTGACTGTCCTTG
Source organism: Rhinatrema bivittatum (assembly GCF_901001135.1). Taxonomy (NCBI): domain Eukaryota; kingdom Metazoa; phylum Chordata; class Amphibia; order Gymnophiona; family Rhinatrematidae; genus Rhinatrema; species Rhinatrema bivittatum. The sequence continues at coordinate 574,336,735 of NC_042616.1, forward strand.
GCCAAGGACCAAGCATCGGGACTCCTTCCAAAGCCCTGCATTCGATGGTCCTAAACCTGAAAATTAGGCAGTACTCTAGTCCAATGGTTGGAGTGTCCTGCCCACAGGAGCTGTGGACATTGGCTTTGCGACATCTCCAGCCCCTGACCTGAATGGGGAGCAGAGTCCTGACCCAGAAGTCAAACTCTGGCTATCTGCATGGCTGTGCTCAGCACTGTCACTAAGCTGACCTAGCCCCCCATGATGTACTCTTCTGATTATCAGTGAAATTCTATTTTATTACCTTATGTGATGGGTTTTTTTTTTGTGTGTTCTCTTTTTAATCTTATGTCCATTATTGAATTCCTGTTGTTCTTTTCTTTTTTCACTGTGCCAGTCAGGCTGCTCGATCATAGATCCTCAAAATAACAAATTCAAAATCAACTTGTCCAGAAATATACAGCAGAGGTTTTAAATTTCAGCTGGTCAGCAAGGCAGCTAATTCAGAAAAGTAAACTGCCTAGAAATAGATCCTGTGCAGGACATGGAACGTGAATAAATGCCTTGTGCTCTTGTGAACAGAGTAACTACTGTTCAGTCATCATATAAAGGGTATTCGGCGCTATCAGAGTGTAGCATTACTGAAGTATAAACTTTTTCTCTACTACAAACAAGGCAGAAATCAAAAGGAGGGATTGTCATGGCTTTGGCTGCAAGAAGTAATGCTTTGCAAGATATTTTGGGGAGTTTGGGGATAGAGAGAGCAGGACTTTGGCTTCTCATCACCATGATGAAGGGGGAGTCTTTCCCGAAGGGGCAGGCTGCTCCTTAACCAGGATGGAATCAGGCTGCTGGCGCTAACCTTTAAAAAGGAGTTAGAGCAGCTTTTAAATTAGAACAAAGGTGAAAGCCAGCTGTTGCTCAGCAGCGCATGGTTCAGAGGGATGTATCTTCAAAAGATACCATGAAGCAGGAGAGTTATGGCATCCCGAGAGATTCCAATAAAAGCAAAAGTAGTCCTTGTATCTATAAGTAAATAATCACCTAATCTAAAAAGAGTCCAAATAATTTCTGTCAACTGAAAAGCAGGCTGTTAATACAAACAAAAAGCACACTTTGAAATGTTTGTATGCCAATGACAGAAGTCTAAGAAGTAAGATGGGAGAATTAGAGTGTAGAGAGACTTAACTGGCATCTCCGAGACCTGGTGGAAGGAGGATACTCTTTACTAAATGGGATAGTGCCATATCAGAGTACAAATTATATCGCAATAATAGGGAGAAGCAACTTGGTGGTGGGGTAGTGCTTTATATCCGAGATGGCATCGAGTCCAACAGGATAAGGATCCTGCTGATGCGTCCATCGGTCTTCGACGGCTTTACCCCGCTTGCCTCACTTTATTCTCGGCTCCTCCCCCTTACCTGGGCAAGATGGCTACCGCAGCGTCTACAAGCCGACCTCTCTGGCGTCCCCAGAATGGCTATGGTGCAGCCTCCTGCCATTGCTCCTCCCAGGTACCTACTAAGGTGCACGCATGCTTGCAACCCACGACTTTGTACCACCCTTGGCGCAAACCTCGAGGGCGTTCCCTCATGCTGACATCACGCCATCTGGGTATATTACTTTCACTGATTTGCTAGCTTCCCAAGTTAGCAAGGACTCGAATCCATTCCTGTCTATGCTACTCTGCCGCTTCCGTGCTGCCGCCAGAGACTCTCTCTCTGCCCTTCGGGGTAATTACTAACCTGGGTACCCGCTCCTTGGGGCCCTCTGCCTTATTTCAGGTGCCTTTCAGGGAGCAGGTACTCGCTCCTCGAGTGCCTGCTCTCCTTGCCTTGCCGCCTGTATCTTCTACAACTTATCTGGTGGAATCGCATATCAACAGCAATACCTAGTGAGTACTCTAATCTCTCAGTCTATCTCATCCACAGTATCTCCTCACTGGGAGACCTGCTGCGGAACCTCCTGACATCATCTAGGAGAGAAGGGCTCCCTCTGCCGAGGTCCCTAAGACTGCAACTACTGCCTGCCTCACTACTGCCACCTGGTGGCTATCATCAAGCTGTCTAATAAAATAACTATTCCTGTGGTTTTGTGTAGTATGAGTCTAGCCCAGTGCTGTGGCTTCTCACGGGGCTCCTCCCCGTGGGCATGGTCACCTCCACAGGACCCAAGGATCCACAAAATGAGCCATCTTCAAGAACTGATCTACGGTTACCCATATGGTGTTATTTCCTCCGGAAGATGGTAAATCTACCATGAAGTCTGTGGCAATATGTGTCCATGGTTCTTCTGGCACTGGCAGGCGTTGGAGTAGACCCCAGGGACAACCCGGCTGTGTCTTCTGTTTAGCGCAGTTTGCGCATGAAGCAATGTAGGTGAATGTGTCTTCCTTCATGGTGGGCCACCAATAAAAGGTTTGAAGCTTAGACAGGGTTCTATGTTGACCAGGATGTTCTGAAAGTTTGGAGTCGTGGGCCCAAGCCAATAACTTTTTTCTGAGGTTCTTGGGTACGATAGTCTTTCCTGCAGGTACAGAGTGGGTAGCTGCTAATATGACCTTCTCGGGGTCAATGATGTGTTGCGGTTCTTCTGGAATGTCCTCAGAGAGGAATGAGCGAGATAGAGCGTCAGCTCTGATATTCTAATCTCCAGGGCGGTACTTGAGTACAAAGTTGAATCTGTTGAAAAACAGAGACCAATTTTAGGGATGTGAATCGTTTTTTAACGATTTAAATTATCGTCCGATAATCGTCATTAATCGGTAAGGACTCGATACAATAGGAATTCCCTCGATTTATCGTGAAAAATCGTTAAATCGAGTATGGGAATTATTTGGGGGGAGGGCGGGAAAACCGGCACACCAAAACAACCCCTAAACCCACCCCAACCCTTTAAAACCAATCCTTTACCCTCCCCCACCCTCCCGAACCCCCCCCAAAATGTTAAATTACCTGGTGGTCCAGTGGGGGGGTCCCGGCGTGATCTCCCGCTCTCAGGCCATCGGCGCCATTTTGGCTACCACTGATAAAAATGGCGCCGATGGCCCAATAAAAAAAAAACCACCCCGACCCTTTACAAATTACCCCTTTGCTTCTCCCACCCTCCCAAAAACCTTTTACATGTACCTGGTGGTCTAGCGGGGGGTCCGGGAGCCATCCCTTCAATCATACTCTCGGTGCCGGTGCTGGACTGGTTTCAAAATGGCGCCGATCGCCTTTGCCCTCACTATGTCACAGGGCCGCTACCCCGTAGGGCAGAGAGAAGCGGCAGAGTAGTGTAGACAAGAACGGATTTGAGTCCTTGCTAACTCGGGGAGCTAACAAAATAGTGAAGATAATATTCCCAGATGGCGTGACGTCAGCATGAGGGAACGCCCTCGAGGTTCGCTCCAAGGGTGGTACAAAGACGTGGGTTGAGCGTGCCCGTGCAGCCTAGTAGGTACCTGGGAGGAGCAATGGCATGAGGCTGCATCATAGCCATTCTGGGGATGCCAGAGAGGTCGGCTTGTAGACGCTGCAATAGCCATCTTTCCCAGGTAAGCGGGAAGAGCCGTGAATAAGGTGAGGCAAGCGGAGCAAAGCCGTCGAAGACCGACGGACGCAACACAGTCCAGATGTATTCCACGCAATAAGAAAGGTGGAAGGAAGACCAAACAATTGTTGGTATTGTTAAAAAGTGAGGTGAAAGAGGCTATTTTCGCCATGCATTAGGAAAGGTGGAAGGAAGGCAAAACGACTACCAGCATGGTTACAAGGTGAGGTAAAAGCCAAAAAAAATTCTTCAACAACTGGAAGAAGGATCCATCTGAAGAAAATAGGAAAAAAGCATAAGCATTGGCAAGTTAAATGTAAAACATTGATGAAACAGGCTAAGAGATAATTTGAAAAGAAGTTCATAGTGGAACACAGGATTTGGTGAGAGATGTAACAGTGGTGGGGCCACTTGGCAATAGTGATCATAACATGATCAAATTTGAACTAATGATTGGGAAGGGGGACAATATGTAAATCTACAGCTCTAACACTAAGGGGTAGATTTTCAAACCGCGCGATTTGGCATACTTTTGCTGGCGCATCAGGCGCAAGCAAAAGTATGCGGGATTTTAGTAGATACGCGCGTATCCGCTAAAATGCTGGATCGGCGCGCGCAAGGCTATCAATTCCGTACAGCCGGCGCGTGCCGAGCCGCGCAGCCTACCCCCGTTCCCTCCCTTCCCCTACCTAACCCACCCGCCCGGCCCTGTCTAAACCCCCCCTTACCTTTGTCGGGGGATTTACGCCTCCCAGAGGGAGACGTAAATCCCCGCGTGCCAGCGGGCCGCTAGCGCGCCGGGACGCGACCTGGGGGTGGGTCCGGAGGGCGCGGCCACGCCCCCGGACCGCCCCGGGCTGTAGCCATGCCCCCGGGCCCGCCCCCGGAACGCTCCCGACACGCCCTGAAAACGCTGTGCGTTCGGGCCCGCCCCCAACACGCCCCCCTCAGAAAACCTCGGGACTTACGCGAGTCCCGGGGCTCTGCGCGCGCCGGTAGGCCTATGTAAAATAGGCTCACCGGCGAGCAGGGCTCTTAAAATCCGCCCCTAAATTTTCAAAAGGAAAACTTTGTAAAATGAGGAAAATAGAAAAAAACTGAAAGGTGCAGCTGCAAAGGTTAAAAGTGTACAACAGGTATGGACATTGCTTAAAAATACAATCTTAGATGCGCAGTCCAGATGTATTCCATGCAATAGGAAAGGTGGAAAGAAGGCAAAATGATTACCGTCATGGTTAAAAGGTGAGGTAAAAGAGGCTATTTTAACCAAAATAAATCCTTCAAAAATTGGAAAAAGCATCCATCTAAAGAAAAAAGGAAAAAGCATAGGCATTGTCAAGTTAAGTGTAAAACATTGATAAAACAGGAGAGAATTTGAAATAAAGTTGGCCATAGAAGCAAAAACTCAAAAACTTTTAAAAATATTTCTGAAGCAGGAAGCCTGTGAGGGAATTGATTGGACCATTAGATGATTGAGGGATTAAAGGGGCATTTATAGAAAATAAGGACATCATGGAAAGACTAAATGAATTATTTTTGTTTTAGTGTTTAGTATTGAGGATGTTGGGGAAATGTTCTGGAGATGGTTTTCAAGGGTGATGGTTCAGATGAACTGACCCAAATCATGGTGAACTTGGAAGATATAGTAGGCCAGATTGACAAACTGAAGAATAACAAATCACATGGACTGGATGGTTCATAACCCAGGGTTCTGAAAGAACTAAAAAATGAAATTTCAGACCTATTACAAGTAGTTTGTACCTATCATTAAAATCATCCAATGTACCTGAAGACTGGAAGGTGGCCAATGTAATCCCAATGTATAAAAATGACTCCAGAGGTAATCTGGAAAACCTTAGACCAGTGAGCCTAACTTCAGTGCCAGAAACAATCATAGAAACTATGTTAAAGAATAAGATCACAGAACATATAGGTAGACATGGTTTAATGGGATACAGCCAGCATGGATTTACCCAAGGGAAGTCTTGCCTCATAAATCTATATTTTTTTGAAGGAGTGAATAAACATGTAGACAAAGTAGAATTGCATAGTCTGTTTGCACAGTGGCAAAAGGTAAACAGTGGAGTGCCTCAGGGATCTGTACTTGGACCGGTACTTTTAAATATATTTATAAATTATCTGTAAAGGGGTACAATGAGTGAAGTGATCAAATTTGCAGATGACACAAAGTTATTCAGAGTAGTTAAATTACAATCGGATTGTGATAAATTGCAGGAGGACCCTGCGAGACTGGAAGATTGTACATCCATATGGCAGATGAAATTTAATGTAGACAAGTGTAAGGTGATGCATATAGGGAAAAATAACCCATGCTGTAGATTCACATTCTTAGATTACATATTAGATGTTACCACCCAGGAAAAATATGTGGGTGCCATAGTTATTACATTGAAACTGTTGGCTCAGTGTCCTGTGACAGTCCAAAAAGCAAACAATGCTGGAATTATAAGGAAAGGAATAACAAATAAAATGGAGGATGTCATAATGCTTCTATCGTTCCATGGTTAGATCGCAACTTGAATACTGCATGCAATTCTGGTCGCCACATCTCAAAAAAAATATAGTTGCACAGGAGAAAGTACAGAGAAGGGCAACCAAAATGATAAAGGGAATGGAATTGCTCCCCTATGAGGAAAAGCTAAAGACGTTATGGCTGTTCAGCTTGGAGAAGACAGCTGAGTGGGGATATGATAGAGGTCTACAAAATCATGAAAAGTCTTGAATGGGTAAATGTGAATCAGTTATTTACTCTTTTGGATAATACAAGGGCTGGGGGCACTCCATGAGGTTAGTAAGTAGCACATTTAAAACAAATCAGAGAAAATTCTTTGTCACAATTAAGCTCTGGAATCTGTTGCCAGAGAATGTGGTTAAGGAAGCTAACGTAGCTGGGTTTAAAAAAGTTTTGGATAAGTTCCTGGAGGAGAAGTCAATAAATTACTGTTAATCAATGGGGAATAGCCACTGCTTGTTGCCGGCATTTGTAGTCTGGCATCTATTTAATGTTTGGGTACTTTCCAGGTACTTGTGACTTGGATTGGCCACTCCTGGAAACAGGATGCTGGCCTTGATGGACCTTTTGTCTGGCCCAGTATGGTATGTCTTATGATTTGTGGTAATGAAGTTTGCTATAAACAAGGATCACTGTTGAATAGTTATCTCACTGAAAGCTGGCTTCAGAATGATTGCTGGCAGTTGTCCTTCCAACTGAAATAATGTCAATAGAACAATCCACATAGCTGTTTCTGCTTTCACCATAATTTCATTTGTATTCTTTGAAGTGAATTTTAAAAGCCTGGCATGTGCATCAGTCAGGGGGATGCGTGAATAAGTTGGGCTGATGTGCGCTGACCCTATTTTAAAAAGCGCCCAGATAAACACATAAAACCCACTGCTCACACATCTGAAAAGTTTCCAAAAAGGGCCAATGCAGGGCCTGGGTGGTTGGACATGGGAATTTTGTGGCTTGGCCAAGAGTTGTGCACATAAATACTTACGTGCTCCGGCGCACGCTGAGGTCGCCTTCCGCGTAACTTGTGCTATGGAGGACGTGTACGCAATGAAATAAAAGGATCCAAGCCATTTCTTAAGGGTTTAATGAGTCAGGGGTAACTGGGGGGAGTGTAGGCCAGAAGATCCCAGCCTTTTTGGGATCCCTTTTTCGTTCTCCAAAATTTCCTCGGATCCCCACATGCTTCTCTTTCTTTGGTTATGTGCCGTATATAGAAAAGTTAGTAATGTAATGAATAATTATATGCTCACCAGACTCATTGATAATATATAAAACTTATTAAATAATGCTCACTAATAAAAACTGAATGCATATAATTGCAAATCACAGCTGTAAATGTGTAAGAATGAACTCATATTCAATAACTTATGTCGTGTAACAGCTTGATCTGTTTGGATCTAGAACGACTGGAGGGAATGGACTAGTGGAAGCAAAGAGAGAGTAGCGGGCTGGTATAAAGAGTCAGATCGGTGAAGATGTACAGATGGAGAGAGAGAGACAGACTGGTAGAGCTGGACTGGTGGAGGGAAAGAGGGAGACTAGCTGGAATGGATTGTGGAGCAAAGACAGAGAGAGAGGCACTGGTGGGGAAGGGGGAAAGAGGGATGTTTGAGTTAGGCCCACATCACTAAGGGCCTCATTTACCAATATCGCATTGGTAACGCATTAAGGGGCGTGTCCCATGCAAATGAGGCTTTTTTCGTGCAGTGGGGAAACATCGCGTGCGGCGATGTTTTCGCGATTTGCGCAAATGTGTTCGCAAATCGCGAAATATCGTCGCAGTGCGCGATAAAACCAACGAATCATCGCACTGCACGAAAGTGTCCAGACAGCCTATTTCCACTCTTAGGTTGTATGAAATGGAGCAATTGTCTCACACCTCTGTTTAGTTCCCGGACAGGCATGGGGGGGTGAGAGAGAGAGAGAGAGAGAGAGAAGAGATTTGGGCAACATTCTCTCAACCTAGCTTGTTGTTGCCCAGGTAGAGTGTCCATCAAGCTAGGTTGAGAGAACATTGCCCAAATCTCTTCTTGGAGTGAGTTTCCTCACTCCGAAGGTCATCAAATCTTCACAAGAGACCACTGTTCTGTTCGTACGTCTCATGTTGAATGTGAACGTGGCCCCCAACCCCCTACGCTCCTACCTAATCCCCACCTCGAGTTACTAGGTGGGCCTACCATGGGGATACAAATAGCTGTCTAGGGAGTAGGATCTATAGCAAGTCTCTCTCTCTCTCTCTCTCTCTCTCTCTCTCTCTCTCTCTCTCTCTCTCTCTCTCTCTCTCTCTCTCTCTCTCTCTCTCTCTCTCTCTCTCTCTCTCTCTCTTAGAACACGATAAGAATCATGGTATTTTTTTTTATTAGTAGTATTTTGAAGAATATTACCTGTGATAGAGAAACCACCTTGTTCGTTTGATCTTGTCAGGGGTCCAGAGGCTCTCTCCACACCTGCCTGTCACCAAATTCCATGTATTCAGACAGGACACCCCTGCTCATAAAGCAAGAGGCACTGCTACAAACATTTTGCAGTACTATCGCAAGGTGTTGGACATACATATTAGTTGCATCTCTAGACAGAAGAACCTTCTAAGTAACAAAGAAACACCTAGTAAAACTACCCCTAAATTTATTTAAGAGCATCAATCAAAAATTCTTCCATATTGGAGTAGGACAAATCCTTCAAATTCTAGAATACCCTGAGCTCACAGAATCTCCCCCAACAAAGGGTGGAGAGCAGAACATTTCTCCTTACCACTCACCACAGAAAAATAATATTCAAATTCAGTTGTCACCTCAGTAACAGCAACACAAATGCCCTCTGCTACCAGGAATATTGTATAAGACAAAATTCTGCAAAAAATATACTCATAATCTATAAGAAACCATCTATACCTTAACACCCTAACCGGAAAACTCAAACAGTAACCATCTAATCTGCAAAAGGACAACACTGCAAATATTATATCAGGCCCTAAAACACCAATACACCTCAAATTAGGAAACAGAACAAGTCAGGCTGCTATAGATCCCCTATATAGAAACTACACGCTAGCAAAATTCCTCACTTCGCTCACATGAATAACATAGATAGACCCTCACCAAATACAGAATAGAGACCAAAAGTAGAAATACAAATGTGCAGACAAAAACTGAACTGGAAGATGCCAGACTCTGTGGGCTTGATTTTAAAAGGCATTTACACACTTAGAATTGGGTTTCACATGTGTAAATGCACTTTACTCGAGTAAGCTGAAAATTGCTACAATATATGCCATTGAATTGTCCTTAGAATTTACTTACATAAGTGCTCTTTACTCAAGTAAATGGCTTTCCAAAATTGCTATGATAGTATGTTACATTTATATATGTAACTCCTTTGAAAATTACCTCCTGTATGCATTGCAACAGTGGAAAACAGAAACATTGCCATTCCTCATAAAACATCAAATACAATAAGAAATATAAAATACCAATCACTGTAAAACCATAATAATAAAAAGAATATTTCAAAACAAGTGAAATATTCAATATCCAATAATTTAAAACTTATTTAAATAATTTTTAAATTCCCCCCCCCCAAATATTTCAAAACATCAGACACATCATATAACAGCCAACAATTAAAACTAATAAGGATTTAAAAATTCCCCCTCTTCATACCTGTGAACTTTTGATTTCCAGTCACCCTGATATTGCTGTGGATTAATAGGGTGGGGAGGAGGGTACATAAACTTTCTCCTCTCTATCATACACACACACACACACATGCACACGTTAATTCTCACTCACACATACATGCTCTCTTTCTCTCTCTCTCTCTTTCTCTCTCTTCTCTCTCTCACATGCTCACACAAACATGTTTCCTCTCTCTTACACACATTCCTCTCTCTTACACACATGCTCCCTCCCTGTCTCATATTATAAAATTGATTATCTCGGCATGCGATGGCTTGTGGAGCTGCACCGTTTATAAAATACCGCATATTTTTGCTCCAAAGGTATGTGCAAATATTTTCAAGGCAAAAAAAACACATGCTTTATCTATTATATAAACATACAAGTATATATTTTAGGCACGTAAAAAAAATGTAACATGTACGTGTAATATCTCCAATTTATATGCACAGGTAGATTTTTTTTAAAGCATGTGTGTAGGCCATTTTGAAAATACGTGCTTGTGCACTTGGAATCACCAGATTGTCAATATCTCTGCCAGTTCACCCAGTCCTTCCTCAGTTCACCTAGACTCTATATCACTTCACCCTGAACTCCCTACAATTCATCTAGATCTTCTACCCCAAAACTGCAGGCAACAGACAAGTCTGATTTTTCACTAGTGCTAGTCAAGTAACGGGCATAAAAGTGTACAAATAAGGTTTTTTTGTAATCTATATGTGTATATGTGTACATCTCTCATACAAAATAGCAACTACCGTGAATACTTCTGAATCCTCCCTAGGGATGCCCTTAACCCACCCCTTCTCCCCTCTCAGTAAAATGTATGTGCAAAATGGAAGATACGCATGTACACTTGAACTGTTGCCTTTCAGTTATACTGAATTTCTCTCAGCAGAGACTTAAATTCTCCCTCCCCTCCTGTTCCCAGCAGCTGGATCATGAAGCAGAGAATTTAAGTCTCTGCTGAGAGAAATTCAGTATAACTGGAAGGCAACAATTCTTCAGCCAGTTTGTTTTCCCCAAGTTTTTGCCACCCTAGGTAATAAATCAAATACAAAAACCTGTGAATATATAGTATTTTATCGATTTTTAATTTAACAATATCAAAAGACAATTCATTAAAAAACTCTTTGTTAATATAATCTCATACACAATATAACGTATCTACAAATCATTCATTCACCATTCAAACTTATCATAAAGACATTACAGATGACAAATTCCACATTTAGCAGATTACAAACAAATTAAAACACATTATCTAATTATCCCCCCAAAATGTTTATTTGGTATTCCTTCTTTTTTTCTTTTTTTTCACGGTGGTGTAATCCTTCCAATTCACTATCTTCAATTGTATCTATTTCATTTATTTAATTACATTCTTCTTCCCATTAAATTCTTCTTCCTGACAAGAGAGAGAGACTCCTGTTTCAGCAGATGGTTTCATCAGGGGATGTATCATGTACTTTATATCAGATTACTTCTTCACACCAAATCAGCACTAGTGTTTCAAGGGATCACTCACTTCAAATATTCATATCTAAAAAATACAAATTTCCTTCACTTTTCCCAGTACTATTAACTTAGGGATTCTTTCCATGTCTAGACAATGATAATATATGCAGAATTGGTAGGAAAAAAACAGTATTTCCTGTCTATTTGAATTTTACAACCTTACAGAGCAAACTAGCAAGGCAAGGAGCAAACAAATCGCATAGTGTATGAAATTCTTTCTGTAAGATTTTCTCACTATTAATAATTAATTGAACAAAATGTAATTTGTTTTTCATTATTAAAAAAAATCATTTTGTCCTGCACTTTTTGATGTAACACATAAGTATCTTTCACTAAAAAGCTGTCAGTTTAAAATTACCATAGGATACACTGTATGCTTGTCCAAACTTTTAATTTTTTTTTAAATGATGTCTTTATTCATTTTATAAAGCCAAACATGAGTAACAGTATACACATACAAAGTACATTCTAATCTTAACAGTTCAATAGACAAAAAAATTTGGTAGCCCCCCCCCCCCCCCCCCCCCCCCGCAATGTTCCAGTAGGATGTGACTTGAAAAAGATTATAATAGTGTGGTAGAAAATATATTCTTATCAAATGCTTGGCATCCCTACCCCCTTCCCAAGGCCCATCTCCCCCAACTCAGGACTCCCCCCCCCCCCCCCATATAAATGAAACAATCCACATAAAGATGAGAGAGACTATCTAGAGAGTTGTCTTTCTACTGCTAGTCAGGTTATCTGCCCCGAAAAGACTATAAGTTTATGGCTCCACTTGACCAGGACAGGCACACCAAGGTAGGATTACAGAAAGAAGAAATCATTCCACGCTTTCTCTATTTTTGGTTTCCCATTTTAAGGTCTCTAATTTTTTTTTCAAACATGCCTGATTGTCCTTAGGATTCAGGGGCTCGGTGTACGACATCTAAAAGAGTATTGGCTCTCAACCAGAGAGCAGAGGTGAACTATAATTAATCCTTGTGCAGGAATGAATCTGGGATCATTCCTGGGGAAAATGGGTGAAGATGATCTATGGCACCTATCTGGTGTTAACCAGATCTACAACATCAAGATTTTGATGAGAGAAGTATGGAAGTATTCTCCAAGTACCAATAAGGGAAGTGAGGAGAATGGTTGAACAACTGGGCAAAGGTTTGAAAATGGGACTTTAAATACTCTTAAATGAGGAAAGCATAAGTGTTGGCAAGTTAAATGCAAGACATTGATAAGACAGGCTAAGAAAGAATTTGGAAAGAAGTTGGCCATAGAGTCAAAAACTCACAGTAAAATTTTAAAAAAATATATCCAAAGCAGAAAGCTTGCGAAGGAGTCAGTTAGACTGTTAGATGATCAAGGGGTTAAAGGGGCAATTAGAGAAGACAAGGCCATCGTGGAAAGATTAAACAATTTCTTTGCTTCGGTGTTTACTGAAGAGGATGTTGGGGAGATTCCCGTTCTGGAGAAGGTTTTCATGGGTAATGATTCAGAGGGACTGAATCAAATCACGGTGAACCTAGAAGATGTGGTAGGTCTGATTGACAAACTGAAGAGTAGTAAATCACCTGGACCGGATGATATACACCCCAGGGTTCTGAAGGAAATAAAATGAAATTTCAGATCTATTAGTAAAAATTTGTAACTTATCATTAAAATCATCCATTGTACCTGAAGACTGGTGGTGGCTAATGTAACTCCAATATTTTAAAAGGGCTACAGGGGTGATCCGGGAAAGTACAGACCAGTGAGCCTGACTTCAGTGCCAGGAAAAATAGTGGAAAGTGTTCTAAAGATCAAAATCACAGAACATATAGAAAGGCATGGTTTAATGGAACAAAGTCAGCATGGCTTTACCCAGGGCAAGTCTTGCCTCACAAATCTGCTTCACTTTTTTGAAGGGGTTAATAAACATGTAGATAAAGGTGAACCGGTAGTGTATTTGGATTTTCAGAAGGCATTTGACAAAGTTCCTCATGAGAGGCTTCTAGGAAAAGTAAAAAGTCATGGGATAGGTGGCGATGTCCTTTCGTGGATTACAAACTGGTTAAAAGACAGGAAACAGAGTAAGATTAAATGCAATAAGGGGATTAGCGCCTCTACAACACATGTCCAACACGGAGTGAAACTAATAGTGCTCATCATATGCAAATACATGTGAATGAGGCTATTAGCTATTCACTCCCTATGCAAAAAACAAATGTGCATCTGGAAAGCACATTTTAGTGATCAGCAATTAACGCCAGCCCGGAGCACGCATTAATTGCTGAGTGCTACTAAAACTAGTGCAGAAAAAACTGCTTTTCTGTACTGCCTCCTACTTAATATCGTTGGGATATTAAGTAGAAGGAATAATTCTTTAAAAAAATTATAAAAAAAAAAAGTTTAAAATACGTGCTGGCAGGGGTTAGGAAAATGGCCGCTGATAAATTCAGTGTCCATTCTCCAAACCTGACTACCGGCACCAGTAGGAGTGTATAAATCAATATTAAGGCGTCAGGCACTTAATATTAATTTTTTCACTCCTTCACTTAATGCCCATTGGTCCTTTTCACTGACATTTGTCAGTGAAAAGGACCAATCCCATTTCAGGACAGCCTTCTGAAAGGAGATTGGTCCTTTCACAGACATATGAAAGTAAAGGGACCAATCGGCAATAAGTGAAGGATTGAATAAATTAATATTAAGTGGCTGACACTTTAATATTGATTTATTAACTCTTTCTGGTGCCCATAGTCAGGTTAGGAGAATGGACACTGGTGAGAAAAATGGGACGCTGTTAAATTCAGCATCCGTTTTCTGAACTGGCAGACAGCTACTGACAGCAGACCTCTCTCCGGCATGTGCTGTCAAAGAGGCGCGAGGGGCGCACAATCGCCCCTAGCGCCTCCTCGACAGTGCGAGACCTAATTTAAATATTGCATTGCGTTCCCAGGAGAGGTACCTTGGGGCACGTTATGAAAGCAGGCTCTAAACACACAGTGCCAGCTTTCAGCGCAACTTTTTTACATTGGCCCCATAGTGGATAACACATTGAAATCGTCGGCTCAGTGTGCTGCAGCAGTCAAAAAAGCAAACAGAATGTTGGGAATTATTAGGAAGGGAATGGTGAATAAAACGGAAAATGTCATAATGCCTCTGTATCGCTTCATGATGAGACCGCACCTTGAATACTGTGTACAATTCTGGTTGCCACATCTCAAAAAAGATATAATTGCGATGGAGAAGGTACAGAGAAGGGCAACCAAAATGATAAAGGGGATGGAACAGCTCCCCTATTAGGAAAGACTAAAGAGGTTAGGGCTGTTCAGCTTGGAGAAGAGACGACTGAGGGGGGATATGATAGAGGTGTTTAAAATCATGAGAGGTCTAGAACGGGTAGATGCGAATCAGTTATTTACTCTTTCGGATAATAGAAAGACTAGGGGGCACTCCATGAAGTTAGCATGGGGCACATTTAAAACTAATCGGAGAAAGTTCTTTTTCACTCAATGCACAATTAAACTCTGGAATTAGTTGCCAGGTGATATGATTAGTGCAGTTAGTGTAGCTGGGTTTAAAAAAGGTTTGGATATGTTCTCGAAGTCCATTACCTGCTATTAATCAAGTTGACTTAGAAAATAGCCACTGCTATTACTACCATCAGTAGCATGGGATAGGCTTAGTTTTTGGGTACTTGCCAGGTACTTATAGCCTGGATTGGCCACTGTTGGAAACAGGATGCTGGGCTTGATGAACCCTTGTTCTGACCAAGTATGGCATGTTCTTATGTTCTTAAAGATTTTCCTAGCCACCAAATTATGGGAGAACGCCCCAAAACTACTCCACAGATTGGAATGGATCAGTAATAATTCAAGAAAGCATGGGATAAACACTGGGGATCTCTGAGGGAGTGATGGGATTGTAGAGCTGAAGAGTTGGTGTGAGCAGGCAGACTAGATAAGCCACATGTTCTTTCTTTTCTGCTATCATGTTTCTATGTTTCAAAACTCAAAATCATTTATTTTACACAGCGTTATGAATTCAGTAATATTGTTTTATTTTTCTTGGTTTCTGCTCAGTTTCTGGCAGTAGCTCTTCTGCAGTCTAGCAAAGAAAACATTTACTCTTTTCCCATAAATATAGCAGGTATCCATGCCGAACCCCAGTTCCTGTTCTGTATTTTGAACATCTTGTCCTTCATGTTTAAGAGTTCTAGAAGGTTAAAATGCAGCAGTGCATCACTATTTAAAGTGCTGATTATTAATTGATGATGTTCTGTCACACTGCTTGATCACCTGATGCAGCCTCAGAAAAAAGTAATTGCTACAGTGTCTGTAGGGTAAGACTAAAGACCTCTCATCATGCTATTACAGTATTTTTGTGCTTTCAAGAACTATATGAGATGATCGGGCCCAGAAAGTGCTTAAATAACCTTCATTTTTAATCAGTGTTTAACAAAATCTTGTTCCAATAAAAATTTTAGGGCTTGATTTACTAAGGCTTTTCTCTCATTCTGTGTCTATGGCAAAATGTTTAGTAAATTAGGTAACAGATTCTGTGTAGTTTAATTAGTGTGAATACCAGATTTCTAGTAAGCCTGTTTTAAACAAATAATATTGAACAAGATGATTTGGTCTTAAAAATCTTGACCTCTTTGTACTTATTTCACCATTGTAGTATAAGAAAAGCATTACTAACTACCAGTGTGAAAAAAAAATAAAATATAGGTCAACCACAGTGATGGATTTTCAACAGAAGGTTGTAATTGCCAACATGTGTGTGTGTTTGTGTGTGTGTGTGTTTAATATTGTTTTGTTGGCTTGCTTTGCATGTAATGCAATAAATGATTAACATTATGCAGTTTCCTAATGTTGCTGTTTGTGGATTCTCTTTCATCCACAATACAAACATGCACAGCTTTCTCCGAGGACAAGCAGGATGGCAGGCCTCGCATGTGCGTGATATCATTCACTGGACCTTTGAGCATGCTCTACTGAGCATGTGCAGCCCTAGCTCCCTCCCTGCCTCCAGGCACAGCCCCTTGCTCTCATTCTTTCTGCAAAGCCTGCAAGTCCCGGTTTTTTGCTCTCTCGCAGCTACTGTAGTGAAAGTTCTTGGAGGTGCAGAAGCTGTTTTTCCTCACAGGGCCCTGAAGGTTGTTTTCTCCCTCATATTCTTTAGTTAGTTTTGTGTGCGCATGTATGTGTGTGTTTGTAATTTTTGTCGACCGCATGGTGTGTGGACCAGTGTCATCACAGCCTGAGTTTTGTTTTACACTAATAAATTATACTGCCCAGCAGCTTAAGTGTGTTTATTTTTTTCCTCAGCCTTCATGTGTTTTGCCTTTACAGGTCCCATGAAGCAATAGACATTTTTCAGGGTCCCTGTGTGGTCAGGCTAGACCTCTAGCCTGGGGACTTGCCTGAGTTTGATTCGGGCAGAAGCTCAATGAGATTTAGGCCTAGAAAGTGAAGGATCAGGGATCAAATTATTCCCCATGCCCCACCTCATCTTGGGCCGGACTTGGTGGAGGGGTTGGTGGTGATAATGGATGATGGAACGCTACTGTGGCGAGGAGAGCTCATCCTCCTCACATTTCTGGAAGCCACAATAGTTTCCATAAGCCCAAGTTATTATCTCCTCTAGTGCTCTGGATGATGAGGTCTCCCCTCTTCCTTGCCAGCATGTTCTGACAGGACAGTCTCCAAAGAAGCATGGGGAAATCTGAGCATGGGCATTCAGCATGGCTAATGCACTGAAGGTGCCATGCCCTGTGGGCATCGGACACCCATGCATATCTAAGAGCTAGGGCACAGATAGGAATTGACATTGGGTCATCTATCGTCATCGATATGAGGCACTATCAAGCACTATGGAACCAGATAAGTCGGGGTCATTCCAGGAATGGGTGGCAGGCATTCTGGAGAGGAGCAGAGGAAGCTGGGTTACTCTGGTTGTGACACTAACCTGCCCAAAAGTTAGCTGGATACAATTATTTAGATAACAGAGGTGGCACATTTGGGTCATTCTCTTTGGAGTTGTAGCTTAGTCCAACCATTTTGGAAAAAAGTTTTTCATTTTGTAACTCAGATATTAGACTTTGCAATTCCATTTTTAACACAACTTGCATTATTTGGCATCTTTCCGGTGAATTTTGCAGGTACTCTGAAACATAACTTGTGGATTAATAAACTCTTTATACAAGAGTCACAGCCTTATTACGGGTGTGGAGACAACCTGAGGAGCCCTCCATCACAATCTGGAACAATAAAATTATCAGTCTTTTAAGTATGGAAATTTGCCTGAGTAATCACTCCACTATATTGACCAAGAAAAAGGCTTTGTCTGTATGGATGCCAAGTTCTTAATGCTTTAGCGTATTAGCACTGATCTCTTCCTTTTTTTTTTTTTTTTGTGACATGCCTTCTCAGCAAGGGGGGGGGGAGGGTTGGGAGCCTGTGGGGGTGTGAGGACTTTGAAATATTTTGAATGTACTTGACCTTACATTAACATGTGATGTGTAACAGAACACATTTTATATCATATATTACCTTCTGTGGTTGTTAATTTTTTCAGAAATGTCAATAAAACATTTGCACACAAGAACATTATCTGGCTAACATTTAAGATACTCAAACTCAACCAACAGAAGACTGTATACTTTTATATACATTGATGTCCAGTATCTTTTCAATAGGCTAGACCATATATCGGTAATAGCCTTACTTTTGAATATACTGTTTTTGATTTGTAATTTGTGATATTTTTATATTTTATAACGTCAATTGATAGTGTCCCCTATCCAATATTACTTTAATAATGTTAATTTTCTTTATCAATAAAATCGTTATAACCATCTTTTCTTGTACTTATGTAATTATCTGCAAATAGCTCTCTCCTCCACGGTCACCCTAAATCGCAAATGTTAGCATTATTTTTCACTTAGCTAATCTTTATGTAGGATGCTATCCTCTCTTGTGAAGTCCATTTGTTATCACGAAATTGGAGCTCTTTGCCCAACACTGTCAGTGCTTCGACAATCCTCAGGGACTAGGAGAGATATATTAAAACAAATCTATAATTGTTCAAAGTCCTTTAACTAATGGTTACATCTTATTTGTGTACATATAAATCTAAAAACGTACACTTATGATGACTTGTTCACTTGTATAACGCCATTATAGATTTGGTCTAGCCTATTGAAAAGATACCGGACATCAGTGTACATAAAAGTATGCAGTCCTCTGTGGGTTGAGTTTGAGTAGTTCATAGAGAGGACTTATAGGGCTTTCTGGTTTTTAACGATTAAGATAGCCAAGATGTCAGCGGCTCAGCCATACTGTTGAACATACATGGTTAAGTTAGCTGGATAATTGCATCTGGCTAACTTGCCAAGCTGCACAGCTGAATATGGACCTCAGAGATCTCAGCTAAGTTTCAACTTAGCCGGAGAAATGGCGGGATTAAAAATCCTGCTGCAATGACGGGATCTACAACAGCTGGCTAGCTGTTTATCCAGCTAACAAATTATCATGTTAGCTCAGGGGTGAGGTAGGGAATTCTGAGGCAGAGTCTGCTATCTGGCTAATTTAGCTGGATGAATGCAGATTTTGAGCATTATCAGACTAACATAGCCTGCTAACTTTAGGACTGTTGAATATCCAAGCAAACTTAGCCAGTGTTAGAAATTATATAGAGACAGATATAGTTGTCTGTCTGTAAGGAAAACAAAACAAAACAAAAAAAACAAACCACTGATTAGAACATAAGAACATAAGAAATTGCTATGCTGGGTCAGTCCAAGGGTCCATCAAGCCCAGCATCCTGTTTCCAACAGAGGCCAAACCAGGCCACAAGGACCTGGCAATTACCCAAACACTAAGAATATCCCATGCTACTGATGCAATTAATAGCAGTGGCTATTCCTTAAGTAAACTTGATTAATAGCCGTTAATGGACTGCTCCTCCAAGAACTTATTCAAACCTTTTTTGAACCCAGCTACACTAACTGCACTAACCACATCCTCTGGCAACAAATTCCAGAGCTTTATTGTGCATTGAGTGAAAAAGAATTTTCTCCGATTAGTCTTAAATGTGCTACTTGCTAACTTCATGGAATGCCCCCTAGTCCTTCTATTATTCGAAGGTGTAAATAACCGATTCACATCTACTCGTTCAAGACCTCTCATGATCTTAAAGACCATCTATCATATCCCCCCTCAGCCGTCTCTTCTCCAAGCTGAACAGCCCTAACCTCTTCAGCCTTTCCTCATAGGGGAGCTGTTCCATCCCCTTTATCATTTTGGTCGCCCTTCTCTGTACCTTCTCCATCTCAACTATATCTTTTTTCAGATGCGGTGACCAGAATTGTACACAGTATTCCAGGTGCGGTCTCTCCATGGAGCAACACAGAGGCATTATGACATTTTCCATTTTATTAACCATTCCCTTCCTAATAATTCCTATCATTCTGTTTGCTTTTTTGACTGCTGCAGCACACTGAGCCGATGATTTTAAAGTATTATCCACTATGATGCCTAGATCTTTTTCCTGGGTGGTAGCTCCTAATATGGAACCTAACATCGTGTAACTACAGCAAGGGTTATTTTTCCCTATATGCAACACCTTGCACTTGTCCACATTAAATTTCATCTGCCATATGGACGTACAATCTTCCAATCTTGCAAGGTCCTCCTGCAATGTATCACATTCCGCTTGTGATTTAACTACTCTGAATAATTTTGTTTCATCCGCAAATTTGATAACCTCACTCATCGTATTCCTTTCTAGATCATTTATATAATATATATTGAAAAGCACCGATCCAAGTACAGATCCCTGAGGCACTCCATTGTTTACCTTTTTTCCACTGACAAAATTGACCATTTAATCCTACTCTCTGTTTCCTGTCTTTTAACCAGTTTGTAATCCATGAAAGGACATCATCTCCTATCCCATGACTTTTTAGTTTTCTTAGAAGCCTTTCATGAGGGACTTTGTCAAATGCCTTCTGAAAATCCAAATACACTACATCTACTGGTTCACCTTTATCCACATGTTTATTAACCCCTTCAAAATAACGAAGCAGATTTGTTAGGCAAGACTTCCCTTGGGTAAATCCATGTTGACTGTGTTCCATTAAACCATGTCTTTCTATATGATCTATGATTTTTATCTTGAGAATAGTTTCCACTATGTTTCCCGGCACTAAAGTCAGGCTCACTGGTCTATAGTTACCCGGTTCGCCCCTGGAGCCTTTTTTAAATATTGGTGTTACATTGGCCACCCTCCATTCTTCAGGTACAATAGATGATTTTAATGATAGGTTACAAAATTTAACTAATAAATCATACATTTTATTTTTTAGTTCCTTCAGTACCCTAGGAGGAATACCATCTGGTCCAGGTGATTTGCTACTCTTTAGTTTGTCAATCTGGCCTACTACATCTTCCAGGTTCACAGTGATTTCGTTCAGTTCGTCTGACTCATCACCCCTGAAATCCATCTCCGGAACTGGTATCTCCCCAACATCCTCATTAGTAAACATAGAAGCAAAGAATTCATTTAGTCTTTCTTCCGGAGGAAGTGGTGAAGTCCAAAACTGTGAAGGACTTCAAAGGGGCGTGGGATAAACACTGTGGATCCATCAGGTCTAGAGGAAGTGTTTAAAGAGGAGGCAGCAAAACACTGCATGGAGCAGCAGTAGCCACAGAGGCATTCACGGAGCGGGATGCCAGTGGCCAGTGGTTGGTGTTCCACCTTCATGGAGCGGAAGGATGGAGGCCTGCCATCTCCATATTTAAAAAAAAAAAAACAAAAACAAAAAAAAACAGGGGTGGGCAAGAGTATGTAAAATTAACGAAGAGTTCATAAGCTATAGGTATTACCAATTATTAGGCTTATTCAATATTTGTTGATAGATAATGTGGCTTTCAATGCATACTTCACTTTCAATACATATCCAACATAGCTCTCTGCTTCAGCAGCAGGGGAGAAGAAAAACTAATACTTCACGCATATCCAGCATAGCTCTCTGCTTCAACGGCAGGGGAGAAGTAAAACTAATACTTCACACATATCCAGCATTGCTCTCTGCTTCAACGGCAGGGAGAAGTAAAACTAATACTTCACGCATATCCAGCACCAGCATAGCTGGCGCCATTTCTACAAGCACCGGAGGTCCGAGAGTAAAAGATCACACCGGGACCCTTCCTCTGTACCCCAGGTAATTTAAGGCATTTTGGGGGGGTTCGGGAGGGTGGGGGATTTATTTTAAAGGGTCGGGGGTGGGTTTTAGGGTTGTTTTAGTGTGCCGGTTTTCCCGCCCTCCCCCCCACTGGACCCCAGGTAATTTAAGGCATTTTGGGGGGGGGGGGTTCGGGAGGGTGGGGGATTTATTTTAAAGGGTCGGGGTGGGTTTTAGGGATGTTTTAGTGTGCCGGTTTTCGATTTTCACGATTTTCACGATTTTCATGATATTTAAAAAACCCAAACGGTGACGATCCGATTCCCTCCCCCTCCCAGCCGAAATCGATCGTTAAGACGATCGATCACACGATTCACATCTCTATGAACAGGAGAAACTAGGAGACTAAATTTAGGAACTCGGCCCTAGTAAATTTTCAAAAGACCCAATTTAGGAGCCTAACTCCAAAGGTTAGGAGCCTAAACTCTTTGAAAATTGTCCCCCATGTCTGCAGCTTGTGTGTTAAATCCTTGTACTGAAGAGCATAAGCATCTTAGCCAAAAAGATTGGCTAACTGGTAATTTAGCACACATGTTCTTAGTTTTTAAATGATGGTATGACAACTAGCGAAATGAAGAAGAGAATTGTGGTCAGTTATTTTCTGATGAATTGAAAACTCAAAACTATCATGTTTTGTTAAAAATAATGATATTGCCTGGGGTCTTAAGTGCTACTACTCTCCTTTTGTTTCTTGCACTCTTCCAAAACTTTTTCTAAATGATCTGGATCATAATACACAAATTTTTTCCCTTCTCTATGCATGATACATTTACACGGAAATCTGATAATTATATTTATACCAAATGTTCTTGCTAAATTGGCTAACGTTATGAATCTTTTTCGTTTCTGCTGTGTTATAGTAGAAATAAATACTCCGAGTTCTGTAAGTTATGTTAATTTTAGGAATTGCATTTAATTGCTCAACTTAAGCTCCTCATTTTGTTTTGTAACGGGAGTAAGGGGAAAATTATGTCTGATTTAAATGTTGTATTGAGAAACGATTTGAAGTAACCCTGCTCCTAAAGAATATTCAAGTGTTAATTTGAATATATGTAACTGCATTATAAAATGTATCTTGCAAAATTTATAAATAAAGAATTAAAAAAAAAAAAATGATATCAAAAAGGGCAACAGATTATGAAACCGAAACATAAGAAAACTGAATATTCAAATCGCAACTATTAAGCCATGTGAAGAAATTTGGCAAAGAATCAAAATCAGCAATCCAGAGAAGCAATACATCATCTATGCACTGGCACTAAGAAAAAATGTACTTCTGAATAGACATTTCATAAAAACTGAAATTTAAAGGCATTAACAATGATATATAATATCAGGAGCCACTGATGTTGAAAAAGGAAAACATTTTTGGTAGAGTAATACAAGCCAAAGAGCACAAATAAATCAATAGGAATATGCTGATCCATTCTCAAGTCCAATGTATCCTGAATAACCTGAAGAACTTGTTCCTGTGGAATATTTGCATAGACTGAAGCAATGTCTGCTGTAACCAATAGCAGTTTAGATGATATTTGTGAAAGATCTTGTAAATATTGCATAATGTGAGTTGAATCATGTATGTAGGAAGCAGTCAAAGGAACATATGGACATAATAACTTATCAATCGTGATAAAAAAATGGTTCCAGTAATTATCCTTTTGATGGGTTAATAGGACGACCTGGAGAATCTCTGAAATCTTTATGGATTTTTCGTAACATATAAATAATAGGTACTATTGGATTTTCCGCCAACAAAAAAAATCTTTCTTCTGAGTGATAATGTCTTGTGGGTGCCTCCTCAGCACTGTTTCAAACCCCTTGTTGAATCCCTGGTGATCGGGTCATTTGAAAGAGGTTTATAAAGTATTTTACTGAAGACCAATTATTAAACCAAATTTTGGTGCTAGTGGTAAATAATATCAATTTACTATATCCCCTGCCATGAGAGTACCCATTCACTAGGCATGCTTTTTGGTGAGCAAGAAAAGAAATGTTGGTTAACTATGGCAAAGTCTAGCTAGACCTCAGGCTTGTGGACCTAGTGTGACCTCAATAGGCTCTACAAAATACCTTGTAACTGAGTTTTGTTCATGGTCTCGTTTGGTGGGGGGGTGGGAATACTGTATTCTTCTGCCAAATGCTAAAACTATGGGCTGAGTCAGGAGACCTCATCCTTCAGTGGCCATGGGAGTGTGGCAAATACAAGTAGTGGAGGGAATGCTGATGCAAACAGTGTTGTAAGGGGGAGCTGACTTTCATCTACCTCTTTCACTTCCATTCCTGCACTCTAGCCATCAGCTTCTCCCGCCATTAAGAATTTTGGAACTGAGGGCAACACAGGATGACTAGCATGTAAGACTCCATCTGGATGAGGAGTCTGAGCCAATTGTTCAGTTGCAAGCAGACCATAAACACCAAGATCCCATTCCATATTCCTGCTGGAAAACCTGTAACTTCTCTTCCAAGTGGTTGACCCTGGGGATGACCTTAATGACGGCTGCTGTTGAATTCAGGGCCTTGGAGGTATTCTGAAGGGTTGCAGGACATGCACTGTCTCTGTAATTTGTAACCAGTCCCCAGGGTATGATCTAAACTTATCAGATCCTCTGATTGTCCCCATTGTTCACTGAACCTATGTGGTTGCCATCATCTGTAATGAAAAAAAAAACCAGGAATATTCTTATCTTTCCACCCTAGCAAGCCCTCTGTCATCCCATGATCATTCCCTGTCATTCCCTGACATCTCTAAGACATGGGCTGAGGTATGGCTCTTGTCCATCACCTTGGTGTGCAGCACAGCCCATATTTACGCTGCTGGTGCACCTCTGCTAGGGTTCCTTCCTGCCCCTGCCTTGTCCAGCTGCCAAAGAGAGACAGCTGAGTATTCTTGACAGTGACTGTGTTTGCTTTCAGTAGGCCTGCTGATATATTGTATCACTCTAAAAGTAACAAATAGAAAACTTTAGAGTTCACCTAGCCTTTACACAGCTTCTAATAACACACTACACTATAGGAATGTGCATTTGTTTACAATGAATGGCACATCAGAAATGAAAGGACCCTATTCATTGCATTTGTGGGGGTCTACAAAATGAATGGGGTAGTTCCCACAAATGAAACATTTCCTATTCATTTAGCTACCATTGATTTCAATGGCTCATTAAAGTCTATGGAGCCGGTGTGCAAGGAGGTCGCTCCTGGACCCCCGCTGGACTTTTGGCAAGTCTTGTGGGGGTCAGGAGGCCCCCCCAAGCTGGCCAAAAGTCCCTGTGGGTCCAACGGGGGTCCCGGAGCGACCTGCCGTCAGACGCCAGGACTCAAAATGGCGCCGATAGCCTTTGCCCATACTATGTCACAGGGGCTACCGGTGCCATTGGTCAGCCCCTGTCACATGGTAGGAGCACAAGATGGCGCTGGTGACCATGTGACAGGGGCTGACCAATGGCAGCGGTAGCCCCTGTGACACAGGCTATCGGCGCCATGATGAAACCAGCACCGATGGTGTGAGAGTGCAAGGAATGGCTCCCGGACTCCCCGCTGGACCACCAGGGAGTTTTGGTAAGTCTTGGGGGGGTCAGGAGGGTGGGGGGGGGGGGTTAAATTTTTATTTAGGAGGCCGAATAAAACAGAAATCTGTTTAATACGTGGGGAGTCGCGATGCGTTTCGCCTCCCCACGTATTTAACAGATAGCAAAAAATAAGTTGCGGATTACAAATCCGTGGAAAACGGATGCACATCCCTACCATTCTGCAGGTGTATATGCCAGTCTGGGAGGATGGTGTACACTGCTCATGTTCTTTTGAGGTCTTAATGTCACTCTTTCTGCTTTTTGGTCCCTTTATCAGTGCCTTGAGGTTTTTCTGCTACCTCTTCTGCTTTGTGGTGCCTTAGCATGCTGATGCCACTTTTGGTGCCACCTTGCCTCTCATGATGCCAGCATGGGTTAATTTCACTATTGCTTGTGCCTTCTTTTGGAGCCTTGGGGTGTTCTTTCCCCTCTTGCTGCTTCTTTGCCGCTCTCATGATACCTTGGAGAATTCCTGCCAATGCTAGTACCCCTTTGTCCCTTTGCAGTCTCAGGCTATTCTTGCCACTTTGCCACAGTCTAGGTACCTAGGAGTTCTTTTTTTTTTTTTTTTAATTTTAATTTTATAATTTATTTATATTCCACATTTTGGCACTTCAAAGTGGATTACATTCAGGGACTGTGGGTATTGCCTTATCCCCAGAGGGCTTATAGTCTACATTTGTACCTGAGGCAATGGAAGGTAAAGTGTCTTGCCCAAGGTCACAAGGAGCGACAGTGGGGTTTCAGCTCTGGTTTCCTGCTCTAATCACTAGGCTACTCCTCCACTCCACACCACCTCTTTGTCTTTTCAGATGATTTTTTTCCCACAAGTTTCATGAGTATTACTAAGAAAACCAAAATTCTGGAGCCTGGAATAGGCTGCAATACTTCCCTCATTGATTTTAATGGAAAACAAATTAACAAATGAAAAAAAAAATATATATATATATTCATTAGTTAATTTATATATATATATATATATATATATTTTTTTTTTTAATTTTGAATTGTAATGAAATGAATTTGGGTCCCAACAAAACAAATGAACAAACACATTTTTTTTCTTCTTCTGTACATCCCTACTACAATTAAAAGCAGTCATGCACACTGAAGCAGTGAAAAGCAGCACACTTTCACAGTCCTCACTGGATTTTTTTATCATCCGTTTCTAACTCTCCACTCTGAGAAGCAGGAGCTTCTCAACCTGTGTGTTTAGTCTCTGAAATCACACACAGAAGTGACTGAAAATGGTGTCTGTTGTTTTCTCTTTCCCGTTCAGGAAAGCTGGGATAGGCTGGTAGAAAAATTGCTTGCAAGTGATTGATCCTGCTGCTTCCCCCAACTCCACTGGCTCCAGACTGTCTGATAAAAAAAACCCCCAAAACATTCCTTCCTCCATAGACTTTAATGAGCAATGATACGCAATAAATGAAAATGAATTGTTTGGCAAGGTTGTTTTGTTGCAAGTGAAATAAAATAAATGCTTTTGTCATGACCTTTGTTTTCAAACAAATGCACATCCCTGCAAGCTGATGGGCAGATAGATGCAGGTTGGGGGATCGATAGCAAAACTAGAAGAGACAAGGCGGGGGTAGGAGAAACTTAGTGGGCTCTTGCAATATCCCTATGTAGCAGGAATAGACTTTTGTTGTTTACAGTACAGATTTATTTTTCCTTTGTATCAATAGTTGCAGATTATTAATGTTATATCTATATGCTTTTTTTTTCTTATTCCTGTTAGTCAGCCCCAGGGAACAGATCATTTCCATGTTGAAAACAGCAATTACTATAATGTACTGTAAATGACTCACAGCAGCACAGGTGACTCTCCTGGGGGCTTGTTGTTCTTCTAATTGTCATCAACACCAAAAAAGTCTTTTTACATTCTCCAGCAGTTTAGTATTTCTGTGCAGCACTCATCCTACATTTCTACAGGAACTAATGCAATCACTTTTTCAATATTTTTTTTTATTAAAATTTTTTTTTAATTAGAAAAAGCTGGAAAGTGAATCACAAAAGCAGTCCTGCAAGTGAGTCATTCAACCTTGTAAAATGTCTGTTTGGATGGAATATCATCAGAGATTATATTTTCACAGTAGTTAAGCATAACTCATTGAAAATATTCTTCTTTTGGAGTAGCTGATTATTGTTTAGATGAGCATAGTTTTTTTATGAATATTTTTGTTAGTTACTGTGATTAAAATATAACAAAACTTCTAGATGCAGACAGCAAATAAGCCAGGAACATAGCACAGCAAGTCAGAAAAACAAATTGGGGATAATTTTGAAAAGGACGTGCTTAAAACTGGGTTTTATGCAAGTAAATATTAGGGATGTGCATTCATTTTAAACAAAATAGACAATGGCAATGAAATTGTCTATTTTGTTGTGTTTCAGGAGCGCCCCAAAATGGAAAAAAAATGGATGAAATTTCGTATTAGTGTGCATTAACTGGACTTAAGCCTGGATTTATCAAAATGCACTAAATACCACATGCGATAGAAAAAGGGGTGTGTTTTATGGTAATAGGCAGTTTATCACAATTTGCGCTAATACCTATGCAAAGAGCTAAGTTACTGCAAATTGCGATAACTTTTTTGCACTTTGAGATAAGTGTGGTATTTCCTACACACAACCACTGGGGGGGACCATGTTTGCTATCAGAACCACTGGGGGGAGGGGGAGAGGGAGAGAGAGACTAGCCATAATGCCCTAACACTAGATAGGTATTTATTAGAGATGTGAATCGTGTCCTCGATCGTCTTAACGATCGATTTCGGCTGGGAGGGGGAGGGAATCGTATTGTTGCCGTTTGGGTGTGTAAACTATCGTGAAAAATCGTTAAAATCGTGAGCCAGCACACTAAACCCCCCTAAACCCACCCTGACCCTTTAAATTAAATCCCCCACCCTCCCGAACCCCCCCCCCCCAAATGCTTTAAATTACCTGGGGATCCGGCGGTGGTCCAGAACGGCGGCGGTCCGGAACGGTCCCCTCAATAGAATCGTGTTGTCTTCAGCCGGCACCATTTTTCAAAATGGCCACCGCAAAATGGCGGCGGCCATAGACAAAAACGATTCGACGGAGGAGGTCGTTCCGGACCCCCGCTGGACTTTTGGCAAGTCTTGTGGGGGTCAGGAGGCCCCCCCAAGCTGGCCAAAAGTTTCCTGGGAGTCCAGCGGGGTTCCGGGAGCGATTTCTTGCCGCGAATCGTTTTCGTACGGAAAATGGCGCCGGCAGGAGATCGACTGCAGGAGGTCGTTCAGCGGGGGTTCCGGACCGCCGCTGAACGACCTCCTGCACTCGATCTCCTGCCAGCGCCATTTTCCGTATGGAAACGATTCGCGGCAAGAAATCGCTCCCGGAACCCCGCTGGACTCCCAGGAAACTTTTGGCCAGCTTGGGGGGGCCTCCTGACCCCCACAAGACTTGCCAAAAGTCCAGCGGGGGTCCGGAACGACCTCCTCCGTCGAATCATTTTTGTCTATGGCCGCCGCCATTTTGCGGCGGCCATTTTAAAAAATGGCGCCGGCTGAAGACAACACGATTCTATTGAGGGGGCCGTTCCGGACCGCCGCCGTTCTGGACCACCGCCGGATCCCCAGGTAATTTAAAGCATTGGGGGGGGGGGGGTTCGGGAGGGTGGGGGATTTAATTTAAAGGGTCGGGGGTGGGTTTTAGGGGGTTTTAATGTGCCGGTTTTCCTGCCCTCCCCCTTCCCCCGATTTACGATTTTTTAACGATAAATCGGGGGAATTGGTATTGTATCGTGGCCCTAACGATTTTTTGATGATTTAAAATATATTGGACGATATTTTAAATCGTCAAAAAACGATTCACATCCCTAGTATTTATATCTCTATGGGAGGCACCTAGTAACTCGAGGTGAGGTTTAGGTATTAGTGTAGGGGTTAGGGGCCACTTTGACATTCAAAGTGAGATGTAAGAACAGAACAGGGCTCTCTTGTGAAGATTTTGTGACCCTCGGCATGAGGAAACTCACTCAAAGATGAGATTTGTGCAATGTTCTCTCAACCTAGCTTGATGTTTCCCATTTTGATAAATGACCCTATT
Organism: Rhinatrema bivittatum; assembly: GCF_901001135.1. NCBI lineage: Eukaryota > Metazoa > Chordata > Amphibia > Gymnophiona > Rhinatrematidae > Rhinatrema > Rhinatrema bivittatum. The sequence goes on from NC_042616.1 coordinate 574,365,838, forward strand.
AGTGTGCACTAAGTCCTGTTATTTACATGCTTAGTGTAGGACTTAGGGCGCACTAACTGGTTCTTAGCACACACTAACTAAAGTTAGTGTGCATTAACAAAAAATGTTATCAATAAGTTAAAAAGTGTCAATAGGGGATTAGTTTGTTAGCTAGAGGTATAGTTCTGCATTCCTATTGGCTGTCTCCTTACTATCTCTTTAGAGGAAAGCAAAACATCAGAATAGGGACAAAGCTGTCACCAAGAATGGCAAGAGCACCCTACAACTCCAAATGAGGGGCAACATATACCAAGAATTGTAAATGCTGCTCCGTGCAAGAAACCCCATAAAGAAATGTTACCAAAGTTTACCCTAGTACTTCATTTACATCTGCTTGCCACAAGAGATCCTCTGTGTTTATCCCATAAACTTTTGAATTCCATCACCATTTGTCTTAGTCATCATCTCCAGGAGGGCATCCAAGCATCCACCACCCTTTCTGTGAAAAAAATATATTTCCTGACATTGTTCCTGAGCCTACCTCTCCTGAAGTTCCATATCATGACACCTAGTTCTACTGCACAGATTCCATTCCCTTAGAAAAGGTTTGTCTTTTGTACATTCTTAATACCTGGATTTCAAAAATACTGTTATGCCTACCAGCTCCACTCTCCATCACTCCCTCACCGGTCCCAAGCCTCGGCAGGGCCTGCGCTCCTCCCGTGCTACCGGAGTCACAGCGTCCTCGTCCCGAGCTGAGTCGTCGGCCATCTTGGCTCCGCCCCCTAGGCATGCGCATCTCCCACACAAATTTAAAGGGCCCATGGCAGGGAGATGTCGCCGGTCCTTCCTGTTCACATCGGGCCTCCTTCCTTTAAATGCCCTGCAGCAACCCAGGACAGACGACTTGGCAATGAGTCTGCTTCACTTGTGGAGTCTTCTGAGCTCTGTGAGTGTCCTGAGCCCTGTTCCTGCTTTCTGAGTGCTATTCCTGCCTTCCGAGTTCTGTTCCTGCTCCAGTTCCCATCCTTGGTCCCGACGGACAGATCTTCTGGGATTGACCTCGGACTGGCTATCGGTGACTCTCTGGCTTCTAATCCTGGACTGACTTTGGATGACTCTTCCAGCTGTGAATCCACTGTCTTTGCAGGGGCCCACCTAAGACTAGCCGGCCCTACGCACCCGTGGGGAATGGGGCTGGTATTGGTGAAGCTCCAGCCAGCCCCTAGGGATGTGCAGAGGGACGCCATACGTTGCATTCGGCATACGTATTCGTCGGGGGGGCAAATACGTTGCATAAGTCCTTATGGCGCCCCGATATGGTTTTACGTCTAATCCTATTCGGTACCCGGCTAAAATTAAATTTGCTATAACCCCCCACCCTCCTGAGCCCCCCAAGACTTACCAAAACTCCCTGGTGGTCCAGTGGGGGGTCCGGGACCCATCCCCTGCACTCTCACACCCTCGAACCAGTTTCAAAATGGCGCCAATAGCCTTTGACCTACCATGTCACAGGGGCTACCGGTGCTATTGGTCAGCCCCTGTCACATGGCCATCGGCGTCATCTTGTGCTCCTACCATGTGACAGGGGCTGACCAATGGCACCGGTAGCCCCTGTGACATAGTAAGGGCAAGGCTATTGGCGCCATTTTGATTCCTGGCACCCGACGGCACAAGTGCAGAAGATCGCTCCCGGACCCCCAGGGACTTTTGGCCAGCTTGGGGGGGCCTCCTGACCCCACAAGACTTGCCAAAAGTCCAGCAGGGGTCCGGAATGACCTCCTGCTCTCGGGCCGTATTGCCAGTATTCAAAATGGCGCCGGCGCTATCTTTGCCCTCACTATGTCACAGGGGCCGACGGGCGGCCCCTGTGACATAGTAAGGACAAAGGCTAGTGGCTGCCAGTACTCAAAATGGCACTGGCGCTAGCCTTCGCCCTCACTATGTCACAGAGGCCGACCGTCGGCCCCTGTGACATAGTGAGGGCGAAGGTAGCGCCGGCACCATTTTGAATACTGGCAATACGGCCCGAGTGCAGAAGGCCCCCCCAAGCTGGCCAAAAGTCCCTGGGGGTCCAGCGGGGGTCCGGGAGCGATCTCCTGCACTTATGCCGTCGGGTGCCAGGAATCAAAATGGCGCCGATAGCCTTGCCCTTACTATGTCACAGGGGCTACCGGCGCCATTTTGAAACGTACCGAGGGTGTGAGAGTGCAGGGGATGGATCCTGGACACCCCCCCCCCCCCGCTGGACCACCAGGGAGTTTTGGTAAGTCTTGGGGGGATCAGGAGGGTGGGGGGGTTGTTTAAATTGACGGCCGAATAATTCGGCGAAAATTCATTGTATTCGTGGGGAATCGCGATATGTTTCGCTTCCCCATGAATACAACGAATATTGGCACATCCGTTGCAGATTGCCAATACGTAGGGACCGAATGCACACCCCTACCAGCCCCTGCATCTGCTCGGCCTCGCCTCCTGACGGTAGGGACCTTCGGGGGTTTGCCCTCTCAAGTAGCGCCAACTCCTCCTCGAGCAAAGGGTCTACATCCTCATCCGTCACTACAACAAATACTCACTTTGTTAAAATGAGGAAGTACCATGAGAAGGAGCTGACAAGCTGGGAAGAGTTGGGTGAAGTGAAAGAACAGTAGACTAAACTAAGTCTTTTTTTTGTAGGAAAAACAAATGAGTGTAAAAAGAAAACTGATATGGTTCTCCAAATTGGCTGAAAAAATAAAGGAAGAAAAATCTTCATTCAAAAAGTACAAAGGATCTAAAAAAGAGGAACACAGAAAAAAAATATCTAGTACAGATGGCAGAGAATAGGAAAGAAATCGAGATTGCAAAAGCACAAGTGGAATAAAAGATCGCTAACAAGAGAAAGCAATGTAGTAAAACATTTTTCAGTTATGTCAGAGAAAAAAGGAAGGCCAGAGGTTGTATTTTAAGATTGAAAGGAGCCAAGGCACAAAGTGTGGCGAGAGAGATGAGCTTTTTGCAACTTCTCTCCATCTTGGCATTTATATCAATCCAGGCCATATGATGATCATTGGCGCTCAGGTGGGCACCTACCTGGACATTCGAGACAACTCCATTTGTGAATACCAGGTCTAATATCACCCCTTGCCCCGTAGGTTCCATCACCATTTGTTTGAGCAGAGCCCCTTGAAGAACATCCATAATCTCTCTACCTCTTACCTGTTCTGCAGACGGGATACTCCAGTCTAGGGGTGTGAATCAGAACCAGTATCGGTTCGGATTCCGGTTCGGATTCACATCGTGAAATTTTTATCTTGCAGTCCGATTGGGTTTTTTTTATCGGCTGCGCCCGAGCCAATAACCAAAAAATACAGCCGACTCTTTAAAATGAGTTTGTTAGTATCCCCCCACCCTCCGGACCCCTCCCCCTAAAATTTTTAAATACCTGGTGGTCCAGCGGGGGTCTCAGGAGCATTCTCCCATGCTCGGGCTGTCGGCTGCCAGTAAACAAAATGGCGCCGATGACCCTTTGCCCTTAGCATGTGACAGGGTATCCGTGCCATTGGCCAGTCCCTGTCACATGGTAGGAGCAATGGACGGCTGGCGCCATCTTTAAAAATGGGTGGGGGGATACTAACAAACTCATTTTAAAGGGTCAGGTTGTGTTTTTAGATTGTGTCCTTTCTTCCTACCCCCACCCCATAACGATAAGAAAACCCACTAAATTAATCGTGGGGTTTCCTATCGCTATCAGGGACCCCCCGATATCTGACGATATTGAAAATATTTTCAATCGTCAGATAAACGATCCACATCCCTACTCCAGACCACATCCATCAGGTTACAGTCACCAACCAACATCAGCTACCCCTTTATTCCCATCTTTCGGATGCTCTTGGGGAGATCTCTGCCCAGTTCCTCCATCTATTAACCATCTATTAACATTAATTAGATACAATGAATGTAGATGGTTACAGTTTCAAGGAAGTCACGATATTCCAACTTGATCTCATGTTAAAGAATGGACAGGTCAGTCATAGGCAACATTTATTGTTTAAATAAGAAAAACAAAACTGTTATCCAGAATTTGCTGTATTTGCTTGAAAGAACTTGCTAACTTGAAGAGCAAGGTTCTAAAAATCAATGAACCCTTCTTTATGTGTCAGTGTATTCACAAACACTAGGGATGTCAAAACACTGAATCCATATACATTCAAGTCAATGCACTTTTGCTGCCAATATACTGACTTCCCAAAGGACACTTATATACAGGCACTGGTGTTTCTTAAGTAAAGAAAACCAAAGAGAGGCTCACATATGAGAGCCAAGACTCAAGACTCATTCTTACAGTATTTTTGTCCCAGAAACAATAGCTGGTTCTTGAGTTGATTAGTGTCTGATGATCTGAAAGTAGTGAATTGCTGTGACAAGGCAGGGACAAGGGACAAAGCGATACTCTGTTGTATAGAGAGAAACATAGCTCGAAAAAAAATGAGATGATAATTCCCTTGTGCAGCTCTCTGGGGTGGCTTATCTGGAAGACAAATCTCAAAAAGGGTAGGGAGAGGATAGAAATGGTCCAGAGAGAGAGAGAGAGACAACTGAAATGGTGCTGGGTCGGCAACAAAAGACTTATGAGAGGAGACTTCAGGTCCTAAATATGCATATCCTAGAAAAGAAGAGAAAGAGGGGGTGGGGGATATGATGCAGCCTTTTAAATACCTGAAAGGTATTAAGAATGTACAAGAGACAAACCTTTTCTAAAGGAATGGAAGCTGTAGAGTAGAACTAGGGGGTCATTATATGGAACTTCAGGAGAGGTAGACTCAGGATGCCCTCCTGGAGAAGACGTCTAAGACAAAAATGGTGATGGAATTCAAAAGGTGATGGGATAATCACAGAGGATTTCTTATGGCAAGCGGATGTAAATGAAGTACTAGGGTAAACTTTGTTAACATTTCTTTATGGGGTTTCTTGCATGGAGCAGCATTTACTACTCTGAACACTTTGGAGGGCAGACTGAATGGACTATTTTAGTTGTTATCTGCCATCATTTACCATGTTACAATGTCACGATGCCATGTCATGCTGGTTGGATGGGAATACGGATCATAAAATAAGGATGAACAGTTCTCTGGCCCCAGCCAATATGGAAGGATGTTTTTTCACCATCACTTCTTGTGCCTCTCAAATTTATTTTAGAACTCTTAGCAACTTCATATTTCTGTGAGAGCTAGTGGTCTAGTTGCGTCGGGCAGTCCAGCAGGCTGACCGCCCAGCAGTGCTGTAGTTGTAGTGCTTTTTTACCTTCTCTTTTTCTCCTTGTAAGCTTGACCACTCCTCTCCAAATAGAAATGCCCCAAGGAGGCATTGGAGGTGGGGGGGGGGGGGGGCCCCCCTTGCCAACCTGAGGGATGGAGGAGCGCCTCCTCTGAAACACATCCTTAGCGCTGCTCGTAGGCTGACGCAGGCTGCCATAGTGCTGCTAATTATGGTCTTTCTTTTTCAGGCCTGCATACCCCAGCTCCACAGCATGCCCAGGTTCTGACAGGCAGGGGATCCAAACCCGGGTTTCTGGAAGTGGAATCTGTTTTAAAATCAGTCTTTAGGTTTTTTTTTTGTTTGTTTTTTTTTAAATATGCTACAGGAAAAGTGAGAACTTGACTTATAATGTTACTGGGCACATGCAGGAGTCAAATTCCTACTATTGCAGTCCCACATTTCAATGATGAAAAAGGATTGGTTTAAAAACAAAAACACAAACAAATGCTATTTTCAAAATCATATGTTCCAATGGCAAGCGATTACAGTACTAACTTCTAGTCCTGTACAGCGCAAAAATGTATGATGGCATTTTTTTTCTACCTGGTAGGTCTATCATTCACTTTCAAGGCAGTTTTTCAGCTCCCTAGCAGTTTGTATAGGTGTGTACGCTGCCCTGGGAATTACCTTCCCCTGTCGCATGAAGAACATCAATGTGCAAAGAGAGCGGTTTAAAGAGGGGTGGATGTGGTGTTTGCGGGGGCGAAGTGACTTTTAATGTAATTGTAAATTGATTAATAAAGCTTTGCTTCAGGTGGCTATATTAAGTGTTATAATAATAATAATAATAATAATAATGAAGCAGGTCATGTAAGGACTGGTCTACAAAGTGCCAGGAATGTACAGACATGTCACCCCTGTGGTTAATTCTAGGTTTTGTTTTTTAATTTGTTCATCATGGATAAATTGCTAAATACAAACAGAGCCAGTCTTTTTATTTTCTTCTCCTCCTTTTTGAATCCCAGCCCATTACTTTGCTGGACAGTCATCTGCCCTTGGTGTTTACCCTTGCAGGATAGTGAAGGGGGAGGGATCGCCTTCTTGCCAGTGTGGCAGTGAGGCAGGAGTATACAGCACTGGAAGGAAACCAGAAAAACCTGGGTCATGCTTCCTGCTTACTTTTCTTATTTATTTTCTTATTTCTTTGCTTGTAAAAGGAACTGTGGGGAGGTGGTGGGAATAGAACCACATGGCTTGGATATCATACAAAGTTTTCTATTAATTACCTAACCTCGGATTCTGTTGAATTTAAATGCAGGAACAGCAAACGCTACTGACTTTACACTCATACAACCACTTTCATTCCTCTGAAGATTCTCCTATCAAAATCCTCCTCTAATACTAATCTTTCTTTAATGTTTTAAGACCAGATCCTAGGACATGACAGAGAAAATATGTTATGGGTTTTGGGCTTCTGCGATTTTCTCATCTGATAAAACTTATATATATTAAAAAAAAAAAAAGGACCATAAGATAATATCTGTAGACTGTATTCATGAATATTGTGATTGCCCTCAGAAGCTTGGGTTTGGGTCAGTTACGTAGAAAATCTGTAATGAGTCAGTATGGAGTAAATTACATAAAATTGATATTTGCCTGTATACTTCATGGCATGAAAAAAAGATGCACTTCCAGTGTCTTCTGCATGTAAAGTGGAGAATGAACAGAAAAAAGATGCAACTGGCAAAAGGCATTTGTTTGTTTATTAAGGGGGTAATTTTCAAAAGGAGTTACATGCGTAAATGTAGCTACTATTGTAGCAATTTTCAAAAGCCATTTACTCGAGTAAAGTGCACTTACGCAAGTAAATTCTATGGACAATTCAATGGCATATATTGTAGCAATTTTCAAAAGCCCACTTACTCGAGTAAAGTGCATTTTCTCAAGAAAAACCCAGTTTTACTCGAATAAATGCTTTTTAAAATCTACCTCAAAAGGAATTAGGCGCATTATTGAAAAGTTGTACACACAGGTTGGGTTGAATCTCATAAGAACACAAGATCCATCAAGCCCAGTATCCTGTTTCCAACAGTGGCCAAGCCAATTCACAGGTACCTGGAAGGATCCCAAGGGGTAAATAGATTCCAAGCTGCTTATCCCAAGAATAAGCAGTGGATTTCTGCAACTCCACTTTAATAATGGCTTATGGACTTTTCCTCCAGGAACTTGCAGCTACACTAATAGTTTTCACCACATCCTTTGGCAATGAATTCCGGAGTTTAATTATGCATTGAGTAAAAAAATGATTTTCTCTTAGTTTTAAATGTATCACCTAGTAACTTCATTGTGTATCCCCCTAATGCGTGTACTTTTTGAAAGAGTAAACAACTGATCAATGTTTACTTGTTCTATTCCATATATTATTTTATAGCTCTAAACAGTATTCACTGTGTATTACAAAAAACATTCACAGTCTTCAATGAAACAAATAATACAGGTTCACAGCTCAAAAATTTAAAGCACAGTTAAAAAGATGTCTCCAATGTTTTCTAAAAAAAACTTCACTTCCAACATACCTCATACTTCCAAAGGCATATCATTCCAGAGTGTTGGAGACACTTGATGAAATGCTCTCTCCTCAGTCATCTCTTCTCCAAGCTGAAGAGTCCTAACCTCTTTAGCCTTTCTTCACAGGGGAATCGTTCCATACCTTTTATCATTGTAGTAGCACTACTCTATTTCTGCTATATCTTTCTTGAGATGTGGTGACCAAGACTGCACACAATATTCAAGATAATGTTGCACCATGGGAGCAATATAGAGACATTATGACTCCTAATGTGGTACCTTGCATAGTACAGCTATAATTTGGATTACTCTTCCCTATATGCATCACTTTGCACTTGTCCACATTAAATTTCATTTGCCATTTGCATGCTCAGTCTCCCATTGCAACGCCCTCTTGCAATCAATTTCTCACAATCCTCTTGTGATTTCACAACTTTGAATAATTTTGTGTCATTGGCAAATTTAATCACCTCATTTGTTGTTCCCATTCCAAGTCATTTATAAATATATAAAAAAGCAGTGCTCCCAGAATAGATCCCTGGGGCACTCCACTATTTATCTTTCTCCACTGGGAAAATTTACCATTTATCCCTACTCTCTGTTTTGAAAGAGAAGGTTTTCATGGGTAATGATTCAGATGGACTGAATCAAATCACTGTGAACCTAGAAGATGTGGGAGACATGATTGACAAACTGAAGAGTAGTAAATCACCTGGACCGGATGGTATACACCCCAGAGTTCTGAAGGAACTAAAAAAATGAAATTTCAGACCTATTAGTAAACATTTGTAACCAATCATTAAAATCATCCATTGTACCTGAAGACTGGAGGATAGCAAATGTAACCCCAATATTTAAAAAGGGCTCCAGGGGTGATCCGGGAAACTACAGGCCAGTTAGCCTGACTTCAGTGCCAGGAAAAATAGTGGAAAGTGTTGAAAACATCAAAATCACAGAACATATAGAAAGGTATGGTTTTTGCCTTATTCCCTGCCGCAACGAAAAGAGACTTCCGGGGGTAGGCAGGAGCCTGCCCCGACGGTTTTGCTGGACAGCCAATTGCAGAGCAGAGCTGCGGTAGGAGGGGCCGTGGGAGACCTCTTAAACAGCACTTCTATGGCGCGCAGTTGCCAAAGGCGCGCCGCCGAAGCCGCGCGCCAAAGGGGCGCGCGGCTCTGACCGGCTCCGACTGGGTCCATTGCGGTTAGGATTATTGGATTTTTTCCTAAGGTATGCTATTTAATATTAATAATACTAATAAATAGATATCCTTTTATCCTCCCATAGGGAAGCTTAGTGAATATATTAGGGTATCCACAGCTCATCTTAGGCTTTTCTTATAAATTTACCATCGATGCCGCATACAAAACGGAAGGCAAAGCTAAAGCCTTCCGTTAGTACTCCTAACCTTGAGAAAAGCCAAAAGTTGGTAGCTGATTGGTTGACTAACCCGCCGACTACTCCTGTTGAGGGGGCTGCTGTAGGGGCAGAGATGGAGCAGGGCCTGTCCCTACTGGCTGATAACATATCTCTAAGTCCAGGAGCGCCAAACGTTCCACCACCTCCTGGTAAAGAAAAGGAAATATCCTCTATATTACCAGAAACCCCCCAGGTCTTGGCAGGGAATCTGGATTTATCTAATGGAGCTATACAGGACAATGAGGCATCTGCAAGAAATCCCCCAACAATTATTGAACAAGGAAATGTAGAAGAAAATCATGTGACATCTGTATGTGCACCTAAAGAACCTTTAAAACAACTAAAAGGAAAACATACACAAGAAATCATAGTCAGGCCAACGACTATAACAATGGACACTTTATGGAATGTCTTGACAAAATTGGACTCTTCTATTAAAAATTTAACTAAAGCGGTTAATGAAACAAACTTAACTGTTAAAAATAACTCAGAAGTTTTGGTAGCACAGCAAAAACAGATACAGGTGGTAGAACAGCGTATAGAACAGATAGAAAAAATACAGGTCCAACAAATTAAGGTAGAAGATGAAATACAAAGGAAATTAGAAAATTTAGAGAATAACTCACGGGCTTTAAATTTAAGAATAATAAATTTTCCTGTTATTAGTAAGGTGTCTCCCATTGAGCTGTTCAGAATGTATGTTATTAAAATCTTAAATATTACAGAACAAAATATGCCTACCATAGTCAGAGCATTCTATATAAATAATTCGTTTAAGGTGAAAGAAAATGTCCAAATGGTTAAAGAAAAAGTAGATGGGGAAGAGGGTGGAAAAAATGGGGATTCTACATTAGACTTATCAGATTTCTTAGAGAAATCACAAGAAGAGTTAGTTGTGGGTAAGACAGGCACGATGCTAGTAACCTTCGCTTTCATTACTGATCGAGATTTGGTTATGAAATATTTTTTCCGTAATAGGTCTAAAACCTATTATGGAAATAAAATATGGATATACCCAGACCTAGTTAAAAACACTCAGACTAGGAGGAAAAAATTCTTGGAATTAAGGTCTAAAGTAATAGAAAGGGGAGGTCAATTTATCTTACGATATCCCTGTAGGTGCTCACTTAAATTGGATGGACATAATTATCAGTTCACAGATCCAGAACACCTAAAAATACTCCTGGGTGAATGAGGGAACGTTAGATAGAGATAGAATGAGGGGGTTAAACCTAATTTACCTATATATTATTTTGTTTAAAAATTGCTCATAGTCTATAAGCATCCATAATTTTACTTTATAAATACAGAAGTAATGTAAGAGAATATTAGGTTTGAATGAATATATTTCATGTTTGATTAATTTCTTTTCTTATATTACATTACTATCTGTAATTTTCATATGGACAAGTTATTCTTGTATATATGTTGAAACTATAAATAAAGAATTAAAAAAAAAAAAAGAAAGGTATGGTTTAATGGAACAAAGTCAGCATGGCTTTACCCAAGGCAAGTCTTGCCTCACAAATCTGCTTCACTTTTTTGAAGGAGATAATAAACATGTGGATAAAGCTGAACCAGTAGATGTAGTATACTTGGACTTTCAGAAGGCATTTGACAAAGTTCCTCATGAGAGGCTTCTAGGAAAAGTAAAAAATCATGGGATAGGTGGCGATGTCCTTTCGTGGATTGCAAACTGGCTAAAAGACAGGAAACAGAGAGTAGAATTAAATGGACAATTTTCTCAGTGGAAGGGAGTGGACAGTGGAGTGCCTCAGGGATCTGTATTGGGACCCTTACTTTTCAATATATTTATAAATGATCTGGAAAGAAATACGACGAGTGAGATAATCAAATTTGCAGATGACACAAAATTGTTCAGAGTAGTTAAATCACAAGCAAATTGTGATAAATTGCAGGAAGACCTTGTGAGACTGGAAAACTTGGGCATCCAAATGGCAGATGAAATTTAATGTGGATAAGTGCAAGGTGATGCATATAGGGAAAAATAACCCATGCTATAATTACACAATGTTGGGTTCCATATTAGGTGCTACAACCCAAGAAAGAGATCTAGGCGTCATAGTGGATAACACATTGAAATCAGTCAGGTTCAGTGTGCTGTGGCAGTCAAAAAAGCAAACAGAATGTTGGGAATTATTAGAAAGGGAATGGTGAATAAAACGGAAAATATCATAATGCCTCTGTATCGCTCCATGGTGAGACCGCACCTTGAATACTGTGTACAATTCTGGTCGCCGCATCTCAAAAAAGATATAATTGCGATGGAGAAGGTACAGAGAAGGGCTACCAAAATGATAAGGGGAATGGAACAGCTCCCCTATGAGGAAAGTCTAAAGAGGTTAGGACTTTTCAGCTTGGAGAAGAGACGGCTGTGGGGGGATATGATAGAGATGTTTAAAATCATGAGAGGTCTAGAACGGGTAGATGTGAATCGGTTATTTACTCTTTTGGATAATAGAAAGACTAGGGGGCACTCCATGAAGTTAGCATGGGGCACATTTAAAACTAATCGGAGAAAGTTCTTTTTTACTCAACACACAATTAAACTCTGGAATTTGTTGCCAGAGGATGTGGTTAGTGCAGTTAGTATAGCTGTGTTTAAAAAAGGATTGGATAAGTTCTTGGAGGAGAAGTCCATTACCTGCTATTAAGTTCATCCGCGCGGCGTTTTCGGGGCGGGACGTAGCGTTTCCGGGGCGGGTCCGGGGGCGTGGTTACGGCCCGGGGCGGTCCGGGGCGAGGCCGCGCCCTCCGGACCAGCCCCCAGGTTGCGTCCCGGCGTGCTAGCGGCCTGCTGGCGCGCGGGGATTTGCGTCTCCCTCCGGGAGGCGTAAATCTCCCGACAAAGGTAAGGGGGGTTTAGACAGGGCCGGGGGGGGTGGGTTAGGTAGGGGAAGGGAGGGGAAGGTGAGGGGAGGGCAAAAGAAAGTTCCCTCCGAGGCCGCTCCGATTTCGGAGCGGCCTCGGAGGGAATGGAGGTAGGCTGCGCGGCTCGGCGCGCGCCGGCTATACGGAATCGGTAGCCTTGCGTGCGCCGATCCAGGATTTTAGCGGATACATGCGGCTACGCGCGTATCTATTAAAATCCAGCGTACTTTTGTTTGCGCCTGATGCGCCAACAAAAGTACGGCAAATCGCGCTGTTTGAAAATCTACCCGTTAGAGAATAGCCACTGCCATTAGCAATGGTAACATGGAATAGACTTAGTTTGTGGGTACTTGCCAGGTTCTTATGGCCTGGATTGGCCACTGTTGGAAATAGGATGCTGGGCTTGATGGACCCTTGGTCTGACCCAGTATGGCATTTTCTTATGTTCTTATGTTTTCTATCTTTTAACCAGTCGGCAATCCACAATAGGACACTACCCCCTATCCCATGACAATTTAATTTCCTAAGAACTCTCTGATGAGGGACTTTGTCAAACACTTTCTGGAAATCCAGATAATCTATAATAACTGGCTCACCTTCATCCACATGTTTATTTACACCCTCAAAAAATGTAGCAAATTGGTGAGGTAAGTCTTTCCTTGGCTAAATCCATGTTGGCTTTGTCTCATTAAATTATGCCTATCTAAATGTTCATCAGTTTTGTTCTTTATGATAGTTTCTACCATTTTGCCTGGCTTGGATATCAGAATCACTAATCTGTAGTTTCTATGATCACCTCTTGGCATTATATTGTCAACCCTTCAGTCTTCAGATACCATAGATGATGCTAATGATAGTTTACAAATTTCCAATAACAGGTGTACAATTTCATTTCTCAGTTCTTTCAGCATTCTGGAATATATAGCTTCTGGACCAAGTGATGTTTTGGTACGTAGACTTGTGGATCCTTGGGCCAAGATGGGAAAGGTGCCACCTGAGGAGTAGACCCACTCAGGACACCCCCCCACCACCACCACCGTCAGCAGGTGGAATCAGACAAGAGGCGTTCAGAGTCAAAAGCCAGTTCGAAGGGTGGTCAGGAGTAGCAAAGGTCAGGGTCTAGAGATAGTATGAAGCATGGTCAGGCGAAAAAAAGGTCAGGGTCTGGAGACGGTCCAAAGCGTGGTCAGGCGAAGCAAAGATCAGGGTCTGGAGATGGTCCAAAGCATGGTCATGCAGGGTGGTCAGGATCTGGAGAATTCTCAGCAGAAATCAGGCAAGAAGACGGCCAAGCAACTGGAACAGCTAGGAAGCTGAGCAGTTGCCCACGACAAGTCCTGCTGGTCAGGGCTCGCCTAAAATAGGGCCCTGGAGAGATGACGTTGAAAAGAAGGGCTGGCAGCTGACTTGCTGTGGGCCCTTTAAATAAAGTAGAGAGGTGCGTATGCGTGCCTGGGAACTTGGGCACACAAGGTCGATGGTGGTGGCTTCTCCCACACCTCGTGGCACTCCTGCGGCGGACAGAGCCGCTAAGAGGGAGGCAGTGCTGGAAACGCTCCCCCAGCCCTGCAGCAACTCCGGGAACCAGCCCGGGTATGACAGAGGGAAGGTGAGGCAGGCTGGTCGCGGTCTCCATGGTCGGCCGAAGTAACAAGTGATTTCTTATACATACTTGGCCCTAGTATACCTTCAAGGTTCACTGAAATTTGTTTAATTTCTTCTGAATCACTTTTGAATATAATTTCTGGCAACTGTATAGCTTTTACATCTTCCTAGGTGAATACCGAAGGAAAAAATTAATTTAGTCTCTCTGCTATGGCTTTGTCATCCCTAAGTGCCTCTTCTACCCCTTGATCATCTAATGGTTCATCTGACTTCCTCACAAGCTTTTTATTTTGAATGTACCTGAAATCATTTTTATTATGTATTTTAGCTTCTACGGGAAACTTCTTTTCAAATTTTCTCTTTGTCCTCCTTACCAATGTTTTGCATCTAATTTGTCAGTGCTTATGCTGTTTCCAGTTTTCTTCATTTGGATCCCTTCTCCATTTCTTGATAGATGTTCTTTCAGCTAATATAGCCTCGCTCATCTCACTTTTTAACCATGCCCTTGTCATTTAGACTTCCTTCTACCTTTTCTAATGCATGGAATACATCTGGTCTGGATTTCCAAGATGGTATTTTTTAAACAAAGTCTATGCCTATTCTAAACTCTTAACTTTTGCAGTTGCTCCTTTCAATGTTTTCATAACCATTTTCCTTATTTTATCATAGTCACGTTTTTGAAAGTTAAATACTGTTGCAATAGATTTCTCTAGTGCACTCCCTCCCTCCAGTTAAGTCAAATTTGATAATGTTGTGATATTGCTAAGTGGCTCTTACACCAAATCCCATGTTCCACTAAGGACTAGGTCTAAAATAGTTTCTCCTCTTGTTGGTTCTTTTACCAGCTGCTCCATGAAGCAGTCATTTATTTCATCTAGGAAATTTACTTCTCTAGAATGTCCTGATGTAACATTCACCCAGTCAGTACTGGGGTAACTGAAATCACCCATTATTACTGAGCTTCTGATTTTGTTAGCTTCCCTAACTTCTTTTAGCATTTCATTGTCTGTTTGTTCATTCTGGCCAGGTGGACATTAATACATCCCAACTGCTATTTTATTCACCTTTTCACCTAGAATTTCTATCCATAAAAATTCAACATTGCATTTTGTTTCCTGCATCATTTCTATCCTGTTTGACTCAATGCCCTCTTTAACATATTGTGCCACCCCTCCACTAATTTGATCCATCCTATCATTTTGATATTTGTACCCTGGTATCACAGTGTCCCATTGATTATCCGCCTTCCACCAGGTCTCTGAGATGCCAGTTATATCTACCTCTTCATCAAGTGCTATACGCTCTAGCTCCCCCATCTTATTTTTTAGACTTCTAGCATTTGTATACGGACATTTCAAAGTATGTTTTTTGTTTGTATTAACAACCTGCTCATCAGTTGATGGGATTATATGTAATGTTTCTATACTTTACTTAAAGACACCTGGTCCCCTTTGGCATTTATTGTAACCTCTGTACTGGGATGCCCTATTTTCCCTCTTCTCATAGTATCCTTCAAAGATACATCATTCTGAACCATGCGCTTCTGAGCGACTGCCGGCTTTCCCTCTTCATCAGGTTTAAAAACTGTGCTATCTCTTTTTAAAGGTTAGTGCCAGCAGCCTGGTTCCAGTCTGGTTATTGTAGAGCCCATCCTTTCGGAAGAGGCCTCCCCTTCTTCAAAATGAAGCCCAGTTCCTAATAAACCTTCTTCCCCGCACCATCGTCTCATCTACACATTGAGACTCTGAAGCTCTGCCTGCCTCTGGGTTCCTGAATGTAGAACGGGGAGCACTTCTGAGAATGCTACCCTGGAGGTTCTGGATTTCAACTTTCTACCTCAAATCCTAAATTTGGCTTCTGGAACCCCCCTCCTACACTTTCTTATGCAGTGGTACCCATATGCACCAAGACAGCCAGCTCCCACCCCCGGCATCATCTCAGATAAGCCAGGATGGTTTGTGTCTGATATTATACATAGATGTAGTTTGTCTGCTTAGTTTGGGGGAGATGAGGGGCAAGGAGTATGGAGATCATATTGGTGGGTAAGAGTCTCAATTTAGCATTAAATTGGAGCCTTTTGCTGGGCAACAATGGCCCTCCCCACCCTACCCCCGAAAAAAAAATGACTACACTATGAGTATTACACAGTAAATAGCCCTGGGGGTTTATGACCATGTCAAAACAGCAGGCAAGCATTTTACTAAAACTAGCAGCTTCTTGAACAGTTCATGCAATTCATGCTGTCAAAACTACTTATGCACTAAACATTTTATTCTAAATTATTAAACCTCATTATCCGGGAATGGTCAGTTTATAGATAGTGCATTTGGGTTTTAGTGGTTCTGTTGAATGGCAGTTTTCAGAAATGTATAAAGCAACATAGGCAAGGTATATATATGGGCTTATAAACTGGATACTCCTAGATGGATTTTAGTATAATATAAAAGTTAATGCTTGTAGATGTATCTGCCTATACATACGTGCAGATGAATACCTTTTTCATATACATTTGGGTAGAACCGTACAGGAAAGCTACAATAGACAAAGGAGGCTCTGTGTTAAGTTTTACAAGTACAAAAAAAATTCCATATATCCGGTGTGTGTATATTTTTTTGGGGGGGGGGGGAAGGGGGCTACACATGCAGGCAGGGGGAATTGTTCTGAAGATTATATTTGCCTGGGAATGTTGCTGCTGGATCTGTGACTGGAACTTTTACTCTCCATGCTGACTTTATATACAACTATAGAAATTGTTATCAGAAAAGGACCCTTTGGAGCAGCCAGTCTGCCCGTTTGGAGCTGCCTGCTGTCTGTCTCAGGTCGTCTGTGATTTGTGCTCTTCTTCCTCCCTCCACCATTGAACTTTTTTGGGGAGGGCAATACCGAAAGTCCTTTCTGCAGCTAAAATGTTGTTCTCGCTCGCAAAAATGGGCTTTTTGATTTCTGCTCACTCTCTTCAAGGGTAAAAGTGCATGCGTTATGTCGTCAGTATGCCTACTTTTTCCCTGCAGGGTTTTAAAAGCACTCCCAGGGAGGGGCTCGGTCAGGGGAGGCAACTATGTGTGTAGTTTTGCCTTGAAAAGTACCCACAGGAAAAAAACCACACACACACATTTTTGCAGGTACTTTACATGGAGCAATAATCAAAGCAAATCTATGGAAGAACAGTGGTGGTGGTGGTGGATGTGGGGAGAAATCAAGGGGAAGGATGGTGCATTATATATGGTTGCTATATGCTCATATGGATGGTAGCAGATAATGTTCCTAAGAGGCCTGTTTGTTGTTTTTGGCAGTGCCAGCATTGAATGTAACCACATTTTTCTTGGCAAGCAAATACAGAAAATAATAAAAACTACCTGCCGTTATTCATTGATTATTCTGCCAAGACCTGCGGGTAAAAACGATGCAGGAACATGGCCAGTTTATTATCTCCACTAGCCGTTAAGCCCGTAACAACGGGCTACATTAACATTTTTTTTTCGGTCCATTTCCTTACCCCTCATTCTTCCCTCCCTCCCCTCATTCTCCCCCTCCCCCTCCCCCTCATTCTCCCCCCCTCCCCTAATTCTCTCCCTCCCCCCTCATTCTCCCTCCCCCTCTAGTCTCCCTCCCACCTCCCCCCTCCCCTCACTCTCTTCCCCCTCCCCCTCTCCTCCCTCCCCCTCCCCCTCACCTCACTCTCGCCTCCCTCCCCCCCTCCCCTCAGTCACTCTCTCCTCCCTCCCCTCAGTCACTCCCCCTCTCTCAGCTCATTCACAACCCCTTCGGATGGCGCAGATGGAAGATCTCCGGGGGAGGGCCCTCCCTCCCTCGTGCGCGCCACCGCCACTACTGTTCACCGCTGCCGCTACTGCTCCTCGCCGCCGCCGCTACTGCTACTGCTCCTCGCCGCGCCATTTTTGTTACAGGCAAACTCTGTCCGACGTGCTGCCCGCGCATGCGTGGTAGAGTTGCTCTCTACTGCGCATTTGCGGCACATCGGTCAAGCTTCATTTATCTAGTAGATTGTGCCCATCACTTATTCAATTTTGAATAAATGAGAGGTGTGCTTGAATTCTGGCAATTCGTTGGATCCAATAACCTCTGCTGGAAGTCTGTACTAAATGTCCAGCACCCTCTTGGTGAAAAAAAAAAACCACCTTATCACATTCCTATTTGTTATGCCTGTCAGTCACAGACGGCTGCGACCGCGAGTACTCACTGCTTGCACCTCGCTCCTGCCCTCCCTGGGTCTGGCCTGCCTACACTGCCACGTTCCTCAGGCCTCCTTGCGGCGGCATGGACGCCGCTACTTCCTTGTTCTATGTCAGGCCTTCCTAGGCGCATGCATGTCACAGGCTCCGCCTTTGAAGCCTCTTTGTCGGGAACCTCGGGGGCATCCCTGATTGATGATGTCATCGATCAGACTCCTGTACTTAAGCTCCACCTTCACCCCCAGCAAGCCGACTTGGCAACAAGTTCCGTACGAGTCCTCAACTCCTGCCTCGTGTTCCTGAGATGCCGCTACCTGCCTAGCTTTTGGATCCTGTCTGGCACCCGCTCCTCGGGGTCAGTGTGCGCTCCTACGGGGAATTGCTCACCTGGCCTAACCCGCTCCTCGGGCTGGCTCCGTGCCTCTTGGGTCCTATCCAGCTACCAGCTCCTAACACTCGGGTCTCCTTTGGAACTACTGCGGCATCCATGAGTTTACTGGCTGGCCTTCCCCGCTCCTCGGGGTTGCGCCTGTGTTCAGCAAGACTGTCCGCGCTCTCCCGCTCCTCGGGCCACGCTCTCCACTCTAGAGACTATCTTGAGCTCCCCTGCTCCACAGGGCCTGCTTCGGGGTATATAACTACTGACATCTGTCCCGCTCCTCGGGCCTGCTTCTCTATTGGTCAGTCGGTTCTCCTCTGATCTCCGGGTATCTGTCTATGTAAGCTGCTGAGGCCAAGCTTGGACTTCCCTGCCTTGTGGGTTAGCCTGCACCTTCCAGTCTACTCCCACTACGCTGCAGCTCCGCCCCTCGGGGCTGTCTTCCCGGAAGAACCTCGTGCATGGCGATTCCTGTGCCTACAGCTCCGCACTCTGCCTGGCACCTCTCTTTCTTCAGGTCCTCACTCCAAGTACTGCTTACAGCCTGTCACCCTACGGGGGTCACCTCCTGGTCTCTGGGGATCTCCCCACTACTCTGCCAGAGCTTCCTGCTGCACTTATACCTCGCCTCCTGACGGTGCGGACCTGTGGGGCTCCTCCCCAGGGGCTGTAACAACTCGCACTTCGGGCCAAGGGTCCACATACCCACAAACCATAACACTATTGAGCTTCCTTCCATTTTTAGCTTGATGATTCTTTGTCCTTTGAAGTTTTCATTCTGTGGAAATGCTTCCTTCTGGTTCCTTATTAAAACCTGCTAAATATTTTACATTTCTTTTGATTGCAACCTTTTTTGACCATTTTTCCAAATTTTTAACATCATCATCTTTCATGTTCTATATTTCCTCTGGCATGTCTGTTGTGTAGCAAATTTTCGTACTGTCTGCAAACTGGCACACTTTCTATTCTATTCTAACCCTTCCTACCCAGTGTCCATTTATAAAGACCAATGAAGAGGACTGAACCTAGCACAGATCTTTTCCCGCCCCCAGAGTGGACGCTACTGATGACCACCCTCAGAGTGACATAAGTAAATGAGGCAGGAAAAGAGGCCGGTGATCCAGCCCCTCTGCCCTAGAACTAGGTTCTTCAGGGCATGCAAATAAAATCTCACAGGTAAGCAGGACATACGGGGTCAATTTTGAAAGGGTTTAATTTGCTATCTTTCGTAAACGGATACTCGATCATGAGTGCCTGCTCCCTTAATGCATGCTGATCCACCTCTCCAGGGCGCCCGACTTAACATTTAAATCATGTGCTGCAGTAAAAAGGAGGTGCTGGGGCAAATTATATGTCCCTAGTGCCTCCTCTGCAGCAGGCACCCAGGAGAGGTGGCTGTCAGCCTGTTAGGAAAACGGACACTCAATTTTGTGAGCATCCATATTCATAACCTGTGCACAGCCACATAAAATTGAGTGTTTGTTTTCCTAACAGGCTGACAGCCACTTCTCCTGGGTACCTGCTGCAGAGGAGGCACTAGGGGTGCACAATTTCCCCTAGCTCCTCCTTTTTACCACGGCACCCGATTTAAATGTTAAGTCGCGCGCCCGGGAGAGGTGGATCAGCGCACATTAAGGGAGCGGGCGCTCAATCATGAGTACCCGTTTATGAAAGTTAGCAAATTAATCCATTTTAAAATTGACCCCGTGTGTCCTGCTTACCTGTGGGAATCTATTTGCATGCCCTAAAGAACCTAGTTCCAAAGCCCTCTTCACTAGATTGATGAGTATATGAGCAAAGATATGCTTTCTATTTTTTTTTCACAGGTATATCTTATCTTAATTCATCAAACCTTCTTCATTGAATATCAAGACTTTGACCAAGGTATTCATCTTGGAGAAGAGACGGCTGAAGGGGGATATGACAGAGGTCTTTAAAATAATGAGAGGTCTTGAACGAGTAGATGTGAATTAGTTATTCACACTTTCGGATAATAGAAGGACTGGGGGGGGGGGCACTCCATGAAGTTAGCATGGGGCACATTTAAGACTAATCGGAGAAAATTCTTTTTCACTCAATGCACAATTAAGCTCTGGAATTTTTTGCCAGAGGATGTGGTTAGTGCAGTTAGTGCAGCTGGGTTCAAAAAAGGTTTGGATAAGTTCTTGGAGGAGAAGTCCATTAACTGCTATTAATCAAGTAGATTTAGGGAATGGACCCTGCTATTTCTCGCATCAGTAGCATGGGATCTTCTTAGTGTTTGGGTACTTACCAGGTTTTTGTGGCCTGGTTTGGCCTCTGTTGGAAACAGGATGCTGGGCTTGATGGACCCTTGGTCTGACCTAGCATGGCAATTTCTTATGTTCTTAAGAAACCAAAAGCCTTGTCATTGACACCATCATGTAGCCATATATTAAGTTCCAGGATGAGACTGTACTTCACTATTCCTTTACCCCCAAAGGACTGGCTAAAGTCTCAAAGCAAGAAAGCTAAGGTTCCTGGATATGAGGGAGAAGGCTTAGCACCCACAAGTTGAGCTACAAACTATGGAACATATTCGTCAAGCAAATGGATGCTCAGTCAGCATTGTAGAAATTCATCTGAAAAACCTTAATGTCACAAAGAATCTCTGAAATTATTTATTCTCTTCATGAGAAGTCACAGGCTCATCCATTTACTTCTATTTAAATTCAGGAGAAATTTGAAAACCCTGTTTTCATTTTCTGGTTTTCCTTGGGGAGATGGAACCGGAGTAGGGATACCTGATGATCGTTGGAGAGGCTGTTTCGCTAGCTTAAATTTAAGTGATATTTGATTGGGGCATAATTAGAGGGGCCGGGTATTAATCTTTTGGCTAGTGATGACTTCACTATTTGCATGGACGATGAGGAAAGCATTGTTTTTTAGAGGCCATATATATTGTTGATTCAAGTCTGTCTTATTTGTATATAAATCAGCCTTTTAAAACGATTTATGTTTAATGATGTGTAAGGCTGACTAGGCCTCACTATACCTTTTTAATATGGGAATTTTCCAGAGACTGGAGGTCAGAGGGAGTGCTAGTCACTTAAGAATAACAGAGGGGTCCCATCCTCCAAAAGGGTTGTAGGTCAATATCAAGAGTATAAATGCATGATTAGTGAAAGGAGAAAGAGGATTGGTGAAAGGAGAAAGATAATTCCAAGCCATAGAACAAGGACAGGACTGCTTCTTACAAACCTGCCACCTGTGAGTGAGTGAGGGTGAGAAAAGAAGGGGACTCTGCAGCCTTTCCCCTTGGGGCTGAAGACCCAGGATTCCTAGTGCTGCTGAACCCTACCTACTTAAATGGCATTCGGAACTGTTCCTGCCTTTCTGGGAGTTTTGGAACTGCTTCTGATGTTTTGATATTTTTAAACTTTGGACTTTATCTATTTTTGTATGCTATACTTGCAATTGTTTTCAGTAAAATCAATTTTATAGAACACAACACTTGCGATGGACTGATTATTTTGTTTTAGACTGATCCCCTTTAGGATCCTACAGGTTTATCCTGTCTCTGTTGCAGAATCCATGAGCCCCAAACCTGTATAAGGGATCAGCGAGGATTGGAAGTGTGATCTTCCTTGTAAAAGAGGGTGGGGGGGAGGGGGGAATTTACATATGTGTTTCATTAATATGACATACTTGATTTTAATTTGTCATGTGACATGTATTAAAGGGTTGTTATTTTTCCCTATTAGAAATGTTAATGGCGGGGGGGAGGGGGGGTATGAGAGTGTGTGGGGGGAGAATGGTTTAGGTAAACCTTTCAAACTCAGAGCCTAAATCACAGTACTCAAATATAGTTTGCGGCTCTCCACTCTCTCGTATCCTCGCAATTAAAAGCATCACCGAGGGCCTCTTCCTCATCATCGCTCTTCTCGTTAACCTCCTGGGCTGTGTCGTCCATCCCATCTCCATATGTTCCGAACGTGAAGTGAAATGTTTTTGTTTTTCCAATGCCGGTAGATGTTAAGGTGATAGATTTTCCTTATTTAACCACCATAGTCTGAGTGAAAAGAATGTCAGATGTGAAAGGTGTCTGAGCCCTGCTGGCACTATAACAAATTCAGCAGTGATATTGCTTTCACAGCTGTATGATAAAAGTTTAGTACTCACAGAGGGAGCGATGCAGTGAAGGGCGCCCGGTCTAGTGCACAGATTTACACATGGTTGGTCGCACGTTTTAGATGCGCTAGACTAGCACCCGATGCAATAAGGAGATTAGCGCATCCAAAATGTGCGCCCAAAACAGATGCATAGCCGATAGCGCTCATCACATGAAAATTCTATATAGATGAGGCTATTAGCTGTTATCCCCCAATGCAAAAAAAATCGCTAGGTGCTCCCATGCACACCTTTTAATGCGGCAAATTTAACTCCAGCCCCAGAGGTGGTATTAAGTCAATCTGCAAGTCAAGGGCTCATGAGAAATTAAAAAATATGGTCCTCTGTGTTTCCTCCTAGTTAATATCATTGTGACACTTAAATTTACTGCTTGCAGTATTTAAAAATAAAGCTATAAGGGCTTAGCTGAAGATACAGTATAGTGTTCTGGCTTCCTCTTTCTTTGCTAAAACATCTGCTGAGTCTGTTTATTCACTCAACGATACATCCAAAGATTTGGAACTGCCTTTCAAACTCTCATGGGTAATGCAGGGCACTTGTGGGACTCTTTCATTAGACCTGTGTGCCAGCAATCAGATTTCCTAAGTTTGTCAATCATTTCAGAGAAAATCAACCGTCTGGACTAGTGCCTCCTGCCCCAGGTGGCTAGACTCTTCTCTGTACCTTTACACTGAGCACATCATGTCCTGACACATGCAGTATAAGAAAAACATATCGTAGCTACAAGCATTGACATCCATGAATCTCCGCTACTGCTGTGTGTCTACTAATCCACCAAATATGCAGTTGTGTCAGTTCAAATAATGTATTTCCTGCATTGGGTGGGGATTGATGAGTTTGCTCATTCTTGCTGGTAAGATGAAACCGAGGGACCTCAAGACTGCAAGGGACCTTCAGGTTCATGTTAGTCTAAGCAGGAGAGGGTTGCTTCTTTTGTTTGTTTGTTGCTTTCTTTTTTTTTTTTTTTATAGTTTTACCTACTGTTCAGGATTTGCAACTTTTAGATTGAATTCATTCCTTTGACAGCTAACATGAGTAGCAGTTTCAGTTTCTTTCTAAGTTAGGCCGATGTGGTCAATATGCAGAAATATTATAAAAACCCAGTTGCGATAGCCATCCAGTTTGCCATATTACAAATGTGAACCAAAGGTGGGGTGTGTGTGTGTGTGTGTGTGTGTGTGTGTGTGGGGGGGGGGGATTACCCATTTTTAATTTTCTTTACTTGTTGATTTGCCTGCTTCTAATGCAATTATTACAGAGTGGATTATTTTACATGCATATTACTATTGCAGTCAATAGCCATTAGATTTGCTCATAAGAGTTCATTTTCTTAGTGTCCTACCTTTATATATTAAACATCCATTGTAGATATGTGGAAAAAAAGGTTTCACTGCTTGTGTTTCATGGGGCAGTTTTCAAGGAGGAAACTACTTGCATAGTACATTGTTACCACAGTTGTTAAGTTAAGTTGTGGTCAATAGTGTTACTGAAGCAGCATAGGCTAAACATAGCAATGAATATGCTAATGAAGGATAATGAGCTGTTCAGGCATTTGCGCCTTTTGTCCCACAGTGCAGTAAATGGCGTGGTATTTACCACAGATGTTTATAAACTGTGAAAAATCTCACCATCTAGAGGGTGGCATTAAGTGCAGATTGCAGCAGATATACAAGGTGAAACCAAACTAACAGGGAGATTTTCTCTCCCTAACATGATCCTCTCATTGTGTTCTGGCTGCAGCAGCAGATGCAAAAGGAGAGAGGAGTGTGGGAGAGAAGCAAAAGAGAGAGAGAGAGAGAGAGAGAGAAGAAAAATATTGTCAGGCTGATGGAATATCCGCTCAGGAAAAGCAGGCGCTCATGATTCATCACCCGCTTTTCTAACGTAGCCCATCCACCTCCCCCGGGCACACGATACAGTAGGCAAATGAGCTGCCGCATTAAAAAGGCGCTAGGGGAAATTGTATGTCCCTTGTGCCTCCTTGGCATTAGGCGCCCAGGAAAAGTGGCTGTACGCAGGTTAGGAAAACGGATGCTCCATTTTACGAGTGTCCGTTTTCCTAACCTGGGCGCCATCAAGACATTTTTTTTTTTTAAATTTTTGTTTTCACGCTGCTGCTTTCTGTGGTTCCTCTGACTTAATATCGCCACCAAAGAAAAGAGGGATTTTCTGCTTTACAGTTCAACTTTTGGGGCTCCTCAAAACTTAGTGCCAGCTCCGGGGCTGGCAGTAATTTTTGAGGTTTAAAGTATGCGCATTGGGCGCATGGTTATTTTTTACATAGGGGGTAATAGCTAATAGCCTCATCAAAATGGCATTTGCATATGATGGGTGCTATTAGCTTTGCCCTGGTTTGTACATGTGTTTTGGAGGTGCTGATCCCCTTATTGTATCAGGGGTTATATGGACATACATTAACCTGTGTGCTAGCCTGAGTGCACAGTATTGCATCGGCCTATGTATGTGTATCTCCTAGGTAGGAAAACCTGGATAATGGACCCAAAGGCACACAATAAAAGTTCAGACCCTATTTGCAAAACTCTCCCAAGATGTTCAATAAATCTGAGGCTCCAGGGCTCTCTGTGGGGGGAAGCTCAACATCAAGGCCCTTTTGCATTGCTAAATAATTATTTTGCCCATTAAGTCCCTTGTAACTAGCACTGATCATCTCCAACAGTCTATAGTAGCAATAATCTTGCTGAAAACTGAGTGGTTTCCAGCTTAACTTGAATGATAGTTGATAAGATGGATGAAAAGTTCTTTACAGCTCTTTGATGTTAAATCCAATTGATTTACAAGTTGAAATTCATAAACCTGTGACCTCACTCTTCCAATAAAAGCCTTTAGAAATTATAATAACCAATTCCTTAATGATTTAACTTGTTTGCCTTTCCAATGAATCAGTTTGAAGAAAGTGTAAACTTCCTCCCAGTTTCCCAAACTTACTTTACAAGTCTCCAAAACTCTGGACCAAAAATAGGGTTAAGACACTGTTTCCAAATGTTTGCCCAGGTCTCTGAGAAGAGACTGTTTGCTTTGGGGGGGAAAAAAGTGGGACTGTACAAGCAGGGCAACTCAATAAAATGAAGCGAAGACTCCACACCCTAAAATGATGGCAGGGTGTTATAAAAGCTCAAGTACACCCTTTCTTTATCTCTCACATGGGAACTCCAGCCCCAGCCTCTATTTACTAATCTCCATGAGCCTCTCCAGCAGTTAGTACACTCCTTCTGATAAGGAAAACCAACGGGTCCTTACATGTGTTACAGCCCAAAGTGTTGTCTTAATCTTTAAAGCTTACATAGAAACATAGAACTGATGGCAGAAAAAGACCAGATGGTCCATCGAGCCTGCTCCCCAATCTTGTTTTGAATTTGAATCACAGACCTTTAGTCTAGGCCCTTTCATTTTTCACTAGGGTTTAATTGAAACTGTTGACCCCATGCCTCTTATCTTTAGCTCCATAGGGGTTAACAGAGTCTAACCCATTCCCTAATTGTTGTCTTAACCTGTATTCTTCTTCGCAATTTCCCATTTACCTCCGCCCTCTTGTTAGTGCTCATCCCCCTGACTCATGGATTTATTTCCCTAAGGATCCACATAGTCTGTCCCATGCCCTTTTAAAGTCCTTTACTGTCTTCTTTCTCACCATCTCCTCCGGAAGGGCGTTCCTAGCATCTACCATCCTCTCTGTGAAAAAATATTTCCTGACATTCGATTTGAGTTTACCTCCCTGGAGTTTCATATTTGACCCCTAGTTCTCTTTATATCTTTCAAGTAGAAGAGGTTTGCCTTTAGTTGTGAATCATTTATACCTTTCATGTATTTGAATGTCTCTATCATGTGCCTTCTGTTTCTCCTCTCTTCCAAGGTGTACATATTTAGGGCCCTTAACCTATCTTCATAAGGTCATATGATGGAGGCCTCCCACGATTTTGGTCACCTTTCTCTGAATCGCCTCCACTCTATCGCTGTTCCCCTTGAGCTACGGACTCTAGGACTGAATACAGTACTGCAGGTTGGGCCTCACCATGGATCTCTACAAGGGAATTATCACTTCTTTTTTCTTACTAGATATTCCTCTTTCTATGCAGCCCAACATTCTTCTGGCTTTAGCAATTGCCTTATCACACCTTTTTGCTAACTTCAGATCGCTAGACACTATGACCCCTAAGTCCCTCTCTTGCTCCATACTTATCAGCTCTTCACTCCACAATACATACAGTTCCTTTGGGTTGCCACTCCACAGATTCATGACTCTGCACTTCTTTGCATTGAAGCTCAGCTGTTATGTTTCAGACCACTTCTCTAGCTTTCTTAGATCACTTCTCATTTTCTCCACTTCTTCCACTGTGTCCACCCTATTGCAAATCTTAGTATCATCCATGAATAAAAGACTCAAACCTCAAACCTTTTCATTATATCACTCATGAAGATTTTGAATAATACTGGTCCCAACACTGATCCCTGCAGCACACCACTCATCCTCCCTCTCTCCTTAGAGTAGGTTCCATTCACCATCACACTCTGTCTTCTTTCCATCAGCCAGTTTGTAATCCAAAACACCATCTTGTCACTCAGCCCCAAACTTCTTATTTTGTTTAGAAGACTTCTGTGCAGGATGCTATCAAATGCTTTGCTAAAGTCCAAGTAGACCATGTCCAGCACTCTTCCATGGTTCAAATCATTTGTCACATAGTCAAAGAAATATATCTAATTCATCAGACAGGACCTCCCCCTGGTGAATCCATGTTGTCTCGGATCCATCGACCCTCTGGATTCCAGATAGTTTTCTATCCTTTCCTTAAGAACATAAGAAATTGCCATGCTGGGTCAGACCAAGGGTACATCAAGCCCAGCATCCTGTTTCCAACAGAGGCCAAACCAGGCCACAAGAACCTGGCAAGTACCCAAATACCAAGATCCCATGCTACTGATGCAATTAATAGCAGTGGTCATTCCCTAAGTCAACTTGATTAATAGCAGTTAATGGACTTCTCCTTCAAGAACTTATCCAAACCTTTTTTGAACCCAGCTACACTAACTGCACTAACCACATCCTCTGGCAACAAATTCCAGAGCTTTATTGTGCGTTGAGTGAAAAAGAATTTTCTCCGATTAGTCTTAAATGTGCTACTTGCTAACTTTATGGAATGCCTCCTAGTCCTTCTATTATTCGAAAGTGTAAATAACCGAGTCACATCTACTTGTTCAAGACCTCTCATGATCTTAAAGACCTCTATCATATCTCCCCTCAGTCTCTTCTCTAAGCTGAACAGCCCTAACCTCTTCAGCCTTTCCTCATAGGGGAGCTGGTCCATCCCCTTTATCATTTTGGTTGCCCTTCTCTGTACCTTCTCCATCGCAACTATATCTTTTTTGAGATGCGGCGACCAGAATTGTACACAGTATTCAAGGTGTGGTCTCACCATGGAGCGATATAGAGGCATTATGACATTTTCCGTTCTATTAACCATTCCCGTCCTAATAATTCCTAACATTCTATTTGCTTTTTTGACTGCTGCAGCACACTGAGCTGACGATTTTAAAGTATTTTCCACTATGATGCCTAGATCTTTTTCCTGGGTGGTAGCTCCTAATATGGAACCTAACATCGTATAACTACAGCAACAGTTATTTTTCCCTATATGCAACACCTTGCACTTATCCACATTAAATTTCATCTGCCATTTGGATGCCCAGTCTTCCAGTCTCGCAAGGTCCTCCTATAATGTATCACAATCCGCTTGTGATTTAACTACTCTGAAAAATTTTGTATCATCCGAAAATTTGATAAGCTCACTCGTCGTATGCCTTTCCAAATCATTTATAAATATTTTGAAAAGCACTAGAGATGTGAATCAGAACTGGAATTGATTCGGTTCTGGTTCCGATTCAAATCGTGCATTTTTTTTCGTCCGGCCCGATCATTTATTTTTTTTATCGGCTGCGCCCGATCCGATAAACAAAACACCCACTCCGACCCTTTAAAACCGCTCCCTTAGCCTCCATCACCCTCCCGACCCCCCAAAAAACATTTTAAAATTACCTGGTGGTCCAGCGGGGGTCCCGGGAGCGTTCTCTCGCGCTTGGGCTGTCGGCCAATAAACAAAAAACCCACCCCGACCCTTTAAAACTGCTCCCTTAGCCTCCACCACCCTCCCGAACCCCCCCCCCCCCCAAATGTTTTAAAATTACCTGGTGGTCCAGTGGGCCCCGGGAGCGATCTCCAACTCTCGGGTCATTGGCTGCCGCTAATAAAAATGGCACCGATGGCCCTTTGCCCTTACCATGTGACAGGTTAACCGTGCCATTGGCTGGCCCCTGTTACATGGTAGAGCACTGGATGGCCGGTGCCATTTTTAAAAATAAACCAGTTTCAAAATACAACCAAAAATGAGGAAGTGAGGGTAGATAAAACTTCCTTTACCCAACAATTAAAAAGGGGCAAAGACTGGCAGCTTTAAATTAGGATAAAGGGACCTTTTTTTCCTATTCCAGTTCCAGGTCTCCTCTTTTGAAGCCTGAAGGTCTTTTCCCAAAGAAAAACACAACAGGAACAGAGAGGTCCTTTCTCCTGTGAGGGCTAACTGAAATTTCACACTTCAACATGCTGTCACTGGTTGTTAAAGGTCTCCACCTCTGAAGCCTCCCACATGGAGAATCTACACCCATCCAACTCTGTTTCTCTAGCCACTTACTTAGTATACTTTTGCTTATAAAGATGAGGTAGGACTCTACACAAGGAACCCAGGAACAGCAAGAAAGATTGGAAGAGAGCCCTCAGGAAGTGCTACTGCAGAGAACATCATGCAAGCAGTGCTGAGTCAGGCTTTAATATAACATAATTTTTTCCACATAGCGCCTTCTGTGTGCTTTGTGTACTTGGAGCCTGATTTTGTGCTTTAACCAGTTTGGAGGAGCTAGTCGTCAATATAGCAGTATCTGGTCCTTTTGCACTTGCAGCTTCAGTGACATAACTGAATTCCAGTTACCAGCCTGTCTTGGATCATCTGGTCATTTTTAGTGGCTCCATAGTCTGTGTTCAGCTAGTTCATACATCTGTCTAATAAAAACTTCTACCAGTTCCCCCTTGAACTGAGACCATTAGTGGAATCTTGCTCTCTCATAAATTACATTGCACTTGGGAATAAAGTAGTCCTTATCCTTTTCCAGAACCTTCTCATACCTGTACCTGTTTCCCTCAGCCTGGAAGACAAATGACTTGAATATATGATCAGCTTCAGAAACTACAGTATAAAATGCAGAAGATGAGGTAGCATTTGTGCTACCTCATCTTCTGCATGCAGCTTGGTTGCCATCCTGTACCAGGCAAACCATTGATGCCGGTCAGGCCAGGATGTCAGTTTGGCAAAGATGAGGCCTACAAGGGGGTTGAGCTTAGTCAACTTTATACATTGTGGGACTCACTGTGGGCTGGAAACTAGCTATGACTTATTTGAAGTTCAAATTCTGGCACGTCACATTTCATATTGTTACATGGTGATCCAAAAGACTGGACCATACAGTTTAAGCAGGAATAATGAACTTCATAATTATCCAGGGTGCCTTCTGGTGCTCCATGACCTTTTGTTAATGCTAACAACTTTATTAATATAGTCTGTAACTGAACATTATTTGCTACATCACACTGACTTGAACTCACCTTGGCCACTTGAATGGAAAGATGTGTAAGTTGAGTACTTTGCAGCAGTGTGTCACACTAGGCAGGTGCAAGAAGTAGCCATGCAGCAAAGTGAGAAACCTTGGTTTCTGGTCTCTGTAACACAAGAAATAGCCAAGGACAAGCTGACTAAGTTAGCATTGGATCAAGAGCCAACATAGTACAAGACTGAAAATGATATTTCTGATGGGGGGGGGGGGTTCATCTTGTTTACATCTTAGTCTGATAAGCGACAAAATAACTAACCTTACCCGCATGTGTCATCACTTGCAAGCTATTCAAAAGAAGTTAATCTCTACAGGATGTAAACAGCAATGAAAAATGCATGAGGTACCAGGAATTACTGCTAAACAGTCTGTGGTAACTTTCATTTTGTACACTAAAATCGAGAACCTCTATCTGTTGGTTTAACTAAACAGAAGTCCACTGGTTTCATCTTTTGCCAACTATAAAAGAATACAGCTTTGCTATCCCCTCTCCTTCTCACATTTCGTGAATCCTGCATGGGGGTGTGGGCATGTAGGCTCCAACTAATGTTTTATTATGCTGAGTGTCCTAAGGGTTTAATGTGCATTCACTCTAAATGTCAAGTTTGCTGCGTCAGTGATCTGTTTGGTACAGCAGGTGAAAAGATGGGCAAGATGACTGAGCATTCAGTTCTCGTTTTCAGCGAAGTCAGAGGACCAGTAGCCAATTTATGTTTTTATTCCATAGTCATTTGCAGTGTTGTGGCTAATTCTTTTTTTTTTTCCTCCACTTTTATTTTGAGACAGAGAAGCTTCACGTAACAGTAACAGTCCTCAGTAGAGATGTCAGGTGTGTGGTTTCGTGTATTGTGCGACCTGTTTACCCTGTTGTTACCAGCAGCTTGCATTGTCTGGCAGAGATCGTGCCATTATTCCCCAGTGGAGGTGAGAAAAAAAGAGTGGTGCTGGCAGGTGCACAGCTTTATGCACTAGAAGTTTACCTACCTTGGGAGGGTGTAGGAGGTGCTGACAGGCGGGGCTGTGATCCACAGGAAAGTGCCTTGTGTTGAAAGTCCCTTTTAAAGTGTTCATCTGTGTGTTGAAACCTGAGATATTTTTTTCCCTCTGTTTTCTTTTTCACTATGACAGGCCACCTTTCTGTTTCAGATCTTGATAATTCAATTGATCGGTCCCTGATGTTGATTGAGGAGGCGGCTGTTTGGTCTTTTACCGCCCTCATTCATGTGGGACACACAGCTCCTTTTATCTCTAAAATTAATCTTTTCCTACAAATACGCCTCCCAAAAATAATTCTGAAGCTTTCCATTTTTAATTATATAGTTAAAATCAGTTGGGCTGCTCTGATATGCCAGAGATATTGTGTAAGTGACAGCTGGTAATGTCAGATTTGTCCTACTGCAAATGTGATAGTGTTGAGTGTCATGAAAACATGGAGCAGTGCAAGAAAAGCTTATTTATAGGGTCACAGTCGATTACAAATGTATCCTGGAGGATGGTATTGCAATATTGGTTTGTAGCAGCAGGCTCCCCACTTGTGCGATTAACATCAACCAGAGAGGCTACGGGTCTGGGTTCAAGTCCAGATGGGGAGAGAGAATGATCATGCAGGGCCCCTGGCACAGTCATTCATTAATGAATCAGAGGAATCACACTGTAACTGGATGCTCCCCACTATCTACAAAAGAGGAGTAAAGAGGCCATAAGTATCAAAATAAGTAAAAATAGAGATTCAAACCATTGCCCACTGTTAGGGGTAGGGTTTAAAAAGGTGCGCGCAGGCGAGCTACCCAGTGTGCGCAAATGCGCTGAGTCGCGCTGCCTTCCCCCGTTCCCTCCCCCCACCTTCCCCTACTTCCCCCATCCTTTCCCCCCCTACCTTTTCCTTTTTCCCGATTCATTTCCAAACTTACTTCAGCCCTGGGGCTGAAGTAAGTTGCGTGCGCCGGCTGACTGCCGGCAAGTGATCCCAAGCACAGCAGCAAATGGCCGCTAAGCCTGGAGCCTCTGACCCCACCCCCACCCCACCCACTCCATGCCCCCTTCCCGCCCCTTTAGTAAGACCCCGGGACTTACACGCATCCCGGAGCTTTACATGCATCTCCGGGGCTTTTGAAAATAGGCCCAGCGCGCGTAACCTTTTGAAAATCTGGCCCTTAGGATTTTGCCTGTTTCACAGGCTCACCGAGCCCTGTATCAACCTGCAGTGATGCCCCTTCACCAGCAGAGGCCTCTTGTGAGCTCCGCTCAGAGCTATCTAAGCCATTTCCTCACTAGCCTTCTGACTCAGCCTGTGCTGCAGTCTCCTCTCCATCAGGGGACCTCAGCGAGCTTGATCTCCAGCCTTACCAAGCTCCTCCTTACTACTTGAACCACACTCAAACTCCAGTCCTATATAACCCAGCCTTGCCCATTCACCTTTGCCTCTTCATGGAGTCACCCTTGTCATTCTGACCTGGCCCTTGTTTCCTTGCTCTATGCCTTGTGGTCTTCTTGCTCCTAGTACCTTGCTCTGTGCCCTACTCAGGCCTACTTGTGACCTATCTAGTAGGGATGTGCAGACCAAAAGTTTAAGTTCATAAGTCCATAAGTCGAAAGGGGGTCCCATTTGCGGTCAATATGGACATATGGAGAATTCCATAAGTTGAGTCTATGTCCATATGTGCAAATAAAAATGTAAACCCCCTCACCCGCCTTAATCCCCCCCCCCAAGACTTACCAAAACTCCCTGGTGGTCCAGCGGGGTCAGGATGCCATTCCTGAACTCCTTTGCAAGGAGCACGTGACGTCGGCGTCACGTCGGAGTGACGCGGCGTCACGTGATTCCCCTCGGGTTCGCTCCCGGACCCCTCGTTGGGCTCAAAAGGAACTTTTGGCCAGCTTGGGGGGGCCTCCTGACCCCCCCAAGCTGGCCAAAAGTTCCTTTTGAGCCCAACGAGGGGTCCGGGAGCGAACCCGAGGGGAATCACGTGACGCCGCGTCACTCTGACGTGGCGCCGACGTCACGTGATTCCCCACGCGTCTGCTCCCGGACCCTCATGGAACTTTTGGCCAGCTTTGGTAAGTCTTGGGGGGGGGGGGGGGATTAAGGAGGGTGAGGGGTTTAAATTTTTATTTAGATCAACAATCGCGATTTCCAACGTATTCAACATAGCTATGTTGAATAAGTTGGAAATCCGATCGTTTAAGCCTCATCTTTTTTTTAAGTTAAAAAAAAAAAAAAAGTTGCGTTTTCCATTTAAGTTCAAAACGAATGCACACCCCTACTATCTAGGCCATTCCCTGCTCTTACTCTGTGGCCTACTGTAGGCCTTACCTTGTCTTGTGGCCTCCACACCTGCTCTATCCTTTAAGCCTGCCTTGTGGCCTAACCAGGCCTACCTGTCCTACCAAGTGGCTTTCGGTCCTATAGCCTAGGGGCCTACAGACATTCAGCCTTGCTGCCTTTGGGCTTCTATGTTCCTTGTTCTGTGTTGTCTTGCCTTGTCCTTGACTGGTCCTGTCCTCTTCCATCTTGTCCAGTCCTGTGTCTGTGTGGTCTTGCTATGCCCAGCTCAGTCCTGTTTCTGGTTTTCATTCCTGTCTTGTCAGTACTTTCTCCTGCCCCAACCTGTGTTTAGTTCCTGTTCCAGTACTGTATTCTGCTTTGCTTGTGTCTCTCCCAAACCATGCTTACTACTTTGCTTTGTCCTTGTCTATATGCAGCCCCAGTCTTTGTTCTGTGTCCAGCTCCAACCCTGGACCAAGCCTTGCCTCATCCAGTCCAACCCTGGACCAAGCTTTGCCTCATCAAGCCTGTAGCAAGCCTTACCTCATCCAATCTTTACCCCATGTCCAAGCCCAGCTTGCATTCTGTATCCAAGCCTAGCCTGTACCTATGTCCAGCGTTACTTCAGAGTGCCCAACCT
Source organism: Rhinatrema bivittatum (assembly GCF_901001135.1). Taxonomy (NCBI): domain Eukaryota; kingdom Metazoa; phylum Chordata; class Amphibia; order Gymnophiona; family Rhinatrematidae; genus Rhinatrema; species Rhinatrema bivittatum. The sequence continues at coordinate 574,399,839 of NC_042616.1, forward strand.
TACTCCGGACTGCCCACCCTTGCTCCAGTCTGTCAGCTTTACCAAGCCGGTCTTGCCTTGGACTTGCCACATGGTACTGCCGCATCAAAGACCTACTGGCCCCCAGAACCGAAGGGCTCAACCTAGGGGGAAAGGGGTTGGCTAGGCAGAAGACTGACCCTAGTCCTGCCCAGCAACCAGTCTTGCAGTCCTGTACCACTCCTAGGGTGGTGTACAGGAAGGAGAGAAACCATGACATCCACCCATTCACTTGTACAAGGGAGAATGTCCACATAAAGTTCTGAGAGGTGTTCAAATTAAAGTATTTACTGTACTATAAATAGTCTGATCCAGGCCAATATTCTGAAGATCAAAAACACATCAAAATATCAATGCAACAAAAAATATATATACTTTGTCCATCTTTGGTATTATCTCCCTTCTTATTTCCATAGAGAAAATATCCTCCTCTTGGAGGTTGGGATAACTGGAATGGAGTTCCAGCTTAAATTTAGCAATCAAGTAGAAAAATGTCCCTAAGCACAAAACTTTAGGAAAAACAATTCCTAATCACAAAAAATACTTAGAGAAACCATTCTTCATGAAATATCCCTCATGAAACTTGTTCTCATGAAACTTCGGTATATAAAAATTAAATAATAATAGTCCCAAACTGGATCAAATTCTTAGAAGTAAATTTTAAAAGGAGCGCGCGTGCACCCAGAAACACACGTGAGCAAAAATACACTCAATTTTATATCGTGTGTACAAGTATACGCTTACCTGTTAGAGCCTTTATGCGTGTACTCATGAGAGAGAGAGAGAGAGCCAGTCTGACACTCTATATATCTCCCACTGTAAGAGGGGCACTTTCAGCTCAGAATGGGTTTTGGGAGGGCAGTGTTACAAGGGTCTACAGACCCTTGCACCCTAGGCAAACCAATGTAACACTGCCCCCCCCCCAAAAAAAAAACCAGCCTGAATTGGAAGTGCCTCTCTTAAAGTGGGAGAAATATATATTGTCAGATTGTGCCTCTCCCTTTTTTTCTCTCTCGCCAAAATCTCCAGACTTGTGCCTCACCAGGTCCAATAGTAAAGTTATGTTACCTTGCACAATTCTGCAGTTGCATATGTAAGCCTTGGCCTCGCCACTTTTCTGCCTCCTTACTTTTGATGCGTGTACTTCCTGACTTCTTAAAATTTGCGTTGCTTGCTTGTGGCCCACATATGCGTATGGGGCTGTTTTTGCATGAGCAACGCTTTTAAAATATACCTGCTTATTGTAATCCAACTTCAAAAATTTAGAACCAAGTTTTTTTTTCTCAAAAGCCTCAATACTTCTCTCTTCACCCATGATGTTTACTGGTCACCTGGGCAAAAAGGATCTTTTGATTATAGCCTTTTGGGATAGCGTTGGAGTGCCCTTCCCTCTGGACTGATCAATCAGATTAAAAAAATGTACAAAAATAGGACACTTAGTCCTTAGCTCTACCAGACAAGTCACATGACCTATACTGTATGAAAGGCAGTTTAGGCCTTACTATAAATTGTGGTGTGGGCTATGTTTAATATTAGGAATTTTCCAGCACTGGGAGGTCCAAGGAGGTATGAGTTAAAAAAAGGGATTGAAAGGAGGGTCCTTCCCACTAAGGGGTTGGGTTTTGGAGGTGGTGTAAAAGGTATGATAAGGAGGCATCCTGGAGTTAGCCTTTGAGGAGTTAAGGGCTAGAACGTGAAAAGTATAGATTCACTGAAAGAGCAGAAGGAACTCCCTCCAGTAAGGCCTAAGAGGTCATCTGGAAGGGTAAGGACCCTTTAGTTTATGAGGGCACCATTCTGCCTGGGGAAGCCCCAAACCTGATGAGAGACTGAAAGACAAGTAGTTTTCCAGACTTTTTTCCTCTGGGCCCTACAGGAAGAAAGTTGGTCTAAGAGAGGTTTGAAAGGTAGAAGTCCATTTAGGATTATGCTTAAGAAATGTGAGAAGTGTTATGGGAGATGGAGACCTTGAGCATGGGAAAGCTCAGAGGCTTTCGCAATCTGTTAGGAAGCACTAGGAGAGCGGTTCCACTTTCATGGGGAATGTGTATTCTTGGACCACGGCCTGACCCCAGAGGAACGCCGAAGAGGTGCCGCAGCAGGCGAGGCATGCCCGAGCATGGGCTGGACAGGAGCGAGTCTGGACTGAAGACAACGATGGAATCTGGAGCAGGAACAAGGCTGGAGCGAAGACAAGGATGACTGAAGAGACTGACCCTCCATCAGACCTGCACGCTTCGGGAAGACCATCAACACAATGGTGGTCTTATGAACAGTCCTCCGACTATTCCAAGCCCTTTCAGACCTGCCGCTGGGTACGGCAAGAAGTGGCAGGCCAGATGGAGGCCAGGGCAGTGAAGACTAGAACATGGAGATTCAGACAAAGACTCAGGAACAAGGTACTTGAATGCACAGACGAAGACTCAAGAACGAGGTGCTTGGATGCACAGACGAAGACTCAGGAACGAGGTACTTGGATGCACAGACGAGACTCAGGAACAAGGTACTCAGAGAGGTTCAAGGTATTCAGAAGACTCAAGCTAGGTTCAAGGTATTCAGGAGAGTCAAGTAAAGTACTGGATTGAGACCGCAACGCAGCGCACCCTACACAGCCCACCCGCAGGGCTGGTCACGGACCACGCTGGACTCGAAGAGCCTCTAGACAAGATATGGAGTAAAGAAAGGAACATGTCTCAGAAGCTGTAGAGGCTGCATGGGGCGTGCCCTACACTGCTGCCAGTGGCTAGTCGCAGACCACACTGGGACGGCACAGGTACTAGCAGAGTCTTTGGCATGGACGGAGCAAGCACAAGGGACTCCATAGGCCAGGGACAAGGATACAAGTGGAAGTCTCCCGGAGGCATGTGCTGCAGAAGTGAGGAAGGCATTGCACCATGAAGTGCCCTACACAGCCCACCTGTGGGACTGATCACGGACCACGACATGGCACGCCAGGAAGGGTGGCAACGAGGAACCAGGGGTTCAGAACAACTGGACTGGATCACGGACATCAGGATCAGGAGATGGACATCAGAACTAGGTCACAGACATCAGGAACAGGAGACGGACATCAGGACCGGATCACGAACTTCAGGACAAGACATGGAGCTCTGACAGGAAACAAAGAACACAGGACCTTGAAGAAGAGTTGGAACAGAGAAGACTCCTGGAGCGAAGACAGGAACATCCAGGAGCATCTAACTCCTTGCAAAGGCAATGCTGGATTGAACGCTGGGCCCTTTTGTAGGGCTGAAGAGGATGACGCCCAGGAAGGAACCAGCAGGGGGCCACACCTGGCTGGCCCTTGAAGAGGAGAAGAGAGGCGCTTGCCCGTGCCTATGGAGATCCAGAAGAGAACAGCAGGATCGTTGGTGGCGTCCTCCCAGCCATGTGGAAGGCCCAAAGAAGCAAGGCAGGCTATAGGAGCAGCCCTGCCATGAAGAAAGGCAGGCTGCAGGAGCGGCTTCCAGCCGCGAAGAAAGCAAGCAGGGAGGCTGAGGAGAGAATGCAGGGCTGCAGGCACTGGCAGGGATGGCCTCCCGGGACCCCGGGTGCGACAGCGGCAATCCAGCCGCATTGGAGAGAGGCTCCCGGCACTCAGCCCTGCCGTGCAGGGCAGGCACGCGGCTTCTGTGCCGCGGAGGACAGAGTTATCAGGCACCGGAGAGTCAGCGTCAGCGGCCTGACTGGCCATGAAGAAGGCAGCGCTAGCAGCCCAACTGGCCGTGGGAGGTAGGGGACCTGCCCGTGAGGAGCTCAGGCAGGTCCCCTACCTCTTCACAACAAGAAGAGCTGTGAGTACCAAGTTTGCAGAAACTTTGGTTTTGTGTAAGAATCTATCTAGTTTTTGGGATTTTTTTTGAGGGGGAGGGGGGCTGTTGCTTTTTTTTCTGCCTCCTACTGGACTTTGAATATTTGAATGTCTAATTAATTCGTATTTTTTTCTGTATGGAATAAAATTTTGATTGTGGACTACTGTGTGTTTTGTGTATATGTCTCCCTTTGGGCCTTGTAGCAGAAGCTATTCCCCTACTGGTTAAATCCTAAGCCTGGTTTGCAGGTCATTCATCCCAACTCTGCAGTTCCCAAAGGTGACCCTCTGCGAAGGGGGAGGGGGCAGGGTTTGTTGCATATAAAATAGATTTATTTTCTTTTAAACTTTGGCTTTGATTTATCAGATTTTAATGGATATCCATGTATATTGCAGTTTGTGTCTGCCTTATAATTTCGAAACAGCTATAGCAGGGCTTCCCAAACCTGTCCTAGGGTTCCCACAGCCAGTCAGGTGTTTAGGAGATCCCCAATGAGTATGCATGAGATAAATGTTCATATACTGAGTCTCCATGATATGCACATTTATCTCATTGTGGATATCATGAAAATCCGACTAGCTGTGGGGTTCCCAGGACAGGCCTGGGAAGCCCTGAGCTATGGGTAGGTGAACCAAACTTTTGTGCAGGGGTGCTCTTGGTAGGATATTAGACTTTTGTAGCATTCAGAGTTGGTGAATGATTTGGAAGGTTCAGAAGGGGGCAAAGTTGGCAGTTCTCCCCTAAGAACTTCATGGAGAATAGAACCAAGGCTATCTAGAAAGTCACACTTTCGAATGATTTTAAATAATTACAGCAGAATTCGTTTTTTTTTCCGTTTGTGTACGCAATGAGTAGGACATGGTCTCTTTAATCTGAGTGGATTATTTTTACCTTCTGAAGATTAAGAAAGTAATGAGAGATGATGTGGCTGTAAGAACTCGGCATCTTTTAACCCTGGCATTCAGATGATGAAATGTGGAAGTATCACTTCAATAGGAATATGCAGTCCACACATTGCAGTCGTCCTGCATGATATTGTTACCACACTATCAGGGTTATTTGTCAAAACGCGATGTTGCCTTATTGCATGCGATAATGCCCTACCGCACGTGATAACGGCCGCATCGCAGCGGTATTATTGAAATGAGGGGAAGGGGAGGAGTGTGGGCGGGGCTTTGGGTAGGGTTATGGCCCGGCAGCACCACGGGAAATAACATCACCTTTTCCCGTGGCGCTGTGGGTGCAAAAGTGTGAGGCCTGGCCGCAACCGCGGCGGTCAAAAGCGCACCACCGTGATGAGGCCGGCTGAACAATTTGTCCCCTCCCCCCTTTATTTACCGTGGCTCATCATTCTGCTATAAATATAACAGAATGATGAATCCAGCTATATGATTGTTGTATTGAGAGACTACAAAATGCTTACCATCCCCTGAAATGTTTTGTTGCCTGCTGCTACTAAGTGTTCAGGCTGGGTAAATGGAAACCTGTTGTAGCTAAGAGTTCAGCATTTCATGCATACTGGTGCAGTGGACAACATGTTGCTGAAAAACATTGTAAGGGTCATCTGAGATCCTTAACTGTTGAATGGCATTTGTGTGTGTGTGGAGGGGGGGGGGGGGGGTTCAGCCCATTTCATACAATTCTGACAGATCTGTAACAATGCTTGAAACCCTGTAATCCTAAGTACATTTCTCAGGATAGAATGAATGCATGTGGTAACTGACACCATACATTTTTCTAATGACTATTACAGAATGGTTTTGGTTTTTTTTTTTGCTATTGAGATAGAGAACTAGTTATAATTATTTTAAAAAATGCTTGCCAGGAATAGAATATGAATAACTAAAGGTCTGCAAAAGATATCCCACTCAAATTACAATGTCCTTTATTCTGGGATCATTTATTAATTTTAAAAGTTTACAAATGTAAGATTTCTGGAATTTTTGGCTGCAGGCGGTATTCTGCTGGCACATGCATGCTGCCTGCGGGCAATTGGGGTGACTGGCGAACAGAAGACGCAAAGTCAGTGCAGCTTTAATGTGGCAGCTTCCAGATCATCTCAAGCTTTTTTTTTAATGCAGGACCTGAGAAAAAAAAGAAAATTATAGCTTTTTTCAGCAAGTAAATGAAGTAAGCACATAAATTTCCAAGAGAAGAAAAATGCATGAGGAAACTGAACACTGCAGAGTGCACCCAGGGAGATCTTTAACGAGGGTCTCTTCTGTCTATCGGCAGAGCCCTTTTGATGTGCCTACACGCAATCATTCCTACTTACAGTATGGAAGCACTGCATTTCAGGCAGCTGAGTTTGGCATGCTTCATTGATGCCAGAATTGGGCTTCGAGGTTAAGACATGAGAAAAAAAAATGTACGCTTAACAACAATGCACATATGTTTTTCTCATGAGAAAAGGCTGATCTACTAAGCTACAAAATAATTTTGCAAACGTTTACTTTGTGCGATAAATTTCACAAAATGGGAAAAATATACAAAAATATCAGTGTTTCCAAAATTTATTGTGCGAAGTAACCTTTTGTGAAATAATTTGCACAAGCACGCTTCAATAGTAAACTTTCATGGATAGTCTGCTAAGTGCAAAAGTTTATGTAAATCTCATATTAATGAGCTGTAGAGATGCAGACATGCAAAACAGCTCATTAATATGGGATTTTGTGAAAACAAGCATGCAAGAAAGGATTTGCAGGTTTGTTTTTGCAAAAAAGTTAACTACACTTCAAAGAGGTGTAATTAATTTTTTGCTATATTTTTTGCAAACAGGTATGTTAGCTTTCTTTGCACTAGAAAAGTAAATAGCACATTGGTGTAGGTTAGCACACCTTTCTCTGCTGGCTAACCTATAAAACAGTGCCGGACAGGTTGCATGGATGTGGGGCAACATGTTGGGATATGCTGGGTATGCAGCAGTACTCATGTACTACCTACAATAGTCTGGAGAGCAACCAGCTGGAGGGCAGCAACAGAGAGGAGCTACAGTGGCAGGACTACACCCAGCTGAGGGGGCAGCAGCAGTGGCAGAAGAGCAACCAGCTGCGAGGCAGCAGCAGAGAAGATGTCAATGCTGCAGACCCAGTAAGGTCCCTGGTGCCATGGTTAGTACATTTTCCATCTGCAGACCTTCATGTTGGGCCTTCAGGAAGAGGAAATGGTAAGAATGTACTGGCTGAGTTTTGTGGCCATTATGGCCTTGGATGAAGAGCATGAGGAAGTCCTTGATCCTTTCAAAAGGGTCTCAGATCATACCTGGCCTTGTCAAATTATTGCACTCATTGCATGTTCTGGCCTCAGGCTGTTTTCAAAACACTGTGGTTGTAGTTGTTGGAATGGAGAAGTCAATTTTCTCCAGATGTTTGCATCAGGTGCTATAGGCAATGATGAGCCTGGTAAGAAATTATATCCAAGTTATATAAAAAAATGGCATGACTTCAACAGTGATTTCTTAGCTAAAGCGAGCCTGCCAACTGTGAAGGGTGACAGAGCTTACATGCATATAGCACTGATCCCACCTGCTCCGTGGTGGCAGGCTGTCCATTATTGCAGTCATTATCACCTTCTCAATGCCCAGGTGGTAGATAATATACACATGATCTCTGGGAAGGTGGTGGCCAGTTTCCCTGGGTCCTGCTGAATCTACAAGAAGTAGAGAGACAGTGGATGCTCTTCAAGGGTCTCTGCACAAATAAATGGTAATAGAACACACAAGGGAGGGTGTGATACTCAATCTGGTGCTCACTAATGGTGATAATGTCTCTAATGTTCGGGGAGGGGCTTACCTGAGCACCAGTGATCATCAGATGGTGTGTTCAATTTTGTGAATAGGATACAGAGAAGTCACACGAAGAGCCGAGTTATGAATTTCAAAAATATGGACTTTGTCGAAATGGGGATGTACCTGGAGGAAGAACTGGAAGCCTGGGAGAAAATGAGTGAGGTAGAACAACAGTGGGCAATGTTAAAAGCAGCTATTACAAAGGCAACAAAAAGTAAACAAGAGTAAGAGGAAGAAGAAACCTATCTGGTTCTCTAAAGAGGTGGCTGAAAAATAAAGTAAAAAAGAGAAGTGGTCAAGAAGTATGAAGGATCCCAAAAAAGGAACACAGAGAAGAATATTTGTTAAAACTGAGGGAAACAAAGAAAGAAATAAGGAAAGCAAAAGGTCAGGTGGAAGAAAGGATGGCCAAAGAGGTAAAGTGAGGAGAGAAAGCATTTTTCAGATATATCAGCGAAAAGAAGGGAGATCAGAAGTGGTATAGTGAAATTGTCCACGTTAAGCTTCATCTGACATTTGGAAGCCCAGTCTCATGGGGTCCTCCTGCAATTCATCACAATCCACTTGAGATTTAACTACTCTGAATAATTTTATGCCATCTGCAAATGTGATCACCTCACTCGTTGTACCCCTTTCCAGATCATTTTTTAAATATATTACAAAGCACTGATCCAAGTACAGATCCCTGAGGCACTCCACTGTTTACCTTTTTCCACTGTGAAAACTGACCATTTAATCCTACTCTCCGTTTTCTGTCTTTTAACCAACTTGCAATCCACAAAAGATCATCGCCTCCTATCCCATGACGTTTTAGTTTTCTTAGAAGCCTGTCACGCAGGACTTTGTTGAATGCCTTCTGGAAATCAAAATATACCACATCTTCTGGTTCACCTTTGTCCACATGTTTATTCACCCCTTCAAAAAAATGTAGGAGATTTGTGAGGCAAGACTTCCCTTGGGTAAATCCATGTTGGCTGTGTCCCATCAAACCATGTCTATCTAAATGTTTTGTAATTTTATTCTGTATAACAGTTTCCATGATTTTTTCTGGCATTGAAGTCAGGCTCACCGGTCTATAGTTTCCTGGATCATCCCTGAATCCCTTTTTAAATATTGGGGTTACATGGGCCATCTTCCAGTTTTCAGCTACATCGGATGATTTTAATGATAGGTTACAAATTTTTACTAATAGTTCTAAAATTTCATTTTTTAGTTCTTTCAGAACCCTGGGGTGTTTACCATCTGGTCCAGGTGATGGAAGGGCAATTAGGGGGTTAAGGAATTTCCCTCTCAGTTTGTTCCTTTATTGGAGCGGACTGGGAGAGAACTCAGGAAGGTCCGATTGCATTGCCATGCGCTTTTAAAGAAAATCCACCCCTTGCGCATGCAAATGGGCACCCACGTACACATGTGCACCCCAATATAAAACCGGGTGCGCATGTGTGTGAGGGTATCAGATTTTATAATATGCGCGCGATGACGCACTCATGATATAAAGTCGGCATGCCATTTTTAAAATTTACCTCACAATGTTTTCTGTGTTGAAAAAAATAATTTGTGCACAAATCATTTTTTGGGGTATAAATCCCAAGCAGAGGTCCCCCTGCTCCTTGAGCTCCAGATTCAGCCCTGCTGACTTATCTACCCTTGTGTATGTCTCAAAACAGCTGTTTTGAGACTTATAAAAGCGATGACAATTCATACACAAGGATAGATAAGAAAATTGTTTTCAGAATTACTGGATAAAAAAGAAAAAAATAATATAAGAAATGTTAAAAAACCCCCACAAAAACAGAAAATGAATGCCGCAGATGATTAGAAGTCCGGGCGGCCCCCGCTTTGAATATACAGGGAGCACGCTGTCAGGCTTGATGATGCGGTCATAGATTTAACAAAAAGGTTATTGAAAATATTCTTTGGGAGCGGTATTTTCCGAAATATTTTCCAATAATATTTCCTTTTTGGATAATAATTTTTTAACAATGTCCATGCCTGTTGCACAATGTTAACCTTTTAAGCTGCATCTTTCAGGTTTTTTTTTAACTATTTTTCTCATTTTCTCAAAGTTTCCCTTTTGAAAGTTTAGTGCTAGAGCCATGGATTTACCTACTGTCCCCCTTCCAGTCATTAAATCAAATTTGATCATATAATGATCTCTATTGCCAAGTAGTCCCACCACCGTTACCACTTTCACCAAATCCTGTGCTCCATTGAGAATTAGATCTAAAATTGCTCCCTCTCTTGTCAGTTCCTGAACCAATTGCTCCATAAAACTGTCATTTAAGCCATCCAAGAACTTTATCCCTCTACCATTTCCTGATATTACATTTACCCAGTCAACATTGGAGGTAATTGAAATCTCCCATTATTACTGCACTACAAATTTAATTAACTTCCCTAATTTCATTTACTATTTCACTGTCCATCTCATCATTTTGGCCAGGTGGACAGTACTTTACACCCATCGCTATACTCTTCCCCAACAAACAAGGGATTTCTACCCATAAAGATTCAATTGTACATTTAGGGGTGGATTTTAAAACACGCACTCGTCCATATGCATGTGGTTCCTGGTGTGCGGCTATTAATCAAGTTTACTTAGGGAATAGCCACTGCTATTAATTGCATCAGTAGCATGGGATCTTCTTGCTGTTTGGGTAATTGCCAGGTTCTTGTGGCCTGGTTTGGCCTCTGTTGGAAACAGGATGCTGGGCTTGATGGACCCTTGGTCTGACCCAGCATGGCAATTTCTTGTGTTCTTATGTTCTTAGATACGGCTAACTTATAACATGCGCGTGTCGGCGGGTGAGCTCTTCCGTGCGCAGAGGGGATTTTTAAAATTACGGCGACGCGATTTACCTTTTTCCCAGTTCCTCCCAATCCACTCCAATAAGAGCGGACTCAGAGAGAACTTCCCTACACCCCTACCTGACCTTCCTACTTTCCCCTCTCCTCACTGACCCCCTAAACCCTCCCTAACTTTTCTAAATGGTTTTGATTTTTTACCTTCGTGCTCTAAGGAGCAGATATAAGTTTCACGAGCCAGTGGCTACCGGAACTGCTGTCTCAGGACAGCGTCTATTGTCACTGTCCCAGCCTTCCCCCCGCCCCATGGCCTGCCCCTTTCTTCAGGCCCGGCACTTGCGGGCATATCGGGGGTTACACGCATGGCCAGCACCCGGCCACGTGCATAACCCTTGAATTTTACACATGCAGGCCTTTTAAAATTTGGGTGTTAGTTTCTTGCAGGATCTTTATCCTGTTGGACTCCATGCCATCCCAGACATAATGCGCCACCTCGCCACCAAGCTGCTTCTCTCTTTCATTGTGATATAATTTGTACCCCGGTATAGCACTGTCCCATTGGTTGTCCTCCTTCCACCATGTCTCTGAGATGCCAATTAAGTCTATGTCATCATTCATTGCTATACACTCTTCACTCTCCCATCTTACTTCTTAGCATACAAACATTTCAAAATGTGTTTTTTGTTTGTATTAACATTCTGCTTTTCAGTTAACAGGGATAATCTAGAATCTTTTAGCTCAAGTGATTCTTTACTTATAGGGACATGTACTCCATTTCTTATTATTGGAACCTGTCTGTTAGGATGCCCTAACTCTATTGCTTCATTAGTATCCTTTGAAGATACCTCCCTCCAAACCATGCGCTGGTGAGCAACTGTCAGCTTTCCCCTTTGTTCTAGTTTAAAAGCTGCTCTGTCTCCTTTTTAAAGGTTAGCGCCAGCAGTCTGGTTCCACCCTGATTAAGGTGAAGCCCATCCCTTCGGAAAAGACTCCTCCTTCCCCAAAGGTTTCTCCAATTCCTTACAAAACTGAATCCCTCTTCCTTTCACCATCATCTCATCCAAGCATTGAGACTCCGGAGTGCTGCCTGCCTCTAGGGACCTGCGTGCGGAACATGGAGCATTTCAGAGAATGCTACCCTGGAGGTTCTGGATTTAAGCTTTCTACCTAAGAGCCTGAATTGAAAACACTAGAAGGCCCCACTCTTGCTACTGGACTGATGCCTTCAACTTAATTTTGTTGATTTCCTAGTTAAGTTTAGGTTGTTATGGGAGTTGGAATGCGTACAATTAGAGTCCTTTAAATGTATTAGTGTATTCACTATGTATCTGGTAGTGATCTAAAATTGGATGATTAAACTCTTGATAAGACCTTGGGCAATTCTTAGTTTAAGTTAAAATTAAAAGGCTCATTATTAACTTTTTTAAAACTGAAAGTGTCTCCTGTCTATAAATCAAAGGATGAGCTAAGGGAGGGTGGGCGAGGGGTGGGAGGGAGGGAAAGCCAATCACACAAACCTCTTAGCTTTTGCCTGCTTCTGACTAGCTATTTAATACAGACAGAAAGCACAATAAAAAAATATAACACAATAGTTAATTTTCCCCAAAACTTTTAAGTTCTAAATATTTCCCAAAGCAGTACTTTCCAATTCTCTTCAGCCACCAGCAAGGTGATTCTCTCCTCTCAGTACTCCCACTGGATGAGGTGTAAGTTATTTATTGGACTAACATCTATTTTTTAGAGTTTTTCAACCAGGGCTGCTAGTGCTATAGCAATGATTCAATTAATTACTCAAATAATAATTTTTCACAAATGTACAGGCATACAAGAAAATAGCGCTGAAGATGACTGGACTCACTTTGGTGCTGGTTTCAGAGCCAGGCACCATTTTTAGTGGAGCAGTAGCAAGTGGGGATTGCTCCTACCCCTCTTCTACCAGTACCCTTGGAGAAAGAGTAAGTGGGATCTGGAGAGGACCCTTGCTAATTTCTCTGGGGCAGGAGGGAAGGGTTTGCAAGGCCAAGAGAAAGATAGCCTAGTTGGGTAGGCCCCTGGCTTTGGTGTCTTGGCAGGGGTGGGGGTTAGGGGCAGGATCCAGGAAGCCTGTGAAATGGTTGTGGGGGCTCAAGGAGGCTCCATTTTTTTTCCTGTTTTGGGTTTTTAAAAAATATTTTGGTTAAGCAAACAAACTGAACTAAAATAAATATTTCAATTGTAACTCCTGGACAGAATGGCCCCCATAGACTGAACTCAGGGGCACTTAGCAAGACTCCACGTAGCTTTTCACTTCTGAGGCTCAGGGCTCTCTGTTGAGAGAAGCATAGCTTCAAGGCCCTTTTGCAATGCCAAAGTTCAAAGCCTTTTTCCAGTCATTGTAAACTGAGAATCTCCATAGTAAGCAGTAGCAAAAAATCACATTGAGAAGAGATGTAGTTTTCCAACTGTTTTACTGATTAGTTGATCAAATGCCTGAGGATTCTTTACAGCTCTTAGATTCCATTTTAAATTAAAATCAGTGAATAATAGGACAACAGAAAGATTAATAAATTTATGACCTCACTGTTCTAGCAATGTCTTTGAATGTAATGGAAGCCAATTCTTTAATAATCGATATCCTTCTCTTTCCAGTTACTCAGATTGAAGAAGGCTTAATCTTCCTTCCAACTCCCAAAGTTATCATTCATCTTCTCCCCACTGTAGAATAGTTAGCATAAAGTCCCAAGTATTTATCAGAACGAAAGTACTAATTCTTGTAACTTTCCTGAAGCCTTCTCACTTATCTCCGATTTTCTTTTGACAGTATCAGTGGGCCCTCTTCTCTGATGGAATAGCCACTCCTCAGGCTCTTCCCCGATAAGACACCTCTTCTTCCATAGATTGGAAACTGGTTCTCTGGTAGGGGTGTGCATTCGGATTGACCGCATTAGTGAAACGCAACTCATTTTTTTTTTTTACTTAAAAAATTGATTCGACATAAACGATCGGATTTCCCACATATCGAACATAGATATGTTCGATATGTGGGAAATCGCGATTGTTGAGCCAAAATAAAAATATAAACCCCCTCACCCTCCTTAATCCCCCCCCGACTTACCACAACTCCCTGGTGATGGAGCGGAGTGAGGATGCCATTTCTGCAATCCTTGGCGAGAAGCATGTGACGTCGGCGGCACGTCGAGTGACGCCGGCGTCACGTGATTCCCGGCTCGTTCGCGCCGGACGGCTCGTTTGGCCCAAAAAGAACTTTTGGCCAGCTTGGGGGGGTCAGGAGGCCCCCCCAAGCTGGCCAAAAGTTCTTTTTGGGCCGAACGAGCCGTCCGGCGCGAACGAGCCGGGAATCACGTGACGCCGCGTCACTCGACGTGCCACCGACGTCACATGCTTCTCGCCAAGGATTGCAGAAATGACGTCCTCACTCCTCGCTCGATCACCAGGGAGTTGTGGTAAGTCTGGGGGGGGGATTAAGGAGGGTGAGGGGGTTTAAATTTTTTTTTTGCACATATGTACATATACCCAACTCATTGGATTTTTTTTATGTCCATATTGGCCGCAAGTGGGACCCCCTTTCGGACATAAAAAATATGAACATAAAATTTTGCTCTGCACATCCCTATTCTCTGGTACCAAGAGCATTCAGTTCCATGTAGAAAAATAATAGACTTTGACTCCAAAAATAGGGAAAAACAAACAAGAGATAGCAAGGATGGAAAAAACTTCCTTGCCTCAAAAATGAGGAGGCAGATATTGAAGAAAACAAATCAAGGACAACACTCCTCTGCACCATGTCACCATCAAGAGTATCCCCTGGAGGAGTGATAGAACACTGCTTGAGTCTTCCACACCCTTTGATCTAACTTTGCACAGGGACACCCCAATCCACTGTGAAGGGGTATCAAGGCTCTCGCAGGGAAAATCTGAAAAATTGGATCAAAAAAGTAAACACAGTTGCAAATAAGTTAGTCTGGTCGGTTGACCTAACAGGGCAAAAACCACTAACTCCTCTCTTCATTAAGTTACAGAAATTAACAGACAGACGGCAGAGAGCTACTGCCTTCAAGAAATCTAACTAAAAATTCCACACTCTAAGATGGTGCCTGGTGGTCAGAATGGTTAAGGCTACACCATCTGTCTTCCAGATGGGGCAGCAAAATCCAGCTCACTGTTTAGTAAATCTCTCTGAACATCCCCAGCTAGATAGCACATTCCTTTGGTAAAGAAACCAAGAGTTCTTTACACAATTAAGTGAAAAATGACACCCCCCTCCCTTTCCCCCATGAAAATGAAAAATGAACCAAAAAGAAAATATTTGGTCTGCATACCGCTAATGTAAAGCCTAAGGTCCATGCTGGTATATCTGTTTAAAAAAATTTGACAAGGTAAAATGAAATTCCTCTCTTGTTTTTGTTCATTTGTTGCTGCTTGTTGCCAGAACAAAATGTTAATAAATCAATACAGGTCATAACTAGAGGAAACATCTCATGCATTGTCTTTGAGATAGCTTTGTCAAATAGCTGCCTAGCTGTCTTGTCTTTTTTTTTTTTTTTAATAAAGTAGAACCCCTGAGGACTGCAAAATGTTATCAGATCGCTGAAATTCTTAAGGAATCGATTTGTGTTAAAAGCAGAGATTTATTGCAGAAGTCAGACATGCTAACTGTGCTGTGAGTTTGCAGAATGGATAAGAAATCAACATCTTCTCGAATGAATATATGTTTTACACCAAGCGTTATAGCAAGTTCACGACCTCCATCAGAGACAAAATGCTGTGAAAATATTGATGCTATTAATTGCCAAAAATCTTTCCTTGTGCAGGAAGAACTCTAAGGGAATTGTAATTTTGTGTTGATGATGCCAGGAGTGAAGCATGCAGCAGGGTAAGGCAGTACTACTACTAAGTACTATGTAGGGATGGCCAAAAATATTCTGAATTTTTTTTTTTTTTTATCTAAAAGTCTGATAGTAATCCAGATACTTTGATTCAGGAGAATTCTCCTGATTGTTGGATCTGAAAAAAAAAAAAAAGAGAGAATGCTAGGACTTTGTACATTTCCTAGTGATCCTTTTTTATAATGATTCACGACCGTGTTAAAAGAGAGCCCTGTTTGACTGGTAATACCTGGATTATTGGCAAGTTTTTAGATCCTGATCACAAAACAGGATATGTAATCCCTGCCTAGGCCAAGCATAGCAGCTTGCTGATCTTTGCTGGCATGAGAGTCTATAGCATAAGTTTGGGGGAATTCAATCCCACCGTAGTTCTTGAGGTGTTTTTCTCTAGTGGAGCTTAAATGCAGCTGTAACCATAAACTGGCAGCAAGTCTTTGGAGTGTCCTGTATAAACAGGGCCGATACTAGCTTTTTGCTGCCCTGTGCGAACAATTATTGTGTTGCTCCCCCCTCCCCCACCCCCCATGCTGTTCATTCATTCTTTGTCCCAGGACCACTCAAAAAATGCCCAGCTCCCTTCAGAGATACAAACTTTAAAAATTGACACCATTCCCCCCCTCCCCCCCGAACCCATGGCTGATACAAGGGTATTAGGTGCCCTAGGCGAACCTTGTAGCCTTACACAAAGTCCCCTGCCCCCTTCCACGCACACAGTTAAGAGTTATGCATTTAGGGCCAGGTTTTCAAAGGGTTACGCGCGTAAATCCTCAGGATGTACGCGCGTAACCGCTCCTGCGCGCGCCGAGCCTATTTTGCATAGGCCCAATGACACGCACAAGCCCCAGGACGCGCGTATGTCCAGGGGCTTTGTGAGAGGGGCGGGACCGAGGCCTCCGGCACAGCGGCAGTGCCGGAGGATCGCGCGCCGGCACTCGGCTGGTGCGCGCAACCTACGCCTGCCCAGAGGAAGGCGCAACTTATTAAACAAAGTTTGGGGAGGGAGGGGGGTTTAGATAGGGCTGGGGGGCGGGGAAGGGAGGGGAAGGTGGGAGGGCGGAAGGAAAGTTCCCTCCGAGGCCGCTCCTATTTTGGATTTCCGATTTCGGAGCGGCCTCGGAGGGAACGGGAAAAGTCATCGGGGCTCCCCTAGGGCTCGGCGTGTGCAAGGTGCACTAGTGTGCACCCCTTTGCGCGTGCCGACCCCGGATTTTATAACATACGCACGGCTGCGCGTGCATGTTATAAAATCGGGCGTACATTTGTGTGCGCTGGGTGGCGCACAAATGTGCCCCGTGCGTGTAAGTTTTAAAATCCAGCCCTTATATTTTACATGAAAAATATCAAAGTACAGTATTTTGAGGTAAAAATATCACTTACATTATATTTACATGCACTGCTGTGATGCCAACCAGAAATCCCTGCAAAAAAGACACTTGGAATCCATATGCTATTAGGCCTATTGTGATGTGTGTTGGGTGTGTACTTGACCCTTTGAACGCATTAAAACATAAATACACTTCCTATTAGGAGAATGTCTCATCTCAGTCACACATGCAGAACATAAACAGATCTTCACCAAATACAGAATAGAGGAACCATAAAGTAGAAATACAAACGTACAGACAAAAACTGAACTGGAAACCACAAGAAGCCAGAAACTATGTGCAATGCAATAATGAAAAAACAGAGCCATCACCATTCCTCAAACATCAAACAAAATAAATAAATAAAATAAATACATAATCATAATACTAAAAACATATACAAAATAAATCAAAAAAAGCTGATGAATAAAAGATCAAATAATTAAAAACTCATATACAAGTTTTTTTTAAATATCCCAAAAACCAATAAAATATTTCAAAACAGCAGACACAGCAATAAATAAATAAAACTAAAAAGAATTTTAAAAATTCACACTCTCCATACCAGGGAACTTTGATTTCCAGTTATCCCGAGATTGTCATGGATTAGTGGAAGAGGAATGCACAAACTTTCTCCTCTCTTTCTTATATTCACACACACATACAAGCTCATACACACATATGCATCTCAACCTTCAAAAAAAGCTCATACACACATATGCATCTCAACCTTCAAAAAAAAAAAAGCTCATACACACCTTCAAAACACCTTCAAAACACACCTTCAAAACACCTTCAAAACACCTTCAAAACCTTCAAAAAAAAAAAAGCTCATACACACATATGCATCTCAACCTTCAAAAAAAGACTAAAGACCTGGATATTCATACAAGCTTTCCCAGACACCAACATGGTCAACTAATCTCCAACTACACCTTGATTAACCATATCTTGATTAACCATATCTTCTATCGTTTACCTGTGTGAATTAATCCTGTCCTTTCTCTTCCTTCTCAGCCAAGTTCTTATCACCCTGTTATATGTAACTGCCTTTTCAGCACCATTGTTATAGTTATGTTTACTATGCACCCCTGTTTTATGTGAACCAGCATGATGTGACTGCTGTCTCGAATGCCGGTATATAAAAATTTGAAATAAATAAATAAATAAAAATATGCTCTCTCTCAGTCAAACCTGCAGGCTAGGGGTGTGCATTCGTTTTGAACTTAAATGTAAAACGCTACTTTTTTTTTTTTAACTTAAAAAAGTGATGAGGCGAAAACGATCGGATTTCCAACTTATTCAACATAGCTACGTTGAATACGTTGGAAATCGCGATTGTTGATCCAAAATAAAAATTTAAACCCCTCACCTTCCTTAATCCCCCCCCAAAGACTTACCACAACTCCCTGGTGGTCCAGCGAGGAGTCAGGACGCCATTTCTGAACTCCTTTGCGAGGAGCACGTGATGTCGGCGCCACGTCGGAGTGACGCGGCGTCACGTGATTCCCCGCGGGTTCGCTCCGGGACCCTCGTTCGACCCAAAAGGAACTTTTGGCCAGCTTGGGGGGCGCCTCCTGACACCCCCAAGCTGGCCAAAAGTTCCTTTTGGGTCGAACGAGGGTCCCGGAACGAACTCGCGGGGAATCACGTGACGCCGCGTCACTCCGACGTGACGCCGACGTCACGTGCTCCTCGCAAAGGAGTTCAGAAATGGCGTCCTGACCCCGCTGGACCACCAGGGAGTTTTGGTAAGTCTTGGGGGGGGGGGGGGGATTAAGGAGGGTGAGGGGTTTAAATTTTTATTTGCACATATGGACATAGACTCAACTTATGGAATTCTCCATATGTCCATATTGACCGCAAATGACCCCCCCTTTCGACTTATGGACTTATGAACATAAACTTTTGGTCTGCACATCCCTACTGCAGGCATCTCCAGCTTTTCTTTGGTTGGGATCTACCAGCAACATCATGCCCTCATCTTCATTTCAGCTGCTGGCAGGTTGGAATCCACCGGCAGCCCCCATTCTCACACACATACAGCTCCCATTTATACACATGCACACACCCAAGGCAGATCTCCCTCCCTTTCTTTTGCCAGCAACCTCGGAGCCTTTCTCGTTCCTCTGCTACTGCTGTCACTGCTGCCGCATGGCTATTGGGGAGGCACCAATTGCTGCTACTGGCACTGAAGCCCGTTCTGCTGCCCCCTCTGTGCAGGCCCCATGGTATTAAAAATTTGCAGGGCTTCCAATTCCTCCATGCTGATTTCATACATCATGAGATCAGCATAGAGAAAGTGCTACTCTTGCACAGTCCCAAAAATAACATATACCAATCACTAAAAATTAAAAAATGATTTTTTTTTTTTTTACCTTTGCTCTCTGATCTTAGTTTTCTAATTGGTTGGTCACAGGCTTTTTTTTTTTTCCACCTTCCCTTTCTTGGTCTTTTGCCAATTCCTTTCACAGGGTCTCTTTTTTTTCTGTTTCTTCTCTATCCACCTGTCATCTTCTTTTCTTCCCTCATATTCAGCATAGCTCTCTGCTTCAACGGCAGGGGAGAAAGTCTGATACTTCACTTTCAATGCATATCCAGCATAACTCATTCCCCCTGCTTAAACGGCAGGGGGAATGAAGAAAAGTGGATCTATATACAGACAACAACCAACAAGGACTGAATTACATAGTCTGGGTAAACAAATAAGCATGGGTGTAGCTTGCTTATTGCAGCGGTTACTACCCCTAACTAATTAACAGCTCGATCCAGTATCGTCCGCTCGAGGATTGCCCGTCTGTAACGTGCTCGTAGCGCACAATTCGGGCACGCAAGGCAGTTCGGCGATACAGTCTCCAGTTTCACGCGTCCGTATCGCTTCTGAAAACAGACGCATAACCCTTTCCGCACCCGGCATGTAAATGAACGAAAAAGCTGTATAATGAAGGAATTATCTATTCCCCTGCGATACTGTAACGGGCGCTGATATTATCTCCTCCCTAACCCGCTGTTCTGCCGCGGCCTTAACCTGCTACTTTACCGCCTCCCCCTAGTAGGAGTTAGTGTAGTGTAGTGTAGGGTAAAAACATTGCTTACCCGCCCTGGTCCCGTCCGGTCTCCTGCAGCCCCGTCCGGACCGGACGGGGCTGCAGGAGACCGGACGGGACCAGGGCGAAAAAAAAACAAACGAAAAAGTAGCAAGGCTCGGGCCTGCTAAAAAAAGTTTAAAAAGTGTAAAAAACAAAAATACCTGTGTGTTATATAAAAAAATAAAACAATTTTAAATACCTGTCGGAGGGCCGTGGGTCCAGGCGGCCGGTGGGCGGCGGGCAGCCATCAGCGGCATCCGGTAGTCCCTTCTCCCTTCCTCCCTCCCTCCCTGGATGAGCGCCAAAATCGCACGGGCGGGGGGGGGGGGGCGGCAGCAGGATCCGGGAGCGGCGGGTAGGCAGCAGCGGGTCCGGGGGGGGCAGCGGCAGGATCCGGGAGCGGCGGGTAGGCAGCAGCGGGGTCCGGGGGTGGCAGCGAGATCCGGGGAGCCAGCAGCGGCAGCATGATCGATCGCGCAGGCAGGTAGGTGGCAAAGTAAAGATGGCCGCCTGCACGGGAAAATCGTGCAATTGGCCGCTGAAGACGTGACGTCACGACGTTTGGCGTCACGGGGTGTGACGTCATGTCTTCAGCGGCCAATTGCACGATTTTCCCGTGCAGGCGGCCATCTTTACTTTGCCACCTACCTGCCTGCGCGATCGATCATGCTGCCGCTGCTGGCTCCCCGGATCTCGCTGCCACCCCCGGACCCCGCTGCTGCCTACCCTACCCAATTGCACGACTGTATCGCTGGAGACTGTATCGCTGAACGCTGAACAGGCGCGCATTCATTCATTCACTGCCGGTGGGGGCTGCCGGAGAGGCAACCCCCACCGGCAGTGAATGAATTCATTCATCCAGGCGGAGGAGCCGGCTGCTTTCGCCACCGGCTCCTCCGCCTGGATGAATGAATGCGCGCCTGTGCGACCCCTGCTGGTACCTGTCATTTGAAATGACAGGTACCAGCGCACCCAGGTTACTGTATAGGCGCTGTATTAAGCGCCTATACAGTAAAATGGGTTACGCGGCCATAACCCTTCCCTACCGCTTTAAAGCCGCGGCATGCATTTGCATGCGATTAGAGGAGAGTATCGGGGAGTTAGTTAAGAGAACTGTGCGTGCGGGGAGGAAGGGTGCGCCTGACACTACCGCACTGTTTTTACCGCGGCCTTACTGGATCGAGCCGTAAGCTAGATATTTCACTTAGATACAGTTCCAACACTGCTCTCTACATTAATGGTGGGAGTGGAAGGGAAATAGAACCAAAAGGTTACTAAGAGCCAAGAGTAACAGATAAGTATGAGAATAAAAAAAGTGTGAAACTTGCTGGGCAGACTGGATGGGCCGTTTGGTCTTCTTCTGCCATCATTTCTATGTTTCTGTGTTTCTCACACACACACACACTCAGGCTCTCATTCTCAGATACACACACAGGCACAGACTCTCACACTCACGTGTTGTCTCACACCCTCAGCTCTTTCTCTCAAATGCTCTCTCTCATACATAAATACAGTCCCTCACATGCTGTCTCTCACACATACACACACAGGCTGTCTCAGTCTTGCATGCTGTCTCACACAAACACACACACACACACACACACACACACATAGAGGCTCTCACATACTGTCTCTCCAATCATACAGGCTCTCACTCCCACACACAGTCTCTCTACTCACTCTCATACACACACACACTATACAAGACCTCACCTCTTGGCCTCCTTTTTGCGGGTCACCGCAGGATGGGCTCCATGGTGGCCCTCATCTTCTTGGGCCACTGCGAAGTGGGATCCCCAGCAGCCCTGCTACCAGGCCTCCTCTTCTCGGGTTGCCACAAGGTGGAATCTGCGGCAGCCCTGCTACAATCTCTACTGCTTCTCTGCATGTGGCCGATGCTCCTCCTCCTTCCTGCCCGCGCGTCTCCTGTGCAGGCAGAAAGGAGGAGGGGCACCTGGATGTGAATTTTTCTTTGGGCCGTGGTGGGATGAGCTGCACCATGGCCCCACCAATCAAAAAGTGACATTTATTTATTTATTTATTTATTTATTTATTTATTTATTTAAGGGTTTTTTATATACCGAGGCACGTTTGCACGACATGCCTCCCTGCCTCCTCCCCACCCCCCAGAATGAAAGTACTTCTGCTTTTTCTGCCGCCGGTGGACCCAATCCACCGGTGGCAGAAAAAGCGAAAATCTTCCGTCGCTGGTGGGATCAGATCCACCGGCGGAAACATGGGCCTCTCCCTGCTCCTGATGCCTCCCCACCAGGTGAGCCGGCCCCATGCAATTGCACGGTTTGCACACCCGGTGGCGCCGGGGCTGTGTATAAAGTATTCTGGTAGCGTTTTGAATTCTATAATGTTAATGACATAAATTATTTTTAAGGTTCTCCCATTAGTTTAAGTAATCCAAGGGCCCAGTGGCAGCCCTGTTGTGCAGGAAAACTGGGTTTGGTCCCCAGCCCTGGTTTCTGCCACTTAGCATGACTGGGGTAGGGATTGGTGGTGGTGGGGATGCTAAAGAGGCAACGTCCGTAGTCCCCGGTCAGGAATCCCAGCCATTAATCAAGAGCAATGCCCACTGGCTTGCTGTAGAGACAACTTTGGCCATGTTCTAAAAAGAACCTCAGTTCATGTCTGTCAACCAGAAACCTGTTGGCACAACGAATGGGTTAGAAGGGCAGGAGGACAAGAAATAGAAATAGGACCTCTACTCCCCAGTAATCGCACTGGGATGGTTCTGATTATGGTAGAAGTGGATGAAGGGCTCACTCCTCAAAAAAAAAAAAAAAGCTATTTAATATAAAATGTAGAATGTGTTCTATTATCCAGTATCTTTGGGCAGATCAGAATGTGCTGATGTGATGAAATTGAATGGAACACTATCAGGCTTACCTTGAAAGGGGCCTCCTTGCTGCTGCTGGGCACATCTGTTTTGTGCTGCGCCAGAAGAGACGTGATTATGAAGCAGGAGGGATGAGCTGCGATTATTACTGCATGCTCCATTGTTGATGGGGATCCTCTCCGGAGAGTGAGCCATCTCAGGCCTTACCAGAGCGCCGCAGACCGTTCTGTTTTATGCTCAGACATACATCCTATTTCTGTAAAACTTTCAGCCGAGAAAATAGTGAACTAAATATAAAATTCTAGTGCCAAGTTGCAAAAAAAAAAAAAAAAAAGGAGTCTTGTCAATTTTGAATCCTTGTGATGTGAAGTACCAAGGAAAACACTGGACTTGTTTCAGGGCCAGATGAACCTACTGTGCGCGCTTAGGCACAGCAGCGGGAGTGAGGCGGGCCCCCCCCCCCCGTCCAAGGATCCAGAAGTGGCAGTGGTAAAGGCTCGGTGTGTCTTCCTCTGAATAGAAGCCTCAGTGAAAGGAACGCCTCCCTCCTCTGTCCTGGTTGCACTTTCTTGCAAGCACCGCTCAGCCGGAGCTTCAGGAGCCCATCAGGACAATCCCTTTAAGAGAAACAGAGGAGGGCCGCCGAGAATGATTCCGCGTTACACTGCTCCGAATGCTGTCCGCCCAGGTTCTGCCACTTGAGCTGAGCAGTGCTTGTGAGACCTGGGCCCTGGGATGGAGGAGGGAGGTAGCCTCTGCCAGCCTGCAGCTTTGGTGCCTCTGGGCAGCTGCCTACTTTACCATGTGGGAAATCCCAGCCTGTTTTCTCATTTCTGTTATAAAAATAATAAATAGCGACTTAGTTCATAGCACTTGACTGATAATCTCCCCTCAATACTCTATGTAGCTCTCTTTAGTTACTCAGAGCTGAAGCCTCACTGCTAACTCCCAGATCATTAGACCTCTAGGTCTATTCTAGGAGTATGAATTTTTTTTTCCTTACAAAAAAAAAGAAATGAAAAGAAAAACCCAACAAAATTAATTTGTTTTTCTTTTTTTTTTAAAGAATGGAGCCACTGCCAACCTCCCCCCCCCCCAGTTTGCAGATATAAACAAATTGAATTCATCCTTTCACCCCCTCCCTGATGTAGCTAACCCCATCGATGGGATTTTGTTAGTCCCAATGGGACAGGAACTGGAATGATCCCCAGTTGCTCCTGCCACACCAGGCTGTGATTCAGAATGGCATCAGCCCTGAGGCTGGCGCCATTTTGTTGTATTATCATATGTTGTATGACCGTAGAACCAAATGGCACTGGCCTCTTATTAGTGTCATTTTGAAATAGCAATCCAATGGATCGGGAGTGACCGGGGACTGCGCATGCCCCATTTGGACTACCAGAACCACACAGATGGGTGGGTGAGGGTGGGAGATGTTGAATTCCTTTTTAAAATTTCTGTTCGCTGTGAGGGTTTGCAGCTGTCGTGTTTTAGTTTTTGCCCTGAGAGTGGATAGGCAGGGTTGGGGGGATGGGACGGGGGACCTGACCCCTCTTTCCTTTTTTGTTTTTTAGGAGGTATTTTTTTTGTCTTTTTGTTGTCGTGTTTTCTGTTCCTTTTTTGTTTATTTTGTTGGAAAACAGGAACTGAGCCAAAATAAACGTCAAATAAAAACTGAATTAAAAAATGAAATGAAAACAACACACAAAAAAATATTTTTTTTTCCATGCACATCCCTAGACTATTCTAGGACTTGATACTACCTTAGAAAACACCAGCTTTATGCTTTCATTTTCAATAACTCAAACTCATGAAATCCCCATCTCCCTCTGGATTTTCATTTTCTCTGAAGTCACATTTGAAGAGAAAATGATGAGGGAAGGCTTGAGGCAGGTGGAAAGGCAGAATAGCCTAGTTATCCTGAAATCACGTCAATGTGGAAACATAGCAGGCTTGTGAAAAGAAAACAGTGTTGCTTGTGCCAAAAATTAAAGTGCTATTGCAGTTCATAGGACCTCTCTCTTTGAGTGGATGCCACATCACCACTAAAAGGGAATAATCCTGGTTGTCTTTGCAGTGATCTTTCCAGAGCTCACAAAATAGGATAGGATAGGAGGCAATATCCTTCTGTGGACTGTGCATGGTTTAAAAGATAGAAACAGAGAGTAGGGTTAAATGGTCTGTTTTCACAGTGGAAAAAGCTAAAACAGTGGCATGCCTCAGGGATCTGTACTTGGACTGGTGCTTTTAAATATATTTATAAATGATCTGGGAAGGGGGACGATGAGTGAGGTGCTTAAATTTGCGGACGACAGAAAATTATTCAGAGTAGTTAAATCTCAAGCGGATAGTGATAAATTGCAGGAAGACCTTGTGAGACTGGAAGATCGAGCGCCGAAATGGCAGATGAAATTTAACGTGGACAAGTGCAAAGTGATGCAGATAGGGAAAAATAACCCTTGCTATAGTTACACAATGTTAGGATCTATCTTAGGAGTTACCACCCAGGAAAGAGATCTAGGTGTCATAGTGGATAATACATTGACATCGTTGGCCCAATGTGCTGCTGCAGTCAAAAACAGCAAACAGAATGTTAGGAATTATTATGAAGGGAATGGTGAATAAAATGGTGGATGTCATAATGCCTCTGTATTGCTCCGTGGTGAGTCTACACCTTGAAGACTGTGTGTACTTCTGGTTGCCGCATCTCAAAAAAGAAATAGTTGCACTGGAGAAAGTACAGAGAAGGGCAACCAAAATGATAAAGTGGATGGAATGCTCCCTTATCAGGAAAGGCTAAAGAGGTTAGGGCTGTTTAGCTTGGAGAAGAGACAGCTGAGGCGAGATATGATAGAGGTCTACAAATCATGAAAGGACTTGAACAGGTAAATGTGAATTGGTTATGTACTCTTTCGGATAATACAAGAACTAGGGGGCACTCCATGAAGTTAACAAGTAGCTCATTTAAAACAAATTGGAGAAAATTCTTTTTCACCTAGTGCATAATTAATCTCTGGAATTCATTGCCAGAGGCTGTGGTTATGGCAGTTACTGTAGCTGGGTTTATAAAAGGTTTGGATAGGTTCCTAGCGCAGAAGTGCATAAACTGCTATTAATCAATAAGGATTAGTAGCTTGGGATCTCTTTATTTAATGTTTGGGTACTTACTTGCTAGGTACTTGTGACTTGGTTGGCCACTGTTGGACACAGGATACCGGGCTTGATGGACCCTTGGTCTGACCCAGTATGCATATTTTATGTTCTTATGTTCTTAATAATAGCCTTCTTAGGATATAGGTCTAGTCACTTTAGTGTGCCACACTTCTTTCAAAATTACTGACATTTCATATAGTCTGTACCACAGCAGAGTAACCTATGCATCATTATTTGCATCATCATGCCAAAGTCGTGAGTTCAAATATTGCCTGGAGTACTTCTCTTTTTCCTGCTACATTCGTAATATAATATTTATATATTACATTCATGTAGTCCCCTCTCCTTCTCTGGGACTTCCAATGCTGCAGAGACCACACTTAAGTCCAGGCATCCCAGGCACCTGAGAGCTCAACCTAAGGGAAACATGGGCTGGTAGTGGTGAAGCTCCAGTGGGGTCTCTGCTCCTCTTCAGCCTCTCCTACTGACAGTGGGGACCTGTGGGGCTCCTCTCCACAGGTAGCATCAACTCCCCCTTGGTCCAAGAGTCCACTAGCGTAATAGTTCCCCCATCATGGTCAACTCTTGAGCACACAGGGAGGACCATGGGCAATGCAAAGCCCCATGACCTCCCAGGATTTCCACATATAGGAGAAATTAAAGCCTTTTCATATCCCTTGGGGCTTTTATCTTGTCTCAGGGTCTCTTCTGCACACAAGGTCTCTTCTGCACACAGGCTGTCCCAATCCGGAAAAAAACCCCCACCCCAATCCTTCAGATTTAATTATTTACAATCCCCCACCCTCCCAACCCCCCCCAAAACTTGCCTAAAGTCCCTGGTGGTCCAGCGGGGGTCCCGGGAGCCATCTCCCGCTCTCTGGCTGTCGGCTGCCAGTAAACAAAATGGCACCGGTGGTTCTTTGCCCTTACCACTTTCAAAGGTGTTTTCAAAATAAAGTCTTTTCTGAAACTTATGGCAGGAAAAAAAAAAAGTCCAATATAAGTACATCAGAGGATGATGCACAACTGCAAACAAAGTCCAAAACTCAGAGAAATAGAATTCAGTTTCTCACTCCTTCCCACAAATATAAGCTCTTTTGGAAAGGTGTCCTTCCTTCTTGATCCCTCTCATTCTTTTGGGTAACTGAAAATTCTTCTCTTCTTCTCTTCGTGATGAGATTTTCTTGATCTTGATTTGTGGATTTTCCCAGGCAGTTTTACCCCTGAAACCTCCTAGTTCACTTATCCTACAGATTCTAAAGTATCCTTTTCTCCTCAGGGCTCCTTAGATTCTGATTTTCTTAAGGAACAATTCTTCCTCCAAACTCTCTGGACTTCTCCTCTCCTGGAACTCCGTCATCTCAGTAAGGCCCGGCCAACCTCTCCCTCAAGTCCCAGCCACCTTCATTAAGCAAGAATACTTCCCTGCTTCTCTTCCTCTCCAATCTTCCCTGTGGAGGGATAGGCCCACTGGCACCATTCTATGAAAGGATAGCACTCAAGCAGAAATCCAATTCTTGGAATCCTTTCTCACTCCTTCTCCTTGCATCACAAGGGTGCAGGGACTTTTTACTTTCTTACAATCTCTCCCGTTGAGGAGTAATATACCTCACTAGCATACTGACACTACTCTGACATCACTTTAGGGCAAAGTCTAGTGGGACCGCTGCCACAAACTGAGGGCACTCAAACCAGCTGAAGCTAAGGAGCAGAACTACTATTAAGGTCAAAAAGAATGTTCTGCTGTCGCAGTGTATGCATATGTTTCTCTATTATGTTGCCACCTAGTGCCATCTTGGGATATTGCACAGCTTAGATTCTGCAAGATTTTTAAGTCCCCTGTCCTGATTGGTTATTGCTGGTTCTATTTGAATGTTTCCGAACTTCCTATTGGATCTATGACTGTTTATCGTTCTCTCTATGCCTTTCTCCTCTTCCTATTGGTTCCTTCACCCAAGGAATCTCTGGGACAGTTTATTTCCTTCAGAAACTTTCAGTTGGAAGAAGGCTTTTGGCAGGCTAACAGCTTGTTCTCATCCTCTTTCAGGCTCTGAAAAGCATCAGGTTTTCACTTCTTATTTACTATTAACAAACAGCTACTGTCAGCTTTCAGATAACCTTATTGCAGCTGTATCAATCTCATCAACCTGTTCAGCTATTCTTGGGAGCTTCTCATCTAATGTGAGTGTTGAATTGTTCTTCATTCAAATACATGTTTTTGGTAACCAGAACTGCATTTATATGATATCTACAGCTGAGGAAAAGGTTTAACTGACTGTCTAGGGGTTTAAGATAGACATTAAATGCAGAGGTCGATACAAAGGGATAGCCCCTTATACCTATTTTGGGGGAGGAGTGAGTTTTGTGGGCAGGGTAGTGGACTGTGATTAAGGAGAAGTCCTGGTCATGATGTCAAGATTTCCTTCTTGCCACTGACTCTCTGAACAAGTCATTTCATCTCCTTATGCCTCTGGGACTCAGCTGAAGATGGAACTTTTCCTTTCTTAAAATTGTTTACCTAGTCAAGAAATTGGGAGAAAGGGAAGGCTGCAGTTGGTTGGAGTACATGAGGAGGTGGCATGAAGCTTACACTTCATGTCTCTAGCTTGCAGGAGGGATGTGCTTTTGGATAATCCGAATGTGAAAAATGGGGCAAATGAGTCAGTGTTCAGTTCACTTCAACTGAACCAAAACATCTTATCTGAAAATGTCTGAACATTTTTTGATCATTTGTTTTGGCAAATAGCATGTGCTTATTAAACAGGGTGGTGGGAGGTTGCATGAATGCATCTTTTTCACTTTTAATGTGCTTTTTTGATGTTGAACTTTCAACTGGCATTTTGTTTTCACATAAATTGTGGAGAGATTTTTAATAATAGAAAGTTTAATAGATTTGGATCATAGGATTATTTTACTTATTGAAAAATACTGTTACAAGATAGTTTTTTTCCTATATAAAAAAGGTACTTTGAACCAAAAATATTCCTACATCTGTGATTCCAAAACAATGTGTTTGTGTTAGGAAATATTTGAGATATGTGTCTGAGGAAATATCAAGAAGTACAACTACACAGAAATAGGGTGAAATGCAATGGTTAGATATGACTTTGACATAAGCAAGCATGGACTGTATAAATAATGAAGCTTGGTCAGAATATCCCCTTTTTGGATTAAAATACAAAATATTTAATAGGGATGTGCAGGGGTAAAAAAAATGTTTTGTTTTTGGTTCATTTTCAGGAGGTTTTTCACCACAAATTTCAATTCGTTAAGGGGCAGATTTTCAAGGGCTACGCGCATAACATACGTGCGTAACCCGAGAAAATCTGCCCCTGTGTGCACCGAGCCTATTTTGCATAGGCTCGGCGGCGTGCACAAGCCCCGGGACTCGCGTATCTCCCGGGGCTTCGAAAAGGGGTGAAAAGGGGCATGTCCGGGGCATGATGGTGGTACAGGGGGGTGTCCGGGGTCAGGGGGCGGTCCGGGGGCGTGACGGCGGTCCGTGTCCCGAGCCCTCCTCCATTCCGGCCGTGCCGAAGGTGGGCGTAAGAAATAAAATAAGGTAGGGGGGGATTTAGGTAGGGCTGGGGGTGAGTTAGATAGGGGAAGGTGGGGAGGCCAGAAAAAAGTTCCCTCCAAGGCCGCTCCGATTTTGGAGCGGCCTTGGAGGGAATGGGGAAAGCCATCGGGGCTCCCCTCGGGCTCGGCGCGC
Source organism: Rhinatrema bivittatum (assembly GCF_901001135.1). Taxonomy (NCBI): domain Eukaryota; kingdom Metazoa; phylum Chordata; class Amphibia; order Gymnophiona; family Rhinatrematidae; genus Rhinatrema; species Rhinatrema bivittatum. The sequence goes on from NC_042616.1 coordinate 574,429,313, forward strand.
ACAAGGTGCACATGTGTGCACCCCTTTGCGTGCGCTGAGTCTGGATTTTATAACATGCGTGCGGCAGCGCGCGTATGTTATAAAATCAGGCGTAGATTTGTTCGCGCCGGCTTGCGCGAACAAATCTACGCCCGTACATACGTTTTAAAATCTGACTCTAAATGTTTGATTCATTTCTTTTGCTTAAAAAAAACCAAATCAAACATGAAATAAAAACTGAAAAAAGGAAAAAAAAAAGAAGGAAACTGGGCTTCCCACCCGGAAAAATGCCGGGGCCAGGATTCCCCTTGGATCCCATTTACCTGGTCCGGTCGAGATCCACTGGCAAGGCCCAGGCCCAGGCCATAGTGTCAGCCTTGCATAGGTTGGGGCCACAGTAGCTCACCATGACCCTTGCTTAAGCTCTACGCAAGGCTGAGGCTTGGTGGTCTGGTTGAGATGCCTCGGCCTAGGCCTGAAGCTGGGTCTTCAACCTAGGCCAGAGCCCGGGCCCAGGAATTTGCCCAGGCCTAGGCCAAGACCCCAGTATTGTGCTTGGGCCTAGGCTGTGGACCCTCCTTTGGGCCTCTGCCTATACCCACAGTGAAGCCCTGGCTTTGGGCCTAAGTGTAAGCTCGACCAGAAGTTTTAAATGAATTAAACGACTAAGATTTGTTTAATTCTGGGGGCCCCTCAATTTAAAAAGAATGCACATCCCTAATGTTTAGGTTTATTTAAATATCAATGAAAAACTCTACCCAATTTAGGCAAGAAGGGAGATATGTGAAATACACAATTCTGTATAGAACTCCCCCCAAAAATATTTAATTAAGTAATACTTTTGTGCTGAAAAAACATTTATGCAAATGGAGGTCTGAAGTCTTTTCCTCCATTTACATAAATGTGTTTTCAGCACAAAAGTATTAGTTAATTAACAAATATTTTTATTGGGAGCTCTATATAGATGTAATTATATGTCACCCTTTAAAAGAAGAGGGAACTGCATGGAAAAGCTACAGCCAATGCAAACATTTGAGCCATATAAGAAAATAAAAGTAAAATCAGAATTGAGGGCTTTGTAGACTTGTAGTGGTAAGGGTGAGTTTTTGCGGTTTGTAATGTCAACCTACAAGGAAATATTCTAGAGAATCGGAGACTGATTCATGGTGGTTAGCCATAAGGCGTAAGCCATGGTGCTTGAGCTGAGCAATGCCTTGGTGCTACCTTTTGACTTAAACTGGAACTGAAGTGAGTGAACTAATGATGAGCAACATATATATAGACTCAAAGAAATCTGACATTGTGTGGCTTTGGGATGTTATGTGGCTTTGGCATATTTTTCCTTTGTCACTGTTTTATAGCTGTTTTTGGAATAACTAAAGAGAAGAGCAAACCCAGCAAGTAAAACTGTGGACTTGCATTTTGATATGTATGGTATATACTGTCTGTTCATTAATTAGAAAAATTAATTCACATACTGTAGATTTTTACAGTGCTGGGAATTTAGAACAGAGATGTAAAAGTTTCATGGATAATAAACCATTTGATGCTCATGTATGGTCTTGTCCTTTAGATTTGATTGCTTGTGTGTTTCTGAGTTATTAGAATATTTATTCTTGTGAACAAGAGACTATACTTCATGGAGGCTGTTTTTACTTGTTATTAGCAAGCTTTTTGTTGAGGTAAAGTTAGGTTTGTACTGATAAATATTAAAAATCACTGGACTGCTGTGAAAACTCTTTATGTAGATCAAGTCATTTTTTTAAAGAAGTTTAACACAAAAGAAAGCTAAATTTAACAGACAGAGAATACCTCATAAGCATACATGAAAAACTTAGTCTGTGTTCTGGAAAGCCTTCCGCTGTGGAAAATGCAGCAAAGGAAAACAAGGCTCATCTAATTATAGAAAATGTGGTTGTTGATAGGTAATAAACCACATAGAACAACCTGAATGGTTTAGTTTAGCAGCTCGGCAGTGCCATAATAAAGTACCCATGAAATTGCTTGGGCCACCTTGCTCTGTTACTCTGATGGCTTGTTCATTTGATTATAAAAGCAAAGTTCATCAGTCCTCACAAAACATCAAGCAATAAAATTAAAACATAAAGCATTCATAATTTTAAAATCATATTAATGCAAATAATAAATATTAAAACAGCCAACAAACATCCAATAATTTAAAAAACCTTATTATAAATTTCCCAAAACATCAATAAAATATTTCAAAACAGCATAAACATCAAACACCTACCAATAATTAAAATAAGGATTTTAAAAACTTTTGTTCTCCAAACCTGGAATCTTTTGATTTCCAGTCATCCCAAGATTGCCGTGGATTGGGGGAGGGAGCGCTGCACAAACTTTCTTCTCTCTCTCTCACACACACACAATAACATATTCTTTATCTCACACACTCCCTCAATAGCACATTCATTCTCGCATACACTCCATCTTTCACATACATGTCTATGCTTTCACACACACTCCCTCTCTCTCACAGACACACCCACAAGCAGGCTCCCAATCTCTCTCACATGCACACACAAATGTAGGCTCACAATCTCTCTCACAGTCACACCCACACATTCACAAGTAGGCTCCCAATCTCTCTCTCAAGCATATAGGCACACCCACAAGCAGGCTCCCAATCTCTCTCTCTCTCTGTCTCACACAGTTACATGCAAGCAGCGTCCCAATCTCTCTCTCATAGGTGCACAAACAAGTAGGCTCCCTTTCTCTTTCTCATACACAGGCACACACACATGCAGACTCCCAATCTCTCATAAAATAAGGTAAGGGGGGGAATTTAGGTAGGGCTGGGGGTGGGTTAGATAGGGGAAGGGAGGGGAAGGTGGGGGGGCCGGAAAAATGTTCCCTCCAAGGCCGCTCCGATTTAGGAGCGGTCTTGGAGGGAACGGGGAAAGCCATCGGGTCTCCCCTCGGGCTCGGCGCGCGCAAGGTGCATATGTGTGCACCCCCTTGCGTGCGCCAAGCCTGGATTTTATAACATGCACGCAGCAGCACGCTCATGTTATAAAATCGGGCGTAGATTTGTTCGTGCCGGGTTGTGCGAACAAATCTATGCCCGGGCATATGTTTTAAAATCTGCCCCACAAGCTCTCACAAATGTATTACTCACACTTACAGAAGCTCTCACACATGCTTTGTTCACAAATTCACCTCTTGCACATGCCACTGCACATACACAAAACCTTTTACATATGCTACTGCACTCTCACTCACACAAGCTCTCAAATTTTCTTTCTCTCTCACCCCCTGAATGTGTATTTTGCCGGTGGCAGCAGTCTCTTCAGTGTGGCCCTGTCACAGATGTCATAGCTATCTTCCTTCCACTGCGTGAATCAATCTTCTCTTTTTGGCTGCTCGGCAACATTTTTGTCTTTGGCCATGTGGCCCAGACGCGACTGGGTACCTTCTTTCTTCAGCCATGCAGCTGAGGCTCATTCAGTAGCATTCTCTTTTCAGCCGCATGACTCAGGCCTGACATGGCAGCCTTCTCTTGGGCAACACAACTGGGCGCATCACAGCAATCTACTGTCTTCAGCTGCAGGGCCGAGGTCCACTCAGCACCCTTCTTTCTTCGGCCTGGGTCCAGCCAGGATTGAAAACAATAGTGGGACCTCTGAGACTCTGGGCATGAGCCCCATATGCCTGGTGCCAATGATGCCCCTGCTGTAGTGCAACACTGCCATAGGAGAAATAAGCGAGGATGGGAGATCACCACAGCAAAGCACGGATTTTGCTGTGGCACACCAGTGTGCCTTGGCTCAGTGGTTGAGAAGCTCTGTCCTAGAGTATTAAGAGAGCTCAGAGAGGTTCTGTTGGGTCTGCTGAAGGACTTGTTCAAAGGACTCTTGGAAAGTGGAATGGTGCCACAAAATTTGAGAAGGGTGGCTATAGTCCCTCTTTACAAAAATGGCAACAGGAAGATGGAAACTACAGGTTTGGTAGACTTACCTTGGTGGTGAGAAAATTAAGGAGATCTGCTGAAAAAAAGGATCGTAAACTAATGTTAAGTATGGAAACTGACTGGGTTTTTGAACCAGGGACTGTTTGGGGAAACTTACCAGTTCTCTGACCACTAGACTAAACCCTGAGCACAGGGAATGAGTCTGATGCCATGGTCAACAACCATGCCCCCATAGAATTTGATTGTGTTTTTGGCCTTGAAAAGGGTTAGCTGGGAACCAGGAACTCTTCCTGGCAACTTAAAAGCTACTTGGCCCTACGCTTGGAACCTACAACTTAGTAACTTCATTGTGTGTCCCCTAATCTTTGTACTTTAGGAAAGAGCAAACAATCAATTCAAGTTAACTTATTCCATTCATTATTTTATATATCTCTATCATATCTCCCCTCAGCCATCTCTTCTCCAAGCTGAAGAGCCCTAACCTTGTTAGCTTTATCTCCTCATTCCATCCTCTTTATCATTTTGGTTGCCCTTTTCTGCACCTTTTCTAATTCTGCTATGTCTTTTTTGAGATGTGATAACCAGAATTGCACTTGCTACTCAAGTTGAGGTTGTTACGCCCCTCGGTCGCAGACGGCTGTGACCACTGATGCTCACCTCTTTCTTTGCTGCATTGTCATCCCTCGGAAAAATGGCGGCCTCCGCCAGCCACCGCTGACCATTCTGGTGTTCCCGGGATGGCGTGGGTGTTGCCGACTGCCATCTTGCTTCAGGAATTACTTAGGTGTGCGCGCACGGGCGGGAACCTTGGGGGCGTCCCCTTCGGATGACGTCACTCATCTCCTGTACTTAAGCTGGCTGGCCCTTCTCTTCTACGAGTTAGCAAGGAGTTCCCTTTTTGCTGAATTCCGCTCTACCCTTAGACTTCCAGTTCCAGTTCTACGATTGGCGTGAGAGACTTTGGGTACCTGCTCCTCGGGGGCCCTACTTCGTCTCAGGCTATCCGCTCCGCAGAGGACCTTCCTCTTTGGACTTCTATTGCTCACGCTTCCAAGGACCTCTCCTGGAACTACCTCCTGTGAGTACCTATTCTACGGATCTCTACTATCAAGCCTCATTTTGGGATTCTCTTTGGTGTACCCCATGCTTCGGGCCACTACCGCTTCATCTCAGAAGGAATCACTTGGTATACCCTACCTGCAGGTCATTACCGCACTCCACCACGGGAACCTCATCGGGGTTCCTACGCCTCGGATTACCATCTCTCCGGCGTACCCTGCTCCACGGGCCACCACCGGATCTGCACGTCTGAGGTATTTCCACATCACTGCAAGACTTCCTGGTGTATCCCGCTCCGTGGGCCACTACCGGAACTTCACATCTGAGGCATCACCCTTGGGTATTCCCCTTTGCTCAGAACTTTACTGCATCTCCCGCTCCGTGGGCTGTGCCTTTTTCTCTTCTTTTAATAAAAGACTCAATTCCACAGCTGTGTCTGACAACGCTGAGACCGCGCCTACCAATGGTGAGACTCACAGGGTTCCTCCCTGTGGTCAGAGACACCTCTCACCTCGGCCCAGGGGTTCACACTTTACAAAACATAACAATCACTTTACTTGAATTTCAAAAACGTTTTTGCTATCATCCTGCATAGGAAGCTTATGAATAAAATGAGTAGCTGGGGAGAGGGTCCTGAGGTGGTGGATTAGATTAGAAATTTGTTGACTGATAGACAGAGGGTAGTAGCAAACTGAAGTAACTCAGAGGAGAGAGCTGACTACTAGTGGAGTGCCTTAGGGCCTGGTTCTGTTCAAAATCTTTGTGAGTGATATTACAGAGGGTTTAGGAAGCAAAGTTTGTCTTTTTGCAGATGACATGAAGATCTGCAACAGTATGGACACTCTTGAGGGAACTGACAGAATGAGCAGTGATGTAAGAAAGTTTGAGGACTGGTCAAATGCTTGGCAGTTATGAATGCACACAACACCCAATCAAACCGCACTGGACCCGTTTTGTATTAATACAAACTGCTATATCAACCACAGGCCATACATATTCTAATATAGCTCACTAATGTACTGTATTATTAACAACTCAATATTACCAATAGAATCTTTATCATTTATTTATTCAAAAGAATTTTTACATATATATTGTTCAGAACATTTTTCATTTATATAAACCCTTTAAATACATATCAAAAAGTATTATATCAATACTCATTCAATCACCACACATACCATTCACACCTCGTTCCCAATCACACACTACCCCATAAAATGAACACTTATACAAATTGCAATCTATAAAAGACAGCCTTTTCTTCAATGAAAAATGCTTTTCAAATGACTACTCCTGAAGTACCAATGAATCTCACACTTGTTCTTCAATATGTATGGCCTGTGGTTTATATAGTAGTTAAGAATGCATGCCAAAAGATAAAGGTGGGAATTTGTTTGCAACAAAATAGAAAATACTAATTTTGTTGCATTTTGAAAATAAAAAAAAGGATAGGAAAAACCACGAAATTTCATTTTTTCCTATCATTTTTTTGAGGGGGTTTAAAATAAGGGGATGGAACAGCCCCCCTATAAGGAAAGACTAAAGAGGTTAGGGCTGTTCAGCTTGGAGAAGAGAAAACTAAGGGGGGATAAGATAGAGGTGTTTAAAATCATGAGAGGTCTAGAAAGAGCAAATATGAATTGGTTATTTACTCTTCTGGATAATAGAAAGACTAGGGGGCACTCCATGAAGTTAGCATGTAGCACATTTAAAACTAATCAGAGAAAGTTCTTTTTCACTCAATGCACAATTAAACTCTGGAATTTGTTGCCAGGGAATGTGGTTAGTGTAGTTAGTGTAACTGGTTTAAAAAAGGTTTGGAGAAATTCTTGGAGAAGTCCATTACCTGCTATTAATCAAGTTGACTTAGAAAATAGCCACTGCTATTACTAGCATCAGTAGCATGGGATCTACTTAGAGTTTGGGTACTTGCCAGGTTCTTGTAGTCTGGATTGACCACTGTTGGAAACAGGATGCTGGGCTTGATGGACCCTTGGTCTGACCCAGTATGGCATGTGCTTATTTCTCTTTTTCCTCTCAGAATGGAGTGCCTAGTTCATTTCAAGTGATTAACAGGCAGGGTGTTGTCTAGAGTTCTTGGCTTTATAGATGTTGCCTCCTTTCTTACAAGGGAGGACATTGGCGATGAATCTTGTATGCCCTCGTTTCCAGTTATATCTCTCCCATAATTGAGAAATTTCTTTAAGAACATGCCATGCTGGGGTCTTCTTTTCTAAGTATAAAGCAAAATTTCTTAAATCACTGAGTGATTTTGAACTGTTTTTCAAAAAAAGGCAAGCTGGGGACTACTTTCCAAATTGCATTTATTCTTTCACTCCAAAGCTTGAGAAAGGAAGCATTTGTATCAATATATATGGGAATCAGATCTATAGATACCTATATCAGAGGAACATTGGTCAACAGTTTGGAGGAATCAGTATGGCATATCTGTATGCACTACTCATGCAGACGTGCAATATAAAACTTCTTTCCTGTCGTATCTTAAACAGCAAAGTTGAACTCTTTATACCTGTTGAAGAGGGTGCATGCTCAAAGGCACATTTAAACATATTTGGTGGACTGCTGTAAAAGTCAGAGCTCCTGGTGAGAGGTAGTAAATTAAATTAATATCATTTTTATTAATGTTGAGTTAAACGATATTGTTCTTCAGAAAAGAAGTCTGGAGAACATATCTGTTTCTAGCAACTTAACTAACGATGTCTCCCAAATGGAAATGAATTAAACCCCTTAATATGACTAAGTGATACTCTAGGGTTTGGCATATACTGGAAATGGAGAGTCTCACTTGGTTAAAGATCACTAAGTATCTTCTAATCAGGCATAGATTCCATTTATGGATTATGTTGATCAATGGCATAGCTAGAAATGTATTCTATGTTTTTAGGGGTGGGGGGGGGGGGGACAAGGTTAACATGGGTAGGCAGTTGACATACAGGTCTAGGCCCTACTAGTTGTGCTTTTAATGATAAATAATGCCTTAGACTGCACCTGATAATTGATTTCTAAGTAGTTTTATCATGAGTAATGCTTGAGAAAAGTTTGTCTGTTTCAAACATTTACCAGCATTAAAATTATCTTATTAATCTGTATTTATTTCATACTAGCGGACCCCTGCCACGCGTTGCAGTGGCTGAGTCAGATTCTTTGCCCTCCCTGCCCCTTCCCCTTGCTCATTTAGCTGAGTCACTCATCTTCTTCCCCCTTGGTCACGCCCCCCCCCCTTCCTTCCCCTGTCCCCACTCCAACTCTCTCCCCTCACACTCACCTCTCCCCTCATTCTTCCTCCCCTGACAGTTACCTCCCTCCTCATTCTCCCTCCCCTCACTGTCACCTCAGTGACTCCCCACCTGGTGGGGGCTGTTTTGTAACCTTTCGGAGATGGTGCACATTTTGTGTATGTGTTTGTGTGTGTCCTCCCCCTTTGCACCCCAAAGTAATCCCCACAGAAACGTTGTGTTTATATAAGCCTCCTCCCACCCTCCCTTCCCCCCCCGCCAGGCCGGCGAAATAGATTAACCCACAAGAGTTGCAGAATCTCGGAACTGCCCCCTGGTGCCCCTCCCCCCCCCGAACATGGATGCAAGAACATCCCCACGCTCCCCCCCCCCCCCTTGCAGGCCCGACGATACCTTTCAAAAATGGTAGTCGGTGGAGTGGGCGTTCGTTCTGGCATGGAAGTATTGGTGCCGGGCCCTCGAGGTGGAGCAATGGGAGCGGTCGTCTCGCTGAGATAGTAAGGGCGAAGGTGCGCCGGTTGCCAGTTCAGAAAATGGTGTCGACGGGCCCTCGCCCTTACTATGTCACATGGGCTACTGCCGCTATTGGCGTACCTGAGTGTCCTAGTAAGGGAAAGAGCCGTCGGCGCCATTTTGATTGCTGGCAGGCGACAGCCATAGTGTATGCGATGTGTCCTGGAGCGGTGTTGCCCCCCCCCCTGCTGGAGCAGCCCGAACTATTCTGCAGTTTTCCTTGCATTCGGAGGTTGAGGGCAGTAAGTAGAAAAGTCATGTGCGTGAGGGGTGTGAGGATGGTGTTTGTGTGTGAGTTCGTAGGGTGTGGGAATTGCAAACATGTGGCATGTGAGTGGCCTCCCGGTGTAGCATGCTGGTATTTAGTGGGTTTTTGTGCGTTTTTTGAGGGTGTGTGAAATAAGTACAATTGGCATGTGTGCGGGGGTGTGTGAGGAGGGTGGATTTGTGTCTGCTCGGAGGGTGTGTGAATCGCAAACATTGGTCCACGTGTGTGTGGGGTGTGAGCGTTTGTGCTAGGTGTAAGAGCTTCCGCTTACGTCCACCAGATGTCGCTGTTTTGTGGAACCAAATTTTAAAACTTTTTTCCAGCCCCCGGTGTGACATATATGTAATATAAGTGTAGAAGATCCTTGCCGTATGTGAGGTGAAACTTAAGTCCAAATTTGAACACAATCGGTTAAGTGGTTGCTGAGATTAGCGATTTGGTACAAACTATTTAATATTTTTATTTATATAGATTTATTGCAGTTTCTAAATGCACATCATGTAAAAAGTAAACAAAGAACACTTAACAGAAACATCAGATCCAATCAGGTAAAAAAACAAATATCAATGTATTCTTTTATGAATCCTCTTTCTAAAAATGCAGAGAATATCATAAATATAATAAAACAGCAATAATCATAATACTCATCATAAGAACTAAAGATTTCCAACAGGTGCAGAACAGAACTAGGACATGGAAAAAAAAATATATTCAGTGACAACAACATAAAGTTCCTCCAATGCTAAACATTTTGCGAAGTAAGACAAATCCCTACAGCAGTAACTCTCAGGACTCAAACAGCAGCAACCTTATCTACAAAAAAGCAGCAAAGACAAACATTACACCAAGCCCTAGAACACTAATACACATGTTACGGGCAAAGAGAAAAAGCCTAACCTGCTATAAATCCCTACAGAGAAACTACATGCTAGCCAAAATACTGTACCCCTGTTACACATGAACTATATAGACAGCCCTCTGCCCAATACAGAATAAGGGACTACAAATTAGAAACAAACATGCAGACTCTGTGAACACTGGAATACTGAAGAAACAGCAAAATGTAAATATATAAGAAATGCATTCCCAAAGATGGCATATTTCAATTACTGAAAGCTAATATATATATATATATTTTTACCTTTGTTGCCTAATCTTATTTTCTAATTGGTTGTTCCCAGTGTCTTTGTTCCCCTTGTCTATATTTTCCTAATTCTTTTTTCAGGGTCTCTTTTATTCTTTCTATTTCTTCTCTCTCCTCTTGTCTTCTTTCCTTCCTCCTTTATACACGCACACAGAAGCTCTCTCACATGCGCTCTTTCTCACATACATGCTTTCTCTCATACAGGCTCCCACTCTTGCATGCTCTCTCTCACAAACATACAGGCTTCTACTCCCACACACTCTCTCTCACTTAAGCTCCCATTCTCATATGCTCTGTCCCATATGCAGGCTCTCATGCTCACATACAGGTTCCCAGTCCCTCCCTCACACAGGCTTTCACTCTCACATGCTGTCTTTCACACGCAGGCTCCCATTCCCCCTCACAGATACACACAAGCTCTCACTCTTACATTCTATGTCACACACAGGTTCACATTCCCACACAAACATATAAGCTCTCACATGCTCTCTCTCAAATGCAGGCTCACACAAACATGGGGTCTCACTCTCACAAGCAGGCTGCCACTTCAACATATATATGCTTCCTCACACACACAGGGTCTCACTTGCACATGCTCTCTCTTTCAAACATATATGCTCTTGCTCTCTCTTGCCTCTCATACCCACATGCTCTCTCTCCCTCATAACCCCCCCCCTCACACACACACACAAACTGCTTCTCCACTCCCACATGTTGTCTCTCATACACACAAATACATCCCCCAGGCAGGCTCCCATTCACACCTCTCCCCCAAGAATCTTCCCATTTATACTCCCACCCCACCCCACTACAGACTCCCATTCACATCAACACCCTCCCCAGCAAGGCTCCCATTCACACCAACCCCCCCCCCCCCCCCAAAGAAGGCTCCCATTCAATCACACACACACAGAGATCTCGTGCATTGCAAGATCAGCATAGGACATGCACTAGCTGCAAGAATTCTGAATTCCGTAGGACTTGCACACATGGTGGAATCAGTGAATGGACTCTCTCCCCGTGGTATTCTCTACTCGACTGCCGGTGGGAGGGGTATACCAGCAGCATCTTGGGCCTCTTTCTTTGACTGCCGGTGGGACAGGATCCACCGGCGGCCTCACAGGCCTTTTTTTCTTCCCGGACGTCGGTAGGGTGGAAGCCACCAGCAGCCTTGTGGACTGCATCCTCTCTTCAGTCACCGGTGGAGAAAGGGTTCACCGGCAGCCTCCTGGGCCTCTCTCTTCTTCGGCTGTTGCTCCACTGGCTGTGCATGTCTGGCAGCTCCGGGCCTGTTTATGATGGCCCTGCGACAGGACCTCACTTCTCGGGCTGCCTGGCAATGCTAAGTGCGTGGGCCTGAGCTCAATGTGTGGGCAGGCCATGACTTACCCAGGCCCATGCATGGCTATGCCACTGATGTGGATGATAACACTGTTATCAGCAGACCTGGATGATACACGTTTTGTATCTTATTTATTTATGTTTTTTGTACTTTCTTTGTCTTCACTTTCTGAAGGCTTTGAAATCTCTGTTATAATTGTTTGTGTAACTGCACCAGGATTGTTTTTCTGTTTTTGCATTTGTTGCTAAAGTTATATGATTGTACAACAATTCTGATGATGGCAATATAATAACAATTAAAACAAAGTTTGACAAAAATGCAGAAGACATACCTTTTGCAGTGAAAACAGACCCAGGAACAACTTCAATAAATATCTTTTCAACCCCAAGTATAACAATGAGAATTACACATTCCTCCTGTGGTATCTTTGCTTAATTGAAACTGGTATTTTCTTTTATATTAAAAAGGATATAAACTAAACAATTCTGTTTCTTTAGTCACAGAAATTTACAAAGTAGGAGCAATAAGACACATTCAGAATCAATGTGTGTGCTATAGTAAGTGAACACCTAGTTTTCTCTTGCACAAATTATTGACTAATTAGAATTAGGCTCTTAAATGATTGGGTAGCAAACTACCCGGAATAATAAATCTACATGACCAAGTTTGGGTATCCCGTCCCATGTAAAGATTCAAAAGGTTTGGAGTCTGCTTTTCATCACAAAAGTTATTAGGAAGTTGGGACTCATCATGCCACAATCAAAAAGAATCCCAGGGGATCCTAAAAAAAACAACCAAAAAACAGTAGTTGATGCTTATCTCTCTTGTCAGGGCTACAAAACCTTCTCTAAACATTTGGGATTCCATCTATCCACTGTCAGACATATAGTCTGTTAGAGTTTGTGGGTATGTGGGCCTTGGGCCGAGGTGAGAGATGGTACTGCCCACGGGGAGGAGCCCTGTGAGCCTCATAGTCGGGAGGTGAGTTCTCAGCTGCTGGGTGCGTAGAACAGCAGGTACTGGAGAGGGAGCAGAGAGAGAGTGACACTGCCCGCAGAGCGGGGAGTGTATCAGGAAAGTCACCAGACACAGAGGTGCCACGGGGTCTGTGAAGTGGGGAATACCCAAGGAGGATTCCTCAGCAGAGATGATACAGCAATGGTCCGCAGAGCGGGGTACACATGTGAGGGTTCCTCAGTAGAGATGATACGGCAATGGTCCGCAGAGCGGGGTACACCGGTGAGGGTTCCTCAGTAGAGATGATACGGCAATGGTCCGCAAGCAGAGTACTCACTGTAGAAGTAGTGGTGGTTCCAGAGGAAGCCCCAGGGAATGGGGCAGGCAGCGGTCCTAGGAGCAAGGCCCTCCAAGGAGTGGATAGCCAGAGACGAGGAATGGGCCCCCGAGGAGCGGGTACCCGGGGCGTCTCACGCCGAGGAAGGAGGAGCTGGAATGGAAGTCCATAGTAAGCGAAACGGATTCAGCAATGAGGGAACTCGTTGCCAAGTCGTAGGCAGACAGGGCCAGCCAGCTTAAGAGTCCATGATGAATGACATTATCCAGGGGGGACATCCCGGAGGTTCCTGCCATGACGTGCATAAGACTGACCCGGGAGCGCGCACACACACCTAAGGAACTCCAAGGGCAAGATGGCAGTCAGCAGCGACCACGCCATCCAGGGAGGCCCTGGAACTGAGGCAGGCAGGCTGGCGATAGCTGGTGGAGGCCGCAAGTCTACCCAATGAAGTCAGTGCACTGAGACAAGAGGTGAGCAACAGCGGTCGCAGCCATCTGCGACTGACGGGCATATCATAGTCTACAAATGGATAAAGCTGAAGATTACAGTGTCTCTACCTAGGAGTGGTCATCTGCCAAGATCACTCAAAGACCAAACCGGAACATCATCCATGAAGTCCAAAAGAACCCCAGACTAACATCTAAAGATCTGCAGACATCTTTCACTGCAGTTAATATAAGGGTTCATGCATCAACAGTCAGTAAAAAACTGAATGTGAATGATATTCATGGCAAGATAGCTAAGAAGAATTACTGCTCTCCAAAAAGAGCATTGCTGCCTACCTCAGGTTCACAAAAGAGCATCTGGATAATCCACAAGTCTTCTGGAACAATGTTCTCTAGACAGATGAGTTGAACATTGAACTTTTCGGTCACAATAACAAACAATTTATCTGAAGAAAACCAAACATTGCTTTCCAAAGTAAGTACTTCATCCGACTACTAAGCATGGTGGAGGAGGTATTTACGGTGTAGGGTAGCTTTGTATATCAGGATCTGGATGGCTTGCCATCATTAATGGAACAATGAATTCTGCTTTATATCAGAAAATTCTAGGAAGAATGTTAGGCCAGCCGTCCGTGAACTGAAAATGGGTCATGCAAGACAATGACCCTAAAAATTTAAGTAAATCTACTATAAAAATGACTGAAGAAGGAGAGATTTCATGTTTTGGATTGGCCAAGACTAACTCCTGACCAAAACTGTATTGAAATTTTGTGACAAGCTGTTCATGTAAGGAAACCTTCAAATGTCACTGAGTTGAAGCAGCTCTATACGGAAGAATGGGCCAAAATTCCTGAAGGACAATGTGAGAAACTGATCAACAGTTAACAGGAAACATTTTGTTGGTTATTGTTGCTTAAGAAGGTGCCACCAGTTACTGAATGAATGGTTTACATACTTTTTTTTTCTTTTGTTGAACAAATCAAAATATAACCTTTTTGTCTGAGTTATTTATTCAGTGGGGTTATCTTTCTCTCATATCAGGGTTTAGATTAGGATCTAATCATATATTGAGTTTGAATTGGGCTAAAATACAGACCATCCTTGAGGGTTCGCAAACATTTTCTCAGTGTTTTCTTATCGAGGATATTTTTTGTCTTCCTCATTTGTAATGTACCATCTCTGATCGATGAGCATACAAAATCCCCCACTTATGAACATAAATCTCCCTTCCCATGTCTAACCACAAGACTTTGTGACAATCTTAAGTAGCCACCAATATTAATGTTGTAGAATTACTTGCAGTTAAGATAACAACGTTCAGCTTGAAACTCACATGGTATTCTATATTTGTTTTTTAAGTTAATCCTTAGGTATTTTGTCATGAGCATGTTATAACCAGGAAGGCTTGAGAGACTGCCCTTATATCCTGAGGCTTCTGTTTTCCAAGCAGACTACTGCAGTCAAACAAAATATCGCTTTTGTTTATTTACCTTTACTTTCACATATTTCAGGTTTCGGAGCCAATTTAAATAGAGTATACCCTTAAAATTCTCTGAAAGCGCACAAGTTAAAAATAACAGAACAACATAAGCACATTATGCTGAAAACACTTTGAGAAGGTCATTTGTTTCTCGTAGACTTAATTGAACTTCTCCCAACTCTCCCCTCTTCCCCCCCCCCAAAAAAAAGAATTAAGATATCAGAGTTTCAGAAGGTTAGAAAATGAATTGCTTGTAAAGAAAGGATGAATATCCGATCTGTGATTTCTACCTGGCTTAGATATTTACAAAGCTTATAAATTACACAGCACTTTGTCAATGAGGTCCCTTAACTGCTTTTTCAAGAGCTTACAGTATTAAAAACTAATCTCTCATTTTCCAGATAAAACAGCAACTGCTTTAAATGATCCTTCCAATCACCTATGTTTGCTCTTTTTACTTTATTCTGGCATATTAGTATGGATGAGTTGCTGGTAGAGGGACCCCCTTTTCTAGGACTGACCACCATGGCAGCACTGGCACCAAATCACAGCCTGGAATGGAGAGAAAGTGACCTTTTTTTTTTTTGCCGTACTCTGTGTATATTATACTGGTTTCAACTTCCGTGCCTGTTACCAGTACTCGAGCAATGCTCCTTCAAAAGAGAGCACAGCTCTGTACAGCTGCTGTTTTTTGATGGGAAGTTTAAAAAAATAAGAGTTTTAAAGTATAACATTAATTTCCTTTAAGACTCTCATTTTTAAACTCTCCCGACTTGGGTCTTTGAAATCTTTGGATTGGCTTTTCAGAGCTGCTCAGGGTTGTTGCAGTGCTGTTCAGCAAAGGGCTCACGTCTCACTAGTGAACACACCATTGCTAGGCTAACAAAAGTAACTTGCTTTTTATTTTTATTTTTTAATAACTATGAAGTATCTTCAGAAACTGGAAAAGAATTTATAATATGTAACAGCAGGCACAATAAAAGAAAACAGTGCCCCAGCTATAGTACAGTACTTCACTGTATATTTCAGTGATTGCACATAGTGTATAGGTGTACGGAAACAATGCATTTTCTGTATCAGTTTTATTGCTAAATACCCAGTAGACTTGCAGTGGCAGTGAGTTTGAAAGTGCTGACATGGCACTGCTGGAATGCAGCTAAAAACAATGCTTAACTTGTTACATATTTCTGGATATAGACTGGGAATAATATGTAATCTTAACCCAGATGTGGTTGTAAAACATAACACTTCTTTTTCTTTCTTTCTTTTTTTTTTTTTTTACCCTGCATATCAGTTTACAGATGGAGTTTGGGTAAAGCAAAACTCTGTGCCGTCTTCCCTGGTCATAGAGAGCAACTTATTTTTAAATGTTGGAAAAACAGAGTGCAGGTTTCTGGTGGCAGTGATTAATTATCAGATGCATTTCCATGTGAAAAACATGTTTTTTCACCCAGACATGAGGTTTTCTAGAATCGCCTTTCTGACTTGTAGGTAAACTTAAATGCATACGTCCTGTTCACGTGGAAATTTACCAGGACTGTGCGGAGACATGCCAGGGAGTAGGGACGGGTTAGAGTTTTCACTTACAAGCATGCTTTTTAATTTTAAGAAGTCTGCCTGTAAATTTATATGGAAAATTCACACGTTTCGGATAGCAGGTGTGGGATCTTTCACTGGGATAATTTTCAAGGTGAACTTTTATGCGGTTTCCTTCTGAAAATTGGTGTAATGTATGCATATATTACGGGTACATTTTAAAACACAGCGCGCCGAGCCCTGCGCGCTGCCCATTCCCTCTGCCTCCCCCCACCTTCCCCCCACCTTCCCCTCCCTTCCCCTACCTAACCCACCCCCCTGGCCCTAACTAAACCACCCCTACCTCTGGCTCACAAGTTACGCCTGCTCGAGGCAGGCGTAACTTGTTGCGCGCCGGGCCGGCTGCCGCGCGCCAGGTTCCGGTCCGGGGGCTGGTCCGGAGGCCGCGGACAAGCCCCCGGAACGCCCCCGGGCCGAAACCATGCCCACGGCACCACCCCCGGATGACGCGCCAACCACGTCACGCCCACGACACACCCAACCCAAGAAAGCCCCGGGACTTACGCGCGTCCTGGGGCTTTGCGCGTGCCGGAAGCCTATGCAATATAGGCTCGGCGCGCGCAGGGGCCTTTAAAAGGGTTACGCGCGTACCTTATGCGCGTAACCCTTTTAAAATCCAGCCCTCATTGTATAAGTTAGCCTCAGTGTTACAGAATTTACTCTTTGTCTCCAATTACTCCAGTTTTTCATGCATTGATCTTTCGTCCATCCTTCACCACAGATAAAGAAAATGTATAGTAATTTTTGATGCAAGTAGATTGTTAGGCACTGTTTTACTTATCCTTTTGCGTTCTGTTTCAGATTAGTATACATGTGCATAGCGTTTGAAATTCTTGGTATTTCCTGTCTAACTTAAGCTTCAGCCTTTAACATACTTGTAAATGCAGTTGTAGATCTTGTAAATAAGTAAATGACTGGTGGAATGACTCTCTTTTTATTTTTGAAAAGGGCAGTTAGGGCCAGGTCATGGGATGCCAGTGATAATATGGGCGCCTGGTTAGGCCTTCCCTTGATACTGCAGAGACAGGCTGATGCAATATCAGAACGTAAAAAATGTTTCCAAACTGGGTGCATGTTTTTTGAAGGCATGCACATCCACCTGTCCTGGGTGCTCGATACAATAAGCAAACGAGCTGCCATGCTAAAAGGGACACACAATGGGTAATTTGTGCATCCCTAGCGCTCTGCATCGGGTGCCCAGTGAAAGGACAGCCTTCTGAAATGGGATTGGTCCTTTCACTGACCACTTATCTGACGTTAGGCAGGATCTGTTGAACAATGATTTCCAGGAGGTGTTGTCATGGGAATCCTAGGCCGCATCTTTTGGGGAGGGGAGCACATGGTTAGGGAATTACTGGTGCCAACCGTGTGTCTGGAGGCCGGCCAGTTGGCTACAAAGAGCCCTGTGGGTATGGAGTCATGGGTGCAGTTACATCAGGTGCAAGGCTCCTTGCTGGGATGTGTTGGGGGCCTCACAGGGGAGGCAGCGGATGCTGCTGATGCCTACTGGCTGCGGTGCCTGGGGGTGGCACATTTTGCTGGGGGGTGGCAGATGCCCACGGGGCAATTTTTGTGGGTAAGTTTCCATTATGGCTCGGGTATCATGTTGATTGTTGGTTTATTATAATAAAGCTGCGGCCTTTGGTTCCCAATTTTAGGTCTTGGTGGTTATTTTTGGCGGAAAGTGTTGATAACAATGCTTAGGAAGAGTGAGGATGTGAGATGAGGCTGGTTGTCTAGGCTACCCATATAATTTTGACATAAAAGGTCTGTATTAGTAATTTAATTGCTATTAATTTTCAATTTTTAAAATGTTGTTTTGTAAGATACAAAATTACAGGTATGCTAAAATATTTTTATTTGGTTACATAAAATAGCACATCTTGCCTGTACTGAAAGGTACTTGTTTTGGGTCTACAGTATGCTCCAGTCGATACTTTCTCCTCCTGGTGGCTGCAAGGATTTATTGTGGGCAAGAAGACTAGTGCTAGTTTAGCATGTAGTTAAAATGAAACACTGTGATAGTGGATTTAGTTTCATTAATGGTGATCTTTTCTGATCAGCAGATGTAACTCCGATATATAGGTTCTAAGAAAGGGGCTCTGTGACTGCCAGGTGACCAAAAATGTTTAGAAATTGCCTTTAATGTCCTATGTCATTGATACTTATCTTACCACAACTTTACCACTCAGAGCTTGAAATTATATCAGATGTGCTCATTATGTAGTGCTTTACAGACTTGGTTTGTATGGGGCCAGCATCTTATGGTGAAATTTGAACAATAGGCAGTATTTTGCAATGTTACTTACTGTGCGGTTGAGTTATGCTTGTTCATAACCAGTAAATGAGTACAGGAAAATCTAAAACTTCAAATGATATCCAGCATCCCCTCCCACAATATAGAAGTGAATAGATATGGTGCAATAGGACCACTGGCAAAACAGAGGTATCTCAGACACAAGGACAGCGTTCTTTAAACCATTTCACTCATCATCAGAATTTCCTTACCTGAGACCATGACAGTTATTATCTTCTTTGACTTTTGGAAACTGTTTTCAAAATGTAGATGACTGCTATTCTGCTGTATTAAAACACATTGGAGCTGATTCACTAAAAAAATCTTTGCCATGGTGCTACTTTTTTTTTTAGGGTCCGTGCTAAAATCACATTTAGGATGTGATTCACTAAGAGAGTGATATGTAGAGCACATGATCATTAAAATAAAACATATGTCCAAATTTGTTAGCTTTATGCTAAAATGTTTGCATGCATACTAATCGAAAATTAATGACTGAGTTAATGTATCTGCTTGCAACAGTGTTTACCACGTGTGCACTATTTTGTGCATGCTCAGTGCAGCTTTTCTTCCAGCTCGCTCCCCACATTTATAAGGTATTGCATACAATTTGTTTGTTTGACCCTTATTTCTGTGTATTTCAGTGGAGAAACATGGCAACCTCAATACTTTACTGAAAAGTTAGTAGAACTGAAAATTTCACCGATATTCATGGTGCCATTAAAAACATTTCTGCAGTTGAATTGTATGGAGAAAAATATTTTTGGAACTAAAAATTTGATGATACAAGGGGAGGACAATTTTCAAAGCAGTTTATGGGAGAAAAGTGTTTTTTACTGGCGTTTATCAGCTGTCTAAGAATTGCCTCCCCCCCAGCGTGACTAAAAGGTCTGCACAATGTTCCACGTCATGCAAGCCATTAGCAACACTGAAAGGAGGCGGTCTCCCGAGCACGTTTTTTTAGTTAGGGAGGAACAAGTCACAGAGATGGCATTTTCAGATCTTTGTGTGAACTTCTCCAGCAAAAATCCTCCTGCAGAAAAAGCAACTGTAAGTGACCGCAAGCACTGGGTGCCCACAGGAAACCTCAATGCAGGTATGGACGTGCTTTCACTTTGAAAACTGGTGCAATGCCCATAGATAAGAAGCACCCATGGACTTTGTCCCAATGCGCAAAGTTGGCAGACTGCCTCCTAAAGTAGGAGGATGTGCAGCGCCGAGGAGAGCAGGAAATATTTTAAGAAACCGATGTGAATAAAGTCAAGTGTATGCTGCAGTCAGACATGAAAATAGCAAGACAATGTATTGTGATATCATGAACTAATAAGAAGGTTATAAACAGAGTAACTCTCATCTAACACAGTTTCTGTAAAAGAGCTTTCTTTTGTGCTCCTTTGTTAAAACCTTTCATTATAATTGCATTTGAATGTATTCTCCTTAGTAATATGGGGCTGCTCATGGGAATCATGATAGTAATTCATACTGTGCATGATGTAAAGATCGAGCATTTATAGTTGTTTGGTGCTCTGCCATGAGACCTGGTTGCCTGCCTGGATTAGGGTGCTGATGGTAAATGGCTTGCTCATACACACAGCTCTGACAGCATCTTATGGTGAAAGTGAACAGTAAGCAGGATTTTGCATTGTTACGTACTGTGTGGTTGAGTTGTGCTTGCTCTTGACCAACAAATGAGTTACAGGAAAAACTAAAACTTCAAATGATGTCCAGCATTCCCCCCATGATATAGAAGTGAATAGATTATAGTTATCCATGGTGCAATAGGACCACTGGCAAATCACAAGGACCACATTCTCTAAAACCATGTTACTTTTCATCAGATTTTCCATACCTGATACCATGACAGTTATCTTCACTTTTGGAAACTGCTGTCAAAATGTAGATGACCACTGTCCCCTTGAAATTCATTTTCAAAGTCATTTACATCTTGAGACTGGTTTTATGTGTATAAATGGGTGTTTTATAATTGCCCTAGGCTCAGTGCGCATAAATGTTTATGCGAACTAGGGTTAGGTGTTCTAAGGGGGCAGAGTTGGAGCGGAGTTGCATGCATACTTTTTGATTTTAAAAAGGCATGAGTGTAAGTTCCACCCACACATGTTCCATCCTCGATAGAGCAGGTGTAACTTTGCATGAGTGAGTTTGGGCATGTATCCGGCCACTTGCGCTCAAATTTTCAAAAGAAAATTGTGCGCATTAGTTTCCTTTGGAATTTTAGCATAACGTCTGTGCATTAAAGGTATGTGCAGACTACCTGAACACACACAGTCATAAAATTATCCTTCCTAGGTGAGGGCCTTGTTTGTTCTTTGCCTTTAAGCTGCTACTTTCAAAGAATATAGTAACAGCGGCAGAAAAAGACCAAATGGCTCATCTAGTCAACCCAGCAAGTTTCTTATGGCAGTAACTGCCACTCCGTGCAGGTTACCCCTATGTTTCAGTTAATGATCATAACTGCTGCTCCATGCTGGTTACCCCCAAGTTTTATTGAAGGGTAATAATATTTACAATCAAAACCAACCAACTGTGAAACCCATAACAAAATTACTCCTATCAATATTTTTAAAGGGTGAGCAACCTTCTTGATAATTCAGAAAATACTGCTTGAATTTTCCCTAATGTCTGCGAATCAGTACCCTGTGCCATAAAAGTCAGGGTACTTTTATGGCACAGGGTACTGTGCCATAAATGTTTCTGTCATCTGAATCCTATTCTAACACCCCCCCCCACCCCCACCCCACTGTCAAAGCAGAGAGTGATGTTGCAGATGTAGCAAAATCATGAAAGTTAATTGGTTAAGGGTAATAATCCCCATGCCTTCTGTTAGGGGAAGTAGCTGCCATTCTATGCAGGTTCCCTCCATGTACCCTTTCTTCATTTCCACCTCTAGCCTTTAGGGATTTGCAGTGTTTATTCCATGCCTTTTTGTATTCATTAACAGTTTTCTTCTTCACTACTTCTTCCAGAAGGACATTCCGGGCACCCACCCCCCTTTCCTGAAGAAATATTTCCTGATGTTGGTTCTGAGTTGTTCCCTAGTATTACTCTTTACTTTCCAATGGAGAAGGTTCAAGGATTGTGCATCATTAAAACCTTTCAGGTATCTGAAGGTCTGTATCATATCTCCCCTTCACCTCCTCTCTTCCAGGATATACGTTGTGTTCCCTTTAGTCTTTCCTCATAAATCTTCCCATACAGACCTCACACCATTTTGATCGCCCTTCTCTGGACCACCTCTATCCTGTCTCTATTCTTTTTGAACTACAGTCTCCAGAACTGAACATAGTACTCCAGGTGAGACCTCACCAAGGACCTGTACAAGGACATTATCACCTCCTTTTCCTTACTGGTTATTCCTCTCTCTATGCATAGGAACATAGTAACATAGTAATGACGGCAGAAAAAGACCAAAATGGTCCATCCAGTCTGCCCAGCAAGCTTCCCAAGGTAGTAACTGCCGCTCTGTGCAGGTTACCCCCATGTTTCTCTTAAGGGTAGTTACTGCCACTCTGTGCAGGTTACCCCCATGTTTCTCTTAAGGGTAGTAACTGCCACTCCATGCAGGTTACCTCCATATTTCTCTTAGATTTAGCTTTTTTATTTATTCACATCCTCTAGCCTTTTAGGGATCCACAGTGTTTATCCCATGCCCCTTTGAAATCCTTCACAGTTTTAGTCTTCACCACTTCCTCCGGAAGGGCATTCCAGGCATCCACCACCCTCTCAGTGAAGAAATATTTCCTGACATTGGTTCTAAGTCTTCCTCCCTGGAGTTTCAAATTGTGACCCCTAGTTCTACTAAATTGTTTCCAATGGAAAAGTTTTGTTGACGACCATGGATCATTAAAACCTTTCAAGTATCTGAAGGTCTGTATCATTTCTCCCCTGCTCCTCCTCTCCTCCAGGGTATACATATTCAGGTTCTTCAGCCTCTCCTCATAAGTTATTCGATGGAGACCACCCACCATTTTAGTCACCCTTCTCTGAACCGCCTCCATCCTGTCTCTGTCTCCTTTGAGATACAGTCTCCAGAATTGAATACAGTACTCCAGGTGAGGCCTCACCAAGGACCTGTACAAGGGGATTATCAGTTCCCTTTTCTTACTAAATATTAGGGATGTGAATCGTTTTTTGACGATTTAAAATATCGTCCGATATATTTTAAATCGTCAAAAAATCGTTAGGGCCACGATACAATACCAATTCCCCCGATTTATCGTGAAAAAATCGTAAATCGGGGGAAGGGGGAGGGCAGGAAAACCGGCACACTAAAACCCCCTAAAACCCACCCCCGACCCTTTAAATTAAATCCCCCACCCTCCCGAACCCCCCCCCCCAATGGTTTAAATTACCTGGGGATCCGGTGGTGGTCCAGAACAGCGGCGGTCCGGAACGGCCCCCTCAATAGAATCGTGTTGTCTTCAGCCGGCGCCATTTTTCAAAATGGCCGCCGCAAAATGGCTGCGGCCATAGACAAAAACGATTCGACGGAGGAGGTCGTTCCGGACCCCCGCTGGACTTTTGGCAAGTCTTGTGGGGGTCAGGAGGCCCCCCCAAGCTGGCCAAAAGTTTCCTGGGAGTCCAGCGGGGTTCCGGGAGCGATTTCTTGCCGCGAATCGTTTTCGTACGGAAAATGGCGCCGGCAGGAGATCGAGTGCAGGAGGTCGTTCAGCGGCGGTCCGGAACCCCCGCTGAACGACCTCCTGCAGTCGATCTCCTGCCGGCGCCATTTTCCGTACGAAAACGCTTCGCGGCAAGAAATCGCTCCCGGAACCCCGCTGGACTCCCAGGAAACTTTTGGCCAGCTTGGGGGGGGCCTCCTGACCCCCACAAGACTTGCCAAAAGTCCAGCGGGGGTCCGGAACGACCTCCTCCATCGAATCATTTTTGTCTATGGCCGCCGCCATTTTGCGGTGGCCATTTTGAAAAATGGCGCCGGCTGAAGACAACATGATTCTATTGAGGGGACCGTTCCGGATCGCCGCCGTTCTGGACCACCGCCGGATCCCCAGGTAATTTAAAGCATTTGGGGGGGTGGGTTCGGGAGGGTGGGGGATTTAATTTAAAGGGTCGGGGTGGGTTTTAGGGGGGTTTAGTGTGCCGGCTCATGATTTTAACGATTTTTCACGATAGTTTACACACCCAAACGGCAACAATACGATTCCCTCCCCCTCCCAGCCGAAATCGATCGTTAAGACGATCGAGGACACGATTCACATCTCTACTAAATATTCCTCTCTCTATGCAGCCAAGCATTCTTCTAACTTTGGCTATAGTGGTGTCACACTAATTCGTCGAATTCAGGTCGTTAGACACTATCACCCCAAGGTCTCTCTCCTGCTCTGTGCACATC
Organism: Rhinatrema bivittatum; assembly: GCF_901001135.1. Lineage (NCBI taxonomy): Eukaryota > Metazoa > Chordata > Amphibia > Gymnophiona > Rhinatrematidae > Rhinatrema > Rhinatrema bivittatum. The sequence goes on from NC_042616.1 coordinate 574,453,295, forward strand.
AACCCTTCACCCCCAATGCATATAGTTCTTTTGGATTACTATGCCTCAGATGTATGACTCTGCATTTCTTGGCATTGAATCCCAGCTGCCATATGTTCGACCACTCTTCGAGCTTCCTTAAATCCCATCTCATGCTCTGTACTCTTTCCGGCGTGTCCACTCTGTTGTAGATCTTAGTATCATCCGCAAATAGACAAACTTTATCTTCTAACCCTTCCGCAATGTCGCTCACGAAGATGTTGAACAGAACTGGTCCCAACACCAATCCCTGTGGCACTCCACTTAACACCATTCTCTCTTCAGAGTAGGTTCCATTTACCATCACCCATTGTCTTCTATCTGTCAACCAGTTTGTTATCCATGCCAACACCTTGGAGCTGACTCCCAAGCTTCTCATTTTGTTGATGAGTATTCTGCGTGGGACTGTATCAAAAGCTTTACTAAAAACCAAGTAAATTACATCGAGCGCTCTTCCCTGATCCAGTTCTCTAGTCATCCCATCAAAGAAATCAATTAGATTCATCTGACATGATGAATCCATGCTGCTTCTGATCAAGCAACCCACTGGATTATAGATAGTTCACTATCCTTTCTTTCAGCAGAGTTTCCATTAATTTTCCCACCACCGAGGTGAAGCTAACCGGCCTGTAGTTTCTAGAGATGTGAATCGGAACCAGAATCGGTTCGGATTCCGGTTCGGATTCCCATGTGTTTTTTTTTCGTCCGGCCCGATCGTGGTTTTGTTTATCGGCTGCGCCCGAGCCGATAAACAAAAAACCCACCCCGACTCTTTAAAAATAATCCCTTTGCTTCCCCCACCCTTCCGACCCCCCCCCCAAAAACATTTTACAGGTACCTGGTGGTCCAGTGGGGGTCCCGGGAGCGATCTCCCACTCTCAGGCCGTCGGCTGCCACTAATAAAAATGGCGCTGATGGCCTTTGCCCTTACTATGTGACAGGGTATCCATGCCATTGGCCGGCCCCTGTCACATGGAGGGAGCACTGGATGGCCGGCTCCATCTTTAAAAATGGCGCGGGCCATCCAGTGCTCTTACACTATCATTCCAAGGTCCCTCTCCCAGTCCATGTACATTAGTCTTTAGCCCCCTGTTATGTTTCTCTGAAATAAATGCTTAGAGCCAACAGCTTTAGAGAAAAGCTTTTCTTATTACATGCTATAAAATAATCTATGAAATAATACATCAAGGGTCGGATTTTAAAAGCCCTACGCGCGTAAATCCAGAGGATTTTAGGGGGGGTTACGCGTGCCGGGCCTATTTTCAAAAGGCCCGGTGACGCGCGTAAAGCCCCAGGACACATGTAAGTCCCGGAGTTTGCAAAAAGAGTGGGAAGGGGGTGTGGTGTGGGTGGGGTGGTCCAGGGGTGGGGCGGGTTGTGGCCAGAGGCCTCTACATGGCCGCTGGCTGGGGATCGCGTGGCGGCCAACTGCCTCAGGGCTGAAGTAAGTTTGAAAACAAGAAAAAAAAAACAAGAAAAAGGTAGGGGGAAGGGTGCGGAGGTAGGGGAAGGGAAGGTGGAGTGGGGAGGTAGGGAAGTTCCCTCCGAGGCTGCTCCGATTTCAGAGTGGCCTGGGCAGAAACGGAGGAAGGCAGCGAGCTTGGTGTGGGCTTGGCGAGCGCTCGGCGCGCTTAAGGTGCACAATTGTGCAATCCCTTGCGTGTGCCAGCCTCCAATTTTATAACAGGCGCACGCCTGCACGCGCATGTTATAAAATTGCATGTCCATGTTTGCACGCCGGGTAGCGCGTGCACATGGACGTGCGCGCATGTCTTAAAATCTACCCCCAAGTCCTTATGGAGAGAGAGACTAGCAGAGTGCTATGCAAAGCACCAGGATAAAACTTCCTCTCTCAATTGATTTTACTGATAAGAAGGCATTATACAGAATTTACAGTTGCACATTTCCAACCCCTAAACTAGGTTACATTATTGTTAAAATTAATATCATTGCCTTTTTACTATGAACAAGTAATTTGAATGGCCATATGGTAATTTGCTCTCCATGTTAATTAATCCTCGCTTCATATGCTAATGGGCCTGCAACTAGCTACATTGCCAGTATGACCTTGTTGATTCTAAACATAGTTCCTGTAGTCTTGACGCTCAGTTCTTTTTGACAACACAGCAATTTAGCCTGCAGCGTCAGTTTGTCTAGCAAAAGCAAAGCTCAAAATTAAAGCAGAAATATTATACAATATTTATTAGCAATTATAAAGTTCTTCAGGTCCATATTCAAAAGCTTTCAGCCAGCTAACTCAGAAGTTAGCCAGCTAAATGAATATTTGGGTATTTATCCAGTTAAATTTGGGTATTTATCCAGCTAAATTATAGCTGGTTAATAAGATAACTGGCTAGAATTTAGCCGGCTAAGTTAGGGGCATCCCAGGGGGATAACTGGGAGGAGGTGATTTAGCAGGTTAAATTAGCTGGCTAACTCCGATATTCAGAATTAGCCAGATAACTAAGCCAGCTAAGTCGGGCCAAAGCGCTGTACTAAAATTAGGCGGCTAAACTTAGCTGGCTAACTTTAAGATAGCCAGTTATATTCAGTAGTGCAGTTTCATTATTGAATATACTTTCAAAGTTAGCCAGATAAGTTTATCTGGCTAACTTTGCTAGTTGGATTGTGTCTGAATATGGACTCCTTATGTTAAAAAGTAAAAAATAAAACCTTAAGAGAACAAGAATACTGAATTAATGTGTGACATGTCAAAAAGTGTTTCATTACCTTTTCACTGCTCTTTATTATGTTATACCATTACCTATGATATGGCCTATGAGCACCACAACACCACCGTTACATATAGTTCTTTTGGATTATCGCACCCCAGATGCATGACTCTGCACTCCTTGGCATCGAATCCCAGCTGCCAAATATTCACCCACTCTTCAAGTTTCTTAAATCATTTTTCATTCTCTCTCCTCCTTCAGGTGTGTCCACTCTGCTGCAGATCATAGTATCATCCACAAACTGACAAAATTTACCATGTATCCCTTCCGCAATGTCGCATACAAAGCTATTGAACAGAACTGGTCACAGAACAGATCCCTGTAGCATTCTCTTCATAGTAAGTTTCATTTACCATTACATGCTTTCTCCTGTCAGTCATCCAGCTTGTAGTCCACTCCACCACCTTGTTGCTGAGTACAAAGCTTCTCATTTTATTCATGAGCCTCCTATGCAGGACCGTATCATAAGCTTTGCTGAAATCCAAATATATCACATCGAGTGTTCTTCCTCGATCCAGTTCTCTAGTCACCCAATCAAAACAATGAATCAGATTTCCCTGGTGAATCCATGCTTCCTCGGGTCCAGCAACCCACTAGTTTGTAGATAGTTCAGTATCATTTCCTTCAGCAGAATCTCCTCTAATGTTCCCACCACTGAGGTGAGACTAACCAGCCTGTAGTTTCCAGCCTCCTCTCTATCACTCTTCTAAAGCAGGATCACTACTCCTCTTATCCAGTCCCATGGCAAAACTCCTGTTTCCAGAAAACTATTGAGCAGGTCATGCAGTATACCCGCCAACTCATCTTTGAGTTCCCTCAGTGTCCTGGGTTGTACCTTATCTGGCTCCATGGCTTTGTCCTCTTTTGGTTTTTCTTTTTTTGAAATTTAAGTTTTATTCGAGAAATGTAATACAAAGGATACAAATCATCAATAATCTGCATTGAAAGTACAATTAGAATATGGACAATAAAAGAAATACAATGAAAACTTTCAATCTGTCTCTGCGTTTCCCGTTTTTTAACCCCCCCCCCCACCACTCCCACCCCTCCCCCCAGCAATACATGGGATCTCAAAATGAAGGGAAAAATGTCAAAAGAGGTCCAGAGAAATGGGTCATGACTGCATCTGTTGTTGTTTCCATATTAAGTATGGAGTCCAAGTACGCTGATAGACTCCCATCTGCTTCCGCCTATGTGCGGTAATCTTGCTAAGGGCACATAATTTAGATACCTGGGATTGGACCTGCAGCAAAGTAGGAACCCCCTCATCCTTCCAGTGAAATGCAATCCCGCAGCGAGCTGAAATGACCACCAATCTAATGAAGCGGTGTAGCGCTGCATCGCCCTGAGCATACTCTGCATTAAGGAGAGCCACTGAGGGAGTCAGAGTGATAGGCTGATGTAGAATATTCGATAACCAAGTTTCTAGACTCTGCCACAACTTTGAGATAACCGCACAGTCCCACCACATATGGTAAAAAGATCCTCTTTCCCCACAGCCCCTCCAGCATCTATCGGAAGTAGTAGGGTAGATTTTATGCAGCTTAGAGGGGGTATAATGCCATCTATAAAGAAGCTTGTAGCTATTTTCCATAAACGAGGCCGAGATTACTCCCTTGCCGCCAGAGGCAAAGATGTTGTCCCAAAAATCCTCACCCTGGGGAGCCCCAAGATCGATCTCCCAGGAGGTAATAAAGGAGGGCTTTGTATGCATGCCCTGTATGAGTAGTCTATACATTTTGGACATTAAGCTTGTAACTTTATCAGCGGACCTGCAGAAATTCTCAAATAGAGAGATCGGTTTCATCAAGTCCTGCGAAATATTGGAGGCTCGGGCATAGCTAGTTAACTGCAGATAGCGATATATTTCACCCTGTGGCAAATCATGTCTGGATTGCAAGATTGAAAACTCCACCCACGAAGAATTCTCCCAGAGGTGACCATAGTTATATACACCCTTATCTAGCCAACCCTGGAACACCTGGTGAGCCTTTCCCTCCAGAAAAGTTCTGGAGTAAAAGGGAGAGAAGAGGATAGATCCTGTCTTATCCCCCACGACCAAAGGCTTCCATTGATGCCAAAGTTGTAGAGTACATTGTATGGGAGTAGGTAAACCCTCCAATTTAGGTCACAGGCGGCTAGGTTGCCATAGCAAGTTAGTCAACAGAAAGGGCCCCATCAATTCCTGCTCTAAAGTAATCCAGGGTTTGCGTGTGTTTATTCTGTGCCAATCTACTACCGCTCGAAGTTGAGCAGCCACATAATATCGTGTGAGGTTGGGTACTGCGAGGCCCCCCTTTACCTTTGGTTGATACAGAACCTTTTGAGCCACTCTCGGTTGCTTCCCCTGCCACAGAAACTTCATGATCCTGAGCTGCCACTTCAGGAGTGTCACAGCGGGGATCATACAAGGGATTGTTTGGAATAAGTAGCTTATCCTAGGCAGTAGATTCATTTTGAAGGTGGCTATACGGCCCAACCAGGAGATATGGTAACGGTTCCATTCTTCCATCTCCCGATATAATTTTGTAAGAAGAGGTGGATAATTGAGGCTGAAAATATCCTTGCATGCCCCTATATAGATACCAAGGTATTTAATTTTGTCTTTCGCCCACCTAAAGGCAAAGCGAGCTTTCAGGTCTCGGACATGTGCCTCCTGTAGAGTAATGTTTAAAATTTCAGTTTTGTCCCAATTAATTGAATACCCGGACACTTGGCTGTAAGATTTGATGATATCTACCACGGCTGGCAAAGATCTCACAGGGTCAGTTAAGGTCAGGATGACATCATCGGCAAACATGGCCAATTTGGAGGAGTATGAGCCCACATTTACCCCCGTAACCTCCCCGGAGTCTCGGATCCTCTGGGCCAATGGTTCAATAAACAGGGCAAAGAGCAGTGGTGAGAGCGGGCAACCCTGCCTGGTGCCCCGCCCCACATTAAAGAATGGGGAATAACCCCCATTAACTTTAATACAAGCCCGCGGCTTATCATATAATTTGCGGATCCATTGAATAAAAAAATTCCCAAAACCCATGTTAACGCAGTACCTGAAATAAAAAGGGCCAATGTACCAAATCAAAAGCTTTTTCTGCGTCCATGGCCATAAACAGAAAAGGGATATTGTGACGTCTCACCCACCAGAGGGAATCCAATAACTTCCTGACATTGTCAGATGCCATACGGCCCGGGATAAAACCGGCCTGATCCGGGTGAATGATCTGTGCTATATAGCCATTAAGCCTGTTTGCCAAAATTTTGGCTAGGAGCTTGAGGTCTATATTATTCAACAATGATATAGGCCTATAGGAGCCACAATTGGTGGGGTCTCTCCCGGGCTTGGCGATAACCGTGATACCGGCCACATTAGAGTTGGGATTTAGGGTGCCCTCGGATCGGAGTGCATTAAACATATCAGTGAGTGGAGCGGTTAAATCAGTGACAAAACACTGATAAAATCTGGCCGTAAAGCCGTCTAACCCTGGTGATTTATTAACTTTAAGCTGCTTAATGGCATAGAGCACTTCAGCTTCCGAGATTTCTTGATCAAGTACCATACGAGCTGACTCTGATAAAGTGGGTAGGGGGATGCCCTGTAAAAAGGCCTGAATATCCCGTATGTCTATATCTTTGTTATGAGAGTATAACCCAGAGTAGAATTGAAGGAAACGCTCACGAATAGCATCGTTAGAGGTGAGCATAACGCCCTGGTCATCTGTAATTTTTGGGATAAGATTTTGTAAGCGCTTGGCTCTCAGCTTATTCGCGAGCAGTTTCCCAGCTTTATTGCCCCCCTCAAAGAAAACTTGCTGGGCTTGTTCCAACTCATGGGCAATTTTAGCCGCGTCCAACGCCCCAATTTGGGACCTGCAATCATCCACAGCCACTTTAAGAGATGCTGTAGGTGATTTCTTATGTTGTCGCTCTAACTCCAATAATTTGGTTGTTAAGGAGATACGCTCTCGCGTATCACGTTTTTTAACAAAGGCGGCACGAGCAATAAAGGTCCCCCTAATCACCTCTTTTAAGCAGTCCCAAAAAAGTATTGGAGCTTGGTCTGGCATTTTATTATGTGTGGTATAGTCTGCAAGAACTTGTCTGCACTGCTCTACAAAAGGTTCACTGTCAAGAAGGCTATCATTTAATCTCCAAAAACGTTGGCCCTGGTCGTACTTAGGGAAGGAGATCTCAGCCCATACTGGCGAGTGATCAGACCACGTTATCGGGTCGATAACTCCTTTACGCACCTTGTGTAGTACCCCCTTATCAACAAAAATATAATCTATCCTTGTATATAAATTATGGGGGTTCGAAAAAAAGGTATAATCCTTTCCGTGGGATGCAGGAATCGCCACGCATCTACCAACTGAAATTGTGAGAGGAATTTAAGCAAACTAGTACGATCTTTTTTTGAGGTGGAACTCCTACCGCCTGACGTATCTTGGGAAGAATCTAAAGGTAAATTACAATCACCCATGACTATTAGTTGACCTTCGTGTTTCGTTTGGACCAGCTCCGCTAGGGAGTCAAAGAATTTACCTTGGTGTACATTAGGTGCATAAAGATTAAGTAATGTATACTTTTCCCCTGCAATAGTAAGGAGAAGCATTAGGTATCTACCCATAGGATCAGCAATACATTCATGCAGCTCAAATGCAAAATCTTTTTGGAACAGAATCCCCACACCTGCATATTTAGCCAATTTAGAACTAGGCGCCCAGAACTGATGCGGATACAGATCAGAACTCATTAGATGTTCATAACGCCTCTTTAAGTGGGTCTCCTGTATAAAAGCAATGGCTATGCCAGCTCTTCTTAGATCTTTATAGAGCAACTTACGCTTACGCGGCGTGTTGAGCCCTTTAACATTAAAGGACATAACCTTAAAGGTAGCCATCAAGATAGGTGTAAATGAGGAAAAGTCCCCGGAACAGAGAGCATACACGGAGACTCCACTTAAATCTAAAGATAACCCTTACAGCCCCTTCCGATATATCTCAAATCAAAACACTCAAAGATATGAGATCCCCCATAAACCCCACTCCCCCCCCCTCCCCCCACCCCTATAGGAACCACAATCATCTCTTGGGTTCCGCCACCCAGCACGGGTAAATGATGACAGCTTTCCAGTCGCTATCCCACCCGGAAGCATCCATATAGTACAAGAAAACAACCTTTAACCAACCCTCCTGTTCTGCTGGATCAGCATAAAAGGAGAAACAAAAAGCAAGTCTGCGAAACATGAAGATCCAGATCAAGTAGGAGCTCCTTGCACGATTTCCGGGTCAGGGGTTCTCCTCAGTCTCTTGCCCCCCTTTCCCGTCCGCTGCCAACGTGGTTCCTCCCTGCGGTCGGCACGTGGAGAAGACGATGACGGCAGGTCCGCTACGCTATAGCCAAGGTCCTTGAGGATTCCAGCTGCTTCCTGCACCGATTGTGCCTTGTATGATTTCCCTTGCAGGGAAAAACTGATGCCAAATGGAAAAAGCCAGCGGTATCTGATGTTTTCCCTGATCAATACATTAGTAATGGGTTTCATGTCCAGGCGTTTTTTAATTGTAATAGGAGAAATGTCAGCATACACTTGCACTTCATGCCCCTGCAGCTGCAGCTTCCCCCTCTTTCTTGCCAAAGATAAAACTTGCTCCTTCACAGGGAAGTCGTGGAAGCAGGCTATCACATCTTTAGATCTATTAAGGGCCCGCTGTCCCTGCACTCTGTGGGCCCTTTCCAGCTTTACCTTGGGGATCTCCCCAGCGCTATCAGTCTCCTTTTCAGGCTCTGGGTGCAGTAACTCAGTGCAAAGCGTGGTGATGACTTGCATACAGTCAGCAAACTCTGGAGACTCAGGGATACCCCTAAAACGAAGATTAGCTCTCCTGCTCCTATTTTCTAAGTCTTCCAGTTTTGAGGAGAGCTGTGTGATTTCAGTAGCCATTTCCTTCTGATTATGTTGGAGAGAGCACAGTTTATCAGTGTGAGCTTCTGTGAGTGTTTCATATTCAAAAATTCTCCTCCCCATGTCACTCAGCTCCTCTTTCATGTCTCCCACGATTTCTCTAATTTCTGTCTTAAAAGAGGTGAGATCCCGGCTCAGGGCACCAAACCAGGCTTTGAACTCACCCCGGGAGGGTACCTCCGAATCAGGGAGCGCCTCCTGCTCAGTCGTGTCCTCCGACAGCATATCTCCCGTTGCGGCGGCCATTTTGTTTTTTACAGCTGAATCTTCCCGATCCAATTTCTTATAGGAAAACTGATGAAAATCGGGTTTTGAAGCCCGAATCGACATCTAGAGCCTGTAGGGAAGGTCTAGATATGCTTTTCGTTGTAAAAAAGAGGAGGATGGTTAAGATATTCAATGGATGCAAACCGGCATAGCCAGGAGCTCCGGGTTAGGCAGCCACTCGAGTCGCTGACGTCATCAGCCCCCCCTCTTTTGGTTTTTCTAGCTCTTTCTATACATTCTCTTTTGTAAATGGAGTTTCGTCTACCTCACCATCATTTATGATCTTCTCAACCAGCAATTGTCCTTTGCCAGGTTGGTCTTTAGTGAACACCAAACTGAAGTATTTGTTTAATATTTCTACCATTTCTTTATCTCTCTCCACACATTGCTCCTCATCACCTTTCAATTTCACTATACCACTTTAGGCCTTCCTTCCTTCTCTGATATATCTAAAAAATGTTTTGTCACCACACTTTACCTCTTTGGCAAGCCTTTCTTTCGCTTGACCTTTTGCTTTCCTGATTTTTGTCTTCATCTCCCTCAGTTTCACTAGATATTCTTTCCTGTATTCCTCTTTTTGGGATCCTTTATATTTCTTGAATGCTGTTCTTTTTACCTTTATTTTTTTGGCCACCTCCTTTGAGAACCAGATTGGTTTCTTTTTCCTCTTAATTTAGTTTAATTTTCTAACATATAGATTTGTTGCCTTTGTAATAACTTCTTTTAATTTAGCTCACTGTTGTTCCACCTCACCCATTTTCTCCCAGTCCTTTAGTTCTTCCTCCAGGTACATCCCCATTTTGACAAAGTTCTTATTTTTGAAATTCAAAACTTGAGTCTTTGTGTGACTTCTCTGTATCTTATTTGTGATATCAAACTATACCATCTGATGATCACTAGTGCTCAGGTAGGTACCTGCCCAGACATTAGAGACATTATCCCCATTTGTGAGCACTAAATTATCGTACCCTCCCTCATAGGTTCCATTACCATTTGCTTGAACAGAACTCCTTGAAGAGCAGCCACTATCTCTCTACTTCTTGTAGATTCTGCAGAAGGGATACTCTTATCTACATCTGGCAGATTAAAATCTCCAATGAGCAACACTTCGCTCTTCTTTTCCACCTTTTGGATATTTTTGACCAGATCTCTATCCAGCTCTTCTGTCTGAATTGGAGGCCTGTAGACTACACAGATGTAACAAATGACATTATCAATAAACAAAATATTCCCTGACATGCACTTATTGAAATGGGTGGGTTATTTTCGTTTTTTGTGTGTCGTTTTTGTTTCATGTCATCATCTGTTTTATTTTGTTTTTAAAATGGTTCAGGTTCTTTATTTCAAGATTCCAAAATTTTGGACTTGGTGCACACTAATTGGATGTTAGCACAAACTGAAAATGTTACCAATAAGTTAAAAAGTATCAATTGGGGGAGCAGTTTCTTAGCTTGAGGTATGTTTCTGCATTTCCATTGGCTGTCTCCTTAGTTATTTGTTTGTTCTGCCAAGATTGTAAGGTGGTGTTTGGGGAGGGATGGTCAGTGCCTAGTAACAAGTGTAAACAAACAAGTGATGTAATAATATCATCAAGTTCTAGTTAGCAAAAGCATATAATGCAATTGCATATTATGATTTTGCCAGTCCATTTGTATTTTAGGAAATAGGCCTTGGCATTTTTGGATCTATCTATCTATCTATCAATCATGTAGTTTCAATTTCCCTGGTGTATGGGAAGTTGACTGTTAAGAGGGTGAGTGTATGGGATGACAGATTTGAAAGAGAGTGGTTGAGGTGGTAACTGGTGAGAGAGAGAAGCAACTACTAGTTCTTTAGTTGAAGACAGAAGCAGGGCTCAAAAGACTTAGATGCATTGATAATACCATGGCCAGAGCATCCTGCAGGTGCTGCTGATATGGTGGATCAAAAGATCATGAGCCATCCTGCCTGGGTCATTTTAGTGGCACTAGACTGGGCCAGATGACCATGGTAAGTGCATCTGGTCAGGCTCAGGTTGGGAGGCCCACACAGATTCACCTTGGAGCAGAGGGCTTGTGCAACAAAGCCTGACATGATAGAGGATCCATCTTTGTTTTGTCTTATGGCCTGGCTATTGAAAGAACAAGGTTAAGGTAGTGAAAGTACTCAGAAGCAGTAATTTAGACATTTCTAAAGGTGAGGAAAAGATCTACTTCTCTGGTGTATATTAGAGTCTGGAGAGTGTTTGAGGCATGTAATCGGGCCAAAGGTGGTTTATCCTTCAAGGAACAGATCTCCTTTATCTTAGACTACCTGCAGGAAAATTTAGACATGGGATTAGTTTTGAACTCACTGAGAGTACAGGTGGCAGCCTTGACTTGTTATAGAGATCAGGTCGCAGAGAAGCTTTTAGCTGCACACTCAGATGTGCGTTTTTTTCAGAGGGATGAAACATGTCCTAGTTCACTGGGTAATTCTGGCATGGGATCTGAACTTACTACTTAGTGCCCTGGCAGGGTCCCCCTTTTAAGCTTCTGAAAAAAGCATTCTTTAAGAATTTGTTCAGCTGAGAGGATTTCAGAAATCCAGGAACTAGTGTGCAGGGATTCCCTGTTTGGTATTTTTTTGGTATAGGGTCACAATACGTTCAGTCCCTTCCTTTTGCCTAAACTAGTTTCAGAGTTTCCTCAGAACTAAACAGTATTGCTTCCTGCATTTGAGCCAGCAGATCGTGTAAGACACAGGAGGAGGCTGCACTCCTTGGATGTACAGCAGACAAACTGAAGAGTAGTAAATCACCTGGACCGGATGGTATACACCCCAGAGTTCTGAAGGAACTAAAAAATGAAATTTCAGACCTATTAGTAAACATTTGTAACTTATCATTAAAATCATCCATTGCACCTGAAGACTGGAGGATAGCAAATGTAACCCCAATATTTAAAAACGGCTCCAGGGGCGACCTGGGAAACTACAGACTGGTTAGCCTGACTTCAGTGCCAGGAAAAATAGTGGAAAGTGTTTAAAACATCAAAATCACAGAACATATAGAAAGACATGGTTTAATGGAACAAAGTCAGCATGGCTTTACCCAGGGCAAATCTTGCCTCACAAATCTGCTTCACTTTTTTGAAGGCGTTAATAAACATGTGGATAAAGGTGAACCGGTAGATATAGTATACTTGGATTTTCAGAAGGCGTTTGACAAAGTTCCTCATGAGAGGCTTCTAGGAAAAGTAAAAAGTCATGGGATAGGTGGCGATATCCTTTCGTGGATTGCAAACTGGCTAAAAGACAGGAAACAGAGAGTAGGATTAAATGGGCAATTTTCTCAGTGGAAGGGAGTGGACAGTGGAGTGCCTCAGGGATCTGTATTGGGACCCTTACTGTTCAATATATTTATAAATGATCTGGAAAGAAATACGACGAGTGAGATAATCAAATTTGCAGATGACACAAAATTGTTCAGAGTAGTTAAATCACAAGCAGATTGTGATAAATTGCAGGGAGACCTTGTGAGACTGGAAAATTGGGCATCCAAATGGCAGATGAAATTTAATGTGGATAAGTGCAAGGTGATGCATATAGGGAAAAATAACCCATGCTATAATTACACAATGTTGGGTTCCATACTAGGTGCTACAACCCAAGAAAGAGATCTAGGTGTCATAGTGGATAACACACTGAAATCGTCGGTGCAGTGTGCTGGGCAGTCAAAAAAGCAAACAGAATGTTGGGAATTATTAGAAAAGGAATGGTGAATAAAACGGAAAATGTCATAATGCCTCTGTATCGCTCCATGGTGAGACCGCACCTTGAATACTGTGTACAATTCTGGTCGCCGCATCTCAAAAAAGATATAATTGCGATGGAGAAGGTACAGAGAAGGGCTACCAAAATGATAAGGGGAATGGAACAACTCCCCTATGAAGAAAGACTAAAGAGGTTAGGACTTTTCAGCTTGGAGAAGAGACGACTGAGGGGGGATATGATAGAGGTGTTTAAAATCATGAGAGGTCTAGAACGGGTAGATGTGAATCGGTTATTTACTCTTTCGGATAGTAGAAAGACTAGGGGGCACTCAATGAAGTTAGCATGGGGCACATTTAAAACTAATCGAAGAAAATTCTTTTTTCTCAACGCACAATTAAACTCTGGAATTTGTTGCCAGCGAATGTGGTTAGTGCAGTTAATATAGCTGTGTTTAAAAAAGGATTGGATAAGTTCTTGGAGGAGAAGTCCATTACCTGCTATTAAGTTCACTTAGAGAATAGCCACTGCCATTAGCAATGGTAACATGGAATAAACTTAGTTTTTGGGTTCTTGCCAGGTTCTTATGGCCTGGATTGGCCACTGTTGGAAACATGATGCTGGGCTTGATGGACCCTTGGTCTGACCCAGTATGGCATTTTCTTATGTTCTTATGTTCTTATGTTCTAGATACTACTCCTTTACTTAAAGATCACATACACTTTCCAGAGGTCTGATACATTGTTTTATTTGACGGGCAGTGCAAGAGGTAAGAAGCATACAAAGCATCTATTGCAAGATGAATCAAGGAGGCAATTGTCTTGACCTACATTGGAAAGGGCAGACAAGTGCCAGAGGGATTAAGGGCACACTTGAGAGCACAGGTCTCATCCTGGGTAGAACACAGACTACTGCAGGAATCTACAAGGCTGCCCTGGCTCCTTCCTGTCTGGAGTAGATATTACTTGGGCATGTCCCACTCATCTGGACTTGTCTGGCAGGATGATAAGGAAAGTGAAAAAGAAGTCTACTTGTTAATTTCCTTTCCTTGAGTCCTGACAGACCAGTGCAGAACCCACCCGGGATCCATAGCAAGGAAGCAGTATTAAAAAAAAAAAAAAAAGAGAGATTATATAGTAATAATATATAAATAACAAGTGGAGCATTCCACAGAGGTTGTTACAGGATGGCAAAAAGAAGAGGAAGAACAGGAGGACCTTTTCTTTGGATCCGGATGTGTATATAAATTCATTTCTTTTTTTTTTCTTCACTTGAGAGGACTGGTTCGGGTGGCTAAGCCTAAGGGGTTGGTAACTTAGGAAAGAGACTACTGATATTCCTTCCTGCCACACTAGACTATATAGAGCAGATGTCAGAAAAGAAAATTTGTTTCTCTGCCTCCATGTGCTGGTGGGTGAGCATAATCCACTCATCTGGACTGGTTTGTCAGAATTCAAGGAACAGAAATTAATAAGTAGGTTTAGATTTCATTTTCTTTACAAACTGTTCAAGCTCTGTCAAGTTCTTTTGAAGGTACTGATGGCCAGAAATAAAGCCATGCCACAAATTTTCAATTGTAAAGCGGTTAGGATTTTAACTGAGCTAATCCAGGACATTTACTTTTTTGTTCTTTAGCCAATTCAGTGAAACTTTGGCTGTGTGTTTCCAGTCATTGTCATGCTGAAAGCTGAACTTCCATCCTAGTTTCAGCTTTCTTGCAGAGGTCATCAGGTTTTCCTCAAGGACTTTTCTGTAACCTTTGCCATTGACCCTTCTATCCTGACAAGTACCCCAATTCCTGAGGATGAGAAACATCCTGGTAACATGATGCTGTCACTACAATGCTTGACATTAGCAGTGTGTTTTTTGGGTGATGTGCTATGTTTGGGATTGTGCCAAATGTAATGATTTGCATTCAGGCCAAAAAGCACAATTTTAGTTTAATCAGACCACAAAACCTTTTGCACATGGCTATAGTATCCCAAGGTTCCTTTACATACTTCAGAGGGATTCAAAGTGTGCTTTCTTGATTAATGACTTTATTACAGGTCAAATTTGTGGGTTGCTTGGGATTTTGTTGTCACATGCACACTTTAACCAATCTTGGCCATGGAAAACTGCAGTTCTTTCAAGGTTGCTCTTGGCATCTAGGTTGCTTCCCTGATCAGTCTCCTCCTTGCTCAGTCAGCCAGTTTGGGGATGGCCTGATCTTGGCAGGATCTTGGTCAGTGGCATCTTTAGACAGAAATATTTGGGGGGGGGGGGGAGGGCATCAGGGAGGCAAGCAAGGTATGGAGGGTGACACGCTAAAGTGAAATTTCCACAAACAATGTTGATGTTATATGTTTTATATTATGTCGTACCACATTCTGGATGCTTTGATAGTAAAGGATGTAATAAATATTATTACACATTATATTCACCTTCTCACAGCACAGCCCCCAGCCTTTAAATTGGCTATAAAAGATACTAAAAGAAAATGCTCCAAGGACCCTTTATGCAATAAATATTTGGCCAATTTCAACTACCTAGTAAAATTATTATTAAAACTTGACAGCATTGTTCAGCCAATTCCATATGGGCATGAACACTGGTATAGGATGGGACAGAATCGCAGTATAAATTCTACCCTTTCAGTTTTCCATCATACACTATGAATGCACAGGAATTCACCCAACAATCAGTACAAAGCAGAGGCAAGAGATTTTCCTTACAACTCACCAAACAAAAATAATATATTCATCCAACATCCCTGTACTGCCAGTAGCACTAAACCCTGAAAAGAGACACTCAAATCCTATATAGCAGACCTTCCATATCATAACAGTGCTAACTCCAAGAAATCAAACAGCAACAACATATATGAAAAGGCAGCAATGCAACTATTACACCAGGCTCCAGGGAACACCAACTCATCTCCTACTGGAAAAAGAAGAACATGCCAAACTGCTATAGATCCCTGTACAGTAACATGCAGAACACAGACTGACCCTCACCTAATAAAGAATACGAACCTACAATTAGAAACAAACATACAGACTCACCGGAGAAAGAGAAATAGAAATGCATTACCTCCTATACTGATCAAAATACAAAGATAAAAAATGGACATTCCCAAAATTGACATTTTCCAGTCAATAAAATCTGAAAATAACATGCATTTTTCTACCTTTGGTCATTTTTATTTTTCTAGTCAGGGTGATCAACATCTCTTTTTCACTTTTTTATCTTCCTGGTCTTCTAAGTCCTTTGCCAGGGTCTCCTGACTTATTCCTGGTATCTGTCTGACATTGACCTTTCCCTTTCATCTTCGTTCTCCATGTCTCTCTTCTTTATTCACTTACAGCTAGATTTAACTTCTCCTTCCCTTTTCTCTCTCTCTAGTCCTCAATCCCCCGTTTATTATCTCTCATCCACCTATCAGCTTTCCATCTCCCAGTATCTCCCTTCTCTCCAGCCCTCCCATTCTGCATACCTTCCTCCCTCCCCAGTTTTATATTCCCCCCTATATCCTTCTCCCTGGCTTTGCATATCCATTCTCTGCTCTCACCCTCTCCTCATCCTTCATCTACCTTCCTGTGCCCTTTGTCTCATTACCAACCCCAGCTCCTTCCTTGTCACTCATCCTCTTTCTTTAGTCTTAACTCCTTAACCAGCTTCCTATTCTTCTTTCACCTCCACCACAGCTCATCCATTTCTACCTGCTCTCAATTCCTTCACAGACCTGCCCTTTTCCTCTCTTCCATACCTTCCACAGCCACCTATCCCTTTCCATGACCTCTCTACCCTTCCCCAGATTTTCCAGCTCCTTCTATGCACCCCTTCTATGCATCTATGCACCCCTCCCCACCCTTCTGTACTCTGTCTCACAATCCCCAATCCATCTAACACATCTTTACACAAAGCTTCACATAGTCGTCTAATCCCTGTACACTGAAGTTCCCACTTTCCCTCCCAATCCAAGAGTATGTGCTTTTTAATCTCCTACTTGATACCTTCTTGACTCTCCATTCTTGCTCTCCTTCCTCTTCATACCCTTTCCTCTTTTTTCATTCTCCCTCACCTTCACCATCTCTCCTTCCCGCCCCTGTACTAATAATCCCCTCCTTCCCATCTCCCCTCCTCTCCATCTTTCCTATCACTTTCCTCCCCCATTTCTCCTGCTCAGCACCCTCCTTCTCAGCATTCTGCCCTTTGCATCTCTCTCTTGGCCCTCCTATCTTTTTTCCCATCAATCTCCTCCCATCAATCTCCTCCCATCAATCTCCTCCATCCATATTTTACTCTTCTTCTGCTTCTCCCTTCCATGTTTCCATCACTCCCCTCCTCTCTGAGACCCTCCTATATAGCCCCTCCAGTCTCCTGGCTGCTTTGACAGGCAAGCGTGGCAGAGCTTCATGTTGCTTGCTGTCTTAATCTGTTGTCAGCAGGCATGGGCTGCAGTGTGGGCTGCTTGTTCCTGTGGATCCGTCCTCCCTCTACTCACATACTTCTGCTTTGAAACAGAAATTGTGAGCAAGAGGAGAGGGCCATAGGGACCATCAGCACTACACATACACTGAGTCCCAGTGGCCTGCACTGCAGCAATTGTTCCATTTCTGCTGATAACAGATCCAAAGAGAAGGCAACACAGAGTACTGCTACTCCTTCCTGTTGAACCAACTGGGAGCTGGGAGATTGGGGTGGCAAGCCATTGTTTGGTGGTGGCACTTTGCCCCATACCCTCTTACAGTGACATGACTTGTCTTGGTTGTGCCATACACCTTCCACTTCTAAATAATTGTTTAGACCTTCTTTCAAGGGATATTCAAGAAATGTTCTACCCATACTCAGATCTGTGCCTTTCCACAGTCTTGACTTGTTGTGTTTTGGACAGCTTCTTGTTGTTCTCGGTTGAGTTTTTATTTTGAAATGCATGACCCAGCAGAGAGAGCCTACAGGCTGAATTTATTCTGTCTTCATGTGAATCAGTACAGTGTAACACAAGTAGGAGCCAATTCTCTTGATGTGTGCTTTTGAAGGTGATTGGTTATACCAGAGTTTTAGGCATTTTGGATTGCTACAAGAGGGATGCACACTTATCCAACCAAGCTAGTCCATGTTTTCATTTGTATTTCATTCCAGAATATATTTTTCAATTGGCAAGTGTTTTAAAGCAATGTACTTCAAAGGCTATAAAGGAAGAAAAGGTGAACATTTTTTGAAAGAGTGTGTAGACTTTCTATAGCTACTATTTAGCCTTCATGGCAACTATAAGCCCAGTTTTTTGAAAAAGGCAGATTTAAGGCACCTTAATTAGGAGCCTTGTTAAAGTGCCTATAGTCATCCCTTTAAGATGCTTTAAGTAAGGGCTGAATACAGGTGTATTTTAACCTTTCCCTTGCAACTATTTGATTGTAGAGTACAGGATGAGACTTGAACTCTTTGAGACTTGCTGCCTGTTTTAAATATATCTTCACACACGTTTTTTCTAGTGGAACACTGAGTGCTTTTTTGTCTGAGTACCATAAGACATTGGTTCTCAACCCAGTCCTTGGGACATAACCAATCCAATCAGTTTTTCAGGATATCTACAATGAATACGCATGCGGTAGATGTGCATACAAAGACTCCGACACACACACACACACACACACACACACATAATAGCGTACAAAACTGTCTCGTACTTATTCATTGACTAGACTGGATTGAGTACCACTGCCATCAGGCACTTTCTACCTGAGGAATGCAGGAGACCAGTCCAGCCACTGGAAGGTTTTGATTTAAACCTTCTCACAAGCATTCCTCTTCCTATCACTGTATGGACCTATTTGCCAGTTTTTTTTAGCTGGTCTTTGTGGGGAGGGGCCATTATTCTCCAACTTGGCCCAAACTGGGAATTTTTTTTTTTTAATTTTGTTGTTTCAACATTGCCGAAGTGGATTACAAACAAATAAAATAATTCAATCTCCTCCTTCCTAGTTAAGTTGATAGGAAGGCTGTAGTAATAGTTCATGTTCTGTGTGGCAAAGGCTTTTATTGGCACACAGAGCAACTAGTGCATACAGGGACATAATGGATAAGTGTGTACTGCTAACAACCTTGAAGGTAGAGAAAGGCCTCACTGATGCCATTTTGGTTTTATCTCCAGACAATAGTGTGACTGCAGAGCTGTAGATCTATCTGATCGGTCCTGGGAATTTCACAATTTTAAACAGTGAAAATGTTCAGTTTGCTCCTTTATTATAGTTGGACCATTTTAGTTGACCCCTTTTTGCCTTTTGGAGTCTGGACTTGTCTTGGCAAGTTAGAATGAGTCTTCCCAGAGGAGGAAACGCTGACTGTGACTTTGGGCTTTGAGTTTGAAAGTTGACTCTCTTTGCTTGATTTGTGAGGTTGTGGTTGAGCTTTCTGGGGAATGTAATCTTCAGGTTCAGAGCATTTATTGCCCCTGGAAGAAAATCTGAATCATCATTATTGGAATATCTGTCAAATGATGAATTACTTTCATCATCATCTCTGCAAAATAGTCCGATTTCTTCAAACATGTAGCTTCATTTTCTTGACACTCTGGACTGTGGAAAAATATGATGGCACAATGAAATGTGATACAAATACCCCCCCACCCTGTGAAAAATGTCAGGCAAGGCATAGCTTTGTCAAGCCAGAAATGGGAGAGGATTCCCACCCACTGGTTGGAAAGTGCAGGGATAAATAGATGGCATCATTTGCCCCTTCAACCCATGGGAAGGAAGTAGTCCAAAGTACTTACTGTTGAGGCAGAGTCCTTTGTGTATAGATTCCTCTTATTTTGCATATACTAATAAGGCAAAGAAGCCCATATTTATGTGCAAGCGGAAATAATGCATGTGATTTTTTCTGGGAGATCAAAGAGGTTAAGACTTAGCTTCTTGGAATCAGAAAGGTCATCTTGAGACTACTGTTGATATCTTTCAAGTTGTTCAAATACTCAAGAAGAGGTGATACTTAAACTTTTTGAGGGCAGATGTAAGAATATAAGAACATAAGAAAATGCCATACTGGGTCAGACCAAGGGTCCATCAAGCCCAGCATCCTGTTTCCAACAGTGGCCAATCCAGGCCATAAGAACCTGGCAAGTACCCAAAAACTAAGTCTATTCCATGTTACCATTGCTAATGGCAGTGGCTATTCTCTAAGTGAATAGGGTTCAGAAGAGGTTAGTAGCAGATTAGAGGCAGAAGAGCAAGGTTTACTTTCCTGTACAAAAGACACATTGCTTCTTAGTACAGCATAACAAAATTTGGGTTATGGTGAACTTATGGTCACCCACAAATAAACACAGTAAGTCATCTCTGGATCCAGAAGCATAAGTTTGATAGGAATACAGGGTGTTATGCAAGTTAACGCCTTCTGAGAAATCCATTTCAGGTGAGGGTTTAGCTGGACCCCATGCAGATGTCTCTTTTTAGGTGCAGAGGCCAAAGCACTTGTAGTAATTAAATAAGATTTGATGGTATTGTGTACTGGGATGTCAGTGACCAATACCTAAAAGGACAACATTTTATAAACAAAATCAAACAATTTATCCACCTTTTAGATCTTTGTGGCGTCCAAATGTCTCCCATTATCTCTGGTTAGAGCTCCCCAAACTGATTCAGATCAAAATATTTTTTTACTGAAATCCAGATTTGAAGTTTACAAAAATACAATAAACAAAATGCCACCTTTAAATCTAGAAGTTCTTTCTTTATTGCTAATAAATTTTACATCAGGCTGACATAGACTTTTAGATATCTTGAAAGACTTAAAAAGCTTAAGCCCTTCATATAGTACATCCTAATGCAGGTGATCCAGAGATATCACACAGTCACAATCAACTTTGAAAACAAATTTCACCAATAAGGTTCCTTTTTGAGACCACATTTTTCTTATCATAATGGCCAGAGAGTTGCACTGTTCGCAGTTTAGTTTGAAAATTTGACAAACTAAGATCCTGACCACTCTCTTTTTAAATTAACACATTTTAAATGATATGTCTGCATGTTTTCTAAATCCTAAAAGGGTTATATTCTTACTTCCTTTTAAAAATAAGATTGCCTTAAAACAAAATGGAACCTTGGAATAAATCATTGTATGTAGAATCAACTACTACTGGTAGTTGTAAAAATTATAACTATTTTGATAGAAAAAGCAATGGCATTTAAAGAAGCAATAGCTACATTGAGGATCTTAAAAAGAAAATATTAGATGAATTGTTTGTCATACCAGCTGCCATTCCAATAACTTATTAAACAAATTCATCTGTTTTTCACTTCAACATAGAAACCCTGACAACACTGACCCAGTCCATAAAATGGGGGATTTCTTTTTTGCTTCTTGGGCATACAGGAAGCACACGGTTGGCCACTGTTGGAAACAGGATGCTGGACTTGATGGACCCTTGGTCTGACCCAGTATGGCATGTGCTTATGTTCTTACCTCCGAATTCAGTAATGAAATGTCATCTAAATTTCTTTCGATTCTCCATGGGAAATCTGACAAATAGTCATGATGTAGAGGCAAAATGAACTCTGATGCACCTGAAGTTTTAAAAGATTTTCAGTTGGAAAAAGTGTTACCTTGCTGCTCTATCAGCAGTTGACATTGAGGGTCATCTGAAAATGCAAATGGATTGGCTGAACCAGACAACATTGACATTAGGAGAATGGGAGCTGAAGACGTGTTTTAGTTGAAACACTGACATTGGGGTGATCCATAATCGAACTGATGGCCATGATTTGCAATAGGGAGTTGCTAAAATTACTTCTTTTAATTGCTATAAAAATTATCAAGTGATACCCATACAGAACTTAAAAAGTGGAATACATCTTTTAGATTTTTCCATTCTGGGCAGCATACAGCAATCAGGAGTGGCCTAGTGGTTGGAATTATGGGCTAAGAACTGGGAAACCCATGGTTCAAATCCTGAATCTCCCACTTCATGTGCAAGTCACTTTCTCCTCCTAGGAAATCACCTTAAATTATAAAACCTCTAGGGAAGGGACCTACCTACTGTACCTGAATTATAACTTACTTTGAATGCAGTTCTGGAAAGGCAAGTAATTAAATCCAAACTAAAAAAAAGCAAGGCTGAAATCATCTTTGCACCCTCTACCATCTCAGATCAACATGGTTGCCAGAACTGTTGAGTCTTTCAGTATCAGAAACATATTATTTCTTCTATAAAGTTTCTAAACACTGAGTTCCTGAATCTGATGGCATAGGTTACAAGTAAGTTTTTCAAAGATAAGGGTTATTCCAAAGGGGTAACTTCTGCTTAAAGGAAGAAAAGACTGCATTAATAAAGCACATACTGTTCAGTCTGGAAATGTTTTCGCCCCCTGGAGTAAGGGGTAAGTCTATCTAAAATCTTGCTGAGTTTTATTCTTGATATTTTGTTTGAAGGCCTTCATTTAGGTTTGAGCGAGCATTACTACTGTGAGTGGATGCTTGCTGCAGGTGTTAATCTTAGAGGAATAGTTAAAGGACAGTCCACTGTGCCTCATCCAGACATGTGATTCCTTAAGCAGCAAAACTGTTGTGATCTCAGCTTTCTTGGAGGTAGTATGTTTTTGTAAATGCCCAGCTGGAACCTGTGAGCCTGTGGGATCAACATTGCTGTATTTGTTTTAACTATTAAGATAGCTTGCTTGGTTGTAATTTTCTCAGCAAGAAAAGTGAATAAAGTAAAAGTTTTACTCTTGGTGACACTTTTTCTTCAATTTTCAAAAGTTATGCAAATATATTCAGCCACCTAACAATCCCAATTTATGAGGGCACCTTGTACTTCAAATTTTTCCTTTGTGCATGTGTTACTTTGCAGCTAGATGGGGTACTGCGAATTTACCTTGTATTGCTTTAGACATTTTATACAATTCCTCAGTCTGTACTAGGTGAGTCTTATAGTCATAATGCCTTTTGAAAAACTTGAAGCATTTATTGTAAAAAAAAAAAAAAAAGGAGTGGAGGAGTAGCCTAGTGGTTAGTAGGGGTGTGCATTCGGATTGACCGCATTAGTAAAACGCAACTCATATTTTTTTTTTACTTAAAAAATTGATTCGACATAAACGATCGGATTTCCCACATATCGAACATAGATATGTTCGATATGTGGGAAATCGCGATTGTTGAGCCAAAATAAAAATTTAAACCCCCTCACCCTCCTTAATCCCCCCCCCAGACTTACCACAACTCCCTGGTGATCGAGCGAGGAGTGAGGACGCCATTTCTGCAATCCTTGGTGAGAAGCATGTGACGTCGGCGGCACGTCGAGTGACGCCGGCGTCACGTGATTCCCGGCTCGTTCGCGCATTATGAGGGCATTATGGCTAGTCTCTCTCTCAAAGTTATGACAATTTGCAGTAACTTAGCAATAAACTGCCTATTACCATAAAACACACCCCTTTTCCTCTCACATGTGATATTTAGTGCATTTTGATAAATCCAGGCCTAAGTTTGCACCTAAGGTGATAGAGGGTAAAGTGACTTGCCCAAGGTCACATGGAGTGACAGCAGGACTTGAATGCTGGTCTCCTGGTTCTTAGCCCACTGCACTAACCACTAGGGATGTGCAGAGCAAAATTTTATGTTCATATTTTTTATGTCCAAAAGGGGGTCCCACTTGCGGCCAATATGGACATAAAAAAAATCCAATGAGTTGGGTATATGTACATATGTGCAAAAAAAAAATTTAAACCCCCTCACCCTCCTTAATCCCCCCCCCAGACTTACCACAACTCCCTGGTGATCGAGCGAGGAGTGAGGACGTCATTTCTGCAATTCTTGGCGAGAAGCATGTGACGTCGGTGGCATGTCGAGTGACGCGGCGTCACGTGATTCCCGGCTCGTTCGCGCCGGACGGCTCGTTCGGCCCAAAAAGAACTTTTGGCCAGCTTGGGGGGGTCAGGAGGCCCCCCCAAGCTGGCCAAAAGTTCTTTTTGGGCCGAACGAGCCGTCCGGCGTGAACTTGCCGGGAATCACGTGACGCCGCGTCTGAGTGACGCGGCGCCACGTGATTCCCGGCAAGTTCGCGCCGGACGGCTCGTTCGGCCCAAAAGAACTTTTGGCCAGCTTGAGGGGGTCAGGAGGCCCCCCCAAGCTGGCCAAAAGTTCTTTTTGGGCCGAACGAGCCGTCCGGCGCGAACTCGCCGGGAATCACGTGACGCCGCGTCACTCGACGTGCCACCGACGTCACATGCTTTTCGCCAAGGATTGCAGAAATGACGTCCTCACTCCTCGCTCGATCACCAGGGAGTTGTGGTAAGTCTGGGGGGGGGGATTAAAGAGGGTGAGGGGGTTTAAATTTTTTTTTTGCACATATGTACATATACCCAACTCATTGGATTTTTTTTATGTCCATATTGGCCGCAAGTGGGACCCCCTTTCGGACATAAAAAATATGAACATAAAATTTTGCTCTGCACATCCCTAGTGGTTAGTGCAGTGGGCTAAGAACCAGGAGACCAGCATTCAAGTCCTGCTGTCACTCCATGTGACCTTGGGCAAGTCACTTTACCCTCTATCACCTTAGGTGCAAACTTAGGCCTGGATTTATCAAAATGCACTAAATATCACATGTGAGAGGAAAAGGGGTGTGTTTTATGGTAATAGGCAGTTTATTGCTAAGTTACTGCAAATTGTCATAACTTTGAGAGAGAGACTAGCCATAATGCCCTCACACTAGATAGGTATTTATATCTAATTTATTTTTATTTAAAAATGTTTGTATACCGTCTTTACAAACAGTGTTTAATCAAAACGGTTTACATAACTAAATAAAAAAAACAAATGTAAATAAAGATTTAAATTTAAAAGAACATAAAGATTATCAAATTATAAAAGCTCAAAATTACAAAAATATATAATAAAAATAAAAATCTAAAACAATGAATAGTTTACATAAAAAATAAATCAATATATAATAATGTTGTGCCCTGTGTGATGGAGAAGTAGTTATGTTATTTAGTGTGTGATATATGGAAAGCAGATTGAAATAAATGTGTTTTTAGGGATTTTTTTGAAGTGTTTGGAGTTGGATATGGATCTTAAAGAGTCTGGTAATGCGTTCCATAAGATTGGTCCAATGACAGAGAATGATCTTTTTCTGGTGATGTCAAGACGGGCCTGTCGTGGTGATGGGATGTCTAAGAGGTTTTTGTCCAGTGATCTTAGATGTCTGGTGGGTTTGTAAATCCAGAGAATGGAACATAAGGTAATTGAATTAGGAGTGTAGATGAGAGAGTGTATAATGGACAGGATCTTGAATTGTATTCTGTATTTAATTGGTAACCAATGTAATGATTGAAGTATCGGAGTGAAGTGATTTTTTATGGAAGAGTTTGTTAAGATACGTGCTGCTGCGTTTTGGATCAGTTGAAGTGAGTGAAGTGTGTTATCTGGGAGACCTATATAAAGAGAATTACAATAGTCAAGCCCAGAAAAGATGAGTGATTGAAGTATAGTCCGAAAATCGTGAAAGAAAAGTAGAGGACGAAGCCGTTTCAAGAGTTGAAGCTTATAAAATGAATTTCTGGTAATTATGGATATGTGTTGTTTTAATGAAAGATCTGAATTAATGGTTATACCTAAATTTTTTGCAGATTTGGAGATGGGGATATGGGAGATGGGGATGGGGATGGGGATGGGGATCTCTATGGGACGCCCACCTAGTAATTCAAGGTGAGGTTTAGGTATTAGTGTAGGGGTTAGGGGCCACTTTGATATTCAAAGTGAGACGTACGAACAGAACAGTGCTCTCTTGTGAAGATTTGATGACCTTCGGAGTGAGGAAACTTTCCCAACCTAGCTTGATGGACTCTCTACCTGGGTAACATCAAGCTAGGTTGAGAGAACATTGCACAAATCTCATCTTTGGGTGAGTTTCCTCACTCCGAGGGTAATGAAATCTTCACAGGAGAGCCCTGTTCTGTTCGTATGTCTCACTTTGAATGTCAAAGTGACCCCTAACCCCTACACTAATAAGTAAACCTCACCTCGAGTTACTAGGTGGGCCTCTCTGTGAAACCAGCCCACTCGGTCACAAATCACACCCCAAACTCCTCCTTTTTTCTGATTTGCATCGCACCATGCGTTATGGTGCATTTGCAGGTGTTAAGGCATTTTCGCAGGTGTTAAAGGGGCTTAATGCATGCAAAAATGTCTTAACGCATGCAAAAATGCCTTACAGCAATTTGATAAATGATCCTGTTAGATTGTAAGTCCTCTGGGGATAGGGGGAATACCTACACTACCTGAATGTAATCTACTGTGAAGTGTTGCAAAAAGCAGAATATAAATAAAAAAATGCCACAGCAAAAATTGTTTTACTTTTGCCCATGTGGTGTTTTAGATATGTTCTTACTTTCTGGCTGAACTTAACTCCTGATACCCTGACTTTCAGAGATTAAGGACTGGAATGCTGAAAAAGTCCTCTCTCTTAAGGCAAGAGAGACGTCATTCTAAAGAGATGCTAAATTACATTTTGTCAATACTGTACAGGTTAAATAGGTCAATAGGAACTGAAACAAACATTAGCAATGTTATTTTTTGATGAAAAGAAGAATTTGGAAGAATTTGACCACAGTAGAACAGCAAATCAGATATGAGACATATTTTCAACAAGTTTACAACATTGCTTCAAATAAAATTGTGTAAATAAGCTCTGTCCTAATTTATTTTAATTTAGAAGTCAAAGTTAATTTCCATTTTTCCAAGAAGACTCTGCTTCTTTTTGTCCACTTGCCCTATTTTTGGTACAGCTTCCTCTTTTAATCTCAGCTTCTCCCCAGTTTCCTTTGTGACTTGAAGTCTTCTGGCATGTACTGTTGCTCATTATATTTTATTTTAGATTGATATAGATGGAGTCATTTTATTTCTCAATTACCTATTATAGTTAAGACTAAAAAACACATTTTTGACTCTTAATAAAGCACCACATTTTCCATGACACTTTGATATTCTCTCAGTTGCAAAAACAAGTTAATTGAGTGCCTTGTGACAGCATGGTATGCAGCCTTGGGCTGTAGTGGCTGGGAGGGACCGGAGGGCAGGAAAAAGCTTCTACCCTGCCCTCCAGCAAAAATATTTATTTTCAGAACAAAACTACACAGAGCCAACCTACCTCAGCTGCTTAAACAACAAAAAGTCAGGTGTACTTCAATTCTAGCATATGGACAATGCTGCCTTCTCAACCACTGAATAATAATGTTTCTCTCTAAGGAGTAACCTTGTTCTGAATGCAAACAGATGCTCATGGCCCTCAGTTTTTGCATCTACCCTGCTCCTAAGCCCATCTCCGAGGTATCTGATTGAACAATGAAGGAATTGTTAAAGTTGAGGCTCATTAAAACCATTACTGAGCAGAGGACTCCATTCAATACCTGGAGGCTTCTTCTGACTCCATCAAACCAGTTAACTTTTTCTGTTGCCTTCTTTAGCAGTGGGCAGGTCAGGGGCTTTGCCCTTTGTCCAAAGTTCAGAATGAACTAACTGTAACTGCCCATGAGCTTTCAAAGATTCTCACTTGTCTCTTTGACTGGGGAGTAAGTAACTCTGTAATTGCTTCTGTCTTTTGCATCTGCAGGTGGACTCACCCTGTTCCCAGGGAGTACTCCAAATATTTTACCTCTAGGCTATACTTCTTTGGGTTGCCTCTCAGCCCTGCTTTCCAGGGGCTTGTAAGAAATGCCTCTGTTTTTCTTAGGTAGGTTCTGCTGTCTCTGCTGTAGACCACAGAATTGTCAAAATACATCGTGGCATTGTGAGGGTACAGGAGGTGGTTGAGCAATTGCTGGAACATTGCAGGTTGGTGCTTTTATTTTTTTCCCAACTTGTTCACTGTAGAAACCCTGATGTAACTTTGTCTACCTATTAAGATAACTGTTAACCGTTATGATAGCGAAACCGAATGACGGTATACAAAACATGTCAAATAAATAAATAAACCCACTTCTTCAAGAGGTTCATGTGGAAGATATGGACTTCTTTCACCTATCTAGCCTAGCCTCTTTGTAGTTTATGGAACTTGCCTTTTCTATAACCTCAAAAAGTCCTTGCCAGCAAGCTAGCAACATACTGTTCAAAGATAGTAACAGCACTAAGACACAATCTTCTGGTAGGAAGACCTGAACAGTGGACCAGTTATATTCCTGGGCTGGAGTCATCTCTGGACACAGCTAGTCAGTCTATCCTGCTTTCTTTAACCACTGTTGTATTTGGGCTTCCCAGGTTTCCTGGGCTACATACAGGATTTCCTGGGTTCTTCTCCCACTGAAAAATTCAAATAGGGAGAAGCTGGTAGAGCTTTGGGGAACTTCTCAGATAAATACATATAGTCCATTAAGGTATTCTGGTGGTCTGGACAATACCTCCCTTTGTATGCCTCAGTCTTCTGGCCTTCCTTTCATATACATTTTTAAAATTTCAATCTTCTTTCTATTCCTTTTCCTTCTGATAATGTTGAACAACAAAGGGATTTGAATACAGTAAATCTCCAGTATTTGAGTTGGTTAATACACTATGGCTATTAAAACAATCCTAAGTACAGTATATTACATCATGTGTATTGTGCATTTATGTCGGGGAATTCAATATTCTATGGATTTGTTGGCCTTCAACAGTAATTGAAAACTGAACTGCTATGGAGCTTAATTTTAGAGCTACCTGGGTTCCATTTCTAATTTTCTAAGCTGACCTTCCATATACAACCATGTCACTAATCACTCCGGCAATGCCACAGGTACCTCTCTGTGTACGGCAAGAGAACAAACTGAAGATAATGATATATTTTAAAGAAGAAACAATCTTGCAGATGAACAAGATCTGGTTGAAACTCAGTACATGGATGATAAACATTTAACCAAGTGGAAGGTTGAGCATAATGACACACAGAGTTAGTTCAGTTTACCTATTTGTGCCCTTGATTTAAATGAGGATTTTTATTTTTTAAATATAAAACAAATGTTCTCTTGTAAGTAAGAACACGTTGGTAGCCTATTGAATTCTGGGCAGCAAAAGCATTTTGGTAGGTACGATGAGTGTCCCTTGCTTTAATGAAAGAAAGCTTTTCAAACTGGGCCAGATTTATATGCTGCAAATATTGTTGATGAATTCGGAAATATGTCAGTTCATGAACCTCTAATAAAAGGGGAAAAGCAAATAGTAATGAGCTCATTTCAGGGGAAATGAGAGCATTATAATGCCTGCTGATGGTGCTTTGTGACAGCTGGTTTCATCCTGGCAGTCAGGGTGCAGCAGACAGATCAGACTGCCGGCTTTTGAACTAGCTTACAGCTTTGAGAACAACGGTAAATAAAAATATCTCTCACTGATAATTGCTTAAATGGACAGCAGCAGAGACAAAATGGCTGAGGGACTCTCGAGTCCCCGTGTAGTCCCATGAAAATTAATACACTTTCAAAGAATTATAAATATTACATAGTGTGATTTTTTTTTCATTACAAAGGGGCCAAATGGCTAAGGAGGGCATATTTATTCCCATAATGAACCATCCCTACATTTTCTGGTAGTATCCCAGGGGGACATATTTTATTTATATACTTTATGGCTGTGTTCAGTAAAGGTTTAAATTTGAACTGGACCCACTGTAAGACCACACGTATTGAGGAATGGAGCATTGTGGAGGCATTCCCATGCAATTAAAATTGAGATACTCACTTTTCTAAAGATTGTAATCAAATGTCTGGGAAATTTGGTAAGTCAGATGATTATGGTAAACATAGACAGACAGAGTTATAGAAAATTGATAACAGATAAGTAGACCTAGGCTCATCCAGTCTATGTATTTTAGATCCCACTTTTATCTCTCAGTTACATTTTTGTATTCCACATCAAAGGATCCTCTGTTCTAGCACACACATTTTGAGTTCCATTAACCATTTCTAACATCACCATCTGTTCTCTGCAGCATTCAGAATGTCTAGGAATAAAAAATTTATCATGACCTTGTTGTCCCAGAACCTGTTGCCTCCAGGGCATTGTTTATATTAATGTGCTATTTGAGTGTCTCTATCATATCCCTACTTCATTCTCTGGTCTTTCCCCTGCGAAGTACCTACGATATTTTAACATTACTTGTCCTGTAAAATATAAAACAGACTTGCTTTCTCTGTAAACATAGAAGTCTAAGCGTGGTAGCATGTGTTTTAAAGCCAGTGGTAGAGGAGGCTCTCATGCCTAATGTACTAAACCTAATATGATGCAGAATGAGGCAATGTGACCATGGCTGCATTAAAGGCAGCTTGGCCATGCTGTGGCCGCTGCATTTGGCAGCTCAGAGTGAAAGCAAAACATAGTAGAGGTAACCTCTCTCTCACCCCCTCCCCAGACTCAAATAAGGGCTTTCCGACTTTCCCAGTTCCTCCTCCTCAAGTTGAAACGGCTCTCCAGACCCTCCCAACACCTTTCCTCAAGATGAAAGAGGCCTCTGGAACTTCTTGATCATTACTCCCACATTTTAATAAATTGCAAAGACTGCATTTAAAACCATAAACTAAAATGTTAATTTAACCTGCCCTTTATAAATACACAGGTGTTGATGGTGCTAATGGCACCCGAGCACCTTCTGAAAAGGGGGGACCTTTCAGCACAGCTTTGCTGTTTGGGGTTTTCACTGCCTTTGTTTCCACCCAGCCCGACTTTCAAAACTATCCACGCGCACCATTTGCGTACGTTCGCGCATAGAGATTTTTACCAGCATTTCATAAATTGTATGGAGTTTGTAAAATATGTACTTCTGCCCCAAAAGTAGATGCATATGTTTCAGTACTTGCATATCTTTCTAATACAGGAAAATGCCTCCTTTCTCTTCACATTTTGTAAAAATCTGCATGAATAATTTTACACAAGCAATAATTGTACCATGCACATAATAACTCAGAATTAAACACAGAGGCAGGTATTTTATAAAGTGTGCATCTACTCTGCATCTGAAAATATTTATTTGCACAAGTACTTATTTATTTATTTAAACCATCTTATATTCTGCAATTTTCTATATTGTTCAACATGGATTATAATAAAAACATATATAACAAAACAAAAATAAGATACATAAAACATCATAAAATTGTAAAATATAACATAACATTTATATGCAGACAGATTGCTTACAGCAGCTCAATTGAAGTGCCTGGTAAGGTGATGCACACACAGCACCATGTGACACTTTCAGCAATAACAAGGACTGCCACCAATTGTATTAAAGGGCTGATGAAGTCACATACATTTGTTCTACCAAGAATCCTAGGAGAATATCCATGCAAGGCCTTGATCTGTTTTACAAATACATTCAGACTTGGGCCTAGTCCCCAAGCATTTAATTTTTAATGCATTTAGCAATTTAGAGTCAGGGAATTTCTTTTAACACACACAGCATGCCTTTCAGTTTTACAGATTCACATGCACTAGAGGTATTACATGTCAAAAATGATGGGTATGCAAAAACTTACATCATACATGGGTATGATAGACTTACATCAAAGAATGCAACAAATATAATTTTTTGCACTATTCCAGTTATTGATCAGAAATTCATAAATCTACCATGAACAAAATCCTGGGTACAGAAATAATTTCCCTCTTATGTTAATAATTTACCGAAGACAACGGTGTAGCCTCTATGGACTGGTTGTTCAAACCTTAACAGAAGATGAGGTAGAGACCTGCACGGAGCGGTAGTTATTACACTCAATACCTTACTAAGCAGACCGAATGGGCCATTACGATATGGATATCAAGCCCTTTACTGTGTTATTAAGTAGCCGCAGAGCAAACCATGACTAACTTCATCAACAGTGAGCATGTATTTTGATCTTACATGCAAGTGCAAATAAATCATTTCCCACAAGCGTAATTTACTAATTAGATTGGATTCTACTTCCGTGCCACATTACATTCAGTTCCAGCTGGAAACAGGGAAACATACAATCCATAGCCTCATTTCTTATGCTGTGTAACGCATATGCATGTAGCGTGGTCCCATGAGGCCTAGCGCATCCCTGCATGCAGAAGTAGAAAAAAGCAGACATAGCCTATTAAGAGAGAAAGATTACAGGAGAGCTTCTGTACCACCCAGACACACACTACCCTCCTGCCATCATGGTATTGGGTCAGGTTATAGGTTGCACACAACACATATGAAAGGCATGTTTTATATTCAATTTGAACTGGAATTCCCATCATACTACTTATTACCAGGAATCCCAATGAGACATCCCAAGGATCAAAATCCTTGGCATACATTGGGGAGGTCAGACATGGAAATCGACCACCACCTCCTTTTATAAACTTGATCTTAGACTGGATGAGGGAATTTACCTGGAATCGCCAGTTCACCCAGACTTTCGTCAGTTCACCTGGACCCTCCAACTCTCAATCTTGAACCCCCATCAGTTCACTCCGACCTTCAACACAAAAACTACAGACAAAACATAAACGCCATTTCAATGACGCATGTTAGGTAGCAGGTGTAAAAGTGCATGAACAAGTTCAGTATTGTGTGGGCGTATATAGCTTATAAAATATCAATTTCTTTGCATGCTTCTGAACCCCTTACTGGACCCATATATTTTGCTGTTAATATTTGCTTGCAATACTGTAGGTATGCAGCTTTTCTCGAGGTTTATAAAATATCATATTATATATTTTTTTTTGTACATGGTACGTATGTGTGTATATGCTATTTTTACATACGCAACCTTCATATAGCTCTCTGAAAATGTCCTCCTTAATCTCTAAGATTCTTTTATTGCTTTTGCAAGGCTCTTTGTCATGCTGTTTATGTATTTTACTCTTAATAATAAACAGAAGAGTTTTCTGCTGTGCTTATCAGCAAAACTCTGATACAGCTTTTATGATTCAGAATTTATCTGCATCTTGTTGCTAAGCCTTAGATCCCATTGTAACCATACACTAATTTCAAGGTCCATTATTTTGTACTAAAGAAATAGTGTGCTATCCCTCATTAGGCAATTTGTGGTGAAATTGGCTTTACTGAAAACTAGCTGACATTATGATTTTAACAGTTTTCTAAATACATCTATTAATAGTTCAAGTAGAAATTTTCCAGGGTGTCTGAAACATGGGATTGCTTTAGGGATGAGGTTAGAAATTAGTTCTGCTCTATCACTTTTTAGAAATGTCCTCACAGTTAGCATAAGTTCGTGTGGAAGAAGGTATTAGTCTGCAGTTTCAATCCTCTTCCAGCTACCCAAGTTACTGCTTGCAATGTGCAGAGTATGGATGTCATCGCAGACCTGTAAACGCAGTGTTTTCAGAAGAATAGAGCAATGAGAGATCTGGATTATTGTGGGATGGGAGGCTCGTTCAGCTTGCTAACACAACACTGTTGTAATATTCAAATATATTTTAATATGCAGCAAACAAAATGAAATTGCATAATTTTATTTTCATTGCTTAGAAGCTCTGGAAAATAGAGTTTGCTATTATAGGCTTGGATATAAACCATTGTGCAATATAAAGAATAATATCTGACAGTTTTATATTTTGAATGATTTTTGCATATTTCTTTGATTTGATGTTTTTGAATAGTTTGCATATAGAAACATTTGCACAAGATACAGAATGCATTTGTTAAAGACTGGACAAACTAGTACATAAAGACAAGAGGAAAAATAAATGTACATATAAAAGTTAGTGTGGTGCACGGACTGCAAGAGAAAGATGTGAAGGTAACCAAGACATAAATTCGAAAGGGATGATGAGCTACGAAGGCCAGAAATTGCAAGGAAAGGCAAAGAGAACTGATCTCTTTGCTTCTGGAAGAACTTGGTTCAAAAATTCTCCCTGGGCAGCAGAAATTAATTACATTTAAAATTTCTACTAGAGGACCTCCTGTAATGTCTGTCCTTTGGCTTCAAGGTGACCATTTCTTTGGAAATGTAAATCTTGTAAGCAGGGAGGATTGTTACTCTTCCAGTCTATTAGGATTGACAGTTTGACAGCACAAGGAAAGCAGCAAGTCAGAACTTGATTTGACTTTGAAGTCCCTAACCTTGAAAGCCTTCCCCCAAAAAAGTGCCATCAATAGGGTAGACTCCAGGTGATTAGTTGAGCCAGCTTGTGTTTTAGACTTTTGCCTTATGAGCTTGTAGTTTCATTTCCCCAATAAAAGCAGGATAGGTTTATACCTACCTTGGGACAAAAAAAAACCCACCTGAATCCCATCCATAAGTGGGTTAAGAGAAATATGTCACAGTTTACTTGCTATAGTGTTCTCTTTTCTGAAAAAGATGTTCCACATCATACGGCAAAGACCATAGTGTAGCCTATGACTCCCATAACACAGACCTTTTCAGGAAAGAGGGGTTTCAAATGATTAAGAACATAAGAACATAAGAAAATGCCATACTGGGTCAGACCAAGGGTCCATCAAGCCCAGCATCCTGTTTCCAACAGTGGCCAATCCAGGCCATAAGAACCTGGCAAGTACCCAAAAACTAAGTCTATTCCATGTAACCATTGCTAATGGCAGTGGCTATTCTCTAAGTGAACTTAATAGCAGGTAATGGACTTCTCCTCCAAGAACTTATCCAATCCTTTTTTAAACACAGCTATACTAACTGCACGAACCACATTCTCTGGCAACAAATTCCAGAGTTTAATTGTGCGTTGAGTAAAAAAGAACTTTCTCCGATTAGTTTTAAATGTGCCCCATGCTAACTTCATGGAGTGTCCCCTAGTCCTTCTACTATCCGAAAGAGTAAATAACCGATTCACATCTACCCGTTCTAGAGCTCTCATGATTTTAAACACCTCTATCATATCCCCCCTCAGTCGTCTCTTCTCCAAGCTGAAAAGTCCTAACCTCTTTAGTCTTTCCTCATAGGGGAGTTGTTCCATTCCCCTTATCATTTTGGTAGCCCTTCTCTGTACCTTCTCCATCGCAATTATATCTTTTTTGAGATGCGGCGACCAGAATTGTACACAGTATTCAAGGTGCGGTCTCACCATGGAGCGATACAGAGGCATTATGACATTTTCCGTTTTATTCATCATTCCTTTTCTAATAATTCCCAACATTCTGTTTGCTTTTTTGACTGCCGCAGCACACTGAACCGACGATTTCAATGTGTTATCCACTATGACACCTAGATCTCTTTCTTGGGTTGTAGCACCTAATATGGAACCCAACATCGTGTAATTATAGCATGGGTTATTTTTCCCTATATGCATCACCTTGCACTTATCCACATTAAATTTCATCTGCCATTTGGATGCCCAATTTTCCAGTCTCACAAGGTCTTCCTGCAATTTATCACAATCTGCTTGTGATTTAACTACTCTGCACAATTTTGTGTCATCTGCAAATTTGATTATCTCACTCGTCGTATTTCTTTCCAGATCATTTATAAATATATTGAACAGTAAGGGTCCCAACACAGAACCCTGAGGTACTCCACTGTCCACTCCCTTCCACTGAGAAAATTGCCCATTTAATCCTACTCTCTGTTTCCTGTCTTTTAGCCAGTTTGCAATCCACGAAAGGACATCGCCACCTATCCCATGACTTTTTACTTTTCCTAGAAGCCTCTCATGAGGAAATTTGTCAAACGCCTTCTGAAAATCCAAGTATACTATATCTACCGGTTCACCTTTATCCACATGTTTATTAACTCCTTCAAAAAAGTGAAGCAGATTTGTGAGGCAAGACTTGCCCTGGGTAAAGCCATGCTGACTTTGTTCCATTAAACCATGTCTTTCTATATGTTCTGTGATTTTGATGTTTATAACACTTTCCACTATTTTTCCTGGCACTGAAGTCAGGCTAACCGGTCTGTAGTTTCCCGGATCGCCCCTGGAGCCCTTTTTAAATATTGGGGTTACATTTGCTATCCTCCAGTCTTCAGGTACAATGGATGATTTTAATGATAAGTTACAAATTTTTACTAATAGGTCTGAAATTTCATTTTTTAGTTCCTTCAGAACTCTGGGGTGTATACCATCCGGTCCAGGTGATTTACTACTTTTCAGTTTGTCAATCAGGCCTACCACATCTTCTAGGTTCACCGTGATTTGATTCAGTCCATCTGAATCATTACCCATGAAAACCTTCTCCATTACGGGTACCTCCCCAACATCCTCTTCAGTAAACACCGAAGCAAAGAAATCATTTAATCTTTCCGCGATGGCCTTATCTTCTCTAAGTGCCCCTTTAACCCCTCGATCATCTAACGGTCCAACTGACTCCCTCACAGGCTTTCTGCTTCGGATATATTTAAAAAAGTTTTTACTGTGAGTTTTTGCCTCTACAGCCAACTTCTTTTCAAATTCTCTCTTAGCCTGTCTTATCAATGTCTTACATTTAACTTGCCAATGTTTATGCTTTATCCTATTTTCTTCTGTTGGATCCTTCTTCCAATTTTTGAATGAAGATCTTTTGGCTAAAATAGCTTCTTTCACCTCCCCTTTTAACCATGCCGGTAATCGTTTTGCCTTCTTTCCACCTTTCTTAATGTGTGGAATACATCTGGACTGTGCTTCTAGAATGGTATTTTTTAACAATGACCACGCCTCTTGGACATTTTTTACTTTTGTAGCTGCTCCTTTCAGTTTTTTTCTAACAATTTTTCTCATTTTATCAAAGTTTCCCTTTTGAAAGTTTAGCACGAGAGCCTTGGATTTGCACACTGTTCCTTTTCCAGTCATTAAATCAAATTTGATCATATTATGATCACTATTGCCAAGTGGCCCCACCACCGTTACCTCTCTCACCAAGTCCTGTGCTCCACTGAGAATTAGATCTAAAATTGCTCCCTCTCTCGTCGGTTCCTGAACCAATTGCTCCATAAAGCTATCATTTATTCCATCCAGGAACGTTATCTCTCTAGCGTGACCTGATGATACATTTACCCAGTCTATATTGGGGTAATTGAAGTCTCCCATTATTACTGCACTACCAATTTGGTTAGCTTCCCTAATTTCTCTTAGCATTTCACTGTCCATCTCACCATCTTGACCAGGTGGACGGTAGTATACCCCATTCACTGTAGTCTTCCCTGATACACAAGGGATTTCTACCCATAAAGATTCAATTTTGTATTTAGTCTCATGCAGGATGTTTATCCTGTTGGACTCTATGCCATCCCGGACATAAAGCGCCACACCTCCTCCCGACTGCTCCTCTCTGTCATTGCGATATAATTTGTACCCTGGTATAGCACTGTCCCATTGGTTATCCTCTTTCCACCATGTCTCTGAGATGCCAATTAAGTCTATGTCATCATTTACTGCTATACATTCTAGTTCTCCCATCTTACTTCTTAGACTTCTGGCATTAGCATACAAACATTTCAAAGTTTGTTTTTTGATTGTATTTTTATTCTGCTTTTTAATTGATAGGGATAAGTTAGAATTTTTTAGCTCAGGTGAGTTTTTAGTTACAGGCACTTGGACTACTTTTCTAATTATTGGAACCTCACTGTCGGGATGCCCTAATTCTAATGCATCATTAGTATCCTTTAAAGATACATCTCTCCGAACCATGCGCTGCTGAGCGACTGTCGGCTTTCCCCTTTGTTCTAGTTTAAAAGCTGCTCTATCTCCTTTTTAAAGGTTTGCGCCAGCAGTCTGGTTCCACCCTGGTTAAGGTGGAGCCCATCCCTTCGGAAGAGACTCCCCCTTCCCCAAAAGGTTCCCCAGTTCCTAACAAAACTGAATCCCTCTTCCTTGCACCATCGTCTCATCCACGCATTGAGACTCCGGAGCTCTGCCTGCCTCTGGTGACCTGCGCGTGGAACAGGGAGCATTTCAGAGAATGCTACCCTGGAGGTTCTGGATTTAATCTTTCTACCTAAGAGCCTAAATTTGGCTTCCAGAACCTCCCTCCCACATTTTCCTATGTCGTTGGTGCCCACGTGTACCACGACAGCCGGCTCCTCCCCAGCACTGTCTAAAATCCTATCTAGGTGACGCGTGAGGTCCGCCACCTTCGCACCAGGTAGGCATGTTACCAGGCGATCCTCACGCCCACCCGCCACCCAGCTATCTACATTCCTAATAATCGAATCACCAACTATGACGGCCGACCTAACCCTTCCCTCCTGGGCAGTAGGCCTTGGGGAGATATCCTCAGTGCGAAAGGACAATGCATCACCTAGAGAGCAGGTCCTTGCTACAGGATCCTTTCCTGCTACATCTGGTTGGTGCTCTCCCATTATGAGACCTTTTTCCTCCAAGGCAGCACCAGGGCTGCCAGTCTGAAGTTGGGACTGGACTACTATGTCCCTGAAGGTCTCATCTATATACCTCTCTGTCTCCCTCAGCTCCTCCAGGTCTGCCACTCTAGCCTCCAGAGATCGGACCTGTTCTCTGAGAGACAGGAGCTCTTTGCATCGCATGCACATGTACAACTTCTCACCGGTGGGTAAAAAATCATACATGTGACACTCGATGCAAAAGACTGGGAAGCCCCCCTCTTGCTGCTGGACTGCTGCCTTCATCTCAATTTTGATCAGTTCCTAGTTAAGATTAACATGCAGAGTGACATAATTTACATACATTGATTTCCAGATGTGCATTACCATATGCCGATTAACAGAAGCAAAAATATATGTGTGCGTACTGAGTAAGGTTGAGGAGAGAAAAAAAAAATAAAGGCATACTTTTGCTCACATCTGAGACACATTTCTAAGAC
Source organism: Rhinatrema bivittatum (assembly GCF_901001135.1). Taxonomy (NCBI): domain Eukaryota; kingdom Metazoa; phylum Chordata; class Amphibia; order Gymnophiona; family Rhinatrematidae; genus Rhinatrema; species Rhinatrema bivittatum. The sequence goes on from NC_042616.1 coordinate 574,491,675, forward strand.
AGAAAAATGGAGCAAAGGGTGAAGGTTGAGAGCAAAGGCTTGTTTCCTCTGTAGTCTTAAATCTCAGGCAATATGCCATAGGGGCTTAACTGGTTCCAGATGACTTGTGTGCTAAAGAAAGTTCAATAGAATCGCTGCTCTAAGAAAAATCATTAGGAGTGCACTGTGCAGCTACCATCTGTTCTGAGGGAGGGGGGCTAGCATTAAAATAATAAAAGATGGCCAAGGTACAAGAATGTAGTGTGTTTTATTTTTCATAGAAAGAAGCAGCTCAGGGACAAAGGGGCCGATGCAATAAATCGGGGCGGAGAACGGGCGCTTAGTGTTGAGCGCCCGCTTTCCTAGCGCGTGCCCAGCACCTCTCCCGGGCACGCGATCGAATATTGAAATGAGGGGTTGCGCTGCCAAGGAAGCGCTAGGGGCAAATGTGCGCCCCTAGCGCCTCCTTGGCAGCGGGCGCCCAGGAGAGGTGGTTGTAAGGTGGTTCAGCGGGTTAGGAAAACAGACTCTCAATTTTACCAGCGGCCATTTTCCTAACAGCCGCAGTTTAGGAAAATGCACACTCGTTAATTGAGCATCCCTTTTCCTAACCTGACTGCCAACACACTTTAAAAAAAATAATTTTTTTAAACCTTTTGGGCCCTCCGACTTAATATTGCCAGGGGTTCATTTCTGAGCATAAAAATGTGTGGGTCAGGCACACATTTTTTATTTTGTATTTGGGGAGAATAGTTAATAGCCTCATCTACATGCATTTGCATGTGATGAGCACTATTAGTTTCACGGGGAGGTTGGATGCATGTTTTGGATGCGCTAGACCGTTATAGAATAAGGGGCTGTGGACGTGCACCCAAAAACCATGTTCAACCACGGGTTAAACAGTGTGCTCGGCTAAGCGAACTGTATTGCAATGGCCTCAAAGAGTCATGATATGAAGCTGGAAGGAGGAAGGCTTGGGAAATCTTCCTTGACTGAGAAAGTGGTAGATCTTTATCTTTATTGGAATTTGAATCACCTATGCCACTGCACTAAGGGCCTCATTTTCTAAAGTATCGCAGGCCTGCGATACTTTAGGTAATGAGGGGTGGGGGGCCGAAACCGGGGGGGGGGGGGGGCGATCCTTCGCTAGCCGGCAGCGATCGTACCGCCGCGGTGCGATCACTGCCGGTTTCGCACCCAATAGCTCCACCATAGAAGGTGTAGCTATTGGGCGCGAACTAGGACGCGAAAAGGGCCTTACTTTTTCGTTGTCTGCAGCGTCTTCGCGGAGTCGGCCCCGGTGACGCCCCGACTCCTCCTCTTCCGGGGCTGACTCTGCCCCCATTTTGGTATCGCATGAGATAAGGGACTTTTCGCGTGTGAAACGTCCCTTATCACGTGCGATCTGTCTCGAAAATGAGGCCATAAGTGATGTACATAGTTTACCGCAATACATTTGTAAACCTCTCTCCTTTTGTGGGAGGGGGCCAGTGTGTTTAGGGACAACACATATAATGTACCCATACAACTAAAGGGTCTCCCAGGGATGGGGAGGAGAGGCTGGAGCAGATAAGTGATAACATAAAACCCACCTTATGTAGCCTCAGCAAGTATTGCATATAAAATCGGTGCATGTTCAGTTACACAACGCATTAGGATTCTTATTCTTTATAGCAAACACAGACAAATGGTATTATAGTAAAAGAGAAGATTTTATTAACATTGAAAACTGAAGAAAATCAGTTTGCAAGATATAAAAGAAAATTCACTAGCCCTACTCTTATCTCCGTTCAGTTCAAAATACTTGCAAAATACTTCAAGCTCCCACCTAAATTCTGGCCAGAATAATAACATAAGTCCTCAGTTAAGTCTCATGTGAGTTCTGCTTTGCTTTCTTTAGACAAGATGCTCCACTGTGTGCTTGATGAAGCCGATGCAGATGCTTGAGATCCTGTGCTCCGTTCAGCAGCATGGTCTAATTGCTTCAGGAAATTGGAAGTCCCAGTTCTAATAAAAAAAAAATATATACATTTCCTGTCTACTATATAAAATTGTGTCAAATCTTCCGAATTTCCCTGCATCTATGTCAGGCTGATACTGAATATATGCAGATACTATTCTAAATACTGTCCTTCTAGCTATAAATGAAACAAAAGGTGAGGAAATACTTGAAACTCATACTCTTTCCCCTACTACAAAATAACAAACCACTGCTTTCTTGGCACTGCTATATAATTACTATTCTACAGATTATGGCTACGAGGAAAGCTCCCATCTATCTGCAACTGCTCTTTCCTTTATGGTAGCAGCCATGTGGCTGGTGTAGGAACCTCACCTCATTGTTATGTCCTTCTGTCTTTTCCTCACTCTGCCTATACATAAAAAACCTTTCTTTTATACCTAATTTAAAAAGTTCATTAGCACTCGATCCCCTGCTCCACATTGGCTCTGGTCCGGGATTATACTCCAAGTTCTGATTCCAAGAACTGCCATAGGACTATTCAACTCAAATGTTTCCTTCTGTGGAAATATCCATTTAATCTTAGCAATTGTAGCCAGGTCCACTTGGCGTCACTGTAGTTCAGGGGATAATACCACTGGCTTCCAACCATGGCACCCCCCCCCCCCCTGCCCCTTGTAGTGGAGCCAGAGAGTATTTTAACATTTGCATAGGTGAGAAGGACTTCTGTAGGCTTCAAAGGAAATAATTTGCTTTGGCCCCTCTCTGTCTTGACCAACAAAAGAACTGCCAAGTAATTCACATGTCACCATTTGCCTTTACTGTTCTTCCCTGGCATTTTTTTTTACTTCAAACAGAGAATGAACAGGAGTTCTCCCCTTTGCAATTTAATTCACCTTTGCTAGTCAGAGAAAGAACAATATCTTAAGCTTCTGACTTACACATTCATAACATAAAATATTCAGAAGACCAAACATAAGAAAACGCCCAAAAACTGGAATCTCTGGAATCGCCTGCCAACAGAGGGTAACAGCAAGCAAAACAGTGACCAATTCAAAATGTGCTTGGGACAGATGCAGAGGAAAGTGGTAAAGGCAAGGAGTGGCGAAGACCAGAGATTGAGTAGGGTGTGCAGGAAGGAACAACAGGTTAGATGCCCAGGGCCAGAGCATCTTAAAACACAAATCATGTGCTTTTTCCTTAATCAATAATTTGTATATCAAAATGTAAAGATACCTTAAATATTAACAAGCATGGATGTACGTCCATAGTGTACAGTAGTGCACAGGCACCCACCAGCTTTGAAACGGGGTGTGCCATGCACTACCAATTGCCTGCACATCAGGAGAGTAGCGGTTGAGAAGAGGAAGAAGCTGGGGACGCCACTGGCAGACCCCCCCATCTTGCTGGCTGCCAAGAACAGAAAGACGCCCATGAGGCCACTTGCATACCCCATTTCACCGGCAGCCAAAGAAAGAAAGAGGTCTAGGAAGCCACCACCAGCCAAGAAGAGTAGCAGGTCCAGGAGGCCGCTGGCAGCCAAGAAGAAGAAGAAGAAGCCTATTCTCCCGCTTCTCTGTGGGCTGGCCTTCAAACCACGTGTGGCCAGTATGTACTCTATGCTGATCTCATGATGCACAAGATCAGCATATAGAGGAAGTGCTAGCCCCGTGAGTTTTGAATAATGCGGGGCAAGCATGCAAGGAGCAGCTGGAGAATGGGCTCCTTCCTCTTCTCGGCCACCGGTGGCCTTCCAGGCCTGCTCTTCTTCTCGGCCACTGGCAGCCTTCTGGACTTAATGTGGAGCCTGCCTGTGAATGGCTGGTATCCAGTGCCATGAGCCTTCATTCATAACTATCCAGTAGAGATGTGAATCGGAACCAGAATCTGATCGGTTCCGGTTCTGATTCAAATCTTAAAATTTTTATCGTCCGGCCCGATTGGGTTTTTGTTTATCGGCTGAGCTCGAGCCGATAAACAAAAAACCCACCCTGACCCTTAAAAATCGACCCCTTAGCTTCCCCCACCCTCCTGACCCCCCAAAAAACATTTTAAAATTACCTGGTGGTCCAGTGGGGGCGCGGGGAGCGATCTCCCGCTCTCAGGCCATCGACTGCGCTAATAAAAATGGCACCGATGGCCCTTTGCCCTTACCATGTGACAGGGTATCCGTGCCATTGGCCGGCCCCTGTCACATGGTAGGAGCACTGGATGGCCGGCGTCATCTTTAAAAATGGCGCGGGCCATGGCCGGTGCCATCTTTAAAAATGGCGTGGGCATGGCCGGCGCCATCTTTAAAGATGGCGCCCGCCATCCAGTGCTCCTACCATGTGGGGGAAGCTAAGGGGTCGATTTTTAAAGGGTCGGTGGTTTTTTTTTTATCGGGCCATCGGCGCCATTTTTATTAGTGGCATCAAAATGGCGCCGATGGCCCGAGAGCGGGAGATCGGTCCCGGGGCTTCCACTAGACCACAAGGTACTCGTAAAAAGTTTTGGGAGGGTTCAGGAGGGTGGGGGAAGGTAAGGGTTTAGTTTTAAAGGGCCGGGGTGGGTTTAGGGGTTGTTTTGGTGTGCCTGTTTTCCTGCCCTCCCCCCCCCCCCCCCCCGATTTACGATTTTTCACGATAAATTGGGGGAATTTCTATTGTATTGCACACTAACGATTTTTGATGATTTAAAAAATATCGGACAATTTTTTAAATCGTCAGAAAACGATTCACATCCCTACTATCCAGGGCTTATTTTCCATGTTCTATTTCCCTCCCAACCTACTTCAGTCCATTCATTGCAGCAATGGTCCTCAGCTGGTGGCCCAGGCACCCAGAGCTGCTCCTGAAACTCTGCAAAGGCCCTAAATCCAGGCACCAGTTGAGCAGTGACTTCCGACTCCCTCTTCCTTTTCAGAAGCTGTAAATCCTGCCTCTGCAGCATCCCCAGGGGAGCGAAAGATGCGAGATGGGAATTGTATCCAAGTCACGCCACGTGGCAGTGCACAGTTACTGCCACTGAGCCACTGGGCTGGTCCCCTACTGCTGAATGTCATTGCCTAGGAAATAAATGGGGTTCAAATTTGATTGTAGATATTGCCGAAGATGTAACTAGAAAATCATTATGCCAGGTAGAGAAATTAGAGGAACACCACAGATCAGAGGACAGTTTGCTGAAGCAGCAGTTAGAGGTCCTTCAAGAAGGAAGCTAGGGTAGAGAGACCCAAAGACAAGTTTTGAAGGTCATCGAGGAGGCTGCTGAAGAGTCTGAAAACACAAGTGATGCCTCGGTTTTGGTACTTGTGGAAGGATGCATTAGATTAGTGTATTCTAAATCATGACGCGGTCTCACTTCATTTTCACAAAGGAGTCAACTTCTCTTTTCTTAAAGGGGAAATATTATCTCTTTTACCCAAAAATGTTACCATTTTGCTGTCTTCGGATAAATACCATGACTCCAGTGCACACCAATGGGAAGTTAAGACATTTCCCTCTTAGCATCTTTTAAATACTAACATGTTTTTATTATGCTTAGTGTTAGGTTATTGGTTATTTTATTTTGTACACGATGGGGTAGATTTTTAAAGTTAGGCGCGGGCGTAGATTTCTTCGCGCAACCTGGCGTGAACAAATCTATGCCTGATTTTATAACATGCGTGTGCTGCCACGTGCATGTTATAAAATCCAGGGTCGGCGTGCGCAGTGGCGTGCACAATTGTGCAACCTGCGCGCGCCGAGCTGAGCAGCCTGCCTCCGTTCCCTCCGAGGCCGCTCCGAAATCATAGCAGCCTCGTAGGGAATGTTTTTTCCGGCCCCCCCACCTTCCCCTCCCTTCCCCTCCCTAACCCACCCCCCAGCCCTAACTAAATCCCCCCTACCTTAGTTAAGAAAGTTACACCTGCCTGAGGCAGGTGTAACTTGCGCGCGCCGGCAGGCAGCCGGCGCGCCATTCCCTGGCCCGGGGGCTGGTTCGGAGGCCTCGGTCACGCCCCCGGAATGCCCCTGGGCCGGCACTACGCCCACGGCCCCGCCCCGGAATGCCCCCGAATGCCGCGCCGCCCCCGACACGCCCCCCAAGCAAAGCCCCGGGACTTACGCTCATCCCGGGGCTTTGTGCATGCCGGCGACCTATGCAACATAGGCGCGCCGGCGCGCAGGACTTTTAAAATCTGCCCTTATGTGTCAATGTGACAATTTTTTTTTTATAAATGTACATCGCTTTGAAAAACCTTCTCAAGACTGAGGAGGTGGTCTATAAATGAGTTAAATACATCGAATGTGTACTTTCACCAATGAAATGCTGAGGAAAACTATAACAATAACAGTTCAGTTGCAAAGCATGTGATTCGAATAAATGCTCTAGTATGTGTGCAGCCAGGTTCTTTACCAATTAATGGGGGGAGGGGGCTGCAGACACGGCGAAGTTAATACTTGGCATTTATAGCTTGCTTAGTTTTGGTCACAGAAACTGCTGAGGTAGGGCATACAGCAGCCAGTAAAAACAACTTGCACATAATTATTAGATACAAATAATATCTTGCTGGAATGTTCAAGTGGTATCAATCGAAATGCTAGTGAAACTGAATTTACTACTCAGAGGTATTTCCTCTCTGCCAGGTGGTTGGTACCTTTGATAGACTGCACAGTAATACATGAGTAAATGACTATCTAACATACTATTGTATAGTAATATACATTTTCCTTTTCTGTGGATTTCCATTCATTTGAAATCAAAACACAGAATTATAGAAATGACAGTAGATTAAAAAAAAAAAAAAAAAAAAGCAAGACCTATCTGGTCAGCTTTTTTCTCCCCATAGCAGATGTCATAGACCTTATTTGATTTCTGGCTTTACATTTGCTTTCCTACTTTTAAGGATTCTCTGTACTTGTCCTATGCATTTTTTTGAATTTTGGCCCAGCCAGCTTCAGCAGCAGACAGCAATGCATCCAGCTCCTTTTGCATTAAGAAATATTTATATTTCTCCTCATTGGGGTTATACTATACACCCTGCACTGTTTTGGTAGCCTATAGCCTTGGCTATATCTTTCTGAAGGTATAGCTCCAGATGAGTTTGCATAAATTATTTCTTCAGAGGTATCAAAGTATCAGTTGCTGATTAGATATCCTGTATGGATCTTGGCATTCCAATGTCTCTAAAATTTAAGACACCAACAAGGAAAAACAAATTTAATGTAAAAATGGGAATTAGCATCAGATTAATAAGTGTGCTCTATACCAGATAAGCCACAGGCTCTTGCCCACAATGGGCTACAACCAGTATCACACAAATGAGCACCTAGTTAATGTCACATACTGTTTCCCATATTCTAATAGTTTTTTTTATAATTTTACATTTTTCTGAATATCCTTGCTTTATTAAATTTCATAAACTTTTAAAATTCCATATCACCAAACATTTTATTTAAATTACTTATCTTCTATTCAAAAAATGTTTTGATCTTAAGCTTCGTTACTACGGTGCTTAATTATCAGTCCAGAGAACACTCCCAGCATTGACAATCTTTCAGCACTATCATGCCCTCTTCAGAGGAAACAAATATCTACAAAAAAAAGCACAACAAATAACATAACTCAAAAATATTATAACCATTTTAAAATTATATAACTACCACAATAGAACTTACCCTCTTATCTGCCATCTCGACTCATAAAGTGGACTGAAAAAATGTCAGAAACACTGTATCTGCTGTTAGGAGTCCGGAGGCGTGGTTCTATCTCAAGGGGAGTTGTGAGCCCTTGGATCATGGCGCGGCTCAGGGAGGAGCCTCAAGACACACCGAGAGAGGTGAGCAGGTACGAGCACGGGCAGAGCAGGAGCAAGGCTGGACTGAAGACAAGGCGAGGAATATCTGGAATGGGAACAAGGCAGGCTCAACCCTCCACTAGACCTACACGCACCAATGAGACCCAGCAACGCAATGCTAGTCTTGACAGTAGCCCTCCGGCTACTTGATAACCCTTCCGGACCCGCCGCTTGGGAATGACGAGTGCGTGAGGACAGATGGAGGCTGAGGGCTTGAACAAGAAGACGAGGACTTTGATACTCAGAAGTCTCAGACGAAGACTTGGATACTCAGGATACTCAGAGGACTCATAGGCAGCTGCAAGAACTGGCAGACTGTTGTTTTACTTATGGTAACCCGTGGGAGGCGGAATATTGAATTTTGGTAACCCGTGGGAGGCGGAATATTGAATTTTGCTTTGATTGGATAGGAGATGATGTCATACCTCCAATCTGTTGTTTTTTTGTATGGTAATCCGCAAGAGATGGATCTATAGTGTTACTGAGAAACTGAAATTTGTTCTGACTGGAAGGAGGCAAAAACCTCATCTTCAGTGTTGTCTGCCAGCAAAATATTTTGCAAGACTAAACTGCCCTATGATTGGCTAGAGAGTGCCTGACCTGTGCATCCAATCAGGACCCATTGCTGAGAAGGAGGAACATCTGAGATTTTAGCCTATGAGAGTTGGGTTAACAAAGAGACATTTTTGGTTACTTCTTCACTTCATTATCCCGCCCAGAGACAAAGCAGTTTCTGGGGGTTTTGTGGTGTTTGCCCTCTGTTTAGCAGAAGGGTAGATTGAAAGTTGTTTCAATCTACCCTTCTGCTTGAAGATCCCTTGGTTGAAGATCCCAGTAGTCCGGCTATTCCCTGCAACATTCTCAGAAAGCATAGAGTTTGGAGAGAAAATCACAAGTGAAAGAAGCCTTCAGCACAAGAAACTCCAAAGTGCAATGTGCCTCCAGAAATCCCACTGCCTGGATCCTCTGCCGTATGGTCTGCTGCAAGACTGTGAGCCAAGTACTTCATAATTGTCTACCGGCCTTTAAGAAGAGGCTCTCTGAGGGCTGGCTTACCTTTTTAACATGTGACTCAGCCTGCTTTAGAAGCACCACAGACTCAGTGAGACAATAGTTGGTGCACAGGAAGCAGTATAATCTGATTTTTCTTCCCAGTGCCTTGCTTGGATGGAGATTGACCTGGTAGGGTCTTGCATCTCCACAGGTATGAGAGTCAATCCTCCTCTTTCTGGACCCTCCTCAGCCCCGGGGCCAACACTGCAATTTCATCAATCTTTAGAAGGGCCCCAACCAGACATAATCTTCTTTCTTAATTTTTATGGGACATTATATTGTTTTTTCTCCTTCTTGAATTCCCTATTGAGGTGCACGCTCGGGTCAAGTGACAGTTTAAATATTGAGGATAAACCTAGGTTTGGGATTGGAGTTCTTGTTGGAAATATTCCAGCTAATGATAATAATAGTAAGTAATTAAATTATTACAACCATCTGTATTTTCTCTGTATAACATTGTTATGACCCTTGCTGCCTTTCAGTGGTATGGGGTAGTTTTACTGTTTAAGCCTATATTTTACTATACTGTGATGCATATTACTGTGTTCAATGTTCTGTCACAATTACTTCTTGTTTGTAAGCAAACAGTTGTTCTGGGCAAAGGGGAGCTACAATAGGAAGTATTTTTTTCATTCAGTGCACAATCATGCTGTGGAATCTGTTGCCAAAAGATGTAGTCAAGACAACTAAGAGTGGGGTTCAAAAGTTCCATAACCGGTTATTAGCTAGATAGATGTGGGAAAGCAAAGCCAGCACTTTATCCCTGGGAGTGAAATTTAAGAAATAGATCAATTATTGGGGATCTGATGGGTTCTTATGACCTAGACTGGCCACTGCTTGAGACAGAACGTGGAACTCGATGGACCTTGATCTGACCTAGTATGGCACTATTTATATATATATATATATATATATATATATATATATATATATATATATATATATATATATATATATCAAGCTGGAAGATATTTTGGTTCTTTCTTGTATGTAGGTTCCTGAAGCTGCTGAAGTTCTAATGGCTGTGCTGCTATAAATATTTTGGGGATCTGTTTACCCAAGGCTGTGTCTCTGATTGTTCTATAGTAGGATCCTGTGACTCATTCTACTGTTTAGTTATTGCTGCTGAAACCCTCAGAAGAATAACCTTACAGGTTGAAACTATAGTGTATGATGTGAGACTACCTTTGTGAATCCCAGGGTATGGGTTCATCAGAGAAGAAACATTCTGATGCAGGTTTAAAAAGTGTTCAGATTCCACAGAGGGGGAAGCAGTTTATATGGTCACAGTGGGGAAAGTATTTTTTTTTTCTTTTCCCTACCCTGCAGACTAAGGTTAAATAAGGTTAAATAGTTGTAATAAGGTTCAATGGCTGATTGTTATTGTTCAATGTTCCATGTAAAAAAAAACCCTGGTCTAACCTCCCAGACCAGGGCAACCTTTTCGTTACTTGTAAACCGGATTGATTTGTATTGTATACAGGAATTCCGGTATATAAAAATTAAAAATAAATAAATAAAATAAAATAATGCATCTCATCTCAGGACCAGTGCAGTATATTAACCGACCATTGTTTTTGAACCCAGAGAACTGGTGCCAAGACCAGAAAAAACCCCAACCTCTAATGGTGGTTACATACCCAAAGTGAAAGAATCTCCAATGGGCAGAGTAGAGGAGCCAATTTGATCTTTATTTGCTGCCAGTTACTGTGATACTTTTCTTACAGGATCCTATTGGGAGCTGATGCTCCTTGAGCAGTTCCAAAATACGAGCAGGCTGGTGGGGTGGAAGAAGAAGAGGCCTGTCAAGTGTTTGTGACCCAGAACTAGCCTAAGTGAAAATTATAAGGAAAATATATTTTTTTGTGGAAAGCTGCTATTTCCACTGGAAGATTACACTGTGATATATCCATGGTGTTGTAGCTCAGGCTAGTTGATCTGTGGTTGAATAGGCCATTTCTACTGTTTTGCAGAAGTAAAATTGAAGGCAAAGAGTTTATTACTGTCACACCAGTCAGATTAACAGTAGTCATAAAAATAAGAATATCTGAATGTTAACCATGCTGTGCATTTTGCGCTATGTCATTCCTTTTAAAACGGATTGTGTTTTATGTTTGGCATCACCTCATCAACTCTCACTTTCACGTTCATTCTTTTGAGAATCCTTCTAAATTTGTGTCCTTTTAAATTTGTGAGTACGTTCAGGCTTGGTTTTCAAGCAGGAGCAACCTTCTTTTGCTTCTGTATAGAAATGCAACACCACATCTGCAGATAAGATTTTCCAGCCAGCATTTTTTTTTTTTTGGTTAATAAAACTGTATTAGAGTCTCAGGGGTTATACATAATAGCCTTGCTAATAGAGCTATCATTTCAGAACTCTCTACAATGAACTTGTAGCTGCAAGGGTTGTTAAACAAGATACCGATGTTGTACAAATACCTCTCTCAAGTTAGAAGAAATATGGCTTTGTTATAGTTGGTCAAATCAATAACGTTCCATGACAAATGTACATATCAATCTACAGAGACCACAACTAGTGTTGCGTTTGGTGGTCTGCGGGACCCCTGCAAACCACCATGTTTACCTCCAGCCTTAGTGCTAATGAAGAATTCTGGAACAGAGGCGTGGCAGACCGCCCTATCCTCGCAGGCCCAATGCAACGTGCAGTGGGATGCCACCAACTTCCTGCACGACTGCTCCTAGGCTCGTGTGCGAATGACTTGCCTAAACTTAAAGGCCCATGGTGGGAAAAACCTATGCGGCGCCTCTGGATGACATGTCAAGCCTCGGCCTATAAAAGGCCTGTTCTCCCTGTACTCCTCACCTTGGCAACAGGTCTCCTACAGCCATTTAGTGTGAGTTGCCTCAGTGTTCCTGGTCTTTGTTCTTGACTTCAGTTCCTTGCCTTCATTCCTCTCTTTGTTCTGGTCTTCAGTTCCAGTGTCTTGTTTCTCGCTTCTTGTGCCTTCCTCTCATTAGTCCCTGTGCAGTCTTCAGTTCTTCTGTGTGCCTTGCCTCCTGTGTTGCTCCTTGTCTTTCTGCCCTGCCTGTCAGTCTTGCTTTCCCTTGGATGGATACCAGGATCACTGCCTGCCATTGACCACTGCCTGACTATTTGACCATCCTTGAACGCTATCTGCTACTGACCTCTGCCTGACTACTGGTCCTTCCTTGAATATCGCCTTCGATTTCCCATTGCCTGACTTCAGGACATTCCATGAACGCCATCAGCCCTGACCCAAGCTAGACTTTGACTTTGCCTGCATGCCCCAGCTTCAGCTACAGATCTTCAGTTCATCAGCAGAGGTGCCCACCTAAGATATGCTGGCCCCAACACCCAAAGGCTCAAACCGAGGGTAACGTGGGTTGGTATATGCAAAGCTCCAGTGGTCTTCTGCCTCTTCTGACTCAGCCAGCTGAAGTGGGGACCTTCACTGCTGGTCCACACCAGGACTAGCTCTGTGTACCATTGTTAGTTGTTTCTCATTACCTTTTCTTTTGCGCCCATCATGGCTTTTTGCTTTCTAAGATGCCAGGATGTGCTATGCCCACAGGAAGCTGCTTGCTATGGAAACTAAACATGGATTCTGGATGAGAGATGGCATTGAGACAGTTTCCTTGTTCTCTGCTACCCAGAGTTTTAAATTGTGTCCAAGCTGATTGGAGATGGTGCTAATGATGTACTCTGGTCATTCGGAGTATGAATGTGGAGTCCATACTTGAACTGTCTAAACTGGGACAAAGACTGTGCATGCTTTTTACCATGGCCTCTGTGCTAATTTTCAAAGAGAAAGCATGCACATACTTTCATTGTGAAACTTGCCATGGGCATAGAGTATGTGCGGTGACTTGCATTTTGTTACGGAACATGGATCTTTGGGCCAAGGGGAAGTTGATACCACCTGTGGGGAGGAGCCCCACAGGTCTCCACTGTTGGCAGGCGAGGCTAAAGGGAAGCTTGAGCCCATTGACACTTCACCACTACCAGCCCATGTTCCCCTCAGGTTGAGCCCTTGGGTACCAGGGCCAGCTGGACTTACATGGGGCCTCAGGAGACAGGGTCCGGGTGCAGATGTAGCTCTTAGCAGGCACTGATGAGAGGAAGGCAGGAGCTGGCACGGCCAGGCAGATGACATGGCTGGAGATCAGGTAGAAGCTGATGTCTTGGCTGGCAGCGTATCTTAGAGATCAAATAAAAGCAGGTCTTGGCAGGCAGCCTATCTCGGAGGTTAGGTACAAGCAGAGGTCTTGGCAGGCAGCTTATCTCGGAGGTCAGGTACAAGCAGAGGTCTTGGCAGGCAGCGTACCTCGGAGGTCAGGTACAAGCAGACGTCTTGGCCGGTAGAAGCAAGAATACAGGAACGGGACTATCAGGAACACAAGCAGGAGCCGAGTAGACAAGGCAAGGGCTTGCAGGAAGTCCTTGCCTTAAATAATCCCGGGTCAAGAGGGAGGGGCCCTAGCACCTCCCATAGCTATTCTCTTAAATGATGTCAGAGGCCGTGCATGTGCACTTAGGAGCACGGAGCACCCCTGCGGGATTGGGCACCCCCACATCCAGGCCGAGAAGGAGCAGCAGCATCGGAGGCCTGGCGTAGGCCCCGCACGGAGGGAGTGCGCAGCCGGGAAAGAGTAGCAGCATTGGAGGCCTGGCGGGGTATCTGCATGGAAGGTGATTGCAGTCGGGAAGGAGCAACAGTGTCGGAGGCCTGGCAGATGCCCTGCATGGAATGAGCGCATGGCCGGGAAGGAGCAGCTGTGCCAGAGGCCCAGCAGGAGCCCAGAGCAGAGAAAGTATGGCGACCATGGCACCCCGCAGCTGCGAGACCTCCGGGGCTAGCAAGCGGCGGGCTGCTGCAGCGGTAGGTGGAGGGAGCAGGCTGTGGCCTACAGCAGCCAGTTCACATAACACATTTGCCTTTTTGAGGGTTAGACTTTTGCTGGAAAAATACATGCAAGGATGTAAAAATGCATCTCTGTGTGTACCTTTCTTTCCCTGACCTAAACTTGCCCTTGCATCAGGCAGCTGATGAAAGGTAAAATACTTTTTTACATATGCAAATCACTTTGAAAATTGTCCTCTCTATGATTAGGAAGCTTTCTTTTGCACCAAGTTATAATTGTTCCTACATCCTCAAATTTCTGCTTCTCCTCTTTCCCGACCACACATAAATTTTGTCCAGTAAGTCTGTTAGTTTAGTAATTGGCCTACTGTTCTGTGCATTAACGATGGCGACTGTTTGGTAATCTTGGCTCTTTGGAACTCCCTGGTGGTTTACCTGCAACTACGACTCCTCCCACCCAGCCTCTTCTGTGGTCAGTCCATCCCTCCTTGCAACTTCCTCCTTCTCCCTACCTAACTTGTGCCTCCTTATACTCTTTGTCTATCACTTCTTCCTTCTGCTCCCATCCTCATTGTCTTTCTTACCCCTCTATGTCTTGGTTTTTCATACCTTTATTGCCTCTGTGCTTCTCACTAGCATTGCCTCATCCACCTCTCCATTTCCTCTTCTCCAGTTCTTTCTCTCTGCCTCTCCCATTCATCTAACTCCTAAACCATCCCCCTGCTTTTCACAACCCTCCAGTTTCCCCATTCCTTCCTTGTTCTTTCCCTCTGCTAGTCAGGGCTGGTTCTAGGCTTACTATCCTGTTCTCTCAACTCGGCAGCTGACACTTGTGAAAACTTACATAAATGAGAAATCAACTGAATAAAAGTGCCTTCAGTCTAGGAGACTACTTCCCATACGTCCTTCAGAGTTATACTGGTGGGCCTATCAGCATGGTCCTCCACCAGAGTGCACTCCACTTGGGACTGCTTTTGGTACTACAATCCCCTCTATTGGTGGGCAAACGGCATTAAGCTTCCCCTGGTTCACAGGACTTGATTGAAGCATGGCCCTGATTCTGACCTTGCCCTTCTGCAAAGACCCCTCAGGCTCTTCTTCTATCTAGAGTTTTCAAACATCCTGGGATCTCTCCTTTGGCACCTGAAGGTCTCTCTCCCTCCAGACCTATTGTTGATTTGCTCTGGAATATGGGTGGAGGCAAGTGGGTTCTGCCCCTAGACTAAGAATTGTATCCAGCAAATGAAAGAGTTCAATACATCGCTCCTGCTGAGTGGCTACATCCTCAGGAAAATACTGACTAACCTGAACATGGGTACCAGATGGTCCTCAAGAAATCAAGAGAAAGTCTTGCAGGTAAATCTTGGATTTTCCTTTGCTCTTCACCATTATAGTGGGAAGGGAAAAAAGAAAAAGAATGCAGACACAGAAACTCCCAGAATTAACATCCTCCAGTGGCGGCCAAGTTGGATTGCCTTTCTAGACATAACCACAATTAATTCAACAAAACAATGGTTGGCAGGAGGGTGAGGAGCGTTATGGTCTCAGGGCAGAGTTCCTCTACCTCGGGGATCCCAGGTCCTTCTGAACTGGACCAGAGCCTCCAATTGTTTTTTTTTAATTCAAAGCTTAAATTGATGCTAAATGATCAGGGATTTTTACGTATCAGTCTGCATAAATTTTCAGGCTTTCACATGCAGAAACTACATCAGTTTTCAAAGAGGACTTATGCACATTTGGCCCTTATTTAGCTGCTAGAGATATTCTGGAGTGTGTCTGTCTTAATATTGAGAATCATCTATAACAGAAGGTTCAGAGGACGTTCTGGGGTATATGTGGATTAGCTGAGTGACAAGGTAGGTTTTCCCCCCCTAAGTGGATGGGATAATTTAGTGAATATAAAATGGTTCATGAAAATTTTGTGGAGTTTCCAATGTGGAAGATCCTGCACATTTGTATGGAGAGAGAGAAGCTATTGAAGTGTAAGGAACTGGGAGAAAAGGGAGGCACAACAAGGAGAAATTGTCTAGCATGACTCTTCAGCTCTTGGATTTTCTTGGAGAAGGAAGGGAACCCTTATTTGGTGGGTTCCAGAAGTGGAACCTGAGATGTCCATCCACTGGAAGCAAATGGAAGAATTTTCATTAGGTCATCAATTGAGCGGTGAGTATTGTGAGCAAGATCAAGAGAGGCTCTGTAACTTCTGGGGAACAGCAGAGAACCTGTGGGAGAAGGAGCAGAGTATTAATACCTGAACAAACTTATAGTATGTAAGATCTGATTTCTAGAGAGTCATTTTGGAGGAGTATTGAACATTGCAATTTTCTGTCTGGCTTTTCTACTGTTTCTGCCTTGGACTTTGTTTTTGATTATGCTGAAACTGGGTTATTTTTTCTCTTAAGAAAATCTTCTGTTTGGAGCTAAACACTGATGTGGACTGTGTTTATATTGAAGGTAACATTTACTCAGTGGCCTTGCAGGTGTATCCTGCCCCATTCCATGGAACCAAGACATTTTTCCTCCCACCCTGGTTGAGCGGTCTAGTGCTCTCCAGGGCTGGGAAGGTAATTCCCAGCAAAGGGAGAGGGATGAGATACATGTGTAGGTTCAATTTGAAAAATCCCCTGGCAAAACTTCTCACACACACACACACACACACACACACACACACACACACACACTTACGGCTGCTACTGTGTATTGCAAGTTTTCCAGTGAAAATCTACGCACATAGGGGTCAATTTTAAGACCCGCGCACGTCCAAGTGCACGTGGTTCCCGGTGCGTGCACATGGACGTGCCGATTTTATAATGTGTGCGTGTTGACACGCACATATTATTAAATATGGGTCCTGTGCTCACATGCACACCGGATTTTCATGTCCGGGTGCACATGTGTGGGCGGGTGGCCAGTTCCGCGCACAGGGGAGGGACATTTTAGAAAAATATGCATGGCAACGCAATCGGACCTTCCCCAGTTCCTTCCCAGTTCTCTCCAATTAAGGAGCGGACTGGGAGGGAACTTTTCTACCACTGATTCTATCCTTCTTTCCTTTTCTCCTCTCCTACCCTGCCCCCTAAACCTACCCTAACTATCCCCAAATTGTTATTTTGCTACTTACTTTTCCTCCGGAGCAGAAGTAATCTCCATGCACCAGCCGGCTGCTGATGCACGCTTCCCCGGGACAGCGTCGAATGGTGCTGTCCTGGCCCACTCCCCGCCCCTCTCCTTCCCGCCCACATCATGCCCCCAGCCTGCCACTTTCTAGAGGCCTGGCACTTCGGCGCATAATAGGTGTTACGCGCATGGCTGGGTCCTTCCAAAAATGTGCGCGGCAAGCGCAGGGCCTGGCAAAACAATTAACCCCTGATTTTTACGTGCGCACACAGTTTTCACAGAAATGAAAACCGTTCCCAGATTATCTGGGTCCCCCCTCCCTAGATACCTTTTCCAAGGTCTTATATGTGCAATTTTACCTGATTTTTACCATGGTATTATTACATTGACCTAGAACAGAGTTGTAGCCTACCTTTATCTGCTCCATTAATACTACTGGGAAAGGAGTATTTGGAGAATTATTTTTTTAAAAGTAATGATAGCGTTTACTGAAGTTGGTTTTTTTTTTAAGATGTACATTAGAATTTATGTATATGAAGGATGTTCTATTTTTCTATTGGAAAAATAAAACAAATTTAAACTAAAAAGTAATGATATCAATTTCATTATGTATTTACCTATTGTACCTGTATGATTTGTGTTAATTGCTAATTCTCCCCTTGTATTGCTGTAGTCATGCTTGCATGGTATAACACTTCATAAATTTCCAGTGAAATTATGCTCATAAGTTTGCTTTGAAAATATTTAGGTGTTTGGCTGAGGATATGCACAAAGTTACACCAGCTGCAAGCAGGGTATAACTTGTATGGGGTAAATTATGAATGTACTTTTTAAAATGAAAACTATGCGAGTAAGGTGCCACACCTCCCAAACTCTGCTCCCTGGAATGCCTACTATAAGCGTAGGGGGAACATACGCATATAATTGAGCTCCATGTGTACTTTTCCCAGCATAACTTCCCAGATGATTTTCAAAAGCCAACTTGCGCACATAATCTAGGATTTATGCATTTAAATCCTTTTGAAAATTACTCTGAAATGCAGTAGAGTTTGATGGAAAACAAGCAGCTTGATAAAGGGTTTATTACAGCTCTCCAATATACTCTTTAGGGATGTGCAGCTGAAAAATATTTTTGTTTTGTTTTATTATTCATTTTATTTTTCTTTTGGTTTGTTTGAATTTTAGTGCGCATTAAATCATGTTAGTATGCACTACAAAATAAATGCACGTTCCTAATACTGTTAGGTTACTGAGAAAACAATAGCGCAGATGAAGAGACCTTTTATTATCCTGTGAAACTGTACAGATATATATAGTTCCTCTGTTGCCATTCCTTTTTCCTTATATGCTGATTTTGCTAATTATTTTACTGTTTGATCTATAAAACACTCTAGAGAAAAAACATATTGATTTAAAAGCAGAGTATTCCTGCGGTTGTCAACACTTATGATAAACAGGTGAAGGGAGGTAGACTTGTCTTTTCTGTTCTGAAACAATCTCTATTTTAAATTTTATGTGACTAGTTTCTTTTTTCCTTTTCTACATTCCTTTCACTCTCAAGCACAGTGTAGAAACTTGAAAATCTCTCTAAACCAAGGTGAGCTGCTAGCTGCAGATTTATTCTGATTTTGTCTGTATTCCTTGAAGAGCAGGACGTGTTCTCAGCAGGGCAGATAGCTGTGCATGGGATGCACACACTTTATTGGCTTGCTAATTTTTCAGTTACTTGAAGAAAGATGAGAGATTCTACGTTCTTTTTAAGGATGGTCATTCATGGCCTTCACTGTGACATTTTCATGCATCCACTGTTTGGGACTTTGGGGGGGGGTTTAAATAATTGAGGCAAATTGTATTTTGCTAGGTAGGTAGTTTTAAACAAAGTTAATTCACTGTCTGATAAATAATATATAGGACTTTTGGCTACCAATAGCCCACATAGTTACAAACTACGTGGATACTTTTAACACATACACTTCACATAGCCTTTCAAAGGGAAACAACCTGCATGGCACATGCAATGTGCGTATGTTAAAAGCGTCTGTGTAGTTTGTGTTTGATGTTGTGCAGTTGCTGGAGAGGGAGCAAAACAGCCTGTCTACGTTTTGAAAACTGAATTGTAAGCGCGCCGTCTTGCTCCCCATACCTGACGATGTCCATGGGAATGAACACCTTTTTCCCGTGGACAAATGTTCACACGCCTAGGAAGTTCACACACACTTCTAGAGGCGTTTGAGGAGGGAAATTTTCAGCCAGCCCCTTTTATCAGGTTAATATATTGTGAAAATGACCCTCCAAGTGGATAATTTTTTAAAGCCATTTATGTACATCAAAACTCTGTTATGTGCATGTAAATGGCTGTTTACAAAGTCAGCCGAGGCCCTGTGTTTGCATAAAAGTATGTGCATAACTGGTTTCTTGAATTCTTTTATACAGACTGAACAGAGGCATTCCGGGGGGGGGGGGGAGAGGGAACGTGAATTGGGGGCGGAGTTAGCATTGATGTGTATATATTTCAATTTTAAAAATAGGATGGCAACTTTTAAACTGGTGCACATGTGCGAGCGTTTGTCAGCCCACACCCAGGGACGCGGTCATTTTATAACATAGGTGCATATATGCATGCAAGCTACACAATAGCCTGGATGTGCATGCATGGGCGCTCAATTTTAAATGGATGCACGCATGTGTGTGCGTCTACCGCGTAAGTGGGGAATTTTACAAAGGATGTAAGCTGACGCCGTTTGCTGTTTTCCCACTTCGTTCCCAGTTCACCCAGTTTAAGGATAGGACGTGTCAACTCCCCTAATTTAAAGCCTCCCTTCCACCCTGTTAGCCCTGACCCTTAAAACCCCGCTGGCTTGCCTGAATTTGTGTGTTTTAAAAGTTGCCCACCATTCATAGCAGAAGTAAATTTAAGCAGCAGGGGACCCCGGCGCGCAGAAGGACCCGTAAGAATTTACTTGCGCACTTCTTGGCCAGGCCCCAACACGCCCATGCCTCTCGCAGACCGCGTCCACGCTCCACCCTTTTTTGGAAACCTTTTACTTGTGCAAGAAGTGGGAGGTACGCACGTCTTCGGGCAGCTTTTAAAATCCGCTCGGCCTGACTTGTGCGGTGTATCTCCCCGTATGAGTCCGCGCAGAGCTTTTAAAATCGTCTTTATGCGTATAAGCGTAGGTGCACAAGGTAGACCCTTTGAAGAGGAGGTGTCATTTTACACTAGGGAATCTCTGTGCTTACCTGACCACTCACCTGCAAATGTCTGAAGCAAACGTATCCGCGTGGTTTCACTTTGAAAATCCTCGGTGAAGTCTGCATCTGCGATGTACACAAGGACTTACCACTATCCCAGGACTTATGAAATTACTCTCTAAGTGTACCCATTCCAGCACTAAAATGCTAAACAGTTGTTTTCTTAATGTTTAAAATTATCATCATCATTATCATTAAATTTCGCCTTTGATACAAAGAGTTCTACCTCTGCTTTGCTTTCATCTAGGAGCCTAATTTACTAAACTTGTTTCCTGTAGATACAGAATGAAAAAAAAAAAAGCCTTAGTAAATCCGTGCCTAATTTTAATATTTCTCTGTGTTCTCACTTTTATTGTAAAACCTCCCAATTTTTACAGCATTTTTTATTGAGATTATAGCTGGGGACACTCCATGAAACTAAAGGTAGCAAATTTTAAAACAAATTGGAGAATCTATTTTTTCACTCCATGTACCATTAACCTATGGGATTTGTTGCTGGAGGATCTGTTCAAGCCACTTAGCATAGCTGGGTTTAAAAAGGGTTTGGACAAGTTCCTTGAGGTAAAGTTCATAAAGAGTTATTAGCCAGGTAGACTTGGGAAAGTCACCACTTAACCCTGGGAGTGAGCAACAAGCAATGGATCTACTCTTTGGCATCCGCTGGATACCTCCTAGTGGCTCAGACTGGCCACTGTTGGAGACAGGATGCTGGGCTCAGTGGACCTTTCCAGCATGGGAAATCTTATATTGTAACTTTCTTTCACCGGGTTCTACCTGTAACAGACAAGGAGCCACTTTTGGGCACTACAGAAGATAGAAAGACTGAATGCCGTCCCAGGATGAAAATTCTCCTATGGGAGGGGTGTGGGGATGGGGGCATGAGTACAGCTTCTAGGCACAAGTGGTTCAATGTGCCGTCACTCACTTAAAAGATCTCCACCCAAGCAGCGTTGCTTCAAAACCAAAGGTTTGCTGAAAGAAATAGCAAAGTTGGAGGAAACACAATAAAATATACTTCAGAAATATAGTGTCACACCTCTGTGTGCCTATCCAGCACAGGTGGGGCCATAAAAGTATTTGTTACTCTTCGGAGCTGGAACCTCTCACCGGCTAGCTCTTTCACATCCCCTCTTATGCCCAGGGCTGGATTCTTTGTAAGTGGGAGGGAAGATACACTTCCAGGGCCCAGTGTGACACGGGGGTGACCTTTTTACACATTCCTTCAATGTCCTTTGTGTTCCCTTGGAGAGGATACTTGTCTTTAAGGTGGGTGCAAAAAGAAATACTCAGGAATCGCTGATTTAATGTGCAAAATTAAAGCCTTTACTGTTTAAACACTGATGATGCATGGCACAAAACTCAAACTGCAGCACCACAGAATTCTCTTGATTTGCTTACTGCCTCTTTCCTCTGTCTGTGTAAGACTCGCATATCAGGGCCAGGGAAATATCCACTCTCTTGGAATAGAAGAAATGGAGCTCCCAGGTGGGCAGGGGTTCTTTAGACTTGTCAAAACTCCCTCCAACCTGATAAAAATGTTAGAGTTTATGGAACAGAGAGTAAATATCTCTCTCTCTCTCCCCAGGGTGGTAAAACACCAGTGGGAGTCCACAGTGATGTTTGATTTCCCTTACTCATGGTTAGAAGATCTTCAAGGTCTCTTTAGTTCTTCCCTCTGGATCCCTGATGGGAAGGATCCCCTTGAAACAAGCAACTCCCCTGCTTCAGACAGGAAGGAAGGGCAGCCAAAACTTCCTCCTGGATCTTCTAACAGAGTGCTTTCTTCTCCCAGAATGATATTAAGAGCGGAGTTTCTCCTCACAACGGGTCAGCACTACTTCAGGGGCAGGTCTTCCCTATCCCTGGGCATCCCAGACACAGGGTTCCCCGTGCCCTGGGTCCCAGAAAGGCCGAGGTGTCCAATGAGACTCCAACCACTTACAATCTCAAATGTCTGAAATCAAGCCAGAGGGATATCCCATTCTAACCCCTTTAAAAGGAGGAGCTGCATTTGAATGGTACCTCCCTCTCACACAAACCTACACTCTTATTGACTAAACTAAAAGGTTCACCCAGGTGTTACCAGTGATGTGACAGTAGGATCCTCCACATTTAAACACCTTCTCAAATATTTATGCAGGGGATATCTCTTGAGTTTCTTTTTCATATATTACCTCTGTACGTTCTGTAAATCCTTTGTCTCCTCAGTTTCCTATGAAGAATATATGTAGAGATCTGATACGTTTGTAAAATATGCTTGGTAAAATTAATGTGAGAAATGTTTCTAGTTATGTATCTCATCTCTTGATATATGTATCTTCTGTTTATTTTGAAATTCAATAAAAATAAAATTATAAAAAATAAAAAAAATGAGTTAAATACTTTTCATTAGTCCAAAGCAATAATCCTAAAGGAGATAAGGGATTTAATCAAATGTCCAGTATTACTATATGGCTAAAAATCCCTGCATAACTTGATATTATGCCCTTATCCATTTTTATTTTGTAAACCACTGCGACTGAATACAGAAAAACAGTATAAAAAATCTATTAAATAAATAGATAAAATAAGATCTCTGTGGCGCACATCTGGGCTGCATCCTGGTTTAAAAGCTGAGCTCTAACTGTCTTGTTTGCTTTTAATTGCAGTAATGCTGGTTCCCCATTTCCACTAAACCACTGCATTTTCTGAATGTACCTCATCTTGTTAGCATAGCTTTCATAGCCATTTAACCGAAAGGTTAAGATGCAGTTCTGGTGTGCCAGCATGAGCCTGAATCAAAGGGACTGCACCGCACCTTGGTGAATCCTTATTTTCCTGAGAGAAAATAAATCTTTGTCACACATAGACTCACAGGGGACAAATCCTAAAATATCACGTGCACAAACCGAGAGCCTATGGAAAAGCCGGTGTTTTATTTCAGAAGAGATTTCATCAGGGCCACCACTCACAGAACCTCCCAAGAGGTTCCAGCAGCAGGGGAGGCTGAGGAAACCTTTTCTCTGGGTTCCCTGCCCCACTAAGATGCATATGGGATACTTCAAGATTTGTCCCAAAAGATTCCCCACCTCCCATTGAAGCAGGGCAGAAGGATGCTGCTGATTTCTTTCCTTGGAGAACTTTAGTCTGAAAGTTTCTATGCAAATCCTATGTCATGCAAGGCAGCACAAATCATTTGGGACTAGGGACTCCTCGCATCATCCTACAGGGCATCTTGAGCCCTCTGGCACCTCTGATTAGTGCCTTTGTATCAGAACTAATGACAGGAGCTCCATCTTGTTTTATGGAAATAAAAAAAAAAACAAAACAAAACAGAAAATTCAATTGTTCTGGACAGGAATTTTTGTTTGCTTTTTCTAGGTACTGATTTTATGTTGAGAACGCTTATGCATAGAATAGCTTAGAACAGTGGTTCAACTGGGACACACTGGTGTGTCGCGAGGTCCTGGGAAATGTCGCAGGACCAGGAGGAGGCTGCTCTCTCATTAGCCCAGCTGGGAGTTTGTTGACTTCTTTATTGGGCCTGACAAAAGGCTACCTTCACTTCTTCTCCTCTTTCTGTCCCGGTGGGAGGCTGTTTCCTCCTTCATTCAGATGAGAGCGAGACATTGCCTACTCCTGCTCTTCTAGGCCTGACGTGAAATCAACTTTATCTCCCTCTGCTGGGCCTGTGAGTGATGCTGCTGATGCTCTCTTCACCCTGTCAAGGGGGGGGGGGGGGAGGATGAGATTGGGGATGCTGGGCAGGGAAAGGTGGAAGAGAGAGGGAGTGTGGGAGCTGCTGAGCAGGAAGAGGTGGGAAAGTGGGGGTTGGGGAGGAAGGGGGCAGGGAGAGTCAAGCAGGGGAGAGGAGGAGCACAGGGAAGAGGATGGGGGGTTGGGAATGCTGGGCAGGGATGTGAGTGTGAGGGGATGATTGAAAGGGAAGGATTGGGAGAAGTGAGGGATGATGGGGCATGGAGGGGGAGTGATGGGGTGCAAGAGCCATAATAGGTCTGTTTTGGGGAAATCTTAATTTATTTCTATCTTTGTTTTCTGCTTAGTGTAGGAGGAAATGTGTTTCTAGCTCTCCGGTTTTGCACTGCATGCAGAGTGGCTTTTTGGGGTTTCCATTCCAGTATTTGTTTCCACATTCGTAATTTGGGGTCTTTCATTCAGTATTTGGTGAAGGTCAGATCTGTATGTGTGTGTTTGCCCAAGGTTAGGTATTTTACTAGCATATAGGCCTCATTTGTATCAGTCTTATTTGATGTGTTTTCTCAGTAGCACTTGCAGTGGGGCTGCACTGCTGCTTTTTCATAGCTAGGGCTATTGCTGTTTGAATACTCAGAGTTAGTGCTGCTATAGTATGGCAGGTTTGCTGCACATGTGCTGAGTATATTTTTTTCCAAGTTTTGTAGTTTACAATCAGGCCAATACAGTACAGTGCGCTCTGGCGGAGCGCACTGTTAACCTGCGGTTGTACGCGCGTTTTCCCTTACCCCTTATACAGTAAGGGGTAATAGCGCGTCGAAAATGCGCGTCCAACCCACCTGAAACTAATAGCACCCGCAACATGCAAATGCATGTTGATGGCCCTATTAGTTATTCCCGTGCGATTCAGAAAGTAAAATGTGCAGCCAAGCCGCACATTTTACTTTCAGAAATTAGCGCCTACCCAAAGGTAGACATTAATTTCTGCCGGGGCTGGGGAAGGGCACAGGAAAGCAGTAAAAACTGCTTTTCTGTGCACCCTCCGACTTAATATCATGGCGATATTAAGTCGGAGGTTCCAAAAGTAAAAAAATAATTAAAAATAAAAAAATTTAAAATCAGCTCACGGGTTGAAAACCGGACACTCAATTTTGCCGGCGTCCGGTTTCCGAACCTATGGCTGTCAGCGTGTCTGAGAACCGACGCCGGCAAAATTGAACGTCGGCTGTCAAACCCGCTGACAGCCGCCGTTCCTGTCAAAAAGGAGGCACTAGGACGCGCTAGTGTCCCTAGCGCCTCCTTTTACCGTGGGCCCTAATTAGCATATTTTTATTTACTGTATCACGCGCACAGGACACGGGCCTGTGCGTGCGCCGTGCTCTCCCGCGTTTCTTTCTGTATCGGCCTGAAAGTGCCTGGTGGTAGAGGGAGTATATGTTGGCTTTACTGAGAGGAGAACAGAAACAGAATCTCTCTTTTGTATGGTGAGTTGTACAGGGAAATGTTCTAGTTCTGCTCTGCCCCCATCATTGGGAGTCGTGGGGGGGAGGGGAGGGTGATCCCTGTGGCTGTGGAGTATATGTTTATATTTCGCTCTGTGATGGTCACATGTTCAGTATGTCACACATGTGAGCATCATCTGTCAGATGTCTCCTGACAGAAAAGAGGTTGACAATCACTGGTTTCGAATTTATTAAAAGTATTAATCCTAATATTTATTTATTTATTTATTTATTTATTTATTTATTTATTATTTTGTTATACCGACTTTCATGACAAGAATCACATCAACCCGGTTTACAATTAACAATGTGAATAAGGCAGAGAGTAACATAGTAATCAATATTCAAACACATTTGTTAATATGTTAATTTGTTAATATGTTTAACAAATTCTAAGCTAGTTGTAAATATTTTCCTAGTTTAAGTATTAATCCCTTAGCCAAATTAGGCATTTGTTATATTGCTTTCAGAATAATTGCACAGGATGAAATGTTCCACTGTCCACCATAACAAGAAAAGAGAACTTTTCAAACACATTGCATTGACATTTTTAGCCAGCTAAGTTATAACGTAATGATGCACCATAATGCATTGTAAAAAAAAAAAAAAAAAATTAGATCCTGATTTGTAACACAGCTCAATCTGTTCTAAACAAGTAGACCTGTACCTGTGCTATCTATATGGGATTTTAGTCATCACAGTTGCTGTGCTGAATGAGTTGTGTCATATTTCATTGATTGATAGTGATTGATGCATGTAAACCTCCGACGGTTAAGTGGGCCTTTTTGCTAGACCTGACTTGTAAAAGATGTTCTTAGTCTTAATGGGATTACCTGAATAAATAGATAATGGCCTAAATAAACATTTATTTATTAAACACTTGTGCATTTCCTTGTAAGTTATGCAAGGTGGGTGATTTGTATTATATGCAGTTAAACATGATGGGAGTTTACTGGTAGAGTCGATGGATTAACCATGCATTTTGTTTTTTCACGTTGCAGCATGCGTGTTCCGGTACAATGGGATATCATTTGTCTACCTCATCTACCTCCTGCTCATCCCTCTGTTTTCAGAACCCACCAAGATAACGATGCAGGGTAAGATCTGTCTCCAGAATAAAAAGCATGTGGAAAGTGTGGGAGCAATCTTAAAATCTTTTGGATAAACTGGGATGTGGTGCTTCAAAAGCTGATGTGGTATTGGGACTGCTCTCGCTGAGTGTGAACTTCTCTGAAGATGAATTAACCCTTCATGTAAGCTAATCCTGGGCTTGGGATTTACTAAACTTAGGAATTGATCTATGAACTGGGAGGATTTACTAGGATTCCCTCCCCCCTTCCAATTCTGCCTCTGTAGGCAAAAAAGCTTAATGCTGTGCTTTGAAGTGGCTGAAAGGGGAGGGAATGCAAATCAAATAAAAAATAAATAAATCAAGCCCTACTAGTGGCAGTCATGTGTTGAAAACAGGATGGGAAATTCATTCGTGAGTGTATTACATTTACCATATAGAGGGTAATTTTCAGTGCTTTATCTGCAGAAATGGCCTATTATTTATTTATTGTGTATCTAGCCTTTCCATTGGTAGCTCAAGGCTAGTTATTTTCAACAGTTTTCCTTTCCCCAGAGGGCTTATAATCTAACTTTGAACCTGAGGCAGTGGAGGGTGAAATGATTTGCCCACGGTCATAAGTGGCAGTATTATATAAACCCTAGCTCAGCCTGCTGCTCTAACTATTGGGCTACTCCTCCACTCCAAAACTGCCCACCCTATATGTGGTTAAAAGCATGCATGTAGGGCCTGAATGCACGTAACATTTCCTGCAATGAGCAGATGGTTTGGGGGCTGTCTTGTAGTGCCATTTTTAAAGGGACATTGGTAGGGCTGGAGTGACAGAGGATTGCTCCTGCCATTTTCTTTGTAGAAGTCCCCACAGAAGGGGTAAGATGTAGCCTGTAAAGTCCCTGGCTCCAGCTTATTGGTGGGATGAGAGTGGCAGGGAGGGGCTCTGGAAGGCCCCTGTTGGATTTGGCACAGCCCAGCCAGGTAGGCCCTGGTCCCAGCTTATATTATTGGCGGAGGTTTGGGGAGGTCAGAGCGTCCTAGATAGGCGGACCTCCAGACCTGAAGAAGTGCTGGGCATGAGGCCCTGGGAGGCTCCCTTTTTAAAAAAAAGCTGTTTTGGGAATGAACTGAAACTCAAAATGTTTTGGAGTAAATCTGTGTTTGGTTTGTTACTTTTAGAATGAGCCAAAAAAGACTTTTTTTTTTCCTTTCTGAAAAACCTTTTGTTTTAAAACAAATGCACTTAGTGTTGGCTGTGTTTTGTTTTGGAAAAGTATGGCCCAATATTTTAATCCTGAAGGGCCCTTGCATGGGTGGAGGTTTGCAAGTTTACAGAGCAGAGATACTTTAGCATTGACCCCGCTTGTAAAGAGCTCCCTGATGCAGAGTAAATTTCAAAACCCGTACCCGTACTGGGGAACAGTGCCAAGGGGATAAGCACTACTAAGTTTGAAGGTTGATTTATGTTGAAAAATAAAAAAAATTAAAAATAAAGTGAGCTAAAAGCAGTTGGACTAATGCTTATATTAAGGGTTTTATACAAGGCACATTTTGTTACTTGATGCCTATTGGTGCCCAGTATTATGTTACAAGAATTAGTTGAGAAAAGAGTGTTTCTGACATCAAATTTTCAGTTCTGGTCTTTTCTTATTGGACTGTTTTACACCACAGTTATACAGCGTCATCTCATGTGCATGGCCTTCCTTTTACCGAATTGCTAATTTTAGTGATCTCACAGTATTGTATTAACAGACCACTTTAAAATGTACATATTCAGGTGAATTTTCAAAGGAGTGATGCATACAATTGTAACATACTATCATGGCAATTTTCAAAAGCTTTTTACCTATGTTACGTGCACTTAATGTGGGTAAAACCTACTGACATTCATTCAGTGGTACTCATTGTAGTAATTTTCAAAAGTCCACTTACACAGGTAAAGTACATTTACACATGTAAAACCCAGTTATAAGTGTATAAATGCTTTTGAAAATAAGAAGTAATTACACTCGTAAATCCTTATGAAAATTATTGTAGATTTTTCAAAAGCCTGCTTACGTGCATGAAACTTATTGACAATTCAATAACAAATATCGAAGCAATTTTCGAAAACCCACTTACATGTGCAAAGTGCATTTACACTTAAAACCCAGTTTTAAGTGTGTTAATCCTTTTGAAAATTACCTCCTAACGGGCTGATTTTAAATCCCCCCGCGTGCGTAAAAAGCGGGGGTTATGCGCGTGGCCGGGCCTTGCGCGCATTTTAGAAGACGCCCGGCCGCGCGTGTTATTTCCTGTTACGCACACAAGAGCCATTCCTCGCTGTCCCAGCGAGCGCAAGTTACTTCAGGTCGGGCCCTGAAGTAACTTGCAAAATAAAAGGTACAAAATGTAAAAAATTGTTTTTAGAGGGTGGGGAGGGGAAGGGGAAGGGAGGTTAGGGTAGGGGGTAGGAAAGTTCCCTCCCAGTCCGCTCCTAAATTGGAGTGGACTGGGAGGGAACTGGGGGAGTCCCAATCGCGCCGGGTAGCGCGTGCACATGGACGCTTGCGCGCACGTTTAAAAATCTACCCTTAAGGTTTTATTGCATGGAATGCTACTTTTAATATGTAGAAGTCCTTAATATGCACCTTAAAATTTATTGCATAAACTCTTGCGGGGTCAATTTTTAGTAGACGAGTTGGATTTTAGATTCAATCACTTGTTTTTCCAAATCCAAGCTCAAAGTGAGTTATAATCAGGCATATCGTATAGTTCCATGCCCCAAAGGGCTTGCGATGTAAGTTGGTACTCATGGGCCATGCCGTGTTAAGTGACATGCCCCAGGTCACAAGGAGTGTCGATGAGAGAGGTGGGGTTTGCGTGCTGATTTCCTGCTTCTCGTCCCGCTGCTCTAACTGCTCTGCTAGTCATCCCCTCCAAAGAAAAACAAGACATTGCAGGTTGGCTTGAGAGGTAGGGGGATTATTTCCAATAGGATGTCCAACGGAACTCTAGCCACCTATGTTTAAGCCAGCTAGATTTAGGTGAATTTTCAGGCATAGTCTAGTCTGTTTAAAACATAGCTGTCTAGGTATCAGCTGAGTGTCATGCTGTGCTGTATGTGGCCTATGCTCCACCGGCTAGTCTGCTGCAGGGGCTCATTGGGGAGTGCCGGGGCCTTGCTGTCACCCATGTTCCCAAGTATTTTTTCCTGACAGGGGAGCAAGGTAAAGTCTGTAAAGGTCCCAGAGCTGTCTGGAGGTCTCCAGCTATCTTCCATTAAAATAAATGCACTGCACACAGTCTGCAGCTGTTCAGAAAAGGAAATCCTTTTACTGGTTAACTTGATTGCAGATGAAAATTCTTTTCTTCTTTTGTCCTCAATTTTCAAGGCTTGTTGGAGTATTTGTCAGCTTTTATTATTTAACACTGTGTTTAGTTGTGACTGTGGTTTCACTATGTGTCTTGATCCAATATTGTCTTATGTTGTAAGCTTGATTCCTATAATTGCCGGTAATGTTAGAGATTGCCATTTTTTTTTTTTTACCTTGGTGGCTTCTGGCTTTAAGACAGTTTTGTGTGCTGGTGTATCCTAGACCAGGGGTAGGCAACATTTTTGAAGTGGTGTGCCAAGATTTATATCGGGGGTAGGTAACTGGTACCACAAACTGGTCAGCACCCTGATTCACCTGATTCCTTTCATACAAATCTTGAATATTTTTATTGACGTTCATTTTCAGTTAAAATATTCAAGTGTTATATAAAAATGATTTAAACTGATATGCTTTCCTCATGTAAAAACAAAATTATAAAAAGAAGAGAAAGATGTCTCACTCTTTCCCCCCTCCTCACCAATATACCCCTATTGGGATAACAGAACAAGCCATGCTGCCTCAGAGCCCTACACAAACTACACACTAGCTAGCAGAATATCTCACCTCAGTCACACATGCAGAACCTCACCAATACAGAATAAACTGAACATAAAAAGTATAAATAGAAACATGCAAAAGTTGGAAACTGCAACAAGCCAAATTCTGTATGTAGTGCAACAGTGTAAAAACAGAGACATTACCATGCCTCATATAACCTCAAACAGCAAAAATAAGTAATATAAAACATCAATTCTAATAATAAAATCATACCAATAAAAAGAAGAAATATTTCAAAACAGCTGAAGAATAGAATAACATCTAATAATTAAAAGCTCATACACACTTTTTTAAATTTTTTCAAATGCCAATAAAATATTTTTAAAAAGCAGACACATCAAATAACACCCAATAATAATTAAAACTTATAAGGATTTTAAAAACTCCATACTGCGAACTTTTGATTTTCAGGCACCCTGAGATTGTCATAAATTAGTTTGGGTGGAGAGGGTGCCCACAGACTTTCTCATTTCTCACATTCATTTCTCTCTGTCTCTTCCACATGCAATAACACACGCACATTCTCGCTCTCTCTCTTTCCCCCTCATCTAATCACACACACCCATACTCATCTCTATCCTCCACATGCAATCAAACACACCCAAGCTCTCTCTCTCCCACATGCAATTGTATATACTCTCTGATCCACATGTACTCTCACACATACTTGCTCGTCTCTCCTCCCACATGCAATAACACACACCCAAGTTCTCTCCCAAATTTAATCATACATGCACACTCTCTAACATGTACTTGCACACACACACACACACACACAAACACACACACTCACTTGCTCTCTCACTCTCTCGCTCCCACATGTAATCTCACACACATTCTTTCTCTCTCTCTCACATGCAGTCACACACACACAGACTCACACCCACTCACACCATCCATCCCCACTCAGTCTGCTACCTACCCACCCAGGTTCTCTTTCACCCACACACCTAAGCTTAAACATACACTCTCAGGGCCTGAGCCACTGGATCCTCCCTGTGAATTCCACCATTGTAGGATGGACTCCATGGCAGCCTTCTGGGTTTGTGTGAATCTTCAGCCGTCAGCAGGTGGAGATCCGCTGGTGGCTATCAGGCGTTTCCTCTCTCTCTTCAGCTGCCAGAGTAAATAGCCAGCCAAGTCAAGGGATGAGCAGCTTAGCAGATGCTCCAGCCACCACTGCTTCTTCCATGTTGCAAGCAGGAAGCCCCAAGGTGGCAGTACATCTCCTTCCTTGTGCTGGTTGGAGGATTCACATTTCACCCAATATCAACTGCTACCATGGGGCTGGTGTTGTGGCTTAATGCGAGACTGGCCCCACAGCAGCAGAAGTTGATGTTCAGTGAAATGTAACACCTACTGCCGGCATGAAGTAGGGGATGTATCACCAGGTCAGGGCTTCCTGCTTGAATCAGAGGAGCAGCAGCTGCAGTCGGCGTGCCCCCTAAGCTCCTATTCAGCGTGCTGCCACTGCAGTGCCTTTGAAAATGGATCTTGCATGCCTCTGATGGCACATTGCTATAGGTTGCCAACCCTTGCGCTAGACATAGTGCAGTGACTCAGGTTGTCTCTGCTATCCAAGGATATTCAAATCTGCAGGTTGAATACATTAATACATGGTGCATTAAAATAAGAGCCTTCTTATTTTTAGTCTTATACTAGACATGGACTTTAATATTTTTGGTATCACTGAATCCTGGTATTCTGATTCTGACATGATGATTTTGAAGTAGTTGTGTCCTCCAGGTTTTAATTGTGATCACCAACCTAGACATAATTAGACATAATAATACAAAAAAAAAGTGGTGGGATAATTCTTATTTTCTAAACGTCCTTGGCTCTTTCTCATTTTCCATTTCTCTTTGACTTTGAATGTGAAGGGATAGTTGTATGGGCTAAGAATTGGAAAATATCTTTGGTTGATCTTTCAGTATGGATTGAGTCATTTGTCACTCTTAATTTGAGTTTTAAGGAATATGATAGTTTGAGGGACCTTTAATATTCATATTGATAAATCCCCCTGATACAGTATGGATGGCTTTTTTAACAGTTACTTTGAAGTTAGAAATGTCTCAAGTAATTAAATTTCCCACACACTCAGCAGGACATACCTTGGATTTCCTTTTTGCCCCCGATTCCTGGCTTAATCAGGATTATATTCTTAACTGAGCAAAAGAGGCTCCATGTTCTGATCATGTGGGCATTCTAGGGCAGAGCCACTTAACCGGCTAACTCAGGGGGTCATTTACTAAAGGTTTTCTTCCATTCTGTGTCTGTGGGAAAAATGCTTAGAAAATGACCCCCTCAGCTAGATAATTGGCTTTGCTCTGGAATACCCTCACCCCTGCCCCTGAGATAACTTTCTATCCAGCTAATAAGTTATCGAGCTTTCTCAGGGCATCAAGTGTGATGGAATATTTAAATCTTAACATTTGGCTAAATCTGAACTTAAGCTAGACAAATGATGTTGAATATCAGGGGCACAGTGCAGGTTTTTGCTAATAAGACTGCTTTTCTATGTGCAATACTTAAGAGAAATACTATTTTAACAACTTTGCCCTATGATTCTCTAGCTCAAACTTTTGCCACAGTGTTGCTCCTTTCATTAATAAGTAACACCTGTTGATGTATTTGATATGCTATTCTTTACTAATACCTTTCAGTTATTTTTTAGACTCATGTCCATTGTGGATGTTTCATATCCCAAAACAGAGTTTTGCAGAGCCATTATAAACACTCCCCTATCTCTAGAGGGATGGCTGTGTTAGTCTGGTGTAGTAAAAATGACAAGAGGCGGGTGGCACTCTGTCCTTGAAAGCTCATGCCTCAATAAATTGGTTAGTCTATAAGGGGCCACCCGTCTCATGTCATTCTTACTCCCCTATCTGTTTCTCTGAAGAAAGCTGTTGTCTGACCTGTTTAAAAAAAAAAGAAAAAGAAAATATTGAATGCTGCTGATCCTGTTAATCACTGTCCCATCTCAAATCTTCCTTCAGTAGGGAAGACCACCAAGAAATGTTTTAAATCATTTACAGGATTATCTTGGTGATCATGATAATTTTGATCACCACCAGTGTGATTTTACGAAGGGATATAGTACTGAGAACTATTGATCTCATTGGTTGATTCCCTCGTTTGTGAGATAGGTAAGGGTGAATTGGTGATCCTTATACCATTTGATACTTTTTTCACAGTATACTGTTGGGTAGATTGTGATTGATTGAAAATAAGGGGTGCTGTTTTAAGTTTGTTTAGCTCTGTTGTATCCAACCAAACTCAGCAAAATTGATTAGGTATTCGGTTTTTTTTCTTTGAAGTCTACCACTTCTGGTGTCCCTCAAAGATCAGCTTTAACGGCTGTGTTGTTTAATCTTTATCTATATCCAGTTAAAGAATTAATCTCTTCACATGGGATCTCCTATAAGATTTACGCAGATGACATTCAGCTTTATTTGCTGATGCGGTCTTCTCTTCATTTGCCTTGACATCTTTAGCAAAATGCATTCAAGTAATTGAGAGCTGGATGCTTTTTAATAAGTTAGCACTTAATCTGGTAAAAACTCTAGGTGACCTGGGTGAGCCAGGATCTCATTCGTGCAAACCCAGGAAATCAACAGATAAGGGATCATGTTTTTCCATTTCAGACTGAAGCTCGAAAGTTTGGATTTACCTTTTGACTCTGATCTAAACTTCAAACGACAGTTGTAAGGTTGGTTGTTCATCAGCTTTGATTAGTAAAGCACCATGCCTAACACTTCGTTAGGATGGATGCTGTTTCCAAAGGGCACACAAACTAATTTTCTATTTCTGGGGCTGCTCTGGCTAGTGCTGCTCCCCTTTCTCTTTGTTCCAAGGGGCGAGTCCCTTCTGTGGAGCGATGTGTACGCTTATGGCCCAGGAGGTGCTGTGTTTCTAGCTCCTTCTTCCTTAGTAAGTGTAATGTTGTTCCTGGGACAAACAGACAGGACAAGGTACTGGGTGTTCAAAATAAGTATACTGACTCTTTAAAGTTAAATCATAGTCCAGTTTTATCCAAATGTGTGAGATTACAGTTGTCTTACTTACAGATGTTAATCTTCCTCTGCGTATATGTCCTTTCAGGTTCCTGGAGTTTTGTGTGTCACGAAACCTTACTTGTGGGGGGAATTCCATTAGAACTGAAACAAATCCTACCTGAGTCCAATTGTTAACTTCCGGTCACCCAGCCTTGGCCCCTTTGGGTAGAGATCCTGTGGAGGGTCTCCATGATCTTGGTCCTTCTTCCTGAATGTCAGTGGTCTGTGACTTCTCTGAAGGAAAAGTCTGTGGCGAATGGGAAACTGACTGTCCCAGCCCTGTTTCCCAGTAAGGAGGGATGGATCAAAAAACCTCCCCACAAAACAAAATGGGAATGCCTTCTTATTTTCATAAATCTCTTTAGCTCATGTTATGCTTTTCAGTGATGCTTGCCTTTTGTAGGGATAGAAAAAGGCTCACAGGTCTCCAACCCTTGACCTTTGGGTCCGGGAGGTTGCCTTCTCCAAAAGGGTTTAAAGTTTAAACAACAATCCCTATCTCAAAATCTAGGATACGTTCTAGCCATCAAAAATCCCACATTAGGTAGTGCTGTCACTAGTGCTTTCCTCCCCTAAGGAGTAAAGGGATGGCTCACAGATCTTCAGACCCTGGTCCCAGGATTGGGGATGTCCCTCTCCAAGGAAGCCAAAAGGAATTCAGCAAAAATCTATCTCTTGTCCAAAAATGAGGCAAGATCTCTCAAACAGGTAGTGTACTGAGGGGAACCTCCTCTTTAAAAAATCCTTAAATTGGGCTGGGGCCCAGCTTAGAAGGGGAGCAGAAATCAACTACTCACCTTTCCAAGGGGTAACTAAAAATGACCACACCGAAATTAATGATCACCTCACTAAGTACCCTGAGTTAACCAATCACAGCCCTCCAGGTTGGGAGGGACTGGAAAGGAATGGAAGTCTCACTGAGCTGTTATTTTTACAATAAATGACCTAGGGCCATCTTAATGTGGACTATGGGGTCTGCCATATATATCTTTTATTTTAAAGATTTTTGTTTAGTGTTGCAAGCAATGTCCCTAACCTTTTTGATTATTGTAATGCTATTTATTTAGTCTTCCTAAAAAAAAGGAAGCTCAAAGTGCTCCAGTTGGCTCAAAATGCAGCAGCATATGTTATAAAATCAGTGGGCTGCGCGCATATGCGTGCCAGATTTTGTAATCTGCATGCAATGTGAGGGCAGCGTGCGCAAGGGGGGGTAGATTTTAGCTAGTTTTGCATGGAGATGCATCACAGCTTTCCCCAGTTCCCTCCCAGTCCGCTCCAATTAAGGAGCGGACTAGGAGGGAACTTCCCTTATGCCTATCCTAGCCTCCCTTCCCCTTCCCCTCTCCTCCCTACCCCCTAAACCTAATCTGCCTTACCTGTTTTTTTTCTTTTTTAAGTTACTGGTCCTCCAGAGCAGAAGCAACTTGCATGCGTCAGCCGACTGCTGGCGCGCGCTTCCCAGGCACAGCGGCAAATGGCCGCCGTACCGGTGCCTCCAGCCCCTCCCCTCTCTGCCCCCCAGTCTGCCTCTCTCTGCCCCCCAGACCGCCCCCTTTTCAGGCCCTGGTACTTAATTGCGTACTGGGGTTTACGCTCATTGCCAGGCCCGTTTGAGAATTTGCCCAGCACGCATAAGGCCCCGCCACACATGTAAACCCGCGTGCCCAGGTTTAAAAATTTACCCTTCAGTGAAGAAAGTCCTGAATATGTAAAAGCTCTCTTTCAGTCATACTTTGCAATCACTGAATTCTTTGTTCTTCTGTCAAGTGCTTGGTAGTTGTCCTGCCCTTCAGGAACTATTAACCATTTCGCTAGTCAGTCCTAAAATATGCAATGCTCTCCCATTAAGCATCAGAGAGGAAATCGATCTGCTTTCTTCAGGAAAAAATTAAAGATCTTTTTGTTCTTGCAAGCATTTGAATGCATAATTTGATTGCGGGTTTCTGAAATCGATTATGTTGTGATATCAGGTTTTATATTTTTAAGTGCTTTATTTTAATGTTTCTGCTTTTATTATTATATCTGTAGTGAGTCGTGCCGCTCTGTCATGATGTATCTTGGTTTTATTCTGTAATCTGCTTTGAACAATTTCCTTGAATAAAGTGGAATAGACATTTTTTAAATAAATCAATCTCATACATATTTATTGTGGACATTTTGAAAACCAGACTGGCAGTGGGTGTCCTGAGGCCTGGATTGAGAACCATTGTCCTAGAGAAATGCTGGGTTGCCTCTAGGTAGGAGAGGAATGAAGAGTGTTTCAAGGAGGTTTCCGGGCCATAGGTGAGACAGTGAAAGCTGTTAAAGCTTGTCTGATAAGAGAGCTGGATCAATGCAATTTATTTTTCTCTTGTTTGCCTCATTTACAACTTCTGTGGGGTCTTGCCTGCAAGCTGGCAGAGCGAGCCCATCTGAATTGTGAAAGATCACCAGGACATGGAATCTTTGTAAATTCTGATTATCCGGCTGTTGTACTGATCTTAGATTAAGGAAATGACCTGCAAGTGTTGCATGGATGTTCGGGCAACCCTTTTGTAGAATTGATATTTTGGGTTGGTAAAAACGGTGCCCGGTGCTTGGTGCAGGTAGAAGACTCTGATACAGTAATCCTGAATCTGTATAACTCTCCACTGCCGAGTCTGGAACTACTTTAGCTTTCATTCACTCTTAACTATCTGCAAGAGGTGGCTTGCATTAAAGATTTTCTGCCTTTTGCATTAGGATGGAGAGTATAAAGAGTCTGGCTGTTTTTTTGTAGTTGGTGATCCTTTGCTTTAATTTGGAAGAAATGCCTTGGAAACATCAAGACTTTGAGAGGAGTTTTTTTTCTTCTTTATATATAATCAGAGATTCATACTGTAATGTGCCCATCTGTAGGACTTTGAAACATTTCCCTCTATGAAAAAGAAATCTCAAACTTATCTCCTGTCCTTGAAAGATATTGGACTGTATATCTGTTCTGAGAGACAAAAGGATGTCTTGTTATGACATGCTTAGACAATGAAATGTAAAATGGTAGCAGAATTTCATTGCTACTGAGCATCTATCTGGCTTTTGTCAAAGTTAGTCTGTTTCTTGTATACCATTATATCTAAAATAGTCAAGTTTTATTATGCCATTTAAGGTACAAGGAAAAAAAAATCTACTAAACCATTTTGGGTTTATAAGCTACCTTTTCAAACAGCAATCAATGTGCTAAATGCATAAAATCATAATCAAAAAGATTCTCTTCTCAGCTTTTTTCAAAGTAATTGTTAACTGCTTTTAGTTTGCCACCTGCTTGCCCCTTGAGTAGCAGTGAAAGCAGTTACAGTGACCAGGAATTCACTCGCCTTTACTACCTCAGACAGCTTAATAAACATTTAAAACATTCTTTTTTTGTACCAGCCAGTTTTGTAAACAAGGCAATTCTTTGTTGCTCCGATCAACAGCATGTGCTGTCTGTACATCTTTTGTGCAATTAAAAAGTGTCTGACTGGTATTATTTGTAAACTGTGTGCTGATGGTCAGCTTTTTTCCTGCTGAAAAGAAAACCTTTAAAGTGTTGTTTTGTTTTTTTTTTTGTTTTCATTTTCAGCTGTAGATATAATAATGGTAACTCAGTGATATGTAACCCTTTGCTGGTGGGTTTGCTGATTTCCCCCAGGGCCATAAAACTATTTTTTAGTCGGGGCTACCTTCACTATTCTTCCCCTGTTTTCTGCAGATCCCAGGGAGGGAGATTTTGCTGGGGGAAGGAAAGGAAAACCTCTGTGGTCCAGGTGATGGAGCGTTTCTCCTTATGTGTGGGTATTTCTCTGGTACTGCATTCTCCTCAGGGCAGAGACAAGCTGCACCCAGTCTGGGTGCTCAAAGAAAATGTACCGATTATTTCCAAAGCACTGATCACTGCCCCTCAAACTTTCCACAGATGAAGCTGTACATTGGAACTATTTTCATGGTCTCGCTGGGAATTGGCTGGTATCCTTCTCTCCAAGTCCAGAGGGGGAACTTGCCCCTTTTTATTTATCGGTGGACAAGCCCCAAACCGTAGGAGAACCCCGAAGGACAAAAAGATCCTACCTGAGTCCAAGTCCTGTCTCTTCCCCACAGCCTGGGTCCTGGTCCCTTTAGGATGGAGATCCGGTTGGGAGTCTCCAGATCTTGATGTTTCAATCCCCTACTGCGTTCCACTCTGTGTGACGTCTCGGGAGGAGAAGTCTGATGTTTCCAGTCTTGAATAAAATTCTTCATCTCCTAACCCCAATTCTGTGAGGAGGGGTGGGGGGAAAAAACCTCCACACTAACAAAAAAAGGGGAAAAAGACCCAAATTGCTCACAATTCAAAAAATCCCACTCTGGGTAGTGCTGTTGCTGCTTTGCTTCCTGTAAGGAGTAGAGGGATAGCTGACAAGTCTCCAGGATTGCGCTGGTTCCTCTCCCAAAGCACAGGGTCTTCCCCAGAATGAGAACATTTATCCAGAGTCTGATTCAAAGTCTCCAAACATCTCTTTCTCCCAAAAAATGAAGCAGACCCTCTCAGACAGGAAGCCTACTGATAGGGAATCTCCTCTGAATGCAGGAAAAATACAGAGTTGGTTTAGTGGGCCCAACTCAGCAGGGTGAAAGGAAAAATAGCTCCTAATATTTCAAGAGCCAACTCAAAATTACCACACTCTCTTTACCTTTAGCTCCATCTTATGCCCTTGGGATAGCCAATCACAGTCGGCTGATTGGAGAGGTCAAAAATCCAACTAAGCTGTAGTCTTCATGGTAAGGGATCTAGGGCCATCTAGTGGCTACCCAAAGGATTGGCCACAGATAACTGATGGCATAGTTGACTTGTGCATTAAGAGGGACATTTTTCAACAGACTGCAGAAATTTGCAGGCTGGTAGGCTCATAGCTTACACCCATTTTCCAAGCGAACTTACACATGCTTTGAAAATTATCCTGGCAAAGCTCCCCATACAAATTAAATCCTGCTAATTTGTACAGGGAGTTTTCCTGAGAAAATGTGTGCACATACTTTTCAAATTAGGAAATGTACGTGTACATAAGCACTAATCCCGCCCAGACTCACAAACCCCGCCCCTCTCCTCCCATTCCCCAGCCTGGAAAACCTCTGCTCAGTGCTGGTGACAAGGATGCTATGTTTAGGTATAGGTGCTCTTAAAACCTGGGATTGGTATAAAACTGTTTAAGAGAGACAGGTAGCTTCTAACTATTGGTTAAGGTGTTGCTCTGCAGCTGGAGGCCCAGGGTACATTTTGGAAACTTACCTGAAAGTCTAGTATAATCTGGAAGCTCAGATAGAAGGAAAAGGTGTTTTTTATCTGCTTCTTGCAGTTAGTGAAGTCATCAGGCACTAAAAGTTTATATGTGCTTTGTGCTACAGAATTTATATCTATTTTTTATTGTTTTATTTTTTAATTATTGAATTAAAAGTGCAAATGTTTAAGTTAAGCAAAAACCCAGTTTTTTTGTATGGCAAAAAGAAGACAAAATCATAGTAAGGAGGTAAGCAAAGAATCTGGTTGGCCGTTTTCTGGCCTTCGGGATCCAGAATCATGTCTGTGATGAGGAATTTCACGCATGCTTTTACCCACACGCACTCTGGGCAGTTTTGTGATGAACAATTTCTGTGCATAAACCACTGTTTGACGTGCAAAAATTGCTTTGAAAATTACCCCTTTAATGTGAACATTAAGATGCAGAATATAAGTGGGAGTGGGTTTAGAAAATATAAGGTTGCAGAATGCTGAAATTTAGTTGCAGGGCTGTGTGCCAATAAAAATGTGGTAATCGAGTAGAAACACCAAATCATTGAAATGTGGTATTCCACTTAGAGTCTCCCATATACCATCTGTAATATATGGTGTATAACCTATATTAGTAATTGCTGTTATAATTAGGATTCCCGCTCTCTCGCAATAGCTAGTATTTACTAGGGATGTGCAGAGCAAAAGTTTAAGTTCATATGTCCATATGTCCAAAGGGGGTCCCATTTGCGGTCAATATGGACATAAACAGAATTCAATGAGTTGAGTATATGTCCATATGTGCAAATAAAAATTTAAACCCCTCACCCTCCTTAATCCCCCCCCCCCAAGACTTACCACAACTCCCTGGTGGTCCAGCGGGGTCAGGACGCCATTTCTGACCAACTTTGCAAGGAGCACGTGACGTCGGTGTCACGTCGGAGTGACGCGGCGTCACGTGATTCCCCGCGGGTTCGCGCCGGAACGCTCGTTTGGCCCAAAAGGAACTTTTGGCCAGCTTGGGGGGGCCTCCTGACACCCCCAAGCTGGAGGGTGTCAGGAGTGCCGGAGGGAACTCGCGGGGAATCACGTGACGCCGCGTCACTGCGACGTGGCGCCGACGTCACGTGATTCCCCGCGGGGTCGCTTCCGGGATCCTCGTTCGGCCCAAAAGGAACTTTTGGCCAGCTTGGGGGTGTCAGGAGGCCCCCCCCAATCTGGCCAAAAGTTCCTTTTGGGCCGAACGAGGATCCCGGAAGCGACCCCGCGGGCCCCCCCCAAGCTGGCCAAAAGTTCCTTTTGGGCCGAACGAGGATCCCGGAAGCGACCCCGCGGGGAATCACGTGACGTCGGCGTGACGCGGCGTCACGTGATTCCCCGCGAGTTCCCTCCGGCACCCTCGTTCGGCCCAAAAGGAACTTTTGGCCAGCTTGGGGGGGCCTCCTGACCCCCCCAAGCTGGCCAAAAGTTCCTTTTGGGCCGAACGAGCGTTCCGGCGCGAACCCACGGGGAATCACGTGACGCCGCGTCACTCCGACGTGGTGCCGACATCACGTGCTCCTCGGAAAGGCTTTCAGAAATGGCGTCTTCACTCCTCGCTGGATCACCAGGGAGTTGTGGTAAGTCTTTGGGGGGGGATTAAGGAAGGTGAGGGGTTTAAATTTTTATTTTGGATCAACAATCGCGATTTCCAACTTATTCAACATAGCTATGTTGAATAAGTTGGAAATCCGATCGTTTATGTCTTATCACTTTTTTAAGTTAAAAAAAAAAAAAAGTAGCGTTTTACATTTATGTTCAATACGAATGCACACCCTTAGTATTTACCTCAGCAGATCAGCAGCAATAAAGACATGTAGTATTGGTAAGTGACCTCATATGATAACTTCTGTACACTTTTTCTCCCCGAATCTTCTAGCAATTAAGTGATGTGAGGTTACAGAGTGGTGATATTTGTATTGTTAAATCTATGCTCTTGCCACCAGATTGCATGCCTCTCTTCTTTTCAATTTGTTTTTTAAATGAGTATCATGCACACATTCTTTTTCTTGTAGTACTGCTCAAGTGTCCAGCTAATAATATCACTTGACCAATTAAATTTCCCAGAATGGTAGGATCTGGGATTTTTCACATTCTGTCTTCCAATTTGAATACTGATAAGGGAATGCAGGTGCGAATATTCTGGTAAGAATATTAACCCTTGAAGCTAGAATGCTATGCCACATTCTCTTCAGGAAAATGGGAAAGGTGTCATTTTCTGGGATGAGGAGGTAATCTCTTGCCGATGTATCATTTTTATTTAGTTTGCTATTGAGCTACCATGAAAATATAATAATGCATTTCGGTCAGAGCTTGAATTCCAGTCATGGGTTTGAAGGCCCTTGCTAGTCCTGTCAGCAATGCCATGATAGGCATTTCTGTTAATTATTCTTCCGTGTGGCTTTGAAGCTTGTGCTGCTGCTTCCTGCCTACTACAGGACAAGTCGATACCAAATAGTTGTTTGTTTGTTTTTTTAATGGCAAAGAAAACAAGCAGAGAATCATACAGAACCCTGGAAGATCAGAAGATGATGAAAAAAGAACCAGCTATCACATTTTATTATTGCATTATTTTGTATCTGACTGTGTGGTGTGCTGTTCAACAAACACGCATGCGCGCACACACACACACACACACACACACGCTCACGCTAAATATACTGCTAAAAGACAGTTCATTTGCAAGCACTCTGCACAAGGCCATGATAGGTTGTGATTAATAATTCATGTTAATGCTTATTCACCAGAGGGTTTATATGCTATTATGACAGTTAATGTGGGAAACACGTGTTAATAAAAAAAAATAGTATTCAGTGAGCCTGTGTTCTTTTTTTTCTTTGGTGTCAGCTGATATAAGGACAGAGCATTAAGGTGCGGATACTTGTCTTTATGTTTCAGCAGCAGTAACTGTTTCTGTCATTAAGCCATATGTTGGCCATCAAATATTTAGCATGTAGCCCTTCCAAATGGCTTTTAAGACTCAGTGCAAACACTGCAGATTAGCAAGAGGAAAAGTGTCTAGCAATTTAGCCTTTTGCACGCTTGAGGCCCTGAGTTTCTTCCTCCGGCCATCTATTTATGCTGTACCAAAGTGCAGAATGAACACAAAAAATGCCGTATTGCATAATAGAGCAAGATGTCTTAATAGTTACAAATAAAAGCCCTTTA
Organism: Rhinatrema bivittatum; assembly: GCF_901001135.1. Taxonomy (NCBI): domain Eukaryota; kingdom Metazoa; phylum Chordata; class Amphibia; order Gymnophiona; family Rhinatrematidae; genus Rhinatrema; species Rhinatrema bivittatum. Next base: position 574,534,368 of record NC_042616.1, read on the forward strand.
CTGAAGATGTTATTGTTTTGTGTAATAAGTGATTCCATGAAAAAGGCTTATTGCATTTCTTCTTAATACTGGGAATATTAAAAAGTCCTTTGTGAATTACAGATGGCACTTGCAGTTTAAAAGTGCAATCAAGCCAAGCTAAAATAGTTCTGATTTTCAAGACTGTATGCTTTTTTTTTTTTTTTTTTAGTAACAATCCAGCTAAAAGGATGGAGACGTTTTGTTTACCTGTGATGTCAGTGATCATGTAAGCAGAGTCTCACTTTAATTCAAATCCACAGAAACAACAGTGTCAAACTGTTCATTCTTATGCACTTTGCTTCCTGGGGACTGTAAATAGGTCATAATAGTTGACATGTAAGCAAAATACTGCAATATTCACTGTGAATATCCTGAAATCCAGGCCTCTTTGCAGCCTTTAAAGACTGCTTTTGAGAATACAGATTTTTTTCCAGCAAGAATTTATATAATACCTTTGAGCCATCGAAGAGGTTAAAACAAGATATATAGAATAAAAGAAATGCCATGTTGGGTCAGATCAAGGTCCATCAAGACAAGTATCCTTCCTCCGACCAGTTCTGGAAAGAAGCAGCTGGCAGATTCAAAAAAGTAAATTTGCTTCTTGTTACTCATTGCCAGGGATAGCAATGGCTTTCGCTTGACTACCTAGCTGCTAATGTTTTTTATGGACTTTTCCTCCAGGAACTCGTCCAAGCCACTTTTATACCCCATTGTGCTGGTTTGCCTTGACCATATTTTTTGACAACAGATTCTACAGCTTCAGTATGTGCTGGGTGAAAAAATCCTTTCTACAGTTTGTTTTAAATCTGCTGGTTGTTTCATAGAATGTTTCCTTGTTTTAGTATTATTTGAAATGGTTTAGCTATTCCACCACACTCATGATTTTGTAAACTTATATCACGTCCCCGGCTCAGCCCTCTCTTTTCTAACTGTGTAGCCTCTCATCGTAGGAGAGCTGCTTCACCCCCTTTATCATTTTTTGCCCTTCTGTGCATCTCTTCTAGCTCTCATGTCTTTTTTGAGATGGGGCAACCAGAATTCCACACAATACTCAAGGTGTGGTCGAACCATGGATGAATGCAGAGGTAATAGGATATTCTCCATTGCTTTTTGGCTCATTCCTAACATTCTCTTTGCTTTTTTGACTGCCACCTCACACTGAGCTGAGAATTTCAATGTACTGAAAAGACTCCAGTGTTCTGACCCTGGCTGTTGACTGTTAATATGGAACCCAGCATTGTGCACTTGTAGTTGGAATTATGTTTTCTGTGCATCACTTTGCACTTTTAGACATTTCATCTGCTATTCATACGCCTAGACTTCTAGTCTTGTACAGTCCTTCTGCAGTTTTTCACAATCCACCCCTGTTTTAACAACTTTGAATAATTGTATGCCTTCTGCAAATTTGATTACCTTGTTCTCATTTTTCCAGATCATTTATGACCATGTTAAACCACACAGGATCCAGTGCAGATCCCTTTGGTACTCCACTAATGACCTTTTGCCATTTGGAAAGCTATTTTTAACCAGTTATCAAGCCACAATAGGACACTGCCTCCTATTCTATGACTTTTAATTTTCTGAGGAGTCTCTCAATGGAGATTTTGTCAGATGCTTTCTGAAAATCCAAATACATTATACCAACTGGCTCATGCTTCAAAAATTGGAAGGAGGATCCATCTGAAGAAAATAGGATAAAATATAAGCATTGTCAAGTTAAGTGTAAAACATTGATAAGACAGGCGAAGAGAGAATTTGAAATGAAGTTGGCCATAGAGGCAAAAACTCATAATAAAAACTTTTAAAAATATATCCGAAGAAAGAAACCTGTGAGGGAGTTGGTTGGACCATTAGATGATCGAGGGGTTAAAGGGGCTCTTAGGGAAGATAAGGCCATTGCAGAAAGACTAAATGAATTCTTTGCTTCCATGCTTATTAATAAGCACGGAATGTTCTATGTCATCTAATGGTACAACCAACTCCCTCACAAGTTTCTTTCTTCGGATATATTTAAAAAAGTTTTTATTATGAGATTTTGCCTCTATTGCCAACTTCATTTCAAATTCTCTCTTCGCCTGTCTTATCAATGTTTTACACTTAACTTGACAATGCTTATATTTTATCCTATTTTCTTCAGATGGATCCTCCTTCCAATTTTTGAAGCATGAGCCAGTTGGTATAATGTATTTGGATTTTCAGAAAGCATCTGACAACATCTCCATTGAGAGACTCCTCAGGAAATTAAAAGTCATAGAATAGGAGGCAGTGTCCTATTGTGGCTTGATAACTGGTTAAAAATAGTTTTCCAAATGGCAAAAGGTCATTAGTGGAATACCAAAGGGATCTGCACTGGATCCTGTGTGGTTTAACATGTTCCATGGTTTAACGAGATACCAGTTCTGGAGATGGCTTTCAAAGGTGATGAGTCAGATGAACTAAACCAAATCACTGTGAACCGGGAAGATGTAGTAGGCCAGATTGACAAACTAAAGAGTAGCAAATCACCTGGACCGGATGGTATGCATCCTAGAGTACTAAAGGAACTAAAAAATGAAATTTCTGATCTATTAGTTAAAATTTGTAATCTATCATTAAAATCATCCATTGTACCTGAAGACTGGAGGGTGGCCAATGCAACCCCAACATTTAAAAAAGGCTCCAGGGGTGAATCGGGTAACTATAGACCAGTGAGCCTGACTTCAGTGCCGGGAAAAATAGTGGAAACTATTCTAAAGATCAAAATCGTAGAGCATATAGAAAGGCATAGTTTAATGGAACACAGTCAACATGGATTTACCCAAGGGAAGTCTTGCCTAACAAATCTGCTTCATTTTTTTGAAGGGGTTAATAAACATGTGGATAAAGGTGAACCGGTAGATGTAGTGTATTTGGATTTTCAGAAGGCGTTTGACAAAGTCCCTCATGAGAGACTTCTAAGAAAATTAAAAAGTCATGGGATAGGAGGCGATTACAAACTGGTTAAAAGACAGGAAACAGAGAGTAGGATTAAATGGTCAATTTTCTCAGTAGAAAAGGGTAAAGAGTGGAGTGCCTCAGGGATCTGTACTTGGACCGGTGTTTTTCAATATATATATTAGGGATGTGAATCGTTTTTTGACGATTTAAAATATCGTCCGATATATTTTAAATCCTTAAAAATTGTTAGAGGCGATATATAATAGGAATTCCCCCGATTTATCATCAAAAATCGTAAATCGGGGGAAGGAGGAGGGGAAGGGGGAGGACAGGGCAAAGGTAGCGCCGGCGCCATTTTGGTTCCTGTCCCCCGACATCACGAGCATAGGAGATAACTCCCGGACCCCCGCTGGACCCCCATGGACTTTTGGCCAGCTTGGGGGGGCTTCCTGACCCCCACAAGACTTGCCAAAAGTCCAGCGGGGGTCCTGGAACGACCTCCTGCACTCGAATCGTGTTGCCGTATTGCAAAATGGCGCCGGCCATATGGCCGGCACCATTTTGCAGTACGGCAATATGGCCATACGGCCGGCGCCATTGCACCCTCGGTGCCGGTTTCATCATGGCGCCGATAGCTTTTGTCACAGGGGCTACCGGTGCCATTGGTCAGCCCCTGTCACATGGCCATCAGCGCCATCTTGTGCTCCTACCATGTGACAGGGGCTGACCAATGGTATGGGTAGCCCCTGTGACATAATATGGGCAAAGGCTATCGGCGCCTTTTTGAGTACTGGCATCAGACGGCCAGAGTGCAGGAGGTCGCTCCGGGCCCCCGTTGGACCCCCAGAGACTTTTGGCCAGCTTGGGGGGGGCCTCCTGACCCCCACAAGACTTGCCAAAAGTCCAGCGGGGGTCCGGGAGTGACATCCTGCATGCTGGCCGTCCGATGCCAGTACTCAAAATGGCGCCGATCGCCTTTGCCCTCACTATGTCACAGGGGCCGACCGTTGGTACCTGTGACATAGTGAGGGCAAAGGCGATCGGCTCCGTTTTGAGTACTGGCATCAGACGGCTGGCGTGCAGGAGGTCGCTCCCGGACCCCAACTGGACTTTTGGCAAGTCTTGTGGGGGTCAGGAGGCCCCCCCAAGCTGGCCAAAAGTCCCTGGGGGTCCAACGGGGGTCCCGGAGCGACCTCCTGTACTCCGGCCGTCCGATGCCAGTACTCAAAATGACGCCGATAGCCTTTGCCCATACTATGTCACAGGGGCTACCGGTGCCATTGGTCATCCCCTGTCACATGGTAAGAGCACAAGATGGTGCTGATGACCATGTGACATGGGCTGACCAATGGCACCAGTAGCCCCTGTGACAAAGGCTATCGGCGCCATGATGAAACCGGCACCGAGGGTGTGAGAGTGCATGGGATGGCTCCCGGACTCCCCGCTGGACCACCAGGGAGTTTTGGTAAGTCTTGGGGGGGTCAGGAGGGTGGGGGATTGTAGTTAATTTTAATTTTAATTTTAGCTGGGACACGAATAGAAATCGCCGTATTAACTCATCGGGGCGCCATAAGGCCGAATGCAACGTATCTGCTCCCCGACGAATCCGAATCACGAATGCAATGTATGGCGTCCCTCTGCACATCCCTAACCCTTGGTCTGACCCAGCATGGCAATTTCTTATGTTCTTATATTCTTACTTATGCTCTTGCCTATTTTTCTTATTTTGGTCTGTTTTCCATTTTTTGAAAGATGCCTTTTGGATTTAAATACCGCTTTCATCTCTCCATTAATCCATGATGACTGCTTGGTTTTTCTTAAGCCTTTTGAATGCATGGAATAAGTTTTGTCTCTGCTTCCATGATAGAGTTTTTAAACAATATCTATGCCTCTTGCAAATTTTTAACCTTGGCAACTGCTCTTTTTAATTTCTTTCCAACTAATTTCTTCACTCTATCATAGTCTCACTTTTTAAAGTTATATGCTGTTGTAGTAGATTTACCTAATATCCTCCCATCAGTGATTATGTCAAATTAGATTGTACTATGATCACTATTGCCAAATGACCCTACCACAGTAACCCCTTGCACCAAGACCTGCATTCCACTGGGGATAAGGTCTAAATCATCTGCTTCTCATCAGTTTTACGACCAGCTGCTCCATGAAGCAGGACCCCTTTCCCAAAATGAACATGGATTGTCATATACCAATTCTGAACTTGCATTGCATGCTTATTGCTTTGCTTACTAAAGAACAAGTTATATTTTAATGTATATATACGGTATGAGGGTGGTATGATTGTATGTGTTTTAATTAGAGATGTGCTTCGGGTTGGTATATCGTGTCAGGCTTCGTTTCGGGGCCCCCCTGCGGGAGTCTCGTTTTTCCCACCGTTCGGGGTTTTTTTTTTCCGGAGGCCCTGATTTTCAGGTTAGGGCATGCTAACTCTGCCACGTTAGGGCACACTAATGGGGAGTTAGCGCGTGCTAAACCAAAAATGAATTTTTTTCCGAAATTTCGGAAAAAAATTCAATGGTTTTTCGGTTCTCCCGAACCGTTTTGAATTAGGTAATTTCGCTGAAATTGCATAATTCAGGAAAAACAATTGCACATCCCTAGTTTTAATTTAGGTAGGATTTTGGGATTGTTATGGGGTTGTTGCCACAATGTGATGGTATAGTTTAAAATGTTAACTTATAACATTTAAGAACGTTGTAATATTTTCTTATTATATAATAAACATTTGAAATACATTTTGTAAGTAGATTTATATGAGATTCTATTTAATTCTAGATTCCTCTGTTTAGGCTGTGTTATTACTTGTTTGTTTACACTTGTTACCAGGCAGGTGGCATCGTCCCCCCCACACATTTAAAACCTTGGCAACACAAACAAGTAACTAAAAAGACAGCCAATGGGAATGGAGAAGCATAGGTTTAGCTAACAAACTGCTCCCCCGTTTGATACTTTTTAACCTGTTTGTAACATTTAAAGGTAGATTTAAAAAAAAAAAAAAATGTGGGCATCCATATGTGCGCGGTTCCTGGCATATGCACATGGACACGCAGATTTTATAACAGGCGAGTGCCGTCGAGTGCCTGTTATAAAATCGGATACCTGTGCGCACATGCGTGCCTGATTTTGTATTGGCGCATCCATGTGCACGCTGGTGCCCACTCTTGCATGTGTGTGTGTGTGTGTGGGGGGGGGGGGGGGCGGGGGATATTTTTGAAAAAAACACGCGGTGACGCGAGAAAGCCTGTCTCAGTTCCCTCCCAGTCTGCTCCATGTTTCCACATTTTGTTAGTGTGCTCTATCGCAAATAATGTGCACTATTTAGAAAGTGCGTACTAACCAGAAATGGACAGTATTGCACACTTACAAGTACATTTAAAAAACACCCACGCGTGCAAAAACATTGGGAGATACACGCATGGCCGCGCCAAGCGCATTTTAAAAACAGCCCAATAAAGGAGCGGACTGGGAGGGAACTTTATTATACCCCTTTCTACTCTGCCTCCCTTTTCCCTTCTCCTCCGTTACCCAAAAAAATCCCTTTCCCTACCTATTTTTTAAATTTTGGAACTTACTTCATCTGAATAGATGAAGTAAGTTCCGTGCACCGGCCAGCTGCCAGCTCACGCTTCCCCAGGACAGCACAAAATGGCGTGCCCAGACCCTGACCCTGGTCCGCCCCTTTTGTAAACTCTGGCTCTTCTGTGTATATATTATGACGTACGCGCATGGCTGGGCTGTTTTTAAAATGCGCTTGGTGCGGCCGTGCATGTATCTCCCAATGTTTTTGCACGCGTGGGGTTTTTTAAATGTACTTGTAAGTGTGCAATACTGTCCATTTCTGGTTAGTACGCACTTTCTAAATAGTGCACATTGTTTGCAATAGAGCACACTAACAAAATGTGGAAACATGAAAATTTCAGCCAGTTTTCTTTTGTTTCATGATATAAACGAAATGAAATGGACAATTTAGTCAGCATTGTTTGTTTTGTTAAAAATGAAAGTACATGCCAACCTCTCATACGTGGATTTTTATCTGTAAGGCTCCATAGTGCATTTTGTTTTTTGCAGGACCTTTATCCTGGTTGACTCTGTCATACTTTAAATATAGTGCCAGATGATAAGGGAAGTTTGGAATCCTTTATATCTGTGTACTTTTTATTTAAATCCATCCAAGCTACCTTTAGCACAGCCTCTCTATTGGGATTTTCTTTCTTTCCTCCAAGTTATGTACATCTGAATGATTATCTGCTTTCTCCTATGGTCTAGTTTAAAAGCTGCTCTATCTCCTTTATAAATGATAGCATCAGCAGCTGGATTCCAGCTTGGTTAAGGTGGATCCCATCCCACAGGAATAGGCTCCTCCTTCCCAAGAATATTCCCCAGTTCCTAGCAAAACTAAAGCTTTGTTCCCTGCATCATTATCTGATTCATACTTTGAGGCTCTGGAGCTCAGCCTGCCTCTGGGTACTGTGTATAGAATGGGGAGAATTTCTGAGAATGCAACCTTGGAGGTTCTGGATTCCAGTTTCCTACCTAAAAGCTACAATTTAGCCTCCAGATTCTCCCCAGCACTCTCTAAAATGCTATCTGGGTAATGCATAAGATCCACTCCCTTCCCACCAGGCAGGAAAGTTACTAAGTGATCCTCATGTCTACCAGTCAGTTAGCTATCTTCATTCCTAATGATCAAATCACCTACTACAATGGCATGCCTAACACTTTCCTCCAGGGCAACATACTTCTGGAGACGTATTCTTAGTCGGGCCGATACAATACAGTGCGCTCCGGTGGAGCGCATTGTTAGCCCGGGTTTGGCCGTGCGTTTTCGATGCGCTAGCTTTACCCCTTATACGGCGCTGGCGCTAGCTTTACCCTTTAAACGGCGCTGGCGTTAATTTCTGCCGGCGCTGGGGAAGTGTACAGAAAAGCAGAAAAACCTGCTTTTCTGTACACCCTCCGACTTAATATCATAGCGATATTAAGTCGGAGGCCCCAAAATTTAAAAATGTAAAATTTAAAAAAAATAAATTTTAAATCGGCCCGCAGCCCGCGGGTCGGAAGACGGACGCTCAATTATGCCGGTGTCCATTTTCCGAACCCGTGGCTGTCAGCGGGTTTGAGAACCGACGCCGGCAAAATTAAGCGTCGGCTGTCAAACTCGCTGACAGCCGCCGCTCCTGTCAAAAAAAGAGGCGCTAGGGACGCGCTAGTGTCCCTAGCGCCTCTTTTTACCGTGGGCCCTCATTTGCATACTAAATCACGCGCACAGGAGAGTTGCCTGTGCGTGCGTCGGGAGAGCGGGCGCTCACCTCGGAGTGCCTGCTCTTCTGCGGGTTTTACTGTATCGGCTTGAGTGTGAAATAAGGCATCAACTGTCAAGGAGGCCTTAGGTATAGGAGTAAATAACCCTGAAAAATTAAAGTGCGTGAAAAAAAATTGTCTGTGCTATTATCTTATTCCTCGCCATGATTTATTTTCCTCCTCCTCCTCCCTGAATTTCTCCAGGTTCCAGTGTTTTTGTATTTGAAAGCCAGGATATTAATTTTTTGTTACAACCAATAGAAAAGGTATGTGTAAAATGTTGAGAGGAGAAGAATGTGGCTTCAGTGGCATACAAAAATCTGACAAAAAAGATCAGCATCTGAATGGAGCCTGCTAACATGTTTTTTTGCAAAATGTGAAAAAATGCAAAATAAAAATCATTTTTTAAAACAAATAAGGGTAACTCTGGATTGAGGCCAGCTGAGGAAGAAATGGGGCCAAGAAAAAGTCAAGCTGATATTTGGAGAGCTGCATGATGTAGATGTGCTTTCTGCCCACAGTCAGATGAGGATAAAGGCATATTGATAAGAAATGACAGTAGTTAAAATCTTCAGAATCCAGAGCCTATGACAGCTACTATAATAAGCCAGGAATGTGCCTGTTTTTCTATGAGACTAATCATTTCCGAGCCCTCCTCATCTCCATTCTCTTCAAATGTGCTCAGCTTTATTAGTCTGATGTCATCGGTGTTGGACGCTTTATACGGGGGTGTGGAAAGATAAGACTTTGTAATTGTCAAGGAAACTATTGTCAGCACTTGAATTCTGATTTCTGAATACCAAGAAACTTCATACTGTTTTGGGTTAGGATAAAGCTTCACAGGAATACAAGAATCCCTAAAAAGTCATCTTCACAGAAAAGAATTATTAAACCCATATTTTTTAAAAACAATTATTTACTGTTTATATCATGAGGATGTAAAGACTCAATAATTTAGTTTGTTTTTTTAATTTCAGGTGATCTTTTGTTGGTTTTTTTTGGATCATTTTATATATATTGTTTTGGTTTGATTCATTTTCTGAACCAAAAAAACCCCTCATTAAAATCACATCCCCCAAACAAAACCACAAACTGGAATGGGCCTCCCCAACGCCTTCGACCTACCTGGGCACCTCCAACCCCCCTCAAAGGTGCACTTTATACAGTACACAACAGCATGATAAAAGAGGGATGTTTGTTTCTTTTTCACAAATGTGAAAATCTTGAGAAATGAGGCCATTTTCAATTCATTCTAAATGAAAACTGAAAATGGCCTCTCCTGAAAAGACCCCAAAATTTTAGGGAATTTTCTTTTTTTTTTTTTTAATAAAGTTTTATTTTTAACCATTCTCAAATACACTTAGGTTCACTGTTTAACAGATATCAACATCTTTCATAAACAAAACTGAGAGAGCTAGGAGGTCCATCCTTTGAGAACATATTTCTGAAATACAATCTGTAACCTCTGACCAAAAGGACCGTACCTGCTGACATTCCCATCACGTATGCGCATAGGTTCCCTCCCGCCCCCTCCCCTTCGGCACACTCTTTCCCAGGTGTACTAAATTCAGCAAAAAAAACCCGGGAGTGCTGACATTCTGTGTATCTACTTATGTAGCAGCTCTTGCCTTTCATAAGTCTTTGGGACCTTCTCCAAATAGATTTCTAGTCTTTGCCATCCCAGTCCCTTATGTGGGAATTTTCATTTTGATATCAAAAAATGTCATCCCCAAGGCCTTTCACCTCCTGCCCCCCAAACCTCTGAAGAAAGATTCAGAAACTGGGTCCAGCCCAGCTGGCTAGTATCATTTTTGTAAGACTCCATAGAGGCAGGAGCAATCGCTCCTGCCCTTTTCTGGGTGATCGCCCTTCCCCCAATGAAGGGAGGTCCCGAGCCTGAAAGGTTCTTCAGTGGGAATTCTAGGGGCCAGGGAAGGGCCCCAACTGGAAAATGTTCAGGGCAGATGGGGAGGCCCATGCCCCGAAGCTGGCTTTGCAGGGCAGGAGGGGCCCTGGCAGGCTCTGGCTTGACTCTGCTCGGGCCTCGAATCTTTATTGAGAGGGGGGTGAAAGTCCTCTGGAGGTCCTTTGCTTTTGTACGAAAAGCACAAATACCTGAAAATATTCAAGATTTTTGTAAGAGACGATATGAACCAAACATGGTTTCATTTGTGCTGTTTTTGACATTGTGAAAAATGAATACACATCCCTATTATGTTATGCTGTTTATGTATTGTAGAAAATTCAGCAGCAAGGTCCAAGGTCCTAATCATAAAAATCAGTAGAGACTTAAGGTTGAGAACTAGGAGGTTAAATGCTCAAGGTTATATGTAAGTTGTGGAAGTGAGATTTCCATCTATGGGGCATATTTATTAAAGGATGGATGAACAAACCGGGGGGGCTTGAAGAATCCTGAAGGGGGCACACCAGTTGCCCAATTAAGCAAGAAAAAAATGGCTGCATTGTTGAGTCTTGGTGCTGTGGAGACACCTCAAACTCAGGAGGGAGAGAGCTGCCAGAACAACATAGCACATCCTTGTAAGCATGCCATGGCTTCGCCTGCATCTCTTTTTTGTGGGCCAGAGAGAGGAGGCACTTCTGCTGTGACAGGCCCAGGTGTGATGCTGCTTACTCTGTGGCAGAACTGGAGATGGGAACAGCCTCTTCAGGCCTCAGCTCAGCAAGAGTTCCTGTTGCTGCTGCCAGGTCTCTACCCAAGGAGAGAGAGCACAGTCGTTGCTGGGAGTAAAGAAGCGGTGAGGTTGGGGAAAGGATGGTCAAATACGCCAGAGGGAATATGGACGTGGAGGAGAAAGAGAGAGGAGGTGGGGGAAGGGACCATAAAACCAAATAAAAAATGGAGAAAATAAATAAAGATGAGCAAACCAAGAAAAATACAAAAATGGAAAAATAAGTGAAATCAGTTAAAAAAATAAAAAAATTGGACAGGGTGGGATGGAATTTTTCTTAGCTTCTATAAAATGTTGGCTGGTATCTTAGTTGTTTTTTTTAAAACATTTCCAGCCCTTATCACTTGTGTCTGGGTGTGCTGTGGAATGGGTCTGTCTGTATTTGTGGTCTGTGTTTCTGTGTGTGATGCACTCTGTCTGCCTGTATCTCTCCTCCTGTCTGGGTGTGGTGTATCTGCCTGTGTTGGTCTGGATGTTTTACTTCTAGGTCTCTCTCTGTGTCTGTCTGTCTGGGTTTGTCTTCTCTCTGGGGGTGTTATGCCTGTGTTCTTCTGTCTAGGTGTGGTATGTTGTCTTTGTGCCTGTGTAGATGTTGAGTTTCCATCTTTCCGGGGGGGGGGGGGGGGGGGGGGGGGGGGGGGGGGGGGGGGGGGGCGGGGGTGTCTGCGTTTCCATGTGAGGTGTCTGTCTCTGCCTGGGAATAGGGTAACTGTGTCTGTTTGTGGGGTCTCTGTGTCTGTCTGTCTGGGTACTATATATATATATATATCTTGGGGGTCCCAACCAATAGCAAGAATGGAAAGGGGGCCGCAGCTCAAAATGTTTGCTCACCCTTATATTAAAGTATAGGATAAGCATTTACCATACACTGCAAAATAGTTGGGCGGATGGGCTGACGAGATCGGCCAGGTTTGTCTATCTGCTGTGAAAACTGCACTGTGTGCAAAGGTTCTAAAATGCTACCTAAAACCCACTGAAACGAATGCAGCTACAGTAGAATATACAGTTTTCTCCCAAATGAAGAAACTTGTGGTAACTGGTGCAATATGTTTTTTTTGGGGGGGTCATTACTGCGAAAATATATAGAGAGTACCTTGGAGGAAGCTATGCTGGTATTAGTTTCCTTGAGCCACATCAGTCTGACAAGGACAGCACTAGTTTCTGCCTGGGATTGAGAGGGAAAGAGTTATTTAACTTGGGCTACCCAGAAAGTGGGAGGTGGGAGAGTCCTTATGTGCCCTTCCCCCATTCTCTCTTCCTGCTTCCAAATTCTCTTTCCCCCAAGATCCATGATCCTCAGGCAACCCCCTCTTTTCCTTTTCCACTTCCCGCCGCTGGTCAGCAAGAGAAGAGTGGGGACTTCATAGCTGACTCCTGCTGGATGCCCCTTCTACTGTGCTGTCCATTGCGTTTTGGTTTGAGCAAGTATGGGGCACTGTGCTGATCAAGTAGGGGAAGAGGTTTGGAGAGGAGAGAGGCCCCGTGGGCAAACCTGTGCCACCCCCTTACTCCCAGACTACTTCCTGCCAGCGCAGTTTAATGATGAGGTAAAAGGAGGCAGCTAAGACTGAAAGGGCATTGTTAAAAAAAATGGAAAGCAGACCCAAATGATGTAAATAGGCACGAGCACAATAAGCACTGGTGAATTAGATGTAAAGCAGTAACTAGTAAGACAGGCCAAGAGAGAATTTTAGAAGAAGCTTGCCAGAGAGGCAAAAGCTACTAATGAAATGTTTTCAAGTATATTCAAATCAAAAAGTCTATGAGGAAGTCGGTTGGACTGCTAGATGATCGAGGCTCAAAAGGGGTGCTCGGGGAGGACTAGGAAATAGTAGAAAAACGGAATGAATTCTTTGCCTCTGGGTTTACTGAGGAGGATGCTGGAAACATACCCACACCTTAAACAATCTTTAATTGTGGAGATTTTGAACATTTAAAACAAATATTTGTGACAATGCAGGATGTAATAGATCATATTGACAAACTAGAGAGTAACAAATCACTGGGAATGGATGGCATCCATCCCTGCTTTCTAAAAAAAAAAAAAAACCTACAACATAAAATTGCAAACCTGTTACTAGGAATCTGTAATCTATCATTTAAAACAGCCACGATACCTGAAGACTATAAGGTAGCCAATGTGACTCAGATTTGTAAAAGATGCTACACGGGTGATGAGGGCTAATGTAGGCCATTGAGTCTGAATTTGGTTTTGGGCTAAATGGTAGAAACCATTCTTAAAATAAAAATAATTGGCCATATAGGTAAGAGATGGGTTAATGGGGAGGCGTCAACATGGTTTTAGCAAGGAGAAGTCTTGTTTTACCAGTCTTTTAGATTTTTTTGAAGAATTAAATAAACATGTAGATAAAGGTGAGCTGATTGATATAGTGTATTTGGATTTTCAGAAGGCATTTGACAAAGTCCCCCAAGAGAGACTCCTCAGGAAATTACAAAGTCATGGTATAGGTGGCAGTGTTCTACTATGGAAGTCTTGTGCTGTCTAACACAGTGGTTTTCAATAGGTGTGTTGCGAGGTCCTGGGAAATGTCGCAGGGCCAGGAGGAGGCTGCTCTCTCATTAGCCCAGCTGGGAGTTTGTTGACTTCTTTATTGGGCCTGACAAGAGGCTACCTTCACTTCTTCTCCTCTTTCTGTCCCGGTGGGAGGCTGTTCCCTCCTTCATTCAGATGAGAGCGAGACCCTGCCTACTCCTGCTCTTCTAGGCCTGACGTGAAATCAACTTTATCTCCCCCTGCTGGGCCTGTGAGTGATGCTGCTGATGCTCTCTTCACCCTGTGGAGGGGGGGGGGGGGGGGAGATTGGGGATGCTGGGCAGGGAAAGGTGGAAGAGAGAGGGAGTGTGGGAGCTGCTGAGCAGGAAGAGGTGGGAAAGTGGGGGTTGGGGAGGAAGGGGGCAGGGAGAGTCAAGCAGGGGAGAGGAGGAGCATAGGGAAGAGGATGGGGGGTTGGGAATGCTGGGCAGGGATGTGAGTGTGAGGGGATGATTGAAAGGGAAGGATTAGGAGAACTGAGGGATGATGGGGCATGGAGGGGGAGTGATGGGGTGCCAGAGCCATAATATGTCAGTCTGGGGAAATAAAGGTAAATAAAGGATGGGTATTCACTCTTTAAAACAATACTAAAACAAAGGGACACTCCATGAAACTAACAACCAGCAGATTGAAAACAAATAGTAGAAAGTATTTTATTATTTGGCGCATAACCAAACTGTGGAATCTCTTTCCAGAGGAAGTGATCAAGGTGACTAGCATAAGGGGTATGATGGGGTGTATCGACAATTCCCTCAGTCTACCTTAAGGAGCCTGGTTCAGAATTTGAACCCAGTCCTCCTTTTAAGGCAGAATGCCGCAAGGGAGTCTGGGTGAAGGGTGGGTTGTTCCTTTCACCCTGCCATAAGAGCCCATGCGTAGAAAGGTTGAGAAGGTCCCAGGGAAGTGGTAGGACCTCCTGGTACTGCTGCATAGAGTATTATATACCTGACAGTTGTGCCTGATGCAAGGTGAGCTACTATTTTGGTTTCTGTAATTGTGAAAGAATGTAAATAAATACTTACATCAGAATTGGACTAGTCAAGACTTGTGTTCCTGGGCTGTTCCTGAGGGCACAGCAGGCCCGAATACTCTACAGGGGATTTAAAGAGGTTTGGACAAGTTCCTGGAGGAAAAGTCCATAAAACATGGTTAGCAAGGTATGGGAAAGTGATTATTATCCCAGGGATACTGAGTAACAGGAAATAATTCTACTGAGATCTGCTGGGTACTTGTGACCTGGACTGGCCACTGTCAGAGACTGGATGCTGGGCTTGATGGACTTTGCTATGACTAAGAATGTTGTTTCTTATATTCTTATTTCCTTGTGCTACTTTTTAAAATTTATTTTGTTCCATGGACTGTTTGTCCCTATTGTTTTAGTACAGGGTGGGAATGGAGGAGTGGGAAGGAAATTAACTATTTTCTATTACCATTGACAAGATATCTTACCGTGGTGCTAATTTGCATATACTCAGGCCTGTGTTTACTGCATGTGGTAAATTTGGAGGGTTTCCCATGGTAACCCTCCAGAGTAACTGTATTTTAATACCTACTCCTCTAACAAGCTAATTTTAAAATGAGCATGTGTGTGCCCAAATACATGCGTATCGGCATGTGAGCGGAGATATGCTTGAATTTTAAATCACGTGCAGGCATGAATTAAAATACACCTACCTCGCATATGTATGCTCTTAATTTTATGAGGTTATTCGAGCAAACCTTCTCATATCTCTCATATGACTTTGCCAGCTTTAATGAACATATGTAACTGGATTTTAAAACAAACTCCTGTGAGGGACATTCAGAGTTTTTCAAATTTGTCCACCAGTTTGCCCAGTCAATCTCGAGTTCATCTAGACCCCTCTGGTTCTTCATCCTGCATGCCTCCCCCCCCCCCCCCCCCCAATTCTCCTGGACCCTCACCCTGTCGGGTAAGCCCAAAACCACAAGATCTGCAGACCTGCTCATCATCAGGAGCAGCAGTAAACTTACTTGGCTTACAAGCTGCCATGCGCCGTGGACTCCAGTTTTAAAATACGGAGTTGTGCGCATGACTGTAGATCCCACCCCAGAATGTCCGTGCCCTGTCCCCAGCTCCAGCTCTTTTCCGTCCCTTTTGTGTTTATACGCATGTAATTTCTGGCTTTTAAAATAAGCGATGGTTGTGCGCGGCATAAACACTTGCATAGGTGGGCATTCTAGTGCAAGCAATGCTTTTAAAATTAACTCCTAAGTAAATTTTATAGTTAAATTTTCAAACAACTTGTCTATACTACCAGAGAAGGTATAGAATTTACTGTTCTTAGAATAGAGTAATGCATATGTTGTTGCTTAACCTTAGCTGCAGTGCACCGTTTTCATTCTTAAGAAACTTTAGTAAAAGTTAGAAGGATGTATGTGCTATAATTTCCAGCACAAAACTAGAAAATAAGAATTAAATTCAAACAGATATGCTACAAATTACAGCCATGTGCAGATGATGATGTTTAACAGATAGCGGGCCATATCTATCCAAAGGCTTCGTCTGGGTAACCTTTTGAGTTAGTGGGACACAATCTGAGACGTTGAATATTTATTACCTCTAACCAGCTAAGTTTTGTCCAGGTAAATCATTAGCTGCACAAAACTTAGCCAGATTCAAAAAGGTGGTGTTGGGGCATTCTGTCGGTGGGCTTTAAGCTTTACTATCTATCTATCTATCTATCTATTTATTTATTTATTTACATACATACATACATATTTATTATCCACCTTTTCAAATAAGAAATTCACTCAGGGTGGTATAGAATATTTTAGGAAAACCAATATACAGTCTGAGACCAATAGATGTTGCAATTTCTAATACTAGCAAGGACTAAGCTTCAAAGTTTAGCTGGTAAGCACTGATATTCAGTGTTCTGCAGCTAAAATTAGCCTGGTAAGTCTGATTAGAAAAATTGCTGTACTGGGGTAACTCTACTTGGGTAACTTTAAGCCAGGTATGTTCAGCTAAATAATTACCTGGCTATATCCAGCTGAATATGCAAATAATGTTCCCAAGATGAAATTCCCCAGGTAAAGTTCTTGCTCACCAGCCCATGGTGAGCAAGAACTTTATATGTCATCATTTCTTAGTAAATGATGACATATCATTTTTGTCTAAGCAGTTCAGTAAAAAAAAGAATAAAATATACATGTTGCTTCTGGGAGTCTGTGGTGCAGTACTGAAAGGCACTGTAGAAAGCTCGAGTTTTAATTGCATTTTGCCCTTTAAATCATTTCTTTGTTCATTCATAAAACTCTGCATTGATGTGTTTTAGATCGTCCTCTCACAAAGTTTCGTACAGAAACACTTAGCAGAAGTCAGCGCCTGTTTTTAATTGATCTTTCTGGGTGCACAGTGATTCAATTCTGAGTGAAATCATAAATTCCAGCTAGTGGCTGGTTGACAGATTTGTCTCTCAGCTTAGCATTTTAGGTTTCTCTTAACACCATACTGACATACACAGGTTGTGTGCTTGTTTTATTTAAAACAAAAAAACAACCAGAAAGAATTTGAAAAGTGAACGTTACTTACATTGGCCTTTTCAAAGACCAAATAAGTTATGCTTGAGCAGCAGTGGTTTCGCCTTCAGTTTCAACACGAATGGAGGCTGATTTTTGAAAGGAATTTTTCTTCTCCTTTTTGGCTTTGACAAAAGCCTTTCATAAATGAGGCCCTTCAGTGCATATTCACTTCACAACTATAAAGGGAAAAAAAAGATTTAATGTGCAAACCAACTGCGCCAAAGCAATCTTTACTTTTCCAGAATACCTATCTTTTAAAACTTGATAAAGTGCCCATTTTCTTCTGCTCTTGACCAGTAGAAGAGCGCTTTGGCCATATTATATTGACTGGCAGGGGGCGCTGCTGTGTCATCTCTCTGCTGAGGGACTACCTCCTGCTCCTCTGTTCTTCCAGGCAGCTCCAGCTCTTGCTTTTGATCTGAAGTGGGGGGTGGGGGTGGGGGGGGGGAAGGATTGATTTCAGAGTGGTTAAAGGACACATTGCAGACTGCTTATAGTGCCGTAGAGATGTTTCTGGAGCAGATCAGTAGGACCATTGTTGTTTGAATATAGTAAGGGTATTTTCCAGCTGGCAAGCTATATCACTGCTGCATGCCTCCAAGGAAGTTCGTGCACTCACAACTGAAGTGCTTCTTTTTTTGTTGACAGGGTTCTACTGCATGACTGAATGCAGTAGAAATATGAAATTCTGTGTTAAAACTGAACAGTGCAAAAGAAAATTTCTTTCATTTTTGCCACAAATTAAAGCATAAAGAGCAAACAGGGTGGTTCAAAGTTCACATATAAATCAGTGTGGTTACCATGTTAGTTCAATTAGTGCCTGATTTATTAAGCATTTAACCAATAGACACAAAATGGGAGAAACGTCTTCATAAATCAGGCCCTTAGATATGGAGAATTAAAGGTCAGTGCACAAGCTGTAGGTGAGATATTTTTACTAGACTGACAATACATTTGTGACTAGCTATTGAGATTTATGTTCCTTTCATCAGATGAATGCAAAGCTAGTCACTGAGGGACCGATATTTTATTCAGCCACACCTCTGAATATACTCTGTTTTCTTATAGTTAGCTAGGTAAATTTATCTGTCTGATTTTAGGACAGCCAAAAAGGACAGGGGGAACAAACATGCAAATTAGAGCCCGTGGTAACAAGAGGCGCTAGGGACACTAGCGCGTCCCTAGCGCCTCTTTTTTGACGGAAGCGGCGGCTGTCAGCGAGTTTGACAGCCGACGCTCAACTTTGCTGGTGTCTGTTCTCAAACCCGCTGACAGCCACGGGTTCGGAAACCGGATGCCAGCAAAATTGAGCGTCTGGTTTTCAACCTGCGAGCCGCGGACTGATTTTACTTTTTTTTTTTTAAACTATTTTAAACTTTTAGGACCTCTGACTTAATATCGCCATGATATTAAGTCGGAGGGTGCACAGAAAAGCAGTTTTTACTGCTTTTCTGTGCACTTCCCTGGCACAGGCAGAAATTAGCACTTACCTTTGGGTAGGCGCTAATTTCTGAAAGTAAAATGTGTGGCTTGGCTGCACATTTTACTTACTGAATCGCGCGGGAATACCTAATAGGGCCATCAACATGCATTTGGATGTTGCGGGCGCTATTAGTTTCGGGGGGGGGGGGGGGGGGGGTTGGACGCATGTTTTCGATGCGCTATTACCCCTTACTGAATAAGGGGTAACAGTGCGCTGCACAGTATCGGCCTGTAAGAGAGGGCATTATGAACTTGAGCTGAGGTTTGTGGGTTGGGGTGGTTTCTGGAGGGCAATTTTACATGCACAGTCATCTGTATGAACAACACAGTTACCATCAGTGAAGATTTAATGTGATTTGGAGTGATGAAAGGTGAAAGAAGAGTAGAACTCCGTGCCCTTTCCTTTTCTTTTCCCCCTTCTTTATTTAGTAATCTCTTCATATTATGCCCTTTTCTGTTGTAATTATCATCCTGAATTGTGGCAATTTTATCCTCTCTTGGTCACATTTACAGAATTAAGCAGATAGCTTTACTGGTTCAGTCTGACTGAATGAAAATGTGTCTTGCCCTTGTCAGAGTGTATCAGATGGCTAAGACCTGGCTGTGAAAGAGCAAGTTGCCTTTAAACTTATGAAAAAACACAGGTCTTGTGAGTGGGCTTTATGCCTCAGTCAGACAAATTGTTCTCATTGCAGTTGTGGGGGATCTGTTTATTGCTAGGGAGGGAGATGCAGAATTTAGGGATCCCTTTTGATCTAGATGACACCTTATAGATTAACCAATGAGTCCACCTCATCAGGTGCATGGTCATTGAGCTATATTCATTAGATCGTCGGCTTGCTCAGCATTTTATAAACTTCACCCCACCAGATTGAAATATCTCTTTTCATCTCCTGAAATGAAGTCTGTGATGAGGTCTACCCAATTCCTCAATAAAGACATTCCAAGTTTTTTTGTTTTGTTACAAGTTGTCAGTATTATGATCACATGCCAGCTTTAAAAAGTCTTCATTGCCTCCCTGCCAACTTGTGCATTAGATTTCAAGAATTCACTCTTATTTTTAAAATAAAATTTATCATGAAAGCTTGGTGCTCGAAGATTATGTTTTTAGGTTAACCATTCATTCATCAGGGCAATCCATTCTCTTCCTTAACATCTTAAAAATGAGCCCATCTGACTGAAACTGGCTCTCTCGCTGTTTCTCAACAGCCTGCCAAAAGTGGTGGTGTTCTCCCTCCAGAAATTTAGACAAGAAATGAATTATTTTTCCTTTCTTTTTCTAGAGACTTTTAACCACTAAAATTAATTTAATTGGAAGTTGTTGTTGCGTTCATGCCTGTTCTCGCCCTCTCCACTCTCTCTACCTCTGAGGTGACTCTCTTCGGCTCTGATGGACAGATGCTGCCGCGGCTTCTCCTCACCACTTCTCCCCGGAGTCCCCGGGCTGGTCTGACACTACGGATCTGCCATGTTCCTGATGAAAATAAGGGCGCGCGCGCTCCAGAGTTTGTACTGGCAAGGGCGTGAACCTTGGGGCCGCTCTCCTGTAGTGACGTCATCCGCTTCCAACTTAAAAGGTCTTCATAAGAAGATAAGAACATAAGAAATTGCCATGCTGGGTCAGACCAAGGGTCCATCAAGCCCAGCATCCTCTTTCCAACAGAGGCCAAACCAGGCCACAAGAACCTGGCAATTACCCAAACACTAAGAAGATCCCATGCTACTGATGCAATTAATAGCAGTGGCTATTCCCTAAGTAAACTTGATTAATAGCCATTAATGGATGTCTCCTCCAAGAACTTATCCAACCTTTTTTAAACCCTGCTTCACTAACTGCACTAACCACATCCTCTGGCAACAAATTCCAGAGCTTAATTGTGCTTTGAGTGAAAAAGAACTTTCTCAGATTAGTCTTAAATGTGCTACTTGCTAACTTTATGGAGTGCCCCTTAGTCCTATTATCTAAAAGAATAAATAAATTCACATTTACCCGTTCTAGACCTCTCATGATTTTAAACACATCTATCATATCCCCCCCTCAGCCGTCTCTTCGCCAAGCTGAACAGTCCTAACTTCTTCAGCCTTTCCTTATAGGGGAGCTGTTCCATCCCCTTTATCATTTTGGTCGCCCTTCTCTGTACCTTCTCCTTCATACTATGCGAAGGAGAAGGTACAGAGAAGGGCTAGAACGGGCAATTTGCTACTACGAATTGAGTTAGCAAGGAGGAAACTTCTCTGCTGCTCTGCCTCCACAAACTTACCAAGGGATACCCGCTCCTCGGGGGCCCCGCTCTCTCTTCTTGATTTCAGACTGCTAAGACAGGATCTGGTACTCGCTCCTCGAGGGCGTTCGTCCCTGAAAGCTCAGAAGACTCCTTACTGCCTGGAAGCAATCGCAGACGTGAACACTGTGAGTTCTATTACAGATAGGAATCAGTACTCGCTCCACGGGGGCCTATGCTCCTAATCTCTGAAGACTCCCTTCTGTCTAAGACGTTATCACAGGTACGGAGATTGTGAGTTACTATTGCAGATTGCTCCACGAGGGCCTATGTTCCTAAAACCCTTCACAGACTCTCTTCTATCTCAGAAGCTATCGCATACCTATTTCTGGTACATTACTATTTCATATTGCAGATAGGAACCGGTACTCGCTCCACGAGGGTCCATGTTCCTAAAACCCTTCACAGACTCTCTTCTATCTCAGAAGCTATCGCATACCTATATCTGGTACATTACTATTATAGATTACAGATAGGAACTGGTACTCGCTCCATGAGGGCCTATGTTTCTAAAACTCTCCAAAGACTTTCTTCTATTCCAGAAGCCATCTCATGCACAGATATTGTGATTTCTTATTCCAGACTGCATATAGGAACCAGTACTCGCCTACGACTCCTGTTCCTGAATATACTGAAGACTCTCTGTTGCATAGAAGCCATTATAGATATCTACAATTGTGAGTGTATCATCTACTACTGGTTATGTATCCAGCATACCCTGTCTACTCACTACCTATAGACTCTCTCTACAGCTCAGCAACCCAGAGATCACAGTTCTAATATCTGAGGGACTTCAGGCCTTCCTGGGCATATCAACTCACTACTGCCACCTCTGGTGGTTCTATTTCCTGTCTAATAAAGAGCTATCTGTGTTTGTCTCCATACTCCAGCCTAGCCTGTGGTCCCTCCCAGGATATCCTCCTGGGGGCACTGCCATCTGCCATCGGTCCAAGGATTCACCAATTTCCACTAAGTGTTTATTCCTTACACTACTAGAGCAGTATCATACAGACTGCCACACTGTGGGAGCCAACCCACAACAGATTATTGACCCCGCCTATGGAGTATAACAGATTGCTAGCTCCTCCCCTTGAGGGAGCAGCATTGATCAGATTACTCACTCCTCCTCTCTGGAGGAGGTGATCCATAACAGATTGCTAACTCCTTAGCAGATTCACAACAGATTGCTAACTCCATCCCCCTGGCGGCATGATCAATAACAGATTGCTAACTCCGCCCCCCTGGTGGCGTGATCAACATCAGTTGTCTATAGATTTTGGGTTTGAGAGAACAATGGGCAAGATTGTTGGTTATTTATGAAGCTGATCCTTTGGTATTTTAATTATTATTTTGTTCATGTGATGATTGAGCTGTTTATTTTGTCATTTGTTATTGTCTTAAGTCGGTTATAATTGTTGTAGCTGCCACATTGCGGGTCCACCTGAATAGTTTGTATACATGTGGTGAGGTGACTTATACTCATGAACACTGGTATAGTAAGATGAAATGTATTAATTTATATGCTTTTTTATGCACATTGCTTGGAACTCAACTAGAATTTAAGATAGAGCAACAAATATATTTTTTTAAACTAAATTGTCTGTGTCAGATATTGTTTTGTGTTTTTAATACTGCAATCTGCTGAGATAATTTCTTGGATTGACCAAATATAAAAGTTTTCTATATGAATAATAAACATTCACAAAAACTACATTGTTATGACTAACATAAATGTACAAAATTCAGGAAATAGTGTGTGGCACCATAATTTGGCACCTTTTTCCACATTCATGATATCACAAATGAAAATAATTTGAAACAAAATATACAATTGGGTGTAACGGAGGTTTCTCTGTTAAGATTCCAGATGCCCATATACTAGTCCCCATTTTTTTCTGTCAATGTGCCGGCCTCATTCATCCCCTCTCTAATTCTTCTCCCAAATTCCTTTCTTTGTGACTTTGTCTCTTCCCCATGGATCTGTTTCCTGTGTCTCATACATTTCTTTTGCTTCTACCTTCCCGTAACTCTTTTAATCTGTGTGTCTAACCAAAGGAAAATAAGTGTGTCTGCAATTTTGAAACTAATTGACATAACCCACATGGCGAGTGATTGACATTTGCTGGGGTTCTCTTGCTTGGGGCTGGGGAACTTCATTTCATTGACAGCATCGCATGGTGTATTATGCATTTCTGCAGTTTTTAACGGAGAAACCTCAAAGATGATTGTCTCATGTAAAGAAGACAAGATCAATGTATTTTTGGCCTGTTAGCATTTTATAGATGAGAGAAGAATTGGGCTTAGCAAGTATCAATGACTCTGTTTTCTGCTCTTAAAAATGAAAGCTTAAAGGGAGTAAATTTTCAGAGGCTTAGCGAGAGCTGCGCATATTCAATGAGAAGTTATGTAGGTAGATTTTCTGAATTTGCATTGATGAATTTTTAGCTGCCTGAAAGTGCATGCATACTTTTAACCACATAAGCTGATCTTCGATCACAATATATGCAGATTCTTTGGGTTTGACAGCTGGTTGGATTTTTGCAGGCTAAAATATATGCAGGTAGTTTCACAGGTAGGCGCTATATTGAAAATGTACCCCAAGATGCATTTGCTATCTCCTTCTTCCTTTCCTGCTGAAACTTGTGATATCATGAAACAAACATTGTGAAAGTCTTGTGCTCAGAATGATGAAGAAATTGGCTTGATTAATTGTGCCACGACGGGATTATCTGCACTTTATTTTATCTTTTAAGAAAACTGATTTCCTCTACATAAAAATTTTAATTTGATTCTCATGCATTGTGAGGTGGCAGTCTATAGGTCATCATAACTAATACTTAGGGCTTCTGATACTAGGTGTTTATGACTTGCTTATTTTTCAGGAAAATATTTTATTTGGAGGGCACTGAAAATAAGCATTTATTGGTGTTTTTGCTTTGCGAAGAGTAAAAAGAACCTTAAAAAGTCTACTACAAATTAAAAACAAAACAAGGGTGAAGATGGAGACCAGTCCTGGGTGTCAAGAGGTGTGTGAGTGTGCATGTGTGTGATGGTGGGGTATGGTAGTGTGAATAGGTGTATGTGGTTGGGAGCTGGCAAGATCTGTTGGTATATATGGCTGGGGGGGGTTTCAGGGTGAATGTGGCTGGGGGCAGTGGTGGTGAGCTATGCATTCAGGGCAGGGCAGTAGGAAGGGGTGGATGTTTGTGACTAGGGGGTGGCAGGGCTTGAGTAGAGGGTGGGTATGGCTGAGAAGCTCGGGTGGTTGTGGTGGTGGTGGTGGTGGGGAGGGGGGGTCCCTACCCATGGCATTCCCCATCCCCCTTTCCCTCTTTATTCCTCTCTCCATTTGCACTCCCTCCTCTCCTGTTTCACTCACTTTAACAACTTCCCACCTCTCCAGCATTACTTCTTCTTGGGCCAGTGGAACTTGGGCTCTCCACCAGTGCTAGTCCTTCAGCATTGCCTCTTCTTGGAACTAGTGAGGCTTGGGCATCCTCGCTGATCCACTCCTCCCATGGCACCTCTTTTTTTGTAAAGGACAGGCAGAGTTTAGGCTCCTCACCAGTCCTGCTGTGATGAAATCATCCAGCTGCTGCCCTCATGCCTCTTCTTGACTCGCAGCAGCTGGATGACATTGCTGCTCTGGCTGCAATGCCACTTTCCCATTGTGGTGTATTTATCAGGGTTTTTCAGTTTTAACCAAACATCAGAAGCCCTACCCATACGTTCTTAATTCCTTTGATTGGGTGACTAGAGAATTAGTTTGAGAGCATGTGCTGGATGTGGTTTAACTGGATTTTAGCAAATCTTTTGAGACTGTACTGCCTAAGAAGCTCATTAATGAACTGAGCAGCTTCCAAGATAGTGAACTTGATTAGAAACTGGTTGAGTGAGAGACAACAGAGGGTGGTGATAAATGGAATTCACTCTAAGGAGAGAACAATGTTTAGTGGAGTATCTTGGGATTTGGTCCTGTGGCTGATTCTGTTTCATATCTTTTTGAGCGATAATGCAGAGGGGTTAAAAGAGACAATTTGCATTTTTGTATTTAAATTAAAATCTGCAATAGAATAGAAATCACTGAGGGAATAGCCAGATTGAGCAATATTCAATGAAAGCTTAAGGAGTGCAATAGTGCTCCTATTGTGCCAGCCAGTGTAATTGTGTTGCACAGTATATATTTTGTTGGTCTGTATGTAAAATGCTTTAAAGTCCTTAGCTGGAAAATTGTGTTATAGATAAACGATGATGATGAATGCTTGGTAGTTAAGATTCAATGCAAAAAACAGTATAGAGTCATACATTTAGGGTGCATAAATCTATGTTAGGATTTGTGGACCCTTGGCCAGAGGTAGTGTTGGCACAACCTGTGGAGGGTGAACTCCACAGGTCCCCACCATCGGGAAGTAGAGGCAGGCAGGAGCTTCGCCAGTACCAGCCCACGTTCCCCGCAGGTTGAGCCCTTGGGTGCTGGGGCCAGCGGGTCTTAGGTGGGCCTCTGTGTGGCTGGTCCCGGGAGTGGCCAGAGGATGGTGGTGTCGGGTCTTGGCCCCAAGATGGAAGAGAAGTCAGGTCCAGTCCGTGGTTGGAGGCAGGCGGCATTAGACAAGGTCAGGTCCGTTCCGAGGTCAAAGGCAGGCAGCGAGAGATGACAGGTCGATTCTGGTCCGAGGTCAAAGGCCAGCAAGAGCAGACGAAGATGGAGGCAGGGCAGGGGCCTCCAGGCCCAGGAGGGCTGGAGCCAAAAGCAGGGGTCCGGCAGCTAGCTCTCCAGAGAGACGAGGAGTCTGCTGAGGCTGAAGGCTTGAAGCAGGAACCACAGAAGTGGACAATGCTGAGAAGGAATCTCCAAAGAAGAACACGGAGGCAGGAACCACGAAGCAGGCACCTAGGAACTCATTGGTAAATCAGTTTGCTGGGCTTAGGACCGTCCTTAAATAAGCTGGAGGGCTCATTACCATTAAGGCCCTGGTTTACTCTCTTTTTTTAGCTAGGAGCAGTCAGGTTAGGAAACTGGGGAAGGTTCCATTAGTATACAGCCCCCTCCTTTTGAGGGTGCTGGAATGGCCATCCCCTGACAGGTTTTATAAGCAGCTTTCTACCGAGAGCCTGGAGGCAGTACCTTTGAGTTGTAAGTTGGGTGGCAGTGTAGGAGCGTTATCCTGCATTGATTTTTTCAGGCCTACTTGGATGGAGGATCCAGGAAAACCCTGTCTGGGAAGCCTAAGCAACTTCAGGAGGCTGCACTTCCAGACCACTAACTGGCTGGCTGGACACCTCTCGATTGTTTTGGGATTAGTATTCTTTGTAGGAGACCTTTTGAGATCCCTCAGAGTTGTGCATGGTGAACCCTGTTCCTGGAAGCCTAGTGTAAGGAAGACCTGCTCCTCTGTACCCTCAGCAAGGAAGAAGGTATGGTGTTGATTTGATGCAAGGACCCTCTGGTGTTACCTTCCATTTGGGGCAAGGAATTTGGTTTGCCAAAGAACATGGCAGAAGATTATGCTTCCCATCTTCTGTCCCTACTGAGGAACTTCAAGGGCTGCCTGTTCTTGAAAGGATTCCTCTTATCTGGGATTCTATTGAGAAAGAAAGAGAGAAAAATCACCTAACCATGAGTAAGAACCATTCAAGACCTTTGAGGACCCCCAATTGGTGTCTTCAGCTCTTGTGGAGAGGGAATTTTGGACTCTTAATGTTGAGAATATGTCACCATTTTTGCCAGTTTGTAGGGGGGGGGGGGGAGGGAGGGCGGTTCTGCCCCACAAGGGTCTCCTAGCTACTTGGGGACCTAACTTAGAAAACCTTGGAAGATGAGAGTTTCCCATGTCCTAGTGATAAGAGACCCATGCTCAGACAGAGAAGAAAGACTGTAATCAAAGTGTGCCTCTGTGGCGCTGAGGACTTGAGTTAATTGTGCCATATTTCACCTGATTACCCATCAGTAAAGACTTTATTTCTGGACACTCAGTCAATGGCTCCAGTGTATTTTTTGAGCACTCACAGCACGCACAGAAAAGGATAATTACCCCTCTCCCAGGGAAAGGAAGTTGCAAGAAGTCACCACTGTAATGCCGAGTCCCACCCCCCCATCAAAGAATTCAGACCCTGGGGAAAGAGAGACGGTGAAAGATGTAGTCAGGAATGACTCCAGCCCTAAAAAGACAGTAAGTTCTTTTATGGCCCCATCGGTGGTTAGCTGCTACCCAAAGATGGGATTACATAGGTAAAAACTTCTACTTAACTGGCATTCAGGGAAATGAAAGACAGGATATAAATATCACACAGTGGGCATCATATGTATTAACCTTTGAATAATAACAAAAAAGTAAGAAATAGCTAATGGCATTAACAGGATTTTAACTTTGATGTCGTCTCTGTGTAGGCACGCAGTCCAATTTTGTACCTGTTTCTGATCCCACTTCCTACCCCAAGGTTGGGGTTTTTTCCAATGATCTACAAATCCTGGCTGTATTATTTGGGGGGGGGGGGGGGAATTTCCCCAGCTATGTTGAATGGTGACGTCTTTAACTTTAAATGCCTAGGTCCAGCAACAAAACCCAAACTGGAAACTTTTAACATTCTTTAATCCTTACCCTAATAAACCTTTCCTGTCAAATAGGGTCTGATAATTATTCGAGCCATGGTTTAGTTAATGCCCTTTCATATTTTTGTTTTTATGTATAGTTGTAAAATATACATTTGACAGTCTTTGAATTAAAATTGCTCATTTGTTAGTCACTTTAAAATTTCAAATATGGGTTATGCTATAATTAGAAGCACTCATCTTTTTTATGATGAAAGAAAGGGAAGGGCCAGGCTTGTGCTAATCATCACCTTGACAGGTTTAAGGCTTTGCTTCCATTGTGTGCTGTATAAGCAATGTGGACCTATAGAAGAAATTAATTTCAAGACATTACATTGATATATGGCACAGAAAAGAGATTTTATTCAGTAAAAACACATGCATATCGCAAATAAATGGAAAACGGGTTTACATAATAACATAGTAAATGTCGACCGAAAAAGACCCACGTGGTCCATCCAGTCTGCCCAGCAATCTTTTCTTTTCTTTCTTTTTTCTATTATTAGGGTAATTGTTGCTCTGTGTAGGTTACCCCAGTCAGCACAGGTCACCCTTTTCTTCGTCTCTATCATTTAGCCACTAGGAATCTGTGTTTATCCCATGCCTTTTGAATTCCGATACTGCTCTTGTCCTCACTATCTCTCTCACTATCCTCACTATCTCCACCACCCTTTCTGTGAAGAAAAATGTCCTGAGGGTGGTCCTGACACAACTCCTTTTCAGCTTCATATCATGATTCCTTGTTCTATAGTTTTCTTTCCACTGAAAAAAGTTTGATGCTTGTGGATCAGATATTTAAAAAAAAAAAAATCTGTGTTATATTGTCCCTGTATTTCCTCTCCTCCTGTGTATATATATTTAGGTCCTTCACTCAGACCCCACACCATTTCTCTGGACCACTTCCATCCTGTCTCTATCTTTTTTTAAGATACGGTCTCCAGAACTGAACACAGTACTCCAGATGAGCCTTACACAATTGACCTGTACAAGGGCATTATGATGTCCATTTTTCCTACTGATTATGCCTCTCTCTATGCAGCCCAGCATCCCTCTGGCCTTTGCCAACACTTTGTCACATTGCTTCGCTGCCTTCAAATCATCAGACTCTATCACACTAAGGGGTAGATTTTAAAAGGTGCGCGCACTTCCTGGCGCGCACTCATGGATGCACCGATTCTTTAACACTAAATTAGGGGGGGCCTAATTTTGTAAAAGTACGGGGGGTGATGAGATCGGGCCTTTCCCAGTTCTCTCCCAGTCTGCTCCAATTAAGGAGCGGACTGGGAGGGAACCTTTCAACCCACCTCACTGACCTTCCTCCCTCTTCCCCTCTCCTCTGCCCCACCCTCTATCCCTTTCAGGAGCAGTAGCAACTTACTGGCTCGCGCTTCCCCGGCACAGCGGCAAACGGCCACTGTACCAGCCACCTCCAGTCCCACCCCTCCCCGCCCCCTGGACTGCCCCTTTCTGCGGGCCCGGCACTTCTGCTCGTAACGGGGTTATGCACGTGGACAGGCCCCCTTTGAAAATGCGCGTGATGCGTGCAAGGCCCAGCCACACGCGCGGGCCTTTGAAAATCTGGGTGTATATGCTCTTAATGCACAAGCTTTATGCAGATTTTCAAAGAGAAACTGCCTATCTTCTTTCTCTTTGAAAATAAGCAAGTGCAAGGTATACACGCTGAATGCATCCTTGTTCCTTATACCTGCTATTTGCAAGGATGGGGATGGGGGGCATGTTGGTGTGCCTAAACATACCCAAAGGAGAATGACTGTCTATCTTGTGGCTAAAAGTGCACATGTTCTCGAAGCTGTGTATGCTTTAAGCCGCATTAGAGGAGGACAGTTTATAGCAGGGCCTTTTTCAAAAGCATTTACACAGGTAAATTTGCTCTTCATGAACATTTTGGTCCAATTGCATAGAAAACCAAGAATATGATGGTAGATATAAATGTTAAAGCCCTCCTACTCTCCTCATTTTTCATTCTCACTGCAATGTCACAGAGGTCACTTTACCTCCACCTTTATTTTCACTAACCATCCTCTGTGTTAATGCCAAGCATTTTTTAAATTCCTAAACAGATTTTCCTCTCACCATCTTCCCTGGGAGGTATTTCCATTTACCTGCCACACTTCTGAGAAAAAAATATTTTCTTTTATTTCTCCTCACTCTATCCTCTTTTAGCATCATATTGTGAACCTTTGTTTTAGAACTACCCTTCAGTTGAAAAATGCTTGATTTTGTGCATTATTTATACCTTTTGAGATACTTGTATGTCTTTTCATATACAGTGCATTCAGAAAGTATTCCGACCCCTTCACTTTTTGCACATTTTGTTACGTTACAGCCTTATTCTAAAATAGATCATATGCATTTTTTTCCTCCTCAATCTACATACAATATCCCATAATGAGAATGCAAAATCAGGTTTGCAGAAATATGTGCAAATTAATTTTAAAAGAACAGAACTGAAATATCACATTTACATAAGTATTCAGACCCTTTGCTATGACACTCAGTGTTGAACTGAGGTGCATCCTGCTTCCATTGATCATCCTTCAGATGCTTCTTCAACTTGATTGAAGTCCACCTGCGGTAACTGATTGGACATGATTCGGAAAGTCACACACTTGTCTATATAAGGGCCCACAGTTGGAAGTGCACATCAAAGCAAAATTAAAGCCATGAAGTCAAAGGAATTGTCTGTAGACCTTCGGGACTGGATTGTGTCAAGGCACTGATCGGGGAAGGATACAAATAAATTGCTGCAGCATTGAATGTCCCTTCATTCTTAACTGAAAGAAGTTTGGAACCACCAAGACTATTCTTAGAGTGGTATTGGGACAAGTCTGTGGATGCCCTGGAGTGACCTAGCTAGAGCTTGGACTTGAACCCGATCAAGGAGCAGTGTCATATTGTGGATTGCTAACTGGCTAAAAGATAGAAAACAGAGAGTAGGATTAATGGTAAATTTTCCCAGTGGAGAAAGGTGTATAATGGAGTGCCCCAGGGATCTGTTCTGAGACCACTGCTTTTTAATATATTTATAAACGACCTGGAAATGGGAACATCAAATGAGGTAATCAAATTTACTGATGATACAAAATTATTCAAAATTGTTAAATCACAAGAGAAATTGTGAGAAATTGCAAAATGACCTTGCAAAACTGGGAGACTGGGCATGCAAATGAAATTTAATGTGGACAAGTGCAAAGTGATGCACTTAGGGAAGAGTAACCCAAATTATAGCTACATAATGAAAAGCTCCACATTAAGTGTCACCACTCAGGAAAAGGATCTAGGTATCATGGCTGACAATACATTGAAATCTTCTGCTCAGTGTGCTGCAGTAGCCAAGGAAGCAAATACAGTGCTAATGATTATTAGGAAAGGACTGGAGAATAAAACAGAGAATATCATAATGCCTCTGTATTGCTCCATGGTGCAACTTCATCTTGAGTATTGTGTTCAGTTATTGTCATCACATCTCAAGAGGGATATAGCAGAATTAGAGAAGGTGCAGAGAAGGGTGACAAAAATGATAAAGGGGATGGAACAATTCTGCTAAGAAGAAAGGCTAAAGAGGTTAGGACTCTTCAGCTTGGAGAAGAGACAGCAGAAGGGAGATATGATAGAGGTCTATAAAATAATGACTGGAATGGAACAAGTAAACATTAATTAGTTGTTCACACTTTCGAAAAGCACAAAGACCAGGGGCTACATAGGGGTAGATTTTTAAAAGGGTTTGTGTAACCCTCGATAACCTACCCCTGCGCGTGCCGAGCCTATTTTGCATAGGTTCGGCGGCGTGCACAAGCCCCGGGATGCGCGTATGTCCCGAGGCTTTCAAAAATGGGCAGTCCAGGGCAGGGCCAGGGGCATGGCGGTGGTCCGAGGGCGTTCCTGAGTCCTCCGGCTCAGCGGCCGTGCCGGAGGTTCGCGCACCGGCAGCTGGCCGGCGTGCACAAGTTACACCTGCCAGAGGCAGGCGTAACTCAGCAAAACAAGGTGGGGGGGATTTAGGTAGAGCTGGGGATGGGTTTGATAGGGGAAGGGAGGGAAAGGTGGGGGGAGGTGAAAAAAAGCTCCCTCCGAGGCCGCTCCGATTTCAGAGCGGCCTTGGAGGAAATGGGGAAAGCCATCGGGGCTCCCCTAGAGCTCGGCATGCGCAAGGTGCATAAGTGTGCACCCCCTTGCACGCGCCAACCCCGGATTTTATAAAATGCGTGCGGCAGCGCACGCATGTTATAAAATCGGGTGTACATTTGTGTGCACCAGGTAGCACGCACAAATGTACCCCGCGCGCGTAACTTTAAAAATCTGCCCCTTAGTGAAATTACTGGATAATACATTTAAAATTATAAGATAATTTTTTTTTTACTCAATGCATATTTAAGTTCTGGAATTCATTGCCAGGGGATGTGGTGAAGCTATTAGTGAAGCTGCATTTAAAAAATAGTTTGAACTAGTTCCTTGAGGAAAAGTCTATTAACCATTATTAAAGTAAAGTTGCAGAAATCCACTGCTTATTCTTGGGATAAGTAGCTTGGAATCTATCTATCCCTTGGAATCCTGCCAGGTACTCGTGACCTGGATTGGCCACTGTTAGAAACAGGACACTGGGCTTGATGGGCCTTTGGTCTGAGCTAGTATGGCAAGTCTTATGTCTTATGTTCTTATCTCTGGAGAAACCTGAAAATAGCTGTGCATCGACCTTCCCCATCCAACCTGATAGAGCAGGGGTGGGCAAGTCCGGTCCTCGAGGGCTGCAAACCAGTCGGGTTTTCAGGATACCCCTAATGAATATGCATGAAATAGATTTGCATACAACTGAGGCAGTGTGTATGCAGGTCTCTCTCATGCATATTCATTAAGGATATCCTGAAAACCCGACTGGTTTGCAGCCCTCGAGAACCGGAATTGCCCACCCCTGTGATAGAGCTTGATAGGATCCGCAGAGAAGAATGGGAGAAAAATCCCCAAATCCAGGTATGCCAGGATTGTAGCATCATTCCCAAGAAGACTTGAATTGTTATAAGACTATAATTGCTGCAAAAATATCTCAACAAATTACTGAATAAAGGCTCTGAATACTTATGTGAATATGATATTTCAGGGTTTTAAAAATTAATTTGCACAAATTTCTACAAACCTGATTTCGCTTTGTCATTATGGGGTATTGTGTGTAGATTGAAGAGGAAAAAAAATGCATATTATCCATTTTGGAATAAGGTTGTAGCATAACAAAATGTGAGAAAAGTCTGAATACATTCTGAATGCACATTGTCTACTTTCTCCTTCCCTTCCTCTAGGATATGTAAATTTACTGTAGATCTTACTTCTTAGTACTTGAGGCGTGGTACCATTTTGGTAGTTCTTAACTGGACTGCCTCTACTTTGTCTACTTTCTTTTGAAGGTGTGGCTTCCAGAACTTGGCACTTTAATCCAGATGAGGTTTCACCAAAGATTTGTAAGGAGGTATTATTGCCTCCTGCTTTGGCTGGTACTACCTTTCTCTTTGCACACTTGCATTCCTCTTGCTCTGGCAATTGATTTGTCGCACTGATTTTTGGCCTTGAAATATCAGATTTCCCCAGATCTCTCCCAGTTTGGACATTGGTATCTCATCTCCCATCACATACTACTATCTTGTTTTACTAAACCCAAAATGCACGATGCTACACTTTTCTATCTTAAAACTTAGCTGCCAAGCTGCCAGACCCCCGGCCTTTCCTGATCAGACCTGGATTTATGCTGAGCCTTACTAAACCTTTACCTGTGATGGCCAATTTCTGGAAGTTGCTGCAGGTCACAGATGAACCTGCCAGAACCACATTTGCTGCCACCAGGTCCCCTGCCATTGCTATGAGATACAGAAGCCATGAAGTCTAGGGGAGGGAAGTCATGGATCCCACTCACGGAGACCTCGAGTGCTTCCATGAAGGGCATCCTTACATCATCACTGGCAATGCAAGTGAAAGATACACAGGAGGAGACAATGATCGAGAGCATAGAAGAGGATTATTCATAAGGAGTCAAGGCATTAATGGTGCTGAGTGCAGGAATGAAAAATATGGTTTGTCAAAATTAAGAAATCCCGTTGGATAAAAAGTGGAGTTATCCTGCATAGCTAATGTCCTGAGACCCTAGTGAATAGCTTGAGCCCAGCCCAGGTGCCTGCTTCTCCACTGCAAGCTTCTTTTATGATATCAGCAGTTGGAGCCCTGCACGACAGATTCTTGGCCTGCCCCTCCTCTGGAATGGCATTAGAATGCTGTCAAAGCCTGGGAAGGAAGAACGATTAGAACAAACCCTGCTGTGCAGAAGTTCTAGGGCAATGTTTCCCAACCTTTTCAAGTCCAAAGCACAACTACATTATCTTACATGCATACATTTTGATTTTAAAAATATACTTACAAGTTAATTTTGGCAAAACTACATCCACCAATAGCAGGTGTAATTGCGTGTGCATAGTTTTGCCGGGATAGTTTTGCAAAGCAAACTTATAAGTGTAACTTTGCTTTCAATATTGATGTAACTTGGGGGCACAACAGCCTGAAAATGTATGCAGCCTATTATAAAATGACCACCAAAATGTAGCGAGAATGCAAAAAAGAAATAAAAACCAGAAGAATGGATTAGATCTTTGAGTCTTTCTAGCATCAAAAGGTTAATGTATGAGGTGATGAAAATGGCTTTTCAAAAACCTGCACAAGATGAGTGTCAGGGCCAACGTAGGTTTTACAGTGTATATTTGTCTAACTGTAGAGAAAAACGAGCAGATTTCTGACAGATGTTGGATAAAATAGGAGAGGGTGAGTTCACAACATAAAGGGCCACTGGGATGAAAGAATGCAAGAAGGGAGGAAAAGAAAGACGAGGATGTCTTTATTTGGCCAGTCTGAGCTCTTGGATGACCAAGAGAGTCGTTAAGAAAGCATAGAGTTTTAAGGAGATTACCTAGATCTGAAGGAGGCTGGATACCAGTGATAGCTAATTAAAGGGGGCAGTTTGTAGATCAGAATTGGGAATGACATGGATAATATTTTTGCAGACAGCATGCGAGAGAAAGTAAAAGAAGCAATGGAGAAACTACTATAGAAAAGAATGGAGAGAGGGTATAAATATATTTATATTGCTTTATTTACATGGTGCCCTACACAGAGCATCTTATTAAAAAAAAAAAAAAAAAAAAAAAGAGCCTCCCAGTAAGTGGGGTGAATAAAACATCAAAAATGGCACAGGTTTGATGGACAAAGGGAGGAGTGAATCTGAGGAGCTTAATGGAAGGCCAATTTGAAAAAGTAAATCTTTAGGAGGGTACATAATGTAGATACTTAAGGAGACTTATGAGGGAGTTCATGCTAAAGGAGAAGAGAGACTGACTTTGTGCAGGGTGTGGTACGAGCTTGTGAGAATAATTGTGCGATGCAAGGGCAGGAAATGATTGGCCATTCATGATGAAACTCTCTTCTACAAGGGATAGAGCAATCTCCATCGCAGGCCCCAGGCACTGGAACTCCCTTCCGACCCCCCTTAGACTCGAATCATGCTACACAAAACTTAGAAAGAAACTAAAGACCTGGCTCTTCCGAATAGCCTACCTCGAATAGACCTCTCTTTCCCGCTCCACCCTGCCCCCCCTGTCCTCTTGACTAACACAATTGATCCACAGCCCTGTATATAATGTATTTATAATGTATTTATAGTTATACTCCATACTGTACATAGTTCATCACAGTTTACTGTCCGCTTCCTTGCCTTTATCTCCTCTGCAGCCTATGCTATGCCCCCTCCCAATACCCCTGTTCATTGTATTTCCTTTCCTCCTTTTTAGTTCCAATGTAAACCGGCATGATGTTTGCATATTAATGCCGGTATATAAAAACCTTAAATAAATAAATAAATAAATAAATGAAACTGTTTGCTGTGACTGACAGGGCAATTTTCAAAATCCATGTATGCAGGTAAATGGCTCTTTACCCTTGGAAACTGTCTGTTTTAAAATTGCCCACCCTCCCTGCAGGTAAAAGTACAGGTGTTGTGGAGCAACGTGTGCACTTTTCCTCACACCGAGTGCGGGCATTCCTAGGAGCAGGGTTAGGTCAGGGAATGCTGCAATGCATGTAGTTCTGCAGTTTCAAATGTACGCATGTCTGGAAGAGAAGAAGGATCTGCAGAATAAGCAGGTGCAAATGTCTGTGGTAGTTTTCTTCTGGGCAGTTCTCAAAGCAGAGGGGACTTAGCAAGCACTCATGTTTTGAAGATCGCTCCCAGTGTGATCAAGCCATTGGCGGCAGCTCTTGCTGCCCCCCTACCAATTGCTCAGCCATCCAGTCCTCCTCCTCATTTGCTTCTTGCTCCAGTTTCCCTCTCACTGCTGCCAGTCCTTCACAATGGCTGCCAACTTGTTCTCAACACGTGCAAACTTAGATTCTAAGCCTTCTGGGGTGGGGGAAGCCCCCTACTGTGCCTGAATGTAATTAGCATTGAGCTCTGGTTTGGAAAGGCAAGTAATTAAATCTAAAATACAAATCTGAACTGCTGAATTCTATGTAACGGCTCCAATCCGGAGCCGAACTAGAAAACAGAGCCATGTGGTTAACAGAGTGGAGAAGGATTAACGGGCAGAGCAGCAGAAATGGAGAGATGAATTAGGCTGCCGGAAGAGAAGGAAGTGAACAGTGACTGTGAAGGAGGACCACAACAGGAGAGGAGGAAACACATTGTGAGAGAAAGAGGAGGGGGGAATTAATCCATGGAGGGAAATGGAAGGCTAGGTGGGGAGGGGAAGGAAAAGAGGAGAACTGATACATTGCCTCAAGAAGGGGAAGGTAAGAGACTGAGACTGAACAGGGAGGAGAGATAACGTAACTGAAAAGCGGAGAGACTGGGAGAGGGAAAGGAGGAAAGACGAGAGGAGAATCTTTGTGAGGAGGAGGGACGAACATGACAGATTTTAGTGAAATAGTGTGAAAGTAGGAACGGGAAAAAAGAAATAAAAAAAAATAGAATATAGAAAAGATGTAGAAAGGTGTTAAATGAATTTAAGAATTTTTCTGATGATGTGATCCATTTTAGATGTATTCAGAATGGTGGAATAGAAATATGTAAAACAAATAATTAAATGAACATAGGAACTAAATCATGAAGAAAGAAACAAATTATGCTTGCATATACCCAAAGGGGCCAGTATTCCAAAACCTCTAAAATGGCTTATCCAGCTAAAGTTAGCCAGTTAATTTATCTGGGATATTCAGCCTGAGAAATGTTCAGCTGAATATCTAGGGTTACTTTAGCCAGATAACTTTTAAACCTAACCAACTAGCTTTGAGTGTCGCTGGTAAGTTTTAAAATTATCTGCTCTCGTGTAGCCTGATAGCTTTAAACTTAACTGGCTATATTAAAAAATAAATACTTTTCAGAGAACACATTACCTGTTATCTCAAAAACTTATTATGTTCCTCAATCACAACAAATAGAAACGCAGGGTCAAGGTAGAATGCCTGAAGCTGATATAAATCTTACTCAATTTCTGGAGAGCTACTTTAATAGCGCAATTTGCCTTTCAGTCAGAAAGGGATTCAGTATTGAGTATGTTCAGTATTGAGTATGTTCTTCAGATATAAGAACATAAATTTCTATGGACAATAGAAGAAAGAAATTCATATCTATGAGACAAGAAGTCATTAGTAGAGGGGCAAAATTTATTTTAAGGTTCCCCTGTCATTGCTTGATTATACATCAGGAAGCAAAATATTTGTTCAAGTCACCAGAACAACTTAGATCTTATTTGGACTCCCATTACTAGTACCTCCAAAAATTTTTTGGATGGTTGTAACAGTGATTTTCGAAGATTTAATTTCCTTCTTTGTTAACTGCTTCATTTAGATTGATGTTAAACTTTAATTAGTACTCCGTTTTCCTATGATATATCTGGTTAATTGAAAATAACAGAATAATAATATATATGAATAAGCTGTATTTGAAGAAATTTCTTATTCTGTAAGAGTTGACCTTTATTAAGATGCTATTAAAAAAAAAAATTAAAATAAATAAATAAATACATACAGCTGGCTTACAGGTCGATCCAGTAAGGCCGCCGTGCAGGCGGCCATCTTCGTCTTCGTCCGGAGGAGCTAAGATCATGTTCCTGATGGCTTCAGAAAAGTAAGTTACTTTTGCGACTTACTTTTGGGATCTTGACAGATCCCAAAAGTAAGTCGCTTTGAGGCTGGAGAAATTATTTTATGCAATGTGTGATGTCGCTTTTTGAAAAAAAAAAAAAATTGCTTTGGTTTTCGTCGCCGCCGCCTATCTGCCCGATCGGGAGGAAAGGGGGGGGGGGGGGGGTAGAGTCGGCGGGCCAGTGCGGAGGCGCGGGAGCCGGGGATTTTTTTTTTTGTAGGCCTCGCGGGACTGCCGGGTCGCAGTTGATGCAGCTGATGAAAGGGGTAGTGGCGGGCGCGCTGGGGGGGGGGGCATCCGGGACGTACTACATCAAGGAGGGTGCCAGGCTTACCGAACCGCTGCTATTGCCTCTGCTCGCAGGTCTAGTTCGCCGGCTTGCTGCACGCTTTTGCTTTGCTCTGCTCTGCTTTTTCTCCTCTCCCGTCTGTCTTCGCCGCTGTGCCTCACCTCCTCCGGGTCGCAGTGGTAGCATGGCGCTGTGAGGGGGGCGAAAGGGTATATACCCATGAACGGATTTGAGTGGGAGCGCTCTGTGAAGCGGGACATGCCCGTGAGGGGCATAATGGGTGGATGCAGCTGATGAAAGGGGTAGTGGCGGGCACGCTGGGGAGGGGGGGGGGGGGGGCATCCGGGACGTACTACATCTAGGAAGGTGCCAGGCTTATTGTTTTATTGTGTTTGAGTATCTTAAGCGGTGTCGATGGATTTGTTACACAGTCCTAACTCCTACTAGGGGGAGGCGGTAAACTAACAGGTTAAGGCCACGGCAAAACAGCGCGTTCCTAAGGAGATAATATCAGCGCCCGTTACAGTCTCGGAGGGGAATAGCTAATTCCTTCATTATACAGCTTTTTCGTTCATTTACATGCTGGGTGCAGAAAGGGTTAGGTGTTTATTTTAGGAAGCGCTAAGGACGCGTGAAACTGGAGACTGTATGGCTGGATGGCCTTACTCGTCTGTATTGTGCGCTCCCAGCGCGTTACAGACCGGGAATCTTTAACTGCACGTTACTGGATCGACCTGTAAGTGGCACAGCGAAGTTTAAAAAAAAAAAAGTGATACATGGCCTAGATCCCATATTTCCCACCCCATTATGTGAAAAATGGGCCCTGCCGGGCTGAGTCCCACCCCCAAATCAAGCAAGTAGGCGGGAGGGTTAGCTTTGGGGGTAGGGAGTAGGTAGAACAGGGGGCATTGGTTACTAATTTTGCTGAACTGGGGAGGGGGCGGTGGAGCAGGTAGGCTGCCCAGCATTCCCTTATCTCTTGTCATTTTATCTATTTGTGGCATCTATTCCACAGAAAGGGCATAGAGGTTAAAGGTGCTGTACAGATTTAATGGCAAAATGCAGGTTTCCTCTTTCTGGGAGCCTTGGATGGTGTTGAATCATGGGTAAACATCTGCGGGAAGTACACAGGATGTGCAAGAGGTTAATCTGCACTGCGTAGGAATATTCCAGAGCCCTGGGTCAGCTGTGCGTCAGGAGGTGTATCCTGCCTTCTTGACAGACAAGGGGGGGGGGGGGGTCGTCCCCTGAGGGGTTAGGTTATGGAGCACAGGTGATAAAAGACCTGACTCTACTGAATCTGGGGCAGGTCCAGAATGTAAAGAAAGAGAGTGGTATGGAGCCGTCAGGATCACAGAAGGGAACAGCCAGGAGTGCAGGGATTTTCCACTAAAAATCCCCAGAGGCTTGAGGCAGAGGATAAGCAGTAAAGAGAGAAATATAGCCTGGAAGTTAACAGAGTAAAAGATAAAAGCTGCCTTAACTCAAGCAGGAACTCACTTGAGCCAGGAAGCCAAACCGTGCCAGGGGGATCTTTTTGGGGTTCAGAGGATATTAATGCTGTACCTGAAGGGTTTTTCTTTGAGCTGAGCAGGACAATTTGTGAGTAACTAGTTTGCTTTCTAAGGAGACTACAAGGATACCAGGCTAGCTTGTACAAAGACTACGGAGAAGAAAAACAAAGGGGGCCGATGCAGTAAATCAGCATGGAAAACG
This sequence comes from Rhinatrema bivittatum, assembly GCF_901001135.1. Lineage (NCBI taxonomy): Eukaryota > Metazoa > Chordata > Amphibia > Gymnophiona > Rhinatrematidae > Rhinatrema > Rhinatrema bivittatum. Next base: position 574,573,961 of record NC_042616.1, read on the forward strand.
GGCGCTCGGTGTGGAGCGCCTGCTTTCCTAACGCGCACCCAGCCACCTGATCTGGGCATCCCTTTTCCTAACCTCACCGCAGGCACACTTTTTTTTTTAATTTCTTCAACATTCTGGTCCTTTTGGTTCCTCCAACTTAATATCGCTACAATATTAAGTTGGAGGAAGTACAGAAAAGCGGTATTTTCTGCTTTTCTGTACACTTTTAGGGCTGCTCAGAAATTAACGTCTTCTCTGGGCAGGCGTTAACTTCTGAGGATAAAAATGTGTGTGTAAGGCGCACATTATTTTATTGAATCAGAGGAGAATAGCTAATAGCGCTCATCAACATGCATTTGCATGTGATGAGCGCTATTACCTTCATGGGGGGGGTTGGGCGCACGTTTTGGACGTGCTGATCCCTTTAGAGAATAAGTGGTTGTGGATGCTCGACCAAAGCCCGCATCCAGCCACAGGTTAAACACAAAACAGCGTGCTCGGCGGAGCATACTCTTATTGCATTGGTCCCAAAGTAACCTGGACTACTGTGTTGCTGTAAGAAGAAGAAACTGTTATTACAGGAGAGGAGCTGTAAGGAAAAGAGTTAAGATTTCTGGGCCTGTGATCTTGTAGGATTTCTGCATCTACTGAACTGCTACTGTCATTATGTTTGACCCTGAAGATTCTGCAGTAAACTCTCTTATTATGTGGAGCACAACTTGCGTCTGGAGGGTGGTTTGTTTATGTGGAGTATTCTCAGATTGGTACCGGCCCAGCAGGTTATCCTGCCCCCAGCTCACGGCCCTGGAGGTTTATTTCCCCACCTCAGGACAGTAACCACATTGCTCCCCGAGACTGGAAAGGTGACTCCCCCCAGCGAAGGGAGTTACATATTTATTTATTTATTATTTACTTATTTAGAAGTTTTTATATACCGATGAACGTTGGGAACATCTCATCGGTTCACATTAAATGAAAATCAGCAACAAGCGCTTTACAGTAAAACAATGAACAAGTGAATATACAGATAGGGTAAAATTGAACGATTTACAGATTATAAGGCATAAAGAATAATTATATTCCGCCTTTCAGGCGCTTCAAAGTGGAATTGCTCTTGGAAGGGTGAGGGAATGATGGTTGCTTAGCCTGGACCGGCAAAAGCTCATTTTCAAAGGAAAATGTGGGCTGGCGCACATACTGCATGTACACACTCTGGTAAATATGTGCAGTGATTTTAAAATGATTTTGCTGCATATACTTTTCCTCCCCCGACATAACCCCCATCCCTTTTCCCTCTGAATCAGCTCATGTGCTTTTACCTGCATTGATGAAAGCAGTTTTGAAAAGGCATTTTTATGCAGGCTAAGATCATGCTGAAATTGCCCTCTCTGTGCATAAAAGGATAAGAGACCTTACATTGGGAAAAGTGTACAGGTAGAACTGTAAAGAACCTAATCTAGATTTTTTGGGACCTGCAATGATGAGTTGCTTGAAAGCACAGATTTTTCCCTCTAGGGTATTAGAAAAAAAAATAGTGGCCAGAAGATTAGGATTTAAACCGTATCAGAGCGAGGCAATACCATGCGCTGGCCGCAGTGTATTGCTCAACACGCGATTGGACGCACGTTTTGGACGCGTGTCCATAACCCCAGATGCAAAATGGAAGTTAGCGTGTCCAAAATGTACATCCAAAACCGAGCACGTAGCTTATAGCACTCATCACATGTAAATTTATGTTGATAAGACTATTAGCTATTTCCTCCCGATGCCAAAAAGAAATAAAAGTGTGCCCGACGCTCACATTTTTACACTCAAAAATTAATGCCTGCCCTGAAGCAGGTGTTAATTCTGGAGGAGCCCAAGAAGTTTACAGAAAAGCAGAAAACACTGCTTTTCTGTAAAAAGCATAAAATACTGTTTTTCTGTAGTTCCTCTGACTTAATATTGTGGCGATATTAAGTGTGAGGAACAAAAAAAAAGGAAATACCTTTTATATTAAAAAAAAAAAAGTGTGTGCCGGCAGTCAGATTAGGAAAAGGGACGCTCAATTAACAGGCGTCCATTTTCTTAACCTGTGGCTGTCCACAGGTTAGGAAAACGGACCCTCGTAAAATTGAGTCTGTTTTCCTAACCTGCTGACAGCCAGCTCTCCTGGGTGCCCACTGCCGAAGAGGCCCTAGGAGCGCACAATTTCCTCTAGCGCCTCCTTTTTACCGCGGCAGCCCATTTAAATATTACACTGGGTGCCCCGGAGAGGTGCATGTTAGGAAAGCGGATACTCAATCACGAGCGCCTGTTTTCCGTGCACAGGTATTGCATTGGCCTGCACGAAAGCAATATGACTATTGTGAAGAAAGGGTGGGAAGACAGCCACCAGAATTAAGAAAGAAGAAAGCTAAGCCATTTTAGTTACAAAGGAGGATGTAGGAAGCTGAAAAAGGTAAAGTTTGCATGCAATGATAGAGGAAACAGAAGCCAGGTTGAAACGTTTGCAGCAGGGTGGATCTCTCTCCACCCCTAACTCTTTTTATAATGATGCTGATATTTCGCCTGATTCCTTTGTGGCTTTTTTTGATGAAAAGGTTATGAAGATCCAGAAATGAATTTTTTTTTCAGATCCAAAGCCTGAGGCAGATGATATTTCTTGAAATGATTCTAATCTGGGACAGTGGTGGGGCAAAATGTCAGGAGTATGTTTTCATTTTTTAATTTACCCTCTATTGTGATGATTGAGAAAACTATAAGTGTTAAGAGTAATAGTACATCAGGTCTGGACCCTATGTCCCTAGACTGGGTAGATCTCAAGATTTGGGGGCTCTCCAAATATTGGCTATTGACAGAGTCAGCTTAACCCAGGAATATCTGACCGAGTACTGAAATAGGCTATGGGGTATCCATTAATTAAAAAACCTTCCTTGAATGTCAAGGATTTAAATAGTTTGAAGATGGGTCAATAACTTTCTTTTGTAGGAAAGATGAAGAAAAGTTGGTGACCAATCAGTTACTACATTTTTTGGAGGAAACAAATGTTTTTCATCCAGAGCAGTTGGGTTTCCATGTTGGACACAGCATGGAAACTGCCTTGATTGCTTTTATTAATTAAATTAGGTTTAAAGAAGATTTAGGAAAGGCCACACTAGTAACATCAATTGATATGAACGTGGGGCCCTTGATACTGTGGACCATCAGCTACTGCTTATGCATTTTGCTGACCAAGGATTGAAGGGAATTGTCCCGACTTGGCTTGAGGCTTTTCTAAAAGGCAAACTTTCCAACTCAGTTGGGCTTCTAAGAACTTTGAACCACAAACTTTCATTTAGTGTTCCACAGGGGTTGATACAGGCCCCAATACTGTTTAACAGTTACTTAGCCACTGCTGCCCCCCTCCGTCCAGCAACATTCATATAGGAACAAGGTTTGAGTTCCCTTCAGGCCAATACAGTAAAAGTCGCGGGAGAGCGGGCGAATGCCCGCTTTCCTGTGCACGCAATTCTGTATTCAAATGAGGGCCTGCGGCAAAAAGAGGCCCTAGGGACACTAGCGCGTCCCTAGGGCCTCTTTTTGGACAGGAGCGGCGGCTGTCAGCGGGTTTGACAGCCGACGCTCAATTCTACCGGCGTTGGTTCTCAAACCCGATGACAGCCACGGGTTCGGAAACCGGACGCTGGCAAAATTGAGCGTCCAGTTTTCAACCCACGAGCCGTGGGCCAATTTCAAATTTTTTTTTTTTTAACTTTTTTTAACTTTCGGGACCTCCGACTTAATATCGCCATGATATTAAGTCGGAGGGTGCACAGATAAGCAGGGGGGTAACCTGCACAATTTGAGTAGGATTTCAAAAATCTCACTCACAGGTAGATTTTAAAAGCATTACTCATTTATTTATTTTATTTAGCATTTTTATATACCGACTTTCCAATAACAGAATTACTGATCAATTCGGTTTACATTTTAACAGTAACATTGACAAGTAAATGTCTTACAATGAACATGTCGATATAACTTGGATAAGTATATATGGGGTTAATAACATAAATAAAAGATACATTGCCTAAAGTAGGCATAAGTAAAAGATACAGTGCCTAATGTAGGTTAAATAAACAGTAGATAATTATAAGTCTGGGTTGTGATCTTCGACTGCCAAAGTTTACGTGAGTTTTATAGATGATCTAAATGGCTCTCAAGTGGATTACCACCGAAAGGATCATTGGCAGGGATGTTCCACAGGTTGCTGTTATAGGAAAGCTTGGTTGAATAACCAAGTCTTGAGTCTTTTTTTAAAAGTAGAGGAGCATTGCACTGATCTGAGTTCTGGTGGGAGAGTGTTCCAGATTTTGGGGCCCGCTGTGGAGAAAGCTCTTTTGCTTAATGCTGACTTCATCGGTAGAATATGAAGGTTGTTTTTATAGGCTTGTCTCACTGGTCTGGTAGAGGTGTGGAATTGGAGAGGGATTTTGAGCTCGAGTGGTGCCAAGTTGTGTAGTGCCTTATGGGTTATTGAGAGCGCTTTGAAAAGTATTCTGAATTTGACGGGAAGCCAGTGTAGGCTTTTTAAGATGGGTGATATGTGGTCTCTTTTGTTGGACTTGGTTAAGATCCTTGCTGCAGCGTTTTGCAGCATCTGTAGCGGTTTTATGGCGTTAGAAGGGAGGCCTAGTAGAAGTGAGTTGCAATAATCTATTTTCGTGAGAATGATTGCTTGTAGAACTAAACAGAAACCTTGAAAATGGAGGAGAGGTCTCAGCCTTTTCAAAACTTGTAATTTGAAGAATCCATCCTTTACGATATTATTTATGAGAGATCTGTAATTCATTTGGTTATCAAGGATAACACCTAGATTTCTGACTTGTGTGGACATTGTTAATTGAGTAGACAGGATGGTACTGGGATGTGTGTAGGTTCCGTCTTGGGAGATAAAGAGGTATTCTGTTTTGCTTTGATTTAGAATCAGATTGAGGCTAGTGAGCAAGTTGTTGATGGCTTGTTTGCAAGAGTTCCAGAGTGAGATGGCCCACTCATGTGGGCCATCTCACTCACAGGTAGCTTTTAAAAGCGTTGCTCATGTGGGCCATGCGCGAGCAATACAAATTTTAACAAGCCGGGAAGTACGCGCGTACACACCTGTGCACGTTAAGAATAAGAAGGCATAAAAGAGGCGGGGAATGGGTGTTCTGGGGTGGGGCCGAGATGTAAGCACTTAGCCCCCGAATTTTGCAAGGCTGAACATGGCAGCGCTCGCCATGTTACCTTCATACCTTTACTATTGGTCCTGATGAGGCGCAAGTCTGGAGATTTTGGGCCAGAGGGATCCTGAACACTGGGGGGGGGGGGGGGGGGGGGGGAAGGAGGAAGAGAGAGAGAGAGGCAATGTGACATTCTATATATCTTCCACTGTAAAAGGGGCACTGTCAACTCAGGGTGGGTTTTTTTTTGGGGGGGTGGGCAGTATTACATTGCTCTGCCTAGGGCGCAAGGTTCTGTAGACCTTTGTAACACTGCCCCCCCCCCCTCAAACCCACCCTGAGTTGAAAGTGCCCCTCTTACAGTAGGAGCTATACAGAGTGTCATTGGCCCTTTAAAAGAGTCTCTTTCTCTCTCTCCTTCTCTCTCTGTCTCCACTTGTGAGTACACACGCCCTTAAAGGCTCCAATATATACCTGAGGTGGGGATATTTTAAATGGTACGTGTGTACTTGCATGCACAATATAGCTTGCCCAATAGGCACACATGCATTCCTTTTAAAATGTACTTGTTTTTGAGCAATATAACCAGGTCATTTTACCCAGTTACCTCCATCCCAGTTTTCAACCACCTCTAACTGGTTCAATTTGTAGCTGAAAACTCATACAAATCTAGCTGGAGAAAATGTATTCAGCAAGATTTACGAGAGCCATTTTTTGCACCAATAGTCATGCAGTTACATTTAGCCAGTTAGAGCTGAAAACCCGCGCTGATTGCCTAAATAAAAATAACAATGCCGCAGGAATGACTCTGGCCCTGCCCTTTTTCTGATGGTTAAATTTGTGCATCTGGTGAGATTGTTCACACAAATTTTTGTTTAGAGGGGGGAGATAGATTTTTTATTCAGCTGGGATTTATCTGGCTACCTTTCAACGTCAACTGGAAAAATCTCTTGAAAATCAAGCAGTTATTTAAAACTTACCTGCTCAATGTCTTTTCTTTTAAGCAGCAGTGTGTGCCTCTTGTACGGCATGCTCATATTTTGCATAATCTGAGAGCTGGGGGCCAGCTTACAGTAACAGATACAAATTTTGACATTTGGGTTGACACATAAAGCAATGTAAGCTTGGAAGTAAGTTAACCACAATGAGTCAGATGTTGGTTGCTGGCTGCTTCCAGCAAGTTCTGTGTCTGGCAGAAACTCTGTCAAAGTCTAAGGCATAATGAAGATTTGTGTGTGTGTGTGGGATCAGTGCTACACTAACATGGACATTAGTCATGTTTTACCGCATCCAGGTTGCAGGCACATGTTGTTCTCACAGCTCTAACACTTGTTTTAAACTTTTAGTAAGAGAAGCCTTTACTGCAAACCTTGAAATAAATAAAAAAATAAAGTTCAATAGCTGTCACGTTATTTAGCTACATAATTGGTACTTTCAGACTAAATCAATTATTTGACTGCTGCATTGTGTCTTTGTGTAGTGCAGTAATCTAGTGACCCTATTGCTCTTGGAGAGAACTGGATTCTTTGTAGGCTGAGATATCTTGTACTGAAGCAACAGAGATATAAATACAATAAAAATGAATCTAATCAAAGGATGCAATATTGGATGAGCTTTTGAGACTACAGAGGTCCCCTTCCCTCTAGTTACATCAAATTTTCCCTGTAGACTTCTCTGTCTGTCCCTCCTATTGAAATATCAGAAATAATCAGGAATTGCTCTGGAGGGTGCCAAGAGTTGTTTCTATGGTGATAACTCCTTTTACTATTCAGAATAAGCAAAGGTAGTTGGAAACTTGTCAGACATGTTCATTCACTTCAGTTCCTGTGCAGACATTTGAATAATATTTAATAGCTCAAAATGGTGCTGTTTTTTTTTTTGACTTGGTAGTTTCTTCCTCCTCCTTTATTCTTCTAGCTCAATCAAAACTGACACTGGTAACCTGCACTATGAGCCTTCATTTTCAACTACATGGGGTATCTTATCCCTAACATATATTCCTCTCTCTTATCCCTAATATATATTCCTCTCTCTTATCCCTAATATATATTCCTCTTCCTCCATTTTAAGCCAACCATCATGGCAACAGTCTTTGGCCAGGTATCATGTAATCACACTACTGTTGGGAATGTGGACCCTTGAGCCAAGATGAGGTTGGCACTACCACCAGGAGTGAACCCCTGTTGATCCTCTTTGTCGGAGGTGGTACAGGCGGAGAAGACCCAACTGGAGCTTCACATATTCCAGCCCTCGTTCCCCGCAGGTTGAGCCCTTGGGTACCGGGGCCGGCAGGACTTAGGCGGGGGTCTCTCAAGGCGTGGAACCAGAGGGAGAGTCTTAAGTGCGTCGGACAGGCAGAAGTCGAGGTAGGCGGCAGGCAGGCAGAACCAGGAACAGGCCAGAGGTCAAGGCAGGCGGAGGTCAAGCAGAGCCAGGCAGATAGGGTTAGAACCAGGAACGCTGGAATCAGGAATCAGGAACAGGAAGCAAGCTGGAACTGGATTGGGAATCAGGAACAGGTAGCAAGGCAGGAATGCTGGATCAGGCAGGAATCAGGAATGCAGAACTCACACTCAAGACTGAGCTGGACCCGTTGCTGAGGCAAAGTGCTAGTGGCAGGGCAGTGTATATATACCCCCCTGTCTGACCTCATCTTCGCAGGCCGTGGGCCCTTTAAACCTACAGCAGCGGCAAGCACGCACGCCTAGGAGAGTCGGACATGGAGCTCGGCGTGGTGGCGTGCAAGAACACCGCGAGAGCAGGCTGCTGTAGTGGCGGTCGGCTGCGAGGAACGGCGATGGAGGGAAGTTGGAGTGTGTCGCCTGCCTACAGAGGCAAGGGAACCCGGCCATGGCCTTATGCTGCCAGGGATCCTAACAACTACCTTCTGCATGTACTATCCTGGTCACTGTGTCTTGCTGCCAGTTGTCACTAGTTTTAATAAGTTCATTAATATAATATGAGCCTTAGGTGCATATCCAGATGGCAACTCTTTTCTAATTCCCATAGCTCTATCATCCTTGAACTTCTTTGATCAGTGTCGTGTAATTAAATGCTATCTCAGGAGGGTTAGAGTGGAGAATGAAGACAGAAATAAGTTGTATATGAAAGGAATGGTCCTCTTTGATGTACAGTGCTGCAGATAAAAAAGTGAAGACATGGCAAAATATACAATATAATTTATACCTTTTGTGCTCCTTTTCTGATGACTAAATATTATCAACATTTTTTTTTTACTATTATTGATCAATCTTTGCAATGTTCTACATAAGAATTTTTTTCTCAATTAAAAAAGTGTTCTATTTCTCTTTTAATCATTTTTTCCTTCCATTGATTCCTATGGAGATGGGAGGCATAAGTGTTTTTTGTGCATTTTATAAAAAGAAAACGTTTATGTTTTTGGTTTTTTCATCTGTAACATTGACATCAGAGGCAGGGCTAGTGAAAAGGTGGAGAAAAAAAAAAGAAGTGCAGGGACTGCTGGCAGAGAGAACATCACGACCTTGCTAACCAAAGAGAAAGAGCTTGCATGGAGAGAAACCAAAGACTAGAAATGTTTTATTGCTTGATAGAGAATCTCTCTTCTCCTGTCTCCCTTACCCCCCTCCTTTTTTTCTGGCCTGCTCCCATCCCCTGCCCCCTGTTCATTGTAATTTCCTCCTTTAATTGAGTTACTTGTAAACCGGCGTGATGTGCCATACGAACGTCGGTATATTAAAAGTTGTTAAATAAATAAATAAATAAATAAATAAATAAAATATTAAGAAGAACCTAATTCCATGTGGGTGGGGAAGTAACACAAACACATTCAGGCTCAAATTCTCACATGCATGCACAAGACTTCACCACCAAACCCCTTTTTCTGCTGCTGCGGGGATGGACTCCATGTCAGCTTTACTCTGGCGGGCCCTTTTCTTCACCACAGCAGGGATTGACCCTCCTAGCGGCCTTGCTGCATCAGGCCCTCATTTTGTTACTGTGGGGATGGCTTCCCGCTGTGGCCTTACTTCGGCGGTGCCTTCTTCTTCAATGCCATGGGTTCCCATGGTGACCTTGCTTTGATTGGATCTTCTTTGCTGACACAGGGATGGACTTCTGTAGCACACTTGCTTTGGTGGGGGTCACCTTCTTCGCCACAATGGGGATGAGCTCCTATAGCGCCCTTCCTTCTGTCGGTCCTTTTTCTTCGCTAACACGGGGATAGGCTCCCGTGGTGGCCTTACTTCAGCGGGCTCTCTTCTTCTTCAGCCACCTTCAAGGAGTCCATGGCGGCCATTCTTTAGGCCCTGTTTAGTGTCAGGCAGCCCTGATTAGGTGGGCCTGAGCCCAAAGTGGGTGGGCTGTGGCTACGCCATTACCATGCATCAGGAAGCATTGGGACCATTGTGGTGCTTATGAGTGCATACTGGCTCATAGGCTCCATGTTCAGTGACTACAACTGTTCTTATTTGTCCAGCAACTTCCCCACTTTGGTTGAATAGGGGTAGGGAGTGGAGGACCTTGGAGGGAGGAAGAGAAAAGGGTTGAAATAGTGAAGCTCCATGGGTGGGAGAAAGTGAAGGTCTGTACTCCCTGATTACCATTGCTCTTTCTTTTTGTTAACTTTGTCTATCTCCATATGAAGGTCTGTATTCCCTGATTACCATTGCTCTTTCTTTTTGTTAACTTTGTCTATCTCCATATGCTTTAGAACGAAGACTATTGACCATTTTAGTAACTTCCCACTGGATGGTCTCCATCCTGTTTATATCCTTTTGAATTGTACACAGTATTCCAAGTGAGTTCTCACCAGGGACCTATACAGGGGCAATATAACCCTCTTTTTCTGCTGAGTATTCCTCTCCCTATGCAGCCAAGCATCTTTCTGGCTTTTACCATCACTTTATCCAACTGTTTGGCCACCTTAAGATCATCAGATACAATTACTCCTAGATCCCGCTCTTCCTTTGTGCTTAGAAGAATTTCACCTCCAATACTGTATCTTTCTCTTGGCTTTTTGCATCCTAAATGATTTACTCTGCATTTTTTTAAATCTTAGCTACCAGATCTTAGACCATACCTTGAACTTTGCTAGATCCTTCCTCAGGTTTTCCATACCTTCTTGGCTGTCTACTGTGTTACAGATTTTGGTATCATTGGCAAAAAGACAAACCTTTCCCAACAATGCTTCCATTATGTCACTTACAAATATGTTGAAAAGAAACAGTCCATGGACATATCCCTGAGGCACACCATTAGTAATGTGATGTAGCGCAGCCCAGCCGCAGGCAGGAGCTGACAAGCTACCATAAGGGCAACAAGAGTACCAGAGCCAGACAGCAGGGGGTGCAGGGGAAGAGGAGAAGAACTACGAATCCCAGCTTCCCTGAAACACCACCAGACAGGGGAGGAAAGCCTGAAGGCGAACAGGTGGCAGGCATAGACGTTAATGAGGCAGACACCGATGAGTCCATGGAGGTGGAGGAAGAGGGCGTGCCCCCTTAGTGGAACTGGCCACAAAAACCCAGCTCTTCGGAGTCAGAGGAGGAGGAGATGGAGGTAGGTTCAGGGATAGAGGAGTCCTCCAGTTCATGCATGGATACTGAGTAATCCAGGTGGAGGGGTAAAGTATAATCTTTACTCTAAAGGGGCCTGTGGTGGTGGGGCTTGTAATAGTGCTGAGCAGAGGGGTAAATGATTGCTCTGAACTAGCACTGCTTGTAAGGGAACCAGAGGGCTGGAGGGGGCGGGGACAGACCCCATGTAATGCATCCAGTTGTTACTTATTAAACTGCTTTGAAGGAACTATCCCTCTCTCTGTGTTGTCTCTGGGGCTTGGGGGGACTGCTTACCCCCAACCCTGCCTGAAGGGAACCCAGAAGCCCAGCAAAACCAGGGCCAGCAGAGACACGGACTCAGGGAGTTACGTGAACACCTCGAACTCCAGGGACTGGGGCAACTGGTGGCGACTCAGGACTGGAGACGGAAGAGCGGCGCTCGAGGCCTCATGGATGGTGAGCCATCACAGTAACATCCCCATCCTTAGAGAATACTCCATTTACTGCTACTCTTTGTCGCCTTCCACTTTGTCAGTTTCTAACCCAGTCAGTCACTCTAGGATCCATAACAAGGGTGCACAATTTTTGTTATGTCTTCTGTGCGGAACTATGTCAAAAGCCATGCTGAAATCCAAGTACACTGTGTTTATCGTTCTCCCTTGATCTAATTGTCAGGTCACCCAATCAAAGAAATTGATCAAATTCATCTGACAAGATTTACCTCTGGTAAAACTATGCTGCCTCGGATCTTGTGATCCATTGGATTCCAAAAATTGCTCTATCCTGTTTTAGCAGTGATTCCATTAATTTGCTCGCCACAGATGTTACGGTCCCGGGCTGTGTCCCAGTCCCTCCACTTACCTCGGGGACGGCCCGGGCCGCTGCAATGCTTCCCCGGGCCTGCACAACCCTGGCTGCGGCGCTCCCTCCTCGAGGGAGACGCCGTCGTTGTTCCATGGCTGGCCCCGCCCCCTTGGTGCTCGCGCATGCAGGGGCTCTGTTCTTAAAGGGACCAGCACGGGAAAGGGAGCCTTGCCCTAGGATGATGTCAGACACTCCCAGGGTATTTAACCCTGCAACAGGATCTCTTCCCTGCCTTGCAACAAGGTTCACTCTCTTTGAGAGCTACTAGTTGCTATTTTCGTCTTCTGGCTTTCGACTCCGGCTTCTGACTACTGGCTTCTGACCTCAGCTTGGACTTCTGGCTTCTGATTCTGGCTTCTGACTACTGACTTTTGTCTTCGGCTTCTGACTATTGGCTTCTGTCTTCGGCTTGGACTACTGGCTTCTGATTCAGTCTTCCGACTTCTGGCTCCAGTCTTCGGCTTCTGACTACTGGCTTCTGACCTCAGCTCGTCCACGGCTTCTGATTCTGACTTTGTTCCACTGGGTCCTGACTCTGGCTCTCGTCCAGGAGGCCCCTCCTAAGTCCAAGTGGCTCGGGTCCTCACAAGCTCCTCTCGAGGGGACCGCAGGCTTCCAGTGGTGAAGTTCCAGCTGGCCTCCTGGCTTCGGCCCTTTTCTTCTCAACCTTCAGGAACTCCTCTTCTGACCCCGGCCTTCAGGAGACCGCACGTAAGTCCAAGCGGCTCGGGTCCTCACGGGCTCCTCCTGGGGGGACCTCGGACTTCCAGTGGTGAAGATTCCTCTGGTCTCCTGCTCTGGGCCGCCTCCTGGCTTCGACATCCACAGTGGGCCTTCCCACAGTGAGTCTTCATCTGTCTCAGCTGGCTCAAGGGTCCACGAATCTAACAACAGAGGTCAGACTAACTGGTCTGTACTTCCCAGCCTCCTCCTTACTTCCACTTTTATGACCCTTAAACAAGAGCTGCTCAAGGCAATCTGCTGCCTGAGATGGTGCTCCCTCGCCCTGCCCTTCTCGCTCTGCTCCTGCTCATCCTGCCACTTCTTGCTCCAGCCCCCGCTCACCCTTCCCCATCCCATCACTACTCCTTCTTCCTCATCATTGGCCTGGCCTTCGGCGGCGGTGTCCCTCCTCCCTCCATGCCGCTGGCCTGGTCTCCGGCGTCCCTCCTCCACACTGCCGGCCTGGCCTCCAGTGGCCCGCAGCTGTGACACACCTCTTTTCTGCTGCCACCAGCCTGCCATCTGCCACCAGCCGCCGCAGAGACAGGTAGAGTGAGGCGGATGTCACAGTGGCGTTCTGGAGGGGCATTTTTTGATGCCTCAAAATTCTGCCGCCTGAAGCAGCCAGCTCACCCTGCCTCATTATAGATCTGCTCCTGCCCTTAACCATATTTGTACTTTTCCAGTCCTCCAGGACTACCCCAGATTCTAAAGAAGCATTAAAAAGGATAGCCAGCGGAGCTGCCTGGACATCTCTAAGTTCCCTTAATACCCTCGGAAGTGTCCCATCTGGCCCCAAAGCCTTATCTACTTTAAGTTTAGTTACCTCCTCATGAACACACTGTTTTGAAAATTGATTGAAATTTACTTCACGTCCAATCTTAATTTTGCTTGTTTTATGTGGGCCTGCTCCAGGCCCTTCCACAGTGAACACCGAATAGAAATATTTGTTGAGCAATTTTACTTTTTTCCTCATTAGTCTCCCTTTCACATTTAGTCTCACAGTGCCACATTTGCACTTCCTTCTATCACTAACATATCTAAAAAATAAAAATAAAAATTATTGTCTCCCTGTTATACCATAATTGCTATATTTTTTCACATACCTCCCACTAAGCTCACTCATCTCACTACAACAAGAGAGTGTGCCCTATCCATTGCAGGGCCCGCAATCTGGAACTCTATGCCCACCGACATACGACAAGAGCTCTGCCCAAAAAAATTCAAACCAAAACTGAAAACCTGGTTATTCAAAGAAGCTTTCACCCGATCCTCTCCCTCCCCCTCATCCGCCCTGCAACTACTTCATCCCCCTCTTTCCTTCCTTTATATCCTCCCCTCTTTACCTCTTCTACCCATCCTCTAATGCATCTTCTAACATAACTGCCCTGTTTTCCTCTCCTCTGGTTAATTCTATGATCTCCATGTATTTATGCAAATAGCAATTTTACGCATTTAGCAATCTATATCTTGTGCTCCCTCTATTCTTACTTTGCATTTAGCAATATTTAAGCATTTTGCAAATTACTTGTTACGTTTCCCTCTATTCTTAATATACTTCCTATCCTACATATTACTTCTCCATTTATGTTCTTCCCTCTTTTTTAGTACCATTTCTCCCCATTTCTTATACCCCACTATTCTAGTACTCATACCCTGTTATTTTAATTTCAGTTTCTCAAGTTTAATTTCCTGTTTCTTAAACTACCTGCCCTTCATTATGTATTGTTGTAACCAGTTCATTGTAAAGCACCTTCGCTGCATTTCTTGTTCCTTGTAAACCGATGTGATGTTCCCAACGAATGTCGGTCCAGAATAGCTTTAAATAAATAAATAAATAAGTACTAAAACTATCTATATTATTCAGAATATCAACTCAGTCCTTTGTTAGTTTTTAATCCTCCTGTTTCTTTGATTGACTTTCTTTTCTATTTTAATGTATTCTTTGCTGTATTTTTGCATTCTTTTGGGATAAAATCAGTGCAGTTTAATAGGATCACAACTTTAAATTTACCTTCCTCAAACCTTTCCTCTTGACCTATTCAGGCTATAGTCATGGTTTACATATATTATTGTGATGCTTCCCAAGTGGTTTTAATAACAGCCTCATTTATCTATTAATTATTTACTTGAGCTTCTTAAGCTTATACAGACAGCTGTTTGCATTAGTTTATACATTAATTCCTATCATGTTTTCTTTTATTCCTGCACAATAATGTCCTTATTTATGAAAGGATAGCCTAAAGGTCTGGTTTACTAGAGTGCAACCTTTCTCCCAGTCTTTGATTATTGGGGGGTGGGTGGTGGGAAGCTTAGTGAATCAGGCCTTTTAAGTATGATGATTTATTTTTATTATGAAACAATTGAACACTAAAAATAAAATAAAAATCAGAGGTAACTATACCGATTTTCTTTTCATCAGTGGCTGAACTAAAACCATAAATAAATAAAAACAATTATAGAATCATTTTGTTCTAAAAAATATGTTTTTGGGAACTCACATTTAATATTTTGTTTTATTTGTCTTTAAAAAGAATGTAGCTGGGGAGATACTGGATTTTTAAAACCAAATTCTCATCACTACATTTTAAATTTGCCTACTGAAGTTGAATGTGTGTGGTCGTGTGCATATGTATGTACATATATGTTCTATGCTTATTTAGCATTATGAGAATGAAGCTCAGATGCAAACAGTTACAACAAATTAGCCATCTACTGCTCTGGGGTGTTTGTACTGGTGCAGTGCTTGAGTCCAGTTCCTTGAGATTATTTGGACTGTTAGCACAATAATGCAAACCGTTACATTCTGAGGTCATCATTGTTTTGTTTTCCTGCATTTTGCTTTCAGTGACATAAAGTAATTGTGTGCAGTTATCATTTTTGAGACTGTTTGCTCCAGTATAAGAGCATGATGCTCATCTTTTGTAATGGAGGCCTCTAGAAATGAATGGCTTTGTAAATTAGAGCCCTTTAGGCTACTGTTTGGGACTTTTCTAGTTTAATGGCTAATTGTTGCTGTCTATAATTTGTTTTACATTTTCTGTTACTGTACAGTAAAAAGTGCATTAGAAGTAAAGATGCTGGAAGCTGAAGGCAATAGGAAAGTATGGCTCAATCCTATATTGATCCTGAGTTTAGCATCTTTTTGCAATTCATTTTTTTCCACGGGAAAATTACTTTAAAGCACCTTCATATTATTACTAAAAGTTACATGAAAGCCAAGCCTTTTATTTTTACAGTTTGTCCAGCTATACAACTCCCAGTTATATGTAACCCTTAGTCAGGGTGTTGGCTCCCCTAAGGCCATAAACGTATTTATAAATTGGGCTGCTCTCGCCCTCCTTCCCCTTCTTCCTGCACCTCCCAGGGAGTGAGCTCTTTCTGTGGGGGAAGAGGAAATCCTCTGTGGCCCAGGTGATGAAGTGTCCCTCCTGACATGTATCTATCTTTCTGGTCTGGTGTTCTCTTCAGGGACAGACAGGCTGGACTCAGACTGGGTGTTCAAATCCAATTTACTGATCATTTCCAATAGGTCAATCACTGTCCTACAAACATTCAACAAACGAAACTGTATGGTTGAACGATTTACATGGGGTCTCTACTGGGGTGCTGGTGTCCATCTCTTCAGCTCCTGGGAGTGAGCTTGCCACTGTCTCCTCATCTGTGCAACAGCCCAGTAGAGGGAGAATCCTAGTGGGGGGCCTCACACCACAAAAAGATCCTACCTAAGTCCAAAGTTCAGTCTGAAGCCCATAGCCTGTGTCCTGATCCCTTGGGACTGAAGATCCAATGGGGAATCTCCCAAGGCTTGATGTTGTAACCTTGATGACCTCTCTGGGAGAGAAGCCTGAAGTGTCAGTTCAGCTCACAGCTCTCTGTCTCCTTCACCAGGTTGTGCAGAGGGGAGGGAAAAATGCTAGGGTGAGAGAACATAGTATAAATTTCATCTTTGTGAGACTTTCCTCACTCCAAATGATGTCAAATCTTCAGTAAGGTGTACTGTGCTGTTCATTCATCTAACTCTACATTTGAGACTGGCCCCTAAACCCTAAACCACCACTAAAACCTCACGTTGACCTATCAGTGGCCCTCCTATAGAGATATAAATAGGTGTATACAGTGAGGCTCTCCACAGAGGCTCTCTCTCTCTAAATGGCCAAAATGCAATTCCAAAAATTTATTGCGTTAAGGCCATATCGCATAGCTTAATGCCACGGAAAAAGGTGTAGTTATTTCTGGCATTAGAACCATGCGATAGCATGTGTTATAGCCCCTAATTCCCACCCACTCCAAAAATTTGCATTCACACTACAGCATATTTTGCAATAATGTGCTATCGCATGCGAAAATGCCATAACGTGCATTCATGCATGACCCCCTAAGTTAGATGCCTATTTTCAGTGCAATTTAGGAATCAAAGGGTTTTTTTTTGTTTGTTTTCTCAGCTGAAAATTCACCTCAATATAGGATCCTAAAACGTAGGGACTTAAATTTAGGTTTGCTATTTATTTTCTTAGAGATAGGGTCCTAAATTAGGCATCTCATGCTGAAAATCTATGCTAAACATCTATTTTCCCTCACCCTAATTCCGCTCCTGTATCCAACCATTTATTAGGGACCTACATTTAGCAGCCTAGTGCATTTTTAAAGGTCCAATTTAGGATTCTCTCTCTCAAGGTTAGACATCTAAACCCTTTGAAGACTGACTCCAATGGGCAAGTCACTTCATTCTCCAGTGTCTCAGGTACAATTTAGAATCTAATTCAATTTGGGCAGGGATATAACTACAGTACTTGAATGGTAATTCATCTTGAGCTCAGATTTGGAAAAAGTGATTAATTAAGTTCAAAGTAAATACTTTTGTACCCATGGACCCTTTTGTTTTTGTGTTTCTAAACTGTTTTTCCAGTTTTAGCTCTTTCAGGTGTAAAAGTTTGTCTCAAAGAGTTTACAATCTAGTGGGCACCTGAGGGAGTAAGAGATAAAGCAACTCACCCAAGGTCTCAAGAATGTCAATTAGAAGAAGTGGAATTTGAACGCAGTTTTCCCTAGTTCGCAGCCCATTGTTTTAACCATTAGGCCACTCCTTCCCTCTTTAGCAGAGGTTCAAAGGGAAATTATTGAATAGCTTTCCTTTGGTATTGCTATCAAGTGGTGTTGTCTGTTGTGTTTGTTCTGACATTAAAAATAAAAAGTTAATTAAAAACATAAATAATATAAAAGTATGCATATATTTTGCTACTATGTCGTTTAGTGGATATTGCCACCTTAGAGGCTAACTTTCAAATCTATCCGTGATACAGCATTAGTCTGTATAAGTGGACTTTCAACAATGAATGCTAGTATTTTATAAACTGTGTAGCACAAACTTCAGAATCTATTAAATGCCACGTATTTCTGCTCTGAAAGTATGCATGGAAATTTCAATGCAAGAAAATGCATACTTTAAGCATTTTATAAACATGCGTGCATTTATTTTACATGCAAAATAATTATATGCAGAGGCAGGCATGTATAGTATTTTGCAAATATTTATGCATGTACTTGAAATCACCAGTTCACCAATACCTTCAGCAGTTCACCCAGTCATTCTAGCATTTTATGCTGACCTCCCCCCCAACAAATTCACCCAGACCTCCCACCCAAAAAATGCAGATAACAGACAAGTTTGATTTCCTTGGGCAGGGTAAATGAGCAGGTATGAAAGTGTACAGATAAGTTCAGCAATAAGTACAACATA
Organism: Rhinatrema bivittatum; assembly: GCF_901001135.1. Lineage (NCBI taxonomy): Eukaryota > Metazoa > Chordata > Amphibia > Gymnophiona > Rhinatrematidae > Rhinatrema > Rhinatrema bivittatum. The sequence goes on from NC_042616.1 coordinate 574,591,987, forward strand.
GAAACTACCTTCCATACTTCTGAACCCTGCCCAAGAACGTTTCTAGACTACATCTTTTCTTCCCAGTAGAATGTACAAGTAAAACTGGAAATATAAGCTTTCTCTCTCGACAGCTACAAAATAGAATATACACATGGAAATGCTATTTTTACACGGGGAACACATTTAAAAATTCACTCCTTAAGTGTTTTGCTAGCAAGTGTGATTGGATGCTGAAAGACACATGTAGGCACCCCTTTTCATGTCTTGAGATAACTAGGCTTAATTAATGTACATGTTTATAGAGTATGGACAGTTTTCTGCTTTATTGGTAGCATAATTAATCTTTTTTTATTGGCTGAAGATGTCCTTTGTGGTAATTAAGGAATTTAACCAGAGAGGCAAAATTGGCCCTTAACAGAAGTCCACAGATGGGAAATAAAGGTTCAAGTCCTCTCTCTGCCTTGCAGGCAGGGATTTCACGCCGCTTCTCTTTTAAATGAATTAATTAGCATCAGTCCCATGTATTGCTTATAACATATTTACTTTTGTTTGATGATTGTCCAAATGTTGCTCTGAAATTGAATCCAATATTATCACTAGTATAAAAGTTTCAAACATCACACCAGAGGAAGAAGTTTATTGACCAAGTCTTGCCAGTTGCTAGATCCCTCATCTAAGATACATAAAACATACTAAGTTCTAGTTCACTGCAGCTGTGGAATGACTTGATGGCAAACAACTCTGTAGAATGACTAAGATGGGGTTCAAACTTGTAACCTATTAATCATGGTAGACTGCAAGCATTTCCAGAAGTGTAACATAATTTATATAAAAAAAAAATGTTAGTGAGTAGCTGAGTGTTTTGTCTCCAGAAACGTTTCTTTTGTACTTTTTAAAACAAACATTCCTACAGACTTATCGTATGAGGTATGTGTGTCTGGAAGGCTCTTCCAGGCTTGTTCTTTCATTACCAGATGCTTGTTAACGGCCTGCATAATCAATTCATTTGAGAATTCTGCAGGCTTTGTAGACAGGGCCAGCCTTCGTAGATAAAGAATCAGTTGTTGCCGTTCTCGCTTTGGTTATGTCTCTCTTGGGAACCTTACATGTTAATTTAGTGTGTTATTACATTTATTGTAAAAATAGAGCTGCTTGTCAAAAAAGAAGAATTTGTGTTTGGTGCATTACTCTACTGTATTTAGCAAGATTTCATTTAAGGTTGTTAATGTTTTAACATTGCTTTTTATATATTTTGCCTTTTGCAAAACTTTGTTCCTATTTCCTCCACTACAGCGCTCCACAATGAAAAGGTTTTAATGCAGATAGATCCTAGTGACTATCTAGAATTTTGTTACAACTAATATTTTGTATTCTGCGATATTTCCTTGAATCTATAACCATTTGACTTTCAATAACCTATACACCTTAAGCTTGTGATGCAACTCCAACATTGCTCTCTGCTTTGATGGCAAGAAATAATGGGGAATTGGATTCAGGCAGCCACCAAGGGCCCTGACTTTGACGGTTTGGGAAACTAAGTTTGGGGGTGACTTGTATGGCATGGCAGATGACACCCACTGATGCTACTATTCTGGAGGAGACCTGTATGGCATGGCTGATGCTATCATAAGCTTGCTGGGCAGGCTGGATGGACCGTTTGGCCCTTTTCTGCTATCATTTTGATGTTTCTATGTTTTAAGGTTATTCCTTAAAGATCAACTTTTCTATTTTAGCTAGAATGTAGTTAAATTAAAATCACTCCTCTGAGCTGTTTGAAATTAACATCAGTGCCCTCCTGTTGCTTGATATGAAAATAGAATAATTTATATAGGCAATAATAAATGTTTGGGACCCAGGTTTAAGAGATTTTTGAAAGGAAAGCACATCTTTTCACTTCCCTTTTCAAATGAAAGCATTTCTGGTTTGATATTTTCTTTTTGATTTTGAAGATTTTACAGCGAAGTGCTGTGCATATCTCATCTTTTGGTCAAACTAAGATTTAATGCCAAAGGATAGTCTGTCATCAGTATTAGGGCCTTGGTTCACTCTGTTCTTGGACAGGATTTCTACTCGTTTACTTTTCTCAAAGTATCGCCAAGAAAATAAAACTCAAAATCTTTGCCATATCTTCAGTCTCTGCTTTTTCGTGGCTCTTCTGGTAAGAGAAGCTAAAGGACAACCTGTTGTGCTCAGTACCTTTCTATAATTTGAAATGTCTCTACAAACACTAGTTGTTGACATTGCTTTTATGATGTGATCTTTTCCATAGGAGTGCAGTCTTATTCTAACTCTTAATTATCCTATGGAGCCTATTGATTAAAACTCAAGGCAAAACCTTTTTTTTTTTTTTTTAGCTTACATGCAACTTAGAGTCCTGCACTACTTTTTTTTTTTTTTTTGCATGGCTGCTAAAGTGTAGTCTTTTTAGCAAGTACTCAAAATTTGCATGCAAGCTAATTAAAAAAAAGTGTTGCATGCATGCCAACCAAAAAAGTATATTGTGTAATCGCTGCATCTCAAAATCCTGTATGCTAACCAACCCAAAGTGAAAGAAATAGTGCAGGTGATTTCCTTCCTCCCCTCCCTCCCTTCCTGACATAAAGAACAAGAGACTTTAGTGCTCCAAAGTACATCCCCCTGCATGCCCCTATCCTATGTAAATTATAAATGGAATTGTTGGCCTCGAGTGATCCTCAATTTTTCCACCCCCTCACATACGCTATCAAGGGTCTCAACAGCTCTGTCTGACTCTTGATACTTCCCACCGCCATGCACAACATCAAAGGTGGATCAAAGTAGTCTGGGAGGCCAGCTGGCATCATTTTGCAAGTTAGTAGGGATGTGAATCGTGTCCTCGATCGTCTTAACGATCGATTTCGGCTGGGAGGGGGAGGGAATCGTATTGTTGCCGTTTGGGGGGGTAAAATATCGTGAAAAATCGTGAAAAATCTAAAAATCGCAAAACCGGCACATTAAAACCCCCTAAAACCCACCCCCGACCCTTTAAATTAAATCCCCCACCCTCCCGAACCCCCCCCAAATGAGTTAAATAACCTGCGGGTCCAGCGGCGGTCCGGAACGGCAGCGGTCCGGAACGGGCTCCTGCTCCTGAATCTTGTTGTCTTCAGCCGGCGCCATTTTCCAAAATGGCGCCGAAAAATGGCGGCGGCCATAGACGAACACGATTGGACGGCAGGAGGTCCTTCCGGACCCCCGCTGGACTTTTGGCAAGTCTCGTGGGGGTCAGGAGGCCCCCCACAAGCTGGCCAAAAGTTCCTGGAGGTCCAGCGGGGGTCAGGGAGCGATTTCCCGCCGCGAATCGTTTTCGTACGGAAAATGGCGCCGGCAGGAGATCGACTGCAGGAGGTCGTTCAGCGAGGCGCCGGAACCCTCGCTGAACGACCTCCTGCAGTCGATCTCCTGCCGGCGCCATTTTCCGTACGGAAAATGGCGCCGGCCATACGCGTATGGCCGACGCCATTTTCCGTACGAAAACGATTCGCGGCGGGAAATCGCTCCCTGACCCCCGCTGGACCTCCAGGAACTTTTGGCCAGCTTGTGGGGGGCCTCCTGACCCCCACGAGACTTGCCAAAAGTCCAGCGGGGGTCCGGAAGGACCTCCTGCCGTCCAATCGTGTTCGTCTATGGCCGCCGCCATTTTTCGGCGCCATTTTGGAAAATGGCGCCGGCTGAAGACAACAAGATTCAGGAGCAGGAGCCCGTTCCGGACCGCTGCCGTTCCGGACCGCCGCTGGACCCGCAGGTTATTTAACTCATTTGGGGGGGGTTCGGGAGGGTGGGGGATTTAATTTAAAGGGTCGGGGGTGGGTTTTAGGGGGTTTTAGTGTGCCAGCTCACGATTCTAACGATTTATAACGATAAATCGTTAGAATCTCTATTGTATTGTGTTCCATAACGGTTTAAGACGATATTAAAATTATCGGATGATAATTTTAATCGTCCTAAAACGATTCACATCCCTACAAGTTAGTATCAATGAGATGTAAGTGAATGTTATGGTTCTGATGTCTGATGGGCGGAGACATCAGATGAGCTAGCACTCTGTTATGCTCAGCTCCTGAAGTGGGAGGAATGAGCACACTGTAGTAAATAGGTGAATCCTTGGGCCGATGGCAGATGACAGCGCCCCCAGGAGGATATCCCGAGAGGCTTGAGTATGGAGACAGACACAGATAGTTCTTTTATTAGACAGGTTAGTAGAACCACCAGAGGTGACAGTAGTGAGCTGGTATGCCCGGTAGGGCTGAAGTCCCTCAGATACTGGAACTGCGATCCCAGGGTTGTTGAGCTGTAAGGAGACTATAGATAGTGAGTAGACAGGGTATGCTGTATACATAGCCAGTATTGGATGACAATCTCACATAGAATCTTAAAGAGGCTCAGTAGCTGGAAAGAGTTAGGCCCCCGAGGAGCGAATACCTGGTTCCAGGGGCAGCTCTGAGAGAGCGGTAGCAACTCACGATTGTCTGTATCTGTAATAGCTTCTAGGCAGTAGAGAATCTTCAGAGTTTTCAGGAACATGGGCCCTCGAGGAGCGAGTACCGGTTCCTATCTGCAATCTGAAATATAGAAAAGAGAGCGAGGCCCCCGAGGAGTGGGTACCCCTGGTAAGACCGAGGAGGCAGAGTAGCTTAGAGAGAAGTGGGTCCAGAAGGATCCCCGCAATCAATCCTTGCTAACTCGAATAGTCAGCGTAAGTGAAGACCTTTTATGGTGGAAGCGGATGATCTCAATACAGGGGGATGCCCCCGAGGTTCGCGCCCTTGCTGGTACATACTCCGGAGCGCGCGTGTGCCCTACGTTATCAGGAACATGGTGGATCCGCAGCGTCGAGCCGGCCCAGGGACGCCGGGGAGAAGCGGCATGGAGACACTGCGGCAACAAGCCGTCCATCAGGCCTGGAAGGAGTCGCCAAAGAGGTAGAGAGGGTGGAGCGAGGGCGAAGAGCAGGCCCGAACACAACACATTGAGCCCCTGATGGTGTGTGCTGTGGTTATTGGAACCACCACAGACCATTGATGATGTGATATGGTGTTGAGAGATTGAGGGCCATTTACTACTGTTGAGTCTCTTGATGGTTTGTGCAAGTTGGTGGTGGAAATAGGGAGTTTGGGTGGGGGTGGGGGGTGGGGGGGGGGTCAGTCCTGGCTGCAAGGCACTATTGATGTAATATGTATAGGAGGTATTATTTTGAGTATTCTATGTCTCCATCATTCTTGTGCGTATGTTGGGGAGGGCAAGGGTGTAATGTCAGGGCCACAAACCCCTTGTGTGTAGAGGCTTCGGAAGGTATTTGGGCACAGAAATGGTTTAATCCTGGTATTGGCCGGGGGGGGGGGGGGAGGAGGGGGGAACTGGAGGTAGACTGTTGGGAAGCATCAAGGACTTCACCTCTTCCTAGTATTAAATGTTAGTGTGCTGGTCCTATGGGCTCATTAACGTGTAACACCTGGTATCAGGTGGGTGCTAAAGTTTAGACCTTAGCAAACACAAAATGGTGTATAAAGGAGAGTAGGGATGTGCAGACCAAAAGTTTATGTTCATAAGTCCATAAGTCGAAAGGGGGGGTCATTTGCGGTCAATATGGACATATAGAGAATTCCATAAGTTGAGTCTATGTCTATATGTGCAAATAAAAATTTAAACCCCTCACCCTCCTTAATCCCCCCCCCCAAGACTTACCAAAACTCCCTGGTGGTCCAGCGGGGTCAGGACGCCATTTCTGAACTCCTTTGCAAGGAGCACGTCACGTCGGCGTCACGTCGGAGTGACGCGGCGTCACGTGATTCCCCGCGGGTTCGCTCCGGGACCCTCGTTCGACCCAAAAGGAACTTTTGGCCAGCTTGGGGGGGGCTCCTGACACCCCCAAGCTGGCCAAAAGTTCCTTTTGGGTCGAACGAGGGTCCCGGAGCGAACCCGCGGGGAATCACATGACGTCGGCGCCACGTCGGAGTGACGCGGCGTCACGTGATTCCCCGCGGGTTCGCTTCGGGACCCTCGTTCGACCCAAAAGGAACTTTTGGCCAGCTTGGGGGGGCCTCCTGGCACCCCCAAGCTGGCCAAAAGTTCCTTTTGGGTCGAACGAGGGTCCCGGAGTGAACCCGCGGGGAATCACATGACGTCGGCACCACGTCGGAGTGACGCGGCGTCACGTGATTCTCCGCGGGTTCGCTCCGGGACCCTCGTTTGACCCAAAAGGAACTTTTGGCCAGCTTGGGGGGGCCTCCTGACACCCCCAAGCTGGACAAAACTTCCTTTTGGGTCGAACGAGGGTCCCGGAGCGAACCCGCGGGGAATCACGTGACGTCGGCGCCACGTCGGAGTGACGCGGCGCCGATATAGGCCGATACAGTACAGTGTGCTCCGACGGAGCGCACTGTTAACCTGCCCATGGACGCGTGTTTTCCCTTACCCCTTATTCAGTAAGGGGAGGAAAACGCACGTCCAACCCGAGGCACCTAATAGCGCCCTCAACATGCAAATGTTGATGGCCCTGTTAGGCATGCCCGCGTGATACAGTAAGTAAAATGTGCAGCCAAGCCGCACATTTTACTTTAAGAAATTAGCGCCTACCCAAAGGTAGGTACTAGTTTCTGCCGGCACCGGGAAAGTGCACAGAAAAGCAGTAAAAACTGCTTTTCTGTGCACCCTCTGACTTAATATCATGGCGATATTAAGTCGGAGGTCCCGAAGAGTAAAAAAAGTTAAAAAAAAAAAGAAAAAAAAATGTAAAATGGGCCGGTTGCTGTCGGGCCAAAAACCGGATGCTCAATTTTGCCAGCGCCGGGTTTCCGAGCCCATGGCTGTCAGCGGGCTCGAGAACCGACGCACATTCCCAAAGATAAAATATGCCACTCACTAAAAAGTAAGGTTTTTTTTTTACCTTTGCTGTCTGATCTTAGTTTTCTAATCGGTTGGTCACAGGCTTTTTTTCCACCTTCCCTTTCTTGTTTTTTTTGTCAATTCCTTTTACAGGATTTTTTTTTTCTATTTCTTTTCTCTTCATCTGTCTTCGTCCCTCAAACACACAATCAGGTTTCTCATTCTTACACGCTGTCTATCTCACATATATACACACACACTCACACAGGCTCTCACACTCACATGCAGTCTCACGCATCCATAGCTCTCACTCTCATATGCTCTCTCTCATACATACATTCACACTGTCTTTCTCATGCACATGCTGTCTCACTCTCACAAACACAGGCTCTTTCACTCCCACATGCTGTCTTGCTCAAGCACAGGCTCTCACTGTCACATGCTGTCCCTCTCACATGCTGTCTCTCCAAACATTCAGGTCCTCACTCACACACACACACCCACACACACACACACTCTACAGGCCCTCAGCCTGTCTCTCACCTCTGGGCTTCCTCTGCGCTGGTTGCCGCAACATAGGTTCTGCGGCGGCCCTGATCTTCTCTGGCCGCCCATGACGTGGGATCCACAGCTTTTCCCCCTCCCCCCCCCCCCCCACCTGCAGGGAAGGTGTCTGGCACTGGACCCCCTTTCCCCCCATACCTGTTTTTTCGTGGCAGGAGCAAGGGACCCACTCCTGGAGCCTCAAGCACTGCTGTAACAGAATGTAAGCTTATGCTTCCATCACTACCTCTGTCAGAGCAGCGCTGGAGACTCCGGGAGCAGGGCAGAGAGTCCCTTATTCCCGGCATGAAAAAATAAAGCATTGGGGGGTAGGTGGGGGTCAGGGGTGATTTGACCAGATTTCCTTCCTGAGGATGGATAGGTTGGGAAGAAGGAGCAGACTGATCTTCATATTTAACAATAATCGGGAAAGGAGCCTGGTATATAGTGGGCACTTGGCAAGCTTTAAAACTGGTTTTGGGGGGGGGGGGGGGGGGGTTGAGCATAGCCCGGCCCTTTCATATCTTTTGTTTGGACAGTTTCTGACAGTGCTTCTCAGCTGGATATCTTTTAAATAGCACATCACCAGCCACACGAGGACGGATAATTAAATAACCTACTCAGCTATATTCAAATATAGCCAGTTAGGGTTTTATAGTTATCCAGCTGCATGTTATACGGCCTATTGAGTTTTGGCTTCTAAGCTTTTAGATTTTTGTTTTAGCCATTTTAAAAGTTTCTTGGTAAACTCACTGCTCATAAATGGTGACAGATTATAGTACTGGAAGGCATTCATAGTTTCTTGTTTAACTACTGAACCAGTGAAAGTCTCTTCCTTGTGTGCAGGAAGCTTGCAGCTTTGGAGAGATTATGTTTGGTAGTGAAAGGATAGCTCAGTTCACAGAGCAGCTCAGTCCTTCATCTTTCTGTTCAGCTTGCCAACTGGAGTGGCAGTTGGTACTTCTTCTGATGGCGGTTTTAGTAATGTGGGCACTTATTCATTGGCAGCTTGGCATAAGGTACTGAATGCTTGTCAGCTGATGATATTAACTTTCAATTCATAGTGCCCTGGGTTGAACCTAGAGGAAAAAGGCTGGACACCTCAATGACTCACTAAGCTATCCAGTCTCTTTGTACATTTGCATTTGGGCATTATAAACAAGTACATCACTCAATACATAGAATTGTACAAGAATATAAAAACACCACACAGCCAGTTGTCGTCAGTCCCTTAAATCTACCCCACCTTAAGCCACTAGCACATCTTTGAAAGAGAGACATATCCTTTATGGTGGGAGCCATGGCTACGGCATACAATTTAACAAGAAAAGAGAATCTAAAGTTCTTTACAAAGCACTTACAGTAATAATTACACATAGAATTGTCATCTAACCTATCCTGAAAGTAAGCCCCAAGGCACATAGCATCCTAAATGTGCCACTTTGTGCATATATCCCATTCGACCCTTTGCTATACTGTAGGGTCGGCCAAAATAGCTGACCCTCTGATGTTTTCAGGTTTTTTCTCTGAAAAAGTCTTCTTCCATGAGGGATTACAATAGTCCATCCAGGAGCCCCCATCTCTATATGTAAAGATAGGCAGTGGATCTCATCTTCCTCAGCAAATAGGCCCCATTCCAGCCATAGAAGCTGAAAATAGGCCAGACCACCCCATCTCCCAGATCACTTTTACTTTGTATTGGCACCGATGGAGGCATAGCACAAAGTTCTATTGATTGTAAAAGTCTCTGCCCCAGTCTTTAAATTAGACTCTGCTAGCTCCTGCCACAGTCTCCAGTAGCAACTCCTCACTGCTGGATCCATATTTCAGGACCAGATGGTAGGCCAATGGATGGCCGGCCATCCATTGCTCCTACCATGTGACAGGGGCTGACCAATGGCACCAGTAGCCCCTGTGACATAGTAGGTCAAAGGTTATCGGCACCATTTTGAATACCAGCAGCTGAGGGTGTGAGTGCAGGAGATGGCTCCCGGACCCCCCGCTGGACCACCAGGGAGTTTTGGTAAGCCTTGGGGGGGTTAAGAGGTTGGGGGGTTTGTTTAAATTGGCTCCTTTAGATGGCCGAATAATTCAGCAAAGATTCGTTGTATTAGTGGGAAATCGCGATACGTTTCGCTTCCCCACGAATACAACGAATATGGCCCTATACGTTGCAGATTATCAATTCCTAGGGAACACATGCACACCCCTACAATGCAGTCCTTCTGCATCCTTAGAATGAGCTCCATTCTGTGTATCTTACCACCCAAGTGAATAGTTAGAGCCCAGAGTGTGGTGTACACCTTGTGCCTTTGGAAAAGCAATATAATTAGCTGTTCCAGCACATCCTTTACGAGCCTATTCATTTAACGGATGGACCAATTTTGGGCAAGGTGAAGATGTTTTCGTGACAGCCTTGTTAATACCCTTTTATATGCCCAAAACCAAATGAGTAATGGTGCAGAATGCGATGGTGCATGCCATCTCTATTACACGTGCCGTCCGCAACAGACCCGGGACACGGCTCCCTCACCTTTCCACAATGACTCCAGCTTCTGGTTCCTCCTCGCTGGTGGCGGTGGGCCATCAGCTCCGTCCTCAGGCCTCCCCCAGTGCGTTCGGCCCTGCCACAGTCCCCGGTGTTACTGGTTCTGATGCCACTTCTTGTCGGGCCTCTCCTCTTGGCCCGCGGAGAGACGCCACCACTCGCACCTCGCCCCTCCCTAGGCGCGCGCGCACATCACTGATCCTTTTGTAGGGACCGCGCCGGGAATCTAGCCGCAGCCCCGGATGATGACGTCAAACTGTTCACAGTATTTAAGCTCAGTCTCCCTTCCATAGTCTTGCCTTTGCAACAGGCTCCTCGCTGGTCGAGTACTTGTTGTTACTAAGAGATTTGTATCTTTGCTGCGTTCCTGTTTCCTTGTTCCTGTCCTGCTTATGCTTCGGATTGACTATACTTGCTTTGCCTGACTATGATACAGCCTATCTCCGGATCCAGACTTCTGCTTTGCCTGACTACGCTACAGCCTATCTCCAGACCCAGACCTCTGCTTTTGTTATACTTAGTGAGGTTTGGATGGATCCTTGGACACTGTGGCAGCTGACCACGTCCACGGGGGAAGTCCTGTGAGGGGCCACAGGTCAGGCTCAGCTCCGGACACACAAATGTTGCGGAGCGCTCGGAGAGCGATCCCACTTCCTGAGAGAGGTGTGTCCTTGGGCCGCGGCTCGACCCCAGAGGATTCCGAAGAGGGCCGCGGGAGGCATGGCATGCGCGAGCATGGGTAGGACGGAAGCAAGACTGGAGTGATGACCAGGCAACAGGACCTCCTCCGGACCTACACGCTTCGGAAGACCCAACAACGCAATGTTGGTCTTGTGAACAGTCCTCCGACCGTTCCCAGCCCTTTCGGACCTGCCGCAGGGTACGGCACGAAGCGGCAGGCCGGACAGAGGCCAGGGCAGTGAAGACTGGAACATAGATTCAGACGAGACTCAGGAACAGGGTACTGGAAGTGCAGACGTAGATTCAGAAGCAGTGAACTGGGAGTGCAGACGTAGACTCAGAAGCAAGGTACTGGGAGTGCAGACGTAGACTCAGAAGCAAGGTACTGGAAGTGCAGACGAAGACTCAGAGACAAGATACTGGGCGTGCTGATGTAGACTCAGAAGCAAGGTACTGAAGATGCAGGGGTAGGTTCAGAAGCAAGGTACTGAAGGTGCAGATGTAGACTCAGGAACAAGGACTGAAGGAAGACATGAGCCAGTCCCTCAGGGCACCCTGCTCAGACCACTCCTGGGACTGAGTCAAGGGCCACCCTGTCCCACGCGTCCCCAACACTGCCTTGGAGGGCAGGTCACGGACCACGCTGAGAACGGGATAATGCAGGAGAGAACCAGGCGACGCGAACTCCGATGCTGGGATACTGACATCCGAAGCCCCGTCGGCTGGCAGGGCAGAAGCTCCTAAGCGCAGTGACGAATCCCACCTGTTGGCCACTCCAGGGCCCAACAGGACAGAAGGCTCAGGAACCAGACAAAGACGAAGGGCAGTACATATAGGACTGGTTCAGGAACTGGATCTGGCACCGACATCAAAGTCACAGGGGAGAAGCTGTATTGCTGCGCACCGGCAGCCAAGGCAGGATACAGGGTCAGGAACAAGGACTTCTCAGAGACTTGGAAACGAGGTACATGGCTTGCATCACAGATGGCCCTAACCAGCCCGCCCCGAGGGTTGGTCACGGACCACGGCGTGGCTTGCCGCGAGGTACCAGGACATTGGAGGACACAGGATCAAGGTGCTAGCTTTCAGGAGATTCAAGACAAGGTATTTAGCTTTCAGGCAAGTTTCAGGATCAAGGTACAAGGACTTCTCAGAGACTTGGAAACGAGGTACATGGCTTGCATCACAGATGGCCCTAACCAGCCCGCCCCAAGGGTTGGTCACGGACCACGGCGTGGCTTGCCGCGAGGTACCAGGACATTGGAGGACACAGGATCAAGGTGCTAGCTTTCAGGAGATTCAAGACAAGGTATTTAGCTTTCAGGCAAGTTTCAGGATCAAGGTACAAGGACTTCTCAGAGACTTGGAAACGAGGTACATGGCTTGCATCACAGATGGCCCTAACCAGCCCGCCCCGAGGGTTGGTCACGGACCACGGCGTGGCTTGCCGCGAGGTACCAGGACATTGGAGGACACAGGATCAAGGTACTAGCTTTCAGGAGATTCAAGGCAAGGTACTTAGCTTTCAGGCAGGTTTCAGGAACAGGTGCAAGGCTTGTAATATCTGGACTGGATCATGGATACTGGATAGGAATCAGACCTCAAGGCAGGAACAGGAACAAGCGAACATCAGGACTGGAACAAACTGAATACATCAGGACTGGAACCACTAGAGACATCAGGACTGGAACACAGGACAGGAAGCTTCAAGGAAAACATGGAACACTGGACCTTGCAGAAGGCTGGAACACAAGGCAGCTCCTGGAACGAGGATCTCAGGAGTGACCAACTCCTTGCGAAGGCAAAGACAGACTGGATGCTGAATCCCTTTGTAGAGCTGAGGTAGACAACGCCCAGGGAGGAGCCAGCAGGGGCCACACCTGGCTGGCCCTTGAAGAACAGACGAGAGGCGCGCGCTCGCGCCCTAGGAAGCTGGAGAGATGAGTGCTGGAAGCTGGTGGCGTCCTCAGCCAAGTGGAAAACCCAGGGAAGCAGCGGAGCAGCCCTGGGCTAGAGCTGGGTGAAGGCAGGTTGTTGGAGCGGATCCCAGCCGCCAGGACTGAAGCAGAGAGAGAGAAGTGCTGGCTGCAGGACGAGCAGGGAGCTGTAGCAGGCTGCAGGCAGAGAAGTAAGGCTGGCTGCAGGGAGCTGTGGGAAACTGCAGGGACGGCTCCCTGCCGGTCGAGGACCCGGGCAGAAGCAGGCACAAGCAGGGACGGCCTCCCTGCTGGCTGAAAGCCCCGGGATCGGCAGAGACGCATCGGGGAGACACAGGGGCTGACACAGCTGACTCAGCCACATGGGAAGGCTCCCGGTGGGCAGACCCTGCAGCGCAGGGCTGGAGGCAGCCGGGGAGGAGCCCGGACAGTGCAGCAGAGCTGCCGCGGAGGCAGCAGCGTCAGCGGCCCGACTGGCCGCATGGAGGTGAGGGCTGCCCGCGCTCCTCGCGGGCAGGATCGTAACACACAAACACAGATTATATCTTTATTTAGACAGCTTGAGAAGCCAGCAGAGGTGGCAGTAGTGAGTAGAAGATGTATCCTGGCTGGGCTAGTATTCCCCAGGGAGGGCGCTGGAACAGCGATTGCTCCGGTAGCAGTGCTGTAGTGGAGAGAACTGAGAAAATGAGTACAATAGAACATTCACAGAGTCCCAAATATGGAGAAGCCCCGAGATAGGGAGAGCTGGCCCTCGAGGAGTGAGTATCGGATCCCTGGGAGCAGAGAGACTCGTTGGCAAAGTACTCACACAGCGGCTCCACGTAGGAGATGGCACTGACACTGGAACAGAGGCAGGTCCTCAAGGAGCGAGTACCTGGTTCCAGGAAGACAGCTCTGAGGAGTGGATGATAGTAGTACTCACTGATGGTGTCTGTAGCAAATTCTTTCAAGTAGAAGAGGAGATAGATGCAAGCAGCGGGTCAGGGAACATGGGCCCTTGAGGAGCGAGTACCGGTTACCTGATAGTGACCTGAAAGAAGCAAAAGAGGCCCCCGAGGAATGGGTACCCCGCTAGCAGAAAGAGTCCAATGGAAGTTGGAAAGGAAGAGTAGCTGGGTACGGAGAGCGAATCCCATTCGAAAGAATTCCCCCTTACTAACTCAATGGCTAGCAATAAACTGTAGGCTTAAATATCCGGGCAGCATGACGTCATCACAGGGGGATGCCCCTGAGGAACGCGCCAATGAGGAAATAAAAATGAGGGCCGTGTGGCGCACGCGCTGTAAGGTACCTGTAGAACATGGCTGGAGGCAGCGCCCAAGCCGGTCCGGGGACGCTGGAGAGGACGGCAGGAAGATGCCACGGCAGCCAGGCAACCGTGAAGAGCAGGAGGAGCCACAAAAAAGGAAAGGTAGGTGGAGTGAAGCCGTCGGGAAGTGACGGTCGCAGCAGCTTTGCCTGACTACGCCACAGCCTATCTCCAGATCCAGACCTCTGCTTCGCCTGACTACACTACAGCCTATCTCCAGATCCAGACCTCTGCCTCGCCTGACTACGCTCCAGCCTATCTCCAGACCCAGACCTCTGCTTGTCTAACTACGTATTGCCTATCTCCAGACCCTGACCTTTGCTTCATCCGACTAGGCTATTGACTACCTCCGTGATCAGACCTCAGCTTTGCTTGACTACGCTTTAGACTATCTCTGTGATCAGACCTCAGCCTTGCTTGCCACTGCCTCTGGATTGCCGCCAGCCCTGACCCAAGCCTATCCTTGGACACCTCTTCTGTTTACTCCCTGGACGTGGATTCATCAGGCTTCGGCCTACCTTTGCTCGAGCGCCCTCTGTCTGCCTTTGTTCCATTGTCACCCGAGTTTCCAGGACATTATCCATCTCTTGCCTGCCTTCTCTGGGCTGAACCAGCTTCTCTTGTCATTATATATTGAGGTCCACCTAAGTCCTGCCGGCCCCGGCACCCAAAGGTTCAACTCGCGGGGAATGAGGGCTGGTATAGGTGAAGCTCCAGTGGCCACTGTCTATCAGCCCACTCCACCTGCTGATGGTGGGGACCCGTAGGTCCTTACCTACGGGTTGTGTCAACCCCACCTCCGCCCAAGGGTTCACCTTCGACGCAACAATCTCCAATGTCAAATTCTGAGAACATATAACTCAGGTTTTAAATGATTTACACTGGTTGCAGGTTATGTACCTGATGAAATTTAAAATTGCTGGCTTAACATTCAAAGCATTGCATATGTTAGTTACCGCATATTTGTCAGCCCAGCTATCATATTATACTCCCAGCCAACCGCTGCAGTTGCCACAGGCAACTTTGCTAATTGTGCCAACTGTACATTCAGCTTGACTGTTTTCAACTTGCTCTATATCTTTTTACTGTGTGGCCCCCATTAATCTGGCGTAGCCTCTTTGTAGAGGCCTGGCTTTATTTAGATTACTTAGAATTTTCAAACCGGTCAAGTGTTTATTTCAATCTGCTTTTCCATGAATTATTGCAGTTTAGGGGTTCATGCCCTGTAGAATGATTTATTTATTCTGCTGTTTTATATTTTGAGGAAGCCTATATTATATCTATTGTTTGATGATTTTACATCTTCTGTGGTGGTATTATTTGCTTTACCTCCAAGAGAACCAGGTAATAGTGATTGTGGAGGCTATAAATGTAATTAAAAAGAAAAATAACCCAGGGCCTTGTCTAAAGTAGAACAGAATAATTATTATTCATTTGACATATAACATCATGCAGTGGAAATAAGCATGTGTTTCAATGCTGGATTTAGTCACAAGCCACCTAAGCCAGGAGTGCTCATATGGGGAAGGGCCCCTTAGGAGGGAGCATGAATGATCCTGAACGGGGGTGCATGCCAGCTGGCTGATCAAGCAACAGCAAATATGGCTGTGCTGTCCAGGCTTGATGCCACAGAGGCACTGCATGCTCAGGAGACAGGGACCATAGTGATGCCATTATAAGCATTACTACGGCTTACCTCACTCATATCTTTCAGCACAGCCAGAAGAAGAGTATTTTCACTCTGGTGGGACCAGGAGAGGAGCCATTTTCACTGTGGTGGGCCTGGGAAAGGAGCCTCTTCCACTGTTGTGGGCCCAGAAGAGCAGGAGCCACTGCAGTATTCCACAACCCATTAAGATCTACCACCCTCAGGTCCCCAGGCCTGGAAGGAGTTCCTGCTGTTGCCAGATTCCTACCTAGATACATCACCGCTGTTGTATGCTTTGGGGAAAAGAAATGGTGAAGTAGGCGAGAGGAATGGTCAGAGAGGCCAGAGAGAGGGAAGAGGTGGAAAAGAGAGAATGATGAGATGGGAAAGGGAGTTAAGGCAGGAGAATAAAGGCAAAAAGTGTAAAAAAAAAAAAAAAATTAAACAAAGCATGACAAAATAAAAAAGATAAGCAAACAATAAAAAACAGAGAAAAATAGGAACAATTAGTGAAAACAGCAAAAATACACAAAAGAATGTTGTGCAGGATGTGATGGCTTTTCCTGTCTCCTAAATATTTTGGCTGGCACCTGAGTTTTTTGAACTAAGAACATGAATGCTGTGCTGGGGCAGACAAGATCCATTGAACCCAGTATCCTATCCCCAATAGTGGCTAATCCAAGTCGCAAGTATGTGGCATGACCCATAAAATAGGATGTTCATTAATGCAAAGTTTTCAAATATTATGGGGTTTTTTTGTTTTTTTAATCACCTAGAGATCCTGACCCTAGGCAATATATAAATTTTCTGTGAGGACAAGCAGGATGATAGTCCTCACACATGGGTGACATCATTGGATGGAGCCCTGTCCGGAACTTTTATCTCCAAGATTCTAGTCAAACATACCCTACTGAGCATGTGCAGCTGTAGTTATCACCCTGCCTCCTAGGCAAAGTCCCTCAGTCTCTTATTTTCCATGGAGCCATGTAGTCATGGGAGCCTTGGTGTGTCACAGTATTCAACTTTGCTCTCTCCTCACAGTTTTTGAAATTGATTTTTTCTAGAGCTGCAGTTGTTTTTCTTTCCTTTACTTTATGGTAGATTTCTTTTCTTTTTTTCTTTTCCTTTTTTCCTCTTCTTTCCACTGTCTGCCAGCCACATGGCGGGCCTTAGTCATTGTGCAGCCTAGCCGAGTCTATTATTATCCCTTATTGAATAAATACTGCACCTGCAGTTTATTAACTGTGTCCTCTCCTTACTCTGTCTGTTTTTGTACCAGTCCATGGGTGATCCATGTAGGCTGTTGAGCCTACAGTCTCCATGTCTTTTCATCGATCCATCGGCATCGATGGAGGTTAGGACAGTGAAGAGATCGAGGACCACACTATTCCTGTGGGGGTGAGAGCTCATCCTCCCCACATTCAAAGGAACTAGTCTAATTGGGCAGGAGCCTTAGACGATGTAGTCTCCCCTCCTGCTTGCCTGTGACAATAGTGCAGTCTCCTTGTGAGAGAGGATGAGCAGGAGCCTGAGCAAGCAGCTTGCTGTTGCACCTTTGTGCCATGCACATCTATGACCAGTGCACCGATGATATGACACGTTGATATCAGGACTGTGTCATATATCAGGACTGCCATTGAGTGCCATGGTCACCCTTGATGCCATCGAGGTGCATGACCACCCTCGAAGCTATAAGGACCTTCTGTGCCGTAGGTGTCTGTGGGCGCCATAGAGCCTCAATGCACTGGAGTCATTAAGCGCCTTGGGCCTCGATATAGCGGAGTAGTGGTATTGACCACTAGTGTCGGGGACCAGGACTTCCATCAAGTGCCTTGGAGCCTCTCGACACCATTGGAGCTGCCATCGATGCCATCGTCATGTCAAAGTATCAGCCTTCTTGTCTATTCTGAACCATAAAATGCTAGGCAGCACTGGTGAAGAAGGCGCCATCACACATTCTATTATTGTTTTTTGACAGTGCGCAGTCACTGACTCTAACAGGTGTTGCTGTTGCTGTGGAATTCAATTCACAAGCATGGCAAGTGGGTTCATAGGTGTGCCACTATCTGTGGGATGGGATACCACTGTATGAGTACTGGTCAGTGTGCTTTTACAGTGGCGGGCACTGTTCTTCCAGTTGCCCTCTACTGTATGGATATGTGAGTGTTTCCCTTGTGGCAACTACAACAGGTTGTGTGCCGCAGCCACAGGATTGACCTAAGACTGAGGTCTTGGTCTAACCCCTATGGGAGTGGATACCAGAAGGGTAGTGTCGGGAGTCTCCCCCTGTCTCAGAAGAGGACTATGTCTTTCAACCCTATGTCTTTCAACCTCTCCTGTGTTAGAAATCCCCTTTGTGGGGAAGTCCCTGGGGCTCCGTCTCTTGCAGGTTTATTGCTGAACTGGAGCCTCGATTCTTTTGAATCAGTGCATCTCCTTGTAGGCCAGGACCAGGGACAGCAGTGGCGGACATTGGACTGTTTTTGCTGGGGTCCCTCCAATGATTACCATGGTTTGCCTACCCCATCTGAGGGTGGATGCAAGTGGCAGATTTGGTTGCTTCTGAACCTCAGTGATCATTGGCTGTAACCCAACTTTCACCTGGAGAGTGGGAAAGTTTTTGGGATCGGGAGACCCTGATTCCCATTGCTTTCCTGTCCCTTCAGGAAGGGGAAATATGACTGTGTTTTCAGGGCAACCCTTATGGGACCCCCCTGTATGCCTGGTTGTCCATGCCTGGTTGTCCTATAATGGGTGTCCCTTGTTCTCCATTTCCCAGAGAGGGAATATCACTGCTTCTGACTGGCAGTCGCTTTCTGTTCCTTGTGGGATCTGAGAGCTGGTCAAGCGAAGGGCTTTCCTTAAGTCATCCTAAGGCACAGCATGTCTGTTTAGTGAGGGAGCCATTCTAGATTTGATCTGTCCGTTGTATTAAGAGTTTTCTCTCGGGGTATCCTTCTGATGAAGATTAGGGGTTTCACCCATCCAGGAGTCACCCTTGATACCTGCTGAGCTCAATGGACGTTTTTCTTGGAGGACCACTATTGCCAGTCATTCTCACCTGCGGGACCCTACATCAGTGAGGAGGGATCTAGTCCATCTATTTGGCAAGTATGCCTTAAAAACCTATCACCATATCCATGGCTAAGAGAGTTGGGGGATGAAGGACCCCCACATCAGAAGTGCTAGTCTTTGGTTATAGTGACTTGCAAGCTATACTTCCCTATTTTAGGGATAACCCTATGTGCGGACAGGAGAGTCTTGGTTCATGCAGTGGTTGATCTATTTGCTGGACTACATGCTTCCTTGGAGGAAGTATATGTAATCATGGCTGAGGTAGTAATACCTAAGCCAGGTTGGTGGGCAGTCTATTCCAAGATCACACTGACCATGCCTGGTACCCTTAGGGTTTCCAGGCCAGTGAAGAATCCCTGTTCTACAGGGTTTGCACATGCGGCATTCCAGCTTTCTTTCTCTTGGTGGAGTGTTTCTGGATTTCTTCCCTGGGGGATTTGCTCTCATTTTCTGCTTTTCCAAGCAAGCTGAGGGCTCTATCTCGGTGGGTAGCTCCCTACTGGAATCAGCAGTGGGTTATTCGCTTGGGGTTGAGATATACAACTTAGCGACTTGTTCTTACCCCTGCAGTCCAGCGGTCTGCCTCCTTGTGCTCTACACTCCTTCTGACTTCCAGTTAGAATGTCGAGGGGAGGGGAAGAAAAGCTAGGGCATTCGTGGTATATCTTAGTGTATACCTGCAGGAAAAGTTATACCACTTTCTCCCTATATGTTCACCAAGTTCTGGCCAGTATTGCCTTTAGCTTTTCTCACTTCACTGGGTTGTCCAAAGTGCCTTCCTGCTCACCTGAACTATCCTGTAGACAGGGTGCAGTATGGGTGAGCTTCAGGCTTAATGGATCTCCCTGCTCAGGGGTTTGGACTAGTGATCCTATTCATGTATTGCCTTTCATCTCCTGAAACTCTTGATGCTGTCCTGCATGGTCAGCTGTGTCTGGTACTTTGGTGTGTAGAGTCTGTCACAAACCCTACCGTTGTTGCTGATTATTCTTCCAAGTGTTGCTTGGGTTTTTCTGCCCATTGTGTCTAGCAGCCAAACATGGGGCACACTTCTGCAGATGCATTCTGTCCTTCAGATACTAGTGGATCATAGTTTCTTTCTGGAAATTTCTCGAGCCCAGTTACTTTTTTTGGTTATCTTGTAAATACCAAAGGAAACTGTGTGGTCTTTATAAACAAGAGTTTATAAAGGAGGTTTGTTATTCATCTGTAAAAAAAAAAAAAAAGAGCTGCTTATGTCAGAGCATGTTTTGGATATTGATTTCCCACACAAAGTCTCTTATATCAGCAACAAAGACTGGAGCTTATGTCTGTTTTATTGTCCTCCTGGCACATTAGAATCAAGCTTTGCACCTATTATCAATACCCATTAAGAGATTAGACAAGAATTAAACAACATCCTTGTATTAGGTGATTTTAATATTCATGTAGATGTCTCACACATGTGAAGGTTTCCTCTCAGCTCTGAGTTTCTTAGGCTGGGAACAGAAAGTTGTTGGCTTAACTCACAACAAGGGTCATACATTAGATTTAATTTTTTTGAGTGAGAAAATGACAAATGACAAGTTTGTTGGGATCAATTGTAAGGAGTTCCCGATCAGTGATCATTTTATGTTAAGTTTTTCTTTTTCTTTTATCATGTCTCAATTTAAAAATACTAGCAAATTCATAGAAGAAGAAGTCATTAAGATATTGAGAAATTATGTGAACAATGGATTCCCCAAATTGTTTATTTACAAAGTAACGATATAGCAGACATAGTCTCACATTGGCAAGGCTCCTTATTATCAACTTTAGATAACATTGCTCCCTTTAAATAGCTAATTTCTTCTAGACTTAACAGAGCTCCTTGGTTCACACCTGACCATAGATGTTTAAAATTTGACTTGCGTAGAAAAGAGCGTCAAAGGTACAAATCAAAGAGTATTAATGACTTGACTGTATATACTCAACTCTGGAGAAATATCGCAGTTCTGTGATATGCTCCAAAAAGACTTTTATTTCTAAATTGATTCAGGAAGTAGGTAACAACTCTAAGGAGCGTTTTCACTTGGTTTCTAAATTTAGTAATGGGAACAAAAACAAGTTTTACAATTACATCATTATGATCAGGTTAGTTCAATTGATGTTGTGCAGATTGTCAAAAAGATGAAGCCCACTACTAGTCCTTTATTTCCATGTAGTACCACTGTAATGAGATCCTTGATTGATGATATTAGTATCCCCCTAGCATCCCTAATAAATCAGTCTTTTAATACAGCCACCTTACCCTCTATTCTTAAAAGAGCTTCAGTTTGTCCATTTATTAAGGAACCACAAGCTGATAGTCTGGATCTAAATAGTTATAAGCTAATCTCATCTAGTTCATTTCTTACTATGGCGATCAAGCCTTAGCCCTTAAACAACTATAACTCTAACTGGATAACAATGCGATACTTGATAATTATCAATGTGGCTTTAGGCCAAAGTTCAGCACTGAGATCTTACTAAGATCTAATGTAGATTGTGTGATAAGGAGTACTAATAGTGGGGCAAGTTTTCTTCTGGTCCTATTAAACCTATCTTTTGCCTTTGATACTCTGAACCATTAAATCCTGTGTACTAGATTAATGCAAATTGGACTTAGAGAGAATCTTACAGTGGTTTACTTCCTATCTTTCTGATAGAGTATTCCAAGTAAGATTTGATGACACTACCTTGCCCTGGATCCCTCTTGACATAGGGTTACCCCAAGGTTCATCTCTTTTTGCAGCTCTGTTTAACATATATCTTAACCCATTATGTAAGTTGTTCTCTAGCCTTGGCCTTCACTATTATCTATATGCCGATGACATTCAGTTTTTGATCCCTTGTCAAAATGATGTCAAAAGTACGATAAGTTTACTTAATATCTATCTCAATAGTTGTATCGCTGCTTGTTAACTATCCTCTCTTATACTTGTGTATTCACCCAGTTATCCCCTCCCCTGTTCATTGTAACTTCCTTTCCTCCTCAGTTTTTTGTAAACCGACATGATGTGTCCTACGAATGCCGGTATAAAAAAGTTTTTTAAATAAATAAATAAATTACTATTTCAATGTGGTTAGCTCATAACCATCTATCGCTTAATGTGGGGAAAACAGAGATTATACTGCTGAGTAGGCGATCACATTTAAATTTTCCTAGCAAATTTAGCTTTGAAAGTATAGTGATTCCCATCGTTTATGAAGTTAGAAACCTTGAAGTACTGTTTGACTCAAATCTTTAATTTGCACTATATCAAGACCTTGGTTAAGACTTCAGTTTGGAAACTACGGATATTGAGACATTTAAAACCATATTTAGACTTTTCTAATTTTTGCTTGTTTTTACAAGTTTTAATCTTCTCAAGTTTGGATTATTATAATTCTTTATTCCTAGGGTTGCCAAATATATATTACGATCCTTGCAGATAGTACAGAATTCTGCTGCAAGGAGAACACTTCTCTCCAGTGTTAAAATCCTTGCATTGGCTTCCTATTGAATATAGAATTCAATATAACATTTTAAATGTAATACACACTGCTTTAAGTCATGATGCTCCTGTTTGTATTAATAGTCTTCTAAAGATCCATCATCCAATTAAGAATTTGAGATCAGAGGGGCAGTACTTTTTGGATATTCCAAATCATAAAATCATTTTTTAGTAGACTCACAAGAAAAATTATTATCCGTCACTGATGCTGAGATGTGGAACAAATTACCTCTATCACTGCGAAAGCAGGCATGTCCTAAATGTTTTAAGAAACAGCTCAAAACACTTTTATTTCAGATTGCATTTTTAAATATATGGTTGGTAGGAATATTTATCATCTATGTGAGCAAATATGGGCTTTTTAATTTTATTTTAATTAATTATTTTGTTATAATTTTTTTTCTCATTTTATGTATTGTATTAAAGTTTTATTATGAAGAAATTGCATGTAGTTTTGTTATATTATTCTGCATGCTATTAATTGTAAGCCGCTCAGCATTTTAGATGAAGTGGCATATACATTTTTCTAAATAAATAAATGTTTAGCCAGGTACTAGTGCTAGGGTGACCAACTTCATGGTTTTGGACTGAACAGCCTGGTTTTCCAGCCTGTTGTACAGTGTCCGGTTGCAAGGGCAGGGGCCAATCAGTAGTGGCAACCTGGCAGCACTTCAGTCACCGACCTGCTATTTTCCGGTGCAGCCTCACACTTACATAGCCTGAGCTCCAAGCATTAGCCCAACATCTTTAGTTTGGAGAGATGGGGCTGTACCATATAGGAATTAGATGAGGTCAAAGGGAAGCAGCATGCCAACTCCACAGCTGTAGGAGTTGCAGACAAGGAGGAGAGTCGAACCCGAGCCCCGAAGACAGGGAGGCAGCATCTGCCTAGGAAACAATCAAGGCTTGATTTGAAAGGAAAGAAAAGGAGGTGGATGGCTGGGGAGGAGGAGGAGGAGGAGGAGGAGGAGGCTGCGGCCACCCACCCCAAGTGTCCAGTCCAGCTCCATGGACAAGTTGGCAACCCTAACTAGTGCAGCACAATTGTGTCATTTCAGTTACTGCAGCAACTCCCCAAATCCAATAGTTTCCTTGTGGCAATCTTTTGACTGCAGAGAGGGTGGGGAGGAAAGGTGGCTTCCTAGATCTGACTCACCACATTTCTCGGGAGTGGGGAAGCTTGGGCAGCCTCCTGGATATGGCTCGGTTGTCCTGGTTGCCCCAGACACTCCCTCTCCCATATCCACCCCCCCATCCTTTTCCCAATATTGCTTTCTTTCTCTCTCTCTATCCCTCTTATCTACCCTATTTCCCCCAATGTTCTTCTCTTCTCTCTATCTCTTTTTTTCACCCCTTCCCCAAGTGGCCAGCTTGTGCCTACCTTAAGAATGCTAAGGTCAGGCAGAGGCAGTGGAGCAGCAGATGATGTATCCCGGCGTGGGCAGGTCCTCCTTTACTGGCACGGGAGTGTGGAGATACAGCATGGCTAAGACTTCAGCAATAGTGGGGGAAATGGAAAAGCTAAGATAGCTGCAACATCAAGAAAAAGTGATGGGATATGGAGCCACGATGACAAAGAATGGTGGGGAAACAGCCATGCCACCACAGCAAAAGCAGCAGCCAGCAAGGGAACTCATGCTTCTGCATGTAGTGATCCTCCCCCTTCACAGCAGCTAGCTCACGGGTGGAAGTTGTAAGGCCTAACTTCCACTGCAGGGTTGGATCCCTATGTGCAGAACCTGTGAGCTCCGTAAGTATCATATACCTGCTGCTTCAACTGGGAAGAAACAGTGGGGAAGGAGTTAATGGGAAGTATTAAGGCCTGCTGAAAGAGCTGTATAGAATTCTTCCAAGAACTGCATGCAGCTCGCTAGATGCAGTTGGCCACTCCTGATATATAGGAATAAAATAATTTGAATTACTTCTCTCTAAGCCCTTGATTGTTTTGGATGAAAAGTAAGAACATAAATGCCATTTTCGGTCAGACCAAGGTCCATCAGGCCCAACATCCTGTTTCTGACAGTGGCCAGTGTGGGTCAAAAAGTACCCGGCAGATCCAAAAAAGTACATCTTTTTCTTGTTACTTACTGTTATGGTTAATGAAGTTTGGGTGGATCCTTGGACACTGTGGCAGCTGACCACGCCTACGGGGGGCAGTCCCATGAGGGACCACAGTGTCAGGCTAGACTCTGGACACACAAACACAGATCTGAATCTTTTATTAAACAGTTTTGGAAACCACCAGAGATGGCAGTAGTGACTGAGTAGTAGATTTTGAGCCCGGCTGGGCAGGTCTCCCACAGAACAGTGGAACAGCAAATCCTCTGCTAGGCTATGCTGTAGTGGAAAGAGATTGAGAGTTATGAGTACATGATAAGGAAGCATTCAGAGTCCCAGGTAGAATTATTAGAAGCTCCGAGACAGGGAGAGCAGGCCCTCGAGGAGCGAGTACCTGATCCCTTAGAGGAGAGAGACTCAGTTGTATTGTACTCATGTAGCAGCAACAGAGATTCCATTAGACAAGAGGTCTGGCACCGGAACAGAGGGCAGGCCCTCGAGGAGCGAGTACCTGGTTCCAGTGAAGCAGTATTGTGGAATAGATGGTAGTTGTACTCACAGATGGAAACTGTTAGTGAAGTCTTCCAAGTAGAAGGGTTTGAAGATGCAGGCAGCGACTCAGGGAACATGGGCCCTCGAGGAGCGAATACCGGTTTCCTGATAGCACCTGAAAGAAGCAGAAGAGGCCCCCGAGGAGCGGGTACCCCGTTAGCAACCCCAAAAGTTGTAAGAGTTCCAGATAGCGCTGAAGTGGCAAAGCAGCTTCGGTACGGATAGCGAATCCCATCTGTAGAGTTACCGTTGCTAACTCGATGAGCTAGCAAATACTGTAGGCTTAAATATCTGGGCAGCGTGATGTCATATCAGGGAGACGCCCCTGAGGATCGCGCCAACGTGGAAATAAAGATGAGGGCGGTGCGCGCGCACCCCCTAAGGTACCTTGGAGGAGCATGGCGGGAGGCAGCACCAAAGCCGGTCCGGGGATGCCGGAGAGGACGGCAAACAGATGCCGCGGCAGCCAGTAGTCCGAGGTGAGCGGGAGGAGCCGCAAGTAGTGAGAGGTAGGCGGGGCGAAGCCGTCGAAGACCGACGGTCGCAACACTTACCCCTAGGGATAGCAAGAGCTTTCCCTAGTCTATCTGGCTAATACTATTTTATGGATTTTTCTTCCAGGAACTTGTCCAAAATTCTTTTAAACCCCGCTATAGTAGACTTTGACCATATCCTCTGGCAACAGATTCCACAGCTTGATTGTGTGTTGATTGAAAAAGTATTTTTTACAATTTGTTTTAAATCTGCTAGTTGTTAGTTTCATGGAATATCCCCTTGTTCCACTCCACTCAAGATTTTATAAACTTTTATCATGTCCCCTCTCAGCCATCTTTTTTCCCATTTGAAGAGCCCTAACCTGTAGGGATGTGCAGCAGGGACGGATTCATCCCATTCGGTATTCGTATTTGTGGGGAGCCAAATCCGTTGCATCCGTTCTCAGGGGACCCCGATCCATTCATTAGTTACGTATGTATTCGTTTCCCAAAAAACCCCCATCTCAACCCTTTAAATTTAATTATCTACAACCCCCCACTATCCTGACCCCCCCAAGACTTACCAAAAGTCCCTGGTGGTCCAGCGGGGGTCCTGGTGTGATCTCCTGCACTTGGGCTGTCGGCTGCCGGTATTCAAAATAGCGCCAGAGGACCTCCATCTGTTTCACAAACCAATCTCTAACCTGTGCCTGGGGTGAAAACTTCAGTGGGAGAGCCAGATGTCTCCCAAACTGCTCTTCTCTCTGATCTGCTGCTGGACTTATTTGGATGAAAAGTCCCATGTTGAGCAAATAGGTCTTCACATTCTGCAACCTCTGGGCAGGGAGGGGTAGCTTTAAACTTCCTGCCCCAACTTAGGAACAATACCAAAAAATTGGATTTTTCACAAAGCCAAAAAAAAGGCAAAACTCTTTTTTTTCCAATATGTAATGGAGTGAGTCACTTCTATCCTTT
Source organism: Rhinatrema bivittatum (assembly GCF_901001135.1). Lineage (NCBI taxonomy): Eukaryota > Metazoa > Chordata > Amphibia > Gymnophiona > Rhinatrematidae > Rhinatrema > Rhinatrema bivittatum. The sequence goes on from NC_042616.1 coordinate 574,618,108, forward strand.
CTCTTACCAGGACTAGAGGCTGCCCAGAAAGAGAAAATTAAAATTCCCAAAGAAACCCTTCAGCTTGACTCATAGTCTAGAATCCAGGCAGAACCTTATAGGCATGAGGAGCTTGATAAGGGAAAAAACTTTCCAATAGTGGTTAGATTGGAGGGCCCAACCAAAACAGCAGAGAAAACTAGCAGCTCCTTACTTTCCAAATCTTAATTAAAAAAAAAAGCTTCGCTATTACTTTTGCCAAAGTCATCTTTAAATGCTCTTCATCAAATACAGAACTCTGCAGTACTTCTTCTCACTGGTTATTCCTTATACACTCACATTACTCCAGCATTGCTAAATCTTCACTGGCTCCCTATTTTTTGTCATGTTAAATTTAAAATTCTCACAAGCGAGAAGGGAGGTGCAAGGAATATACACAATCCACAAATCTTGTAGAAAATAAAGTAATAGTTCTTTTACATTTTTCAGTGATTCAGAATGGCTCATCCAAAGCTCATTGTAATGTAATACAGTTCTCAATGAGGTCCCCTGTAACATTAGTTTTCAAATCTGTCAATCATTTATTATCTCAATGTTTTCCGTAGCTGTCTTGGTACCCTCCTGCCCACTCACTACGATCTTCTGCTAGACATCTTTAATACGTTTGAAAGACTCACGAGAACGGATGTTCTAGGCTGTTGACCCTAACCTGTGGAATGAGCTCCCAGAAGTTTTAAAATAAGAAAAAGATTATCTGCTCTTTACAAAAAATTAGACTTCTCTGTTCTCTTCAGCATTCAGTTTGCCCATTGAGGACAATAATTGTCCTTCCAGCGATTTGAGGGATCTGGCAGGGCAACCAGGATCAGGTATTTAAACACCTCTTACGGGTTATATTTGTGGTGATTATCAATTTTATTATGTTTATTGTTTTGATTGTTATTTGAATTGTCTAATTTAGATGCATATTGTGAAAGTTATATTGTTACCCACTGAGTTTTGTACATCAGAGGGCTATAAAGTTTTCAAATTAATAAATAGTTAAAAAGCTGCAATCTCATTTTTTAAATGTTAGTGCTAGTAGGTGGGTTCCACCCTGGACAAGGGAGAGCCCATCCCATTGGAATAGGCTCCTCCGTTCCCAGAATGTTCCTCAGTTCCCAGCAAATCTAAAGCCACCTTTCTTGTACCATTGAGACTCTGGAGCTCTGCCTGCCTCTGGGGTCCTACACATGGAATGGGATGCATTTCTGAGAATGCAGCCCTACTGGGTCTGGATTTCAGCTTCCTACCTGAAATCCTAAATGTATCCCCTAGAACCTCCCTCCTGCACCTTCCCATGTCATCAGCACCTACATGTACCATGACAGCCAACTCCTGAAATCTTATGTAGGTGACGAGTCAGGTCCATTTCCTTGATACTAGGCAGGCAAGTCACCAAGTGATCCTCATACTCATAAGCCACTCTATCTACAGTTCAAATGATTGAATTGTCAACTACAGTGGTAGTCCTAACCCTTCTGTCCTAGGCATACCTCCCCTGGAGAGACATCCTTGGCATGAGAGGATGAGGCATTAATAATAGCTGCAGTGGTCACTTGGTATGGCACAAATAAAACGAATGTATGACGTGTATTTATATGAAAACTGCTGGCAGACATCACTCTGATACCATCTAGAACTGGAATATCAAGAGCTACTGTATTGGAATGTAATCTGTTTTGAAGTGGATGATCTGTCACAAAAGGTAATATATACATTTTAAAATTAAAATTAAGCATATTACAATAGGGCCAACCCTAGGCATGATGTCCCAATATCTCAGTGTTGCATATGCCTTTACTTTGCTGGTCCTATGTATGCTGACCTTGCTATGATTAAGAAAAATATTGAGGTGCATAAGCCCAGTACCCATTGTCTCATGCTTTTTTTTATTTTAACTCTGACCCCAAACTGTGGTCAGAGTCAGGCACCTAATGAAAACCTTACCCGTGGATTTAACTGTACATGCTCATCTTAGCTATCCTATGAATGACTGACACTGATTGAGTGTTGCATTTTGGCAAACCTCATGTCTCTCAAAGCAGCCCATAGCTTACAGAGCTTGTTGTGGAAGCCTGGAGATGCTCCCAAGATATCTACTTCAATGCCCATGAGCACCAGCCTCAGAGATGGACCTTTGGTCTTTTCTTTTGTGAGCAGTATGCCAAAATGTGTCTCAATTGTCTTACCACATCTAGTTTGAGTATCTCACCTTCCCTCAAGGGTTCCAAACAAATGGTAATCGAACCCATGAGGGAGGGTGTGATACTTGACCTAGTGCTCACAAATGCGGATAATGTCTGCCCACTTGAGCACCAGTGATCAGCAGATGGTATGGTTTGATATCGCAAATAAGATATAGAGAAATTGCATGAAGACCTGAGTTTGGTATTTGAAAAATACAGACTTTGTCAAAATGGGGATGTTCTTGGAGGAAGATCTAGAAGACTGTGAGAAAATGGGTAAGGTAGAACAACAGTGGGCCAAAATAAAAGGAGCTATTACAAAAGCAACAAATCTATATGTTACAAAAGTAAATAAAAGTAAGAGGAAAAAGAAACCGATCTGGTTCTTCAATGAAGTGGCTGAAATAATAAAGGCAAAAAGAATAGTGTTCAAGAAGTATAAAGGATCCCAAAAAGAGGAACACAAGGAAGAATACGTGGTGAAACTGAAGGAGATGAAAAAAGAAATAAGGAAAGCAAAATGTCAAGTGGAGGAAAGGATTGCCAAAGAGGTAAAGCGAGGTGACAGAACTTTTTTCAGATTTATGAGAGAAAGAAGGGAGGCCTGAAGTGGAATAGGTGACAAGGAACAATATGTAGAGATAGACGAAGAAATGCCAGAAATATTAAACTAATACTTCAGTTTGGTATTCACAAAAGAAAACCTTGGAGAAGCAGTGTTGGTTGAGAAGACTGAAGATGGGAACGGGGTAGATGAAACTCCATTTACAGAAGAGAAATTATGGGAAGAGCTAGGAAAACTGAAAGTGGACAAGACCATGGGGCCAGATGATACACAACCCAGGATACTGAGGGAGCTCAGAGATGTTCTGGCAGGTCCACTGAAAGACCTGTTCAGTAGATCCCTGGAAATGGGAGTAGTGCCATTTGACTAGAGAAAAGCTGTGGTGGTCCTGCTTCATAAGAGTGATAGCAGAGAGGAGACTGGAAACTATAGACCAATTAGCCTCACCTTGGTGTGAGAAAATTAATGGAGATGCTGAAGGAAAGGATTGTGAACTATGTACAATCCAGTGGGTTGCTGGATCCAAGGCAGAATGGATTCACCAGGGAAGGTCCTGTCAGACAAATCTGATTGATTTTTTTTTGATTGAATAACTAGAGAATTTGATTAAGGAAGATCAATAGAAGTGATTTACTTGAATTTCAGCAAAGCTTTTGATACAGTCCAGCATAGGCTCATGAATAAAATGAGAAGCTTGGGACTTGGCACCAAGAGGTGGAGTGGACTAAAAATTGGTTGACTGAAGAAGACAGCGTGTAAAACCAATCCCTGTGGAGTGCCACAGGGATTGGTTTTGGAACTGGTTCTGTTCAGTATTTTTGTGAGTGACATTGTGGAAGGGATAGACGGTAAAGTTTGTCTATTTATGAATTATACTAAGACCTGCAACAAAGTGGATAATCCTGAAGCAGCAGAGAGAATGAAAAGAGATTTAAGAAAGCTTTGAAAGTGGTTGAAGACTTGGCAGCTGGGCTTCAATGCCAAGAAATGCAGATTCATGTATCTGGAGTACGGTAATCCAAAAGAGCTGTATATGATGGGGAGTGAAAGACTAATCTGCATGGATTGGGAGAGGGACCTTGTGGTGATAGTGTCCGACGATCTGAAGGTGGCATAGCAATGTGATGAGGTGATAGCTAAAGCCAGAAGAATACTGGGCTGCATAGAGAGAGGAATAACCAGTAAGAAAAAGGTGATAATGCCCTTGTACAGGTTCTTGGTGAGGTCTCACCTGGAGTACTGTGTTCAGTTCTGGAGTCTGTATCTGAAAAAGGATAGAGACAGGAAAGAGGTGGTCCAGAGAAGGGCAGTCAAAATGGTGTGGGGTCTGAACTGAAAGACTTATGAGGAGAGACTGAAGGATCTGAATATGTATACCCTGGAAGAGATATGATACAGACCTTCAGATACCTACATGGTTTTATTGATGCATGTTCCTCGAATCTTTTCTGGAGGAAAGCAAACAGTAGAACTAGTGGTCATGATATGAAACTTCAGGGGAGATGATTTGGAACCAATGTCAGGAAATATTTCTTGACAGAGAGGTGGATGCCTGGATTTCCCTTCCGGAAGAGGTGGTGAAGACAAATTAAAAAATGCATGGGATAAACACTGTGGATCCCTAAAGGAAATTAAGAAAAGGGTGCATGGGAGGATAACAAGCACAGAGTGGCAGCTGCTACTTCTAAGAGAAGGCATGGGGATTACTACCCTTAATGAATTAGCATACATGATTTTGACGCTATTGCAGCATTGCTCTCCATTTTAACAGCTGGGGGTGGGATGAGAAAAGGAAAATTAGATTCAGATGATAACTAATGCTTGGCCCTGACATTTACAGTCTAGGGTACTGATAAGCAGACATTATGACGGACCGACAAGCGCCTGCGGGGAGGGACCCCTTAACATGGCGCTTGCCGGCCGGTCGACCCCTCCCACCTTTCCTCCCCCCCTGTTCCCCGCCCCGGGAGCGGCTTACCGTGCGCGTCCCGGGGTTCGGTGTCCAGGCGGCGGTGGGAGGAGTGCCACGGCGGGCCGGACGCGTCGGGAGGGCCGGGGCAGGCATCGGGGCGTGATGACGTCGCCGCGCAGGCGCGCGGTGACGTCATCACGCCAGTGCACAGCAGGGCGGGAATCTCGGCCCGAGGTCTCGCGAGACCTCGGGCCTCAAATACCGAGCGAGCGCTGGGCCAGGCCTTTTCGGCTGGCCAGCGCTCGCGTTTCCACCCACCCACCCAACAGGAGTCACAAAGAAAGGGGGAGGGGAGGCGTAGGAAGGGGCACAATAGTGCCAGATAGTCAGGAAACAATGTTAGCAAGAAACGTTACAGTTTGTAAATTTGTCGCAGCAAGTGGGGTGGCGGGGGTACCCGAGTTAGGGGCCAGGAGGGGCCTGGGGGACACGGTGGACAAACCGGGTCCGAGAGGAAAGGAAGTACGTAGAGGTGGGCGTGGGCTGCCCGGGGGGTGGCCCCTTGGCTTGGACATGGCGGGGGGCCGGGAAGATCGTATGGCGGACTGGCTAAAATGGCGGACGCCGGTACAAAGCCCGGTTCAGATATATTTGATAGACGCACTAATACTCGGGTACCAAAATGTTTGGTTTATATTAATTATTAATAAAAGCTGCGGCCTGTTTTCACCAATAATGGTATATGTGTGGTTATTTTATGGTCAGCGGATAAGGGAGGGGGGGGGACACGGGAGTGCAAGCTGCCAATGTTATGAAAAAAGCACAGGCCTGCTTCTACGGCCAAGTCCAAGAGTAAAGCACATTCAAGCAGCAGAATTATATGAATTATCAGGAAGGCTGCTCACTCTGTAAAAATGTTGTGGGTTTGGCATTGCTTCGTTTTGATTTGTAATATTACTACCCTTAACATAAGGCTTGGGGGTAACCTGCATGGAGCAGCAGTTACTACCATAAGAAGCTTGATGGGCAGACTGGATTGACTATTTGTTTTTTTTCTACCGTCATTACTATGTTATATGTTTCTATCTCTCCCCTTGCACCTTTGGCACTCCCTGCAGATGAACCATGATCAGGAGATTGGCAGGGTGAGGACACAGTAACTGTTTTCACACTCTCCTGGCTTTCTCCTCATGACATGTGCACAAAAATTAAGCAGGAAGTGTGTAAGGGAGGAGAAGCTGCGGCAATTAGTATCCTTGTTCTGCTCACCGATTGATGCCACAAGATGAGGCAATCAGCTCTGCTGGCTCTCAAAGTGGCCCACACTTCCTTCCCTACAGGCATCTAGCCTTCCTCATGCTCACTGGTGCTGTGCTACATTTCTTCCAGATGGCAGCCCATGCTCCACCTCTAATCTGACAGGTTGCATACTGCTTACAGGCTACCAATTGGACAGTACCCATGTACAACATTATTTGTCCATACAGGAGGAAATATTTCACAAAACTCATTTTCTGTTTGCTGCTTTTCATTTTATACTGCATATTTATTATTTTTGTTTTCACCATACAGAGAGAAAACAAGCATTGCCATTGCACACAGTGGATCAAAATGCACATACATTGAAATGGACAATACAGCAACAGAAATCTTTAAAAAGAAATGCAATCAAATAGAGAAACATTTGTGTAAAATCATGAGAAAGCAATATAGTTGATATATCATGGACAAGTGTTCCATAAGCATATTCGTTTCTTATTTATGTCATTAAGGAATGCCCGTAATATTTTATTTCTGCTGTATGCCAGCACATTTGAATCAGTCATCAAGAGCTGGCGCTTGGATCGCCTTCCAATTTTCCAGTTATGACTGTGGTCCCCAGGAGATGGCTTATCAACTTTCTCACACCAGGTGTTTTCATAGATTTTATTTCTCTCTCTAATAAGACACTGCCTACACCATCTGGAGCAAATTCCCCTGTGATATCTGTAATAAAACAAAAATTCCTGATCCAGAAGGGCTCAATTATAGGACAAGATATGGAGGAGTGCACCCTTCCTTTGGCAGGCACGCCAACACCTTTCATCAACATGACAGCCTCTCCAGCATATAGTCCATTTGCTTAACAGCTCGACAAAGGAACTGGCTATAACCTCATACATACTTTGTTCCAGATGATACCCTAGTTGTTGTCTGAGAGGCGAGGGGAAATTACTTTACTATACTTTTTTTTTAATATTAAAGAAAGAGGATAATTCTAATGGTGAGTTCCCTATACAACCTACTAGTCAAGCCTTCCCAGTAAATATCTCCTGTTCCGCTGGCTCCACATTTCTTCATAAATGCATTTTGTTTGCTCAGCAGGTTAAAAATAATGTGGATGGGTAAGGGGGTCATATGGAAGGGCAAATTTGAATAGCCTGCCTGGATGTCAGGGATATGTTCATTTTTATAGCCAATAATTTGTAGATTATTTTTAAAGGCCTTTATTTTCTCCTTTAAAAATTATTTGTAGATAAATTTTAAAGGCAAACTATTACCTGGTATCTCCCGTTTGAAAATGAACTACTGTAAAGTTATTGAGCTGAGGAGGTTTGGAAAGGTACAGAAAGGAGGGGTTTGGGAAGAGAGATTGAGAGAAAGCTACCAGGAAAAGATCAGGTTAGAGCAGGAAAAAAAATATAAAGAGTTAGGCCAGAGGAAAGAAGCAGATGATAAGAGAGATACACAGAGGGATGGAAAGAAGGACTATAGAGTAGAAATTTGTCAGAGCAAGGCCGTGGACTGGCTTAGATCCTTCTTATCTGATTGGGTGCAGTATGCACTGTTTGGGGACCATTTTTTCTGCTTCTTGGAGTCTGACCTGCAGGAGCGCTCAGGGCACAATACTATCTTCCCTTCTCTTTAATTTGTATATTAAACCTACTATGTGGTCATTGATCAAATCTACAGGGGTAAAATTTAGACTGTATGCTGATGATAATGGGCTCCATGTACAGTTGACACTAAACAAAAACAACAGGTTAGTGAGACTGACCAGTTTTTTTGGGAAAGATCTGTTGTCCTGATGACTCCAGGAGAGAAGATTGAAATGAATTCCTATAAAATCTGAGATGCAGTGGGTGAGAAAAGGCTCTGTTCAAGAAAATGTACCGGTAGTAGTATTGAAGAGGGAGTATGTACAGATAAAGGAGAAGGTCAAAATCTTAGATGGTCTACAAAATCATGAAAGGTCTTGAACAGGTAATTGTAAATTGGTTATTTACTCTCTCAGAAAATAAAAGGACTAGGGGGCACTCCAATGAAGTTAGCAAGTAACTCATTTAAAACAAATCAGAGAAAATTATTTTTCTCTCAACGCATAATTAAGGCCTAGAATTCATTACCAGAGGATGTGGTTATGGCAGTTAGTGTAACTGGGTTTAAAAAAGGGTTTGGATAGGTGCCTAGAGGAGAAGTGCATAAACTGCTATTCAAACTGCAGAATGTACAAAACTAGGTGGCTTGGGTTCTTTTGGGCTTCTGGAAGCTTTACATAGAGCGAGTAGCCAGCCTGGAACCTAGGGGAGTGCTTTGGGCCCATTAGACTGCCAAAAATACCAGGCGGGGGGCCTAAGGTGAGTCTAGGGATTGAAAGGGGTGTGGGTGATGTCTACTGTTGAGGAGGCTGGTATTTGGATTTGGGTGGCTTTTTCTGAAAGGGGGATTTGAGTAGGGGGTGGGTCTGTCGCCACATGACAATTTCTTTTCTACTTTTTTCACTTGACGGCCACCTCTAGATATGGCTGGGGTGAAGGGTGGATGGGGATTCTCTCAAGACTGCTGGAGGGGTTTTTTCACATATTAGAGGGGCTATTTTGAGCTGTTGTGGATCTTAAGCGCCAGCCCAGGAGCATCACAATGTATGGTAGCATCCCAGTGCTCCCTGGGAAAGTTGGTTATAACTCCAGAGTTGTTGCTAACTTTCAGAAAAATAACTCAGATTGCATTTTTTGAGGCAAGCCACATTATTTTATTAGCATAAAATTACCTAATGAGCTGCTTTGCAAACCGTATTAGTCATTGAAGCAGCACATTACCATACCTGCATTATTTAGAGTTAGATAACATGCGGATAAACTATTGCACGTTACTGCATCTTTAGGCATTTATCAAGCCTAACGTGGCTTAGTAAATAGATCTTCTTAGCTTGTAAGGCGTCTGTAGACAGGGAAATATACCTACGGTACTTGAATGTAACTCAGCTTGAGCTATCAATGAAAAGGAATAAGCTAAATAAATACAAAAATTAATTAAGCATCATTTCTTTACTTTAGCTGTCTATGATTACTGATTTATTTATTTTTATTTTGATTTATTAACAACCTTTTTTGAAAAACATATCACCCAAGGTGATGTACGACAATTTAACTAGGAGGTACAACATGTTAAAATGTCACATCTAGTCACTTTGTACCTGACCGTGATGTGGAGGATATGTTGCCGAGAATGGCTGGAAAGAAATGTATTAGTGTTAGCCAGTTTTCTTGGCTTCTGTTCACTGTGTATCTGACTGGAATATTTTTTACTGATATTCTTATTGTTTGTATTAACTGGTGATTTGTTTGTTACTCTTAGGGGTCAATTTTAAAAGGAGAGCGTGCGCACGTGCATGTTATAAAATTGGATGGCCGCAATGGGGGGGGGCGGCAAATTTTTGAGTAATATGCACTGCAACATAATCGGCCTCCCCCAGACCCTTCCAGTCTGCTCCAATTAAGGAGCGAACTGGGAGGGAACTTCCCTACCTCCTTGCCTAACCTTCCTTCCCTTTCCCCTCTCCACCCCAACCCCTGAAAATTTTTTATTTTTCTACTTACTGCTCCTCCTGGCACGCACTTCCCCAGGACAGTGGCTAATGGCCGGGCCCATTTAAAAATGGGCACAGTCGTAAACCCTGCTTTTTAAGCACGCGGGCCTTTGAAAATCAGGGCTTTAATGTTTGTTGATTGTGTAGTATGCATTGTAAGGTGCCATGAGCAGCACTGATAAGGTGACATAGAAATATGAAATAAATACATGGAATTCCATTACTAGACCATCTTTAGATTTTTGGTTTTAGAAGTTGCCTGGGTTTCACCTTATCTTTTCTCTGCAAATAATAGCAACTGAACAATATACCATCTAGTCACAAATTATAATTTTTCATACTAAACAAAACAATGAGAAAATAAATGTATGATGCTTCTTTCTTGCACAAAATGCTGTTATTCATAATCTCCAAAAACTGGTACATATAAACTATCATTTAGTGTACTCTATAATAAAGTTCCAAGTGAAGGTAGGCTATGGCTATAGCAGGGCTTTGCAATCCCATACAAGCGACCTCACAAGTTGTCCGGATATCTACAATGAATATGCATGAGATAAGTTTGCATATGATGGGTGTCCAATGCATACACATTTAGCTTATGCATATTCATGATGGAGATCCTGAAAACCCAACAGGTTGTGGGGTACCCAGTACAGGTTTGAGAAGCCCTGAGCTAAAGCTTGTTGTGAAAATGCGGTATATTATACTGTATGCATTATTATGGGGTAGAATTTTAAACCTACGCGTGCGTGTCCATGTGCGTGTGTTTCCCGGCGCGCGCACATGAACGCACTGATTTTATAATATGCCCGTGCCAGCAGGCGCATGTTATAAAATCTGGGGGCCGTGTGCACATATGCTCTGGATTTTATAATCCGTGCACGCCTGTGCAGGCGGTGCGTGCAAGGGGGGAGGTACTTGTGCAGTTTTTGCACAACGATGCATCCCGGCCTTCCCCAGTTCCCTCCCCCCTACCTAACCTCCCTTCCCCTCTCCAACCCACCCCCTAAATCTAACCTACCTTACTTTTTTTTTTTTTAAGTTGCTGCTCCTCTGGAGCAGAAGCAACTTGCGTACGCTGGCCAACTGCCAGTGCATGCTTCCCCAGCACAGCAGCAAATGGCCGCTGTAACGGCCGCCACCAGCCCTGCCCCTCCCCGCCCCTCCCCACCCCTCTCTACCCCCCAGACTGTCCGCTTTACAGGTCCTAGCACTTAATCACATACCGGGCTTTAAGCTAATGGCCGGGCCCGTTTGAAAATTCGCCCGGCCTGCGTAAGGCCCGGCCACGCATGTAAAGCCCGGGATTTACATACGCCGGGGTTTAAAAATGTACCTGTATATTTTCTCTACTTTCAGAAAATAGAATTCATGTCTAAATTATTTTTTTCTTTTCTGCAGATATGTTCCCAAGGAAAGATTGAATGTGTACATACTTAGTTGTCATGACTCCCTGTCTTTCTCCTATTTATGAAAACAGTGCCTGCATGGTAGAGCAGCTTGCCACAAGATCTGAAACTAGATTAAATGTTTCCTCTCTGAAATGTTTAAACCCCTATAAATGACCCATGACTTAGAGTTGAAAAGTGGAAATATTTCAGCAATTCCTGAAATTCTCTTTTGAATATTTTTAAAAGCATAACTTGTCATAGGATGTCTTATTGATGAGTTTCGATATTTACATGGAAAAAGGGAGTATGGGGGGGGGGGGGGGCAGGGGAGGGAGTCCCAGAGTCATCAATAGTTTGGAGGTCACCTAGAAACAGCTTTAGAACTAAACTTGTTTTCTTAATGAAAACACAATCTGCACAGTATTCTGCTACATGTTAGATTTCCTAAAACCAGAGAGAATTTAAGGGCACAATTTTCAATAAGGTGCATATGTTAAAACACAGCCATATAGGTCAGCTCATCCAAAGTTCTGACTGTATTTTCTAAACTACGTGACCGCACGGCGACAGTTATTTTATAACATATGCATGTACTAAGCTTATGAAAATGACGGTTGTGCGCATACTTTAATCACCAGTTCACCAATACCTCCATCAGTTCACCCAGACCTCTGGTAGTTCATTTAGACCCTCCACCATTTCCCCCTGACCGCCCATCCAAAAGCCAGAGGCAAAAGACAAGTACAGTTTAATTGCTATGACTCCAACAGCAGGTGTAAAAGCTTGCATGTAAGCTGCATATATAACACTTACAAAATACATGTGCACAAATTTCTAAACCCTGCCCTGAACCCCCCTGAATCGCCCTTTCTTTTTTTTAACTCACATAGAAGTATGCATGAAATGCTGCTTATGCTCAGACTATCAACTTTCTGGAAATTTGCTTACCACTCGCAAAGGCTACATATAAGCATACAGCATATCTCAATTTTACTTGCATAGTAGCCCCCTCGAAAAATCCTCTGGATTTGTTTTTGCCCATTAATTTTCTTTTGAGCAGAAAAATTGCTGCTAAAAGGCACTGTAGGATCCAACCTTTGTTTTAGTTTAGGAAGTCTCAGAAATAAGAAAACTACTACTCAAGTCCAAATCTACAATATCAACCTATGTTGACTTTGTACCCTACAGTGCCTCTGTAAACTATTGGAACAGAGAGGATGAACTAGAGTACAACTACCACCAGTTTTCTATAGTACTAGAAAAATTAATGTTGGCACCTAAGAAAGATTTAGGGAAAATGGCCCATATTATGAAGGTCATGAAAACTATTGAGCATATGAAATATTCAAGCTCCAAACGTCTTAAGTCAGCTTTTTATGTTCTTACATTCCAAATGTTGCAAAACAGGAAAAAGAATATTCTGGAAAGAAGTGATGCACAAATACATGAAACTGAAATTAGAGATACTAGAACTAAACTCAGACAGGCACAGCTTTTGGGGTCAGACCCTTGTAGTGACTTAAGGGCTGGATGGGCAGGCACATCAGTTGAGGTCAGGCCCTTGTAGTGACATAATGGCTGGATGGGCAGGCACAGAGTTTGGGGTCAGGCCCTTGTAGTGACATAAGGGCTGGACAGTGGACAGACAGGCACAGCGTTTAGGGTCAGGCCCTTGTAGTGACTTAAGGGATGGACAAACAGGCACGGTGGTTGAGGTCAGGTACATGTACTGATATTATCTGGAGCATATGAGGCAGTTGGAGCTGCTGCAAGGCTTTAAATTGCTTTTATTCATCTTGCCATTCACAGGGAAAATTGGAAAGCAAAGGCATGTTTATTTTCAAAAACACTAGCATTTCCATCAACTCTGGTGCCAGCCTTGAGTGATGAGGGCTCATGATATCCCCTGTCATTGAAATACATGTTCACTGGACACTCTGGTTGGTGGACATGAAAGGTATCGCTGAGCCAGTTTGGATAGGTGTGGCCAGACAGTGGACTTGTGTGCCCAATATGCCAGCGGATCTGTCTGCATGTCCTCTATGGGCTCTGTGAGATACTATGTCACTAACATTTCTGCTGGTGTCTCCTTTGCTTGTGTAGGCTGAGAGTCCTTCTTGCCAGCTGCTTTCACTCTAGCCCATGCCAGAAAAGATGATGTTTTAGGGGCAACATGGCTTTGGCGTACTGAAGTGGAAGAGGAAGTACTAGCTGTCATTGACAGAGTGCTGCTTCTGCTACTCTCTGAAGTGCCCGCTGTTTCCTCAAGACAATGCAGCACCTCTGCTGTCATTCTCTTTTCCTGTTTAAAGCCCTCCAAATTTTCCTCAAGAAAATTAACTATAGGGATGATGTCAGTCTAGATGGCACTTCTTGAACTCAGCTCCGTGGCATCCTTGAAGGGCTGCAGGATTTTTACCAGCTGACTCATGACTAACCAATCATGATGCCCTAGGGAACTCTGCACACCTATGTCCATTTTCACAGAAAGGTCATGAAGGGGTGTCTGCTGCTCCACTAACCTCTGAAGCATCATATAGGTGGAATTCCACCGGGTGCCAATGTCTTGAATGAGACGCTTGTGAGGCATTCTTAAATCAGTCTGCTTTTCACAGAGAACCTGCCCCACCTTCACACTTCTGCAAAACATTGGATGTTCTGAAAGTCCCGTTGGATATTGCCTTTACCATTTTTGCACCAATGTCTGTGACAAAGAACCCTGCCTGAAGATTCCTGCCTCTCTGGTGTAGCTGCCAGCCCACCAGCATCTGTCTGATGCATGCTAGAATATTGGCTGAGGTATGGGCCTCATCCTTCAGATGGGTGTGCAGTAAAGCCCACCTCCACCCTGATACTTGTTCACTAATAGAGCTGCTGCCTGCCCCTGCCTCAGCCAGGTCCCATAGTGTGCTGTCAGGGAGAGGTAAGAGTGTGCAGCATTCATGGTGGTTCAGATATTGCAGGTTAAATGCACACTCCCCTCTGCCTTAGCTAGCAGCGCTTGGATGCAACTGTGACACTGGTTGTACAGGTTGGAGATTACCTTTCTGCTAAATGTGGTTCTGGAGGGGACTTTGTAATTTGGAACTAAGACCTGCAGCAAATGCTTCAAACCCACATTCTCCACTACCTGCAAGGGCTGGTCATCAAGGGCAATCATTTCCCCTGATGCTCCTGGTTACAACTTTTGAGGCTGCCTGCCTTCTTCCCCGGGATAGCATTACCGAACACCACCCCATTTCCTCCATGGTGGGTTGTTGCTTCTGACACATGGCAGGGGGCTGCTGGCCTGCCACCTGACTGCTAGAAGGGGCTGAGGACGTGGGATGACTCTGCTCCTTTTCAACCTCTTTACACTGCCTGGAAAAAGGGGTCTCCTGACTGGTATTGCCACCATCCCCAGATGTCATTACTGTTGGGTGTTGCTTCTGCATATGATGCATCATGCTAGAATTAGTTAGATGTCCCATTTGCTTGCCTCTGCTAATGTCCCTGGCACAGTAATTACACTGAGCAAAACCAGGTCCTCCCTCACTTTAAAGTGGTTCCAGATCACAGATTTCTTTCGTGATCCCTTCTCTATAGCCTTCGGGATGGATGCTGGCACTGGAGTTGAAGTAGTGGGTGTACCCTGAGAAACAGTGCTAGGGGCATCAGTCACACTCTGTGCCTGCGCTGACTTTTCTTCCTCCTCATCATCAGTTTCATGTCTCCCCTCCACCACTGAAGTGGAGGCTAAGACAGAACTAACTAATCCTCATAAACCTTCTTCAACTATGAAGTCTTCCATTTCTGATGAAGGGAATCCTATACAAGTCGATTCTTCAACAGAATCAGATTCAAACAGTGCCTGTGCTGCATCATCAGTGCTAACTCGAGTCTGCTGTTGCACTGCTGCTTTTGGGTCTCGCTCTTTTGTCTTGCATGGCTCAGCCTCCCCCTCCCTCACCTCCAAAACAACAGGGTCAGAAACAAGTGGTTGTGGTGCATCATCTTTAAATTTCAGTTTTTTCTGGATGGAACTGCCTGCCCCTCCAGAGATTTTAGATTGGAACAGCTCCCTTTTTAACTTTAATGGGGGACTGACACTGCCTTTTGAAGTGCCTCCTCTGCCAGTCACAATCACTCAACCACGTCTACCTTTCCCTGACATCATGGATTTAATGTCACTGTCTACTAGGGATTTCAATTAAAAGAATTATTTCTTTATTGGTGACTGAACACCTCTGCACCAATATATGTGAGTGTGGGAAACCACACACACACACACACACACACACACACAAACACACACAGACACACAGTGCAGTGCCTTGCTCTACACTACAACTGAGACTGCTGTATGTGCACACAAAAAAATTAAAACTCCAGATGCATACTGGGGATTTGGATTAAAAGAACACCGCTGTACCAATATATGTGAGTGTGGAAAACTGCACACACACAGACACAGGGGCGGATTTTAAAAGGGTTACGCGCGTTACCCCGAAAACCCGCTCCTGCACACGCTGAGGCTACTTTGAATAGACCCGGTGACGCGCACAATCCCCGGGATGCGTGTAAGTCCCGGGGCTTGAAAAAATGGGTGGGGCATGGGAGGGGTGGGGCGTGGGTGTGGCCAAAGGCCTCTCCACTGCCGCTGGGCCCGGGGATCACGTGCCAGCACTTGGCCAGCATGCGCAACCTACGCCTGCCCAGAGGCAGGCGTAAATAAAAAAATAAAGGTAGGGGGGAATTTAGGTAGGGTTGGGGGAGGGTTAGATAGGGGAAGGGAGGGGAAGGTGGGGGGGGCGGAGGGAAAGTTCCCTACGAGGCTGCTCTGATTTCAGAGCGGCCTCGGAGTGAACAGGGAAAGCCATCGAGGCTCCCCTAGGGCTCGATGCGCGCAAGGTGCACCCCCTTGCACGCACTGACCCCAGATTTTATAACATGCTGCGCGTGCATGTTATAAAACAGGGCTTCCTGTTACCACAGAAACTCGTGTGAGGGAAGGCCACTGCAGAACCTGTGAGAACAAGCTGGCTCACAGACTCCATGATGATTTCCACTACTAATGCTGCTGTTGCTAACTCCTGATAAATGCTACCATGTGAGGCACTTGTGACCCCAGTTAAAGGTTTTGTGACCCCATTTGGGGTCCTGACCCACTGTTTGAGAAGCCCTGATTTAGTGGGCATGTTTGCATGCAGGTTAGTAATTGTACTTGGTGGTGGAGGGGGGGGTCATGTCATGCACACCTCCCTCCTCAGTTCTGGCTTTCACAAGCCTCACCCCTATGCTTACCTTCTCCTGCAGTTGTCCTTTGTGTTCCCTGTAACTGTTTTTGCAGTGGTCAGTGGTACGCCCTCAAGCTGCTGATCTCTGTGGCAATTGCCTTACGCAGAGTGTCCTTGACTGATTCCACTCCTTCTTATAGAGCCATTAGAGCTTTTTCATCTAGTGTTTTGATAGCCAATTTAAAGCTCCCAGATGCACTCTAAGATGAATTGTAGAAGCCCAATGGGCGCCAAAACTGGGAGATACGAGAATATGTTGTGCCAGCGCATGTCGAGCGGATTTTAAAAGCCATCTGGATACGTGCGTATCTCCTGCGTGCGCCCAAATTTTTTTTTCCAAAAAAGGGGCGGGGTGTGGTCTGCGTGGGGCATGGGCAATACTGGATTTCATATTGAAACCAGCACGTAAATATGCGCACAAACGCACGCTGGGGTCCCCTGCCACATAACTTTACTTCTGCTATGGATGGCATATAAGTAATAAAATAAAGGTAAGTAGATAGATCAGAGGGGTTTGAAGGGTCATGGCTAACAGGGCAGAAGGGAGGCTATTAAACTTGGGGGGGTTTGGAAATCCTATGCCTTAACTGGGTGAACTGGGAACGAACTGGGAAAATGGCCAATGGCATCAGCACACATGGCTTTTAAAATCCTTCTACTTACGCAGTAGAAGCAGCATTTGTGCACATAGGAGTGCGCCCACTTAAAATTGCACGCACAAGTGCGTGTGCTGAGCCTATTTTATAACATGCGCACATATACTCGCGTATGTTATAAAATAGTCGCGTCCCTGGGCGCGAGCCAGTAAACATACGCACATGTGCGCCCACCCTCCTGTGAAAAAGTTACTGTCCCTGTGTCATGTCAAGATGTGCATAGTCTAGTGTTTGCTCTATTTCTAGTGTATTTAAGTACAGTTTGAATTTGCATTGAAGATTTTTATGGCTTTTCCTTACCTTCTTTTTCTGTCTCTTTCCTTCTGTAACCCCCCCTCCCCCCTTTTCAGGGGATCATCTTTGGGTGCTGCAGTGGTGAGGACAAACCTGTCGTCAGCACTGGAACAGGGTTCCTTCCACTGGGGGATAGCTAGCTAGGTCTCAGTGTTTCAAAAAGAAAAAAAGATTTATTGCAAAGTTCAAATTGCAAAGTCCAAAATGTCAGAAAAGAAAATGAAAAATTTGGGAAACACAGTCCAGCATCTGAGATGAGAAATGGCTTCCCAGTCAAATAAAAGATAACCATCACAGTGTTACTCTCTGTTCTTCACCTGAGATTTTTTTATAGTCCAAACAATTCCAGATGGTCAGCCACTAGATGGCCCTAGATCCCTTCCATAGAAGTTAACAGCTTAGAGAGAGACATCAGTCCTTTTCAGCACCTCCTCTTGAGGCTTACTGTGATTGGTGGTCTCCTTTTCAGCACCTCCTCTTGAGGCTTACTGTGATTGGTGGATAGGAGTTCCTACTCCTATCCACCCCCGAGGGAGGTGGATAGGAGTAGGAACAGTTTGATCAGTTTGATTTAGCTTTTGAGGAGTAAGGAGCTGATTTTGGTTTTCTCTGGGTTGAGTGAGGCCTATTTACCTAACTCAAACTTTATTTGTTTGCTGAGAAGATCCCTTGCAGTGCACTCCCTGGTTGTAAGGGTTTGCCTCCTTTTGAGAGAGACTGTCTTAAGAGAGTTACTATTTTTACAAAGTGACTGGTGTGAAACCTTGGACTTTTTGGTGAAGGCTATCTCCCAGGATCTGGAGGACATGAGCTGGAGATGTGTGAGTCAACTACCCCATAGAGGGGGCAAGACCAGTGACAGCATTACCCCAACCAGCCAGAGAGATTTTTGGAAGTGAAGGGTTTCCCCTTTTGTTTGTGAGGAGGTTTTTGATCCACCCCACCTCCCAGGGAAGCTGGGCTTGTATAGCTGGTTTCCTTGTCTGCATCATGCTTTTCCTTCAGAAGAGTCACATCTATTAGAAGTTGAAAAGGAGGAAGATGCTCAGGAGACCCTCAACAGGATGTCCTCCCTAAGGGACCAGGACACAGGCTTTGGGCAAGAGACAGAAATTTGAACTCAGGTAGGATTTTTCCAGAATTCCCCCCAGTAGGATGTCCCTAACCTACTGGGATAGTTTATTCACTGAGATGGAAAGTGATAAGGTCCAACCCACAATCTGAGATAAAGACACAGGTTCTGAACCAAGGAATACTGTGTAAATATTCCCAATTTACAGTTTCATTTGTGGAGGTTTTAATTGATATTGATGGAAGTTCTTAAGATAATCAGTAAATTATCTTTGAACACCTAGTCTGTGACCAGCCAGTTTGTCCCAGCAGTTCAGACATCTGTAGAGATATATATATACACCTAAGGAAAAGCACATTATCACCTGAGCCATGAAGGACTGCCTTCAATTCCCATGGAAAGAATCCACCCTTTGGGATCTGCGGTGAGGGGAAATATACATGAGAAGACAGCCCCAGACAATAAATACTTTTATGACCCGAGGAGAAATAGCAACCCCCTGGAAAAAAGGGTTACAATATGTCTTCATCTGTAGGCTTCCCTAGGCAGAAATAGTGTCCTTGTAGGCTTTGGGGGTCCTTATATTCCTGGATGGTCCTCAGCCACACTGGAGGGAGCTCTCTACTGCTCCTCGGCAAACTTCTCAGGAGATCTGTAGCTCTGAAGTGCCCAAGGGCTAACTCCAAGACTGTAAATTCCTCATTTTCAGATATCCTTCTGTCAAACCCTCTAGCCCAGTGGTTCTCAACCCTGTCCTGGGGACCCCCCCAGCCAGTCGGTTTTTTGGGATATCCACAATGAATATGCATGAGAGAAAATTTGCATACACTGCCTCCATAACATGCAAATTTTCTCTCATGCATATTCATTGTGGATATCCCAAAAATCTGACTGGCTGGGAGGGTCCCCAGGACAGGGTTGAGAAGCACTGCTCTAGCCTCATGAAAGGCACTTTTGTAAACCTCCCAAGACCTATCCCCTTTCAGGGGAAGGCACCCACCGTCAACCAACAAGTTGATACACCTCCCAGAACACCCTCTTACTGGAAAATTCTATTCACAGAGAACAGACCTTTTTAACCTTATAGGGGGCCACACTTCCTTCGCCATTGCTGCCTCTGCATTAAGAGTCTTCACCTTAGAGAAACACATCTTTCTATAAGATCTGGGCTATTCTTCCCATGTAATCTGCACTTAATGCTACTCTGCAGGCAGCAAGTGTTTTTCCAACTTAAATTTTCCATAGTAAGTTTTGCACTACTTTCCTTTGTGTATAGGGCATAATGCTGAAACTGCTTATTTTTCATTAGCATGGCCAGGGTTTGAAAACTTCACTCACTTACTTGCCTGGGACAAGTGGAATTTTCACACAGGCAAGGAAGTGAAATCTTTGGCCCCAACTGAGTCCAGAAAGGAGGCAGCAACTTTTAGGGGTTGGAAGGACACAGAGTGCTATTGCAACAGACATGAAGGGGGAGGTTGGATTTAGAGAAGGATAATGAGAGGACAATGGGAGCAGTGATTTTTAGACTTATCCAGCTTTTTGATTTAGACAGATAACTATTGTTTTAACTTATCTGGCTAAGTGGCAGCTTTTCTGCTACTTATCCGGAAAAATCAGAACTTGACATGATAAATGCCGCTACTTAGCCAAAGAAACTGGAATTTAGCCGAATAAGTGTGCACAGCTTGTATACCCGCATATTTTTACATCTAATTTTAAAGTGATACACAAATAGATTTACAGTAACACGTGTAAATTAAATGTATTTATACCTTGTAGATTTTACATGCGCCAGTCGGGAGATTTTCTAACATGCACATGAAATCACCAGTTTTACCAATTAGTCTTCCAGTTTGCCCAGTCCATCTTCGAAACCCTGCTGGCTCTTCAGCCTGAAGTCCTCCCATTTTACCCACCCCCTCCCCTCCCAGTCATTACTTCACTTTTTACATGTTTATGATCACTTACTCCAAATATTGAGCAGGAGTAAGTATACACGAGGAAGCTGCCAAATCTACATGTGTAAATTGCTTTCAAAATAGCAATTTACTTGTGAAAATGTTGGTCCTGCCCCTTTTATACATTCACAAATTTACTCTTGGACCCTGATTTATGCACGCATGTTTCTACAATAACATATATTCACGTATATGTTATTTTACATGCGCAACTGCTAATTTTTACGCACACAACTTTTGAAAATTCACCTTTTAAAGTGTTTTGACTCATTAGCATTCATTTGTGATAGCAGAGGGTCAGTGTTAGATAGGTACACATCTTCCTTTGAGTGTTCTAGTGTATTGGTTTGCGTGGTGGAAGGGGGAATAGAGGCTTCTTGGTTGGAATATAGTTTCTAAAGTTCAGTTAGTGGCATACAAAGCTACTAATTCCCGTGTAGAGCTTGACTATCACCTGAAAAATATGAAGGCAAAACAGTGTGCTGCTGTTTTAGTTCATAAATACCTTTGAGATCCACAGGAAAAACATATGAACAGAAAGTTGTTAGTCTTGTCTGACAAAATATTTAGTTAAGAGAGTGGGTTACTTGCCTGTGTAAACGTGCTAGTCAAGGTTTATAGCTGGCTTATTGTAGAATGCTATTGTTTATTGAGGATGCATGCAACTTAGGTTTAATAACCCAGGCATAAAAACATTTAGGAAAAACAGGAAGTTCTGCAAGAAGTTGAGTGAGTACGCATATGGTTTTCTGTTTTCATTTCTAAATCTGGTTTCTTTAAATTGCATGTTAACCACCTAGACTGTTAAGTTTAGCCCGCTGTGTTTCAGGTTCATGTTAGCTAAGGTCTGTCTTTTGCTCGTTGTTTATTTCTACCTGTATCCTGACAAACCCTGAATAAAATACAGTCTGTATTGTTTGATGGACTAATCTGTGTCACAAAGTCTGTTTGGTATTGTGTATGCATATGCTTGGGTGGAATTGTGGCTTTTCAGAGTGCTGGTGGCATTACAGATCTGCTGTGAATGGTTAACACTTGTTAGAGCAATAACCACTATAAACAGATATGGACCATTTGTTCCTTCCTACACTATCATGTCTCTAGTCATCACCCTTCTTTTGCCTTACTACCACCCTCTGAGTCTGTCCCAAGCATGCTTGAACTGGCTCATGGTTTTAGTTGCTGTCAGCTCTGATCTGTACACTGTTCCAGCCCTTTCAATAAAGAAAGTTTTAACATTTCACTTCTCTTCATATTTTCAAACAATTTCACTGAGGACTGTTAGGATTCAACACTCCACTAAGCAACTTGGAAATTATGAAACTACGACTAGAACTTCAGGGTTAGCTGGAACTTTTCATCTCAAAACACCTTTATTTCTTTAAGGATTGTTGCTGGATATGGGGGAGGTAGGATGGCTCTTAAAGTGCTTGCGACTATTGCTGGTCCTCCTGCTCAAGGACCAGTATGCCACGGTGTTGCTGAAAGGGGAAAAACGACAATGAAGGAATCCTCCTCAACAGCCTTCTCTCCCAAATGCAAAAAGATTACACTTCAAATGGAAAAGTAAGAATAGCATCACCTTCCACATATTTATAATATTTGCATTCCACCAGCGCAATGCAGCAAACTAATTTAAAGGGGCATGTCTTTTGTAGCAGAGTTCATGTAATACAAGCAGAGCCTCCTATATCCATTTCAAATAAAAAGCAAATATTCATCAAATAAATACATTTTTGGTGGTCTGAAGAAGAATACACTACTAAATATTTCATATAGCACCCTATAATTGACCCAATATATAGTTGTTGAGGGAAAACTTTAAAACAGTCCACATTAGAAAGTCAGCAAATAATTGCAATAAGTTACATCAATTTGTTTCAAACCAAAAGTGTGCACTTTGAAAATCATCTCATCAAAACTATGACACTTGCTATTTTCTGCACATGAAATTTGAGGAAATTTTCATGCATATTTTTGAAAACTCCAAAGTACACATGAAAGTCCAAACCCCTTCCCAAACAACCATCGGAAACACCTCTGTTCAGTCCGGATGTACGTCTGCACATGCAAGACATACACAGTTAAATTTGCCTGCATATTAGGCAGGCAGTTTTATAATGGGCCATGTCTGCAGGTAAAGCACCATTTTGCCTGTGGAAATGCCTTTGAAAATTACTCGATTGTTGCAGAAATCCATAGAGCAGATTTACTCTTGTTTGAGGCTGATGCAATTCTGGGTTAGAGCACAACAATTTTGAAAGTTTTAAAATGCATATATGCTTTAGGAAAAGTAGAAAACTCCTCATGGTTGTCCAAAGATTGATCAATTTCCCGTGCACAAATCAGTTTTAAAGGGCCAGTGACATGGGGTCAGATTTGAAGACATAAGGGTGGGAATCTAGTGAAGCTTGAGGAATGCTCTAAAGTCTGGCAACTAAGGTTTTTAATGCTAAAAAAATGCAGAGTTATGCTACTGCTTAACATTTTTGTAATGTTACATGACACAGTATAGGGGGTGAAATTCTTGAAAGCACGAAAGAAGTGGGATCTAGGGGTGATCGTATCTGATGATCTTAAGTTGGCCACACAGGTAGACAAGGGAATGGCAAAAGCCAGAAAGATGCTTGGATGAATAAGGAGAGGCATGGTCAGCAGAAAAGAGGCGGCAATATTGCCCCTGGTGAGACCTAACTTGGAATACTGTGTACAGTTCTGGAGACCTCGCCTTCAAAAATATATAAACCGGTTGGAATTGTGGAAAACAGTAGCCAGGAGGAATTTCTTAACTGGGAATGGAGCTGAAGATGTGTTGCATTGGGGAGGCAATTTGTAACAAACTGATAATTAGAAAGTTGATTTTTAATTTTGCCCATAAAGACCCCGAGAGCCTTTTAAAATCTTTGAGATCGCCTCCCAAAATCAACTACAAATTTAACAGTATTAAGCTTGGTCAGGTGTGTTTTTTAAACATTGGCTACATTGCATTGCATGTAATGTTTAACATTTTCTTACAGTGGTGTGCATGTTTTTTTTCTTTTCAGGGCATACAGGACGGTTATTAAAATCCTTATGCTTTGCGAGCCTATCATTTCTGCTACTCCACATCATCTTTCAAATCACAATAAACAGCCTTGAAGCCAGAAACAGCATTGAACCAGGTTTTAACTGTGAGTATGACAAGGTTTAATTCTTTTATAAATAGGTTGCAAATGGGCTATACATTAACAAAAACAAGCGTGATTGCAATTTTAATAAAGTTAAGAGCTCTTAGTAAGTTTCAGATATAGCTTTTGTGAAACTTTTCAAAAAGGTTGTCTAATAGGGACGCTCAAGATATGATGCACAAGAGCTTGAACAGTAGATTGCACAATTGCAATCTGTTCCCAAAACAAATATTTCACTTTTTGCCCAACAGTGGGAACAGGTTAGTGGTAAAACCAGTCTTTCACTATTATGTACACAAGTAGTTGCCAAACTTCACTTTTTTGGTCTGAAAGATTTTGCATTAAACCTTATGGATAAAATTTCCTAAAAGAGACAAAAATTGGCTATTTCTTAATAAATTATTTGCAGACTGAAAGTCTGGCTTTTTGTACAATCTCTTTTTCCTAATTACTTTAGTTGTTATGCTGTTGAAAACGGCCCCCTTAATACTTAGAAAAAAAAAGATATTTTATATAGTGAAACTAAAATAAATGCAGCAGAGGTAGATTCTGTGAATTTCCCCCAAAATGTATTTCTCTGTCGATTAACAATAGCACTTTTTTGAATGAAATATATTTAAACATCAACCTGATTTGCAGTTAGTCATTACCAATAGCACAGATATCGGTTTGTTTCATGTATTGAAGGCAGTTTGGTGAATAGTCCATTTAACTGCAAGGTACACACATAAGGGCAGAAACCTGCTCTTGCGCGTGCCGAGCCTATTTTGCATAAACTCGGCGACGCGCACAAGCCCTGGGACACACGTATGTCCCGGGGCTTTGAAAAAGGGGCGGGAAGAGGGCATGGGCGTAGGCGGGGTGCCAGTCCGGGGGTGGTCCGGGGGCGGGACCGAGGCATGGCTCACACACTGGCAGCCGGCTGGTGCACACAAGTTACGCCTGGCACAGGCCTGCTAGAGGCAGGTGTAACAAAGACAACAAAGGAAGGAGGGGGGATTTAGGTAGGGCTGGGGGGAGGGTTAGATAGGGGAAGGTGGGGGAAGCGGAAGGAAAGTTCCTTCCGAGGCCGCTCCAATTTCGGAGTGGCCTCGGAGGGAACGGGGAGAGCCATCAGGGCTCCCCTAGGGCTTAGTGCGCGCAAGGTGCACAAGTGTGCACCCCCTTGCGTGCGCCGACTCCAGATTTTATAACATGCGTGCGACTGCGCGCACATGTTATAAAATCAGGTATACATTTGTTCGCGCTGGGTAGCGTGAACAAATGTACCCTGTGCGCACAGGTTATAAAATCTGCCCCACACTGTTACCACATGTACTTACCATTAATTTTCAAGAATAAAGCACTTGGGTAGTTGCTTTCTGAAAATTAGCTAGCATAAAGTATGTGCAATTCTCCCCTAGCATGTCTGTTTTTACACTGCCCATCATTTAAATACTGCATCAGGTGCCCAGGGGATGTGGCTGCGTGCGCATTAGGAAATCGGGCATGTAATACGAGCGCTCATTTTCAATGCACATTTTATTGCATCAGTCTCAATGGGGCGGATTTTCAGAGCCCTGCTCGCGTAAATCCGCCCAAAACCGGGCGGATTTACGCGAGCAGGGCCCTGCGCGCCGGTGAGCCTATTTTACATAGGCTCACCGGCGCGCGCAAAACCCCGGGACTCGCGTAAGTCCCGGGGTTTTCGGAGTGGGCGTGTCGGGAGGCGTGTCGGGGGGCGGGGCCGGAGCGCGCGGTGTTTTCGGGGCGTGTCGGGAGCGTTCCGGGGGCGTGGCTACGGCCCGGGGGCGTGGCCGCGCCCTCCGTACCCGCCCCCAGGTCGCGGCCCGGCGCGCAGGAGGCCCGCTGGTGCGCGGGGATTTACGCCTCCGGGGGATTTACGCCTCCGGGGGATTTACGCTTCCGGGAGGTGTAAATCCCCCGACAAAGGTAGGATGGGGGTTTAGACAGGGCCGGGCGGGTGGGTTAGGTAGGGGAAGGGAGGGGAAGGTGAGGGGAGGGCAAAGGAAAGTTCCCTTCTAGGCTGCTCCGATTTCGGAGCGGCCTAGGAGGGAACGGGGGTAGGCTGCGCGGCTCGGCGCGCGCAGGCTATACGAAATCGATAGCCTTGCGCGCGCCGATCCAGGATTTTAGCCGATACGCGTGACTACGCGCGTATCTACTAAAATCCAGCGTACTTTTGTTTGCGCCTGGAGCGCAAACAAAAGTAGGCTGTTCGCGCTCGTCTGAAAATCTACCCCAATATGTCTGTCGCTTTTCATCTGTATTCCCCTGTGCCTTCCTGCCATGCTGACTCTACCATATTGGTAGTTATTCTGCATGATCCTGCAAGACTCTAAGGGCTCAGCTGGTCCGGTTTAACACCTGTAGTTTCAATTTATTTCCTTTCATTGTTTTATGTTTCCTTCCTTCCTTCATTGATTCATTCATAAAACTCAAAAATGAAATGGCTGGATATGCTAAGCATGTTTCCCTTAGAAACAGAATGGGGGAAAAAAATCCCTTTTTGTACAGCTTGTCCAAAGTCTGGGGAAAAAAATCATGCATTCCGATTAGTAAATAGTAGTAGAAAGGGATATTTTGTTATGGATTATTTGTAAACAATCTAAATTGCATTTCTTCAAGGAAATACAAACTAACTCACAAAACTGATGCTAATTCCAGTCTGGAGGTATTTTATCAAATTTACCCAGTTAAATGATGGGCACACTAGGGATGTTCAGAGGGACGCCATATGTTGCATTCGGGATTCGTATTCGTCGGGGGGCAGATACGTTGCATTCGGCAAGGGGGGCCCCCAATACATCCATGCGTTAATTCTTATTCGTTTCCTGGATAAATTGAATTAAGTACAACCCCCCACCCTCCTGACTCCCCCCCCCCCCAAGACTTACCAAAACTCCCTGGTGGTCCAGCGGAGGGTCCGGGAGCCATCTCCTGCACTGACACCCTTGGCTGCCAGTATTCAAAATGGCGCCGATAGCCTTTGACCTTCTATGTCACAAGGGCTACCGGTGCCATTGGTCAGCCCCTGTCACAAGGTAGGAGCAATGGATGGCCGGCACCATCTTGTCCCCAAGACTTGCCAAAAGTTCCTGGTGGTCCAGTGTGGGTCCGGGAGCGATCTCCTGCACTCGGGCCGTCGGCTGCCAGTATTCAAAATGGCGCCGATAGCCTTTGCCCTCACTATGTCACAGGGGCCAACAAGATGGTGCCGGCCATCCATTGCTCCTACCATGTGACGGGCTGACCAATGGCACCGGTAGCCCCTGTGACATAGTAGGTCAAAGGCTATTGGCACCATTTTGAATACCGGCATTCGAGGGTGTGAGTGCAGGAGATGGCTCTTGGACCCCCCGCTGGACCACCAGGGAGTTTTGGTAAGTCTTGGGGGGGGTCAGGAGGGTGGGGGGGTTGTTTAAATTGGCTCCTTTAGACGGCCGAATAATTCGGCAAAGTTTCATTGTATCCGTGGGGAATCGCTATATGTTTCGCTTCCCCATGAATACAACGAATATGGCCCTATACGTTGCGGATTACAAATACATAGGAAACGAATGCACACCCCTAGGGCACACACTGATGCTAATTAGACTTCATTGCTCTATCCATTATCGCCTTTTCCCCTCCTTGCTTCAGGTGCCATGTTGCACTAGTTTTAGGTGCCATGTACCAGTGCTACAATTTAAGTTGTTTGCATTGTAACAGTATTTAGCTGTGGCATGCCCAACCTTCTGTGAAAAGACTTTGGGAGGAATGCAAAAAGCTTTAGATGCAACTCTGGCTAGATCAACTGACTCCCTCAGTCCTCTTTCTCCTCTGGTTAACACATCCATCTTCTGTCTGAGCCTGATTATGTAAATATGGATTACAGATTTATTTTGGGGGAGCAGGTCGGGATGGAAATACATAAGTAGCAATCAGCTTCTACTGCTTTAAGAGAATACTTTTGCCTTAAAAAGAACAAAGGCGGACCAAGGAGCATGAACTGTGAATTAAATATTTTTTTTTAGCTTTTTAACGTAGTTAAGTCCATGACTTTCTCTGCACTGCATTTGGGGTGATGTTACCCAGTGTCTTATGAGGAAAAATTTCCCCACAGTGCTAGAGGGTCAATTTTTCTGCTCATAAAAACTCTTCCAGTGGCTTATATTAGTGTGGCAGCCAGGTTATAGGATCTATTTATTAAAGTTGCTAATGCAAGCATTTAAAATGTGCTAAATATAACACACGTTACTGTGTTAATCCACATTAACATTAATTCAAACTAACACATAAATTATTAAAAATATAAATTGTTGTTTCTAAATTGTTCATTATGCATGCTTGTAATAAAATCTATTGGTAGGTTGCTTTGTTGCATTGCTTAGAATCATAGAATATAATGGCAGGAGGGACTGTAGGGCAGTTGAATATTATTGTTTCCCTTAAAGTGACTTATTTGTATCTTAACCTTTTCTTTTTAACTTCTTAACCCTACCTGTATGATGATTTAAGAATATTCAATAATGCAACCAAACGATCAACTGCCACACTATTGTTATTATGTGTGTTTTAGTGGATCCTTGGGTGCTGTGGAGATGACCATGCCCATGGGGAGGAGCCCCGTGGGGAGCCACAGCACTGGGCTAGACTCTCGGAGGGAACGGGGAGAGCCATCAGGGCTCCCCTAGGGCTTAGTGCGCGCAAGGTGCACAAGTGTGCACCCCCTTGCGTGCGCCGACTCCAGATTTTATAACATGCGTGCGACTGCGCGCACATGTTATAAAATCAGGTATACATTTGTTCGCGCTGGGTAGCGTGAACAAATGTACCCTGTGCGCACAGGTTATAAAATCTGCCCCACACTGTTACCACATGTACTTACTAGGTTTGTGAATCGTTTTAGGACGATTAAAATTATCGTCCGATAATTTTAATATCGTCTTAAACCGTTATGGAACACAATACAATACAGATTCTAACGATTTATCGTTATAAATCGTTAGAATCGTGAGCCGGCACACTAAAACCCCCTAAAACCCACCCCCGACCCTTTAAATTAAATCCCCCACCCTCCCGAACCCCCCCCCCAATAACTTAAATAACCTGCGGGTCCAGCGGCGGTCCGGAACGGCAGCGGTCCGGAACGGGCTCCTGCTCCTGAATCGTGTCGTCTTCAGCCGGCGCCATTTTCCAAAATGGCGCCGAAAAATGGCGGCGGCCATAGACGAAAAAGATTGGACGGCAGGAGGTCCTTCCGGACCCCCGCTGGACTTTTGTCAAGTCTCGTGGGGGTCAGGAGGCCCCCCACAAGCTGGCCAAAAGTTCCTGGAGGTCCAGCGGGGGTCAGGGAACGATTTCCCGCCGCGAATCGTTTTCGTACGGAAAATGGCGCCGGCAGGAGATCGACTGCAGGAGGTCGTTCAGCGAGGGTTCCGGCGCCTCGCTGAACGACCTCCTGCAGTCGATCTCCTGCCGGCGCCATTTTCCGTACGAAAACGATTCGCGGCGGGAAATCGCTCCCTGACCCCCGCTGGACCTCCAGGAACTTTTGGCCAGCTTGTGGGGGGCCTCCTGACCCCCACGAGACTTGCCAAAAGTCCAGCGGGGGTCCGGAAGGACCTCCTGCCGTCCAATCTTTTTCGTCTATGGGCGCCGGCTGAAGACGACAAGATTCAGGAGCAGGAGCCCGTTCCGGACTGCTGCCGTTCCGGACCGCCGCTGGACCCGCAGGTTATTTAAGTTATTTGGGGGGGGTTCGGGAGGGTGGGGGATTTAATTTAAAGGGTCGGGGGTGGGTTTTAGGGGGTTTTAATGTGCCGGTTTTTCGATTTTTCGATTTTTCGATTTTTAACGATTTTTCACGATATTTTACCCCCCCAAACGGCAACAATACGATTCCCTCCCCCTCCCAGCCGAAATCGATCGTTAAGACGATCGAGGACACGATTCACATCCCTAGTACTTACCATTAATTTTCAAGAATAAAGCACTTGGGTAGTTGCTTTCTGAAAATTAGCTAGCATAAAGTATGTGCAATTCTCCCCTAGCATGTCTGTTTTTACACTGCCCATCATTTAAATACTGCATCAGGTGCCCAGGGGATGTGGCTGCGTGCGCATTAGGAAATCGGGCATGTAATACGAGCGCTCATTTTCAATGCACATTTTATTGCATCAGTCTCAATATGTCTGTCGCTTTTCATCTGTATTCCCCTGTGCCTTCCTGCCATGCTGACTCTACCATATTGGTAGTTATTCTGCATGATCCTGCAAGACTCTAAGGGCTCAGCTGGTCCGGTTTAACACCTGTAGTTTCAATTTATTTCCTTTCATTGTTTTATGTTTCCTTCCTTCCTTCATTGATTCATTCATAAAACTCAAAAATGAAATGGCTGGATATGCTAAGCATGTTTCCCTTAGAAACAGAATGGGGGAAAAAAAATCCCTTTTTGTACAGCTTGTCCAAAGTCTGGGGAAAAAAATCATGCATTCCGATTAGTAAATAGTAGTAGAAAGGGATATTTTGTTATGGATTATTTGTAAACAATCTAAATTGCATTTCTTCAAGGAAATACAAACTAACTCACAAAACTGATGCTAATTCCAGTCTGGAGGTATTTTATCAAATTTACCCAGTTAAATGATGGGCACACTAGGGATGTTCAGAGGGACGCCATACGTTGCATTCGGGATTCGTATTCGTCGGGGGGCAGATACGTTGCATTCGGCAAGGGGGGCCCCCAATACATCCATGCGTTAATTCTTATTCGTTTCCTGGATAAATTGAATTAAGTACAACCCCCCACCCTCCTGACTCCCCCCCCCCCCAAGACTTACCAAAACTCCCTGGTGGTCCAGCGGAGGGTCCGGGAGCCATCTCCTGCACTGACACCCTTGGCTGCCAGTATTCAAAATGGCGCCGATAGCCTTTGACCTTCTATGTCACAAGGGCTACCGGTGCCATTGGTCAGCCCCTGTCACAAGGTAGGAGCAATGGATGGCCGGCACCATCTTGTCCCCAAGACTTGCCAAAAGTTCCTGGTGGTCCAGTGTGGGTCCGGGAGCGATCTCCTGCACTCGGGTCGTCGGCTGCCAGTATTCAAAATGGAGCCGATAGCCTTTGCCCTCACTATGTCACAGGGGCCAACAAGATGGTGCCGGCCATCCATTGCTCCTACCATGTGACGGGCTGACCAATGGCACCGGTAGCCCCTGTGACATAGTAGGTCAAAGGCTATTGGCACCATTTTGAATACCGGCATTCGAGGGTGTGAGTGCAGGAGATGGCTCTTGGACCCCCCGCTGGACCACCAGGGAGTTTTGGTAAGTCTTGGGGGGGTCAGGAGGGTGGGGGGGGTTGTTTAAATTGGCTCCTTTAGACGGCCGAATAATTCGGCAAAGTTTCATTGTATCCGTGGGGAATCGCGATATGTTTCGCTTCCCCATGAATACAACGAATATGGCCCTATACGTTGCGGATTACAAATACATAGGAAACGAATGCACACCCCTAGGGCACACACTGATGCTAATTAGACTTCATTGCTCTATCCATTATCGCCTTTTCCCCTCCTTGCTTCAGGTGCCATGTTGCACTAGTTTTAGGTGCCATGTACCAGTGCTACAATTTAAGTTGTTTGCATTGTAACAGTATTTAGCTGTGGCATGCCCAACCTTCTGTGAAAAGACTTTGGGAGGAATGCAAAAAGCTTTAGATGCAACTCTGGCTAGATCAACTGACTCCCTCAGTCCTCTTTCTCCTCTGGTTAACACATCCATCTTCTGTCTGAGCCTGATTATGTAAATATGGATTACAGATTTATTTTGGGGGAGCAGGTCGGGATGGAAATACATAAGTAGCAATCAGCTTCTACTGCTTTAAGAGAATACTTTTGCCTTAAAAAGAACAAAGGTGGACCAAGGAGCATGAACTGTGAATTAAATATTTTTTTTTAGCTTGACTCTTGTACACAAAACACCGGAATAAATCTTTCTTTATACAGCTTGAAGTAGCCACCAGGTGGCAGTGGTGAGTTGTAGTTTCAGGGACCTTTGCAGAGGGAGCCCTTCTCTACAAGGTGACGTCAGGAGGCTCCGCAGCAGATACTGTGGATGAGACAGATGAGAGATGAATGTACTCACTCGATGTTAAGTGTAATGGATGCGATTCCACCAGATGGTTGTAGTAGGTACAGGCACTGAGGCAGGGAGAGCAGGCCATCGAGGAGTGAGTGCCAGATCCCTGAATGGCACCTGAAATATAACAGAGGGCCCCCGAGGAGCGGGTACCCAAGTTAGTAGTAAACCCCAAAGGGCAGAAGGAGAGCTTCCTGCAGGCAGCAGAGAAGCGGCAGAGTAGCGCAGACAGGAACAGTCGAGCAATTCGAGTCTATTAGAACCTTTGCCAACTCAATGAGCTAGCAATCTTGAGAAGTAGATATACCCGGATTGGCGTGACGTCAAATGAGGGAACGCCCTCGAAGTTTGCGCCACTGGGCGTACTTAGACGTGGGTTGCGCGCGCGCGCGCGCACCCTAGCAGGTACCTGGGAGGAGCAATGGCGCACGGCTGCACCATAGCCGTTCCGGGGACACCAGAGAGGTCAGCTTGACGCTGCGGTAGCCATCTTGCCCAGGTAAGCGGGAGGAGCTGAGATAGGGGTGCAACAAGCGGGGCAAAGCCTTCGAAGACCGATGGCCGCAACACACACTGTGGTCTACATTATATATTTCAGTGGCTGCTATTAAATCAAAACTATTAAAGGAATGACACCTTTATCTTTTTTTTTATAATCTTCATGCTTTCATTATAGTTTGGTTAGTAGCTCTTTTGCAGCTTCCTTCTATTTGCATTCCAAGAGCACATCATTTTGTTGGGAAACATGAGGATAACAGATGTGCTGCATTACAAAGAGTAAGAAATAAAGGAGACTATCAACATCTTATATCCTGTTTTAGTATTGACTTAAACCTCCACATCTGGCAGGAAGGAAAAGAAAATTTGTTTGTAATTTTTCAGTTTCAAGCTTGTTAAGTATATAGTAGCAGTTTCTTGTAAAATAACATGAACGAGTAAGGTAAAGCTCACTAGCCTTGGGTATGGTTAAATAACCTTTCTGATTCATCTCCATTGTTTATTTCAAGCGTTCATGACTTCATATTTTTATAAAAACATGTACCAAAATTCACAATACTCTAAACTGAGGTATCAAAAGAAAAGTAATTACATTCACGTGATTTGCACTTTGCAGTGCTATCATATATATGGAAGATGGGTTTCATTCCAGCTGAGATACCTGCCACTTGGGTGAGTTTGGGTGGGGAGCACTATCGAAGCAACCTTAACTGAGCTTGATGGACAGGAAGAGGCATGTATAGTTCCTCTGAGGTATCAGGCTAGCTGGCCAGAGAGTAGCATGGATATGATTGATCTCTAGCCATCAGGAGCTCGGTCTCTCCATCACATAACATGCTACTCTTATCATTAAGTAGGTTCAGGAGAGTGGCCTACTAAAATTCTAGTAGAGAGAGGAGAGGCCTAGCGGTTAGAGTAATGGGCTAGGAACTGGGTTATCAGGTTCTGAATCCAGCTTCTTCCACCTACACTCCTTGCGATAATTTTAGCAGGTACCTACTTAAGATTGAAAACTCTTTTGGGCAGGGAGTCATAGAGCCTGTTTGGAATTTGTTGTAAAGCAACCTGGTGTAGCAAGCCATATGAAGAAAAAGAAATGAATAGATAGCTGTTGTGATGAAGCAGGGGCTTCACACCATCCTGGAGAGACAGGACAGTTAGAGTTGGATGACAAAACTGTAAGGGAAAATCCTTTAAAGAGGAAGATATACAGAAAGAACATAAAATGTAATCAAATACCAATGTGCTTAGTAAACAATCCTAAGCCCAAGAAATATAGACTTGGAAGGTCCAAGAAGTTTGTGGGCCAATTTCAAAGAGTTTAGATTTTAACACATGCAATTTAGGGCTCCTAAATTGACTCTCTTAAAAATAGAGTAGGGCTGGGCTCCTAGGGGGTCAATATAAAAAAAAAATACCGAGCTCCTAAATTAGGTGCTTACGTGCCTATTTTCAACTGAATGTAGGGAATTAAGTTTCATCTGAAAATTCACATAAATTTAGTGGCCTAAAAGTTAGGACCCTAAATTTAGGGCTGCTATTCATTTGCCTAGATTTAGGACCCTAAACTAGATTACTAATTCTGAAAATCAGTGCTAAGCTCCTATTTGTTTCCCTACTCTAACTGTGCCCCCATAGACTCCTACTTTTTAGGCTCCTAAATTTAAGAGCCTAATGAAACTAGGAGCCTAAATTTAGGAATTCAGTCCAGGTGAATTTTCAACAGGGTTTTCATGGTCCTATGTTTTTTTTGTCCATCTGAATTCCTCCAGATGAGGAATTCTGACCCACAGTCACAGAACATTTTAAGAGCAAATGACATTCACTCAGTGTTCCTGCAGAAAGAGGAATGAGTACAGGAGAAGCAGAATGGCATCCATCAAGTGTTAATCTATGTAATATATCAAACTTGATATGTTGGAAGAGGAGTTGCATGGTACCATCCAGGTACTAAACGTATTAGAAAGGTTTGGAGAAGCTGCAAACGTCTATTCAAGACATCTACATTACATGCTCCACTCCCGAAGCCGCACTTATCTCATGGAACAACCTCACCCTCGATATAGCAGGCAAACTATGTCCTCTCACTAGCCGAAATCAACATCATGCACAAAAAAAATAAAAAACCATGGTACACCCCCGAACTATACAGAATGAAAAACAACCTCAGATTGAGAGAGAGAATCTGGTGCAAAGCTGCCATTTACAAATCTACCCTACACTCCTACAGACTTTCCACACTAAAGACGAAATGTGACTTCTACACTTCCAAAATACATGAGTACATGTACAACCAAAAGCCCTTTTCTCCTATGTTGCAGACCTCACCAAGTCTTCCCTACCTCCCATCTCAGACGAAGCCAGTAGTAAATGTGAGGAACTCTCCTTCTTCTTCCACAAAATAATAATGAACATCCTTCTCCGATTCCCTGTCACCTTTCCTCCTATGTCCCCCCCCCCCCCCCACTACTAATGCTAATGCTACCCTAGACTCCCTTGACCTTACATCTTCCAAGGAAATTGAATCTATCCTTAAAAAGATTCACACCATCCTCCCGCCCTACCAGATCAACTCTTAAAGGCACTCTCTACTAGGGGTGTGCATTCGGTCCCTACATATTGTCAATTCGCAACGGATGTGGCCATATTCGTTGTATTCGTGGGGAAGCAAAACATATCGTGATTCCCCACGAATACACGAATCTTCGCCGAATTATTCGGCCACCTAAAGAAGCCAATTTAAACAAACTCCCCACCCTCCTGACCCCCTCAAGACTTACCAAAACTCCCTGATGGTCCAGCGGGGGGTCCAGGAGCCATCTCTTGCACTCACACCGTGGGCTGCCGTTTTCAAAATGGTGCCGATAGCCTTTGACCTACCATGTCACAGGGACTACCGGTCGCATTGGTCAGCCCCGTCACATGGATGGCCGGCACCATCTTGTGCTCCTACCATGTGACAGGGGCTGACCAATGGCACCGGTAGCCCCTGTGACATAGTAAGGGCAAAGACTATCGGTGCCATTTTGATTACTGGCAGCCAACAGCCCGAGTGCAGGAGATCACTCCCGGACCCCCGCTGGACCACCAGAGACTTTTGGCAAGTCTTGGGGGACCCTGCTGACCCCCACAAGACTTGCCAAATGTCCAGCAGGGGTCCGGGAGCGACCTCCTGCACTCGGGCCGTCGCCTGCCATTATTAAAAATGGCACCAATAGCCTTTGCCCACACTATGTCACAGGGCCGACCGTCGGCCCCTGTGACAAAGTGGAGCTGCATCCAAGTGAAACATCCAGCTCAATTGGTCAGGGGTAGCAAGTGCTGCAATAAGCAAGTTACTCCCACACTTATTTGTTTACCCAGCCTGTGCCATTCAGTCCTTGTTAGTTGTTGACTGAATATAATTCCTCTTTTCTTTATTCCCCCTGCTGTTGAAGCAGTGTGTTGCGCTGGATATGTATTCCCAGTGAAGAATCAGGCTTAATTGATTCAGGGTACTAACCGTAACAAGCAAGCTACTCCCATAATTATTTGTTTGCTCAGACTATGTAATTATTTCCTTGTTGGTTGTTGCCTGAATATAAATCCTCTTTCTCACAGGACAAGCAGGATGGTTGTCCTCACAAATGGGTGACATCGAGGATGGAGCTCAACCACGGAAAACTTCTGTCAAAGTTTCAGGAACTTTGACTGGCCCCTACTGGGCATGTCCAGCACGGCACTAACCCTGCAGCCAGCAGGGGTCTCCCTTCAGTCTTCTTTTTTCCGCGCAGCAGTAGCCACGCGGTAGAAGAGCTCTTAACCACGTTCCTGACAGGAATTTGGAATTCGTTATTCTGAAGAAAATTTGCCCCTCAGGGGTCTCCCTTCTTCAAATTTTCGGTCCGCGGAACTTCGGTGAGTTTTTGCCGTCGTTTGGTCGACTTACGTCGAGTTTGGCCCTCGAGGCCTGTTGACAGTCGACAGTCCCGCGGCTAAATTTTTGGCCCATGGCCATGGCGTCGGGGTTCCGTCGGTGTCCGGACTGTACCCGAACTATGTCAATCACGGACCCCCACAGAGTCTGTGTTTTGTGTTTAGGAAGTGAGCATGATGTCCTGACTTGCACCAAATGTGCCCTAATGACACCAAAAGGTCGCAAAGCCAGAATGGAGAAGATGGGGCTCCTCTTCCATGCTCGCACCCCAACACCATCGATTGCATCGACGTCATCGGAACCGGCACCATCAAGGTCTCATCATCATCGACAGCCCTCCGGTGACCGTCCGCCATCGATGTCTTCACGGCCATCGACTCCCGTCCCTTCCCCTGATGATCGAGGGGATCGGAAGGAGAAACATCGCCATCGACGTCATAAGTCTCGGCCCGTCGAGGAATCGACGTCATCGACCTCCGCACCGGCCGAGCCACCGCCAAAAAAGTCTAGAGCAGAAGCGGCACCGTCCACTCCTGTCTCGCAGACACCAAGGCAACCCTCACCCCCTCGGGGTTTGGGAGCCGCGATTCCACCGGTGACGGTGGTCCCTCCGGCTCAGCCTCAGCCTCCCTCTCCCGTCGAGCCGGGTCTTGTTACCCCAGGTCTCCGGGCAGAACTGGACCGGCTGGTCCAGGAGACCATCGACAAGGCGATGCTACGGTTCCAGCCTCCTTCGGCACCGACTCCGGCACCAACGGTGGAACCGGTCACCGACCCGATTCCAGCAGCGCTGGCACCGCTGCTCGCCCGTATGGAAGCGCTTGCTAAAGCCCTTCCACTGGTACTACCCGGGTCACCGATGTCATCGGGTGGAGAAACACCGTATCGGATTCCCCCTTCGGGGGTAGTTCCATCGGTGCCTTGTCGTCCCTCGCCACCGATACATTCCTCGGGGGCGATACGCACATCAGCTCCACCGAGAATATCGATGCCGACACCGATTCCTTCGATGCCGACACCGATTCCTTCGATGCCGGCACCGGCACCGATTCCATCGAGGGTTTCCTCGATACCCCCGGTGATTCCCTCCGGTTTCTCGGAGCCTCAACCGGGGCCTTCAGGTATTCAGCCTCCTCGTGATCCTTATGACACTTGGGGTGATGATACCTCTACTGACACCGATGATTTGCCTTCACCACCCTCTCCAACAGAGAGTAGAAAGCGTTCTCCCCCTGAGGACCTCTCTTTCATAAACTTCGTGAAGGAAATGTCAGAATTAGTCCCTTTTCAACTTCAATCTGAACAAGATGACAGGCACCAGATGATGGAATTGCTCCAATTCCTGGATGCCCCAAAAATCTTAACCTCTATTCCCATTCATCAGGTTTTTCTAGACCTTTTGAAAAAGAATTGGGAATCTCCTGGATCTGTCCCTCCAGTAAACAAGAAAGCTGACTCTACCTATCTTATACAGTCAGCACCAGGCTTTCAAAAACCACAATTAGATCATCACTCTGTTATGGTAGAATCAGCCCAAAAGAAAGCTAAACGCTTAAAGCCACATTCTTCCATACCTCCTACCAAGGAAAATAAATTCCTCGATAGTATAGGTCGGAAAGTGTACCAAGGAGCTATGCTGATTTCTAGAATAGCTTCCTATCAGCTATATATGACTCAATACAATAGGGTCATTCTAAAGCAGATGCAGGAGTACTCAGATGCTTTACCAGAACAGTTCCAGCCACAGCTCCAGTCCCTCCTAAATAAGGGATTTGAAGCTGGAAAGCACGAAATAAGAACCGCTTATGATGTCTTTGATGTTTCCACTAGACTTTCTGCTACAGCCATCTCCGCCAGACGCTGGGCTTGGCTTAAGTCATCTGACCTATGACCAGAGGTTCAAGACAGACTTTCTGACTTACCCTGTCTAGGGCATAATCTGTTTGGTGAGCAGATTCAGCAAATCGTTGCTGAACTAAAGGATCATCATGAGACACTAAAACAGCTCTCATCTATC
The DNA here is from genome assembly GCF_901001135.1 of Rhinatrema bivittatum. NCBI lineage: Eukaryota > Metazoa > Chordata > Amphibia > Gymnophiona > Rhinatrematidae > Rhinatrema > Rhinatrema bivittatum. The sequence goes on from NC_042616.1 coordinate 574,656,015, forward strand.
CCTCCTGACTTGCCTCCTAAACAGCCATCTAGGAAAGACTCCAAAAAGTCTTTCTTCAGGTAACGAAAGTATTATCCCCCATCAGCTAAGGCTAGGCCAGCGAGATCTTATCATAAAACTCAACCTCGCCAGACTCGTAAACCAAAGCCTGTAGCAGCTCCACAACCTGGCCCTGCTGCTGGTTTTTGACGTTTGCCTGGAGAGCACTTGCCAAACCCCTCTTCCAGCCATTCCAGTGGGAGGTCGTTTGTGCCACTTTCTGGAAAGGTGGCATTACATCACCACCGAACAGTGGTTCGGTGGTGATGTAATGCCACCTTTCCAGAAAGTGGCATTACATCATTGGCATTACATCACCACCGAACAGTGGGTGATAACAATAATTGCACGGGGTTACCATCTCAACTTCCTGACTCTTCCTTCCGACTCCCCACCTCTACAGGCGTGGAGTCACACAGATCATTCTGTTCTTTTAGTTCAGGAAGTTTCTCTTCTCCTACAGTCACACGCTATAGAACCCGTTCCGCCCTTACAACAAGGCCTAGGGTTCTATTCCAGGTACTTCCTGATCCCAAAAAAGTCAGGGGGACTTCGTCTGATCCTCGACCTCCGGGCCCTCAACAAGTACCTTTGCAAGGAGAAATTCAAGATGGTAACCCTGGGCTCGCTTCTTCCTCTGCTGCAGAGAGGGGACTGGCTATGCTCTCTAGACCTGAAAGACGCATATACCCACATTGCAATCACGCAATCTCATCGCAAATACCTGCATTTTCTAGTAGGCCGAAATCACTACCAATATCGAGTGCTACCTTTCGGCCTGGCATCCGCGCCACGGGTCTTCACCAAATGCCTCGTGGTGGTTGCAGCATTCCTCAGGAAGGAAGGTGTCCACGTCTACCCCTACCTGGACGATTGGTTAGTCAGGGCCCCAACCCAGCAGATTGCTCGGTCCTCCCTGACCCTAACCATTCAAACTTTGCTATCTCTAGGGTTTCTTGTCAATTACGAGAAATCCTACTTAGTCCCATCTCAAATCTTAACCTTCATTGGGGCAGACTTGGACACCTTACAGGCAAAAGCCTTACTTCCTCATCAACGAGCTCAAGCCCTTGTGTCCCTAGCTTGCCAGCTGCAGTCTCAACACACAGCAACAGCTCGCCAATTCCTTGTTCTACTGGGACACATGGCTTCCTCAGTTCATGTGACTCCCATGGCTCGTCTGGCCATGAGAGTCACACAATGGACTCTACGATCACAATGGACCCAAGCTGTTCAGCCTCTGTCCTCCATTGTTCGCATCACAAACATGCTCCATCTATCTCTTGCCTGGTGGGCGAATCAGTGCAACCTCCTACAGGGCTTGCCTTTTCTTCCACCAGATCCCCAATTAATCCTCACCACCGACGCTTCCAACATCGGTTGGGGAGCCCATGTAAACAATCTACAAACTCAAGGACTCTGGTCACTAGAGGAAGCCAAACACCAGATCAATTTCCTGGAGCTGCGAGCCATTCGCTATGCTCTCAGGACTTTTCAAACTTGCCTGTCAAACCATGCAATTTTAATTCAGACAGACAACCAGGTGGCTATGTGGTACATAAACAAGCAGGGAGGCACAGGCTCCTTCCTTTTGTGTCAGGAAGCTGCGCAGATTTGGGCAGAAGCCCTCTCCCACTCCATGTACCTCAGGGCCACCTACCTGCCGGAAGTAGACAATGTATTGGCAGACCAGCTAAGCCGTGTCTTCCAACCACACGAGTGGTCACTCAATCCTCTGGTAGCGACCTCTCTGTTTCACAAGTGGGGTTCTCCCCACATAGACCTCTTTGCGTCCCCTCAGAACCACAAAGTGGACAATTATTGCTCTCTCATTCGGAGCCAGCACTCTCGACCGAGAGATGCATTCTCCCTCAAGTGGACAACCGGTCTGCTCTATGCATTCTCTCCACTTCCTCTTGTGTCAAAGGCTCTCGTGAAGCTGCGTCAGGACAAGGGAACTATGATCCTGATAGCACCGCACTGGCCCCGCCAAGTGTGGTTTCCCATACTCAAGGATCTCTCCATCCGCAGGCACATTCCTCTGGGAAAGGACCCGCATCTGCTCACTCAAAACGACGGATGCCTCCTCCATCCCAACCTCCAAGCCTTGTCCCTGACGGCATGGATGTTGAAAGGTTAGTCCTTCAGCCATTTAACCTTTCAGATTCAGTTTCTCGTGTCCTGATAGCTTCACGAAAGCCTTCCACAAGAAAATCGTACTCCTACAAATGGAAAAGGTATACATCATGGTGCACTTCTCAGTCCCTTGATCCCCTTTCCTGTCCAATCTCTAGCTTCTTGGACTATTTATGGCATCTATCGGAATCAGGCCTAAAGACCTCTTCCATAAGAATGCATGTCAGTGCGGTAGCCGCCTTCCATAAAGGTATAGGGGGTGTTCCTATATCAGTACAACCCCTTGTAACACGCTTTCTTAAAGGCTTACTCGATTTGAAGCCACCTTTACGTCCTCTGGCCCCATCTTGGGACCTTAACCTGGTTCTTGGTCGCCTTATGAAGCCACCTTTCGAACCTCTGCACTCCTGTGACCTAAAATATCTCACATGGAAAGTGTTATTCCTTTTGGCTATCACTTCAGCTCGCAGGGTTAGTGAATTACAGGCCCTAGTCACCTATCCGCCTTACACTAAACTCCTGCAGGACCGGGCGGTACTCCGCACTCACCCTAAGTTTTTACCAAAGGTAGTTTCGGAGTTTCACATCAATCAATCCATCATACTACCTATCTTTTTTCCCAGGCCCCACTCCAACTCCGGGGAACAGACTCTGCATACCCTAGACTGTAAATGGGCTCTAGCCTTTTACCTAGACCGTACAGTTTCTCACAGGAAGAGCACTCAATTATTCGTCTCTTTCCATCCTAACAAGTTGGGACAACCTGTGGGTAAGCAGACTCTTTCCTCCTGGTTGGCGGACTGCATTTCCTTTTGCTATCAGCAAGCTGGCATTCCTTTCCAAGACCGTGTCAAAGCACACTCTGTGAGGGCCATGGCGACTTCAGTAGCACACCTTCGATCGGTGCCGCTTCCTGACATCTGCAAGGCTGCTACCTGGAGTTCACTCCATACATTTGCAGCCCACTATTGTTTGGACAAAGCTGGAAGACAGGATTCCATCTTCGGCCAATCTGTCTTGCGTAACCTTTTTCCAACATGATGTATCAACACCCTTCCACCTTCCCCGTAGGGTGCGGATGCCCTTCCCCAAATTCCACCCCAGTTGTTGTGCCTGTTGCACACTGTTGGGTACATTTGGTGTAGGTCAGGACATCCTCAGCTCGGTACTCACCCATTTGTGAGGACAACCATCCTGCTTGTCCTGTGAGAAAGCAAATGTTGCTTACCTGATGTAACAGGTGTTCTCACAGGACAGCAGGATGTTAGTCCTCACGAAACCCGCCCGCCACCCCGCGGTGTTGGGTTCGTTTTTATTTTATTTTTCGGCACTGCCTGTAGCTTTGAAACAAGACTGAAGGGAGACCCCTGCTGGCTGCAGGGTTAGTGCCGTGCTGGGCATGCCCAGTAGGGGCCAGTCAAAGTTCCTGAAACTTTGACAGAAGTTTTCCGTGGTTGGGCTCCATCCTCGATGTCACCCATTTGTGAGGACTAACATCCTGCTGTCCTGTGAGAACACCTGTTACATCAGGTAAGCAACATTTGCTTTTCCTTTTTCCCCCCTGCCGTTGAAGCAGAGAGCTATGCTGGATATGCATTGAAGTGAAGTATCAGACTTATTTGGTTTGGGGTAGTAACCGCCGCAACAAGCAAGCTACTCCCTGGTTTTTTTGTGAATGCAAATCCTTTTTTTCCACATTTCCTCTTGCCATTGACGCATAGAGCAATGCTGGAGTTGCATTGACAGTGAGTTGGTTTATTGAATAAGGGTATTAATCTCCAGGTAGTAGCCGTAATTCCCGCAAACTACCCCCATGCCACTTCTCTTCATTCACATCCTTTAGGCTTTATGGATCCACAGTATTTATCCTACGTCCCTTTGAAGTCCTTCACAGTTTTGGTCTTCACCACTTCTTCTGGAAGGGCGTTCCAGGCATCCACCACCCTCTCCGTGAAGAAATACTTCCTGACATTGGTTCTGAGTCTTCCTCCCTGGAGTTTCAAATCGTGACCCCTGGTTCTGCTGATTTTTTTTCCAATAGAAAAGGTTTGTCATTGTCTTTAGATCACTAAAACCTTTCAAATATCTGAAAGTCTGTATCATATCACCTCTGCTCCTCCTTTCCTCCAGGGTGTACATATTTAGATTCTTCAATCTTTCCTCGTAAGTCATTCGAGGAAGACCCTCCACCTTTTTGGACGCCCTTCTCTGGACCGCATCCATCCTATCTCTGTCCCTTCGCAGATACGGTCTCCAGAACTGAACACAGTACTCCAGGTGAGGCCTCACCAAGGACCTGTACAAGGGGATAATCACTTCCCTTTTTTTGCTCGATATTCCTCTCTCTATGCAGCCCAGCATCATTCTGGCTTTAGCTATCACCTTGTCACATTGTTTCGCTGACTTCAGATCGTTAGACACTATCACCCCAAGGTCTTTCTCCTGCTCCATGCACACCAGCCCTTCTCCCCCCATTGAATACAGTTTTTTTGGATTTCCACACCCCCATATGCATGACTCTGCACTTCTTGGCATTGAATCTCAGCTGCCATATCTTTGACCACTCTTCCAGCTTCCTTAAATCCCATCTCATTCTCTCCATTCCTTCCGGCGTGTCCACTCTGTTGCAGATCTTAGTGTAATCTGCAAAAGACAAATCTTACCTTCTATCCCGTCCACAATGTCGCTCACAAAGATATTGAACAGGACCGATCCCAACACCGATCCTTGCGGCACTCCACTTATCACCACTCTCTCTTCAGAGAGAATAGATTATCTCCACTTCTCAGGGCCTTCCCACTCCAGCACAAGCATCAACTAAGTTAACCAGCTAAGATTAGACCTGCTATTGAGCATATTTAGACTTAGCCAGCTAACCATTATCTTGATAAACAGTGTTTGTATGTGGATATTCAGCATCATAGCCATGCAGCTGAATATCTTAGTAAATTAGCCGGATAAGTATTATCCGGCTAAGTTACTTAGCTGGCTTGCCTTTAAATATCTGTCCCCCTGTGTATGTGAAATACATGTCTTTGTTTTCTTCCATTATGTTTCTTCTCCACCTGACCATCGGTTGGAAGAGAATCCTCCTCCAAAGCTGAATACATCCATGCCTGTTTTTATTTTTTGTGTGTGTTGACAGATGTTTTCATGTAGTAACCATGGACTTGAAGTGCATCACCTTTGTAACAAACTTGAATATAATCAGGAAAATTTATGTTCTTGTAATACAGTACAGAATAAGCCAAGTTGATCCTAGGAAGGAAACTAATTACATGCTTTAAATAATATTTTCTATTACTTTGTTACAGTTCAGGTTGCTGTGCAGCCTTCCCTCCACCAGTAGACTCCGCTCCACCATGGGATCTGCATGAGCTCACTCCCCCCCCCCCACCCCCATCCGAACAAACTCCTCTTGTTGCCTGCACCACACCCAGACTCCAGCCCTACTTAACCTTGCCTATCCCTTGCCTCAGTGCTTCAGCATCACATTCCATTTGGCTCCTTGTTATAGCCACTTCTGCCTTACAGCTTTCTCAGGCCTTTCCTTGTTTTGCTTCATGGCCATTGGGGCTTCTGATTTCAGCTTTGACTGATCCTGCTTCGTGGCTTTTGGGCCTTCTGACCAGAGTCTTGCCTTTTCTTACCTATGGTCTCTCAGCCTTCTGTTCCCAGGCTAGCCTTGCTTTGTAGCCTTATGGCTCCTGGCCCTTTCCTTGAACTGTGGCCTATCTAAGTCATCCCTGACTTCTGGCCTTACCAGGCCTGGCCTAGCCCTGTGGCCTCTTTTGGCCTCTCCCTGTCTCTAGGCCTCTCCTGTCTTTCCCCTCGGGGCCTCCCTTGTCTTCACTGCCTTCAGGCTTTTTTGTTCCATGTTCTGATTTGTCCTTGTCTTATCTTGTCCTGTCTCAGTCAGTACCATCTTCAGTCAGTTCCTCAGTTCCAGTTCACTTTTACTTGCACACAGCTCCAGTTGGTTCCTGAGTTCCAGTTCACTCTTACCTGCACCCAGTTCCAGTCTGTTCCTGAGTTCCAGTTCACTCTTAACTGCACACAGTTCCAGTCTATTCCTGAGTTCCAATTCCACTTTTACTGGCACACTGTTCCTGAGCTCCAGCCTTGCTTTCACTTAGTTCCTGAGTTCCAGCATCGCCTGCCTTGCTCCAGCCTCACTGGACTGCCCAAGCCTAGCCCTAGCCTCAACATGCCATCCTGCACCACTCTGGAGGTAGTGTCAATCACGCTCCCCCAGCACCAGAGCCCCACCACTTTGATAAACCCTGTAGCACTGGAAGATTTAAGAATGTGTTTACTTAATGAGTGATGCACAAGTGCATTTCTGACAACAGCTGGGAGACCAGAGACAGCCAAAATCTGTAGAGAAGTAAATATTTTGGGGTCAGTGTTTAGAAAGAACACCATGAAATGCTAGAAGTTATAAAGACATTTCTAGAACCTATGAAGTATTCATTGGTTCTTACACTTATCCAGGTAACTCTCCCTTAATACATGGATATCATGGTAGGAGCCAGGATATTTGGTCACAACATCCATCACTAACAAGAAATGGTCACAATGAGATGCTTAAACACTAGGAAAGTTTTGGCAATGACTGGTTGGTGTCTTCCGCCTTCCAAATAAACTGTCCTGTTCCTGAGACTTGGAGTCAAATGCCTTTAAGAGCACTGCAGACTATGGGATTCCTCCTTGTATCCTTGTGACTGTTTCAAGAGAGAAAACACCTCTCCTAGTGGAAAGGGGAAAGCAACATACCTTTCCTCTCTTGGTGCTAAGAGCCACAGCCATTGCCACCTGTCACTTGCCTCCTTCATCGACAGCTTCTCCCTAGTAACTCATAGAGTCACCTTTATAAATTGTAAGTAAAATCCCACACTGTTGGGACTGGACCCTTACAATTAGGAATGTGCACTGATTGTTTTTTTCCTCTTGTTTTTTTTGGGTTGTTAGCTGTTTAATTTCATTTTTAAAATGGTTCGGGGGTGTTATTTTGTGTTTCCCTAATTTTGGACTTAGTGTGCACTAACAGGATGTTAGCATACACTACCTATAGTTATAAAATCGGGCGTCCATCTGTGCGGGCCGGGTAGCACGCGTACATGTATGCCCGCGCGTACCTTTGAAAATCTACCCCTAAGTCCAAAATTAGGGAAACACGAAATAAACACCCCTGAACCATTTTAAAAATGAAATTAAACAGCTAACAACCCGAAACAAAACTGAAATGTTAGCATGCACTATAGGTAGGGTGCACTAACATCCTGTTAATGTGCACTAAGTCCTGTTAGTGCGCACTAACTCAAAATACAAATTTTCTGAAATTTCATCATTTTTTTTTGTTTTGGGGTGGTCCCGAAACAAGATGAAATAAACAATTTTGTTGCCATTGTCTATTTTGTCTAAAATGAATGCACATCCCTTCTTACTCTTACTTAACCCTTTGATTTATACTCTTGAAACCTCTCATTGCTGGAAATTTCCACATTCTAAAGAATAGTGAGGTTCAACTAGCCTTACAGAAGGAGTGAGGCATCTTAAAAATTAAGAAAACTTATGAAAACGCCAGTGAGGTGGTTAGGTGTGATTGCATATCCTTAATAAAAAATTTGAATAATGTAAAACTCATAGAGGATAGACCTCCAGGATCCAAGGTGCAGGGAGTGACTCTTGTTGTGCATGCTGTATTACTAGATTATGCTGTGGATAAGTATAGGTGCCAAACAAATAGATGGGATGGGTGTTCCAACTTCAAACTTTACTGCTTCAATAAAAAATCATTTGGCACCATTTACATTTGATTCTGGTTACATCCATGTTCTAAATTTATTCTACAGATGTCTCTCTATTTGCAACAGTGTCCTTTGGTGCCGTCATCGTCTTTCAGGGCATAGAAGGACAAACATCTCAGATGGGCGCACTTACCCAGTCTTGTTGGGGATCCACTGGTGAGGACTAGGCCCAGGCCGAAGCCTCAGAGTGGCATAAGCCGATGCCATGGCAGTTTGCTGCAACCTCGGCCTAGGCTTTACTCAAGGCCAAGGCTTGGATGCCTGGTCCCAATGTCTCATTCTGAGCCTAAGCTATATGCCGGGGCTTCAGCCAAGATGATGCCGGGGCCTAGCCTGGACACCGTGTCCTGATACCTGGACCTTGGCCCAGCCTGGAGATCAGGTCCCGATGCCTGGACCTTGACTCAAGTCCAGGTCTGATGCCAAGGCCAGGCCTGGAAGCCAGATCCTGACACCTGGGCCTCAGCCTAGGCCAGAGCCCAGGCCCAACCCTGGGGCCCAGTCCGAAGGCTGGGTTCCGATACCTGGGCCTTTGCCTAGGTTCTATAACAGGCCAAGGTCTGAAGGCCTGATCCCAATGCTGGGGCTTAAGTCATACAACAGGGCCTCGGCATAGACCCAGGCTTGATGCCAGAGCCCAGCTCAGAGGCATTGCTGTACAGCAAAATGACATCTTCCGTTGAGAAGGATGCATCGGAGTTAATATACTCCAGCGTGTCCCCATTGGATGACATCATTTATAGAAGAAAGAAGACAAGAAAGGGCCTTGGGGCTTGCAAACTCCTGCCTAAGCCTTGGTAAAGGTGTCCAAATCTGGCCTTCAGGCTGGGTACTGGTGTTGGGCTGGGCTGGGCTTGGGTTCCAGCCAAGGCTGAGGCCTAGGCGTCTGCCCTGGACCTGTGCCTTGGCCCAGACATTGGGACCTGGCCTCTGTCCTTGCCTTCAGGCTGGGGACTGGTGTTGGGAGCTTTGGCCTAGGCTGAGGACCTTATGTCAGGACCCAGCCTCTGAGCCATGCCCCAGCATTAGACCTGGGCTTGGGCTGAGGTGTAGGGACCTGGCTTCCGGATTCGGCTTCGACATAGGGCCTGGGCCTGGGCTGAGGTCTAGGTGTTGTGACCCAGCTTCAGGCCTGAGCATGGTCTGAGGCCCAGATGTCAGCACCCGGCCTCCAGATTGTGTCTTGGCAATGGGCACCTGTGTCTTGGCTGGGCTCCTGTGCTCCTGGGCCTGGGCTCCTGTGTTGAGCTTGGGCCTGGGCCAAGGCGCAGGCATTGGGACCTAGCTTCTGGACCAAGCCCTAGCATTGGGCCTGTGCCTGGGCTCTAGTCTTGGATGAGATGCAGGCTTTGGGACCCGGCCTCTAAGCCAGGCCCCAGCATCGGGCCCTGATGTTGGCTGAAGCATCGGGACCCAGCCTCCGAGCTGGGATTTGGCATCAGTCCTGGGCTTGGCCTGAGGCACAGACATCAGGGATATGCTTTTGGATCGTGCTCAGGCATCAGGATCTAGCCTCCCACTGTGTCCAGCATCGGGACCCAGTTTCTGGACTGGGCTTCAGAATCAGGCCTGAGCCTGGGCTCCAGCCTAGGCCGAGGCCCATTGCATTAGGGATGAGTTATGGAGCATGCCCCGACATTGACCTGGCCCAGGCTCTGGCCGAGGCTGATACCCAGGCATGAGGATCCAGCCTCTGGACTGGGCCGGATCCTCATGCCTGGGTCTTGGCCTTGAGCCTAGGTCTTGGCTTAGACCCTGGCATCGGGACCAGGTCTGGGCCTGGGCCAAGGCATTGGGCCCAGCTTCTGGATCAGGCATTGGCATCGGGCCTGGGCCGAGGCCAGGCATCAGGACCTGAGCCTGGACGAGGCATCAGGACCTGAGCCTGGACGAGGCACTGATGTCAGGACCTGACTTTTGGACCATACCCTGGTTTTAGGCTTGGGCCCAGGCATCAGGATCTGGCCACTGGGCAGGGCCTGAGCCTAGGCCAAGGCACAGGTGTTGGGACCCGGCCTCCATACTGAGCCCTGGTATCAGGCCTGGGCATTTGCCAATCCCAAGGAATCGGGACCAGGCCCCGGACCCATGTCCCAGCCTCCGGGCCAGAACTGGGATCAGGCATGGGTCTTAACTGAGGCCTGGGCATCATGACCAGGTCTCCGGACCAGGCTTTGGCATCATGCTTGGACCCAGGCTCCAGACTAGGCCAAGGCCTAGGTGTTGGGACCTGTCCTTTGACTTAAACCTGGTCTGAAGCTCAGACACTGAGACACAGCCTCTGGTCTGGGCCCAAGCTCCAGTGTAGACTGAGGCCCAGGTGTCAGAACTTGGAGTTCAGATTGGGCTCCTGTATCGGGCCTGATCCTGGCCTGGCCATGACATCAGATACCTGCTAGATCAGATAAATGGAATCAGGAAATTTCCTGACCCTTGCAGAATTTTTCAGGGGTGTCTGGGCTTTTTCTCAGGTCTCCGCCAAGGCCCAGCATCATGCTCAGGTCTAGGGCCCCTGCTTTGGGTCTTGTTCTATGCCCTAGGGAAAGTACCGGCCTTGGGCCTAGGCCCAACTGGAAGTTTCAACTAAATTTAAATTTAATTTTGAGGCCCTTCAATTTGCTTCGGGGGCCCCCTGAATGAAACTAATTGTCTCTTATCTGTTGCGTTTTGCAAATTCGGTTAAAACCTTATTAGAGTAAATGTTCTTAGTGTTTCTGAAGTGTAGTTTCAAATGCATATTCATCTTATCCAGGACAAACAGAATGGAAAGCAATTCTTTTATTACCTTCCCCTTTTATAAGCTTCTGGTAATTGTGTGAAATGAACACAGGAATTATTTTCGCCGATCAGTACCAGGCACGGTGTCTATTTACTAAACAGATTTAGCACATACTAAACATATGCATTAGTGGTGAATGCATGTTAAAGAAGCATTAACATGAGTTAACACATGTTAACACATTCCCATTAGCAGCACAGTGTTTTTTCTCCCATTAATGTGAATTTTTGTTTTAAAATTTAAGTGAGCTGATTGATATGTAAAATTACACCAGTCAGTTCACTAAATTGTAATGTGTCACACTAATGCATAAGACTCATTAATGCTGCTAACTCAAAACTTTATATCTCTAGAGGTGTAAAGATTTGGAGTTCAAACTGCATTGGTAGCATGCTATTCCAGCACTTTAATGTGGGCCTCTTAATAAAGGGCATAATGCACGTTTAATGCATTTTAGCAAATAGTTCCTTAACTCCATCTAATTACCTCTGATGCACTTCTCTTGCAGTTGTATATCGCTATAAAACTTCTGGGATCTCATACTGCTGCTCATTGCCTGACTTGAGAAAGGCCCATGGCAAAAGGAGGGAGGAGGGATGATGTCACCATTGAAGCACACCCGCTATTCCTGTTGGACTTTCTGGAACAATACCATGATACATGTGGAGAAGGCAGTGCTGTCCCTTTAAAAGTGTTAATTTAATCTAGAATCTCCGTCCTGATATATATTTCATATTCCACTTGAATGCAATATGGAAGTGTACAGAGATTAAAAAAAAAAAAAGTTTGCATGGAACAACTCCCATGAAGGAAAAGAAAAAGATTTTAACAAACTTGCTCCCAATGATTTGGTGGATAAATGGGAGGCAGCTTGGTCTGGAGGCCTGTGGGAGAGAGATAAAGCTTTCATACGTATGTGATTTACCTGCCCAGTGTGAGCCAGTTCAAGGGTGGAGCGATGTGCTTTAATGAGGCATCCGTGGTGGCTCCAATTACTATACTCACATAAACAAAATTGGTCAACTGGTCATATAACTTGATCTTCTATAAACTCATACTTTATGTAAAAAAAAACTCTTTTTATGCAGACATTTATGTGGGGCCGACAATTCTAAGTTCTTCAGTTTTATAAAAGAGCCATTTCAGGAGGAAAGTCCACTTTATTTAATCCTATCTATATTTTTTTTTATGTTATTTTGTATTTTTTTCAAAAATATTTAGATATCACCAAAAACATTTAGAAGTCACCAAAAACAGTCCCGCACATGCACAGAACAAAATTCCTTTACAAATGAGCATCAAAGTATTCTCGCACTTATCTTGTCGTCAAATGTCTGATCCAACCCCGACACGATATCATGTTTCGAACTTCTGTCTACCTCAGGGGAAAAAACCCGAATCCTCTTGCTCACATTCTTATATTCTTTTATTATTCGTCCGGGACCAGTTCCATATCTTCACTCCGGTAAGGTCGGTCTTAAAAACGACTATATTACTATACACCTAGGGACCTTCATTTTTGGTTTCATTTTTAAAATTTTTCTCTGGAATTTATTACAGCTTATTTTGACAAGAGCAAAAACAGAAGAAAATTCATAGAAAAATGTCTCATTATTTTTCTATGTAAATATCGTAGTTTATTTTGGTAGACAGAGGCCAGGACAATAAAACACTATTAGGCGGATTTTCCCACTCACCCACTCAGCAGCATCCCTATCTCTACTCTCATAATCTAGCAGCTTGCTCCTTTCAATCCCCACACCCCTGCGAATCTGTCTCTTTTCCCCGCTCCCCCCCCCACCTCGCCATTGCTAATGGTGGCTCCAGGCTTCTCCTCTCTCCTTCGGCAGCATGATTACCGAGGCTACACGCCTGCTTTTGTGTGGGGCCAGGGAGCCTGCCAGGAAGTGCTTCTGGTGGCCGCATTGGCGCACCAAGCAGCAGACACTGGCTACTTGGAGGGGGGAATGGAGGCAGGCTCTCACTGGACATTGGGCAGCGAGCGCGTTTGCCGGTAGGGGCGGGACATGCTGCGGGTGCTTTGGCCCACACTGGCTTCCAGGAGTGGCTGGAGGTCTTGAGACACTGCACCTGCAGCTTTAAAGCCCCTCTATAATCAGTCTAAAATTAGTGTGAAAATCGGTTTAAACTGAAAACGATGGACCCTATATACACCCTAAATATCTTTTTTCAAGCTGTTGCAAGTAAATCTTTGTCACCCCTACTTAACTTCTCCTGAATAGAATGTTTTATGGTTCTTGCTAGTCAAGAAAACCCAAATACAGAGTTGTTGGAGGTGGGAACAGTACTTTAGAGGGAGATTTTCAGCACACGGCACACTACAACCCCCTTCTCCCTTTCCAGAAAAAAATATCTTAGTTGTATCGGTGACTCTGTGAAATCTCTTGAACAACATAATCCATTTTCTTAAAACCTTTTCGAAATTAAAATCTTATCCACTCATTAAAGTTGTTTCAGACCTATTTCTTGATCTTTTATTCTCCTTTTTTACCATCTCCCTTTGTTTCTTTCTTGTTAGTCCTCCTGATTCTTCTCAATTTTCTCTTTATTTGAATTCTTTATTTAAAGATGATAACTTTTGCATCAAAATAAATATTTGCTTTGCAGAAAAATAAGCAATCTAAGGTACAATATTTGACAAAAGAACACTTAGGGCCGGATTTTAAGAGGTACGAGCAAATGTATTCCCGATTTTATAATCTGTGCGTGCACCCGCGCGCACAGATTATAAAATCCGGGGTCAGCGCGCACAAGGGGGTGAACACTTGTGCATCTTGCGCCCACCGAGCCCTAGGGGAGCCCCGATGGCTTTCCCTGTTCCCTCCGCTCCCCCCACCTTCCTCTCCCTAACCTGCCCCCCAGCCCTACCTAAACCCCCCCCCCCAATCTTTATGCCATAAGTTGCGCCTGCCTCCGGGCAGGCGTAGGTTGCGCGCGCTGGCCAAGTGCCGGTGCGCGATTCCCCGGCACGACTGCTATGCTGGAGGCCTCGGTCCCGCCCCCAATTTGGCCCACCCCGCCCCTTTCACAAAGCCCCGGGACATACGCGCGTCCCAGGGCATGCGTGCGTCGCCGGGCTTACGCAAAATATTCGGCGCGCGTAAATCCAGCTGGGCTTTTAAAATCTGCCCCTTAGTTGTAAGGGGAGATTAATAAGAAAAAAGGAAAGAAATGAACTTAGCGGCAATCTGATCTAATTCCTGGCCTTAATATGTGGATGGCAAGATTAAATGGACAAAGCCATCTGATGTGACTCCCTTACAAGGGTTTTAATTGATGCCATCTCACCTTTTTGCCTGACACTAACTGTTTCTGGGAAAGGCTACCTCATCCATGTTAATCTTAGGTGCACAGCTTTGGTGTGTTGGCAGCGCCGCACCACGAGGCAGCTGCTTTTGAAGGGGCAGGAGTAACCCTTCCGATGACGACAGCTGGCTTAGTTCAACTCTCCTGGCTTGGGAAATCCACAGTGACAAGGGGTTCTGTCTCTCCTTCTCAGTTTTTCATGTTTTCTTTTTTTTTTATCATTTTTTTTTCACCTCTCATATTTTAGATCACTCAAGTTAGGATGGCGTAGTACATAAATATAAATTATTTAAAAACAATAAACACAATCAGGAATTTAACTAAAAATAAAATACAGCAATTAAATAGAAAAAAACCTTCATAAAACAGTAGAAAATGTAAGCAGTTAGAGCTCCTTGAGTTGTGAGTTGGGCCTAATACTGAGAGAACGTGTCCTAGTCTCTGTAAGCTTAATAGAAGTGTCAGAAGGTAATTTTAAAAGCAAGACCTGACTGGAGCATACTGCTCTTCCTGGGATATAAATGATCAAACCTTCAGAAAAGCAGAGAGGTTTTTCCTAAATTGAACAGGAACCAATGAAGTTGCTACAGAATGGGGGGGGGGGGGGCGGCGGTTGATATGATCCCTAAATTTATCTCTAGTAACGAGATGCATGGCCATATTTTGAATTTTAATGAAGCTAATGTAATTAATGTTTACATAGTCCAGAAAACAAAATATTACAATAATCTAGTTGACTCATGACTAGAGCGTGCACAACAATAATTCATTTAGGGATAGATTTTATAAACTTGCGCGTGCGCATCCATGTGTGCACGCTACCTGGCACGCACCCTACCCTAACCTCCCTTCCCCTTCCCCTAACCAACCCACCACCTATCCCTAATCTAGGCCCCCCAAAAAATTGTTTTACCTTCTGTGCCTGCTGGCACCTAGCCGGCACACGATTCTCCGACACAGCGGCAAATGGCCACTGTGCCAGAGGCCTTTGGCTCCGCCCTGCCCCCTGGACTGTCCCTCTCTGCCCTCTCCCCGCCCCTTTCCCACAGCCCCAGGACTTAGACGCGTCCCTGGGCTTTACGTGCATCACTGGGCCTTTCTAAAATAGGCCTGGCGCGCGTAAATCCAATGGATTTACGCGCGTAGGCTTTTTAAAATCCGGCCCTTAGAAATTGGGTTTTACATGTGTAAATGCACTTTATCCATGTAAGTGGGCTTTTGAAAATTGTGCAATATATGCCATTGAATTCTCCATAGGATTTACTCGCCTTTGGGTTCTGAAGCTGGCAGGATTTAGGAAAATGTCCACAACAGGGCGAGCGGTCCATGGTTTGGGGCAGACAACAGTCGGACTGATTCAAAAACCAGGCACGGATCTAGGCACATGGGGATCAAGCAGCATTTATATCCAGGCTAAGGGTTGAGGCAGGCAGAGAGCAAACAGTGTCAGTAACCAGGTCAAGGGTTGAGGCATGTAGAGAGCCGACAGCATCAGTACTCAGATCAAGTGTTGAGGCAGACAGAGAGCAGTGAGTGTCAGTATCCAGGCCAAAGTAACAGGAGATCAGATAGAGGAGGATGAGGAGACAAAGGCGAGGAAGGAGAATAAGGCAGAACTCGGAAGGCAGGGACAAAAAGGCTATGCAGGGTCTGTCAAGAGGCAAGGCAGGACTGGAGCAAGGCAGGACCAGGACAGGAATTGGAACAAGGCAGGATCAGGTCAGAAATGAAGGCAAGGAGCAAGTAGCAATGACGCCAGCAGGAGGCAGGAAGACCTGTTGCTGAGGCTCCCTCTGGCAGTCCGGTCACGGTTGAAATGGCCTACTAGGCTGATTTCGTCGGAGAGCTACCGTCATAGAGTTCCCACTGTGGGGCCTAGAAGATGCGACTACGCGTGTGTGCTTAAAGAAGAACAGAGGAGGCATAGCGTTGGCGGCATCCCGGGCCTGAAGCACGCTGGTGGTAAGGTGCATCGGCTATGGGGTGGAGACCGCAGTCAGCACAGCATTATAGTGCTCTCAAGACCCCACTGCTTCTGCTACCTCACTTTGCTCATCTTGCTGCCTCCTCCCTGCTACGTCCTGCTGTAGCAAATTTCCTCCTTGCAAATCCTCATGCAAGTCCATAGCAGCATGAGCTGCAGGGACTGAGAGTGTGATGAAAAATCAGTGCATAGAGTGACAGCCGCCACAACCTAGAAACAATGATCAAACAAGTGACGTGGCAGGGTAAAGACGTAAAAGAACTTTCAAAAACTCATAAAAGCACCGGCCTGAATTTGATGCATAACATCTAATATATGAAAAGGGATTTATTTATTTATTTGTTTGTTTGTTTATTTTTAACTTTTATATACCGATCTTCTTGTATGGGATACAAATCAAACCGGTTTACAGTGGAACAATAACTTCGCATGAGTGCGTTACATAGAACCTTAAACATATAATAACTTTGAAGATAAAACATACAATAGCTTTGAGTAAATAACATCAAAATATGAGGGGCACTGGATGCATCAAGGATGATCCGAGTTGGTACATGAGGTGCGAAAGACTTAATGAATGAGATACTGAGTTAACTTGATACAACATACCATGCTTGCTGGGTGCCATGAGACAGGTTACGGTGAAATTGGTATGGCTACCCTGGAGGTTCTGGGAACGCTGATTTAAATAACCACGTTTTGAGTTGTTTTTTTTAAGGAAATTGGGCAGGGGTCTAGTCGCAGTTCTGGAGGGAGAGAGTTCCAATGCATGGGGCCTGCCGTGGACAGGGCTCTGTTCCTTAGAGATGATTTTGCTTGAGGGATGTGTAGAGTGCCTTGGTAGGCTCTTCTAATCGGTCTGACCGAGGGATATCACTACGGGCTCGGCTGAGTCACAGATTTTTGCACAAAAAAAATTATAGTGGGGGTAAATGATTGCTATGTCAGCTCACCTCAGGCTGTGACTCAGCCGAGCCTGTAGGTGCTTCTTATACCCCCTTTCATATATTCAGTTTTAAACATCAGATTCAGACTGGCGCTTTTATAAAAGTTTGAAAGGACTGTAAGTGTACCATCTTTCTCCTTCTCTCTTATACTTTCCCCAGTATTCATTCCTCCTGCTCCAGCACCTATCCCTGCCTCTCCTTCCTCTTTCTTCTTGTTCCCTTGCCCCCTGTTTCCCTGCCCTTGTCTCCCTGCCTCTTTCCCCTTCCCCTTCCCTCTCCTTCGCTAATATTAATCCCCTGCTGTTTTCTTCCAGTCTCTCTCCCAGCATTGCCTACAGAGGGGAGAGAGTCCCGGGGAGCTGCTGACATCTGACACTGAACTCCCTCCTCCCATATTGAGACCTAAGAATAGACAACATTCTCCAACCTCAGGGTGGGGGGGGGGGGGGCAAAATAAATATCTCTCCACTAGAAACGTATCCAGTTAGGGGTGGTGGGAGCCCATCATTCCACGGTTGCTGACCTGACCTTTCCATACGTTTTCTGCCACTACGGCAGTAGCAGCGAGCAGATTCAAAGCTCGCATGACTGACATTTCCTATTTGCTGATCTTTTGCATCGCAAAATCAGAAGATAGGAAGTGCCAAGCGCCAGCTTCAAACCTGCTTTCAGCTGCCGAAATGCTGGCACAGACACCACAGGGCGGTCCAGGCAGCAGCTGCGGGATGATGAACGCCCGTGGTTGTTTTTGCTGGCTTCTGGGAATCCTCCTTTCCAAGCTTTGTGTCGGATGGTGGGAGTTTCCTACTCCTGCACGGGAGAGCGGGAGATAGGCTCCCAAAGTGAGAGACTCCTGCGCAATGCAGGAGACTTGACACGTCTGCAAATATTTGCATCTCTCTACCTTAGGGAAGCTGAAAATTGCAGGAGAAACTCAACCCAAGAATTATTTCCTACTTATTACATATTCCCCAGTGGATGGAAACATGGACATCCTTCACCTTAGTGAACAGCGCTGCTGCCTGGGCCATGGGACAGGCCTGGATCATCTGTTTATAAAACACACCTATCTCTAGCTGTAGCCCCTGCCCCAATCTGGACACAGGTACAAGGGCTTGGGCCTGAGCAGTATCCATGCTATCTGGATCCTTCTCGAACCGGGTGGGAGGGGGGTATAAACACTTTTTCAAAGCCCTTTTGCTTTCTCTCATCTGGGGGTCTCTTCTGCACAGCAGTTTAACCACAGTTAGACAAAACCACCACTGCACACAAAGGCAGTGTTCAAAAATAAAAATCTTTCCTGGTTTCTGATGTTAGGCAAACAAAATCCACAGTCACACACTATTGTCCAGTGCATCAAACAGTTCAGAGACATAAGTCCAATAGCAAGAAATATAAACCAAGTCTCTCACAATATCCAAATGCTTCACACCCTGACAGGGAAAGGAACCCTTCTCTCTGGGATCTTCCCTGGTATCCGTTTTGGATACAGATTTCCTTCTGTCTGTATCTCAATTTTTATCTAAATCTCCTAGCCTATGAGCCTCTGACAGATTCTTTTTTTTTTTTCAGTCAACAATTCTTCTGAGCCTTCCTAAGCCGGGCTGTTTCCTCTCTGAACTCCCATCAAGGACAATACTTTTTTTTTTTAACTCCAGACCTCTGAAGCACTCTTTTAGGCAGATGAGGATTATGGATTTAAATTAAGACTACTACTTATCTTCACACAACCTGTCAGGAATTCACTCACTCTCTGGGAGCCCAAGACTTCTTCCCACTCCTGGAGACCTGGGCATCCTGGCCTTGTGTCCCAGCCATCTTCCTAGGACCAGAACACTTCTCCAGGCTCCCCTCTGTTGAGGGAACAACCCCACCTCGGCACCTTCCTGTTGGAAAACATGCTCAGTTCCTCCTGCACTCAGGTGGGCACAGAAATTATATTAAAACTGACACCTTCCACGGGAGGGCGTCAAACCTGTCTCTCTACACTAACATCACTCATTAGGGGCAAGGTCCATTGAGACCACTAACTCTACCACTAGTAAGGAGAACATTTGGGTGTCCCCATGTCCATGCAATCTCATTATTTAGTTACAGCCATGCTACTGTTGTACTGAAAGTACTGCTCCAAGAAAGAACCTTTTAATGTGAAGAGACCCGTGTTTCCAGGCAATGCAAGAAGCCTTTCAGAGTGTCCATAATCAACTGGGAAACCCACTCACACCAATAAATACTCTGATTACACAAAATCTGTTGCTTTCCAAAGAGAGATGCACAGTATTATTCACAGAAAGTCAAATAAGCCATTTAGCTTCTGAACTTCCTGAGGAAAGTGTCTGCTGCATTCGATTCTCAAGGGACAGGTGTATACGAGAAGGGAAATGAATGTTTCTCCCCTAATTATTTCTCCCCTAATTAAATTTCAGTATAACCCTTTGGGTATGAGGTATTTTCACAGAACAATAAATGTGCTTACATAGTGATAAAAGGAAGTTATGAGACCAGGGGAATAATTTTCTTGATGTAGCATACCCCAATCCTCTATCGTTACAGGAAATTAAGTAGACATTATCATTTATAACAATCTACTGTATTACAGTAAGACTTGGCGGAGAGTTACTTGTAAGAACTGGAAGGAGGCCAATTAAATCAGAGTCTGTATTGTTACTTTCAAACCTTCTTGCATTCCTTAGAACTATTTATGCCTTTATTATCAGAAAATAGGAGAGAACTGTTTTCATGCATTATCTTTTTTAATAAATGAGGTAATTGGGCAACCTGGGATACCAAACAATCATTTTTAAATGGAAAGATTTTAGGCCTGGCCACATACTGTGCAGGCTTCCGTTCTCTTCTCGGCTCACATCTTCCGGTCCACGAGTCAGCCAGGGCAGGGGGGATGCTGTGGCGGCAGCGTTCATAGGCCCTGGGGGGGGGGGGGAGAAGTGGGGGGAGATAATCACTGTTGTCACACAATAGTGACACATAGTGGCTTTATTTAGGTCACACACTTGCATGATTAATTATTAGATCTCTGGAAGAAGCCTGGTGAAGGATCCCCAGCCGAGAACTGTCACTGAACTAAGTCACGTTGCAAGAGAATATAAACTAGAGGAAAACTAACTGTCCCTGGTTAGTTGTAAATGACGACTTGTGGCACCAGATCCTACCCTGGTTCCAACTGAGCTGAGAGCAGAAGGATCTGCCTGGTCAAAAAAAAATAGTGTGAATGTGAAACCTATCGAAATCTTTAATAAAAATATACAGGGCAGGTGTAAGAGGGTTACATGGAAATGTGCACAAGAGAGAGAACAGTGCCTGAGTTTTCTATAATCTGAATGAAGACAGTAATGTTGATTATTCATGAAGCACTGTCATACACAGGGATAAATTACTTGATCCTACCCAAAAGGCTCATAATCTAAGTCAGACAGAATTATACTAAGTTAATTGCTCAAGTTTACATATGAGGTACATAAGGGATCATCTCCATCAATTAGCACGTTACAAGTTAGCACAAGTGATGGTAACAGAGTACTACTGATGTGCATGCAGTGCAAAGCCCAGCCTATGTCATGAGAGATCCCATCAGTCTGGCAGTGGGGGTGGAACTGAAAGGTGGCCCCGGGTGAAGGAAATGTCAGTGGTACTCATGTGCTGGTGTTTAATACAGGAGGCCCATTGTCATCATTTCTCAAGGGTGCCCACCAGTACCTTCCAAAAGAATGTAGACTTCTCTTTCTATAAAGTATTATTTTTGGGTACCATAAATGTTCTATTTACATTTGCTAGTTTAAATTCAAGGATACGTGAAAAATGTAAGTACAGCACCTTCAGCAGTATGCTGCATATTTTGCATAGTGAATTACTGTCTGTAAAATTAATTGTATTTTAAATGAATTTTAACCGTGAATGTTACCCTAGAGGTGCGCCTGGTCATGACCTACTTCACTAAACAAACTGATTGTCTTTAACGCAGTGGTTCTCAACCTTTCTAATGCCGTGACCCCGCAATACAGTTCCTCATGTTGCGGTGACCCCTCGCCCCGCCCTCGCCCCGTGAGGGTGGGGTGAGGGCGGGGCTTTGGTCATATGGGGGCGGGGTTATGGATGGGGTTGGATTTTAGTGCACACTTATCATTTAATTATGACATTTATAATGTGAATGTAACTCAACTCACCATAGGTTCTCACATGCATGGCACACTGACCCATGATCGTCACGGGGCTAGATGTAAAAGTACAGTTTGTATCCACAGGAACCCCCCTGACCCACAATAATGGATGTAAAGCAGAATTATGACATTCCCCATACAAAAAAGATATTCTGGTTCTAGTGACATCTCAGTAACAGCAACTCAAACTCCTTCTATTTCCAGGCTCAATAGCCCTACTTATGAAAAGACAGCAGTTTACCACCAATGCATGTCCTCTGAGAAAACACAACAAATAAGACCGATACAAACGCTTACATGCTAGCAAAATATCTCATCTCGGTAACAGACACAGAACCGACCTAACATACTCCCAGGATCTGTAGTAATGCACATAAACTAATCCGCACACAGTTACACCTGTATTATGGAATACACTCAAACAGGAGCAACCCTATCTATGAAAAGGCAACACTACAAATATTAAATCAGGTCCTAAAAACCAATACACCTCTTATTAGGAAAACAGAACTAGCAAGCAGCTATAGATCCCCACACAGAAATAATTGTAAAACTATACTAATAAGCAGAATAAATGTTTCAAAACAGCTATGAACATCCAACAATTAAAAACTCATAAAAACTATTAAACATTCTCCAAACACCAATAAAATATTTCAAAAAAGCAGACATCACACAATTAAAATAGCAGTCAAGAAAAATAAACTTAAAAAGCCACCTTTACTTACCCCCTCCAGCAGCTCTCCTACTCCCCTTCCCTGCAGGCCGTGGCACTCACCAGAAGCAGCAGTAGAAGCTAAGCTCTATACTTATGGTCCTCTTCCTTAGTGCCCATGTCTCTCACACACACACACCATACCAGTCATGCCCCCATGACCAGTTTCTGTCTCTCACACACCAATCATCTCCCAAACAGTCTTTGGCACACACACACCAGTCACCTTCCTGAACAGTTTCTCTCATGCCATACACACACACACACACAGGCTTCCCACTCCCGTGTTCTACTTACATATACGGGCTTCTCACTCTCATAATCACTTTCTCACACACACACACACCAGTAACCTTCCTGAACAGTTTCTCTCATGCCATACACACACACACACACAGGCTTCCCACTCCCGTGTTCTACTTACATATATGGGCTTCTCACTCTCATAATCACTTTCTCTGTCTCTCTCTCTCTCACACACACACACACTCACTCACCAGTCTCTCACTCCCATGCTTGTTCTCTCCACATGCACAGGCTTCTCATTCCCATAATCACTTTCTCTCTGTTACACACACACCAGTCTCTCTCATTTCCATGCTCACTCTCCACGTGCACAGGCTTCTCATTCCCTGAATCACATTCTCTCATATTCACACACACACACCAGTCTTTTTCTCTCACACGCACCATCACCTTACCAAGCAGTCTCTCTCTCTCATGCATGCACACTCACCCAGGTTTCTCACTCCCATGCTTTCTTTCACCCCCACAA
This sequence comes from Rhinatrema bivittatum, assembly GCF_901001135.1. Lineage (NCBI taxonomy): Eukaryota > Metazoa > Chordata > Amphibia > Gymnophiona > Rhinatrematidae > Rhinatrema > Rhinatrema bivittatum. Next base: position 574,678,702 of record NC_042616.1, read on the forward strand.
CACCAGGCTTCTTACGCCCATGCTTTCTCACATACCCAGACTTCTCACTTCCATGCTTTTTCTCTCTCTCACACACACACACACATCAGTCACCTCCCTGACTAATGTCTCACACTCTCACATACACATCAGTCATCTCCCTGAGCAATCACTTTCATTGTCTCTCACATTCACACACACATCAGCCGTCTGACCAGTCAATCACACACAGGCTGGCCGACTGCTTCTCTCTCTTTCTCTCACTCACTTCCTCTCTCTTCCCCCCCCCCAGCACAAATGGTAGCTGCACCACCTCCTCCTCCAGCCCCCGCAGGCCAAGAAAGAAGAATCCCATCGGCCGCGGGAGGCTCAAGCTGCTGTCTCCTTTCTCCATTACCGGCTACTTCTATTGCTCGAGGACCGATGCTGCAGCCGCTGCTGCTACTTTTTCGCGCGGCGCGGCTCTCTCTCCTTCCCGCGCACCGCGATTCACTTCCTGTTCCGGGTCATGGGAGGGGGGGCAGGCGCAGGAAGAAGAAAAGGCCCAGCCACGGGTGCACAGCTTCTTCTAGCGCCGCTGCCGTTCCCGCTGGGCTTGAACGTGCTGACAGCCCGGCGGCAACGGCAGCGGGAGAGACCGGGAGCGCGCGACACACCTGCCGGTGCTTGGCGGCGCCGCGGACCGGCAAAAAACTCCCACGGCCCGGTCCCGGTCCGCGGACCGGTGGTTGGGGACCCCTGCTTTAGGCGACCCTTGTGTTTTGGGCATTCGACCCCCGCCGGGGTTGCGACCCACAGGTTGAGAACCGCTGCTTTAACGATATATTGTAACCGAACCTTTTGTGGCACCCATTAAAATGTACTATAGTACGCATCCACCTACATTAAGTTATGTGCCTTCATAAAAACCGTTGCGATGGTATTTAACTTAGCGATGGTATAGAAAAGATTTAAAATAAATAAATAATTAAAATAATAGTATAAAAAAGAAACAATATAGCTCCAAACCTGATCTGCTGGCTACTGCATATTCTTTTCTCTCTCTCTCTCTCCCTTTATACTTAACCTTTTCTTTTTTGAGGAACATTGACATGTACAATTATGCAGTTTAATATCCCAGATGGCATTTTTTAAGCATGGGCAAATTCTGCAAGGTTAATGTTTATGGATTTCGTTGCAATGGTATTCCTTGACATCGATTCAACTTTAGAACAGCACTGCATTTCTGGAGGTTTTGCAGAGAATAAGTAGTCTGTTTATAGCTTAATTTTAACACCATCTGCTCCATTTTTCTTTTTATCCTGTTCTTTTTTCCAAGGGTGATTGAAGATATTGAGGGTCAACTGTATTAAATTAGTTCTCTGCTGCAGTTATGATACATTTTGTAAAACTTTGCTCATTTTGTGAAAGGTTTTGAAATTTTTCCCAGTCAGTATCTCCGAAATACCATCATTAATTTATCTTCCATCTTTTCTTACTAAAGATGATGCAAACAGAACAATTTGCACTGCTACATATCTGTACACAGAGGGCCAGATTTTATAACATGTGCGCGGGCGTAGATTTGTGCACGCAACCCGGCGCGCACAAATCTACACCCAATTTTATAATATGCTGGCCCTAAGCATTGGAACTCTCTTCCATCAGACCTCAGACTAGTACAATGCCCAATCACCTTTAAAAAAAGACTCAAGACCTGGTTGTTCAACCAAGCCTTCTCCTAACTCAATATCTTATCAGATTTCCCACCAGTGATTCTCAGTCTTTGGTAACTCCTTAAGAGAACGCTCGCCCTATTTATCCCGATGTAGTCAAATCTTAATACCTTTTGCCCTACTATTAATCTCTGATCTTTACACCAGCTAGCACTAGGCTCGCTGGTCTCCTTACCTATATTATTTACATTGTTAAACCCAGTTCTTTGTATCCAAGTTCAATCATCCTGTTTATTGTAAGACATTTTCATGTCATGGTTGTTGTTGGAATGTAAACCGACTTGATTGGTAACTCTGTTACTTGAATATCGGTATATAAAAGTGCTAAATAAATAAATAAATAAATAAATAAATAAATATATATATATATATATATATACATACACATACATGGGAAAAAAACTGTGTTATGCGTGCTGGCTGTGGCAGACCTGCGGCCCAGCCCCCTCACCTCTCTCAGATGAATCCAATGCCTGGTTCCTCATCCCTGGCGATGGTGGGCCGCCAGCTCCGTCCTCGGGCCGCCCCGGTGCCTCAGTCTCAGCTGCAGATCCCTGTACTCCGCATCGGGCCTCTTTGCGTAGCCCATGGAGAGACACTGCCATCCAGCGCCACGCCCTTCCTTAGGTGCTCGCGCACCATTGAGTCTTTTGAAGGGCCCGCGGCGGGAACTTGGCCACGGCTCCAGATGTTGACGTCAGCGAAATCCCAGTACTTAAAGCCGGGCTCCGCTTCTAAGGATTGCCTTTGCAACAGGTCTCAACGCTGGTCGTGTACTCATTGCCTCCTGGTGATTCTCCTTTGTTCCTGGTTCCTGATCCTCGCTGACTCCTGTTCCTGGTTTCCTTGTTCCTGCATTCCTGATTCCTAACCTACACTTGGATTGCCTTCTCGGATACGACCTCTGTTTTGTCTGATCTCGCCATTGACTCTCTCCAAGCCCGGACCTTTGCTTTGCCTGACCACACCATTGACTCTCTCCAAGCCCGGACCTCTGCTTTGCCTGACCACGCCATTGACTCTCTCCAAGCCCGGACCTCTGCTTTGCCTGACTACACTATTGACTCTCTCCAAGCCAGGACCTCTGCATTGCTTGACTACATTATTGACTCTCTCCAAGCCCAGACCTCTGCATTGTCTGACTACACCATTGTCTCTCTCCTCATCCAGATCTTAGCTCTACCTTTCCACTGCTTCCTGATTGTTGCCGGCCCTGATTTCAGCTTGCCCTACAACGCTTCTTCAGCCTACGTCCTGGACTTGGCCTATTCAGGTTTCGGCCTATTCTTGCTCGGGCGCCCCCTGTCTGACTTTGGTTCTGTTGGCGCCCGGGTCTCCGGGACTCCGCCTCGGTCAGTACAGACTTCTTCATTCTATTGCCGCCTTTTGGCTGTCCTCTCGATCCTTCCATTGGCGATGACATATGGATTCCCACCTAAGTCCAGCTGGCCCCGGTACCCAAAGGCTCAACCCGTGGGGAACAAGGGCTGGTATTGGTGAAGCGCCAGCTGGCCTCCATCCTTCAGCCCACTCCGCCTGCCAATGGTGGGGACCCGTAGGATCCCTCCTATGGGTAGTGCCAACCCCACCTCGGCCTAAGGGTCCACCTCCGGCGCAACAAACACTGGCACAAATTATTCCTCTAAAGAGGAGGCTACATTCAAATAGATATACACCAAAGACATTCAATTGATGCCCATTCTTTCATTTCTCATACAAATGGAATCTTTATCTATTTGTATTAAATCTTTAATGTATCAAAATACCGTATTTTTCGCTCCATAAGACACACTTTTTTTCCACAAAAGTGGGGGGAAAATGTCTGTGCGTCTTATGAAGCGAATATTAAAAAAAAATAATAATAATTAACTACAACCCCCAACCCTCTTGACCCTCCCCCCCAAGACTTGCCAAAAGTCCCTGGTGATCCAATGGGGATCTGGGAGTGATCTCCTGTGCTTGGGCCTTTGGCTGCCAGTAATCAAAATGACGCTAGTGGCCCTTTGCTTACTATGTCACAGGCAGGGGGATCGGGCATTCCCCGGTGGGCCGGTCGCTCCCCTCATGTGATTTTTTTTTTAAACTTCCCGGCCAAAGACAAGAAGAGGGTCTGCTGGCGCTGCGGCCTGAAGAGAAACCTGTGGGCATGGCTGGTGGAAGCACTAGGCCTGGGCCTGGGGCACCGCGAGCAGTGGTATCCCTAGGGGAGCCAATGACCCCCGGGCACAGGGAGGCTCATGCGGCGCAGCGACAGGCAGATGGGCAGGGCCGTGGTGACGTAGCCGGAAGAAAAAGATCACGTTTAAATGCGCTGATGCTCCTCCTCCTTCCTGCCTGTGCGGCCCCGGAAGTAAACGTTGCACGGAGCCACGTGGGCAGGAAGGAGGAGGAGCATCAGCGCATGCAGAAGAGGAGCAGCGCTTACGGGCCGCCACGAATCCCAAGTCGCAAAGGTCCGAAAAGAGGAAGAGGCCCGGTAGCAGGGCCGCCGTGGCTCGAGAAGATCAGGGCCGCTGCAGAGCCCATCCTGCGGCGACCCGCGAAGAGGAGGCCCAGAGGTGAGAGAGAGGCTGAGGGCCTGTAGAGGGTGTGTGTGGGTGCGTGTATGAGATGAGTTGAGAGATTGTGTGTGGGAGTGAGGACTTGAATGTTTGCAGAGACAGCATGTGAGGAGCCTCTGTGTGTGTGAGAGAGACAGCATGTGACAGTAAAAGCCTGTGCTTGAACAAGACAGCATGTGGGAGTGAGAGAGAGCCTGTGTGTGTGAGAGTCAGACAGCATGTGACAGTGAGAGCCTGTGTGTGTGTGTGTGAGAGAGACAGCATGTGCCAGTGAGAGACTGTGTGTATGAATGATTGTATGAGAGAGAGAGCATGTGACAGTGAGAGCCTGTGTGTGTGAAAGTCAGGCAGCATGTGCCAGTGAGAGACTGTGTGTATGAATTATTTTATATGAGAGAGCATGTGACAGTGAGAGCCTGTGCTTGAGCAAGACAGCATGTGGGAGTGAGAGAGAGCCTGTGTGTGTGAGAGTCAGACAGCATGTTCCAGTGAGAGACTGTGTGTATGAATGATTGTATGAGAGAGAGCCTTGTGTGTGTATGAATGATTGTATGAGAGAGAGCATGTGACAGTGAAAGCCTGTGCTTGAGCAAGACAGCATGTGGGAGTGAGAGAGAGCCTGTGTGTGTGAGAGTCAGACAGCATGTGCCAGTGAGAGACTGTGTGTATGAATGATTTTATATGAGAGAGCATGTGACAGTGAGAGCCTGTGTGTGTGTGTGTGAGAGAGAAATGCATGTGAGAATGAGAACCTGACTGTGTGTTTGAGGGAAGAAGATAGATGGAGAGAAAAGAAATAGAAAAAAGACAATATAAAAGGAATTGGCAAAAAAAAAAAAATAAGAAAGGGAAGGTGGGAACAAAAAGCCTGTGACCAAACAATTAGAAAACTAAGATCAGACAGTAAAGGTAAAAAAAATAAATTACTTTTTACTGATTGTCACATGTAATTTTTGGGAATGTGCAAGAATAGCCCTTTCTCTATGTGGATCTCACAATGTACGAGATCAGCATGGAGAAAGTGGAAGCTCACGGGGTCTGCACAGAGGAGGCAGCAGAATGGGCTTCAGTGTCAGTAGCAGCAATCGGCATCTCCCCAATAGCCATGCGGCATCAGTGACAGTGGCAGCAGAGGAATGAGAGAGGTTCCCAGGTTGCTGGCAAAAGAGAGGGGCATCTGCCTTTAGTGTGTGCATGTGTATGAATGGGACTCTGCCTGGGGGTGTATGTGTGTGAATGCATGGGTGCCTGCCTGGGGGTCTGTGTGTGTGAGAATGAATGTGTGCATGCCTGGGGGATGGGGAGGGAGTGGTGTGAAAATGAATGGGAGCCTGCGTGGGGGTCAGTGTGTATGTGTGTGAGAATGACTGGGAGCTTGCCTGGGTGTGTGTGTTTGTGTGTATGTGAGGGAGCCAGAGAGTGTGAGAGCATGAGTGTGTATGAGAAAATCCAAGGGAGTAAGAGTTTGTGTGTGGAGGGGGAGAGAGTGTCTTAGAGCCTGAGAGTGTGTCAGTGTCAGTGAGAGCGAGAGGTTATGGTGGATATAAGAGCATGAATGTGTATGTATGTGACAGTGTATGTGTGAGAGAGAATGGACATGTGAGTATGTGTGTGAGAGAGAGAGAGGATAACCTCCTAATCCTCGACAATATCAGGATGACTGGAAATCAAGAGCTCCCACGTATGGACAGCAGGGGCTTTTTAAAATCCTTATTAGTTTTAATTATTGAATATTATTTGATGTTTGCTCTTTTTGAAATATTTTATTGGTGTTATATACAAATTTTTGAAAATTTCTCTGAGTTAAATTACTGGAGGTTCTATTCATCAGCAGTTTTGAAATATATATTTTTAGTATGATTTTCCTATTGATAGTTCTTGATTTTATTGTTTGATGTTTTATGAGGAATGATGGTATTTTCTGTTTTTCCATTGCTGCATTACATACAGTCTAACTTGTTGTGATTTCCAGTTCAGTTTGTCTGTGCATTTCTGTGTATATTTTATGGTCCCTTTACTCTGTATTTGGTGACTCACCAAATTGTATGTGTAATTGGGTACCCATGGGCCAGTATGGAGAAAAATCCCCCGGGCCACTATTTTCCCACAATCCGCCCCTGGTCACAGGGGCTATCGGTGCCATTGATCGGCCCCTGTCACATGGTAGGAGCAATGGACGGCTCATGACAAGATGGCACACCTTTTTTTTTTTTTTTAATTTTCCCTCTCTGAATCCTAGGTGCGTTTTATGGTCAGGCGCATCTTATGGAGCGAAAAATACGCTATTAATTACTTAAAAGCCAACACCACCATCCATCACATCCATATCTCATACATTCACATACTTTCAACCACTCCATAAAATCCACACCATAATTTTCTTAATGGTAACCGCAATACTTGTACAAAAATAGCAGCACTATGGTTAAGAACCCAATAGGATGCTGTGACTGTAATTACAATAGTTTTAGAAATGAAGTGTTGCATTAATGATAGCTTTACACATTTACACATCCACATTCAAAACTTGTCTGTAAGCATTTTCCAAAGGATACAGAAAAGAATGCTGAGTTCACATTTGCCAACTGTCGATGAATCCTTCAGTGGATAAAATGAAGATACCCGTCTTTTAAACTTGAAGAAACAAACCCCAGTGTTTTGTTTTATAAGTGTAGTCAAAATCACCAGTCACCAATCTATTGTTAGAAGAATCTCTCTGAATGTATAAAATGTTAACAAAACAGACATAACAAGCAAAATAAATTTTAACTGCAATCATAAAACCTGAAAATTAAAAGCTTCTTAATAAAAAGCTTTAACCCCTTTATATATATTTTTTTTTTTAATATCCTCCTTTTACCACATTTCAACTAGTAGTGTATTCCATAAATTGGTTCTATTACAAGAAAAAATATAAGCATGAGCTTTAGGTTTAAATTCTCGAAAGGGCAGTTAACAAATGAGCACTTAGAAACATAGACATATGATGGCAGAAAAAGACCATATGGCCGATCCAGTCTGCCCATCCGCCCGATTATAATTCCCATCACTTCCTTAGAGATCCCCTGTATGTATCCCATGCTGTTTTAGTCTCCACCACCTCCACTGGGAGGTTGTTCCATGTATCTACTACCCTCTCTGTAAAGAAATATTTCATAGACTTGCACATGAATCTATCCACTTCACCTTCAGCACATGACTCCTCATTCTAGAGCCTCCTTTTTCATTGAAAAAGGCTCACCTCTTGTGCATGGAGACCACTGAGATACCTGAATATCTCTAACATGTGTCCCCTATCTCACCTTTCCTCTAGGGTATTCATGTTTAGATCTTTGTCTATCCCCCTTGTGCTTTAGAACGAAGACCATTGACTATTTTAGTAGTCACCCTCTGGATAGACTCCATTCTGTTTATATCCTTTTGAAGATGTGGTTTCTAGAATTGTACATATTATTCCAAGTGAGGTCTCACCAGGGACCTATACAGGGGCAATATCATCTCTATTTTTCTGCTGATCATTCCTCTCCCTATGCATCTAATCATCTTTCTGGCTTTTACTATCGCTTTATCCACCCGTTTGTCCACCTTAAGATCATCAGGTACAATTACCTCCAGATCTCGCTCTTCTTTTGTGCTTAGAATTTCACCTCCAGTGCTGTACCTTTCCCTTGGTTTTCTGCATCCTAAATGCATTACTCTGCATTTTGTAGCATTAAATCTTAACTGTCAGACCTTAGACCATTCTTAGAGCTTTGCTAGATCCCTCCTCATGTTTTCTATTCCTTCCAAGCTGTCCACCCTGTTACAACTTTTTATATCATCGGCAAAAAGACAAACCTTTCCCAAAAACCCTTCCATTATGTCGCTTACAAAATTGTGGAAAACAAGTGTTCCCAGGAACAATCCCTGAGGCACATCACTAGTAACACCCCCCTCCTCAGAGCAAACTCTATTTACTACTACCCTTTGTTGCCTCCTACGCAGCCAGTCTCTGAGCAACTGGTATATGTTGTTTCTCTTTCAAATTAATGCAGAATCTATATACAATAATTTATGAATGATTATGAATAACTTGAATTGAAAACGCCAACACATTGGCAACCCTCTTTCCTCAAATTAATTTAGCGGTCAAGAAAGTGAACAGAATGCTAAGAATTATTCATCAGGGAATTGCGATTAAAACTGAGAAAATGTTAATGCCTCTGTCTAGCAGTTCTAAAAAAAAAGATTTAGCAGAATTAGAAAAGGCAGAGGGGCGGATTTTAAAAGGAGCGCGAATAGCCTACTTTTGTTTGCGCTCCAGGCGCAAACAAAAGTACGCTGGATTTTAGTAGATACGCGCGGAGCCGCGCATATCTGCTAAAAACCTGGATCGGCGCGCGCAAGGCTATGGATTTTGTATAGCCGGCGCGCGCCGAGCCGCGCAGCCTACCCCCGTTCCCTCCAAGGCCGCTCCGAAATCGGAGCGGCCTTGGAGGGAATCCTCTAACGCCCTCCCCTCACCTTCCCCTCCCTTCCTCTACCTAACCCATCCGCCCGGCCCTGTCTACACCCCTCCCTTACCTTTGTTGGGGGATTTACGCCTCCCTCTGGGAGGCGTAAATCCCCGCGCGCCAGCGGGCCTCCTGTGCGCCGGGCCGCGACCTGGGGGCGGGTACAGAGGGCGCGGCCACGCCCACGGACCGCCCTGGGCCGTAGCCACGCCCCCGTACCCGCCCCCAAAACGCTGCCGACACGCCCCGAAAACGCAGCGACGACCGGGACCGCCCCCGACACGCCCCCTACACGCCCCCCTCGGAGAACCCCAGGACTTACGCGAGTCCCGGGGCTCTGCGCGCACCGGTAGGCCTATGTAAAATAGGCTTCCTGGCGCACAGGGCCCTGCTCGCCTAAATCCGCCCGGTTTTGGGCGGATTTAGGCGAGCAGGGCTCTTAAAATCCGCCCCAGAGAGAAGAAAAACAAAAATGGCGAAGGGGATGGAGCAGCTCCTGTTTGAGAAAAGACTAAACAGGTTAGGGCTCTTCCGGTTTCAGAAGAGACAAATGAGAAGATATATGAGAGAGGTTTATAAAATCATGAGTGGGATTGAAAAAATAAATAGGGAGCAGTTATTATTTACCCTTTTAAATAACACCGGGACTATGGACACTCCTTGAAACTAACAAGTGGTAGATTAAAAATTAATTGGAGGACAATGCACATTTAAATTGTGGATTTGTTGCCGGAAGGTGTGGTCACAGTACCTGACATACAGGGTTTACAAAGGGTTTGGACAAGTTTCTGGAGGAAAAGTCCATTAACAGTTATTTAACTAGGTGTCTTTAGGAAACCCAGTACTTGTATTTGGAAGTGAACAGCAAGAAATTAGATCTACATTTTGCAATGGGCCTCTTATCGGAGACAGGATACTAGGCTTGATGGACTGTGGTCTGACCCAGAGTGGCATTTCTTATGTTGACACTCCCAATTATTTGTTTTGGGAACATGGTGTGAATACACTAGTGCATTTCTTCTCTGGTGAGTGTCCTTCATTCTCTACTCCACACCTGTTCGACCCTCTCATTCTCCTCTTCCCCTCCCCACCAAAGTGAAGCGCTCACTCTCCTCTTCCATCCCCCACATCAGCTCTCTCATTCTCCTCCTCTCCCCTTCTTTCTCTTCCTCTCTCTCTCACGCCACTCTTCCCTTCTTTCCATCCATCCCTTTCACCATCCTTCTCTACTCTCCCCATCCCTTACTCATCCCTCTCACTTTCCTTCATGTTGCCCTAGTGCTGCCTCCCAGACCTTGATTGAGGCTAAAGACTCTGATTCCTCCTGGACCCTCAGCCATCACCCCTTCCTGGGCCCTGACAAAGGTTTAAGATGCTGCTGCCTCCTATATCCAGTGCCATCTTGTTAGCTAAGAAAATTCAGTTTCCCTAAGCAAACTAATTCAACTAATTACTGTATTATTTCACAATATATCTATTAGCCACAAACAAATGAAAGTTTATAGTTGGTTTCAATTTATTCTGATCTTATTATGTACAGGAGGAAACCAAAGGATGCAAATTTGCAAAAGGTACAACCCAATCTAGGTAATGCCAGATTAAACAAATAATCAGAGCTGATTGATTAAGTGATTATTTAATCACATTCATAATTAAAGTGTTAACTAGTTTAGCAGAGGTTTATCTACCTCAGTTAAATATTTGGCCTTACTTATTGGTCTAAAGACAAATATAGCAATCTATAGCATATGCTTCAATAGTGCCATGGGATTCAAAAAAGGGTCCAGTTTTTGTATTTAGTGGCACAAAATTCCTTGATTATATCTAGGTTTATCAATAGTTGGAGATACTAATTGCAAACTATTCCTTTCAATAGCCAGCAAGAAACTGAGAGGAAAGAAACAAGTTTCCAATACTTACATATGACCTTAGCTTTGAGTATCATCCTTACAAAAGACTTATTGAATTTAGATGACTTTTTAAAAGTATTCTAGGCAGGACAACCTAGTACAACTGAGATTACACTGGGCAACAAATTTTCACAAAAGTCATGTTACGGAAATGAAATTAGTTAATTCTTATACATTTCCATGTGCTAAACACGAATGTGACTGTGAAAATGCAAAATTGGCTCTAGTTTTTTGTAATATGCAATAATATAATTACATGTTGAACTGTATGCCTATAGTAGGAGACCTTCGGTTAATACCGTATGGAAAATGAAGTCATAGACTACGTCTTAGATTTCTTTGCTTGTCTCTTGTACACCTGTTCGGGAGCATCTCTGCGGAGTGTCCAGCAGTAGTCAGCCAGCATGAATATTTCAAATGCTCACCCTTTCTGGATATAGTACACTGCTGACGTCAGCTTACTCAGCAGCAGCATGGCATTAGAACTGCATTGCATCAGAAAATGATGTAATGAACTCTGGATGATGTGTGCATGATGGTATTATGCAATATGATGCAATATTACATCATTCTAGGCTTATTTACAGTCCTGCTGGATAAATTTACATGACTAAACATAGAAAGTGAACTATATTAAATATCTTCAAAACGAGAGCCAATAAAAACTTTTCATGGTCATATTCGTGTTCAGCACATCAAGATACTTCAGAGTAGGACCTTTTTAGGTCAGTAACACTTTCATTGTTGACCAGTGTTATAGAAAAAAATGTTGCAATGAATGCTGGTCTTATTGGAAAAAAATACTTCGTTTTAGAGATGTGAAAAACCATTGGCAAAACAATTGCAAACAGCAGCCATAGAAAGTATTGAGAAAATTGATGGGCATTGGAAAATGTTTTCACACCAGCAGTATCAGTGGGTGCTTTTGGTGTTCTTGTCATGGGATCACAGAAAATTACTCCTGTGTCCTACAGGAACAAATGCTCAACTGGGTAGACAATAATATTGAACTATCCTAGAAGGAAAGCAAGGGATATAACGAGTAACTTTCAAACATCCAATGCATTTACTTTATCTGAATTTTCAAAGGGAAACCATGCGGGTATTTTCCTTTTGAAAATTTGCAAATAGTAGTATGCGTGTTAAAACTGCCTGCGCATTCTGCACCTGGTGTTTTATGCAGGTGGCCAAGGAGGGGAAATAATGTGCATATTTTGGAATTGCCATGTATGAGTGTTATTTTCTGCCATACTTAAACATGCTCAAAGGAAAATTGATTTTCACTATGGTTACAAGTACATGCAGTTTAAAAAGCAAACAGAATGTTAGGAATTATTAGGAAAGAAATAGAGGATAAAACAGAGAATGTCATAATACCTCTGTATTGCTCCATGGTGAGATAACACATAGAGCAGTGTTTGCAATTCTGGTCAAAAAAAGATATAGCTGAATTGGAAAAGGTACAGAGAAGGGTGGCAAAAATGATAAAGGGCATGGAATGGATCTCCTATGAGGAAAGGCTAAAGAAGTTAGGGCTGTTCAGCTTGGAGAAGAGTTAGGGCTGTTCAGCTTGGCTGAGGGGGGATATGATAGAAGTCTATAAAATCATGAGTAGAATAGAATGGGTAAATGTGAATTGGTTATTTAATCTTTCAAAACATACAAAAATTAAGGGACACTATGAAGTTTCCAAGTAGCACATTTAAAACAAATAGGAGAACAATATTTTTCACTCAATGCACAATTACGTTCTGGAATTCATTGCTAGATGATATAGTAAAAGCAGCTGATACAGATGGGTTTAAAATAGTTTTGGACATGGTTTTGGAAAAGTCCATAAACTGTTATTAACCAGATAGACTTGGGAAAAAAACACTATTTACTCTTGGATGTTAACAGCATGGGATTACCTACTGTTTGGGATCCTGTAACCTGGACTGGCCACTGATGGAAACAGGATACTGGGCTTGATGGACCCTGAGTCTGACCCAGTATGGTAATTCTTATGTTGTGATGGACTCTGCATGGTGGCAGTTACCAGCCAGGCCAATTTACCCAAGTGAATGTCTTTGAAAATCATATTTTTGCTAAGTATGAAGTGTATATTGAGGGAGCTTTAAGAATAGTCTTTTTCTAACAGTCACACAAATAAGTTTGAAATTCATTCTGTTTGAGCTTCAAAAGCATTGTGTTTCAAAATGAAATGGAATGTATTTCATATTTATTTGCAGGAGAGTTAAATGAGAATTCTACTCTACTTGTAATATGTAACAGGAGTTTAGCTCGAGGCAATCTAAAAGATCTGTGCTAATTCCTAGTGCCTTTTTAACACCATGGAATAAAGTGTTATTGATTTGTTTATATTTAATGGAGAAGAATACAGTTTGTGTTATCGCTATCATTCTGACTTACCAGAAACGGCATTGATAGAAAATATGCCTGCCAGGCCCATCATAATGCACATTAGATCAATATTTGCCAGGCATGATATTCCCAAGATTGTGCTGTTTGGATAATAATGCCACACAACGTGTGCTTATCCGGCAGAGATCCCAGCCCCTACAACCTCTTCAATCCCACCCCTCCCATGCCCTGCTCCTCCTTGCTGAAAGAAAATATAGGGACACGACTTGGCTGCAGCTTTATTATTTACAAACAATCATATATAGACTATTGTTTTTTATGATTATGATCATTAGAGTATTATTACAAAATGCTTTTTTTTTTCTGGTCAAGATGCACAGGGGCCTTTGGCTAGCATACCGTCACCCATCATTTCTTTATCTTTTCAGCTGGCGCATGAGGTAACTGTTCTTTGCTGAAACCAGTTCTTAAACATTAGTATGCTTTCAGAAACTCCATTTCACCTTGCTCATAGCTGTAGAAAACCTCTCTGAAACCACTGATTGAGATCACTTCCCTCCTCGAGAGCATCAATGGGTCAGGAGTTGCAGTGGCCCAAGCAGTGCTGGAGACATTTGCTGCAGCCCAGGAGGTCTACTTTACTGTATCAGGACCACCCCTTCCATGTCTGGGGGGGGGGGGGGGAGATTTTCTGCTTTTCAGTCTCATTGAGGGGAGGGGGGCAAGAGTTGGCTTTGGCTGATTCGTCCTGGGCCCTGCACCCCTCTAGTTTCAACTCTTCCTGCTCTCCTCCCTCCCATTTGCTCATTTCTTCTGCTGAATTGGACACCATCATCTCATCCTTCAAAGTTCTGGCATGGCCTAACCTCTCTTTTCATTTCACTGGTGGGGCAGTTCCATCTTACTCTAAGGTTGCCAGCTGGATCCATATTTTCAGCATAGGCTGATCCAGTCCTGGTTTTACCCCACTGCCAGCAGGGAATGTATATCCTGTGTTTCTTAGGGAATGCAATAGGGCACTCAGACTACAAGTCCCTGTATGCAATGGGGAAAAAGCAGGGCTGGATCAACCTATCCTGAAAATCTGGAGCCAGGTTGTAATCTTGAAAGCTTGAACATGACCAAACCTCCCCTTTTTCTATTTTATAAATTAACTGTGTACCTGTTTGTCCAACATAAATTGCTAGAGCTGATATCTGTAAATGACTAGTGCCATGTGTTGCTGTAAACCATTTGGTTAATGATGAATGTTGGAAAATTGTGTGTTCGAGCTTTGCTTGTACCTTGGATACACCTTCTTGAAACAGCCTTTTATGGGACCAGATTAGAACTCTTAAGATGACAGTGCTGGGACCTTCCATGTCAAGTGGACCAATTTAAAACACCATCTATGCTCAACCTCCTTAAAATTAAATAACATTTTGTTTGGATTTTCGCTAGGGCCTCAACCAAAACTATGCAAAATATTTCAGCTGGATCTATTGGTTTAAGAGGCAGATGCAGCTGCATGAAGGTCAGTCTTAGAGTACTGTACTCCACGCCTCACAAACCAGCTAATTTGTCTGGGCACTGCAGCCAAACAACCCAGTTAGGGGCCTGGAATTTGGTGGATTATTACAACCTCTTTATTACAACCTCTGGTGCTAAATTCCTATGCAAAGTTTTGAACCTAACATGAACGTGCCACATTTTTTATGGGCCAGAAAACAACGTGAAACATTTTGCATAAGAAATGTAAGGACTACTTTGACTCCTCATTTTTCCTGGTATAAACTTTGATTCAGGCCATAACTGGCTCAGACGTCATGGCCCATGACATGCATCTAGGATTTGCACTAGGAGGCTTTGTAGCCAACTGGAAGCAAAGATATAGTTACATAAAGACATGATGTATTCTTTTTATGTACATTTTTATCATTTTTTGGTTGTAAATATCTACTGTGTACTTTTCATTTGAAAAAGTACCTTTTTTGCTACAAAAGTCACCCTGTTTCGTCTTGGACCCAGCCTTGCTTTGGTCAGAATTACAGTCCCAAAGACAGGCATCATTTGCATGCGTGAATGCACTATGTTAAAAAGAGCCATCTTTGGCAACCAACTGTAGAATATGCAAATGAACTTGAGATGTGGAATTTTACAATGCAACTCAGTTTACTGAGCTTACTACACTTTTAGTTTTTGACACGTTTGTTTAGACATATTTTTATAAATTAGTCATCAAAATCAGTGCAAAACTTTGTATGTTGATTGGTTACCTTGCATTGGTCAGTGGTATCTGAGCCACTGCCAATTCAGAAAACTAACAATCCCCTCACCCAGGGGCCACTCTAGACAGCCAGATAAGGTACCAGCCACGGGTTTCCAAACTTTTATTTAAGCACAAAACAAGAAAAACCAAGACACAAATTATGAGAATTGCTTAAGCTGCAGATTTCACAAAAATGTGCGTAGTGATTTTTTCCTGCCTTGCAGATGCTTATGACTGTCCTATTAATGCATGACAAAGTGGCTTGTGAATAAATGATGAAGTTGTTATGGGTCCATCAAGGGTAGCAATAATGTACTCTTCTGGAACCCAACAGGTGTCTCTACGGGGCGGCCAGTAAAATATCCTGGCAAGACCTTGGGGGTGCAAGAAATTGACCAAGACATCATGTTCCTCAGTTGAAACTTTGCATATATGGCCAATCCGCCAGGATTTATCATAGATGCAAGCTAAATACTGACCAGGTTGGAAGCTGGATATTTGAAGGGCAGGAAAATATTCACGTTCAAGTTCTAGAACACTTGAAATGAATGAGGTGACATCATTCAAAAGTTTGCTAATGCAAATTATATTTGCCTAACTGGGCTTGAATTGATGATTTTCCCTTGCGCCAGCAACTGAATGACCTTTGCTAAACCTCTCTTCCCGAACAGGTCTGATTGCTTCCATGTTCTCCTTTGGCCCAAAGAAAAATTTGCGAAATCCGTATTGAGCAGGATACAAAATATTATTAGAATCTAAATGCTCAGTGAGTTGTTGATTCACAACTTTTTCTAAAAGGCAAATTAGAGATACGTCTAAAATTACTCAGATCAGTTATATCTAGATTGGGTTTTTCTAAAATAGGTTTCACAACAGCACATTTCAAAATATCTGGAAAAAGACCTTGGTTTAATGAAGTGTTGATAATGTCTGCCAAGGAACTGGCAATGACATTGGGTATTGTTTTTAAATTTTTGTTGGGATAGCATCTAACAGGTGGGCTGCAGGGTTCATTTTATTAATTAGCGTTACAATTTCAGATGCCAATACATTTACAAAATTTTATTGTGCTGGATTTTTACTGCATGCAAGCCTGAACATGCAAAAATATCACCTTCACAAGGAAGTATGGTAATGTCATGTTAGCAGTAGAGATGTGGTTCATTTATCTCGAATTAGGCAATTTTGTTGCCTAATTCGGACCCCCGCTGGACTTTTGGCAAGTCTTGTGGGGGTCAGGAGGGTCCCCCAAGACTTGCCAAAAGTCCTTGGTGGTCCACCGGGGTCCAGGAGGGACCTCCTGCACTCGGACTGTCGGCTGCCAGTAATCAAAATGTCGCCAATAGCCTTTGCCCATACTATGTCACAGGAGCTACTGGTGCCATTGGTCAGCCCCTGCCACATGGTAGGAGCACAAGATGGCGCCAATGGCCATGTGACAGGGGCTGACCAATGGCACCGGTAGCTCCTGTGACATAGTAGGTCAAAGGCTATCGGCGCTATTTTGATCGAGGTAGGCCAGACAGCCCGACAGCATGAGGGAGAAATCCCTTGCGGGACCCCGCTGGACCACTAGGGATGTTAGTAAGTCTTGGGGAGGGATCGGGATGGTGGGGAGGGTGTATTTAATGTATTATAGTAACTTTTAATGCTTGGGGTGGGTTTTTTTTGAGCTTCGTTTTCCCGTGTTGATTTTTGGGCCGGTTTCGTTTTTTCCCATTTAGTTTTAGTTAATTTTTCAAAAAAACTAACCGAGGAAAAACGAACTTTACCCCGAAGCGTCCGACTCAAAAAACAACCCGGTAGAAAAAAACGAAGCTCATCTCTAGTTAGCAGTGTGTTTGTTTTGGGAACATGCCCTGGCATGTGACACCATTGTGCTCTTTGTGTCCCTGGTATCAAATTTTTTAGTAAGGACACATTACAGGTCTCCCTTACTGCTACTATTCTAAGAGGACTAAACAATGGCCAAGCATATCTTTTAGATATGTTGGATATTTCCTCAGCATCTGATACAATAAATCATGAAATTCTTATACACAGGCTTGCTGAAATAGGATTATAAAATCTGACTCTTCATTGGTTTGAATCTTATCTAAGAAACCGATCATTTAAAGTCAAAATTGGAGTGTGTGAATCCGAAGAAATTCAACTTCTCCATGGAGTGCCCCAAGGCTCTTCCTTATCCGCCACACTTTTCAACATTTATTTGTTGCCATTGTGCAGGTTGTTAGCTGGCTTAGGAATCACGCGCTACATCTATGCAGATGACGTTCAGATTTTAATCCCTATAAAGGACACGATTGAAAATGCTCTTAAATTATGGGAAATATACCTTGTATCCATCCAACGTCTTTTATCTCACATGAGTTTATCACTAAATCAATTAAAAACAGAGATTTTACTAATTTGTAATAAATTGAACGACTGTGCTAAATTAGAAATTGAATCCGTAAAGCCCAAATATACCATTGTAAACAGAGTAAGAGACCTAGGAGTTCTCCTGGACACCGAGTTAAATATGAAGCATTTTATCAATATGTTATTGAAAGACAGTTTTTTTTAAACTTCATACATTAAAAAAATTTAAGCCCCCCTTCACACCAATGATTTTAGACTGGTTTTACAAGTTCTCATATTCTCTAAAATAGACTATTGCAACGCTCTGTTATTAGGTCTTCCAGGTACTACTACCCGTCCGCTACAACTACTGCAGAATGCTGCTGCGCGGCTTTTAACAAACATGAGGAAATATGAGCACATAACCCCAATTTTAAAGGAACTACACTGGTTGCCAATCACTTTTAGAATTAAATTCAAGATTTTAGTTTTAATTCATAAAACAATTTTTAATGAAAAAATTGAATGGTTTAATGCTGCCTTACATCTTCACACCCCTCAGCGGAATCTGCGCTCTGCAGGCAAGGGACTTTTAACCATCCCGTCCCCTAAGTCGGCACACCTAAGATAGAGAGCATTATCTCTGGCAGGACCAGGGATATGGAACTCTTTACCTTTAGAATTAAGGATGGAAGCGAATCCACAGGACTTCAAAAAAAAAAATCTGAAAACATGGCTGTTCCTGCAAGCATAAACATGAAGAGATTAGCATGGATGAGTGTTCTTAGGCGAATTTATTCTGTTTTATAATATTTTATTATGTTTTAGGATGTTTCACTTTATATTTTAGACTAATTTTATTGTCTTTTATTCTGTAATGCATGTCTTAATTTCATTTTCTGTATATTTTATCTGTTGTTATTGACTGTGAACTGGTGTGATGCTACCATGAACGTCAGTATAAAAAAAATGTAATAAATAAATAAATAAATGTCCATTTTGTTGTGCTGCGATGGTGAGAGCACCAGGGGGAGCTCTCCAGTGTGGGACAAGAAATGTGTGCCCCAGCGAAGAGGAACTGAAGGCTGAGCCCTTTTGTAGGGCTGAAGAGGAACACCCAGGATGACATCACTAGGAAGAGCCAGGAGGACTGGCCCTTTAAATCTGGAGAGGAGGCACGGCCTCGCACCTAAGGAGGTAGGAGGCAGGACCCTGGAGAGCGGCCATGCTGCAAGGAAGAAGAAAGCAGGTCCAAGGCATCGGAGGTGGCTCCTGCCGCTGAAGAGAAGCTGGAGGCGGCTCCAGCCACGGAAGAACACTGATGGCGGCCTCTGGGCTACAAAGAGGAGCTCCGGGGCAGCCTCCTGGCTGCAGAAGAGGAATGTGGAGGCAGCGGTCCCACTAACGCTGAAGAAGGAGGATGTCGGCAGCTCCTGCTGTGAAGAGGGATGCTTCAGGATGGCCTCCGCGGGATGGAGAAAAGGCATCAGCAGCTCCTGCCGCAATGGAGGCAGGATGACAGCAGTGCCTTCTGGCCGTAAAGACGGCATCGGGGGCTGGCTGGCTGGAGAAGCTGCGAGCAGACTCGTAACAGCACCCCCTCGTCAAAGACCCCTTCTCTAAGTCTGCTTTTAAGAGACTTGGAGGGATTCAGACTAGACGAGGACTCAGGATACTCGAAGATTTAGATGGGCACTGTCCTTCAGGGTGCCCTACACAGCCAACATGGGCTCTTCACGGACCACCCTGTCTCACTGTGCACCCTACACAACCTGAACAGGCTGGTCATGGACCACGCGGAGAGCGGGGTCATGCGCAGGATGAGGATCAGGACAAAGGAGGAATCTGGGCAGTGCTTGAAGAGGATCCATCCGGAAGAGAATTCTAGTCGCTTCAGATGAACACAGTCCCTAACTGAAGCTTGGGGATGCTGGACACTGGATGTGGAACCCTGGGTGCAGACACGTCCTGCAGGTCATATGGAACCCAGGACGAGGAGCCAACATCACAGTGGGAAGAATGAAGATGGCAGGCACCTCCTGTGGATCGTAGACAAGATACTGGAATCCTGGAAAAAATGTAGAGCCAAAGGAAAAAAAAATGTTTCCCCTGGAAACAAAAGATCTTGAAAGTCCAAAGCATAGGCCCATCACAGGAATACGTTCACCGAACACATCGCCTTTGCAGTCTGTTGCGGGGGTGCTAGGGAGCGATCACGCTTTCGGGGAGAGTGGTGTGCCCTTGGACCATGACGCAACTGCAGAGAGGAGCTCTGAGGAAGCGCTGAGGCAGGTGAGACATATCCCAGCACAGGCGGGCAGGCAGAAGACCTGAGACTTGGACCTCTGCCAAACCTGATGCATCAGTAAAGACCCAACAATGCAATGCTGGTCTCTGGGGTAGCCCTCTGGTCACTCGATAGCTCTTTCGGACCTGCAGTACGAGAATGGCAAATTACCAGGATGGACAGAGGTTGAGGGCAGACGATGGACCTGGAACAAGACGAGACTTGGACTGAAGATGGTCAGACGATACTTGAAGACGAGGATCAGACGAGGACTTGATAAGGATGAGGCAAGGCTGAAGAGAAGAACATCAGGGACACTGATAAAGACACTTGCTGAGTGAAAAGACGACAGAAGAGTTAAAATTTAGTATGAAGGTATCCAGCCATGACTTGTAGCAGCATTCATCCTGAACTGAGGCTTCAGGGACCCGGCATAATCGGCGCAGGCCAACCTGAAGAAGCTGGGGGCGGCTCCAGCCACGGAAGAACACTGATGACGGCCTCCGGGCCACGAAGAGGAGCTCCGGGACAGCCTCCTGGCCGCAGAAGAGGAAGGTGGAGGCAGCGGTCCCAATGCAGAGAACGAATCAGAAGGTCAACCAAAGTTGAAGAGGATGGTGCACTAGGAGGTAAAATCCAGAACCATGATATTCGAGAAGAAGGCTACCCTGATGAGGGAGCAAAAGAGTCTGAAAACTCCTTGACGTAGGAGCCAAAAGGTTCCGAATGCTTGACAGTGAAAAGGACTGAAGACGAGGACGTCAAAAGGATTCTGAAGACGAAGAACACTTGACACAATGACGTCTGGCATGTCAGGAATCTGGACTTTAACCCCCAGGGCACTCAGTCAAGAGCATCGAGGAGGTGTCAAGTGAACTGGAGAACAAGACATCTGAGACATCTAGATATCTGGACCTCGGACCCCCAGGTCACCCAACCAAGAGCAGCGAGGAGGCTCCGAGAGGCAGAACAACAGGATGTCGACTGTAGGAAGGACAAGACATCAGAAGGCGAAGACTTCAGGAAGATCTGAAGGTGAAGACATCAGGAGGGTCGGATGACGAAGACATCTGAAAACAAGGACTTAGGATCTGGCAAGAGACCAAACATGGAACGAAGGATCAGGAACCATAAAGGAAGACAAAGGAATTCCCATGAAGAACAGAGTGCCTTGAAGAAGCAGAGGAGGACATCATCGGAGAATCCTGGACCGAAGAGCTGGAACGAAGGATCCAGGAGCAGTCCGACTCCATGACTGATTCCTTGTGAAGGCGAAAAGGAACTGAAGGCTGAGCCCTTTTGTAGTGCTGAAGAAGAACACCCAGGATGACATCACGAGGAGGAGCCAGGAGGACTGGCCTTTTAAATCTGGAGAGGAGGCGCGGTCTTGCAGCTAAGGAGGTAGGAAGGAGGACGGCCATGTTGCAAGGAAGAAGAAAGTAGGCCCAAGGCGTCGGAGGCGGCTCCTGCTGCTGAAGAGAAGCTGGTGGGCGGCTCCAGCTGCTGAAGAACACCAGTGGTGGCCTCTGGGCCCTGAAAAGGAGCTCTGGGGTGGCCTTCTGGCCGCAGAAGAGGAAGATGGAGGCAGCGGTCCTGCTAGTGCTGAAGAAGGAGGATGTTGGAGGCTCTTGCCACAAAGAGGGACTCTTCAGGGCAGCCTCTGGGCCACGTGGGGATGGCGTCTCTGGCCTACTGGCCGATGGAGAAAAGGCATTGGCGGCTCCTGCTGCAACGAAGGCAGGATGATGGCAGTGGCTCCAGGCCGCAAAGACAACATCGGGGGTTGGCTGGCTGGAGAAAGGTGAGAGACTGCTCGCGGCCTAGCTGTGGGCAGAATCGTAACAGCAACAGGCTGAAGGCAGCTCAATTTCTATGGGAAATGGTCTCTAGATAAAGCAGTCTTCACTACTTTCCTGGAAAACCACCCCACATCCATTAGAGAAACCAATGTAATGTACTAAGTGTGATAATAACCTTTACATTTAGCAAACCCATTCTACAAGAAAATCTAAATTTCACCCTGCACCTTGGGGATATTTGTGCCACTCAGCCTTGCTTCCATGCCCAGACCTTACACCTTAGAGTTTCCCTTGCCACTGTGTCTTGCTGTCTTACCCTAGAGCTAATACCTTGAAGCCACTGTTTGTGCTGCTTGGCCCCTTTATCAGTGCCTGCCTTGATGGTTTTACTGCCACATTTTCTGCTTTGTTCTTCTCCATGTTGACTTTGGATGCTAATGCCACTTTTGGTGCCAGTTTGCCACTTGAGATGACATTAAGGGTTCTGTTGCTGGTGCCCTCTTTTGGATCTTTGGGGTGTTCTTCTTACTTTTTCAACTTCTTTGCTCCTCTTACAGTGACTTGATGAAAACCTGCTAATGTTGGTACCCCTTTACCTCTTTATGGAGCCATAAGCTATTCATGCCTCATTTGGTGCCACTTTCCAGTCTCCTCAGTCTTTCTAGATACCTTAGAGTTCTTTCCCCCTTGTGTTGATTTCTTCCAACAAGTTTTAAGACAATTGATTAAAAACCCCTATTCTGGAGCCCCATATAGGCTGAAAATTACATGTAATGCTTCCCCCATTTACTTTAATGGCAAATGAAAATGAATCAAACGAAAAAAACTATATATTTTTTAATTTGAAATTAAGAAATGAATTAGGGTCCCCACAAAACAAATTTTAAAAGAAAACGATTCTTTCCCTGCTGCACATGCCTATTAAGTAGCAATGTTTCAAGCACCAATTCTTGTGCCAGTAGGTCTTAACTGGCCCTTCCCAATCTAGGCCGTTTTCTCTGTGCAGCTGCCTGGCTACAGTTTGTCTGGGGCCACTCTCTTCCCAGCTCTCTTTTTCTTTATCCAGGGTTTGCTGGTATTCTATCTTCTGTTTCATGGATGGGGGGGGAGGAGATTGGTCCTTCTCTCTTCCTGACTCCTCCCAAAGACTCCCTTCATGCTGCAGGCTTGTTTTCTCTTCTTTCTTGCACAAGGTTATTAGCCAGTTTTTTTCTCACTGTCTCTTAGATAATATTATGATCTTCCTTTTGACTGACTGTTTCCTAATTCTGTGTCTATTTAAGTTGTGTAGTTTGTATACACTGCTATGGGCAGTTAGAAGGTGGTTGGATTCAATGGCCCTTTGGTTTGTTTTTTTTTATTAATTTATTTATTATATATCGACATTTGATCTGAGATATCACATCGGTTTACATTCAGGTACTGTAGGTATCTTTAATTCTAATAAACTATGCTGTACATAAGGCAGCATCCAGAAAGAAAAGAGAGAGCGATTCCTGCTGACATTTCTTCTTCCCCTTTCTATCTTTGGGGCTGATTTAATAAAGTGTGCCCAGCCTGGCACACAGGTTTACATGTGGTTGGATGCGCGTTTTGGACGGGCTAGACTTGCCTCTAATACAATAAGGAGATTAGCATGTTCAAAACGCATGCCCAAACAAATGCACAGCCGATAATACCCATGTAGATGAAGCTATTAGTTATTACCTGCCCTGATGCAGGAAAGCACTGGGCACCCAATGCCAACACACACTTTTTAATGCAGCAAATGTAACTCCAGCCCCAGAGGTGGCATAAAGCCAGTTTGTGAGTCAAGGGCTCATGAGAAATAAAAACAGATGGTCCTCTGTGTTGCAATGAGTGTTTCCTCCTACTTAGTATTGTTGTGTCACTTTAATTTCTACTTGCTGTGGAGAAAAAAATGTTTATTGGCTTGATTAAAAAAGAAAAAAAATGTTCTTTTGGCCACACAATTTAGATGCCCATAGCGAGGGGTGTTTAATATTAGACCCTTCAGCAACCTCAGCAAAATAACAAAACAATTAGTCTGAAGAAGCAGGATAAAAACTGACCCTTCTATGGCATGTCCATTGCATTTGTGGATGCTTGATGTAATTGAGTACTGTGGATGCAAAATTTTCCCCTAGCATACCCTTTTTTCGCAGCCCCTTATTTAAATACTGCATTGGGTGCCTAGGGGATGTAGCTGCACATTACTGCTGAAAGGGCAAGGTCATTTGGTTTCTATCCTGCTCATCAATCCCTTTTCCTATCACTCACTATAACTCCTGTTTGTATATCTCCTCTCCTGTCTTTGGGCTTCTGTCCTCCTCTCCAAGTGTTTATGATGTGTTACAGACTGTGCCCAGTCTTATATTTACCTCCTCAATAAATGCAATTTTATTTTATGCAGTATCTGTCATACAAAATTATCCTTAAATGATTTATATGAGATATAGTAAAATACAGTAAATCATTACTATTTATCATATTCTTTCATTTTGTGCCTGCCTTCCATCCTTAACTCTTTTTATCATCTTCCATCTATGGTTCTGTTGCCTATTCCTACCTATTCTTCTTCTACCTATCTCCCTTCATCCACCTATACCCATCGCAACAGACCTGACCTTAGTGAGTGTAGGGCCCAAGCAAATTGGCTGGAGCGGGCTGCCTGCAAAGCTGAAGAGTGGAGGGGTCTCTCTGAAGAGTTTGGAGGGGCCTGTCCATACCTGAGGTCTATGACACCAGCTGGCTTGCTGGAGTTCATGTTTGGGGCAATTGCATCGATTCAACCCCCTCCTCAAGGACAGCCATGCCTCCCAACCTCATCCTCAGTCCCCACTATCTCATACCCCTACCTCATCCCACAGTACCTGCTAAACATTCCCCAGTCCCTGATTCACCAGCTTGAAGGCTGCTCCTCTAGCCTCCCAGAAAGCTATCCTTCTCCTTGCTCCTCATCCTCTGTGGCTTGGTCTGTAGGAGAGTGGGCCCAGCGGTCAAGTCCTCTAGCTGGTTCTGTTACTGTGGGCTCCTGTCCTTCTCATGCATGTCAGATCAGCAATTTGACTGGCATGGGAGGGTGAACAGCTTCTGGCAGGTGGAATGGAATAGAAGTGCTGGACCAGTGGTCCCGCTGTCTTGTTGGCTGGGCCAGAGACAAGAGCAGCACTGCCTCTCACCTGGGTGGCTCCAGTGGGCCATGGGAAACAGCTGTGACCAGCTTTTTTCAACCCCACATAGGCTGTCATAGAGGGGAGGGGGTAATAGCAGCCATAACTGTTTAATTAGGCAGCATTGGATGGAGGGGTGGGTCTAATGACCACACCAGGGATAGGCTACTGCAGTGGTGCAAAGCCCCACAAAATATGGGATGGCCTGCATCCCATTTCTTCATACTTGTCAACTTTTCCAAAACAGATTTTTCTAAATTGGGCCATCTACCCCTGGAAAATCTGTTATTCAGAACTGTTTATCTCAAAGCAACAGGTTCTCCTAAATAGCAAACTCTAAATTTGCAGTGAGCAGCAAGGAGAGAATAAGGGAATTTCTCCAGCTCATTTTTAAAAATCTATCTGGCATCTGAAAACCAAATCTCAAGTTACAGATATAACTGGGCTATAGGAAAGTGCCATGAGGCAAGCAAAATCTTATTTCACTTACTCTTAGCTCCTCTTTAGTTACCAGCTGGACCTTGAACTACCAGTTGGCTGCTTCTGAGAACCTGAGTGACGCAAGAATGTAGCACATTAAATCTTAAGCAACTAAACATGTCATTTTGACTCATGCAATTTTAAAATCCCATCGAGTAGATGACAAAAAGAAACATTTACTATGGGCAGTATTATAATATCTCTGATTTCGATAAAATCATTTTCACAGAAAACAAATATAGTAATTTATTTCTAGTGGAGGAGTATAGCATCAGATAAGAACAAGAACAGTCAGCGATAAATGACATCATTTGCTTTCCATTCTGATGTTGTTGAGATTAAACAATGAAAGAAGAAAAAGAAAGATCAGATAAGCATGTGGGATGCATTTTAGCAAAAGATAAGGCTCTGTATCTGTGATAAAGCTCATGAAAATGGAGACTATTCCACTTAATGTGTCAAGTATTTTCCTCATAGATAAAAGCAGCTGAAACTATGGTTATTGCGCACTAAATAAAAATGTTACCAATAAGTTACAAAGTGTAAATTGGGGAGCAGTTCATTAGCTAGAGGTATGATTCTGCATTTCCATTTGCTTAGTTACTTGTTTGTATTACCAAGATTGCAAGGTGGTATTTGTGGGGGGTGGCCAGTGCTGGTAACAAATGTAAACAAACAAGAGATATAATGATACCATCAAGTTCTAGTCAGAATAAGCAAAAGCATGTAATGCAAATGCATATTTTAAAATTTGCCAATCCCTTTGTGTTTTAGGAAAGGGGTCCTGGCATTTTAGGATATGCATTTTTTAAATTCCCCTGTTGTCTGTCTGTGTGTTTGGGTGAGGGGGCAGTAACTGGTGAGAGGGGAAGTGACTGGAGTGAATGTGGGAGAGAGACTGGTAGGGATGATGACTGGTGAGAGAGAGGCAGCCTGGTGTGTGTGTGAGGGGTGTCTAGTGAGAGGGGGAGTGACTG
Organism: Rhinatrema bivittatum; assembly: GCF_901001135.1. Classification (NCBI taxonomy): domain Eukaryota; kingdom Metazoa; phylum Chordata; class Amphibia; order Gymnophiona; family Rhinatrematidae; genus Rhinatrema; species Rhinatrema bivittatum. The sequence goes on from NC_042616.1 coordinate 574,705,028, forward strand.
GAGTGACTATAGGGTGACAGGTGGGAGAGAGTCTGGAGTGGAGAGTGGTGAGAGGGGGTGAATGGGTTGACTTTATGGGGTGACAGGAGAGAGACTGGTTGGGGTGGTAACTGGTGAGAAAGAGGTAGCCTGGTGTGTGTGGAGGTGACTGGTAAGAGGGGGAATGACTGGGGTGACAGGTGGGAGAGAGACTGATTGGTGAGTAGTGAGAGAAAGGCATCTTGGTGTATGTGGGTGACTGGTTTGAGGGGGGGTAACTGAGGTGACTAAATGGGGTAACAGGTGGGAGAGAGACTGGTTGGTGAGTAGTGAGAGAAAAGCATCCTGGTGTGTGCGGGTGACTAGTTAGGAGGGAGTGACTGGGGTGACTGTATGGAATGATGGGGGGGGGGGGGGAGAGACTGCTTGGAATGGTGATTGGTGAGAGAGAGGCAGCCTGTTGTGTATGGGGTGGGACTGGTAAGAAGGGAAGTGACTGGGGTGACCTTATGGGGTGACATGTGGGAGAGAGAGGCAGCCTGGGGTGTGTGTGTGTGGGTGGGGGGGGGGGGGGGATATGACTGGGTTAACTGTATGAGGTGACAAGTCACCCAACCCACACACCAGGTTAAATCTCTCTCTCTAGTCACCACCCCCACTAGTCTCTCTCCCATCTGTTACCCCATACATTCACCCAAGTCACTTCCCCTTTCACAAGTCACCCCCCCCCCAACCTAAACACACAGACTCACACCAGGGGATTCAGAGTATGCAGATCCCAAAATGCCATGTCCCCTTTCCTAAAATACAAAGGGATTGGCAAATTGTAAATATGCATTTGCATTACATGCTTTTGCTGACTAGAACTTGATGCAATTATTATATATCACTTGTTGTTTACACTTATTAGCAGGCACTGGCCATACCACCTCAAATAAATAAGGAAATAGCCAATGGGAATGCAAACCATACCTCTAGCTAATGAACTGCTCCCCAACTGACACTTTTTAACTTATTGGTAACATTTTTAGTTAGTGCACACTAGAGATGTGTTTCAGCCGAACCTTTTGGTTCGCCCTTTGTTATCGGCCCGCTGCGGGCCGATTTTTTTTTGGCTGCCCCGAAACGAAAATCCCAAACCTACCCCAACTCTTCAAATTTAATTAATTACAACCCTAAAAACAAAGAGAATCGGTAGTTGAAACGCCCTTTATTTAATGATGCCCGACTCTGGCCGAGTTTCGCTCTCTTTCATAGAGCTGCCTCAGGGGCAATCAATTGGAACAGGACTGATATCTGTAGGGCAATTGCCACAACGAATTGTAGACTCATGAAATACCTGCAGCATCTAAGTTAGATTGTATCAGCAGCCATCAATGGTGATCCGATCGCGGTCTGAAACAGCACCGTCCACCAGCAGCATTCATAGAAATGTCCTGTTCCAATTGATTGCCCCTGAGGCAGCTCTATGAAAGAGAGCAAAACTCGGCCAGAGTCGGGCATCATTAAATAAAGGGTGTTTCAACTACCGATTCTCTTTGTTTTTACTGCTGTACAGCCAACTGGATCGGCTTCCGCTTTGCTTTTTGGGTCCATTAATTACAACCCCCCACCCTCCCGACCCCCTCAAAACTTGCCAAAAGTCCTTGGTGGTCCAGCGGGGGTCCTGGGAGTGATCTCCCGCTCTCAGGCCATTGACTGCCAGTAATCAAAATGGTGCCGATGGCCCTTTGCCCTTACCATGTGACAGGGGCTATTGGTGCCATTGGACAGCTGGTGCCATCTTAAAAAATGGTGCGGGTCATCCATTGCTCCTACCATGTGACAGGAGCCAACCAATCGCACCAATAGCCCCTGTCACATGGTAAGGGCAAAGGGCCATCGGCGCCATTTTGATTACTGGCAGTCAATGGCCCAAGAGCGGGAGATCACTCCCGGGACCCCCGCTGGACCACCAGGGACTTTCGGCAAGTCTTGAGGGTTGGGAGGGTGGGGGCTTGCAATTAATTAAATTTAAAGGGTTGGGGTGGGTTTGGGTTTTTTTATGTGCCCTTTCTCCGCCCCCCCCCCCCCCCCCAAAAAAAAAAACCCGATGATAAAACCACACAAAATTTTGTGGGTTTTCCTATCGTTTCGTCGGCCCCCCGAACCGCAACAAAATAGGAAATATCATCTCTAAGTCCTATTTCATTGCAAACGAATGCACATCTCTAGTGCACACTAACTGTAGTCTAACTAACTAACTACATGTTAGCACTAATGGGACCTAGTGTGCACTAACTCCAAAATTAAGAAAACTAGTTAGTGTACACTAACGGGACTTAGTTCACACTCCAAAATCAAACAGATACTGACCTGACACGAAAACGTCACAAAAAAAAAAAAATCAGTGCACATCCCTACTGTATGTGCACGCAAAGATTATTTTCTTTCGGTTATATTGACTACTGGTAGTGGTGTACATATTTGTATTTTTTTCACTTTAAATTGTATAGTTCATGGTAATGCCCACCATGGATAGTAATACAATTTTTAGGGCTAAATTTTCAAAATGCTACACTTGAAAAAATTAGCATATATGCATGTAAATAGAATGTACTCATGACATTATATTTTAGAAACATCAAACATACATGTGCAAATAAAGGTTTGAAGTGGGGGGCAAACATTTTATGTGCATGAGTTGCTTTTTTAAAAAAGAGACTTTTAGATTTTGTAGCTTAATCGCATAATTTTACACCTGCTGATTATCTTGCATAAGTGATTTCAAACATGTTTTTTGTGTATTATTGGCTGGGTTGGTAGTCTGGCTGAACTGGGTGACTTTAAGCTGATGAACCAAGAGGGTCTTGATGACCTGGAGAAGGACTGGACAAACTCCTGGAGAAGGAGTTAATTTTCTTTATCTGTGCAAGTTTAAAAAAAAAAATGCAGACTCAGGGGAGGGGAGGGGGGAGAAATAGCCAAGTGGTTAGAGCAGTAAACTGTGAAGCAGGAGACCAGGGTTTGAGTCCTGCTGTCGCTCCTTGTGACCTTGGGCAAGTCATTTTACCCTCCATTGCCTCAGGTATAAAAAAACTTAGATTGTAAGCCCTCTGAAGATAGAGAAATACCTACAGTACCTGAATGTAAACCAGTGTGATATCTCAATTGAGATAAAAAATGTCAGTATATAAATAACATAAATACTTAATTTTTCACATAAAATATTCGCAGGTATAATTTTAAAATAGTTAAAGTACATGTGTTTATTGCATCATGTACACATTCAGTGGCTCAGTGCCAGTTACCCAAATAAGTTCTGACTTATCCGGCTAAATAACTTAACTGTATAAGTCTAAAGAATCGCAACTTAGCTGGCTAAGTTTTAAATATTTACCTCCTAATGTGTTAGTTCATATCTGTACATATGCGCAAATGTTGCAGTGTAGATTTATGCATATTTGATAACCTGCACATATGATAAATATGCATTATAAAACACGAATGTAGATCAGTGCCTGTCCATATACATGTATATATACTTCTGTGCGCAGGTGTTTGAAAAAAAATCATCTTTTTCTGCAGTGGCAGATTGTCAGTAAACTGTAGTAGATTTTGCCCCAGAATACACATCCGTAACCACTGGTTTAGTTTTCCTTTCCTTATTATTGTAGCTTTATGTTTGGAGCATGCGTATTATACTTCATATTTCCTGGAATTATTTTTCCTTGAACATTTATCAGGTTGCCCAACCATTAGTGAAATAATTCCCACCTGTTTTAGTGGCTCTTTTTACATTAGCTGAAACCACAGTGAAAGTGTACGAAACAAAAGCAAACAAAGGTTAGATTCCAGGATTGTATGAGCTAGTAATTACAAAATCTTAGTAGTAAAATAAACTCTAATATATGTGCAGATAGAGCAGGGGTGGGCAATTCCAGTCCTCGAGGGCCACAAACCTGTCGAGGTTTTAGGATATCCTAATGAATATGCATGACATAGATTTGCATACAACTGAGGCAGAGTGCATGCATATCTCTCTCATGCATATTCATTAGGGATATCCTGAAAACCAGACTGGTTTGTGGCCCTCGAGGACCGGAAGTGCCCACCCCTGAGATAGAGCATATTGAGGGAAGAAAATTTAAAAGGACAGTGGGGAAATCAGGAGCTTGAGTTTTGATTCCATTTTGTGAGCTCTGTTAAGTCTCTTTTTCTTGGATCTTTTTCTAGTTTCAGCTTTTCTCAGACAGATTTTACCCTCAGTTTACATAATCCATTATTGTCAACACAATCCACCACAATATAATGGGAGGCTAAGAGCTCCAGAGAAGATAAAACATTACAGAAAGCCAGCAGCACTAGAGAAATGCAGAAGAATAATATTTTTATGGGCATAGTTAACGTTGCGGATAAATATTTGCATCATACATCAAACAGATATGACAAAAATGAATTTCCCTTGAAAAAGACAACAATGTTGAAATGTGACCATGCCGAGCCATTAAATATAACTGTTTGCAGTGCTCATTATAGGATCAGACTTTTGGTAATAGATTTCCTTAAAACCATGGTTTGTGGCTGCTGCTGGGCAAATCAAGGTTGCTATGAATGATGATTTCAACCAGTCCTAAGCAATATCATGGCATTACTACCAAGTTTGAAAAATTAGGGTTAGTTGACAATGGAGCATTAATGATCCCTTTTCATTATTATCAGCATTAAGTTAAAGCATTTTTCTAGTGGGAGAATAATTGTATTGAGCTAGCATTGTAGAGAATGGGTCAGGCTTAGTAATGCAAGCGAATAGTCGCAGCCACTATTTCGTCAGGGACTTTAATATGCTTTCTGTAGAGAACACACAAAAATTATTTTATGTTAAAAAAAATAAAGGAGTAATTGAACTTAACGCTCAGTAGAAAGTCAGTCTTTGTTACAGACAGAGTGCTTTTCATGTTGGTGTTTAATATCAGTTTTGTGCAATGTTGGCTTCTGATTGCTATTTTCCTCCTTGTTTTGTGTATCTGAAGCACATTGTCCAATCCTTTGATGTGAACCTACTATCTTGGTCCAATACCTGGACTTCTTTTCTTTTTCCTAGTTATTGAACATTTAACTTTTCAATTTTCCCTTTACATTGTAACTCGGAGTTTTATTCTGGGTGATTTTTTGTAATTTTCAAAAAAAAGTCAGATTTGTAGATGGTAAACACTGATTTATTTCTTTTGGTGTTCTGAGTGAAGAGCTTTGGGATACATAAGCATAGATCCTTCTTTAAGGAGTATATTTTGAGTTCCTGACTACATAGTTTATACAGTAGGGATGTGCTTTCATTTTCTAACTAAGGGGGATCCAAAATTGCCCCTTATTAGTGTAGCATCAGTGTCTCAGCAGACACTGCATTTAGTGAGTGATGTCATAGTAGAATAGGTGTATTTAGAAGAAGTTTGACATTCCCCAGTGGAAGGTGTCACGAGTTTAAACAAAACTCCTATGCTCTCGTGTTTCATGGTTTTTTTCACAGTGTCTTTCTGGTGAAGAGCAATGCTGGAGGGTGGTCTCTCCAAGGGCAGAGGACAACCAATCCTGCCTCCTATCATGGGACGGTGGCTGGGGCCAAGGGTTGGGATTCCCAGGCCTTCAGGATTAGAGAGGTCTTTTCTGGGGTTCAAAAGGGATTCCTGGGATATTCTGAAGATTACGAAAAATTCTCTGAAAAGAGGGAAGTTAAACTCCATACTGCTTATTCTGTCTGAGAAGTATTTCTTCGGAGAAAGATATGCAGCAGAGAGGATCGCCTTTTGTGGGAGTCAAAGGGAAAATTGACTCACAGGGGAAAGTCCAAGTAGTTGCTGACTGTGAAAAGGAATCAGTGAGAAGCAGGGCTGGTGGAAGCACTAGACAGCCACCTAGAGTGCTACAGGTTTGGGAGCAGCCACCTAGTACTTCTACTGGCCGTACACCGATGTCAACTGTAGGCACCGGAATAATCTCAGTACTCTTGGCTGCTGGCAGGATTTGGTAATTGAACATTCTCTTTCCCACTTCCTTCTGCACCCCACCACCTCTGTGACTGGAAGTTATGTTGCTTGGGCCACGGGATGGGAAGAAAGAGATCCAATTGCAGCAGCACTAAGGAGCAGGAAGGGCATAGGCCTCGCGGGCCTGAAGAAAGGATTCCGTAGGTGGAGGAATATCAGCCAAAGAGAGCAGTGATAGAAGAGGAGTATTGAGCAGGAGCAAGATCAGCTGCCCAGGTGACCTAAGAGCCAATTTAAGCAGATGGGGACATGTTGGCTGGACCCTCGCAGCAGTGGCAGGAAAGGAGGAGCACTGAGAAGTAGTAGTGTCAGCTGGGCCTGCTTGGCTGCAAACAAGAGGGAGAGAGGAAACATTGATGGGACCATGGGGTCTGCCCAAGGAAGCTGCTTAAGTGTTCCAAGAGGGAGAGAGTATAACATGTTTGAGAGAGAGAGCAAGCATGCATGTGTGTGTGTGTGTTAAAGCATCTATGTGTGAAAGATCATGAAGAGTGTGTGTATGTGACAGAGAGCGCATAAGTGTGTGTGACTGAATATGTGTGTATGAGTGTGTGACAGAGAGAGCACTAGTGTGTGTGTGTGTGTGAGTGTGTATGAGAGAGAGAGGGGAGAAAGTTTATGCTCTTCACCCCACACTTCACCAGGTATGGAGAGCTGGGGATTTTTTAAATCCTTATTCCTCATCCCCCCTGCTAGACCAGTCTTCATCTTAGGGATTTACTCCTCCGCAGCTGGTGTAGACAGAGAATATGCTTCCACGCTGTTTGTTGTGATGTCACTTCTCCTATAAAGGATGCGTCCTGGAGGCAGCCCCCAGTAGTTCTCTGTCTCACAGCAGGTACAGACTAGTACTGTTCAATATCTCAAGTTTTGGAGTTGCTGCCTGAAAGATCCTTCCTTGACTTGGGGCAGTACTAGTTGGCCTTTCCCCGATAGCCGCAATTTCCCAGGTCAAGTACTGGCTGCTCCCTGGTGAGATACCTGGCTGCCCTAGTAGGGGACTTCCCCATCCCCGTAGGGAGACGGGAACTACAAGCACCAAGAACCTCACCTTGACTCTGCCTTCTTTCCTCTCTTCTCCGGCGGTAAGTGAAAAAAAATAATAAGAAAAAGGTATCAGAAAGGCGAAATCGCTACTGCGCATGCAAGTGTTGGGAGGGGCCTGCTAGGCAGCTAGAGAGTCAGTAGCGAGCAGAAGTAGGCACGGTTATATATGTGTAAATCAGTGCTTCAGCATTTCTGTTTTGCCGGCAAGCCTAAGCACAGAAAGGTATGTTAAGAGGCAGGAGATGCCCTGCCTGTGGGACTAAGAGAATCCCTATGGTGGAGGGTTCCTTCTGCCCTCTCTGCATTTTCCATCCACCTATGGAAGATCCTGGCCCCCTCCTCTCCCCTCCCCCGGCGGAGGAATCACTTGGTGAAGCTTCTACAAGTGAGGATGATGTGGGACAGGATAAAGTAAATATTCTGCAGCTAAGTGGTATCCCAGGTGACCTGGAACTCTCAAGGCCACCCTCAACTTCTTCATCAGAGAGGAAACACAGGAAGCCCAGGGACCGTCAGGTGTTTTCTCAACAAAATTTATCTTGCTAATGCATCAGGTTTTCCAGGCCATGCAAAGCAACCAAGGAGACCCTGGCCCTTCTGGGGATGCAGGATAAGAGTCTCTTCAGAAAAAGGCTAGAATTTCACAAGCCCAAGGTACTCCTTGAGGACATTGGATTCCAGAGAAAGCTCCACCATGCTGGACTTGTATTCCTCAGAAGAACAGGCATGGTCCTCGAATGAGGAAATGGACACAGCAGTTTTGTACCTTTTTTCGAAGAGAAGAATTGCCAGCTTTGGTTACAAATACCCTGATGGCCCTTATGCCTACAGATCCTAGGAAGGAGGATCACTCAGAAGGGAATCTCATCTTCCTGCAGAGGAGAAAGCTTCAGAAAACCTTCCTTCTACATCCAACTCTAAGAGATGCGGATATGGCAGAGTGGGAATCCCCCCATTGAAGGGAACCAAAATCCTTGGCAAGGTCTATCCCCTGCTGCAGATATGAGAGATTCTCTCCTTAGGTTCCCCAAGATCAGTGCTCTGGTATCAGCTGTTACCCACAGGAGCATCATTCTGATAGAAGGAGGTTTTGGCCCTAAAAGACCAATAGGATAGGAAGATAGAAAACTTGCTAAGACAATCCTTCACTATTAATGCTTGGGCCTCGCAAGCCACCATGTATGGGGGCTCTGTGGCCCGAGCAGTGGTGCATTGGGTCCAGCAACTGCCAGACTCAGAGGAGTCGGCTAGGACTGAATCAGGGTTAGCCTTCCTAGCAGATGCCCTCTATGATCTCTTCAGGATAGGCTCCCGGAAGTAGCTATTAGAAGATTAATGTGGCCCAGAATTGGGCTGCAGATGAAGTCTTGAAAACTCGATTGGTCAAATTGCCTTTCAAAAGGGGATTGCTCTTTGGGGAGGAACTAGACAAACTAATGAAAAGCCTCAAAGGTTTCCAGAGGATAGGCCAAAACCCAGCTCCAGGAATTTGAGATGTCAGCACCTCAGGTTTTACTGAAGGCATATGTTTGTTGACTCTAGCTACCAGCAGGCAAGGAAATCTAGGTTGCAGCACTTTCAGGGAGCCAAGCATTCTAGAATTGATTTCCGAATGATGGCAGCCTCTAGCCACCGATCCCAGTGACTGTCAGGTGGTCCTCCCAAGAATAGTTTCTGTAGGAGGGCGCCTACAGATATTCTACACATCACCTCAGACCGCTGGGTACTTGAAGTGATCCACACAGGGTATGCTCCCGAATTAGTCAAGGTGGTACCTGCTCATCTCCAGACAAGTTATAAGGGTTACAAGCAGTTTGCCCCATGCCAGCTAAGGAATTGGCATGGCAACATATTCTATTTTGTGGTACCCAAGAAGGATGGCTCCTTCCGCCCTATAATAGACGTCAAGGAGGTCAACAAGTGCCTAAGGGTTCCTCATTTCTGCATAGAAACCCTGTGCTCAGTTATAGCAGCAGTAATAAAAGGGGAGTTTCTCTCATCCTTAGCATCTCGATAAGGGGATCTCACCAGAAGTTTCTACATTTCTGTGTTCTGGGCAAGCACTACCAGTTTTGAGCCCTTCCCTTTGGCATTGCAATTATATCGAGAATCTTCACCAAGGGGGTAGCAGCAATATTGTGCAAGCAGGGAATTCTGGTTCATCCCTACCTGCACAACTGGCTTATTTCGGCCAAGTCTGCCCAGGAAAACACCCAAGCCATTGCCACCATAGTACATCTGGCTGGATGACAAACTATGTGAAAAGCAGTCTCAAGCCCACACTGTTCTTGGAGTTTCTGGGAGCACTCTTCAACACAGAGTCAGGGTGGGTGTTTCTCACCCGCAAAAGGTGAGACAATCTAATTTCCAACATGAAGAATTTTCAAGCCTAGTCTTCTCACAGTTCCCTAGACTACCTACAACTTCTAGGTAGTCTCAGGCACTATAGATTAGAGGCTATAGATTTGGTCTTGTGGGCCTCATGCAAGAAGCTCCTCTAGCCAGATGGGTACCAACTTCAATGAGCTATGGCCAGCAACTGCCTCTATAGCCACAAATAAGGGACAGCCTTAACTGGTGGATGCACTCTCCCAACCTTGCAAAGGCGGAAAGTTTAGTCATGCCAGAATGGATCATCTTGACCACAGATGCCAGCAGTATAAGTAGGGGAGCCCACTGCCAGGGCCAAACACCCCAAGGGCAGTAGTACCAGCAGGAGAAAACCTGGCATATAAACAGGTTGGAAGTGTGGGTCATCAGGTTGGACCTCAAAACATTCCTTCTCTTAATAAAGAATAAGTCAGTCAGAATTCTTTCAGACAATGCCATGGTGGTGGCCTATGTAAACCACTAGGGGGGGCTCATAGTCAGTTTCTAGCTTGCTAGACAATAGTGATATGCATCTGGGCAGAACTGAATCTAGAGAGCCTGACGGCGGCTCACATTGCAGGCACATGCAACACCCAGGGGGACTTCCTAAACAGGAAAAAGTTAGATCGAGGAAAATAGGAACTGAGCCAAGAAGCCTTCCTAATGATCATGAACAAATGGGGACAGCCAGCGATGGACCTGATGGTGTCCCAACACACCAAGGCAAAAGATTTCTTCAGCCGAAGAAGTGAACCGGGCTCCAGTGGAATAGACATGTTGCTCATGCCCTGGCCAACCAGAGGCCTGTTGTATGTGTTTCCACCGTGGCCGATAATAGGGAAAATGTTAGAGAGAATAGAGAATCAAGCAACCTTGACTATTCTAGTAGCTCCCAACTGGCCAAGGAGAGCATAGTATGCAGACTTTCAAAGACTTCTTGTGGGACCTCCATTGCACCTCCCGGAGGGACGGGGCCTCCTTCGCCAGGGCTCCATATTCCTAGAAGACCCAGCCCCATTTTCTTACAGCTTAGCCCTTGAAAAGACATGCCTAATCAGGAAAGATTATTCCCCTTCAGTCATATCTACTATGCTGAAGGTTAGGAAGTGGTCAACATCTTTGACCTACATCTAAGTCTGGCACATATTTGAGTCCTGTCATGAAAACAGAACATTACCATGGAGAACAGAAGTAACCCACATCCTAGAATTTATCCTGCATGGGGTAGACAAAGGCCTATCTCTTAGCTCTCTGAGGGTACAGATAGCGGCCATCTCAGCATTTAAGGGTCCAGTCAAAGGCAACCACATAACAACACACCCAGATGTGGTACATTTCCTCAAAGGGGTAAAGCATCTCAAACAGCCTTTCTGCCCCTGGTCCCCCTATGGGACCTTAACTTGGTACTCAGGGCCTTGACAGAACCTCCCTTCAAGCCACTGAAACGGGAGTCACTTAAAGATCTCTCTTTTAAAGCAATTTTCTTGGTGGCTGTTTGCTCTGCGGTTCAGGCCCTCTCTTGCAGAGACCCATACTTAATCTTTTCCAAGGGGGTGGTGACCCTCCATCCAGTCCACTCCTTTCTACACAAAGTTCTGTCGCCCTTTCACCTCAGTCAGACAATTACTCTGCTGGCCTTTAGGAAGGGCAAAGCAGACAAGGGGGAGGAGAAGTTATATTCCCTGGACATCAGGCAGACATTACTATGGTACCTCAAGATCAAAAATCCATTCAAGAAATCTGACAGGCTATTTGTTCTGTTTGGCAGTCCATGTAGAGGAGGAGCAGCAACCACAGCAACCCTGGCCAGATGGATTAAGGAGGGAATATGCACAGTACATACCCTGAAAGGGAGAGAGGTACCACCAGGACTTCGGGCACAATCCACTAAGGTCCAAGCAACATCATGGGCAGAAGTATCAAGAGTACCCCCTTGAGGAGATTTGCAGGGTGGCCACCTAGGTCTTTCTGCATTCCTTCACCAACCATTATAGAGTAGATTTCTCGGCTAATTCAAATGCTTCCTTTGGAGCAAATGTAATAGGTTCTATACTCACGTCCTCCCACCCTAAGGAATAGTAGCTTTTGTATATCCCGATTGTGAAGACTGGTCTAGGAGGGTAATAAGGAATGCAAAATTTATTCTTATATGATGATTTGCTTTCCTTAATACTTTCTAGACCAATCTGGTTCCCACCCGGCGCAAGTGAAAGAAAGAAAGTAAAAGGGAATGCCAGAGAAGAGATAATAGGGGAGTAAGGAGTTCCTCCTGTCCCTGCGATATCCCCATCTCATTCCTCTGGCCCACCCCAGGGGACTGGCAGAACATTAGCTCCTACTGGCAGTTAGGGGTGAGCGTATCCTCCATCTTTTCTGTATTTCTGTTTTTCTTCTAAGCTTTCAGCTCTCAGCCCTTACAGGAGAAGGGGTGAAACATTTGGGGGGGAAAAAATATATATATATAATAAAAAAAATTCCTTCTATTTATTTATTTATTTATTTATTTATTTGTTTATTTATTTGCTTATTTTCTCTTTTTTTCTATACCGCCTATTATCAGTCTAGGTGGTTTACAAATTTTACATAACATAACATTTTAAAATAAATAAAATAAATACAAATACAAAAATAGTAAAAAACATACAACATAAATAATTATTTAATTTCTGAGAGAAGGGACATGTTTACCATTTTGTTATGTTTATGTTTGTTATCCTGCTAAATCCATTTTCCTAATAGGAGATGCACTGGTGTTTTAGGGCCTGGTGTAATATTTGCATTGTTGCCTTTTCAAAGATAGGAGAGTTCTGAGGATTGGAATAGCTACTACTGTGTTACTATCAATTGCCTGAAATGTGTTTGTGTTCCAATAATCTGGTATCACATTGAGAGTAATAAAACAACTCCTGTTGAAAGGGTAATGAGCAGGACCAGAAAATGTATGGTTAAACAGGGAACAGTGCCAGATTAAGGCTGCAGTAGTCAGTGGGACTGCATTGGACCCGGCCATTCCTGGGGGCCTCGAGCGGGCTGACTGGAAGTGATGGTGAGATATCGCTCCCAGTGCTCCGTACATTGCTTCTGCACATGTCACTGTTTTGCTGATATTTCTGCTCTGCCAGGGACTAAAAAATAAGAATGTTTTCTTTGCTATACCACCTCACTTATGCATTGTGGGACTTAAGAAAAAAACAAACTCCGTGTGTGTGTATGTATTGAGGGGGAGGGGGAAATGTGGATGGAGGCTTTCAAATGTGGTTTTGCATTGATCCTAGAATTTCTTGAAATGCTGATGACAAGCGAAATACCGAAATTGACAGTTATTGTATGAGTCAGTAGAATCCTGTCCCAAAATTTCACTTTTATCTCGTTTCAAAGAAACATTGGAAAATGAAAAACAGATCTCACAATTTTTCAACATTATTTTTCAATGTTTCATTTAAAATTTGAGGTGAGGTTTCTTCCGTGCCCCCCCCCCCAAATTAAAAAAAAATGTTTGCAACTTCTGGTTAGCAAAACCTTATATGATGCATGACAGAAAGTAAAAAATGAACTTTCAACATTTAAGGTAGGGCTTCCCAAACCTGTCCTGGGGACCCCACAGCCAATCGAGTTTTCAGGATATCCACAATGAATATGAATGAGATAAATGTGCATATCATGGAGACTCAGAACATGCAGATTTATCTCATGCGTATTTATTGAGGATGTTCTAAAAACCTGACAGGTTGTGGGGTTCCCAGGACAGGTTTGGGAAGCCCTGATTTAGAGGCTTTGAAGCTAAAATGTTAGTAGACTCTGTTGTTGTTTTGTAAAATGCAATTCATGGCAAAAGATCTGTGTTCGTGATAAAAATTAGAGTAACTTAAATGTGTTTGTCTCTCCTTCATGTGTAGGTTCAACGTGGGAAAAAGCATTTCGACAGATAGGTTTCGAAAGGTAGGCAATGAACTTACGTCTTTGCATATTTGTCCAGTTTGAAAATGTAAGGACTCAAGAAATGCATTATTGATTTTATTTGGCCTGATAGCATTCAGTTATTAATTAATGAAGCAAAACTAAATTTTAGGAAAAGAAATACAAACAGTACTGCCCAATGATTTGTTGTCTTGAGCAGCTGGCCAAAATATATGACAGAAACGTAAACTGCCCATGTGATAATTTTTAGTTGCAAAACACATTTCAATTAATGATAGAGCTATAATGAATGAAGCAAAAGCCTGAGCTTTCTTAGAATATAGTAGTTAACACTCCCACCCGCCCAAACGAAAGATTTCTGCAATTTCTCATGACTCTAGTGCAGGAGTAAGTAACTGCAGTCCTCCAGTGCCACCAGCAGGGCAGGTTTTCAGGATATCCACCGTGAATATGAATGAGAGAGATCTGCATGTACTGCTTCTGTTGTGTGCCAGTCTATCTCAAGCATATTCATGGTGGATATGCCGAAAACCAGGCCTGTCTGTGGCTTTGGAGGGACAGGAGTTGCCTACCCTTGCTGTAGAGCTTGCATAATGTGAAGCATAATCACAAGCTTCCGATTCCCCTCATGCATCACCACAGTATATATATACAGTATATTTGAAGTCTGTGATATGCTTTCTAGAGATGCCAGTAAATGAATTTAAAGCATCTGTGCACTCTAAATTGCTGAAAATATCAGCTGTCTTGTTTCTTTGCCTGATTACTTCCCCTTTTGGTTCCATTCCCTAGAATGTTTTTGCCATCACACGGTTGATTTATTGTTTTCTTACTCATTCTGGAATAAAAGACATGGAGCTTCCATTATGGAAATGCCTTCAACTCCCCTCATCCCTGCTGATTTTCAATTCTTTCTTCTCTGAATCCATTCCTCACTTCTTCGGTTTATATATGTGCGTTATTGTGCCTTCATTGCATGGCACTGTAAAGTGGTTCCAGGGATGATCCAGGAAACTAAAGACCAATGAGCCTGACGTTGGTGCCCGGCAAAATGTTAGGAGCTAATCTCCAAAACAAAATCATTGGCCACATAGATAGACATGGCTTAATGGGGAAGAGTCAAAGGGTTTTCACAGGGGGAAATCTTGCCTTACCAGTCTATTGGATGTTTTTGAAGGTATGAAGAAACATATAGATATAAGTGAGCCAATTGGTATATTGTATTTGGATTTTCAGAAAGCATTTGACAAAGACCTCCCCATGAGAGACTCTCAGGCAGGGCCAGTGCAAGGGTAATGGGTGCCCTAGGCGACTTCTGCCTTGTGCCTGCCCCCCCCCCACTGCCCCGCCCCCCCCCCCCGTTCGCGCTGCCCTTGTCGGTCTCAGGCCCGACTCTTCCTACCTTGTTCATGCCGCCCACTCTATGCTTCTCAGTGCTGTGAGCAGCATGCGCCGCTCACGGCCCAAACAATCTCTATTCCTCTTTGCCATGAGCGGCTCCACTCGCATCATCACCCGGCTGCTCTTTGGAGTCCCCCCAAGGTTCAGCGCCATAGACAACTGCCTAAGTTCTCCTAATGGATGTGCCGGCGCTGCTCTCCGGAAATTAAAAGTCATGGAATTGGAGGCAGTAACCTATTGTGGATTGGTGGCTGGTTAAAACATCAACAGAGGGTAGGATTAAACCATCATTTCTAAATGGATAAAAGTCATTAGTGGAGTAATAGAGGGATCTGTACTGGGACCTGTGCTGTTTAACACATTTATAAATGATCTAGGAAAGGAAACCATAAGTGAGGCGATCAAATTTGCAGATGTCACAAACTTATTCAAAGTTGTTAAAACCGCATCTGATTGTTAGGAACTACAGAAAGGACCTTGTTAAGACTAAGAGACTGGGCATCTGAATGGCAGATGAAATTTAATGTGGAAAAGTGCAAAGTGATGAACATGGGGAAAAATAATCCCAAATACAGGTACACAATGCAGGGTTCTGCATTGGGGAATCACTATCCAGCAAAAGGACCTTGGAATCCTTGACAATACTTTGAAATCATTGGGTCAGTGTATGGTGGCTGTCAAAAAAAAAAAGCAAATAGAATGCTAGGAATGATCCAAAAAAAGAATAGAGAATAAAAAAGAAAATATGATATTGCTACTGTATCAATCCATGATGCGACCACGCCTTGAATATTGTGTGCAGTTCTGGTTGCCCCCATCTCAAAAAATACTCAGTGGAACTAATAAAGGTACAGAGTAGAGCAACAAAAATGATAAAGGGGATGAAACGACTCCCCTATAATGAGAGGCTACACAGATTAGGGCTCGTCAGCATGGACAAAATACAGCTGAGAGGGGACATGAAAGAAGTTTATAAAATTGTGAGGGGAGTGGAATAGGTACAGTAAATAATGGAATGGTTATTTACCCTTTCAAATAATACTAAAACAACATGAAACTAACAAGCAGGCACTATCAAGCTGTGGAATCTGTTGCCAGAGGACATGGTCACGGTGACTAGTAAGCGGGGTTTAAAAGAGGTTCAGACAAGTTCCTGGAGGAAAAGTCCAAAAACATTATTAGGCAGGTTGACTACAGAAAGCCATTGAAAGTCTACTCACTGGGAGTAAGTAACAAGAAATAGATCTAATTTTTGTGATCTGCCAGGTCCTTGTGATTCAGATTGGCCAGTATGGCATTTCTTATGTCCTTATGCAGCTTGACAGAGAACTGCCCCATCCTAATTTAGCTTGATAGATGAAGGCAGGCTTGCTTCTTCCAAAATGTTTATTAACAAGTAATCAGAACTGGAAAAATGTACAACTTACTGGATGATGAAATGAAACTGAACATAATAGTTTGAGAGACTCTGAGCTGTTATAATTGTTATGAATACTACTTGGAGTAGACCTGCTGGACTATTGGGTATAGAGCAATGGAGAGACAGGCAGATGAGACTGGGCTGCAGGACTTTGAGCTCTTGCTTCTGTGTAAAAAATACTGTTCCTTCCCCCTCCCCCAATAAGGTAAAATCACCATAGTACTCTGGCTCCTGCCTCAGATCCATCCAACCAATCAGGAATCAGGATAGAAGTTTCTATGATAGGGACATCAATATAATATTAAAGCAGTTTAGCTGCTACCAGCAGGTGGCAGTATAATATAGAAACACAGTGAGAACAGCGTCTAAGTTAAAAAATATTGGAAAAAGAGAACAGCAATACAGCATAAATTAGTGTTAGGACAGGACAGTCCTTGCCTGGTTGCTGTAGGATATCACCATTTTAACCTTATATTAACTCAAACTACATCACAGTCATATGCACTGGAGTTCTTGAGACATGAGAAGCACCATTCAGTGACAAAAGCTTTTCTGATCCCCTGACAGTAAAGGGATTTCACTTCCAAAGGGAGCTGCCCTTAAAAATGTTTCTTTGTTTATGCCCAGGATTTTGTCAGTGCATGATTCTAACTGCATACACTGACAGGAGATTCATTTTGCTTGTGACAGTTCACTAACTGTGCATGGCTTTGTACAAAGATGCTAATGGTGGCAACTGTCTGTCACACTATAAAGTGTCCAGCAAAGAAAAGTGCACAGTGTAGCTGAGATGGGCTTGGACTTGTATGAGCATTGACCATTTTGAGAAAGGTTTGAAAAGCTGCGTCCCAACTTGATAACTTACATGCAAGTCTGGTAGAAAGTGCAGTCATGTATGGATGAATCCATTTCAGTTCAGGGTCCACAAGCTCAAGAGAGTCTCTGAAATTTGACACTTTATCATCATGTTTCAAGAGGAATTCTGGCCCTGTTAGCCAAGATGTCTGTGTATCTGGTTAGTTGTGGGGATTGAACCTGTAGCATGATCTACAGGATTCTGGCTGGTGGATACCTAGTGCCTTTAGTCTGGGAGTGTTGATCTCCTGTTTCATTCAGTTCTGTTGCTTGCATATATGTAAAACCTTCTGGTTGGGTTTTACTTATAACCCAGTATTATTTTACTACCAATGCATATCTGGACTGTGTCAGGTTGAATATCTGTTTTGCGTATTACTTTTAATTCAGCTGTCTCTATTGCCAACATTGCTCCACAAAATTCAAGTCTTGCAATAGTGTGGTTAGGCTGAGGTGCTAACTTAACCTTGCCAAGGATAAACCCTACATGTGGATCGCCTTCTGTGTCTGTTACCTTTAAATAGGCTATGGCTTTTACTGAGACATCTGAAAAGATATACTTTTGTTTATGTTGAGTTGCAGAGAGAGTGAGAGAGATAGAGATGTACATAAGTGTTGAATTGCTCCAGGACTTGCAGAGAGATCTTCCAGATGATCCATTCCTGTTGCTTTTCTAGGTGTTACAGGGTGTGCCATTCTTTCATTTCTGAAGAAAATTCTCTTAATAAAGATTTTCCCTATATGGTAATTGGAGCTACAAAATCTAAGTGGCTCATGCAGGCTGTTTACTGTTGACAGAATGCCATGCTGAGAATACAGCTTTTCTTGCATTCATACCTGTAATGCAAAAGTATCCTTTTCTAGGTGCCAGCTTAGACCAAGGCTACGCTGAATTGGTTGCATGACAGTTTAGGTCTTTCAGGTCCTTGGCATTGTCCTCTGAAGAACATGCTTTCATTACCTTGTTACTGTTGATTTTACTTAGTTTTTATTTATCTCTTAGTTTTTATTTATTTTATATTTATTAATCACCCACCTAAGCAGTGTACTTGAAAATTGAAAAGTACATAAAAACTAACAGTTAAAAACATAATTATGCAACAAAATAAAATTCTGCATAATAATAAAACACAAATGCAAAAAATACTAAATTACATACAATAATAAAACAATAAATATGAAAAATACAAAAGCCAAACAACTAAAATAAATTTGGTAGTTATTTTGAGGAACCTTAAGTTAGCAACATTGCTTGTGGACTTTTTAGCAAGTCAATGGCTTTTTGCTCTGTGGGCAGAGATTTTAATCCATCATCCACATAAGTCTCATTCTACAAACTGTCTGAAATCTGTGCCATATTCCATTTTTCCTTCCTATGCTGGCCTTTTAAGCCCAAAGGTGACTACTGCAGGTGATGGATTATTACCTAGGATATGCACTCTCATTATGTACTCGGCAATCTTATTGCTGATGTCATTGTTTCAGTGCAACAGGAATCTTAGGTAATTTCTGTTGTCTTCTTGAACAGTGAAACAGTAGAAAATTTGCTAGATGTCAACTGTTATGGCAACAAACTCCATTCCAAAATGGATCAGCACTCCTAAGAGGCTGTTTAAGACTGACCCTGTGAGAGGCACATCATTCAAAGAAATGCCCTGAAACTGAACACTTGAGTCAAATAGAATTCTGTTTTGACTTGATTTTTGTGGGTGGTATATGCCAAAGGTTGGAAGGTACCAGCATCCTTCACCCTTTTTCAGTACTGGTACTGGCTTTAGATGGCCATTGTCAGATATGTTTTTCATGAAATTCAGAAAATTACACTTAGGGGTAGATTTTCAAAGGGTTGCGCGTGTAAGATATGTGCGCAACCCCCGAAACCTGCCTCCCCCTGCGCACGCCGAGCCCTGGGACACGCATAAGTCCCGGGGCTTGCAAAAGGGGGCGTGCCGGGGGCGGGACCGAGGCCTCCAGTACTGCCGCCGTGCCGGGGGATGGAGAGCCGGCGCGCGCAAGTTACGCCTACCCGGAGGCAGGCGTAACTTCTTCGATAAAGGTTAGGAGGGGGATTTAGGTAGGGCTGGGGGGTGGGTTAAATAGGGGAAGGGAGGGGAAGGTGAGGGAAGGTGGGGGGAGGCGGAAGGAAAGTTCCCTCCGAGGTGCACCCCCTTGCCGTGCCGATCCTGGATTTTCTAACATGCGCGCGGCAGCGCGCACATGTTATAAAATTGGGCATAGATTTGTTTGCGCTGGGTTGCGCGAACAAATCTGCACCCACGCGTACCTTTAAAGATTTGTCCCTATGTGTCTGGCTTTTTCTCCATGGTCCACCAGAGTAAAGCAAGTCTGGAGAGAGCCTGTCTCTGTTAGTAAAATAGTGAATGATGGCAGTAAAGACCAAAATAGCCCATCCCTTCTGCCCGTTTGAGATTCATCCTTTTTTGGTAGATGTGAATATAAAATTCCCAAATGTAACCCAACACCAGCTCGGGGGGGGGGGGGGGGGATTGTTGGTGTTGAGTTGCATTTGGGAATTTTATACTCACATCTTCCAACGCTCTTCTCATATCTGTCCAGCATGTCCACAATCCTTCAGAGTCATGGCCCTCTCCATGCTTTCTTGGAATCCTGATGCACTTGTGGCATGGCTGTTTGGGGGCGTAACTGCCGTTATTCAGGTTACCCCAATGTGCTTCATTTCCATCCTCTTGCCACTATGAATCCTCTGTGCTTATGCCAGAAATTTCCCAATTCCGCTACCATTTTTCTCTCCACCACCTCCTAAGAAGAGCATCCCAGGCATCCACTACCCTTTCTGTGAGAAAACGTTTTCCTGACAATATTGATTCTTTCCCCTCAGAGCTTCACACCATGACCTGCAGTTCTACATCTTCCCTTCTGTTGAAAAAGGCTTGCCTATTGTACACCATTAATACCTTTCAGGTATTTAAATGTCTCCGTCATATCTCTCCTGCCTCTCCTCTCCTTCACGGTCATCTTACACAATGTTTGGCACAGTCCCCACACCATTTTGATTGCCTTTCTTTGAACCACCTCTTGCCTCTCTTTATCCTTTTTGAGATATGGCCTGCAGAGTTGAGCACAGTATTCCAGGTGAGGCCTCGCCAATGATCTGCACACAGGCAGCATCACCTCTTTTTTTTATTTTTTTCTCCTGCTGATTGTCTTTCCCTGCACACCCAAGCATCCTCCAGGCACTGGCCACTAGGGATGTGCAGAGCAAAAGTTTATGTTCATAAGTCCATAAGTCGAAAGGGGGTCCCATTTGCGGTCAATATGGACATATGGAGAATTCCATAAGTTGAGTCTATGTCCATACGTGCAAATAAAAATTTAAACCCCTCACCCTCCTTAATCCCCCCCCCAAGACTTACCAAAACTCCCTGGTGGTACAGCAGGGAGTCAGGACGCCATTTCTGAACTCCTTTGCGAGGAGCACGTGACGTCGGCGTCACGTCGGAGTGACGCGGCGTCACGTGATTCCCCGCGCGATCGCTCCAGGACCCTCGTTGCACCCAAAAGGAACTTTTGGCCAGCTTGGGGGGGTCAGGAGGCCCCCCCAAGCTGGCCAAAAGTTCCTTTTGGGTGCAACGAGGGTCCCCAGGAGCGATCGCGCGGGGAATCACGTGACGCCGCAGTCACTCCGACGTGACTGCCGACTGTCACGTGCTCCTCGCAAAGGAGTTCAGAAATGGCGTCCTGACTCCCTGCTGTACCACCAGGGAGTTTTGGTAAGTCTTGGGGGGGGGATTAAGGAGGGTGAGGGGTTTAAATTTTTATTTAGGATCAACAATCGCGATTTCCAACTTATTCAACATAGCTATGTTGAATAAGTTGGAAATCCGATCGTTTTCGCCTCATCACTTTTTTAAGTTAAAAAAAAAAAAAAAGTTGCGTTTTACATTTAAGTTCAAAACGAATGCACACCCCTACTGGCCATTACTTTATTACTATTTTGCTACCTTGAGATCACCAGACACTGTTACCCTGAGGTCTCTCTCCTGGTCAGTGCACATCAGCTCTTCATCTCCCAACGTGTAGCACTCCCTCTGATTTCTGCGCCCCTAATGCAAGACTCTGCTCTTTTTGGTATTGAAATATTAACTGGCAATTAAGCTTTTTTTAGATCACTTCTCATTAGGAAGATGAAATCGGGATGATTGAAATGGAAGTGAAACTAATTGAACCCTTCTTTAGTTGTTATTTTCAGGAATTCACTGTCTTCTGTGGAAAAAAAAAAGTGTTGTTATCCACTGTAGTTGAGTAATGTACTCTCAAGACCTTTATCACAGTTCTCTAAAATGATGATGTTCAGTTAGGTCTGGGAAGCGTGACTTGACATTCCCTGGGGGATGTTTTCCTGTGAGAAACCCCATCCTTTGTTTTTCCCTTAAGATAGCTTATTAGGGCTAACTTAGGTGTGGTCCTTTAAAGTAGACTGGCATCCTAGTCACTGTAAGAAGAGAGGAATCTGGGAAAGGTTTTGGTTTAAACAGATCTGCATTTCCAGGGGATAGTCTAGGGAAGTTGCTATAAGAGGGGGCTAATAGCGCAATGCGACTGTTGCTTTATAACAAGTACTGACATCTCACACACAGACACACACACACACACCCACACACACACAGGTCAGATGGTTGGTTACAAAGGGTCAGGGATCCTTCTGTGCTGGTGAAATCTTATGCAAACTCATTCTTTTGTTTTCTGAAGTTATTGTGGTCAGCTATATTAGCTATATTAATTGTAGCATAATTTCTCTCATACTTATCATAGAAACATAGAAATGACGGCAGACCAATTAAAGCTCTGATCTTTTTTCATCTATGGTCAAACTGTGCCTGCTGGGTCTTCACTGGAGGTGGGGAAGAGGGAAAGAGGGCAGAGTGCTGGTTCAAAGTGTGACGGTTACAGCAGCCCATGCTATGGTGTCTCCTGAGAGGACCCTCCCCTGTATATTGTCTAGCTGTTGCAATTTGCATTGCCTGCATCCTGCATAATTTCTTCAACTGAAGCTCAATGTACATTAGAGTATGTGGCAGTAAATTTGCATACATGCTATTCTTAGATTTGCATCAACATTTAGACTGAGTAGAGTTTTCTAGAATTAGGACATTTATAAATACAATAGAATAAATAAGCAATTAACTGAAGTGGGTGACATGGAAAGGAAAGCAATATAAAATGTAATTCCCTATAAAATTGCTCCAAATAAGATAAACTATTTGGGTATATATGTATCAGTGGATCTTCAAAACTGTATGAATTAAATTAGATTATCTTAAGGTTAGGAGGAGTTAGCTCAGATGTGGACAAACTATGGCCTGCAAGCCATTTCCTACCCATGGGTCCTTTTGTTTTCTTTCCAGTTATTGACAAAATTTTGATTGCATGAATAGCGTTGCCAGCCCATCAATGCCCTCAAATGCCTGACACTGCACACACCTCAGCTTCACATAAAAAGTGGAAGTTTGGGCCTTTATAAATGACATTTCAGGGAGGACCACGGAACCACGGCATCCTTGTTTCCCCGCTCTCTCCATTCTCCTGCCACCATGGAGCTCCACTGCCCCTGTTGACGCTTCAAGCAGCAAAAATAAAAACCCAGGCCACCAGAAAATGCTGCTGCCATTGCAAGGACACTAAGGGGGTGATTTTCCAAAGCGATCGCAAGCGAAAAGGGGCAGCATCAAGACTGGAACAGTAGGAGTCAGGGCGGCACTGGGGCGGACGCCGCAAAGACATGGCGGACAGTGAAAAGGTAAGAAATCTTTTCGCTGCCTATTTCGTACCCAATAGCACCGACTTTTATGATGGCACTATTGGGTGCCCCCTGCTTTGCCCCCCCCACCTGTACCGCACAATTCACGCCGCCGCGTTGTCTTAGACAATCTAGGCCTAAGAAAGTCAGTTAGATTTTCTTTATTTTGTAGTAAGGGGAAAATATGTAGCTTTTTTTTTTTTTAACAGATATTGCAATGCCCCAGTTTTTTATTATTATAATATTTGCCCTGGAAGTACATAATTCCCCTGTGCTGCATAAAAAAAGGAGGCCTTGCGATGCTTTGTTAAAGATAGATAAATAAATTAAAATTCTCCCTTTGCCGCTTCATTTCTGCTCAGCCTCTTTTTGGTAATATAATGCTCCTTCTTTCTCTTTCTCCAGGGGACGTCCCCCTACTCACCAACCAGAGTTCCAGGGGTATCTCCCTCTGGCCCCAGATGCAAGCGAGAGCCACTAATGTAGCTGTGTGTGTGTGTGTGGGGGGGGGGGGGTGGGGGTGGGGAAGCATGCCTAATCCTGAGCTGGAGTACCTGAAATACTAACTGGCTAGAGAGAATATAAAACCAAAGCTAATATATTCACACAACTACCAATCCAAGTTCCTCAAACATTTTTTAGAAATCGTATCTGAATATGTTTTGCATAAGAAAAAAGTAAAAGGCATAATAGGCCTTTCCACACGTCCAATTATATAATAGAGCAGCAGTTCCGAGAGAGCTGAATTTGTGTAGCCCTTGTCCCAGTCAACTCTTGGACATGTATTTATTTATTTATTTACTTACTTATTTATTTAGCACTTTTATATACCGATAGTCAAGTAACAAAGTTACCAATCATTTCGGTTTACATTCCAACAATAACCATGACTTGAGAATGCCTTACATTGAACCAGGATAATCAAACTTGGGTACAAAGAACTGGGTTTAACATATTGTATAGGAGGAAGAGACTAGACCGGTGAGCCTAATGCTAGCCGGGCGTACTGTAAGGAGATTAAGAATAGGGCACCGGGAATTGGTGCTACGATGGCGGATTTGCTAGAACGTAGGTACAAATAGCGGCATGGGGATTAGGTGTTAAGACGGCGGATTTGCTAGAGCATAGGACACAAATAGCGACTTGCTAAGGGCGGAGTCTATTATTGGTAGATTTGATAAGAGAGCTGAGTTAAGAAAAGGCTTGGTTGAAAAACCAGGTCTTGAGTCTTTTTTTGAAGGTGCTCGGGCATTGACATGAGGATTCACTGGGAGTATCACGGACCAGGCACAGTCCCATGACCCTATGTGGTTCCCACACAGGGCTGGAGGGCAGATTACTCTCTTCAAGGCCCTTAGGGTTTTCTCTCTCAGGGCTACTTCTGCACATCCGTCCAGCCGCTCCAAAAATCAAGAAACTGACCCCTAGGCTATTGTTCAAAAATAAAGTTCTGGAAACTTTGACAGAAGCTTTCTGTGCTGGGCTCCATCAGATGATGTTACCCATGTGTGAGAACTAACATCCTGCTGTCCTTGGAGGACACCTGTTACAGGTAAGCAACTCTGCTTTACTGTTACTGACGGCAGGTGAAAACCAAGTCCAAATGTGATACACTAATGGCCAATGTACCAAACATAAAACTCAGTCTCTTGTAGTTTCCCTGCAGTTGCTTCAAAATGCTGTAGCTCACTTGATTGTGTTCTGTCCAGTCCTTAAACCTATTACACCGGTTCTAAAATAATTGCACTAGCTTCCCGTAATCCTTCGCATGGAGTTTAAATTATTAACATTGGTCTACAAAGCTTTCCAATGGTCTCTCTTACTTAAAGCATCGCCTTCATAAATACATTCCTTTATGCTTGTTGCATTCTACTTAAAAGTTCCTATGGTAATAGGAAATGCATTTACAGTCCACTCACCTTAGAGCTATTTCAGTAGCAGAACCTATCACATGGAATGCTTTGCTACTTGAACTGCATCACTAATCCAGTTATAAGAGTTTTTTAAAGCATCTTATGTCTTGTTTATTCCAGCTGATATTTCATTAAGCCGCCTGCCTTGATTTTAATTATTTTATTTTGACTTATGTTTTATTAGTTTTACAGTATTTAGTATGTTTCATTGTTATTATGTATGTTATGTTGTACACTGCTTACAAAGGTTGTACTTTTATATGTGGTATATAAATATGGAATAATACATAATATTCTTGACAGGTAAACTGTATGGGGCAGGACCCTCATTCCTTCTGTCTTATTATTTTTATTTATTTTAAGTATTTTCATGCCGCTCCAGAACAAAAGTGCTGAACGGCTTACAAAATAAAACACCCATAATCAAATCAAAACATACAGAGGAGAACATACAGCAAGTCACAGCTCATGAAAGGTTTTGCATCTACCATCCTTAAATAATCTACTGCTCAATCACTGCCAGGAAATGCAAGCTGAAAAAGAAAAGTATTTGGCATTTATTTTAACTATTTAACACATGTAAAGTGTAAGGCCTCTGGTAAGGAGTTACACAACTCAGGGACAGCCACTGAAAAAGACCTCTCCCAGGTTTCAGAAAGCCTTGTAAAACATACAGAGGGGACATCCTAAATCCTCTTCATGAGTACCTCACCTTTTCAACTTGGCTTTCAAGGAACAAATAATGCACTTAACAATGGCTAGTTGATTCTCTACCATAGTTTATAGGCATCAGAGATAATTGACCCTTGTTATGATCTCTTGTTTTGTACTGTAAATGTTTTTATATAACCCATCCCGGACTTTGGAGTGTGAGGGATACAAGTGATTTTAAATAAACTAAATAAATGTGTAGGATGGAATTAATCCACAATAGAGCACCTGTGCTAATCATTTTATGGACTAGGTAGTCAATCTTGTACTGAACTCTTGCATTAACTGGAAGCCAATGCAGCTCTTGCAATGTTGGCATTATATGTTCTTTTCTATTAAATCTGGTTTTTAAATGGGCAGTGGAATTTTTGAGGATCTAACAAGCACATAACGCGTAAGACAGTAAACCAATGCTTAATATGTTGCAGTAGTCCAGATGTGGTAAAATGATCACCTGGACAACAGATCAAAAATCATTTTTGCTGAGCAGCTTTTTTAACGGTCTTAATAAATGAACTTTATAGTAACCAGCTTTGGTTGCAACAGTGTTATGAGTTGTGTAACTCCTTTCCAGAGGCCTTACACTTTACATGTGTTAAATAGTTAAAAAAAAATGCCAAATACTTTTCTTTTTCAGCTTGCATTTCCTGGCAGTGATTGAGCAGTAGATTATTTAAGGATGGTAGATGCAAAACCTTTCATGAGCTCCGTATCCAAAATAATTCCTAAAACTTTTCACTTGTGCCATGACTGGAATCAGAACATTTTCAAACTTGTTCCAAATCTCAAGCTCAGATGAACCTCTGCTGATTCCTTTAGTCAGCAGGCAACTCTGTAGGGCAACTCTGTAGGGCCTTCCTTCAAGACCTGGGCCACCCCAGCCTCCTTCCTTGGGCAGGAGCACTTCTTTGACACAGCTCCCCTCCATGTGAGTGAGGGCTCTTTTTCTAGGAGAGTGTTGTTGGGATCTTTCCCTCCACAAGAAGAGATGATGACCTCTAGCACCTTCTTGTTTGGAAGGCACTCGCAACTCCCCCTGCATTCACGTGGGCCCAGGAATCTTATCAAAAAGAAGGCACCTTCCACTCGGGACTATCCAGACTCAGACACATCTTCCTACACTGACATCACCACTGGCAAACAGACTTGTGGAGGTCACTGCTGCCAAGCTAGTAAGGGACAACACTTTTAGTAAAGGGCAGATTTTTGGAGTCCCTTATATCATTGATGGTCTGAAGCAGCCAGGATGGATCAGAATGAGCTCAAAATCCATTTTCAATGCACAAACTGACAGGATCATTCATCAAAACACATTATGGCATTTTCGCAGGCTTAAGGGCCCTAACGCCTGTGATAACGCCACAACGCATGTGTTATTTTTCGCATCCTGCAATATGTATGGAAATTCCAAATATTTAGTCAAAGGGGAGGAGTTTGGGTGTGGCTTATGAAAATGAGGGTTGTTTAACGTTGCGTGTGAAAGCATAATGCACATTTTAACGCCAAAAATAACTGTATCTTTTTTCCTGGCGTTAAGCTGTGTTGTTAGATATAATTGCGATGGAGAAGGTACAGAGAAGGGCTACCAAAATGATAAGGGGAATGGAACAACTCCCCTATGAGGAAAGACTAAAGAGGTTAGGACTTTTCAGCTTGGAGAAGAGACGACTGAGGGGGGATATGATAAAGGTGATTAAAATCATGAGAGGTCTAGAACGGGTAGATGTGAATCGGTTATGTACTCTTTCGGATAATAGAAAGACTAGGGGGCAATCCATGACGTTAGCATGGGGCACATTTAAAACTAATCGGAGAAAGTTCTTTTTTACTCAACGCACAATTAAACTCTGGAATTTGTTGCCAGAGGATGTAGTTAGTGCAGTTAGTATAGCTGTGTTTAAAAAAGGATTGGATAAGTTCTTGGAGGAGAAGTCCATTACCTGCTATTAAGTTCACTTAGAGAATAGCCACTGCCATTAGCAATGGTTACATGGAATAGACTTAGTTTTTGGGTACTTGCCAGGTTCTTATGGCCTGGATTGGCCACTGTTGGAAACAGGATGCTGGGCTTGATGGACCCTTGGTCTGACCCAGTATGGCATTTTCTTATGTTCTTATGTTCTTCTTATGATATGCCCAAAATGGGATTTACAATGTTTTTCATAAATCCTGTTGGGTGGGGGGAGAGAGAAAGAGAGAGAGGGTCATATTGAAACTCGAGGTGAGGTTTTGGTAGTGGTCTAGGGTTATGGGGCCAGTTTTACATGCACAGGCAGAGGTACGTACAGCACAGTACACATCAGTGAAGATTTGATGTGATTTGGAATGAGGAAAGGCACACAAAGAAGAGATTTCTACAATGTTCTCTCGCCCTAGCTTGATAGTACCCAGGTAGAGTGTGAATAGTGGAGTGAAGGAATAGCTTAATGGTTAGAGCAGTGGTCTGCAAACCAGGGAAACCAGACATCAAATCCCACTGCCCCTCCTTGTGACCTTGGGCAAGTGACTTCACTCTCCATTGTCTCAGGTTCAATCTTTAATTGTGAGCCCACTTGGGACAGGGAAATACCTCCAGCACCTGAATGAAATCCACTTTGATGTGCTTGAAAAGCAGAATATAAATCAAATAAATAGTGGCTTGTGAAGAGCAATGTAAAGTTTTATATAATAATGAATGATATGGCTTTGATTAAAGATAATGAAGTTATACATTGATGATTGGAAAATATGGAAAATTATTCAAGGAGACTCAACATTTTCTTAATTTTCCAAAATCTCCCTTAATATCGCCATTAAACATGTTGAATATTTACTTGTAACACTGAAAGTTTCCTGAGTCTATTCCTCCTGTATTTAGAGTATTTTATCTTTTTATTTGTGAGAATGTAGAGCCAATATCAAATGTAACTTAAATTAATAAATAAATCTTCTTCTGATACTCTTGACCTTGCTAATTTTCTTCAAGAATCACAACTGGAAATTTCTGCCAGAGCAACTTTGTTAATTATTTTTGCATTGGAATCAAATAAGAATTGGACTATAAAAATATGCTTTCATATGAAAAATTATATTATTGGCCAAAACATTGCTTTATTTCCTGGTGTATCTAGGGCTACACTACAAAGATGTAAGTCTTTTTTGATGAAGAAACAAAGGGTGCCTGCCTTGGACACTACGTTTCTTTTTTTTTTTTTAATAAAAATGTCTTTGTATACAGTATGTCTAATAAAATAGGGGGACATTTTCTGTTTTTTGATGCTGAAGAATTGGAAGAGTTATTGCAGAATAGGGTTTTTCTTAATCATGCTGTCTCCTAGAGTAGATGCTTAGAACACAGGGCCAGATTTTCGAATCTACGCCCAATTTTATAACATGAGCATGCAGCCGCGCGCATGTTATAAAATCTGGGGTCGGCGCGCACAAGTGGGTGCACACTTGTGCACCTTGCGCGCGCCAAGCCCTAGGGAGCCCCAATGGCTTTATTTCCTGGAGCGGCCTCAGAGGGAACTTTCCTTTCACTCCCCCACCTTCCCCTCCTTTCCCCTATCTAACCCGCCCCCCCAGCCCTACCTAAATCCCCCCCCCCCACCTTTATTATTTAAGTTGCGCCTGCCTCTGGGCAGGCGTAGGTTGCGCACTCTGGCCGAGTGCCGGCACGCGATCCCCCGGCCTAACGGGCCTTCGGAGGCCTCTAGCCACGCCCGCCCCTTTTTTCAAGCCCCAGGACATACGTGCATCCCGGGGCTTGTGCACGTCGCCGAGCCTATGCAAAATAGGCTCGGCGCGTGGAGGAGGGGTTTTAAAAGGGTTACGCGCGTAACCCTTTTAAAATCCGCACCTAACTGTATTAGGACGTAACATTCTTTTTAAGTCCTCCATATTGAGATCTAGATATGGTGACGGTTTTTCTTTTCTCTTTCCTGTTTTATTCATTTTTCCCCTTTTTGATAACTGTTTAATTCTCTGTTGCTCATGAAAAGAGTTCTTGATTTGTAATTTGGTAAACCACATAAAGATAATACTTACTAAAATGTATGCTTTATAAAGTGTATATTCCTTGTTTGTATTTCACTTGTAATAAATGTTTGCATTTGCTTGTGTTTCTGTTACCCATGAGCAATAATCATTGAAAACTTATGAAATTATCTGTTAATCTGCATGTTCACACTTGCCTTACCCACCAAACTTAAAATTTCAGATAGATGAATTGTTTTGACAACCTCTAGCACGTCCCCTCACATCCAAAGGAAAACATTGCTATTTGGAATTTTTTTTAAACTAAAAAAGACTTTAAAACAAGTTTGGTTTAACCTCATGGTCTCCTTCAGCATCATTACCATCAGCTCATCATCGTTCTCTGTCTGTTTTCTGATTCTGAATATTCTCTTCCTCTCTTGAGGTGTTTTCTTTCTCTCTCCTCCTCTCCACCCTTTCTCCCCTGCTTTCTGTCTTGCTTCTCTCTCCCTAAATGCTCTTTCCCCTCTTTGGCCCTGTCCTTTCTTTCCCCTCTCAATCCTCCCATTCCGTTTCCTTCCTGTAATATCTTGCTCAGCTGCACTAAAATCTTAGGTCCCTCTTCAGATGTGCTTGTTTGTGCCCAATAGGTGCACTCCCCGTCTTTTATCGGGCAGTGTAAGCCGCTTATGGGAAGTGTTTTGGTGTAGTGCAGGGGCGGAGTGCGTGGCTGAGAATGGAAAGAATGCAGCAGGTCAGATAAGAGACAGGACATTCAGAATGCCTAAACATTAATTCGGAGAATTAGTGAGGCAGGAGGACGGTGAGAAATACGTACCCCTTAGCAGGAGTGTTCTGCTGAAATAGGAGAGTTGCCAGATATATGCAGTCAGCCACAGGCCTGCTTTGTAATTTAGCAGGTAGATGGTATCTCTGGTTCATGCT
Source organism: Rhinatrema bivittatum (assembly GCF_901001135.1). Taxonomy (NCBI): domain Eukaryota; kingdom Metazoa; phylum Chordata; class Amphibia; order Gymnophiona; family Rhinatrematidae; genus Rhinatrema; species Rhinatrema bivittatum. The sequence continues at coordinate 574,735,343 of NC_042616.1, forward strand.
TGCTCAGCTGGCCAAGTTTCTTAGTTTGCTTGACTAGTCAACACTTTGAGGAATGTCTGGCCATCTAGGTATTACTTTAAAAAGGTTGCACTTCTGCAACACTGTCTAATGCAAGCGAGCCACAAGGAAATCCGAAGAAGCTATGGCTGTGGAATAAGATCTGACTTTTAGATCACCCAAGTTGAGAGCAGCCTTATTTTAGGAAGAAAGCTATCCCCAGGGCCTTCTGTTTTGCCTTCTTTCAGATCTAAGAATCATGTTTGCTATTTTTCAATGAAAGGGCCAAACTGATGTACTGATGTAAAATGGGCAGAGCTTGAAAATAACAAACTGCCAGGAGATATCCCGTGACATTCTCTTATCCTCTTTCAAGTCATTTTTTCCATTGTCTCTGCAGGATTTCAGGGAGGGAAAGAGTTCAGTACATATTGTGCCAGTGATAATTATTAAAGTAATGGAAGCCGTTCCCTTCAGAGACGGCTTCTCAGGAGATGCAGAGTTTGTTTCACAGATTCCTAATGCTTGGGAACATCCAGGCTCTCATGACAGGAAGAGTCACATGAGTTTCAATATGAAAAGTAACCGTGGATCCCATTTATTTTGGTTTCTGGAACTTTTTGGGATTTACAGAAAAAGAAGAGAAATATATTCTTTCCTTAGAGGATATTTCTTAGTATATAGTTTAGAAAGTCACTGACTACTAGTTTTGTTTTTGTTTTTGTTTTTTTGGAGGGGGGAGGGGGTTGATAGATCTGGTAGGGGTGGATGTTTGACCCATCAGTTTCCTTCTCCTCCTTCGGTCTCCAGCTTGCTTGAAATCAGGATTTGGATCCTGGCATCATGAACCTTCATTCAGAACTTCTGTGAATTCTCTACCCAAATTGTTCTGTGACTTCTCTACCCCCCCCCCCCCCAAACCCATCTTATAGTCTTTCCATAGTACTCCTAGTCTGGGTCTTTGGCTGGGATCCTTGAACAGGGATGACTCCTGGAAGCTGGCAGTCATGGATCCTGAACTTGGCCACTGGGCTTCATTTCTGAGTGATGAATATGACTCCTTTCCCCACTTTGAGGAACCCTAATATCTGCCACTGTTAGTCATGTAGGGACCCAAAATAATAAGGAAGAATGGATGCTTTATTTAAGCATCATTGATTTCTAAGCAGGGTATTTACTAGCAGCTAATACCCTTGCTGGAATTACTTGTTGGTATAACAGAGGCTTACTCCATTTTTTTTACTATTTATTTTTATTTTAAAATTATTTATTAATTGCTTTCCAGATCAAATCTTCCAAAGTGATTTACAACAAAAGGGCTTGATATTGAGTAGAAGTGACAGGGGCCCACTTCTGTATCGAATAGCATGAAAATATTAAACCCCTGAGAACCATCCTGCATTTTTCCAAAGAATAGAAATTCCAGACAGGTAGAGCTGCTAGTAAATTCTCTGCCAAGAGAAAAATGTTGTACTGAGCCCAGAATCTATGGAAAGATCATTTTCAAAGGTTGGGGAATTTACTGATGGGCACATTTTAAAGTCCTACACACACCATTGCAAGGAGATACGCAGAGAAGTCAGGCTGGCGCGCGGATTTTCAAAAGCACACGCGTACATGCAAATCTCTTGGTACGCACACAAAACTTTTTTGCCAAAAAGAGGCAGGGCGGGGCATGCGTGTTTCAGAATTTCTCAATGAAGCCGGCACATAAATACTTACGTGCACAAGTGTGCAACAGGATCTCTTACCATGTAACTTGACTTCTGCTATGGATGGTGTGTAAATCAGAAAACCAAAAAAATAAAGAGGTGAGTGGGGTTTTAAAGATCAGGGCTAACAGGGTGAAAGGGAGGCTAATTCTAATTAATAGGGGGGTTAGGAAGAATGATCGTTTAACTGGGCGAACTAGGAATGAACTGGTTTAATTGGTAATTGTGTCCCCACTTATGCAGTAGAGGCTACCTCTGTGCACACGTGTGTGTCCAGCCTATTTTATACCACGCGCATGTACTCATGTATGTTATAAAATGGCTTGTGCATGTGCTCCAGCACGCCGGTATCTCTTAAGGATACACAATTTAAAACTCTTGCATAGGGCTTATATTTCGCAATATAGAGCTCACAGAGCTAAGTTGGTCATTTATCAAAGTGCTATATGGCGTTTTTGCATGCGTTAAGGCGTTTTCGCATGCAAAAATGTCTTTAACGCATGTGAAAGCACCATAACATTTGGTGCGATGTAAATGAGAAAAAGGGGAGGATATTTTGGCCAAGTAGGCTGGGCTCACAGTTTTGCAAAGCCGTATCGCACGGCTTTAACTACACCTTTTTCATTTGCGTAAAGCCGTGCGATAGGGCTTTATTGCAGTTGCGATATTTTTCACACATGCTGTGTTAAGCTGAGAGAGGCTGAGAGAGAGAGAGAGAGAGATGTTACCCAGGTAGAGAGTCCATCAAGCTAGGTTGAGAGAACATTGCACAAATCTCATCTTTGGGTGAACTTCCTCACTCCGAAGTTCATCAAATCTTCACAAGAGAGTACTGTTCTGTTCGTACGTCTCACTTTGAATGTCAAATTGGCCCCTAACCCCTACACTAATACCTAAACCTCACCTCAAGTTACTAGGTAGGCCTCCCATAGAGATATAAATACCTATCTATTGTGAGGGCATTATAGCTACTCTCTCTCTCTCTCTCTCTCTCTCTCTCTCTCTCTCTCTCTCTCTCTCTCTCTCTCTAGCATGTGATATTTAGTGTATTTTGATAAATCCAGGCCTAATATTGCAGCAACTGAAAGTCCCAAATGCCTAGTAGAGCAAGGAACATCTCTTGGCACTGTATACCCATATAAGTTTATTGGCAGAAAATTTTCCAGAATCTGGAAATATTAATTGGACAAAAGATCCAGCCTTCTATGAATAATGTGCTATTTCCAGATTCTTCAAGCTTGGCAATAAGAGGCTTGGGACATAAGAACATATGAACATAAGAATTGCCATACTGGGTCAGACCAAGGGTCCATCAAGCTTAGTATCCTGTTTGCAACAGTGGCCAATCCAAGTCACAAGTAACTGGCAAGTACCTAAACATTAGATAAATCAAAAGCTACTATTGCTTATTAATTACCGTAATAGCAGTTTATGGATTTTTCATCTAGGAATGTATCCAAACCTTTTTTAAACCCAGTTACACTAACTGCTGTAACCAAATCCTCTGGCAATGAATTCCAGTGCTTAACTATACACTGAGAGAAAAATAATTTTCTTCAATTTGTTTTAAATGAGCTACTTGCTAACTTCATGGAGTGCCCCCGGTCCTATTATCTGAGAGAGTGAATAACCAATTAACAGAGGAGACACGAGTAGAAAGCCTTTTTAGTGAGGAAAAAAGTTATTCAGGGGGTTTGGCGGGATACTGATCGTCTATTTAGAGATGGAGTTTTCTCATAAATAAATTCTCTCAAGCATTCTGAATAATTAATTCAGTAAAACAAGGCAAAAATTAGTGGCCTGTGTTCCAGCTGGTTGGTTTGTTAAGAAACTAAACATTTGATTTAGCTTATAATGTAAGTTGCATCCCTTCTGTGCAACAGTGTACTTACTAATATTTAATTCTCCATTAATTTCTTCGTTATGGTTACTAGTTGACACATGGTCAATTATGCTGTATTCTAGTAACTTAGATTTCTAGGTCTGATTGTTTTGTTTTGTCAGGTTTTTATTTGTGATCTGCCCTGTGTTGTTTCTGTTTGTTACTTGTTGCTGTATTTTGTTTTCATTTTGTATCCCGCTGTAGGCAGTCCTGAGACTAACGAGCAATAAGTATACTAAATAAATAGATGATACAGAACAGAGAAAAATGTCTGCCTACTATTTATAATGCAAAGCTCAAAGTGGATTTATTTTTAAAACCATCAACCATTTGTTCAGATTTCCTTAAGGTCCTTTGCCTTCTTCCTCCATCTGCAAATATACTACATTAATAATGAGGCAAATTGAAGTGGCCTTCAACTCACTTTCTTCAGACTCCTATGAAAGTCTCCATTCTCATGAAGTCTAGAAGTCTGGTGTTTGCCGAGTCTGTCATTTCTCCTTCTCCAAATGATCCGGCAAGCTCCAGCAGCAAAAAAACAAATGTAAATTTTAAAGGTATATGGTAGCTGAGAAAACAGAACGGTAACTGCAAAAAACAAAAACTCCCTCTCTCCCCATTTTTCTCCTTCTAAATAATCTGAAGGCACTACTGTACGCTATACTTATACAGCTATTTTAAGAGAGCACATGAAGATGTTTCAACAGGGAGAAATAAATTCTACTTTTGGGTCACATGATACTACTATATCTAGCAGGTTCTGATGTTTAGTAGTGAAATAATAACTGTATGGATTTATATAGTCCATATGTGTTAAAACTAGTGATATTTTTGCAAAAATTACCTCAAGTTGATTCTTAGGTTTAATGGAAATCCTGCTGTTGCCCTATTACATACACTCTCTAAATTTCATTAACTGTAGAAGGAAGAGTCAACAAACAATTTGCCAGTATTTGTATTTTTATGACATCATACATAAATTAGCCAGCAAATATGCACATAAGTTACACCAGTTTTCAGAGCAAACTTATGTGCATAAACCTCCTTTGAAAATGTCCTGCACATAATTACATCTGCTCTTTGCTGCACATAATTTTTCTGAGAGAATTTATTTGCATACTTTTTAAATTAGAAGGCGTGTGCTAAGTCCTAATCCTGCCCAGACTCCACTCCCTGGAACGCCTCTCTGCTGTAGTGTAAAAGTTCGCTCATACATTGTTTCTGCATGTCATTTCTGCCTGGATAAGTCGTGCAATTTTCTAAAGGGCCATTTCTACAGGTAAAACATTATTTCACCTGCAGAATTACCCTAAAATGTTCTTTAGGATTTCTTTTGAGACTTCTACTTCCTTGGTTCGGTCCATACCAGTTAAAGAAAATTTTGGATAGGAATAGAATTCAGATAGCAATATGGATTCTCTCCAAAAATTCAATCCATCCCTTAAAGGAGGAGAAAGGTTAAAAGAAGATATTTAGTCGGGTGTGGGGGAAAGCTCTTTGTTCAGAAATTGCCCAGATCTAACTGAATGTCAAGGACTTAGATAAAGAAGGATATTGTTCTTAGGGAGTTCTTGGTACTAATGTACCCCTAGAGCAGCAGAAGAGAGAGGTCGCTGGCCAATTGAACTATCTGATTTAGATATTTCCAGTTCATGAAGATTCTAATCTGCCTTGAAAACGATTTGATATCTGTATTCATTTTATATATGTATTTTCATATTTAGGGGGTAATTTTGTAACATCCTGTATACATTTTCAATCAGATACACACATGGAGAAATTTTCAAAAGGATGTATGCACGTAAAATTAGCATATATCATAGTGATTTTCAAATGCTCATTTTTATGTGCTTATCGTGCACCTGCATAAAACCTGTTGACCATTCAATAGCCTACTTATGTACTTAAAGTGCATTTACATGCCTAAAACCCAGTTTTAAGCACATAAATCCTTTTGAAAATTACCTCTTTAATTTATTCCAGTTTTCAAAGGGAACATGCATACATACTTTCCCTTTGAAAATTATCCCACCAAAATTACCTGCACACAATTACCTGCTAATTTGTATCCAGATTTTATCTGGGAAAATATGCATGCATACTTTTAAATATGCAAACCCTTCCTCACCCCCCACCCCAGAGAATGCCTCTGTTCACATGGGTAAACTTCCATGCATTGAGATATTGGGTTCACAAAGGGGTTTTTATTCATTTATAGGGCTGACTAGGCCTCCTACAAAGGGGAGAACTCCAGAGATGGGAGAATCAGGAAGAGGAACAGTCATGACTGACAAGAGTCCATCTCCTAAAGGGTGGATGGGGACCTTTGTTTTCCATTTTCATTTTATTTTGTCTGGGAATTTCAATGTTAGAATTTATTTCTTTATTTCTTTAATTCTATTCTATACTGGTATTAGTGGTTACATCATACCTGTTTACATCCGAACTGAATAAAAAGAAATCGGTGGAAGATGTGCAGATATATGTGTAAGTAGCATTTGAATATCAATTTTATAAACATCAAGAGTACATGTGAATTTTCCATTACATGTGTACATTTTACTGGCAGAAAAAGGGGCTAGCTAGGGGCGTTGAAGGGCAGGGTTTAGATGTATGCACAATAGTTATTGTTTTATAAGAGATATATGCTTATATATTACTGAATATATTTGTACACTTTTACACCTGCTAATTGACTGGCAACATTTTATTAAGATAGGGGATGGTCCTGTGATGGGAGCTGTTGGTGGAGTGTCTCAAGAGCAACTATTTTCAATTCCTTTGCTCAGTGAGTATGGTGGAGATAGCTTTGCAGCCCGACTGTCTTCTTCTCTGGATTCGGCCCAGAGAGTACCTTTGACCTTATCTGAGCCATCGGCTTTGGGCAGTGCAGGGTTGACTTTGCAGAATTCCACCAATGAGTTCTCTTCCTTGGTCAACAAGCCGGCAGTTACTTTGGATGCCATCTGGGACCTAATTGTGGGCCTAGATAGATCCCTAAAAGATTCCAACCACAAAAATCAACCTCTTAGCCCTAAAGTTTGAAGTTTCCTAGAATGATATCGACTCCTAAAGCTTGTTAAGATTGAATACAGTATTAAAGATCTGCAGACCTTTAATGCGTCGGCTGCTAAGGATCTTGTCTCGGCGAGTAGAGCTCCTGGAAAATCAAATCAGACATTTAAACCTGAGATTCCTAAATTTCCCCAAAGTATTGGGAGAGACACCAATTACCACTCTTAAAAAAATATTTTGAGGTAATATTGCTTTTTTGATTCTTGCAAGATTTCTTCAATTAATAAAGTGATTTTTCTTGCTACTAATTCTGGGGCAAATGCTCAGATTCCTCAAACTGTTTCCCTTATTCCTGAAAATTTGTCTGAATTTTTAGAAAGTTCAGGCATTGAAGTAGTTGAGCACTCTACTTTGTTAGTTTATTTTATTTTTGAACAAAATGTTAATGAAGTTATGAGGAGATTATTTAAGAATACATTCTATCTTTTCCTAGGTCAGATGATACAAGTTTTTCCTGATTTTGCTCGAGCTACACAGGAAAGGAGGAAAAATGTTATTGTTTTATGGTCTAAGACTACCTTTTCCTTTGTTTTATGATATCCCTGTAAGTGCATTGTTAGGAATCGTGAGAATCTTTTGTTTATTTCCTTCCAGAACATCTTAAGACCTTTTTAGAATCCAGAAGCCTTCCATTAACATCTGCTGACACGTAGTGGGAGGATTGTTCTGATGTAGCATTATGAGGTGTTGTGTTTTACGTTAAGCTCATACCTCTTCATTTTCCTTTCATGCTCCCTTATATTACGACCCTCTTTGGTAATAAGATTGCTTTGTGGAGATGATAATATGATATTGTTTGTTTAGTGTGATTTTTTCTTTCTTATTGTATTAAAATGCATATTCTTGTTCTTTTTCTGTCTGCATTGCTTTGATTTGTATATATTTGAAACTTAGTAAATATATAGTTTAAATAGGGGATGGAGGAATCAGTGTAACTATTTTTTTAAATATTTTGGAGAGTGGAAGGGAAGTCACTCAGCCTCTACTTTATTTTTGTTAATATCTTTGGTGGAAGTAGGGAATTCTGCTCAGCTGCTATATTTCTTTTTATATCCTGGGAATATTGAACTCTACATGGTCTCCATTAAGCAGGCTGGTGAGTAGTATAGTTACCCGGATAGCTTTACTCAGATATTCAGCAAACATACCTCCATAAATGTTCTGCTGATGTACCCAGATAAAGATATCTGGATACATTTAAGACAGGTATTTTTCCAACCAGATCTACCCAGCTACATTTTTCTGGGTAGCTCTAAAAAAAAACAGCACTCACCAATTAAAATTTAACCACACCTTTGGATACCTCCATCACTGTCTCTTTTTATCTAGCTAAATTTTGTCTAGATAATGAGTTTCCCCAATCAAAATTTAGCCAGTCAATGGAAAGGAAGACAGAAATTTCAGGTTTTAATTGGGTAACTAAAGAATTTTGCCCTGACAAGCTCTTTGAATATAGAGAAATATGTTTTTAAATATGTTTTCAGCCTTACATCTTAATTCATAAGAAACATACATATATAACTAAAGGGGTGGGGGTGGGCGTAGGAAGGAGGACATTTTAAAACTGCCCACACTGCTGCAAAATCTAAGGGTACGTTATACCCATACATTTTACACTCATTTTCAAAGTGAAAGTACATGCACTTTTGGTTATTGACCTTTTATATCAATGTATTAACACGCATTAATCTGTTTATGCTATTAAAGCAAACATTTCTCAGGGTCTTTTTAATGCCTTAACAATATACTGCTTCACATGCTCATACCGTAGGGTTGCATAGTTTTACTTCCAAATTAACAGATGTCCCTAATATTGTGCCGAAAAGCAGTCATCAAAACAATACTTAACACTAATATTTCTCATTTCATCAGTGTACACAGTACTACATAAATTAATTGCTAGAGTTGCAAAGTCCTGCCAGAAACAGCTTAAAATATAAGTCGGAGGAAAGGGAGATTAGGCTACCGGCTCTAAAGTCATGCTGGGAGCAATAAATAGAGGAACTCAGCTGGGCTCTAGTTTCACAGCTCTGTGCTCTAACCACTCTGCTCTACTGCCAGCCCTACATTTGCTAATTTAGTAAACGTATGTTAGATTTAAAGCTGCCATGATAAATTTAGGGCTAATTCAGAAACAAATCACTGGCACAGCATTTCTGTAAGGCTTTGAAACGAATAATAAAAGGTGTGAAAAAGTGGGCGCAGGATGGAGTCATTTTAGAACATCGCCCATAGTGTTAATGTCTGCGCATACCTGTGACCTGCTGACTTTCCCTCCAACTTTCAAAGCTATTTTATGCGCATTAAGGGGCAGATTTTAAAAGCCCCTACGCACGCTGAGCCTTTTTTGCATAGGCCCGGCGACGCGCGCAAGCCCCGGGATGCTCGTATGTCCCGGGGCTTGGAAAAAGGGGTGGGAGGGGGCGTGGCATGGCCAGAGGCCTCCGTGGGCGCAACTTGCAAAATAAAGGTGGGGGGGGGGTTTTAGGGAGGGCTGGGGGTTAGGTTAGGGAGGGGAAGGGAGAGGAAGGTGGGGGCCTCGGAGGGAACAGGGAAAGGCATCGGGGCTCCCCTAGGGCTCGGCGCGTGCAAGGTGCACAAGTGTGCACCCCCTTGCATGCGCCAACCCCCGGCCGCGTGCATGTTATAAAATCGGGCGTAGATATTAAAATCTGGCCTTAAATCACTTTGAAAATGCAGGGGTAAAGTCCCCTAGCACACACCCAGTGACTCGCAGGAAGTTGCACCTGCTTCTAGCACTGCATGCAAACTTATGTGCAGCCTTCTGAAATCCTAAGAGTTTGCGTATGGTCCTGTGCCCACCCCAGGTTCGCCTCTTGGAAAGCCCTACTGCCAGGGTAGGTATAAACAGGCACATAATTGAATTGCACGTGTGCATTTTGTCGGGGGTTTTTTCCAAAGAGCACTTATACGCATAAAACTGGGTTTTATGATTGTGATTGGCTTTGGAAATTACCGCCAAAGTGACCTTACAGTAAAGACCGAGCAGCGTATACTACACATGTGATTGTGGTTGGTTGAAAGATGGCACAGGGTGTAGTATTATAGCTTCAAATGTTTACAAAACATTTTGTTAAGCCTTCCTCAGAGGCTTGCTAACATGCTGCAGTCATCTCACTGATGTCTCTGTCTCAATCGATAATAATAATACTGCAGCTTCATTTAAACCTATCAAATCCTTTTAATTGAAAGACTTAAACTGGAGTCCTTTTCTGAATATAAAGCGACTTTACCTAAGCACCAGAGCTGTAAATGTATCTCTTACTAGCAAGCAACATGTCAGCCTACCATGAAGCTACTGAGCCAGGCCCAGATTTCGGCAGAGGCAATGTAGGCCAGTGTTTCCCAACTTTTTCAAGCCCAAGGCACACCTATATTTAAAAAAAATGTTGTATGCACACCAACGTCCACAGATCAGGCAATGCAGACATGGAGAGGACTCATACGGTCAAAAAAAAAGAGAGCTAGGAAAGCACTGGAAGCCCCACCAGTTTGTCTTCCAAATTTTAAACCAAAGGGAGAGAACACGAATCAGTCACCTAGCTCTAGTCAGAAGGGCAGGATAAGGAAGACGTTGGTGTGGTTCAGGTAGCCGGCTCAGCTAAGTTCCTTTGGCTGCCAGAATGCTTTCACTGCTGCAGCTCTCAACACTCAGAGTGAGTCACTTACAATGCTCAGCGTGGAGATATGAGAGAGTCTGGAAGGACTGAAAAGAGGAAGCTCAGGACAGAGAAGATGAGGAGGTGCTGTGTGTGTGTGTGTGCGCAACAAGTGTGATGCACAAAATGGGGCCCAGCTATTCATGCCCTGCATGCTGCCCAAACTTAGCACACTCTGGGGCTCATGCTCTAGCTAGGAAGAAAAGGCATGCGTTCTGGGAAAGAAGTGCCTCCATGTTTAAGAGCCACTGCTGGTGTCTGTTGTTGCTGTGAGATGCTGAGATCTTATCACTGGGCAGTGGTGACTTTTCCGTGGTACACCTGATCAGGTCTGAAGGTATGCCAGTGTGCCATGGCACACTGGTTGGGAAATACCGATAGGCAACTGACTAGGGTGCCATAATTTGAAGGCACCAAAAATGCAGGGCAAAGAGGAATCTGCCTCTTCTTGCTTTAGTGCCATGTGGTAAATTGGTATTTATCCATAAGTGGCGGCCGTGGCTGTCACGGACAGCTCTCCCCTCCCACTGAATTCAAATGTGTGTTCGGCACATTCTTTAACTTCCGATGCATTAGCATATCATTAGATTACTGCATCAGGAGTTCAAAAAAAATTTAACCCGAGCGTTAAACATGTACGCTGGAAACCGGTGCACAGTTTAATGCTTAGATTATTGTATCGGCTTGTTATTGTGCAAAACGTAACTATATTTGCGCACGATTTTATATTGACGCACGCATCTGCACACAAATGGCGATTCAAGTTTGTATTTGGTGGGAATTTTAGTTACGCATGTCGATGCAATTACACGTTTCCCCAGTTTGTTCCAGTAATGGCGAGGTCTTCCTAAATCCCCTAGCTAGCTTGCCTCCCTTTTGCCCTATTAGCCCTGACCCTTAAAACCCCGCTGACTAGCCTAGTTTTGTTACATGACTTAACGCGCCGTCCATAGCAGATGTAAAGTTATGCGGTAAGGGACCCCGGCGCGTGCTTGTACATGTAAATACACGCAGACTTCATGGTGGATTCCTGGCTGCCCAGACCACACCCACGCCCTGCCCCTTTCCATGAAAAGGTATTTATGCACATACCAGAAGATAAACGCGTACTTGCACGGTTTGTAAAAATCTGCGTGCCATGCGCTGGGCTGAGTCACACAAGTATCTTCCGGCTAGAATATTCACGCATACTGACACATATACACATACTTTCAGAACAGAATTATGTGGTATGTTATATATTGCGCTGCTCCCGCCACACAGTTTATAAAATATTTAGCATAAATCTCAGCATGTCCACTTACACACATAAATGCTGTACTGAAGATAGCTTTGAAAGTTAGTCTGCCTATGTTTCAGCATTTCTGGAGCACTTTTGGAGTTTCAGTGATAAGAATTTGCTGCAGAGGGATTGTCACAGCTCAACCTGCTTAATTTTTTTAAATATCTTGAGTAGGAAGAAAGGTCCATGCCTGTCTTGTTTTGAGTAGGAAGAAAGGACCAGGGCCTGTCTTGTTTTTTTGAATAATTTTAAGACTGCTATTTGTCAAATCTTAGTTATCTTTATTTATTTATATACTGACATTTGATCTGATACAGTACTGTAGGTATTTCCCTATCCCTAGAGGGCTTATAATCGAAGTTTTGTACTTGAGACAATGGAAGGTAAAGTGACAAAGTCACAAGGAGCAACAGCAGGACTTGAACCCTGGTCTCCTGGTTCTTAGCCCACTGCTCTAACCACTAGGCTATTCCTCCTTATCTGAATATGTGTACTTGTCCTATGCTTAATATCAGCTCTTTGGCGTCACCACTTTTTAACCAGCTTAGAGGGGGAGAGAGAGCTATAATGCCCTCCCACTAGATATGTATTTCTTAGAGATGTGAATCGTGTGATCGATCGTCTTAACGATCGATTTTGGCTGGGGGGGGGGGAGGGAATCTGATCGTCGCGGTTTTGTTTTTTTTTAAATCGTTTAAATCGTAAATCGGGGGAGGGTGGGAAAACCGGCACACTAAAACAACCCTAAAACCCACCCCGACCCTTTAAAATAAATCCCCCACCCTCCCGAACCCCCCCAAAATGTTTTAAATTACCTGGGGTCCAGTGGGGGGGGTTCCCAGTGTGATCTTCCACTCTCGGGCCACGGCTGCGTTTTGGCTCCTGTCCCCCGACGTCACGAGCGCAGGAGATCGCTCCCGGATCCCCGCTGGACCCCCAGGGACTTTTGGCCAGCTTGGGGGGGCCTCCTGACCCCCACAAGACTTGCCAAAAGTCCAGCAGGGGTCTGGGAGTGACCTCCTGCACTCGGGCCGTATTGCCGTATTGCAAAATGGCGCCGGCCATACGGCCATATGGCCGGTGCCATTTTGCAATACGGCAATACGGCCATACGGCCGGCGCCATTTTGCAATACGGCCCGAGTGCAGGAGGTCGCTCCCGGACCCCCGCTGGACTTTTGGCAAGTCTTGTGGGGGTCAGGAGGCCCCCCCAAGCTGGCCAAAAGTCCCTGGGGGTTCAGCGGGGGTCCAGGAGCGATCTCCTGCGCTCGTGACGTCGGGGGACAGGAACCAAAACGCCGGCGCCATTTCTATTAACGCAGCCGTGGCCCGAGAGTGGAAGATCACACCGGGACCCCCCCACTGGACCCCAGGTAATTTAAAACATTTGGGGGGGGGGTTCAGAGGGTAGGGGATTTATTTTAAAGGGTCGGGGTGGGTTTTAGGGTTGTTTTAGTGGGCCAGTTTTCCCGCCCTCCCCCTTCCCCTTTCCCTCCCCCTCCCCCGATTTATGATTTTTGACGATAAATCGGGGGAATTCCTATTGTATCGCGCCTCTAACGATTTTTGACGATTTAAAATATATCGGACGATATTTTAAATCGTCAAAAAACGATTCACATCCCTAGTATTTATATCTCTATGGGAGGCCCACCTAGTTAATCGAGGTGAGGTTTCGGTATTAGTGCAGGGGTTAGGGGCCACTTTGACATTCAGGGCGAGACGTACGAACAGAACAGGGCTCTCATGTGAAGATTTGATGACCTTCAGAGTGAGAAAACTCACCCAAAGATGAGATTTGTGCAATGTTCTCTGAACCTAGCTTGATGTTACCCAGGTAGAGAGTCCATCACCTCGAGTAACTAGGTGGGCCTCCCAGCAGGCCGATACAGTACATACCCAGTGGACATCTGCACTTTTCTTTTTGCAGGTATTTTTGAATGAAAAATAATGTGTGTATCATAGCGATATTAAGTCGGAGGCCCCAAAAGTAAAAAAAAAAAAAGTTAAAATCGGCCCGCGGGTTGGAAGACAGATGCTCAATTATGCCGGCATCCGTTTTCCGAACCCGTGGCTGTCAGCGGGTTTGAGAACCGAAGCCAGCAAAGTTGAGCGCCGGCTGTTAAACCCGCTGACAGCCGCCACTCCTGTCAAAAAGGAGACCCTAGCGCCTCCTTTTACCGCGGGCCCTAATTTGCATAGGCCACCCTCCTGAATCGCTCACCTGCTCTCCCACGCGTTTTTCTGTATTGGCCTGATAGAAATATAAATACCTATCTAGTGTGAGGGCATTATGGCTAGTCTCTCTCTTTCTCTCCCCTCCCCTCCCTCCCTCCCCAGTGGTTGTAAGTAAAATCTCTGCTTTTGTCTAGCTAACTCCAGAGGTTTAGCTGGATAAACCCTTTGGATTTTGACCTCTTAGTATCAGTCAAAAATTTTTAGGAGTTAGGGAACATTTGTCCTTACTCTTTTCTCACCTTTCCTCATTTTGTTGTGTTTCTCCGTTTTGTTGTTTTCTTATTTTGTTCTCTTTCAATTGAAAATTGTTTATATTTTACGGTAATTTTCCTTTAGTTTTATTTTTTGCTTTTCTTGATTTTAAGCACAAAGTGATAAATTTTAGGCACCTTAGATGATCTGGATCCCGGGATTTTCCAACTATTAATATGGTAATATGTATTGAACAGATCAAACATATAATCCAACTCACCCCATTGGCAATTAATCTGTTTTACAGTAAATCAGAGGCAGTGTAGTAATCAACAAACAACATTATACAAGTTTAAATAATTTACTACTTGTGAATAGCAAAATTGCTTACCTTGTAATAGGTGTTATCCCAGGACAGCAGGATGTAGTCTTCACATATGGGTGACGTCACTGACGGAGCCCTGTTGTGGGAAAACTTTCTGTCAAAGTTTCTAGAAACTTTTGACTGCCACTGTGAGGCCACTGAGCATGCCCAGCATGCTATGATATTCTCTGCCACAGGGGTCTCACTCTAGTCTCATGTATAGCAATAAGCTTTAGCGGGGTGGCGGGTGGGTTCTGTGAGGACTACATCCTGCTGTCCTGGGATAACACCTATTACAAGGTAAGCAATTTTGCTTTATCACAGGACAAGCAGGATGCTAGTCCTCACATATGGGTGATTAGCAAACTAGAGGCTGAGTCATTTTGTGGTGAGGCAACAGTGAAGTATTGTTGTTGAAAAAGAGTCAGCCGAAGATCACAGCAGGTTAGACACAGGAGTTAGAGAATATTTATTATACAGCAAGAGAAACCCGAGAAGCAGGTTGTAAACTCAGTCCTGGAATTAGAAGACCTAGAATGGATTCTCTGGTAGTGGTCCGCAGAGCAGGGTAACCCAGGGAATCCTTGCTTCCTGATAATCTTGTGCGTAGTAGCTCCGGTAGTGATCCGTCGTGCAAGGTAGGCCAGAGGCAGATGTGAGAAACTGATACAAGACAGCGTAAATCCGGTAGTGGTCCCCAAGATGGGGTAACCCGGAAAGTACTTGCTTCAGATATAGCTTGTGTGTTGTAGCTCTAGTAGTGGTCCGCAGCGTGGGGTAAGCCAGAGGTAGGAGTTGGTAATTGGCACAAGACAGCGTGGATCCGATACTGGTCCACAGAGCGGGGTAACCCGAGGATCCCACACAGCAGGATAGATGAGATGACGAAGAGTAGGTCTTGTACTCACAATGCAGTAGAGAATACTTAGAGGCAGCAGCAGAGATCCGATGCAGGAGAACTCACTTAGCTGAAGAAGGTGAGACAGGCAGGAGAGGCTCTCTGAGGAGCGGATAGCCCTGAGTGCAGCAAGGCCCTCGAGGAGCGGGTACCTGAGTCACTCAGCCAGGAACGCCGGTACAGCGATGTGAAGTGTCTAAGAGAAAGGAATAGCAAGATGGAATCCTTGCTAACTTGTAGGTAGGAAAGTCCGGTTAGCTTAAATACATAGGCAGTGACATCATGCGGAGGGGACGCCCACGAGGTTCCTGCCATGACGTGCTCAAGAAGGAGGCAGGCGCGCGTGCCCTAGGTCATTCCAAGTTCAAGATGGCGACCGGGATCGTCCTCGCCATCCTGAGAATGCCAAGGTGGTCGGTGTGCAGAGGCAGAGACGGCCATCTTAGCCAGAGTTGAGGCTACTGGGCAAAATGAGGTGAACAGCAACGGTCGCAGCCGTCGGTGACCGACGGGCGCAACATCTGTGTGTAAGTGGGAGTATGCATGTGAGAGAGAGCATGAGAATGGGAGCCTCTGTGGCTGTAGAAATGGCAGCCTGCTTGTGAGAGTGAGAGCCTGTCTGTATGTGTGTGTGCCTGTATGTGTGAGAGAGCATGTGAGAGCCTGTGTGTGAAAGAGAATGTAAGAGTGAGAGCTTGTATGTGTCTTTGAGGGAGAATGAGAGCCTGCATGTGAGAAACTGCCTATGTGTGTGTGTGTGTGTGGGGGGGGGGAATGTGAGCCTGCATGTGAGAGAGAGCAGGGCCGGGGAAGCACTAGATGAGCTAGTCCTGGGCCTAGGACGCTGAGCATTAAGGGGTGCTGCTGCCGCCGCTCGCAAGCCAATGAAGCAGGTTGAGGCGGCAGAATTTTGAAGCGGCAAAATGTGCCCCTTCAAAATTCTGCCCAGCCTCCATCTTACCCTGCCTTCCCCCCATTGCGCCACCCTCCTGACCTCCCCCAAGACTCACAAAAACCTCTGGTGGTCCAGCTGGGGGCCGAGGAGCGATATGCTGCTCCTGTGCCGTCAGCTGCCACTAACCAAAATGGTGCCGGTGGCCTTTAGCCCCTCCCATGTGACAAGGGCTACCAGTGCCATTGTCCAGCCCCTGTCATAGGGTAGGGGCAATGGATGTGTCTGTAACAACACCCCACTAATCCCAGTCCACCTCCTGAAAACCCACCCCAATTTAAAGTGCCCCTCTAGAGTGATACCTGCATAGAGAGTATAAGACTGACCCTAATACAGAGTTTCTCTCTCTCCCCCCCCCCCACCTTGCAAATACATGTGGAACAGTATTTTAAATGCTATATACATACTTTGTTTTTGCTTGCACATTCCTTTTAAAATTTACCTGTAAGGCATTATTTAATTGATGAGTTATAGCTAGTAGGGCCTGTATGTCAACTGCCCACCCATGTTAACCTTACCCCCTGAAAACATTTCATTTCTGGCTATGCCACTGGCTGCACATATAGTAAGTGAATCTACAGTGTGTGAGCTCTGGGTGGGGTGACTGCAGCTGGAGAAATACTAGATACTAGTTCAGATGATAACTTATTTGAAACAGTTTATATATTTATTGTTCCTGCACAGCCTGCCAGCTACTTTACACTTAATAGCTATTGTAAGTGACTGACAGGGAGAGAAAGGTCCTGATGGAAGGAATCTCTGAGTTACAGGAACAAACGGGCACATAGAATATTTGCTCTGGCGGGTAGATCTGTTCAGCCAGGTGAGAGAGAAAGAAAGAGAGATTTTTTTCAGGTCTTTGTTTTGGGACAGAAAGCAGGCTAAGCACAGATGCAGAGTTTCTGACCCCACTTCTTCTAGTGCACTGGTTTTCAACCCAATTCTTGGGACACACCCAACCAGTCTGATTTATTTATTATTTAAAAAAAATTATAGACAGCTATAGGCAAATTTCAGAGCTATTTACAAAACATGCACAGTAAAAAACATAAATATACAAAGCATAAAACAAAATAGGAATCAATAAACATAGTAATTAATTAAAATGCAAACAATAGTAAAAATCAGAAAACCTATTTAAAATAACATGGTCAGAACTGAATGTTCATTACTCAAATGACAAAAAAAATAGGTCTACAATAATTTCTTAAACAATGTAGTGCATGCAATTACATGCACTAGATTGTTCCATAAAGTTGGACCAGAGAGAGTCCTACCAATTAGGGCACAAGATCAGATTAAAAGAAGAAAAATGATAACTCCTCCTTGGAAACAATCGAGGGAAAAATAAAATTACTGCATGCTGTGGTGTTACTAGTAGACAAGTACCTCAAAGGTTTGAGGATGCTAAAAATGAAAAGAAAAAAAAAATCAAAACCATAAGCTGAAATATGTTGCACTAAAAGAATTCCTTATATTAATATACTCAAATAATAAGCAGAAAATAGCAAAAGCATAAAAGCTACAGAGATATGAAGAAAACAGAAAAGAGAGATATTGAAATAAAACATTTAGGAAGAGCCTAAAACAATTCTATGGAAACTGTGAAAGAATATTAATATAATTAAAATACACCAATCAAAGCAGAAACATAATATTTCTAGAGAAATTTATGAGGATCCTACAGAGCACAACAAGGAAGCAGAATGGAAACGCATCATATAGGAGAATACAGAAAAGATATCCATCAAAATTATGGAATAGCAGTTAAAAAAAGCCTAAACTGGAAGACCCTTAGCCCTGATGGAGTGTCCAACTTTTGGCTTAAATATTAAACATCTCTCCACCAGGATGTGGCAAACTGTAAAAATCAATTGATCAGACAGCAGAACTAAAACCACAATGGTTAATAACAGGAAGAACTCATCTCCTTCCAAAGGGTTACCCAAAGTAACATCTGCAAAATAATGTGCCTACTTACAATGCTCAAGCTGTTCACTGCAATAGATACAGATAGAATATATGATCACACAGATGTTAACAACATCATGGCAGCTGAACAGAAGGGCAACAAAAGAGGATCATATGGAACTATAGATCAGTTGATGCTAAATAAAACCATCATGGCCAGCTTTAAGAAAGATTGAAACCTAAGTATAACATGGATTGACTATAAAAAAGCTTTTGATAGCATCCCACATTCTTGGAAAATAAATTGACTTGAAATGTACAAAATGAACCTTGGATTGATCAGGTACATTGTTTACCATAAAAAATGGGACAAACCTCACTCTGTTAATCCTAATAAAAGCCCAATGCTTGTAACTACAAACTCCCAAACTATCCAAATGCTAGATGAATAAAGAAAACAAAAAATGTCTCGGTCATACAATTTAATAAATTTTAAATTCTGGGAGGTTTATCCAATGAATATATATGGGACCACCACTTAGTCAACCCATACAATAAATGTAGGCTCTCTGGGGCCGATGCAATAAAAAGCGCGAAAAGTGGGTGCTGAAAAGTCAGCGCCCACTTTCCTAACGCGCACATGGTCTCTCTGAATGGTCAATTTTATGATTTTTTTTAAATTTTAGTTTGGATGCACATACAATAATCACTATAGATATTAGTCCTTAATCCATCTAGGCTTGTACAATCATTATCCAAATAAATCATGGTCAGCAAAAGGCAAAACATCAAAGTGCAAGAAAGTAATCTTGTAAATTAAATCATTATCTACTTCCTTGATATGGAACCATATTTCATAATGACCTCCTTCGGGGGAATTTTCTTCTGTTTAAACGCTCACTCGTGGACAGTCCAAGCAAATTGTGTACTTAAAAATTTCTAAAGAAACCCCATGGGGTTACATATTCAAAAGCCATTTAGATGGATAACAAGAAAGTTATCCATCTAAATGGCTTAGCCACATATTTAAAAGGCATATCCAGCTAAATTCTAGCTGGATAATGAATTATCCAGCTAGAATTTGGCCAGGTAAATTGGAGGCATTCCTGGGGCAGGAGGTGGGTATTCTGGGGAGGAGCAGAATTAGCCAGTTAGCTTAACCGTCTGACTCTAGATATGCCATAGGGCAGGTCTAAAGTTTGCCGGAAACAACATATCCGACTAACTCTAACTTATCTGGGTATAGTCATGGTGCGGCTGCACTGCTGAATATCCTGGTTAAGTTAGCCGTATATATGTAATCCAGCTAACTGAACCCTAGATTCATCAAAATGCTATAATAACACCCACGGTAAGAAAAAGGGGTGTTTTTATGGTAATTTTAGAATTACTGCACACTAAAATAGCATATTGCAGGGTATGGTAAAATTTTCACACCTTGCAATACTTCTATTTTGCTACTCATGAAGGAGAAGGAGAGGGAGAGAAAGAGAGACTATTTATAAGGCTTTTATAGTACGCCAGTATTTATATCTCTATAGGAGGGCCAGCTAATACCTCGAGGTGAGGTGTTGGTGGTGGTTTAGGGTTGAGGGGCCAGTTTTACATGTAGAGTGAGATGTAGGAACAGCACAGTACACCTCGGTGAAGATTTGACATCATTTGGAGTGTGGAAAGTCTCACAAATTTGAGATTTCTACAATGTTCTCTCACCCTAGCTTGATGGACTCTATAACAGGGTACTAGCAAGCTAGGGTGAGAGAACATAGTTGAAAGCTCAACTTTGTGACACTTTCCTCACTCCAAATGGTGACAGATCTTCACTGAGGTGTACTGTGCTGTTCGTATGTCTCACTCTGGATGTACAACTAGCCCTTAAACCCTAAACCATCACCAACACCTCACCTTGAACTACTAGCCCTCCTATAGTGATAAAATAGTTGAATACTGTGAAGGCCTCCCTAGAGGTGCTCTTTCTCTCTCTCTCTAGCTCTCTCTTTCATTTTGAGCATATCGCACAGCTTAACACTGGGAAAAAAGGTGTAGCTATTTCTTGTCTTAAAACCGTACAATAGCATGCATTATGCTATCTCACAGTGTGATATTGCCCCTCATTTTAATTAATCCTGCTGCTTCAAAAAATTTGCATTTGCGACGTGCGGTAACATGATTATCGCATGCGTTATGGCATTAACACATGCGTTAACACATTGTCACGTGCATTAACGCCATAATGCATTTTGATGAATGACCCTATGAATTAGCCACTCAGCTGAATGTTTACCTCATGGAATAAAACACTGAATTAAAGGTAAACAGGAAGTGATATACCTACTTCATACCACACTGCGCTGATACATAATATAAATTAAATCAGAGTATCAATCCACAGGCACATTGAACCCTGTAGGAACTACTGTGTGCAAGGAAAACATTACTACTATTACTACTACTACTGCTACTTAACATTTCTATAGTGCTACATGACATACGCAGAACTGTACAAACATACAAAAAAACAGTCTCTGCTCAATAGAGTTTAAAATCTAATAAGATAAACATTAGAGATGTGAATCGTGTGCCAGATCGTCTTAACGATCAGATTCGGCTGGGGGGGTAAATCTGATCGTTAAGATATGTGAATTGGAATCGGAAACGATTCCAATTCACATCGCTAATTTTTTTTTTAGGGAGGCCCGCGCTGCTAAAAAAAAAACCCACCCGACCCTTTAAATCGACCCCCGCTCCCGACCCCCCAAAACCTTTTAAAATTACCTGGTGGTCCAGGGGGGCCTCGGGGAGAGATCCAGGGGGGCCTCAGGGAGAGGAGAGATCCAGGGGGGCCTTGGGGAAAGATTTCCCGTTCCCAGGCATCAGCTGTTCTAAAAAAAAAATGGCGCCGATGCCCCTTTGCCCTTACCATATGACAGGGTAAGGGCAAAGGTCCAGGGGGGCCTCAGGGGGCCTTGGGGAGAGATCCAGGGGGCCTCGGGGAGAGGAGAGAACCAGGGGGGCCTCAGGGAAAGATTTCCCGTTCCCAGGCATCAGCTGTTCTAAAAAAAAAAATGGCGCCGATGCCCCTTTCCCCTTACCATATGACAGGGTATCCGTGCCATTGGCCGGCCCCTGTCACATGATAGGAGCACTGGATGGCCGGCGCCATCTTTAAAGATGGCGCCGGCCATCTTTACTCATCAGCCCTTATAGTATAATAGGGCTGATGAGTAAAGATGGCTGGTGCCATCTTTAAAGATGGCGCCGGCAATCCAGTGCTCCAACCATGTGACAGGGGCCGGCCAATGGCACGGATACCCTGTCACATGGTAAGGGCAAAGGGGCATCGGCGCCATTTTTTTTTTTAGAACAGCTGATGCCTGGGAACGGGAAATCTTTCCCTGAGGCCCCCCTGGTTCTCTCCTCTCCCCGAGGCCCCCTGGATCTCTCCCCAAGGCCCCCTGAGGCCCCCCTGGACCACCGTGGGGGTCGATTTAAAGGGTCAGGTGGGTTGTTGCGGCGCGGGCCTCCCTAAAACAAAAGGGTCGGGAGGGTGGGGGAGGCTAAGGGGGGTCGATTTAAAGGGTTGGGTGGTTTTTTTTTTTTTATCAGGCTATCAGCGCCATTTTAATTAGTGGCAGCCAAAATGGCGCCGATGGCCCGAGAGTGGGAGATCGCGCCGGGACCCCCCCCCCCCCACTGGACCACCAGGTAACTTAACATTTTGGGGGGGTTCGGGAGGGTGGGGGAGGGTAAGGAATTGGTTTTAAAGGGTCGGGTGGGTTTAGGGGTTGTTTTGGTGTGCCGGTTTTCCCGCCCTCCCCCAAATGTCCCCTTATTGAATTACTATTTATAAGTCAATATTTCTTTAATGACATCCCGACAGGAAGCTCCTGTTTCACCCGTTGGTTTCTTCAGGGGATTTTGTTCACACACCGGTACTTAATTAACCTCTTTGTTCACACACCGGTTCTCGATTAACTTCTTCATGAGTTTAACATTCATGAGTTTCTCGATTAACTTAATCGAGAAACTCATGAATGTTAAACTCATGAATGTTAAACTCATGAAGAAGTTAATTGAGAACCGGTGTGTGAACAAAGAGGTTAATTAAGTACCGGTGTGTGAACAAAATCCCCTGAAGAAACCAACGGGTGAAACAGGAGCTTCCTGTCGGGATGTCATTAAAGAAATATTGACTTATAAATAGTAATTCAATAAAGGGACATTGTTAAATATCACTTCATAAATATTAACTTAATATAATTGAACAGGATTCTTAAAGTGATGGGGAATCTTTGGAACAGAGATACTTAATAAATGAGGAGTATGTTTACATTGTAATTAGGGATCGGTGCAATATTATTGTATTGTTAAAGTGTAATAAGTGTTAAAATGTAACAAGTTTGTATTGTCAAGTTTTAATATTTCATTGTTGTATGATTGAGTGTGGTATGAATGGTTGATGCAATAGGTAATGTTTTATGTATTTTTAAAGGATTGTTAAAGAATAAAAATTGAAAATATTTCATTATTGACACGGGTATATTGTTTGTAATATAAGACTAAAAATAGACAATCAGGCAGAAAATTTAAAAGCAGTTTCAAAAAAGTGGGTCTTTAGATGGGATTTAAACATGACAAAAGAGGGAGCATGATGCGCCAGCCAGGTGGAAAGCATGGAGTCTGGAAATGGTAGTAGTGGAGAAGGGCACAGATAGGAGTTGATGTAGGCAACCGTTGTTGTGTTGAGTGACATCACCCGGCATGCTTGCCCCTGGAGCCTGTGGCTGAACTGCAGGCATGCTGGTCTGACCGCTCGAGATTTCAAGTGGTTTATGTTACAGTTCGCCTCTTCCTTGGTCCATTGTCCCTGGGTTGTCAGCTCCTGACAGTGGGCTCCCAACCCTCTGAGGCTCACGACTGTTGTGAGGATGATCCAGCTCGGTGAGGATAGGCTTACGCCCTTGCTTAGGTAGATTTCCTGTAGCTACCACTGGAGCCGAGAGCGTACCTCCATTGGTAGCTGGAGGCGAATTGAGTAGTCTTGGGACAGTGGGATGCAGAGTGACAGTAAGGAGCGTTGGAGAAGCCACATATGAGCCCTCATCCATGGTACTACTTCCAGTCTTGATGCCATGAGTCCGAGGTCCTGAAGATAGTCCCACACCTTGGGGTGCATTGTGATCATCAACCGGCATACTTGGTCCATCAGTTTCCTCCCCTTCGGGGAGAGAGGAAGACCTTGTTCTGCTTGGTGTCGAATCAGGCCCCCAGGTATTCTAATGACTGGGAGGGCTTCAGGCTGCTCTTGTCCATGTTCACGACCCAACCGAGTTCCTGTAGGAGGGACCTGACCCTGCTGGTCACCTGGAGGCTCTCTTCCAATGATTTCACCCAGATCAGCCAGTCATCCAAGTAGGGGTGCACCAGGATCCCTTCTTTCCTCAGTGCTGCCACCATGACCACCATAATTTTGGAGAATGTTCTGGGGGCGGTTGCTAGACTGAAGGGTAATGCCCGGAACTGGTAATGGCGGTCCAGTACTGCAAAGCGTAGAAAACGCTGGTGGTCTTGATGGACTGGAATATGAAGGTAGGCTTCGGAGAGGTCCAGGGAGGTTAAGAACTCTCCCAGTTGCACTACCATTATGACGGAACGGAGAATTTCCATGTGCAAGTACATTATCTGCAGATGACGGTTGATGCTCTTGAGATCCAGGATGGGCCGGAATGAGCCCTCTTTCTTGGGCACGATAAAATAGATGGAATAACATCCCATATTTACTTGAGGTTAGGTACTGGAGTTATAGCCCTCAGACTGAGGATGCTTATCAGTGTGGATTCCACTGCCAGTTTCTTGAGCTGGGAGTGGCAAGGTGATATCATGAACATGTCCTGAGGGATTCTGCGAAATTCCAGAGCATAGCCTTCTCGTATGATGTCTAGTACCCATTTGTCCAAAGTGATCTTGACCCACTGCTGGTAGAAGAGGGAAAGTCAAACCCCTGTCTCCTTTTCCCGTGGATGGGTCGGCCCAACTTCATTGGGAAGCACGGGTCAAGCCTGAGCCTGAGCCTGTCCCTCTTTGGATTACCAGTTCTGAAGTTACTGAGACCTCGCCGAGGGTCGAGGTGACTGGAATGATGGGTTTCTGTAGGGCTGAAAGCGCTAGGAGCTCCTTGTCTGACCCCTCATGGGAGAGGGGTGCTGAGACTTCTTTTTCCTGTCATCCGGTAGTTGAGGCACTGGAGATTCGCCCCACTTACTGGCTAGCTTCTCCAATTCGCTTCCGAATAGGAGGGATCCCTTAAAGGGCATCTTTACGAGGTTTGCCTTACAGGTTGTGTCCGCTGACCAGTTCCGCAACCATAGCTCTCTTCTGGCCACCACCACTGAAGCTACTCCTCTGGCCAAGGTACACACTTGGTCTGAGCTTGCATCTGTCAGGAAGGCTGCAGCGGGTTCAATTGCCTCTCCAGTGTGTGCCCCAGAGCTATCTGCCTCTCTTGAGAGGAGCAAGCAGGAGCAAGCCACAGGGCACAGCAGGAAGCGATCTGCAGTGTCATTGCTGTCACGTCAAAGGCTTGCTTAAGGAAGGATTCTAACTGCCTATCGTGAGCATCCTTCAAAGCCGCCCCTCCCTCATCAGGGATGGTTGTTTTGAGACGGCGCAGACCATGGTATCCACTTTGGGGAAATGCAGGCGTTCCTTGACCGTCGGGTCCAGAGGATACAAGGTCTCCAAGACCCGATCTCCTTTAAAGCTTGCCTCCAGGGCATCCCATTCCTGGTCAATCAACTCCTGGATGGGCTTCCATCATTGGGAAATAGCAAGATGCTTTATGAAGAGACACCAGAATGGGGTTCTTCTTTGGCTCCACCATAGAGTCCATGCCTGAAACTCCTAGTCTTCAGAGTCTGGGAGACTAGTGCCCGTAATTCATCTCTGTGGAAGAGCCGAAGCATGGTCCGGTATGATTCTAGGCCTGGAGGGATTTCCCAGTCTTCCAGTGGATCCCCGTCGTCATCTGTGGTATCTGTGTCCCTGTCCAGAATACTCTTGGTGAGGCGTGGCATGTATCATGGCCCGCAGGCAGGGTCAGGAGAACGAGCCCCCCCCCCCTACAGTCGGGGTTCAAAAACTGGGCAGTGACTGGGGCTGACTGCGCCTGAACCAAGGGCTTGGAGGCCCTGAAATATTCCAACCAAGAGAAGGCTGCCGGATCCATATTTGTACTAGGGGAAACCATGGTAGGAGCCACTGAACTGCCCTCTCCCAGGGAGGATGCTGTCCCAAATTGCTCAGGTCCGGGGAGCTGCTGGATAAGGTCACGGCTGACATGTCCTCTGACTGGATGGGCCGGGCTTGGAAAATGTTTGAGAATCCAGTCCTCCCTGGGCCTCTTCACAGTGCTGACACAGGCAGGATTCCAGGTCAGACTGTGTGGCTCTAATATGGCAGGCCACGCAAAGAGAGTGTCACCTGAGCTTCTTTGCTGCTGGGGCCATAACCTGTGTGGTTTGTGTGTTTAGCCAGTTATTGACTATCAGGCGCGCATTGACTCGCCTCAGTGCATGCATGTCTAAGTGGTCGGTTGTGCGTGAAGTTATGTGTGCAGCTATGCGCATATTTATGCGCATGTTGGGTCCACAGAAGGCCGGCCTGTACTGTGCGAACCGACAGCCAAAGGGGGAAAATGGTGCTGCACCAAACTGCGTGCAAGATGGCGCCACCGCGGATAGCCACATGGAGAGTCAACTGAGCCGAAAACGGGGCCTAGCCTATCAGAGGGGCCGCTCAGCCCGCTCGGAACCCCCTTCCCTCACCCAAATGGAGATCGGGAACAAAGTCGGTACGGCATGCTGAGCAAGGAGACTGGAGGAAAGATTTACCAAAGCCCTTTCACGTCTCTGGAATGGAGGAGATCTTCTCTACTTACCTGGTCTCAGCACCTACCAGCTGAATACAGAGACAGTCTCTGACTGTGGGGGGAGAGGGCTTTGGCCTTCACCGCCACGCTCGGTTTCTGCACCCGCTGCTTTTTAGCTGCTTCAGCAGCCAAGTCCTGTTGTGTCCATCGGTTCCCGACGCCCTCTCTCCGCCCTCTCTCCGCCCTCCTTACCTCTTTGGCGCCTCCCTCTTCGTCCGCGGGAAGATTGGCTGATGCGGCGTCCTTCTGCCAAGACCCTCCGGCATTACCGGATCAGCTAGATGCTGCAACCCGCCATGCTTCCTGGAGGCCTAGGGGCGCACGCGCAGCGCGGCCCCGACTGAAGTACCAGCGATGGTGCGAACCTCGGGGGCGTCCCCTGAAGATGACGTCACCCGTGACGGATATATAAGGTCTTAGAAATTGCTACCAGATTGAGTTAGCAAGGAATGACTTCGGACTTGCTTCGACTTTCCAAGCTACACTGCCTCCTCGGACTTACTAAAGGGTTATCCTACCTAAGCTACTCTGCCTCCTCGGACTTACTAGGGGTACCCGCTCCTTGGGGGCCTTGCTTTCTCCTTTGTTTTCCAGGTGACAGTCTGGAACCGGTACTCACTCCTCGAGGGCCCTCGTTCCCAGACTTACTTGGTACTCTCTTCTCCCTGGAAGTCATCACTGCCAACTACATCAGTGAGTTACCATCGCTCTCTCAGAGCTTTCCCTGGAACCAGGTACTCGCTCCTCGAGGGCCTATACATTCCAGCTCCTGGGCTTCCTTGAGACATTGTGTGAGTGTTACCATCTGGTTCAGTACATGAACTCTGCATACTCTGCCTACTCACTATATTTAAGTTTCTCTACAGCTCAGCCTCCAGGGATCGCTGTTCCAGTATCTGAGGGACTACGGCCCAGCCGGGCATTCCAGCTCACTACTGCCACCTCTGGTGGTTCAGTATACTGTCTAATAAAAGAACTAGTGTGTGTCTGTCTCCATACTCTGAGCCTGACCGGTGGTCCCTCTTGGGATCTTCCCCCGGGGGTGTGGTCATCTGCCACCGGTCCAAGGATTCACCCACAATTCTCCTAAATAACAACAGATTGCTAATCCCAAGCAGAATGTTAACTCCTCACTGAACAGATTGCTAACTCCGAACTGAACAGAACTGAACAAGTCCACGCCGGGAACTGGCTTCCGGACCAAGGCACACCTCTGAGGGATCTCGGAAATCACCTCAGGAATTCTCAGCTGGGGGAGGGACCTTTATGGATCACCACAGGAGAGCGGGGCTCGATCTTCCTTTAAAGTGAAGGTAAAAAATGGCTTTCTTTGGATTAGAGCTGCAATCCCGCTATTGTGGGGATAGCTTCCGCATCTGCTAGGAGATGGAGAGATACTGAAAATCTGAGGTCACTGCAGGGGTATATCTAGGGTGACATCAGCTTTGAAACCTGACTCTGTCTCCGCCTGCTAGCAGAGGAACACATAACCCACTGGTCTGAGTCCATCTGGCTACACGCTAGGAAATAGCAGTTATTCCCTATACCATCATTATACAGGGTGGCCCATGGAAACGTAGCCCGCCTCCAATTGGTGTGGTTTGGTGTGGCGCCAATTGGAGGCAGACTACTTTTCCATGGCCCACGCTGTATAATTAATATTTCCAAAGAGTTGGAATAGAATGAGGGAAAGCATCCACCCATTCCTTGCAACTTTAGGCCATTATTGGCAAATTAGCTGAATAAAGCCTCTTCTCAGGAAAACTAGAAGGCTGTTCTGCAGCATAGCATGGCATAGGCTACAGTATAGTCTCAAATTAACCCCACCAAGACATATGAATATGCAGTCCCCAATATCAATGATAAGAGTAAAACCAAACACTTGGTAATCTCGGTGGTTCCCATAAACACAAATATTGAACTAAAAAAAACTTGTAAAATATCACATTAAAAATGTGTTTAAGGTCACAAAGACTTTCCGAAACAGAAGCTTCTCAGTGGTATACAAAAAGATGTAAGGCTTCTGTTGTCAGTACCGGCTCTTCACCCCTCTGATCTGAATGACTTCACTGGTGGATAGGACCAGAATGCAGGAAATACAAGGAATAAGGGATCAAAGAGTCTACATAGGGGCTAGAAGGCCCCTCTCCACAAAGCTATCTCACTTGTCACATAGTGCAGGTCCAAGAAATAGAATCTTTCCCAAAGGGGCTTACAAAGGGGCAATACCTTTTGGTTTTGCCCCCGCCAGCAGAAAACCTGCCAATGACGAACCCACAACCCCGAGGTGGGCCAGCTATTGATAGAGCTGCCATGGAGATGACATCAGATGGTGCAAGAATTCCACCCCCTTCCCCTAGAGACAACCTCCCCCCCCCCCCCCCCCCCCTCCCCCCCCCCAGCTAATGCAGATCTTAGGGGAGAAAGAGAGAGAATTACAGCAGCAAGTACCGAGCTCCTCTTGCACTGAGCTTACTGCTGGTGATCTATCTCCCTAAAGCCCTACCTCAGCTGTCTGTGCTCTCTGGAGGAGAGAAGTGGAAGTCCCATCCTGTCTGATGTCACCTCTGGAATGGTGCCATCAAATCAGTACTAATTTATAATATTTTTAAAAGTTTGAAGTATGTTGTTCATTTATAATTTTATTTTTTTGGAATTTTTTTTTTCTTTTCTTATATAACTGGTGAGTTTTGCAGTATTTTTTTAAAGCTTCATCACTTTTCCTTGTTTGGGTTGCTTAGTCAATGGTGGCAAAGCCTCTATGTTCATTCAGTGATATGCAGAATGTACACATGTGCTCAAAGGGCTACATATAATGTTGCACTGAGATGGAAGGGAGTGCTAGGGGAGCTCCCCAGTGCGGGATGAGATGTGTGTGCCCTTGCGGAGAGACAGTTCCTTGTCTGGCAATCTAGAGACCCTGACCCTCCACTGGACCTGCAGGCTTCTGTGAGGCCACCAATGCAATAGTGGTCTCTGAGTGGTCCTCCGACCACTCCAAGCCCTTTCGGACCTGCCGCTGGGTAATGGCAAGAAGCGGCAGGCTGGACAGAGGCAGGTGGATGGAGACATCTGGTACAGGATGAAGAGATGAAGACTCAGGTGTTGAGGAAGATGAAGACTCAGGAGAGGAGAGGCAAGGCAAGGCATGGCAAGGCAAGGCATTGCAAGGCAAGACAAGGTTAAAATCAAGTAGTTAAAAGTCCGGAACCTCCAGGTAAGCAATGTCCCTCAGGCGCCCTACACAGCCCAGCTGGGCTGGTCACAGACCACACTGTAGGGCGGGACCTGCCCAGGGAAGGACACATCAGGCTTATGGACATCAGGACATCAGGAACAAGGCAGAGGTCTGATGAGGGTCGAGAAGACTCCTTGGTGCCATCAGAAGGTAAGACCCACCAGTGCCCTACACACCCCAGCGGGGGTGGTCGTGGACCACTGGGCCACTATGCGCCCTACTCAACCCAGCCGGACTAGTCACAGACCACGAGGGACGGGTCAGAGCGGAGCTAAGGACATCTGAGCAATAGACAAAGACAACAGGACTGGAACGGAACATCTGGACTCTGAAGACATCAGGGCTGGACGGAGCAACAGGATACGTAAAACAACTGGACGAGAAGACATCGGAAGGTCGGAACATCAAGAACAACTGGAACATAGAGGCTTGACAAGACAAAAGACCATGGAAGACGAAGATGAGGGATTCCACATGGAACATAGTGCCTAGGAGAAGCTGGAAGATGTGAAGTCCTAAGGAGGACTTGCTCCTTGCGAAGGCAAGGTATGACAGACCTGAAGAACCTTTTGTAGGCAGAAGAGAAAGTTCCAGGAAGTGATATTATCAGGGTGGACCAGGGGGCCACTCCCTAGCTGGCCCTTTAAATCATGAAGGGAGGCGCGGCCCCATGCCTAAGGAAGAGGAAAGAGAAAGTGGTGCAGGACCCTGGACAGTGGCCCTATTGAGGGAGGAGGAGCCGGAGCTGGGCCGTGTAGGCCCTGACGTTGGAGGCGGTGTCCAGCCTCTCGAGGAGGTGGTGCAAGGGCAGTGTCCTGCCGCCGAAGAGCAGGCTTCCAGGCCTGCTGAGTACAGCGTGGGCAGTGACTCGATGCCGCAGAAGAAGAGGCCGAAGTCTGCGGCTCTTTGCCGCGGTGAAGAGGATGTCGGGAGCGGCCCTCTGCTGCGTAGAAGGACCCTTAGCATGGCTCCTGCCATACCGGCAAGATGGCCACCGGGCCGCGGAGGAGACGTCAGTGGTGGTGTCTGGCTGCGTTGGGAACCACAGCACAGCTCAACTATGCCGGCAAGATGGCCACCGGGCCGCAGAGGAGACGTCAGTGGTGGTGTCTGGCTGCGTTGGGAACCCCAGCACAGCTAACTATGCCGGCAAGATGGCGGCCTCTGGCCGCAGAGGGGGACCCCAGTGCAACTCTTGCCGAGCCGGCACGAAGGCAGCCGCAGAGCAGAGGCAGGAACCAGGGCGTCGGGGAAGCAAGTAGACAGGTAAGAATCCTCCCGTGGCTCCGGCCACGGGAGGAATCGCAACATATAAGGCCCTTCAGAGGTAATTTTATAGAAGCCTGCATAGATTTTACGGCAACTATCAGAATACTTTATACCATTTTTGAAAGGGAAAGTGCGTACATTTTTTCACTTTGAAAAATATTCCACCAAACAACTTGCACACATGTATGCCTGCTAATATATGCACATAGTTTTTGAAAATGCAAAAGTATGCATGTAAGTATAAACCCTCCCCAACCTGCTCCCAAGAATGCCTCTGCTCACTGTGGGTAAATCTGTTCATATGCAGGCCAAATGTAACCTGCCACTTGTTGCGAATGACGTGAGCGTGAGCCCCATTTGCTTTGGCACAATTGATGCAACCTCGTGGGCTGGCTCCTAAGGTTTGTGCTGTCGGCAAGTGAGCGAGTCTTAACATGCGCTCGGCTATGACAGAGTCTAAGAGGCTATGGTGGAAGCAGAAGGCTTGATGGAGGCAATGCTGTGACTGTCTGAAGCTGAAGACCTGACAAAGGCAAGGCTGTAGATTGAAGACTGGAGCGGAACCAGGCTGAAAACAAGGAGCCAGGCTGGAGACCTCCTTGCTGAAGCAAGAAAGAGATGTCAGAAGAGCTCTTTTGTAGGGCAGAAGATTGTGACATCATCCGAGGCTGCCATGAGTTTTCCCGCCACGGGCCCTTTATGATGGCTGACGTCCAGTGCACATGCCTAGGAGAAAGTGCAGGGGCAGTGAGCATGGTGGCACCCTGCTGTGTGTGCCACTCAGCAGCATCTCATCGCAGTCAGACCTGCTGGCACGAAGGTGAGTGCAGCAGCCCGCGTCCCGCAAGCTTCAAAAAGTAACACCGCTGCACTCTCTCTCATAACCAGCATCAATGGGGGAAGGGTTTGGGTGTTCCTTCCTTCCCCTTGGTCCCTCCACCCTCCACATCCTTGGGCAACTCCTAAATAAAATCATGGGATTCACTCCATTTGAGTCCAGCCATCTTCTTTATTTGCTTACACTTATTTGATAGGGATGTGAATCGTTTTTTAACGATTAAAATTATCGTCCGATAATTTTAATATCGTCTTAAATCGTTATAGAACACGATACAATAGAAATTCTAACGATTTATCGTTAAAAATCGTTAAATCGTGTTAGTGCGCACTAACTCCCGTTGGTGCGCACTAACTCTGAGTTAGTGCGCACTAACTGAAAATGATACAAATTGACACTTTCCAGGTCAGTAAAGGTCAGTTAGGAATGAATATGTGTTCCTATTGGCTGGCTGCCCACTTATCTATTGATGTTAACCAGGTTCCCACTGAGGTGATGGTTGGGGGGATGGGAAATGGAAATGGAAACTCAGGAACACTAACAGAAAATGATACAAATTATTGACACTATCCAGGTCAGTAAAGGTCAGTTAGGAATGAATATGTATTCCTATTGGCTGGCTGCCCTCTTATCTATTGATGTTACCAAGGTTCCAACTGAGGTGATGGTTGGGGGGATGGGAAATGAAAACTGTTGGTAGTTGACAAAAAAAGTAATGTGATCAGTCAATATGACTAGAACCTGTGCCCTATTCCTGATACCAGGGGTGTTGTGATCTTCCTGCACTCAGTGCCCTATCCCTGATACCAGTCTGAGACAGCTCCCTCCCTGCATTACTAGTGAGAGGCTGGCTTCACAGACAGGGGGGAGCTGCCTGACCCTCACTCCTGACTTCCCCCATGTCCCAGCTAGTGAATGGTGTGTGGGTGAGGGGGGGGGGGGGGGGAGGATGGTGAAGTCTGAGACAGCTCCCTCCCTGCATTTCTAGTGAGAGGCTGGCTTCACAGACAGGGGGAGCTGCCTGACCCTCACTCCTGACTTCCCCCATGTCCCAGCTAGTGAATGGTGTGTGGGTGAGGGGGGGGGGGGGGGGAGGATGGTGAAGTCTGAGACAGCTCCCTCCCTGCATTACTAGTGAGAGGCTGGCTTCACAGACAGGGGGGAGCTGCCTGACCCTCACTCCTGACTTCCCCCATGTCCCAGCTAGTGAATGGTGTGTGGGTGAGGGGGGGGGGGAGGATGGTGAGGTCTGAGACAGCTCCCTCCCTGCATTACTAGTGAGAGCCTGGCTTCACAGACAGGGGGGAGCTGCCTGACCCTCACTCCTGACTTCACCCATGTCCCAGCTAGTGAATGGTGTGTGGGTGAGGGGGGTGGGGGGGAGGATGGTGAAGTCTGAGACAGCTCCCTCCCTGCATTACTAGTGAGAGGCTGGCTTCACAGACAGGGGGGAGCTGCCTGACCCTCACTCCTGACTTCCCTATGTCCCAGCTAGTGAATGGTGTGTGGGTGAAGGGGGAGGATGGTGAAGTCTGAGACAGCTCCCTCCCTGCATTACTAGTGAGAGGCTGGCTTCACAGACAGGGGGGAGCTGCCTGACCCTCACTCCTGACTTCCCCCATGTCCCAGCTAGTGAATGGTGTGTGGGTGAGGGGGGGGGAGGATGGTGAAGTCTGAGACAGCTCCCTCCCTGCATTACTAGTGAGAGGCTGGCTTCACAGACAGGGGGGAGCTGCCTGACCCTCACTCCTGACTTCCCCCATGTCCCAGCTAGTGAATGGTGTGTGGGTGAGGGGGGGGGAGGATGGTGAAGTCTGAGATAGCTCCCTCCCTGCATTACTAGTGAGAGGCTGGCTTCACAGACAGGGGGGAGCTGCCTGACCCTCACTCCTGACTTCCCCCATGTCCCAGCTAGTGAATGGTGTGTGGGTGAGGGGGGGGGGGGGGGAGGATGGTGAAGTCTGAGACAGCTCCCTCCCTGCATTACTAGTGAGAGCCTGGCTTCACAGACAGGGGGGAGCTGCCTGACCCTCACTCCTGACTTCCCCCATGTCCCAGCTAGTGAATGGTGTGTGGGTGAGAAGGGGGGAGGATGGTGAAGTCTGAGACAGCTCCCTCCCTGCATTACTAGTGAGAGGCTGGCTTCACAGACAGGGGGGAGCTGCCTGACCCTCACTCCTGACTTCCCTATGTCCCAGCTAGTGAATGGTGTGTGGGTGAAGGGGGAGGATGGTGAAGTCTGAGACAGCTCCCTCCCTGCATTACTAGTGAGAGGCTGGCTTCACAGACAGGGGGGAGCTGCCTGACCCTCACTCCTGACTTCCCCCATGTCCCAGCTAGTGAATGGTGTGTGGGTGAGGGGGGGGGGGGGAGGATGGTGAAGTCTGAGACAGCTCCCTCCCTGCATTACTAGTGAGAGGCTGGCTTCACAGACAGGGGGGAGATGCCTGACCCTCACTCCTGACTTCCCCCATGTCCCAGCTAGTGAATGGTGTGTGGGTGAGGGGGGGGGGGGAGGATGGTGAAGTCTGAGACAGCTTCCTCCCTGCATTACTAGTGAGAGGCTGGCTTCACAGACAGGGGGGAGCTGCCTGACCCTCACTCCTGACTTCCCCCATGTCCCAGCTAGTGAATGGTGTGTGGGTGAGGGGGGGGGGGAGGATGGTGAAGTCTGAGACAGCTCCCTCCCTGCATTACTAGTGAGAGGCTGGCTTCACAGACAGGGGGGAGATGCCTGACCCTCACTCCTGACTTCCCCCATGTCCCAGCTAGTGAATGGTGTGTGGGTGAGAGGAGGGGGGGGGAGGATGGTGAAGTCTGAGACAGCTCCCTCCCTGCATTACTAGTGAGAGGCTGGCTTGACAGACAGGGGGGAGATGCCTGACCCTCACTCCTGACTTCCCCCATGTCCCAGCTAGTGAATGGTGTGTGGGTGAGGGGGGGGGGGAGGATGGTGAAGTCTGAGACAGCTCCCTCCCTGCATTACTAGTGAGAGGCTGGCTTCACAGACAGGGGGGAGCTGCCTGACCCTCACTCCTGACTTCCCCCGTGTCCCAGCTAGTGAATGGTGTGTGGGTGAGGGGGGGGGGGGAGGATGGTGAAGTCTGAGACAGCTCCCTCCCTGCATTACTAGTGAGAGGCTGGCTTCACAGACAGGGGGGAGCTGCCTGACCCTCACTCCTCCGGGGTATTGTGATCTTCCTGCACACAGTGCCCTATCCCTGATACCAGGGGTGTTGTGATCTTCCTGCATGCAGTGCCCTATCCCTATTAATACCAGGAGTGTTGTGATCTTCCTGCACGCAGTGCCCTATCCCTAATACCAGGGGTGTTGTGATCTTCCTGCACACAGTGCCCTATTCCTGATACCAGGAGTGTTGTGATCTTCCTGCATGCAGTGCCCTATCCCTGATACCGGGATGTGTGCAAGAAGATCCCAACACCCCCGGTATCAGGAATAGGGCACTGTGTGCAGGAAGATCACAACACTCCTGGTATTAATAGGGATAGGGCACTGTGTACATGAAGATCACAACACCCCTGGTGCCAGGGATAGGGCACTGTGTGCAGGAAGATCACAACACCCCTGGTGTCAGGGTTAGGGCACTGTGTGCAGGAAGATCACAACACCCCTGGTGCCAGGGTTAGGGCACTGTGTGCAGGAAGATCACAACACTCCTGGTATTAATAGGGATAGGGCACTGTGTGCAGGAAGATCACAACACCCCTGGTGCCAGGGTTAGGGCACTGTGTGCAGGAAGATCACAACACTCCTGGTATTAATAGGGATAGGGCACTGTGTGCAGGAAGATCACAATACCCCTGGTATCAGGGTTAGGGCACAAGTTCTAGTCACATTGACTGATCACATTACTTGTTTTGTCAAGCTACCAACTGTTTCCATTTCCCATCCCCCATATACTGTCAGTGGGAAGCTTGGTAACATGAATAAATAAGAGGGCAGCCAATAGGAATACATATTCATTCCTAAACTGACCTTAACTGACCTGAAAAGTGTCAAATTGTATCATTTTCAGTTAGTGCGCACTAATCGGAAAAAACGATCTTTAACGATTTTTTAACTAAAAAATCGTGCCTAACACGATTTTCTTGCCCTGCCACACGATTTCTATCGTTAAGACGATATGGAAAACGATTCACATCTCTATTATTTGACACAGCAAACAGAGGTCCCATTTCAGAGGCAGTTAGAGTCCAATGAAACCCTCAGAACTGCCAGCACATCAGTGGATAACAGTGCAGTCTGATGCAATCTTATAATCCATATCAGGCAATGCTGCTCATACTTCTGAGATTTCACTAACCGTGGAATTAGTGTAACCCCATGGTTTGTAGTGTACTCACAACCAGATCATTGGCCTCATGCCCTCAGCAAGACAAGTCCCAGTAAAAGAGTTGGCATCTCTCTCCCTGGAGGGAGCCAGGTCCTCTAGAGATGCATGCCAGAGAAGGAGATGTTGCCCGTTCCAGTCCTCTCCAAGGAGTGGCACTACTCATACTGGAACATGCTCATGATAAATCAACACAAACGCATTACAAATTCCACAAGGAGCGCATGAGTACCGTTTAGCTAGTAACCATGGGTTTACATTTATGCACACATTTGTACCCACATATTGGACGGACAATTTTGTAAAAAGCCATTTCCACGGAAATGACTTTAAAATGTACTCTTCCTTTTTGCACAGTTAGGATAATATACTGTATGTTTGTTGATCTGTGCTGTGAAATAATGATGGCTGGCAGCACTGTGCACTATGATTCACAGGCGAGCTATAGTATGCAGCTCTGCTAGCTGCTGCTCTGAAAATAGTGGGATCCATTTTTAAATGGCGCTCACTGATGTAAATGTTCTTTTTTTTCCAGAGTATTTCTACCCTGTTTAATGAGTTATTCCAGGTTACTTCTACCCTGTTCATTGTAAAACAAGACTTTGTCTCTGTTATTTTTTGCTGGTTGTAATGTAAACCGAAGTGGTAATTAACTCTGTTGATTGAACTCCGGTATATAAAAGTTATAATTAATTAATTAATTAATTAATTCTGCAAGCTCAACATTCCTGAAGAATGCCTCTGTTTAGACCCAGCTAAAAGTAGGTGTCCTGTGGAAAGCCCGCTTCTACTTTTAGCTGGGCAGAAATGGTGGGTCACCAAGTGGTGTGCATGAGATTTCTGGAGATGTCCAGATTTCCAGGGATAATAAGAGGGCAGAGAGTTCTTCTATTGCAGGGCTTGTGTCTTTTGCAAAGATCCTTCCTGTTTATGGAGGGGGGTATAAGGGGGGGATTTGAGATTTGTGCTGCCCTCTAAAGAGGAATGGGTTTGAGGAAAAGTTATTTAAGAAGCTTCTCCAGGCATCTTGGGGGGTGTTAAAGAATGAGAGGAGTCTGAGGAGGTTTTGGGTGTGTAAGGCCTCCTAAAGCAGAAGCGTTGTTAAATCTTGAGAAACTGCAAGGATTTGTAGAGCCATCCAGATGGAGTAATCCTAAAATCAAGGGGTACTGTCTTTGCTGGGGAAGCTCAAGGAAAGCCTTGGGGTTAAAGATGGATTTTGTGTAGTTTCCTTTTCAAAGAAATGTATTTGAAGAAGGGAGCCCCGCTGCCTTTGTTTAGCTGGGAGCTCTATCCTGTGTCTTAACTAAAGAATTCTACTCTGAAGAAGTATTTTATTCTTGTAAATTATAATAAATGTTTTTCTTATTTGGAACCAACAATTGTTGCGGACATTGGACTTTGTTATATTTGGTAAGACTTTCCATGGGCCTCTCAGAGACTGCTCTGGTCCCCACTGGCAATCCCTGGAGGACCTTGACTGATCTTGGAGTTGCAGCAGGGTAGCGAACCCCCTCTGCAACCTCTGAAGGTGGCCCCAAGGAAAAAGGGGTTACACAACTAGCACTATTCACACTGCAGTATGGATTATATGTTTCATGTATTCTGCAAACTCACTTTCGGGCGGATACAGAAAAACCTGTGGGAGAGCCGGTGAGCGCCCACTCTCCCAACGT
Source organism: Rhinatrema bivittatum (assembly GCF_901001135.1). Lineage (NCBI taxonomy): Eukaryota > Metazoa > Chordata > Amphibia > Gymnophiona > Rhinatrematidae > Rhinatrema > Rhinatrema bivittatum. The sequence goes on from NC_042616.1 coordinate 574,772,825, forward strand.
GTGTCCAGGCCACTCTCCTGGGCACGCGATTCAGTAAGAAAAAATATGCTAATTAGGACCCGCGGTAAAAGGAGGCGCTAGGGACACTCGTTTTTGACAAAAGTGGCGGCTGTCAGCGGGTTTGCCAGCCGACGCTCAATTTTACCGGCGTCGGTTCTCGAACCCGCTGACAGCCACGGGTTCGGAAAATGCACGCTGGCTAAATTGAGCATCCGTCTTCCAACCCACAGGCCGTGGGCAGATTTTAAAGTTTTATTTTTTTTAACTTTTGGGGCCTCCGACTTAATATCACTATGATATTAAGTCAGAGGGTGTACAGAAAAGCAGTTTTTTCTGCTTTTCTGTACACTTTCCCGGTGCTGGCCGAAATTAACGCCTGTGCTTGGCTGCACATTTTACTTTCTGTATCATGCGGGAATAACTAATAGGCTCATCAACATGCATTTGCATGTTGCGGGCGCTATTGGTTTCGGGGGGGGGGGGGGGTGTTGACCGCGTGTTTTCCACATGCTATTACCCTTTACTGTATAAGGGGTAAAAATAGTGCGTCGAAAACGCGCGTCCAACCGGGGGCTAACAGTGCCCTTGGCCTGAGCGCACTTTACTGCATCGGCCCGTTTATGAGTTAGTAAAAGAAAATAATGAGACAATAGAAGAATTTTCTCGGTACAGAACACAGAGTATCTCCTTCATTACAAATGATGTTACTTTTGTAGAGACCCACCCAAGCCTTCACTAGATGACCCTAGCTCATGCCTTAGGTTCGGAGAGAGGAGGAGAGCATACCATTACCCATTCCAAGCCGCACCTCCTACGATGACTGGTGAGGGTGGTGTCTCCCACCTGCTGAACTGCAGGAGGAGTGTGGCATTTTTTTGGTTGAGTTGGAAGGTGGAGGAGAGTCGGTGGAGAGAATCCCAACCTCAGGCCCCACAGCCTGTTACCAGGGAGAGGTGCAGAGACAATTCCTTGGCCCAGTACCCAACTGGTCTGGCAGGGTTTTTCTTGGGTTTGGAGCAGCTTTGGGATTCCCATTCTTGACTTTGGGGAGGATTTCCCCTTACCTCGAGGGTGGGATGGGGGGGAATCTGCGCTCTTCTCTGTCAGTT